>NC_141713.1:10981012-12211164 GCF_971803275.1 Cyanistes caeruleus
AATTGGGGAATGATTAATGCAGTATTTGCAGTGTGAGTGCATTTTGCATAGAATTCGTTCAAAATTCACGAAGTTTCTTTTTTAAAATGAAGCACTGGAGTTATCTTATTGATTTCAAATCACATTACATGTATCCTGCAGAATGCGATTTCAGCAAAGTCTGCTGTAGGTACAGTAAATATCTCCAAAAGAACATTTGGGAAGAAGTGTAAATCCCTGCTGCATGTCTGAGCAGAGCTCTCCAAATCAAATACCGGCACACTTATCTTTATAATCACCCAAGATGATTTTTATTTATTTATTTATTTATTTATTTGCTTACTGTTTTCTAGCTCAGCATAATGTTTGTTCATTGAATAAAAGTTAAATCCTGTAAGTGACAGTTCTCTGAGGGCCATGCAAATCTCAAGACATCATTCAATTTAATACAATCAACCAGTAGTAGCATCTGAGATGTTACTGAGTCACAGTCAGCTTGATTTTTTAACAGAAAGGCTCATTTAGTAACTGTTAAACAAGTCATAAACACCCTTGCCAAACTCCTCACTTCAAAAGGCATGATTGGTAAATGAAAATGGATCCAAATTACCCTCTTTGCTTCTGCAGGGCATGAAGAGCTCGGACACAGTAATAATTCTGTCTTCCTGTGTTCCTCATGCATGCTCACCATTTCAGAAATAAGTTTTTTCAATGATCTCTTCTCCTCCTTTTTTCAAGTTTCACAGTTAGGCTATCCTTCCCATTCTGTATTAGCACAGTTCACAGGAAGGCTATTTCAACTTCGTTTTTTAACACTTATCTGCTTAAAGTGCACATAATGTATGTCTGAAATATAGCCATTATCCAGAGCTCTGATTGTAGCAGATTACTCTTAGCTGACTCACAGAAAATTGTTTAACCCTAAAAACCTAGGGTTTAGTCACAGAAGTGTTTTTTTAAATTTTATCAGATTAAAATGGAACAGACTGATAGAACAAACTTAATTTATTTTCAATAACCAAGGGACACTGTCTCATTGAAAATATTGTATTTTTAAGGCATGGCAACAACACTGAGGTTGCTCCTCAGCAACTGGTCACTAAACCCACCAGAAGTACACAGGCTGCATGAGCTGGTCATCTGTGTTAAGGCCCTTTTAAATTATTACTGTGCACAGATGTTAAATACTGAATTTCTGCTTCTCATTGCTATGAATATGCTCTCTTCATATCTCTTGCATAGACAATGGAATGTGAACAGTCTTTTCCACACAGCATTTCTCATGTAGTAGCATGATACTGAACCACTGGGCTTCCAAGTGCCCCAGAGGCAATTTGATTTGTGGCCCCCACTCTTTTAGCAGAAGATTTGCTTAAGGCTGAGGATAAGGAGAAAATAATATTTAAACTGACAATTTCTAAGTTGTACCATTGCCTGAACGTTCTTCTTTTGGAGGATTACTCCTAGAGGATCTATTTAGGGTTTGTTCTGCTTTGGTCTTTTTATGTTTTATTTACCCTATGCCTGTTTACTGTTTGCAAAATACACAGAGCATGGAATCTCCAAGGGTCATTTTCCATTGCTGCCCTCTGCTGCATTACCAGCAATCTGTTATCCAGCACGTGCAGAAGCTGGGCATGATTCAAGGGCATAAAGAGAAATTTCTCAATAGTTGGTGGTCATAGTTTTCTTGGGCCATGAGGCCCTGTAATAATCCTCTTGGAAAAATCCTAGGCCATTGCTTGTTTCCATGTTTTCTGTGTGGGTACCACTGTTTATGGATGCTAAATCTGAACCAGAGTGCCTGTAGTTATTGCAGGCCACATAGCTCTCAGGCCTGACTGAAGCCTAGCCTGGGAAATTCATGAGAAGGAATTAAAACAATTCTCAGAGATACTAAAACAGCCTTGCAGGTGTTGTTTTGCAACCTGTTGTTTCTCCTTGCAAGAGACAGTCAAGGGGGGCAGAGTGCCCCTGACCAATGATAGTGGTGTAGTACTTTGTTAACCAATAAGAGTTTCCTTTCTGTACTTTTCCACGTATCTGTCTATAAGACAGGGCTGAAGCAATAAACTAGGAATTCTCCTGTCTGACTCCCATGAGAGTCCATGGTCGTTCCTTAAAGCCGTTCCCAATCGGAGCGACAACTGTTCTTTCCTGGACACTGGTGTTTGACACATGGCACCAGCCCCTCGGCCTGGCCTACCAGCCCCATTGGCAGCACACACCCAGTGACAATGTTCTCACCCATTTGCCCACAAGGAGAATTGAAATTCAGTGTGGAACACATCAAGATCTACTTTCATTTCATTTGACTTTCCATCTCATAAGGAGCACTGAGAGCCTCTTATCATAAGCAGTAACAAGGTTTCTTCTTGAATTACTGAGCCTCAGCTGTACCAGAAGCTGGCAGATTTCCAGCATAACCTATAAACTGGCTGAAGCTGAGTAAACAAATTATAGTGAATTTATAGCGCACAAATTTAGCCTCTCGTTCTGTTTGTGATGTCAGTGAATATTTTACATCTTGTTTTGCTTCATTCAGAATCTTCTGGCAAGTAATTTTATACTTGTATGTGGTGAGTTTTTAGGAAGTTTTTGGGATATTCTAGTCTCAAGGTGTTGACAAATTTTCACAAGGGCTTTCATCCCTTTCTTTTGACTAGGTGTCAGTTAGTATTAAGTTTGCTCATATTCAAGATTACAAAGTAGTTTCTGCCTGCCTTTTTTGTGGGTAATGAGAAATTTTTCCTTAAGACATCATGAAGACACAAAGATACAGTACAAAAGGAAATGACAAAGGAAAAAAAAAAAAAGCCCAACAAAGCCAATGAATATTGCAGTAAGATTTAACTGCAAAACTGAGCCAGAAGCAAGAAATCAGGCTTGTAGCCTTAAGGTCTTTCCTAGACTGAGGTTTAGCCTGTTGTGAATCCTACCTGACTAAAACTTAATAGAAGAAAGTACTTAGATGTTTATTGTAATATAGTAGAAAAACCCTCTTATTTTTTCCTTTCCAAGCTAAAATCATATTCCTTACTGCATAAACCTAAATCCCATTGGCAGAAGGTAGAAAATCCTATTGACAAAAGCTCAGACTGAGTGTGTACATTTCAGTGCAAAAGTTCCATTCCCTGATGACAGATGTGGCTACGCTGCACAGGGCAGGATGATGCCAGTCCCCAGTGAGCATGGCAAACCCAGAACCAGAGTCCACCCTCAACTCTCCTTCATGCTGGAGCTGTTGGAAAACAGACCCAATGCAAGAACTACTTCAGCTCTTCCCAGATTCCTTTCTTATCCTCTCCTTTAGCAGGATAAATCTATCTTAGATAATTTGCTCTGTCTTGAGAAAACTGATTAATGTGGATATCTGTGGAAAGACAGAAGACACTGGAATATTTTCAAAGAAAAATCCTTTTAAAGGAAGCTGATGCAGGCTAATGGAAGTATTAAAAGCAATTATCAAAATGTTTCTGTATTTTCCTAGCTGTAAACTGAGAAGAAAGATTGGTATAAAACTCAAGGAAAGCTTTAGAAATGTTTTAATGACATATAAACCATGAAATTTTCAAACGATCACAATCCAGATGGTGCAATGCTTTGGAATGTGGTGGTAGTAGTTTGTCACAAGACACTACCATCCATCCTGGCTCTGCACCATCTGCATTCAGGAAACTCAACCAGACCTCTTTTCCTGACTCCCTAACCTGCTGCCAGGCCTCCATGCCCATGGCAAGTTGTATTCATCTATTAAATGCATTTTTTGCATCCTCAAAAAATTCTGCAACTGCTCTTATGCCTACAGAGGATTAGCAGGAAAAAGTCACACTACCCATGTCTGAAATGGCTGGAAATTCTAGAGGATCTCAGCTAAACTTGATTAAACCTCTCATTAAGCTCGTGGCAACCCCAGGTCCAGTTCTTGCTCCAGATACATATAATTAAATGGTTTCATACATTTCCCTCTCTCTTTCACACATATGCAACTGGCAGAATCAGCTGATGGCTGTTTGGAGACCTGGGAACTGTACATTTGCTGCTGATATACATTTCAGAGCTGGAGGACAGAGACTAAATGAACTGATTAGCTTTTTAGATGTGCCTTGGAAATGGACTCTGACCTGAATTCACTTTTTGCTTGAGATTAGTTTACTTACCTCCCTAGCCTCCCATGAACAATGAGCAAACACAGTATTTCAAACACCCTTCCCTCTAAAGGCAGATTTACAGAATAGGCTCAATTTTAAACAGAAAATAAGTACTTAATCTATAATGAAAAAATAGTATTTGAATAAAAACTGAAAGAAATTGATACTATCCACAAGACTTTTTAAAGTTGGAAACTAAATTCACAGACTGAATATTTCCTTAAAATTAAAAGAGGCCTTTTGCTGTGTTAACATTTTTCCTTCTGTGCTGTTGCAACCACTCTCCCACTCCTTTATCTGACTGATATGGTAATAACGGGTCCTAGGGCCATATGTTCAAATACATTAGAATTCATGATGGCTTTGTTCTAGTTTCTTAGTTCTTACTAAGACTGACAATCTTCAAGGAAAATGGGCTTTACTAGCACAACTTCCTTAGCATTGTACAAGATGAACACACACAAATACAGTGCACAGGTGTTTGTGCATGGGTTGTAGGCCTGCTCCTGTCCACACCTGCTCCTGGTCATACTGGGAACAGCTGCCTTGCCTTCAAAGGAATCTCCTGGCAGTGAAATTTACTGGCAACAATTTCCAGGATCAGGCCCTAGATATGTGTAGATATGAGGGGAGGCAAGACTTTGCAGGGAGGTAAGAGGATCAGAGTCACAGAGCAAGCTGGCACATGCATTCTGAGAGCAAGAGATCCTAACCTGGCCTGATCCTGCCTGGCTGCAGGCAAACTGTTCCAGGGACTGCCCTTGGCCACAGCCCCATGGGCAGCCTGGGGCAGACCTCACCACCTAAAGATGTGCTCTTGCAGAGTGATGCTCAAGCTAATACAGACCTTAGCAGTACCTGCATGTTCAGTAGAGAGGGTTGAAAGTATTTTCAGGGTATATAAAATTTACAGATATGCAGTCTCAGAGGGAATGAAACTATTCAGAAAGTCAGATCATGTTGTAAAACAGTTTGGCCAAAAGAGTAAATTCAGAGAAGTATAAATGTTATTCATTGACATTTTCTAGGTGAAATATTTTGACTTTTTGTTCCAAAATAACATTGCATTTTGAAACTGACAGACCCATTTGGTTTTTGGGATGAAAAAACCATAAACAACTCTCTTAGAAAATCAAGTTCTTTCTCTTAGGTCAGGCAAAATGTTTTGCGTCAGCTGAGACTGACATTTAAATATATTCTTTCCAGGCCAGACACAAGCAGAAAAATCCAGCTCTAATTTTGACACATCCTGGTAAATGTATAAAACTGAACAATTGTTTCCAAATATGTACAACTATTGGGAAAAGCAGCAGTTCTTGCTTCAGCTTTCAAGCAGGGATGTAGTTATTGAATTGGGTTACTTAAAAAGCACCCACCATTCAGTTTCATTAAAAGCTCTTCCCAATTAACAAAACAGATGTGTTTAGGATTACAAAAAAACCAACCACAGACTTCCTTAGAGCTTGTCTAGTCATAAATATGGCATTAGACATGCAAAGATTTTCACCTCTCCTCAGATAAGACATTCCAAGGTTCTCCTGGCCAGCCTTTAGGACTCAGGATCCCATTTTATGAAGTTAAACTACTTTAGTCTGTGACCTTTAAGATTAACTGTTTGGGGATTTTCTTCTCACGCATATTTTTAATCTGTTATCCAATTCGTGCAATTGTTTTAGAGCAACTGTGCTTGTGAAATGCACTTTGTAGAGCTTGAAAAAAGAAATAAGTGCTAAGGAAGGCTTCTTATTTATACACCAAGGCTGTGTATTACATTTGCATAATATGATATCAGAAGAAATAAATGGCACCAGAAGTAAGTGTATGGAGGGAAGTGCTAATGAGCTGTGCAGAACAGGGACAGTATTTTTTTACAGAGGATATGGATCTACATTTTGGGAGAAAGGAAAGTTGTAGAATTTTTCTCAAAGGAAAAGCTAAACAAAGAGATAGTGGACCACATTTCCCTCCCTCCCTCCCTTCCAGAATTTGTTAAGATGTTTACAGATCTTATTCTGAATATCAATAAAACATGCATACTAAGCTGTACAGCCAGAAAACATACACAGTGGAGCATGGTATTGCAAAGGCAGTTTAATGTGGTAGCTGTGCTCCACTAATATTATGTAGAACAGTGAATGTACCTGAAAAAGTCCAAGACACAGGTGCATTTGTAAACACTCAAACACAAGACAAATATATCGCTTAACAGGGTTAGCCCAGTTAAAATAAAGTGAATCTAAAGCAGGGGAAATAAAGCCAGCTAGAATTATCCTGTGCTGAGGACCTCCAGGAGATGATGGTTAAAGAAGGACAGTAGCACAGGCTCAGCTCTGGGTTGTCACATCCTTCATATGTGATTTTTTTGACCCAATCTATCACTGTGCTGTGTACAGATATTTGAGAAAGGGAGCAAGTTCATGCACCTGTTTTTTAATCTTTGGAAGAGGATATTCTCCCCCGATAAGCATGCCTCCATTTCTGCTGAAGTCAATAGGAGTTCTACTGTTGACATCCACAGAAGCAGAACTAGCTCTTAGCAGCTGCCATCCTTCTCCTCTGGCAAAATTAATCAGTGTTCCCCAAAGGCTTCAAGACCCTCTGATTGATGCTGCAACAGTACAGCAAAGGGTCGAAGAGGGCAAGGAAAGGCTGCAGAGTTTACAGCAATCACACCTCTAAGGGGTCCTTATTACAAGTCTTCCATACAAATGCAGAAAACCAAAAGACTTGAATGGATGTTAAAAGAACTCTTTATTAAACCTGGCTGCTCATTGTGCTGCTCATTGAAAAGCTAGGAAATATTTCTTTAAAAAAAGCTACCACCACAACACTGATTCACTGCAAGGTTTTTCTTGGACAAACATTCACTGAAGAAGCAAAACAAAACCAAAGCCCAAACCAACAAGCTGTTCTCTCAATTTACAGCCTTTTTACAATACCTTGTATTATTGATGGGACATGGCTTCACAATCCTTTTTTTTTATACTTTATTTTTTTTGACATTACACAGAGATGACTGCACAGTGCACAGCCAGTCACTGCATCTGGTGGATAATTTTATATCCTGCTCAGATGCTGGAGTATATATGGTCCCATGGTGAGTACATCCAATAGACTTTTTTTCTTCAATGGGGCTATAAATACAAGTAAAGGCAAAGTACTGCACATAAGGTGCTTATATATTGTTTTAGTGAGAAGTGAAAGATGCTGGGGATTTTGGTTGTGTGGATTTGTTCTGTCTTACAGCATACTGAATAAATTGATATCTTTGTTCATGGAAAGGTAAATTTCTCCATGGCCAATGTGTTCCAAAAAACCATTTTTCCGAGGCATTCTCTAAGGCAGCCATCTACCTAAAGTATTTTTTTGTCTTGCTATCACCATGGTCAGGGATGCAGTTAAGACAAATTTTGGATCTGCCACTTTATTCTGGTTCCTTCTGGTGACATTTTGGAAAGAAGTTTCCTGGTATGTGTTAAACCTGATGGTGAACCATTTTGTAACTTTTTGGCTTCAGAGTTTACAGTTGTCACTCATTGCTAACACTGGTATAACGCCCATTCTGCATATTTTAGTGTTACTAGGTTTAGTAAGATCTAGATAAAACTGTGTGAGGAAAAGATTAAATTGTTCAAAATCTCTCCCAAGACATAGTTTTGGAAACTAGCAGAAATTCTGGAAAAAGTAAACCTCCTCAAACCCTGTATTTTTTCCTAAAAAGCCAGAGATACAGAAACACAACACTGTAGCCTTTAGCCTACCATAGTAATACTTTGGTGTCTTCCGAAAGAAGCAAGTATCAAATCTTTTTGCTCACTTACATCTTCATGACTTGTTTTTACATGAAGTGAGGCAGCCTAAGTACATTATATTCTAACAGTCCAAGCTGGGATTGGGAAAGTGCCTGCTCTAAAGAATGCAAAATTCTTCTCTGCTATGAAAAATTTAGTCTAAACCCACTGAAGAGTGCTTTATTCCTCAAGTGGTCCCAGTGAAGTCACTGCAGGCCCCTGTGATGGAACTGTTACCCAGTTACACAAACTTGTTATCCTAAATCTGGAGAATAACAACCTCCAAGGTGCAAGGCACTAGGTTGTAATACAGTGGAATCTGTAGTAGTAGCTGCCTATAGGGAAGTTTTCAGCTGCCTTTGAGTTACAGCACAGAAAGGGAACAATTGTACTGCAGTATAGTGGAGGAAGCTGTACTCTTGTTATTAAACTTCTGAAAAATAGTAATTTCCTTTTGAAGAGGCATCTGAGTATTTCCTTTCCTGGTCAGAACTACTAAGCCTTCTGGGTTTTATTTTCTACCAAACTTAAAACTTACACTTTAGGACTCTGACTTACAGACTGAGATTCATCTTCCTCTTTAAACAATTTAGACTGTGGTGTACTGATGAGTTCCTAAAATCAACTTTAAGAAATCAGTCTGCAGAGAGAGAAAAGAGAGAAGTAATAGCTGCACTGCAGCTGCCCTGGGAAAGAACTTGGCTGCAAGGGACCCCAGGCTGACAGGCTGGGGGCTCCCTGCACCCCTCTGCACACACTGCAGGTGTGCCCTGAGGCAGGCAATGCCTCCTCTGCACAGCACTGCCCTTGTGGGGACCAGGCACATCCCTGAGCTGTACAGCACAAAGCAGTCCTGCCCCTTTCTACATCCAGCTCATTTATCTAAGGGGTTGCCTTGCATTTTAATTGTTTGCCTTGCAAGGTGAGAGTCTACAATTGTGAGAATGAAGTGAAATCAGATTGTGCTTTCTGTTTTCTAATCCATAATCCACAATATTTTTTATCTACTTTTTCAAGCACCAGTGTTTTGATAATCAGAAATTCTCAAAAACCACAAAACCTCCTCTTAAACAGCAATCTGGGTTTAGGCAGAAAGCTCTGTCAACTCTGGCTCAGCAGTTCGTTATCCTGGTTAACTGGATCAATGGTGACAGCTGTAATTACGAGAGATGAGATTGCCTGCACTGTAATTACACCTCAATCTTCAGTGTGAGATGGACTGTAGGACGCACACTGCAGATTCTCCCAATTACAAACAGGTTATAGAGAGCATGGTACTTCTGTGCTAATCATGTTTGTTATTATATAGAATTAAAAGAAATATGGCACCAGTGAAAAGAATTGTTAATCTGAAGCAGTTTTGCTGATTCGAAGGCATTAATCCACAAAGGTTTACTGCTACGTGGGTTTTCAAGATAACAACACTACAGAAACACAGAAGGGTTTTTTTAACCTAAACAGTTACTAACTATACAGCACATTACATCTACCAGTACTTTCTCCAATACTCATGTGCAGACAGTGTTTACAACAAAAAAGTTCTCCTTTCAAAACCATTCATAAAGTGTAGGAATAATTCTTCAAAATTTTTTAAACCCAATGTAATATGGCAACATGTGCTGTGCCTGTGAAAACTTGTTCGAAGAGCAAGGATTAAGAATAAGGAAAGTGTATGCATTTGACCTTTGATTTAGGTTTGAAGACATCAACAAGGAATGTAACTTAAGGAAAAAAGTGTGTATGCAGGTAAGAGGACGCTAAAATACTTATTTTCAAAGCCAGTGAAACTATTAAAGACCATATTCTAGTCTGCTTCACTGAATACTCAGCCTTCTCTGGTTCTGGACTCTTGTTTTTGCTTTCCTTGCGGAAGGATTATATATTTTTTTAATTAGGTTTAAAAATGTTATCTCTGATTTCAAACCACATCTACATACACGTATTAACAACTTCTGTTTCCCAGGAAGGCCACTTTACTTTGTTTTTATGCAGCTCTTATTCTAATCTTGTTTATTTTTCAGTGCACAGAAACATCTATGATTCATGTTTGGGGGAGAGGGGACTGAGAGGAATGAACTAATATATCTTCTTCTCTTATTTTCTTTCCTCTCTTTTTTTTTTTAAAACTCCTGAGGCTTAACTATGTCTGATATATTAAAGACCACGTAGGTTTAATGAAATCCATTTATGATTTTACGAGTAGAATCTGTCCCCCAGCACCACTTAAGCTCACACATAGGCCACCACAACAGAACTGAAGTGGCTCGTTCGTGGGGGAGAGGTCTTGCTCCTGCTCTTTGCAGAGGGGTGAACTGGAGTTCCTAGCACTGAAATCCAGTTTTCCATCACACTCTCCTCTGCAAGTGCCAAGTGATGGCACTGCAGGGAGAGCGAGCACCATCTGTCTCCACTGCATGTGCTCTCCATGTGATGCTTTGCAGTGGGAAGGCAGGGTGGTCTTTGCAGGAGGCTGCTGCTCCTGCTGCTGCCTCTGCTCCTCCTGGGCTGGCCCAGAGCAGCGCTGGGGATCACAGAAGGGCTCCACGTGCCCAGCAAGGACCACTGCGCATGGGGACCTGTGCCAGGGGAAGGGCAGGGGCACATTACAGCACCAGAGCTGAGTGTTGAGAGCTGAACTGATTGCCTGCATCATCACACACCCCTGGATCCAGTGTGCTGCCTCCTGGGGCTGGTGGCAAATGCACAAACTGTCCCCAGATTTTGGGCAAAATTATCTGTGACTATTGCACAAGTCAGAATTTTCCAAATAATGTAGTAAATTGGGAGGGGCAAAGGAAGAGGTAAGTTTTATAGTTCAGCTCAAAACTAGTTTGAATCTACTTAAACCATCACTCGATTGCTAATATAATAACAATCCTCAGCAGCATTTTACTGCTCCAAACAGATATTAAAAGTAAATGTTTGGACATCATATATTCTGGATAATTATTTCTAATCACGACCATTTTCCTCCACTCTCATTTTTTGTGTATGACTTGCAATTACCTTTTTAACAGTTTGACTGAAACTACAAAACACCATGGAAGATTTTTGAATTAAACTTACATTATCTTATCAGGCACTCTTACTGAGCCTTATATGATAAGCTATTGGGGATAATTAATTTATTTAAGCTATGATTTCCCGAATGATACAAATAGGTTAATTCACTGCTGTCTATTTTGAAAAGTTTGGTATTTCAAAATGAGTCTGTGAAATCCTGATTAAAAGAAAATGCTTAAGCATACATTAAACCTTAAGCATGTGAATCCATTGAAGTAAATGGCTCTGCTTGGGTATTCAAAGGTAGGCATGTGCTTACTGCTTTGTTGAGTTGGGGCCTCAGACATTTCCAGAGATTTTAATATCACATTTGCAAACCAGATGGTAGTGCCTTAGTTTAGTAACAATGGAGCAAAGTGTCCTTCGTTTATACTTTAATCTCAGAAAATGAGATCAAGACATTTTCAGCAACTAGTTGATTGATACTATGTGAAAGCTGAACAACCTTGTTAATTAGGCAGTCCTGCTGGAGTGTCTGAAGTGCATGACGAAACATAATTAAAATATACCATTACAGTGATCTGTGGAGGCAACCTGCTTTCACCCTCCCTAAAAAACTGGCTTTCCTGAAGGTGCACTGTGGCATTACAGGGACAGACAAAAGAGTGCTGCCATGTGATCCAGCTACAGAGGTTAGCAGCTTTCAGTTTTAGAAAAGGATTAATCAGACTGGAAAACTTAAGACAAAAACTGGCTTTCTCCAACTACAGATCTAAGTATTCAGCAACTACATTCCATTTTATTTGTTTGGATTCCCCAGTTCACAAACACAAACAAATAGAGTAACTTAGTGGACTCCAAAAGGCTCCCACTAACGCCCGGTGAAGAGATCCTTTTTGGCACAGCAGAAAGACATGGATGGCTGACGAGAAATTTCTCATCTGCACTGGCCCAAGGCAATGAATATTCAAGAGGTGCTTACCTTAACCAGTGGAAAGAAATCTTCAAGGAATTTGGAAGTAGGAAAGGAGAGACAAGAGGGTCAAGTTAATATAATCACTTGTCTTGTAAACAATGAATTTGTTGAGACTGTCTTGAAATAGTTTAGTTTGGCTACAGTCAGAGCTGCACCGGGAAACTTCATCAAACCAACTTTATCTTTAGATAAGTTTTCCACAGCTACTTAGTAACTTGCTTGGTTTGCAGATCACATTCTGTATTTTCAACTCTCTCAGCAAGCTCAGAACAAAACTCACAGATGGATGCACTATTTTGATGCAATTAACAGTATATTTAGATATACTTGTATTACACTTCTGGAGTCCGTATAGAAATGTTTAGTTTAAAATAACACAGAAACAATTGGTATTTCCGTAGTTTTAATTACCATCAAAGTTTGTATCCACTTTCTGAGATCTGGAGGCTGATTTTGGCTTGGATATTTGTTTTGTTTTGTATTTATTCAAAGACACTTTGTGCAATTGAAAATATCCTTTCCAGGGATGGCAAAATAAGATGCAAAAAACCATCTCAGTCAAAACTCTGAATACTAGAGAAACTATAGTGTTAAAATAGATGGCACTTTGTAGAATAAACTATGTAGAATAAATATGTTCCTAAGTTTAACTGAGAAAATCTTTCTCTACAGAAATATCAGTCTCCTTTAGGTAATACTGTTTCTAATTCATCACATATCAGCATTCAAAACACAGTCTATTCCAAAAACTGCAAAAGCAAAACAATGGAAGCATGTTAAAACCCTATTATTTATTTAAAAGTGGTAAAGAATGTGTCTTAAGTTATACAAAATTACCATATTTTTATTGGTTTTAAGCTCTGGGAGGAAATGTGTATGCAATTATAGTATGTCTTCTACATCTGTCTGCTGAGTTTATAGTAAGAATAAATTGTGGTTAATCATGTACAGTCTTTTATTTGCTCATAACCACAACAGTGATATGTATGCATAGAGCATCCTGCTGTTTGTTATTGGATTTTTCCTAATTCATATAGTATTTTATGTTTTGCTACCGACAACATAAAGCTTTCAGTCTTGCATATATTAAATAAAATCACATTATTAAAGTGACCAGAGTTCCCAAACCTTGCTGATTATCATAATGTACATACAGATCGATATATTTGCACAGCTTTGGGGTGGGGTGTGTGTTTGTGTGTTACATAAGTAGTAATGAATATTAGGCATGCTCCAGATAAAATAGCCCAAGATAGGAAAGAATATTCTTATTTACAGATTGACATTTGTGGGTTTTTCCTCTCAATTTCCAAGTCTAGATTTTTAGAATTAACCTTGCATTCAGTGAGGAAAATTCCCCATGGCACTGTTTTGAGGCTGATTAACCTTTGTGGTTAATTTTTTTGCCCATGTCCATGCCTTTTGAACATTTTTGATAGTTTTAGTGAACAGTTGAAAAGAGCGTCTTTTTAAAAATACAAAACTAAAAGGCAATATTTTAAATTCTCTGCTCATAAAATTATTCTATTACATTTTGCCTTTTCAGTACTGAAACATCACAGCCTTGGTGTTCTTTCAATCTGGACCATGTTAAAAGCTAGGCCACACACCAGGTGAGAGTTTCTCTACCTCATGGGTAGGTAGTGGGAAGGACATGGCTAGCTTTCCATGAGCTGTGAGATGAAGAGGTCCTGGTTTTCATTATTCATTACCTGGATATATCCTGGGAGATTAGCACTTGAGGCTGTAACCTGTCACAAAGTGTGGCTGTGTAGTGTTATGTCCAGAAGACCTGTGATATGCCAACTATAATGGAATCTAAGATCTGACTATATTCACATTATGATTTTCTTGCTTGGAGTCAGTATATGAGTATATGAGAATAAAGTATTTGGGGCTCTAGACCTAAAGCCATGACCCTGGAGGGAGGCATGAGATCTACTCACTTTCAGAGACACTTTCCTGTGTCTATGGATACACTTGAAATACAAACGCCCTCATTGCACAGAAATACCAGATGCAGAGAAAACAGTTTTCTACTGACTGAGTTTGCACTTCTCCAATGCCTATTTTTTTAAAGGATATATTTAGATAAAGAATTAATATTCCAATTGGTTGATTTGCAGGGAGTTCTGCATGGTATTTAGATGCTAATTACTGCACAATTAGAGGGCTAAGGTCAGGCACATCTTCCAGTAAACAGAGCGCAGAAATTCACAGTGTTAAAATACCAAAATTATCCACAAATACAGATATGAGAAGGCTTTTAAAAAGACTATTGCACATGGGTTTCTGCAGTTCAGAGGGCAAACCTTGCCCTTGTTAATTATACTTAAGTCAAAGGGAGCAGGATTTGACTGTAATGCCTGCAGAGCAGAGTAGTGCAGGTTCCATGCTCCTCACACTGAGAGCCTGCAGGCACACGTTTGGGGTTTGGCACTTACGCTCTCTTGCTCGCTTCTCTGGCCAAGCACCACATGTGCCCATTCAAAATTTTTTACTACCACATGATAGACCTGCATGTTTCTTACTCAGATGTTCAAATGGAAATTACTGTGTAAATAGAGTTAATAGCATATCTATCATGTCTTACATCCTGCTCTGAACTCTGGATGGAGGAGAAGAATTTCTGTGTTAAATGCTGGCATGAGAATGCAAACCAATCATAAAGCATTTGAGATTTGGGTGCACAGGCAGGGCACAATCTGTTTTATTGCCACCATACCATAGGATCAGAACCTTTGCAAAAGCAGGCTACTGGAAATGCAGAGATTTTTATTCTTCACTGTGTTACAAAGAGGTAACTCAAGTTCTTTTCTTGTTTGCAACATTTGAAACCTGTCCTACATTAGGAACAGGGGTTTTGTTTCCTTCCCACTAACAGGTTGGTCCAAAGGTGCTACTATTTGTATTCAATGCAGATGAAATTGTATCTGAACTGGAAAATCAATGAAATTGTATTGGAAGAAGTACTTTTTCTTTCTTTAGCGCCTGAATGGAAAATAACTAATAAGACCTGCAGAGGGGAAGGTCTCAAGCCCACTGCTTCTCACTGAATCACTTATGGACAAAAGCAGTAACACCTGGCTCAGGTCAGGTGCCAGGGCTGCTGCTGCTGCCCCAGTTCTGTGAGTATGTGTGAGAGAGGAACCAAGGTCTGGGGAATCTTCCTTCAGCCCAAGTGATGAAGGGCCCTTGTCCTGAATAACAGGATTAGCTTCGCTACTCAAATGAATGGTGTCCTGATGTATTCAGCTGTGACCAGAACAACATTCATCAGCAACTGCAAAACACCTTCTTTGTCCTTCTAGGGAAGGAAACGGTCAGACTAAGTGGAAATTTTCCCTGGCAACTAAGGCCATGCAGACTTGGGAAATCAAGAGAAAGTTAGGCTACTTTTTGTTCTCCAGTATCCCCTTTTGCAGGGGAATGAGAGCATTTTCATCTCCATAATTCTTAACCAGAAGAATATCAGCTGGAAAGTACTTTTTTCTTTTCCTTTAAATCACCCTAAAAATGTAAAGCTCCTTGCCTGACCAGGTGGGATTGGTGTTTAGCAATGAGACTGGAAAAGGGGCAGCATCAATAACATGAAAAGACAGCCTAAAGTGTTCCAAAATTCATGTCTCCCTGAAAGTTTTGAAAGCACATGATCAGCTCATACCTGTGAGTAACAATATTTCTTTTCATTCACTGCAACTCACCAGGAATTAGCCTGTTTCTATGAGTAACTTTCTCTTCTGAACAGATACTATGCAAAATTAGTTCAGGAGAATCTTTGAATACACATGGAAACAACTAAAAGACACTTAACAGCTGTTGATGTATTCACCTAGATCTGATGGCAAAAAGAAACACACTTGCTCAGCTGCAGCAGTACTGACCCCTCAGTGCAGGCATCACTTGCTGTGATCTGTTTCCCACTGCCTTTCTTAGATAAGATGACATTTAAGTCAGTCCAGAAGCCTCAAACCTCTTTAGCTAGATGTCAGTGTCAATCCAATGATGGGCCAAAGGAAGGAACCAAGAAGAAATGTTACCAGCAGCCCCTGGATGCCACACTCTCCAGGGCAGGCAAGCCAAATGAAATATCAGCAAACACACATCCTCACTCTGCACCTGCCCCTTTCCTGTCTTTCCTGCAGCCTCTTCTCTTTCAGGTCTCCAGTGTCACACTTTGTTGGGTGCCATCTCCCAACACATGGCAAACATACTCACCTGCTGTGGGAGCCAAGGCTTAAAGGCAGCTCCTGATATCTGAGCTAACCCCTGTTCCCTGGATCCTGCCCAGCTTTTGGTATCCAGATGTCTTCACCTGGGCCTTGCTCCTCCAAGTAGAGGGTGAATTTTCATCCTCTGCCAATGAACTCTGCCACAGGAAATACCTGTGTCATGTGGCTCCTGCTCTGCCATTTTTGACCCTTCACTGACCTAGCTTCATATGAAATTACCAAGGCTGTTTTTCCATTTTCACTCTGCTCAGCCTATCACTCTCCACACTGCAGGCTGGCTGCACTCAGGCCAGATCTGCTCTTGAGGCTTCACACCAATTTTAGCACAATGCTGAGGTACCAGTGCCAGCTTCAGAATAAAGCTAATTTCTCTGGGCTTAAAGCTCTGCTTTGACCTTTCAGAGTGGAGCTGGGCTGCAACTGGCCAGCATGGGCAGTGCTTGTGGCATACCCCCCAGGCTATGGGGAATGGTGATTCCTTGTGGAGGAGCTGGAGGAGTTTAATAGCACAGAACTGCCTGGGCTGGTCCCATCATTCTCACTTGTTTCAGCTTTAAAAAAGAAGACTGATGGGTTCTGGGGGACTGATAGAACTCAAAATCCAGCAAACTTTCAATGCCTGTCAAGAATAAATGTTTCACTCACAGAAATATTTTTCCCTCTTGATCTTCCATAACATGGCTGTTCTGTGGCAGTCAGGAGTATGACGAGCTCAGGGCATAAGAGTCCTTTAAAATCAACACTTATCCACCAAAATTGGAGCTGCTAGGAGTTATATTGGACACAGGAGCCATTTTTAATATGTAGTCCATGACAAACCTGATTTACAGATTAAAATAACAATATTATGGCATTTATAGGATATATAAATTTGAAGCTGAACTGTACCAGCCATAAAATCTTGGATGCTTTTGTTACAGCTGTAACTAGTAGCAAAAGAATACAGCAGCAAAGCTTTGCAATTAATAATCTCCAAGTTTAACATATTAACAGGGTCCCTTTCAGAGTGCATTACTAGGTGACATGTACAGGTGTCATGTCACACCAGGCTTTCTTCAGGCAATAGCTCAGAACTGACATAAACAGATGCAAAAGACTAAGATGAGAACATTTAGTAATATGGATTCAAATAATGGCCACGTGACCTTATTATTCAGGTTTAACTATTGTTCTGTGTTGTATATTTATCACAAGGCTTCCACTTTCCTTTAGCCCGATGCACAGAAAAAAATGGTCCCTCAGAACTCTCAGTCCTTGAAGGTGTGTGTAAAATAACATTTTTACCCTGTTTCAGCACTCATCCTGTGCTTGTGCACTTTGGTAGTCAGCCACCAAGAAGCCAGTTACAAACCCCTCATTTCTAGCATGGCCTGCTCTGCCCTTGGCCTGCAGGCAGATTCTCCACACCACTTCCCTGTGCTCCAGCAACCAGTCCTGGTCCTAAGGAACCAGGGAGGGCTGCACCGCTCTCTGCCTCCCTGCACCGAGGGCCAGGAAAGACTTTTTACCCCCTGATGGAGAAACAAGAGCTACATCCTTTTGTACTACAAGAAAACTGACAGTCAAAACTACAAATATGTAGTTTACAAGACATATTTTAAAATATGTCTTTTTTATTAAATACTTTCTCCAGGCAGACAAACAAGGACATTTTGCTACGCCAGTTCTCTCTCTAGCATGACTGAAGGATCTCAATTCACTTCCAATAATGGGTATTACTGGGTCAATAATTCTCATCCTGGTTTGAGTAAATTCACACTGGAAAACCCAACACTAGAAAAATGCAAGGGGTCAGCTGGGGGAGCAGACCCACAGTACAGGATCTCAGCCAGGGATAGGTTTTAGTTCCCACTGGCTGCTTCCCTATTTAGAGACCAGTAATAATTCTGTGTGCACTCTGGTCCATGCCAGGTTTGTGAAATTAATGATAAAGCTGGGTGCTCCTGAAAAAAAATATTCCCAGAAGAAATTCTCAGAAAAACATGCAAATTGATTTCAGTTAATTGTGGCTACTATGATGACTGTATTTAATTTGCAGCATCTTTGATTGTATATGCTGAGGGTTAGCATTAGCACCACACCACTAAGAATTAGCAAATCAGAGACTACAACAATCTGGAATTTCTGAATAATTAAGATGCTGCTCACCTTGTTCACCTGAGTAGTAACCACGTATGCAAAATGTGGCACGTATGCAAAAATCACCCATTGAAACCCTCTTCAGCACAATGCACAGATCACCATCCCCATTTTGCAATGAGGGAACCTGAAGCCCAGGTTTAAACATTGCTGAAATAGCAGAGATGAGAATAATTATTATCATGGTCTTACACAATTTCCACCCAAGTCAAAAAAGTGAGAGCTCTGTAGTGAAGTTCCTGCCCTGCCAAAATCAATAGCTAAACTTCCTCCTTGCCCCTGTTCCTATTCACTGAACCATAATAACGACAAGAGAGCTATTTGCATGTTTAAAGAAGCAGAACTGAATGCATATAGACTCCTTATAATTAGTTTCACAGCAGCTGACTGCAAAAACAGGTAATTTAGGTTCAAATAATATATACTTTTTAAAAATCCTGAAATGCACCTTGGTCTGTTTTCTGGCTCTGAAGCCATAAAACCCAGCACGGTGTGACTGAAAAGCGTTCGGTGCAAAAAGGTAGAATGCTGGGCTTTGGATGAACATATTGTGAGTCTGAAAGCTGGATAATCAATTAGCATCCTACTGGAAGCCTGTCAGCCTGTCGTGACCCATTAGGAGGTGTTCGGTGCTCTCAATAGCTGTGGCTATAGGGACCATTTACACAGATACCAGGTAAGCCCCTACAAAGCTGACTATGGTAAGATCAGCTCTTTGTTTTACTTCTAAGTGCTTTTCCAAGATGATTTTCTCTGGGGTGGAATGAACATTGCAGTGCAGCTAAAAATGGCAACACTGTATTTCAGGTAAGTGGGTTGAAAAGTCATTCTCACTGGGAAATGAACTCATGACCTTTTCAAGGAAAGGTAAAGCTCAAATCGTAAAAGTTTGCATGTAAGATGCACTAAATATATGGTTGAGTAATAGCTCAAGAGGGCAGTAACAACATAGCCTGCCTAACAGCTCATGCTAATGCAAACATAATGTGCCATGTAAAAAGAGATTAATGAAGTTTTACAGGAAAACTGACAACCTGTCATGACCCATCAGGAGGTATTCTGTGCTCTCAGTATCTGTGGCTACAGGGACCATCTATGAACTGACAAATTTGGGTGACTGGTAAAACCACACCAGGACAAAAATAAAGTCTGAGATGGGTGTCACATTTCTGGTCCTTTCCAGCGCTTTGTTTACAGGCATCTCCCTTTCATTCATACTCTTCAATGTACATACACAGTGTGCACACATACACATGCCTTGTGTTAGCTAGACATAGCGAATAACCGTCCAGTTAAAGCAGAAACTTTTCCTAGTTCCCAAAGCCATTACTTTTGCTTTGTGATCAGAGGCTCATGGGCTCAGTTTTCAGCAAGGAAGCACAATTAAAACTGGTAAGGACATTCAAACCATATCTGATTCCCTTCACCAAAAAAAAAACCAAAAAAAAACCCCAAAAAACCCAGAGAAAAAAAACATTGTTCAGATTATAATTTAATGTCAGAGATCAGTAAATATGATTTAACAACAATATCAGCACTCTTTGATGAGGGCAACCTCAAGTCGCTGGCTCATCTCTTCTATAAATTGGAATACACTGTGATTAGACTCCATTTGGCATTCTGCTGTGCATTAGTCAGTGAATGCAGAGCTTATCCCAGCTATATTTAATGAGGCAGCAGGCGTGCCTTCCTTTGCAAGAAAGAGCTTATCTACATGTCTCTAACTGATTTCGTAAGTGAGGCAGCAGATCCTCAGGCTCTGTTTGCTTTCATCTGGATGTTTGAAAACATTCTGTCCTGCAGTGGAAGGTAAAGTATTGCTTCATAAAAGGCTGTCACACGTGCTGTGTTTTAAAGAAACCACAACAACACAAATCCCCACTCCCCTCCTGCCTTCCACAGAATAATAGTTTCAGACACCTTGGTTCTTTGCTGTGTTTATGATGGCAGTGTTTTTATCTCCTTGTGCATATCATATTGTGATTACTTTATTAGGGATTTACTGGATGAGGTAGCTAAGTGAACACTAAAAAATTTGAAGCAATAGTTTCACCTAGCTATATTCTAACATAATGGATGTTTCAGTGAATTAGAATCTCTTGAGCTAATTTATTTAATGGCTCGCTATAACTCCAGAAAAAATAAAATAAAATAAAAATAAAACAAAAAATACTGGGATACAAAAAATACTAACTCATGTTATTCTAACCCTGGCACTGCAGCTATATACCCTATTGCAAGGCCAGTGTCAAATGCTGACAGATCAGAATGAGAGCCTTACATGTTTATTTCTATAGGATGACAAGGTATACTGGTAAGATGAGTTGGGATCTGTAAGTCTGTCTATGAGGCCCATCAAACTTTAAGTACCCTTTTTATCCCAAAGACTCCACAAATCATATTTTGATTAAAGCCAACATCACCCACTCAATTAGAAATGTTGGCAATGTAGAGGCACTACCATAGTATATTTATCTTGATTTTTTCCTGACAGAAACTGTGTAAACTTGTCTTCAATGTAACAAAGCACGTATGAGATCACTTAGGCTACAGGCATCTCCAACAATAGTGCTGTGGCAGCTTAGGTGGGTATTTAGCAGAAGAGCAAATTCCTGGCTGAATTTGGAGCCTCTTTTGGGTTTACATGTTTTGGTACACAGCTATGGGGGTCACTTTGTACCTTAGCTGAATTGAACCACAGAAAAGAAAAAAAAATTAGGTTAGAAGGGGCCACTGAAGATCATAATCAAGTCCAAACTCTTGTTCAAAGCGTTCAAAGCAAGTCTAACTTCAAAGTTGGATCATGTTTCTCAAGGATTTGCCCAGCTGTGTTTTAAAAACCTCCAAACAAGATATCCTACAGCCTCTCTGGGCAGCCTGCTCCCTGCTCTCACAGTCACAATTATTTCCTTATGTCCAACTAAAATTTCCCTTGCTGCAACTTGTGTTTACAGCTTCTTGTCTTTTCACTGTGCACTTCTGCTGGGATCTGGCTCCATCTGCTCTGTAGCCCTTTCTTTAGGCAGTGTAACACTGATTACACTCAGCCTTCTCCAGGTCCCCCACACATTGTGTGTTCCAGCCCTTGGCTGTCCTGTCCTGGCTCCCACTGGACTCTCGCTGTCCTCAGGCACCCCAAACCAGCTGCAGTCTCGGAAATGCCAAATAGAAGGGAAAGATCACTTCTCTTGTCCTACTTGCTCTCCAGCCAGATGTCCTGCTCTCACAGGGCAAGAGCATTACATCACAACCTTGAGCCTACATTAGCAATATTTTTGGGCAGTTTACATTGATAGTGTGTTGTTTATATGGGAACCGAGAATCTTCTGTAATCATAGTTATTTTATCCACTAGAATCTTACCTTATTATTTTTTTCCAGTAAACTCTGACTGTTGTGACATTTTTGCAGGAGCATTTTGTGGGCAGTTCTTTCCCAATTCAAAGCAATGTGATGAGAAGCAGAAGAGATTGCAATATGCTAACATTTTAAATGTGCTTTTGAAGAGGCCTTTGGGCACAGATGTTCCATAAAACTGTATTTATTATTATAATAATCTACTGAAGAATTCAGCTGTTTTTTCAGGGGTCTGAATATTGAAGACTCCCTAAATCTAATGATTCGGAGTCTGCCCCACTTACTTCACTTTCAACAGTAATAAGAAATACAAATTTGAAAAATCTGTATATACCAATACATTTTAGAGCACTACAGAATAAACACTCTACAGTATAAATGCTGCTAGAAGAAATCTTTCAGATGGAGTCCCTTCAAATAGCAGGTGATGTCAAAAAAGCTTCAAAGTAAAATACTAAAATCCACAACACAGAGGTACAAGTAAAATTTAATGCCTAACCCACAGAAGTATATTAAGAGTAGATGCCTGTGAGTACCTGGCTTGTAACAGAAACAAAACACATGAAAGACTGGTTCATCAGCTTTCCTTTAGACACTGTGGAGATGCAATTTTAACTCCATGTGACTTTTTGGACAATGTTATTTTCTGATACTAGTTTGGAGAAGGGAACAATAATGGAAACAATAATTTGAACACCAGAAATGTGAAAAAATCCATGACAGAAGTATAAACATAACTTTTTTTTTTTTTTTTTTTTTTTTTTCCTTAGATGATTTGCCAACTCCTTGCTCAAACACCTTCAGAACTGTATTTCTTAATGAATCTGGGATGGAGTGATTAACCAATTTCCTTTCAGTCAAGGCAGATATGAGAGACAGCAGAAGAATTAGAAAAAATTAAAGATGTAAACTATTGTCACCTGGACCCACAAATAGTTCACCTGACTGTAATTATCCATTCTGATTTTGTCCCCTGGAAAGCTGAATGAAACTCAGAACCTTCCTGTCTTTGCTGTGTGAGTGCCTCAGTGAGAGCTTCCTTGGGAAGCTTTTCCTTACACGCTCGGCTCATTCCCAGCAATGAGCCCTGGGAGGTCTCAGAGCACCTGGCTCTTGAAACAGATGTTTGGCACATGAGTCTGGGGGTTGCCTGCTGCAGATAAGCCTGAGAAACCCAAATCACAATAATTATTTACCCTTATTAGCCTCAACAGGGTTCAAACTGGCATCTATTTAATCATATCATATTTACTATTGTCAGGAGCAAGCTCTGAGTAGTCTCCAGAGGAAACTGCCTGTAGCTCTACAAGCCTCCTTGTGAACCTGCTCTTTTTTTATTGTCACGTTCTCAGCCCTTTCTGAAAAATTCTGATTCTCTGTATCCACCCAGTAATGAAAATGTGTTATTCTTAGAGATATTAAATTCATATGCTGTTGTAATTCCAAAAACATTGTATTCCACTGTGGAAAATCACTATTTGTTCATCTGTTCATGAACTCTGCAGTCTGTAGGTTCACTGGGGGACTAAAATACTGCTGAAATCCTTTGTCTGCTTCTCCTCAGTTTTGCAGAGAAATATCATGGAAAGCTCTTAATTTTTCATGTCATTATTTTATTATTAAATGCTGTAATTACTAACAATGCATGAAGAAATATTCAAATTTTTTGCTTGCAGATGATTACAACAGAGGAAGCTGCTAGTCCAAGTAGGAAAGGGTTCATGTCATCTTACACTAAGATCTAACAATTCCCACACCTTGTGTTTCCAGGGTTCTGAATCTAGTGTAATAAGATTCTCTGTGGAACTGCCTGTGCTCCTTCCTTCCTGTTTGGTCTGGAGGTGGTTTCTCGGTGTGTGTGCCCTCCATGTCCTCAGAGTCCCTGTCCAGCCAAGCTCTGAGGTGCCTCGTGCTGCCTCAGGAGGCTGATCCATGTCTCAGGCAGAGGAAAACCCTTCAGAGGATTAGTGAGACTGGCCCCACATGTCTCCATCACCACCAGCACTGCTGGGAACAGACAGCAGGACTAACAACCAAGTGTTCCTCACACGTACAGCTGTCCTTGCTGCCATGTGTGCACATTCCCCAGGATATTCATACACTAAAAGGAGGAAGAGGCCAGAAAAATAAATGAAGTTAGTCCAGGCAGAGGTGTTTCTGGCTACAGTATGTATTCTGTGCTAATAAAAGATGCAGAAACCAGCAGTCCTCTCAGCAGAGCACCAGCTGTCTCCACATGCTGCAATAATAAGCTCTGCTCTAAAAACCTGGCCTTCCATATCCTGTGTGTCAAATACAGAATCAGTAATGGTCTACAAACTGCCTACAAGTATAGTTGTGCTTCTGAGTTACCACACAATTTATTGATACAGAATAAAAAAGTACTTTTAAGTTCTGTCTGGTAGAGCAGTACAGTAGTGGCTCAAATCTCAAGAAACTTTGACTTGACAATATTTTATGCCCTTTAGTGAGAGAAACGTGCCAGGCGTGGTTGTGTAATATAAAATCATACTTAGCATAAGGTCTGATGCCACAGTAGATTAAGAGTGGAAGAGCTGAAGAAGCAATAAAAGTGGTGCAATGACATGCATCTCTACTTCTTCTGGTACATAAATTTATCATATGTTCCCTAAGCCATTAATAGACTTGTTTTTCACTAGCCATGGAGCCCATTTGCTTTGGGAACATCAGCAGAGAGAGAGGGCTGCTGCTATAGGACTTCCAAGTGTGAATGAGCAATGGTTTCCAAGTGCTCAGCAAAGCAAAATAAACTTTTACCAGAACAGTTGAAGGCACCTCTTCCCCCAAACACCTGCCAAATTTAAGCTTCCTAGCCCAACTGCTGTGGCTTTTGTGTTGTTCATTAACAGTCCAATGCAATTTTTATAATGGGGAAAGTGTCCTTTATGCTTCATCTCATTCTCAAAAACAATACACTATTTTTCCTGAAACTTTATTATGATTAATTTTTAAATGTAACTGAAAAAGTCACTAAGGATGGGAATTTTTTGCTTGAAAAGCAAAAGATTGAAAAGATATAAAAAGCTGCTCAAATAACCCCTGAGTGGAAATGGTCTTGGCCTCAGAATGTTGGTATTTAAGCTGGCATGTGATTTAAAACACTTTAGTAATCCCTAAGAAACCAAAAAATATATAAAAAAAAAGAAAAATAAAAAAATAAAAAAAAATCATGTGCTGCAAGTTACATGCAAGTACAAAATCTTACTGATCTGGGACTGTGGACTGTAAGCATAAGCCAAAACCAAGTAACTTCTATATTAATGCTGAAAGTTACACACTCATTCAAGAGCTTGGAGTAGACAGAACCGAATGCTGTTCTCAAATTGCTACAGTATTTCTGAGTGCTGTGGTAATATATTCTGCTGTATACAGTGTGATGTTAATTTTTATGCCTTGCAGTAGAATGTGCAGTGAAGTTGAATTACAATTGCTGTGGGAATCATAACACTGGAAAACATATCTAAATCTCACCGTTAAAGCCGTGCTAACGTATCTTTTACATTTAATTTCCTTTAGGAAATAAAATGCAAAAAAGGAAAAGGACCAACTGGCTGTTGTTGCCTTTGCCAGAAAAAAGAACCAAGATATTCCAGTGTGGGTTATCTGGGGATCTCTGTCACAGTCCCCTTGTTCTCTTCCTGGTTTGCTCTTAGCAAATGCAAAATTCTTAAATCTCTGTTCCAGAGACACCCCGATGAAGTGTGCTCTCTGACACCTTCCTAAGACCTTACGGAAAAAGGGAATAAGGATGAGATAAACATTTTAATCTTCACGCATACCCTCAAGGTTATTCTGGATCCTCAGTCCAGAAAAAAAATTGTGAGGCAAAGTTATATCTCTTAGTAATCAGGGACAACTCAAGGCCCCTCCATGGAAGAATCAGCAGAGATACACTTAAAGCAAGGTGAAAAAAGGAGAGAGAGAAGCAAACCTGACATTCCCATTGAAAAGAGCCTTTATCATTCCTCATGTGATACAGGAGCAAGGTGCAGTAAAGACTTTTTACAGCCAAAATGTCATTTTGTTGACTACTGACCTCCTGTCTTCTTTGAACTTTGGAAGTGATTTTAACTGACTTTTGGATGCTCTCTTTTAGCTGCCTTTTTTTTTTTTCTCCTAGACTTACCAAGTGCTCTTGTAAAACCTGTCCTTTTCTTGGATTCCTGGGTGTTTTAACAGAGTATTACCAGGATCAGAACCCTTCTGAGAGTTTTTTAACTATAATTGTTTCTATAATTTCTGTATATAACTTGTAGAATAGTTTGGTGCCCTTTTATTTCATGGGGATGAACTTCCATAAAAAAAGGAGAGCACCAAGGTTGAAATGGGAAAATAACTAGGTTAGAAAAAGGAAGGTGATATTGTGCTCTTAGCACCTAAAACCAGCATTCCCAATTCATTTTGGTGCCATGAAAGATAGTGCTAAGAAGAGTCAGAGAGTGGGACAGGCCATCAAATTTTCATCATTTGGACTCCATCTCTCTGAACCCTATCATGACATTGTATTAAAGCAGTACAAAATGGAAAGAAGTGAGCAGGTCTGCATTTATATGTCTGCAATACCAGAAGGATTATACAGCTCCTGTGGTTTTCACCTGATGTCTTCTCATGGGAATCTCACCAGTACCATCAAGCAGTAGTGCCTGCATGTACATGAATATATACAGGTGCTGTGCATGTCTACTTTCCAAAAAACAGCCTGTGAATATCTTACAGCTCCTAAAAATATAGACATGGTTTTGGAACTTGGTATTTTCACAGTGTTTGCCATCTTTCGTTCAAGAGTTTCTTTCCTTTCCAAAAAATGTAAGTTGTTTTGGAAAAAACATGTGAGTATTGAGGGTGGTCTCCCTCATAAAGAGCCACAGGGCTTGAGGCCAGCCAGCTCTTTTCAATTATCAGGTCCAGGTGGGAAGAGATCAGGTGGTTCCTACAAAGGCTGAGGGACTGCATGTAGAGTGGGAGGTTTCTGTGAAGTCTGTTTTGGCTGAGGGGAAAAGAAATGATGTTTTACTAAATTTGAAAATAATCTGACTCCTGAAGGTGTGGTGTTACATGTTGTTAGGCTGGGAGCTCTTAACTATAGGGTCCTATGTGCACCTTCAGCAAGTCCATTAGACTTGTTTGCATTATTTTACAAAATCACAGAATATGCTGAGTAGGAAGGGACCCACAAGGATCATCCTCACTGAAAAAAAGTAACTGAAGTTCATTTTCTCCCCAAAAAACCCACTTCAAACTAAGCAAAAGCACAAAGCAACTCAACCCCAAAGAACACACCACATACATATTAAAAATTCTGGCTAATGTACACAGAGCAGAAAAATAAGAAAGCAATCATCCAAAATGACTTTTGTGTTACAGATTGCTCTTGAATGAGGCCTAATGGTAGAAGCATCATTGCAAACTGTTTTCCATTGTCAGCATGCATTTATGATAACCATTTTGTCCAATTTCCTGTTCTTTTTGCTGGCAGAAAGGGACTCTCCCTTACACTAAGGTTTCTTCATGCTGCCTGGGCTGTACTGCACATGTGCTCAGTCCCTTCCTGGGGAGCTGAGGAGATGGAATGATGATTGTTACGCAATAACTATTTTCCTTTATTTTTCGTGGTGGGGGGAAAAAATGTACAAAACTACTGGCCATATCTGAAGTGCACCAATTAGAGACAGAGAGGACATGCATTGAGTCCCCATGGATAGTTCAAGGTTAGAGAAAATTACCCACTTTTAGCAGATAACAGAATCCTAACTATCTGCCTTAAACTGGGATTGACTGTGCACTATCTGAGCTGATAGAAGGTACAATATTTCATCCAAAGACAGGCGTATTTGCCTTCTAGCTTTACCACTATGTAATATTATTTTGTTGACCTTCAGCCACACTGGCACAGGAATTGATGTAACATGAAGGGATATGACAGAAGGCAATCAACAACACAACAAGATATGAAAAGTCTAAAGAAGAACTTATGTCCTCAAGAACAGGACACCGACTATGCAGTCACATACAGTTTTGAGTGGTGAAGAGCTTCCAGAAGATACACTATAAATCAATATATGTCCACTTTATTCACAAAAATGATGCCAGGTTGATTTACCTTAATTTGCATATCAATTTCCTACAACTTTTCTTTATTTTCCTTTGAAAATCCCACTAATCAATTTCAGATCAAAGTAGACTGATGCACAGGAAGAACTGCCAGCACCACCTGCACACTGGAAACCTCACAGTTCTGTGGGAGCTGTCCTGGGCACAGCCACACCTGGAGCTGTGCCATGCTGTGCCACTCCATGCAGCCTGCAGGTGGGACGTGCATCCCTGCACACACAGCTTATCCCATGCCTGAGCTCCTGAGACCCAGCACCAGCTGTGCCCTGGCTTTTTACCCTGGGGATAAGGGAGAGAAGCCCAAAGGCAGCACTAGCACCAGCAATGTGAGCAATGTGTTAGTGCTTAAATGACTGCTGCGTGCAAATTCACCTTTGGGAAGCCACGGATGCTGACTGAAAGTATTTATGGATGAGTTGTAATTGCAACATGTGAACTTCTCTTTATCACTCAAAGAAATGACTGCAATGCAGGCAGATCTGAACAAGAGCCAGCCCGCAGGCCACCTTCATCCCTCCCATCCAAGCCCACAAACCCTCCTACTGCCTTTAGGTTCCCACAGCACTTTGTGGTGACCTCGTGTGCAGAATGTCACGTCTGGCCAGTGACATTGAACAGGGCAGCAGGGCTCATGTGGCACAGGAGCTCTGGGGAAAGGGCAGCAAGCCAGGGCTGTCACACCCCTCCTGGGCCAGGACAGCCAGAGGGAATGAACTGGTGGCTCCCCGGCACTCTGTCTTTGCTCAGCCATTTCTATGCAGCTGAGGCTGTTCTTGATACCCTACCCTGTGTTTTTATTTTAACAAGGGAACAAGGGAGAGCGGGCTGTCCTCTCCTGTGTGGTGCAGGCCAGCTGGTCTATGCCAATTATTTTTTTGGTCAAAGCTATTTTAAGACACAAAATTAAAAGATTTGATACATAGAGCTCTGTGGGATTTTACACTTGGAAAACAATCTTCAAAATGTCCTCGAATATGAACAGTACGTTTCTGTGGTGAATCTGTATGGGAGCTACACCTAGTCTCACCTATCACAGTATTGTAGCAACAAAATTAATTGCTGTACCATCTTTTAACCAACAAAGCCCTTAAAGGGCTTGTAAGGTTGCAGAAAGAAACAGATTTCAACAGACATGGAAAGTATTTCTTATGTGAGGATTTTAAAGGGAAAGAAGCTTTAAGCGTGAAGATATTCAGGAAGATCAGATCTGTAAAAATACTCAGATACCATTCCATGTCTATACTCAAAGCAGCACTTTGCAGAATGCAGGCAAACCAAACTCCATTCATTTGTCTCATTTCACACTTGGCTTTTCTTCTGGGGGACTAGGAGAATACAGCTGCAGAGTAAAACACTAAAGCCTGAGCTCTTGAAACAGACATGTAATACTTCTCCATTTTAAAGTACAGACAGATTATTTCCACAGATGATTTGCAGATGTAACATTTAGCTATTTAAAGACTAGGGTTTTTTCCCAACACTTTTGGAAGAGTAGTAGAAAATCATGTTTGTTGCAGGACTTAAACTGAAATTGTAGAGCTGTTCCAGTAGTACCCATAGCACCCATCACATTTTTGCTCTTTGTTTTGGTCAAGGGTTTCCCTTTTTTTGTCTTTGGCTTTTCTGTATCTCACACTTGACTCTTTTCTGCCTGTGTCCATAGCAGCACCCTCTGGAAGACTGCAATGATGCTGAGATGGATTTGTGCCAGGGAAAGAAGAGAATCAGCAAGCAATAGGCAATGCAGTTCAAGGTCATTCTGGGTTTTTCCCCTCCAGTGCCCAACCCTTCCAAGAAGCCGTACCTGACTCTTCTTTCAGGCCTGATAATCTGGGTGAAGTGGGGCCCATTCTGCTTTTTGTTTCATCTAATGTGTCAGTGGGATGCCAGTAAAATCCAGCTAACCAATCAAAGTTTACTGCAACATGTGCTAACAGGTACAGCGCTCAATGCCCAACATTTGAGTTGTCTTCACATGCTTCTAGGAGCATTTAAAAAAGAATGAAAATGTTTGCTATTGTATATAGCAGAGAAGGTGCATTGAAAGCATTTATACTTCTTACTGCTTCTGTGTCTTAGGGAAGATACAATGTTCAGGCAATTGCTGCTTATTAAGAGATTTAATCCTACTTTAAGACTCACAAAGGGACCACTGTGTAGACAAACACATAGAGAAAAAATACAAAGAAAATATGATGTATTTCTAACTATTTGTGGACTCCACACATTATGACATAAAAATAGTTAAAAATTGCTAGGTCAAAGCTTTAAAGAACATGGGATCATTAAAATAAGATTGTCCATGTGGCTGAGTTAAATATTTTATATATCCACATTGTGATAATTTTGTCCATAAGCAAAAAAAATATTTGGGAAAGTGGATGATGAATGGATGTTGGTCATTATTGGAAGATGGCAGGCACAGAGGCAAGGACACCAAATCAAAGACAAAAGTAAAATTAATACAAAGGGAACTTGTGAGACATGCCAGAAGCAGTATTCATAAAGAATGTCTTAGATGTAAGTATTAAAACATTTGGGGGTGTGTGGGATTTGAAAAATATCAGGACGAAAGGGATGAAGTGTGCTGTCACCCCAAGGAGTGGAACAGAGCCAAAGAAAGGATCATCTGAGGTGAAACAGCAAGTAAAGCTCACTGACTGTGCCATTTATTTGCTTCACATATTCACTTTTAGTTATAGCCATCCATTCATAGTTGGCATGTGTCCAAAGAAAAATTTGTGAATCTCACAGATAATAATTAAACCTTTCCTTATTCAATCATCAATGAAGCAAAATTGCCAACAATATTCCACCCAAAGAAGAATAAAAAATCAAAAGAACCACCACCTTCACCTACTACGTTAAAAAAAAAAAATCTAAACAAAATCCAACCCCAACCCTTCAAAAATACCTCAATGCTCACAAAAAGAAATCTTGACTATGACACATCCCTTACAGACCTACTAATTGGGTGTTTCTCAAATGGCATGAAGCAAATACTCTGAGACAAATGGAGTTTAGCAAAACCATTTCAAATATGGTTTTTCACTACTGCAAAATCTCCTCTGTTCAATCACCTGTGACAATTACTCCTGAATTTCAAAAATTATCTAAACTGCCTTGAAGTGTCATGGAGAGAAAAAAAAAATTGTATCTTGGGTAGCTGGATTTTGGGTTGATGGAGAACATAGAGGGACCCAGAGGGGTGGTTGAAGACCACATGAAGTGTGTGTGTGATACTTTCTTTGCAATATTCCATTTAATATACAAAGCAGCAAGCAGAGGGAGGGAAGAAAGCAGTTATACATACAAAGAGTTATGTTTCTTTAAGTATTTATAGATGGAAAATTGGAATCTACAGACATTAAAGCCTAAACGTGATAATCCCACAGTTCAGACTTGGAACATTTTCAAGGTTATCAGAGTTAACCACAAGTCAGTTTATCAACCACGGACTCAGCTCCTTTCTTGCTTAGTCCCAATCCATTATTTTAGCCACTGCCTGTGTAGTGCTGTAAAAGCAGCAACAAGTTTGTTTTCAACTGCTAGAAAGTGTGACAGTTTCTGCAGGAAATGGGTAGCCCTTTAAAAAAAAAGAATGGTATGAATAAATTTGCAACTAAGCTACGCTATCACAGAAACCAAACTTTTAAAATGATGTGACCAAAGGCTGAAAATAATGACTGAGAAAAAAAATTGTGAAGTTGCTATGGTGACTATTAACAATTCAGACAGGCTGTTGATATGAGATCTTATTAAATATGTCAAACCAAACATTTTATTTATAATTTAAAACTCCAACACTGACACTTTACAGTTAACAGAAATTAAAAAGAAATTCAAGATGTAACTTAATAAAGACTTGAAAGTTACAGCTGAGACAACACTTTTATTTTACCTTGTCACTTCACACATTCTAAAAGACCTTCAAAAGTCCTTTGTTGCTAAAATTTTCTATGCTTGGCCATAGCTTGGAGAAAGGCAGAAGCAAAACCATTTTCCTTCTTTTGAATTATCTAATTTGGAAGGGGGAGAGATGGGAATGTCTTGACTTTTAGCCCAAACTGAATTGCTCTGGTGTTTAAAGATCACATTGTGACTGTGCACTATACACTGCTGCCCTTACTTGGAATAAGTTACACTTGTTCCATTGTTCTTGCCTCAGTGAATCTAGCTAACTTTAAAGGAAAAACAGCAGAAACTTTCCCAGAAATCCAAACTTTTTTGAGCCTCCCGTTCTGAAAAGCACTGATATCTTCACCAGCATTACTCATATGCTTGAGATTAGGCATCAGATTAATTCACAATGTAGTCTAATTCATTCTGTGGTGCAATTGCAATCCTTGAAAGTACATTAGCACATCCATTTTGTGTTACAGAAGCCGAGATTCTCCCTTTCTTGTGGCTATGTTGGACCCTGGGATTAGCTCAGCTGGTAAAACAGAGCGCTAAAGATGCCACAGCAGTGGGATTGATCCCTGCATGGGCCATTCCCATTCCCAAGAGCAGCACTTGATGATCCTTGTGAATCCCTTCCAACTCAGAATATTCTGAGTGTGAACTGGAAGAACTGTAGGTGCTGGGGCTCAACTGAGGAGCTGTGGAAGGATCCCAGCTTCCACACTGCTTGGCTGACTGATGGCCTTTGAGACCACAGACACTCACGGCGTCCCTCAGGTGTCAGCCGTGTAATCCTGACCCATCTTTGGGCACCTTTTTGCCCAGAATGGCATTTGGATCTTGGCTGTGAGGGCAAAGCTGGTCCAAAGGGCTGTGGCAACCTATAAGTACCAGCTGCCATTGGAGCCTATCTTGTGTCCAACTCATTGTGCACTGTAAACAGTCAGATGTGCAGTGATGGCTTCTTTGTGAAGCCCTGGGTGCTGCCATGGTCAACAAAGACTAATTTTAGGGATAACAGAAGGTTCCAGAAGGTGCTGTCATTTCTCTAAAAAATGGAGTAAACACAAGTGTTGGGCAGTTGGTTGAGTCACTGTGTGACCATGCAGTGAGGGGCTGTGGAAAGGCACATTCCCAGGGAGGCAGAACCTGCCACCACTGAAGAACTTGAAAATTTCTGCACTTGTCAGGAAACAATGTTGACATGGCACTGATCTATTAATAAAATTCCTTTTTCCTGTAGAGAAAGCCTGTGTACCCATAGCTAACTAGCTGGATGATACTTACCTAAATATCAAGATATATCAACTGGTTTTACCTTACAGTCCAAATAAAGCATCTGTAATGTTACTGTTTTTATCTATGTGAATTGTATTCTTCTGAGCAAGATGCATTAGTAGAGAGTTTGGATTTCTGTTTAGTGGAATGTGCATTTTTCAAATGTCAAACTGCATTTTGCTTGAGCTGCAGAATGGGCCTTATGTGACAGTGTTTCCACAGGCAAGGCTAGCTTCAGACATTTCCAACTCCCCCTCTCCTGAACCACCATGCAGTCATGACCTTGGTGCTGTAATTTCCACTCCTTCAGAAATTCTACAGATACATTTGCTTGTGGTGTCACCCACTAGCTCGAGTTTTAAATAAAAAGCACACTGGAAAACCTCTCACATGGAGACCTCTTCTAGCCATCGCGACATTTCAGCTTTCCTCCCAGAATAAAGTACATAAACACTGAGTCCCACAACTAATCTATGTTTTCCTTTATGACCATTATGACCAAAATATAGCCATTAATTCCTTATCCAGTTAAAATTTGGCAATTGCATATTTCTGCAAAGGTTCTGGTTACTGTTTACCGTATACATATGGCAGGCTAACGCATGCCTCCATACAATTATTTGCAGGTGCTGTTAAATCCCTAGCAATCAAATAGCCTACATCTAATATTTCTAATTAGCTTATTTAGTAATCATGAAGGAAACACCGGAAACATTTAGTGGTGTCCTCTCAAATATCCTTAAAAATGAGGAATGTCACTAGGGGCATGTCCTGATGTGGGTGTTTTTTCAGCCCAGTCAGTATGCATCATTTTAATGTGACTGTGATCATAGCCCCACTGTGCTTGCCAATCCCAATTAACAGAATCAGCCATCCTAGGGCACAATTTATTGCTGCATGTGCAGCTTACTGGGACATGGAGCAGCAGCCTTGCAGTCTCCAGGCCTCTGCAAGGAGCCCTGCCTCTGGGAACAGCACTCAGCTTTTCTCAGCTGTGAAATCTCTCTGTTGCAAGGTATGCTCCTGTCACATACTTTTCCTTATGGCAGGCTGAATATTTCCCTTTTTTGCTGACTCCAATATCATTAGTGATATCTAGATAAACAGGAATTTATTCAGGAGATAGCCCTGCTGTTAATTTTGAAGTTACCATTCAGCCTTGAAAACTAGGGCAGGTTGGTTTATCACTGAAGACATTTGGTTTGTACCAGCACAATGAATTATTACATCTGAAAACAAAATAGCAACAGGCTTTTTTCACTCCAAACTGATGTGTATGCCATGTTACATTTATCAGCACACAGTTGAGACATCCATGCTGTATCACATAGGTACAATGTAATTTATCTGTGAGGCTCCCCTGTGGCACAGCACCAGCTTTCTTCTCCCAGTGTCAAGCAACCTCACTTTTGGTGAACAGAGCAAATAAGTTACTTTCATCATACAAGACCTTTTTGGGCAAAAAGATAGCACCAAGAATTTCAGCAGCAACAACCAAAAGGCTGTGCATACTGCAAAAGATATTTCATATATTTTTGTATCTCCAGGGACTTTCCCTAGATTCTGTGGCAGACAGAGTGCAAAGAGATAGCTCACAGCTCTTTTGTTCTTTTGTCTCTTCTCACCAATTTTCATTTAAAAACCAAACACTTTTGCTGGAGACAAAAGGTATATTTTCTGGCTTCATGTCCTAGAATTTCTGTAAATTGTTCTTGCATATGTCTGCAGCTGACATACAAAATATGCAAACTCTTCTCCTGATTTATGCTTTATGCTCTGCATGGAGCCTGTATAATTGTGGAAAAAAGAAAAAAAAGACCAAAAAGTAGTTTTCCTTGAATTTCAGAAAGTAATGTACACTGAAAAATATTCCACAGCTTCTTACTGCTACCCTCACTAGAACAGTTCATTTCCACTGTATATCTTGTAAAAAAACCTGAAAGAAACCCCAGAACTTTTTTCAACAGACCTAGTTATGAATCTCAGAATAAGAGAAGGCTTCCTGTTCCTACCATTGCATTTGGTAACAGAGAAAAGTTGGGAATTAAGTTTAGGAAACTCATTAAAGGCCATTTTTCCAAATGGACTTGCAACCAATCTTTTAACTACAAAACTCTGGGCCAAATTATCAAAAGAGCTCACCTCCCATTTGGCACAAGATTAAGGACAGATTTTCAAAGCATTTAACCACTTGAAGTTCTCAGTGTGACACCACTGGCCAGATTTCCAAACTTTCCACTCACTTAAGGACCTAGAAATGAGCTGAACTCCTTTGAAAACAGTTATTGGTTTTGGACATTTCAAGTCTATATTGTACTGAATGCAATCCAGAGACTACACTACTTGAAGTATTCATAATTACTTGATAAAACACAAATGTTTCCTTCAATTTCTCCATACATAGTTTTTCTGCATTCCTCAGAAAACTTCTGGATCTATAAGCAAAAGTTTCCTTTCTCTTCAGAGTTTTTATTCAAAAGCTCAGATAAAAGGGCCCTTGCTGGTTTACTGATAACTTGAGAAACTTCCACCCTTTCTCTTCCAGATTCATAACCACCCTAAGATTAGCTCTCTTCACAAACAGTAAATTCCTTAATTCCCTTATAAAGACTTTGAAACAACACTTCTGCTAGGAAACATTTTTATCACTAAAATTACACTCATTAAAAGTTAGAGATACTGAATGAAATAGAGCAATCTCAGATCAAAGTAGCCTGCTCTTAACTACATAAAAACAAATTAGAGCAACTAATGAGAAACAGGCTAAACACATCAAGGACCAAAATTACTAACTTACATTTAGTAATTATTTTGACAGCTTACTAAAGCAAGACTGAATAATACTGACCAGCATTTTCTAAATTAAAGCTTATTATATTTACATGAAGGAAGAAATGATGATTTGATTATTTAGCAAGATCACCCTTAACAGCAGAGAAAAAGGAGCATTCTTATCAGAAATAAATTGACCATGACAAAACATGACTCTAAATTATGTTTTCTTCACATCAATACAGTGATACTATTGATTCCATAGTAACAACCTGCGGTATCATCACAAACCCAAATGTTTAGGGTTTGACTACATGCAGTATTAATTAATTTAAAATTAGCAAGACTACACTAAGTTTTCTATTTCACCATGTTTTATTTGTACTATCAGGGAGATTTTACAGGTAAGCTTATTTTAGCTGCAAGTTTAATTATTTTTTACCTTTTTCTTCCCCTCTTGATAAGGTTTCAGTTATTAAAAAGGCAATGGAAGATGAAGGGAAAGTCTCAAAGTACAGCAATACAAGTCCAGAATGAATTTCAAACAACAAGAAATGAGGATTGAGACACCTCCAATAAGACAGTTCAGGAATCATGGAATTATTCAGGTTGGAAAAGACCTTTCAGATCAGAGCCCAACTGTTAACCCAGCATTGCCAAATCCACCTCTAAACCATGTCCCCAAGTGCCACATCTACAGGTCTTTTCTACACAGAGAACTGTACACCATCCAAGCCACAAGCAGCCAGTTTTTCCAAAATAATGTTCATTCTTCATCTTTGGCAGAAGAGATTAGGGTTAGCATGTTAATGCTATATGGAATAAAAAGGTCTAAAGCCTCCAGACAATTCTATCTATCCAAAGAAAGACCTGCAAGTATATTTAATGAAATCCAGTATAACATCTAAACACATTAGTGAGCCCCACACTAGCTCCACTTTGTATTTTTAACAATAGAGTTTGTTAGATATGACAGTGCTGAGCAAACAATTCTTATTTATCACTTGCTGCAGTATGAAGATTTTTTGTATTCAGACTCAATTCTGCCTAGGATTTAACACACTCCTAGACCAAATAAAGATATCTTATGAGTTATCTCATAATATGTAGGAGGAGGGATAGTAATATGTATCTGCTGTTGAATATCCATGGGCTTTCTAGGATGGCTGTGGGTCCTGTGCAGTCTCTAACAATACATAATACAAAGCCATTTAATCTTGATATAAGAAATTTCTTACAGTGAGAGCAATCATTCCTGGAAGCAACCTCCCCAGGAGTGGTAGAGTTCCAGTCACTGGAGAATTTTAAGATGTGATTGGACAGGGTGCCAGAAAATCTTATTTAGGTTCCCTTTGCCACAAAAGGTTGGACCAGATGATCTCTCAGGGTCCCCTCCAATGTGGGCTGTTCTGTGGCTCTCAGTGATAATGTTCTGCAGGTATCCACAGTAAGGTGCAGAGGTTGCTGTCATAGAGCAGTGTCCCCACTCATGCTTGTCTTCCTCATCACCCTCCTGAACCCCTGTGCTATCACAACTCTCACTACCCCCTTACATGTTTAGATAAATTTAGTGTTTCAAAGATTTTTTTTTTACATTGTAAGAGCTGAAGGTTTAGAGTTACAGAAAAAGCTATAGTTCTGGAACACAGTTACAGGGCAAATTGGAAAAAAAAAATCCAACACCCTAGCAGTTATTTGGCAGTTGGCATGGCAAATTACCATAATCATCTTAGAAATGCTTGCAAATACATCACTGCTTCTTTTCCTCTAGTGCAAAACTCCTCTGTGCCTTATAATTCTGGGATACCAATGAGACCTTTCAAAGAATAACTAGAGCCTCAGAAAATACTTGAAACAGACATGTACAAACAATTACCCTTCAAGTAGAGAGTGGAGTGCATCCTGAACTTAACAGTGAAGTTGAGAACTGAAAAAATCCAGAGGGTATCTCAAAAGGCTGGAAGATTTGATCAGTGAGGTATAGCTCTAGCCTGTGGGCATGTCCTAGTGGATATTCATTTTACAGATCAGCTACCAGCAAGAAATACTTACCTAAGGCTGATGAAGAGGGCTGTGTGTGATAGCACAGACAGACACAGCAGAATTATCTGCATGAACTCTTTCATGGAGGTGAAGGTTGTGCTCACCTTTTTTCCTGCTGCCAGTGCTGGCAGCCTGGAGGAGTGCTGTGGGCTCTGTGCAGGCTCCCCTGGCCCTGCTCCGTCACTGGGTGCCCAGGGGCAGCGGTTCAGGGCACTCCATACATTAATCCAGTTGATGCTTTAGAAAAAAGCCAGAAGCTTCAGCAGCTCACTGCTCTGGCCAGGGCTATGAGCACCTTGGGCCAGCTTTGGGAACTTGTCCCTGCTGGAAGGGCTCCTCCCCTGCAGCCTGTGACCATGTGCCCCAGGGCTCCAGCAATTTCCTACTGGCCAGCACTTTACTCCCGCTGTCCTAGGAGCTGCTTCACAGACGAGGATGTTACTATAGTGCTGACGTGGAAGTCACACATCCCCTTCCTGCAGTCAGCATCTGGGGGGATGCTATCTACCTTAAGAGAGCAGATTTCTAGATACATAATTTTGTATTTCCTCTGGTTTGTATTGTATTTTTGGGCGCCTGGCCCAGACTGTGTCTTGAAGAGACCTCAGGCCAAATTCTGTTTTCAGCTACAATGCAGCTGTTCCTAAGGAATTGCTTTGACTTTCACTGCATTGTTCTGGATTAGCACTGTAGTAATAAAGAGTAGAATTTGGATCATTGCATTCTTTCCCTGCCATCCAAGGAAAAGCAGGTTAACAGATTTGCATCACAGTATATCAGATGAGGAGTTCTGAAGAAACACAGAAAATGAGCCCTGACAGATAAAAAAAGAATGCCCAAACCCAGGTAGATAAATTCACATGACAAAATCTGCTTTTCTGACTTTTCCTGGCTTCATCTGTCAAAAACGTTTAACTGTACATATATTTTAAAAATAACAACCTTGAAGAATGCAAATGTTTTTAAACAATCTGAGGGAACTTTAATCACATTCAACTAAAATGCTCACTCAATTCTCAGATCTAGTTTGAACTCTTATTTTTGTTCTTCTGCAAGATTCATGTGAAAAGCAACTATAGCCTGGGGTTTTGAAGTTGAAAGATTATAATTTGGCCTTCTGGCATGTATCTTTGTCAGCTTTTTAATCTCTATATGCCATCTTTCAGCTTTAGAGAGAGACCAAATGATGTTCCCTGAAGCATGTATATTCTTTCAACACCATAAAAGAAGGCAGCCATTATAATTTTCGATCTAAAACTTTTATTCCCTTCATTTACAAATTAATTTGGCTTACTAATTCAATTGGCCATGTCAGGTTCGAAAAACAAGAATTAATGTAATCTGATTGCTATGGCTATCTATAAGCTGTTTGTCATACAGCCTGATATCTGAATGTGATACAAATATACTCACCAAAACCAGACACCTCAAATGGCTTAAGAGATAAAACCCTTTAAATAAGCTTGAGACAGATCTGAATTTATTTAAATGTCTGATTCTAAATGTACTTATGCCTGGTAGTAATGTTTACCATCTGCCTGATTCTGTCTGATGAGGTAATTGTAAATCTATAAATAGCTTAACATATGCTGCACATATTCTGGCCTTAAATATAACAGCCTTTGTGTAAAACAACTGGAAATAATAAGAAGGGATATTAGTTTGGGCATTATTCAGGGTAAGACTAGAAAGAAGTATAAAGTGTTTGCACATTGTATTATTTGTATCTTCTCCTGCAAAGGCCTGGTAAACCTAAAGCATTGTTTACAGGCCCAGTTCTAACGAGCTGTCAGTACTTTCTGTGATTCATACCTACCAAACAGGCATTTGAAATGTAGTATTGAAATGTAGTAAAGCAGTTACAGTCAGAGTACTGTACACTGTAAACCAACATGAGAACTACATTAGTTTAAGATGAACAAATAGTTTTGATTTTCTTTCGCATGGTAGAAATGGAAAAATGATGTAGAGGCATGGTGAGCATTATAGCTTATCTTGAAAAAATTGCTTTACAGCCAGATTAGGGGATTCTTGACACTACTGCACCTACAACCATTGTATGAGCAGTCAAAGTGCTGTTTCATAATTACAACTAAGAATACCATTAAAGCCAATTATCTACTGAAAGAATTGTAATTGCTCATGTGCACTCACCTAGAATGAAACCACAGGAAAGGAACAATGTGCTCTAAAATCACACAGCTTTTGAAACCATGCTTACTGGCTCAGCTTTTTGCCTACATGGTGGTGAGACCATGAGATGCAACCACAGAAGGCCTATGGTTGGGTAACTGGGTAATGCTCTCTTCTGGATAACTTAGAAAAGGAATTTCTTACTTCTTAGAAAAATAATTTAGTTAAGAGAGATCATATTTTCTCTTGCATGATTTGTGCTCCAGAATCAAGACTACACTGTGGATTTCAATGAATTAGCCTGGGAAATTTGACATTATCCTGCTTATTCAAGCAATCATTTCAGCTGCTTACAATGGCACCCTAGTGCAGGTGGGGGGAAAATGATACACTACCAAATTAGAAATAAAACAGTGAGTCACTCTGCAAACCTCCTTCGAGTGGCATGGTCAGTCTCTATCTTGTCTGTAGTGTTGATACAAAGCTAAAAAAAGGGCCTAAATATGTGTATGGATTCAGCTGCCCACTCCAAACAAAATTCTTAATGTGTAAAGCTAAGAGCTGGGCTATTTTAAGGCTTCTTACTGAACACTGGGTCCATTGAACAGGATGGTGGCTGTTGCGCTGTGAACTGTGTGTCACATGTGTAAAGAGGTAGTTACTGTATTTGTTGCACCATTACTTTGTCCCTGATGTTTATATGGGCTTTTGATTTGATTCACTGAAAAGTTTTGCTCTATTTGTATTTAATGAGGGTTCTTCCTGAGCATCTGTTTCTTGACCTTCAAAGCCCTCACCTGGCCCAGGATTCTCCCCAGGTTATTCTGTATCAGCATGAAACTTTTGGAAAATAGGTGAGAAAAAATGAACCAATTTGCTCAACCATGATCTCAACATAATGAGCTGTGTGCAAATATGCCCAACTAGTCATCTTCATACCATGTTAATAGCTGGACTTCAATCAGGCAGGACTGAGAAACTGAATGGAAGAAGGAATCTTCAAGAACTATCATTATTTTGAGAGTGCTTGCACATACTATGTAAATCTTTCCTCTGCTTACCAATGTCCTGTGAGTCTGGACACCGGTAACCTTGGATCAAAAGGTGCCCAGATGTGCCTGTGACATCACACAATTCAATCCTGCCCTCCCAAGGAGCTTGCTGTCAATCTGCACACTCACACTGCCAGAATACAGCAGCTCTGAGCACCTGAGGCAGCCCCACAGAGGAGCCACCACAGTGAACAGGACAGACAATGAGAACGGCAGCAAGAAGGCAGAGACAGAAATGCAGATGAGGAGAAAAATAATGACAAATAAGCACCAAAGGCGATTTTAATGGGAGGGCAAAGTAAAACATGGAGTGAACTAACGGAGAACTCCAGAACACTACTTATTATTTTAAAAAATACTTAAATTAAAAGTACTATCACAATACCAATTAGTGCACTTAATTATTTGTTCTGCAACCTTAAGACAAGGATACACAAAGGCAGATACTTACAAAATGGTCTTAGAAATTAACTAAGGGTATTCGTGGCATCTTCTGTATCTCCAGTTACGTGGAGGTGTGAGCTGTGCATTGTCTGTCTCAGCAAGTGGGTGGAGGGTGGTGGGAGGTGAAATAAGGAGGCAGGGTCAGGTGCTCCTTCAGCAGTAAAGGAATAATTAAGTTTATAGATCACAGAATTCATGTCAACTGAGCTCAGATTATCATTTTATTTTCAATAAAACAGATTTTATGCAACTTTTTTTTTCTTGACTCCTGCAAGTAAATGGTCTATTTAGCCATCTAAATATGTGAACCTCCTCATCACTTCCTGTAACTTTTTTACTACTTAACAACAGGGTCAAAGCCACTTTTATTTGAACAATTTGAGTCACTTTACTTAATTTGCAACTGTGAACAGATTATGGCCTTCATTTCTTTTGTATCCACTTCTTATAGCAATTTCTAAAATAAAGGCAGAATGGAGCTCATATCAAAGCAGACTGGGCTTCCTGTCCCTCCAAAGTAGCAACATATGCTAGAAAGAAAGTGATGAGGTCCAAGAAAATAAATAGAACATGTGGAAAGCAAAATACCAAACTGTCCTAATTCAGCTGTGTATCTCTCCTGGCTTCTCCATGATCTACCCATATCCTCAAGAAAACAAAAATTACCAATTTCTTACACAGCTGGAGTGTCAGGAGAAACCCACTTTGGAGTAGGATGCTTTACAGAGACATAATTAAAAGCCTTTAAAAGCCTTTATGATCTTCATGCTATGCTCAGATTGAGTAGTCACCACCCAAGACACAGTCCCAAAGAAGTAATGATAAAATTTAAGTGGTATCTTTCTTCCACTTTCTCACTTTAATCTTTCAGTAAAGTCAAAACTTGGTGCATCAGAGAGCGTCAATGGATGCAACATCCAGGTAGATGTAAAGGATTTTTTGCCATATTGCCAAGCCCTGATCTGCAGAAAAGCTCCTGTAAGATCCATTCAGTTTAAATGAGTGTTGGTCCAGTGAAATCAATGGGATTACCTCAAAACAGTGTAAACAGAACACGAACTCTGGCTAGAAATGCCAGCATGTCTTGACTGTATATTCCAAATGAGTACACCTGATGCACTAGGAAGAGGGAAAAGGTAGAGGATGGACTTGCAGGGGGCACAGCAATTCCTGAGGCCAGTGCCATGAAAACAAAATATAATATTACTTTATTTTATTGTAACTTACCATTGCCTAAATGGCTTCACAGCAAACATTTGCTTGTGTCCTTAGTTTATCTGTCCCTGGGTAATTATTAAGATAGCTGCAGTTACTGTGCTGATCTAAGGTACTGGGCAAACATTTTGAAACATTTAAAATTGCTTCATTTATGGCAGAAGGGGAGCCAAAATGACTTCTATCCTTGTTCTCTTCTATCAGTGTAATGATATGTGCTGGAACAGCCCGGGGCCAGAAATATTAGATAACTGCTTTTACAGAACAATGACTTAGTGTCAAAGCCCAAAAGTGGGGGTTGTTCCACCTTCCTTTTTTTATAATGGTATCATGAAATGAAAGGTATTTAAAACAAGACCATAAAGAATGAAAAGTATTTGTCACTCTCTTTATATTTCACGCACATTCCCACTTCATCTTTCCTTGTGCAGTGACTCCATTTCTCCTTCAATTATCTTTTAAAGCCTTCTTCTCTAACCCTTCCCTGATGCAGATAGATTTCACTCCCTCTTTAGGGGCAATGTGAGCTTGTAGACAAAAACCAGGGTTTGTAATGCAGAATCCTCAGAGCTACCTCCTGAACTTCCTTACCCTAGTAAGGGGTTGCAAGAGTACAAGAATCCATCCTTGAGGGAGGCACAAGAGGAAGCAGAAAGTGTTATGTGCAGCGATGCAAGGAAGCAGAAAAGTGTTACATTTCTGTATCAGTAGCTAAATCACACTGTACCGTGGATCAACTGTCGCCAGTTACAGCACTCTATTTCAGCAACAGAGATAAGGATTTCAAATAACTATTACCAAAACCCAGATTGTTCATAATAACTGGGACACAAAAGATGAAATAAAATCAAAAATTTGTCATTGAGTTTAGAAAGAATAATCTGGCACACACACTATCTTGCCTTTGCAATACTTTGGGTGGAATTTAATAGAAAATTGTAGATTTTCCCCTTGCCATTTACCTGAATCTACCCTGAGAGTTGCTTAAGGTCAGATGAAAATTTTGACTATAATAAATATTAAGAAGATCATTACATTTAATTAACTTCTAAACTACTTCAGTCAGGCCTCTAATTGAACAACGCTTTCCTTTTGAAGGAATATGGCAAATATCACCAGAGCTGAGTTTTGTTATATCGTTAAATTAAGGATCCAATAATTCTAACATATTTCATAGAAACAACACCTTTTGTTTTGTTTGATACACAGAGAAGAACAAAAGATCAAGGACAGAGATCTTGAAACAGAGTCATAGTGGTCCATGGAGAAACTTGGATGCAAACCAGCAAGACAGACACTGTACTTGGAGGGGGTAAGAACAGACCTGACTTAAGGATTTCAGTAGCTACAGGGGCTGGACAATCTAAAATGTCCTTCATTAGAACAGCACATGCATCAGCTGTTGGCATAATCAATACCCAGCCAGGGTAGAAATTTCTCTGCACACAAACTGCCATACAAATGGTAAATGACATTTGGTAGTCACATAAACCAATTGCTGCTGCAAGAACAGATTCAAGTTATGCCATTTCATGTTTGGTACATTCTTTATAATGAGCAGGTGGATTCAAAATTTTAATCCTGCTAGCAGGTGACCTTTTCAAAATTCTGTATTTTTACTGCCTATCAATTTTGTTTCTTTCTTCCAGGCTCCTGAGATTGTAATCAAAGATGAATAGGAATTGCCAGAGAATTACTGAATATTGAGAAAGCCAAAGTCTTAAAGATAGCTTTCACACAGTGTATGCCCTAATGCAGCCGTGGTATCTGATTTTTAATAGATTAGGTGCAAATATGCACATTAGCAAACTAAACAATGTAGTAATATACACAGAGAACAGGTTTCATTGATTAAATCATAAATATAGTATCTTATTATGCTTTTGGGGAGGCAGAAATATGAAAAGCAATGCATGCATTTTTGAATTATAAGAGGAGGGAATATTGGCAAATCTTTCAACAGCTGTTTATCATGAAAAAGAAGTTACAGTTACCATTCCCCAGCCATGCACTCTGAAAAACTAAAAACTGTACATTAATAAATTATAACAATGATGCATGAAGCTAATATAAAACTTTTAAAGGCAGTTTTTTTGTCCAGAGGGAGTTGTCAAATTTGCTATTTGTGCCTTTAATGTTACTTGAAATTTCTTCTAGGGCATTTAAAACTCCTTTTGTGACTCTTCATCAGCAGTTTCACAGACAGCAAAGGCCTTGAAAATACACATTTTCACTTTCTGCATGGCTGACGGACTTCATATGCTATATCCAATTTAAGGGTAGAGCAGTAGATTACATTGCTAGAATATAGAGAGCCATTGCCATTGAGACTGAATCATTGCTGTTTATAGTAATTCTTACTATTTGGTTTTTGACAGCCCTTTGTGACTGGAATAAAAGATGATGCTGAGATTATTGTCAAGCTACTGTAATAGCTAGTAGTGCATGAAGTCTGCAGCAGATGGACTTGAACTTATGAGCTCTCAGATTCTCAATAGCCTTTCAAATGAGCAGTGTTCTCCTTGGCCACGTGTAAAGCGACTGGCTTTGACAAACCCTTATTTCAGGAGATGAAATACTATTTCAGCCAGCTTTCTTTGTTCTATTTGAAATGTTTTATAGCACTTAATTTGAGAGGTACCTTAGAATTGAAGAGAACAAATTGATTTTCAGTTGCATGAGGTAAACTATGTTACAGGTACATCCAAGCTGAACAACAACAAAGTGACTTGACATAGTCTGAACGCTTCCACAAGTGCCCCCAGCCATTTCCATTACAATACAGAATTGCTAGATATCTTCCTTTGGCTAAAGTCATAATTTTTCTCATGAATCCCATTAATTCACAGACCTTTAATCTGACAAATAAGAGGCAATAGTAAAAATTTGTTTGGCATATGCTATCCCAGAAGGATTATCTTGAAACACAAACAACTGCTATTGACTTGGATGCTGTTTTAGCTGCTGTCAAGAACATGGATAGACAGCAACCAGCTTGTATTGCTGCAGGAATGTCTTACAACTGATTTGTCTCACTAAAGACACCTTAAAGAAGCACATTTCTCTCAGGCCACCAGTTTACTGATTCCTTCTGCAGTGCAAACTGAATGTCCTTCATGCACAGTCAGCTGCTCATGTCAAAATGGGGCAACACAAACCATCACAGTGAGCTGAGCTTCAGCAGTTCTCAGGAACCAACCAGTGCACTCCAAGTCAATGAGATATGCTCCAAAGGCTAGTTTAAAACTTTGTCAGATTATTTCTTTCGTCAATATTTAGTGTCTTTGTATTAGGATCCATTACTCCTGCAAACCTTTCACTGTTTTGCATATCATGATTCTTTCTTTATAATCTAGCATTACAGTTTGATCTTTTATTATAATGCTGCTATTCAAGATTCTACAGTTAAAGTTGTGTCAGCACTTTTACTACAAAACCCATTTATGAGGGGTTTATAACACAGCTATAAAGATGCACTATAGAATTGAAAGGTGGTGTACAAAGTCTCAGCATGGGGCATTGTCTTTTTTTTATCACTTTTTAATAAACAAATTAGACTTGCTATTTTAAGCCTTTATGAGTGTAAAGCAATTCCAGTTTATAGGTTATTGCCTATATAACATGGCAATCAACTGTTATTAAAAAAAAGTAAAATGAAACAACTTATAAGTACTATGATTAAAACTGATAATGGAAAAAGTGGAACTTTGCAACAGTAAAGGCAGGCAAATATATGTTTTCTTCTGTGAGCGAGCTGTACACTGAGAATGTGCTGAGCTTTACAATCCCACTTTACCCAAGGCAATGGGGGAGTCCAGCTTGGGATGCAAAGTGTGAACCTGGAATGAATTCCCCTGGAATTTCTTGTGCTGTGTTTGTGTTGCAAGGACACTGGCTCCCAGTGAGAGAATACACGGTAATGCATTCTTCTCTCCTCAAATGTCATTGGAGCTGGCTTCCTGAAAAAAGGTTTTCAAGTGCTTTCAAAGAGCAGGTTGCTTGTGCTTTTCATGGATGTTGTGTGTTTTAATAAAATCATACTGATGAGGGTCAATGAAGGCTGGAGAGTGCATGTTTTGGATTGTACTTTACCCTCACTACTTGCCCTTCTATACATAGTGGTGAGAACATTACCTGTCTGTTGGCTCTGCTTAGTCACATCCAGCACTATGTTTTGAGGCTCTCTGCTATACACCTCCATGGCTCAGAAGGTGCTGCTTGGTTGAACAGCTTTACTTGATCGGCTGCTTCAAGACACCAGGGTTTGGTGAACAGTCTCAGTTTCTCACCAGTGACTCACCTCCTAGAATGAGGGCCCACTCAGAACCCACAGGCCTGGAAGAACATGGAATAATGAGTCCAGAGGGGCTGCCAGAGAAAGTCAGTCATACTGCTTGCAGTATTTGAACCAGCTTGGATTCCATCTTTCTGGAATTCTGTGTTGTGCCTTGGAGACATCTTTAGATACACACATTTCCCTAGACAGACTTGGTGATAGGCCAGGAGTGCCCCACTGAGTCACTACATCTGTGAGTTCATTCATGGCCCTGGATTTGGCTGTGGTGTCATGAGTCTGGGAGACTGGTTTCAAAGTATGCTGACTATGAAGGGGATTCAAATAAAAAAAGAGCACTGGCTATGTATGTGGTGGTATCTGCAAAAGATTGACAGTGAAACAGTAAAACTGAAGCATCTCATGGTGTCTCTACACTGGGACCAGATGTAAATGCAAAGCTGCACCTGTGAATGTCCTCGATGAAATGCAGTGGCCAATTCAGATACCAAGAGGGATGCACCAGGACAAACTTCAGCCCAGGCTGCTCATACCTTCCAAAGGCTTTGGGAGCTTCTCAGCTGAACTATGTGCTGCCAGAATCTTGGCTATTAGCACTGTTACAAGTGAGGCAACAGATGTGCTACTGCCTGCAGTGCAGGGAGCCCTGAAGTCCAGGTTCCACTGGCTTTTACTGAATCATGGATCTGAAGTAATTTTAAAATGTTAATATCTTGCACTCAGTGAAATTGGGGCTGTCTTGGATTCTGATCATGCAGGCACTACACAGATAACTTTACACATGGGACTTTCTCAGAGCTGCCTAAATTACAGTATGTTATTACAAACTCCAGCGAAGGCTGGCACAGAAATCAGGAATGATTTTTAAAAACAGACCACAAATTCCAAAGGAATAACTAAAGGCAATGAGGGGAAAAAATTAAAAATTTTACAGTGGCGCTAGCCACATATTAACAGAAGATCTCTTGTTGTCCCTCTCATAATTACTGCGCATTAAAAAGAATAATTTATATAATACAAATATATATATTTTGTATATATACAAATATGCCTTCAGAGGAGATGAAACTTCAATTGTCTGCACATAAAATACCTGTGATGTATTTAAATAACCTTTTAACAGATGAACTACTAAATATATTTTCCAGTATACCTGGGAAGGAATCACTAAATTAGTAATATTTTCCTAAATATTTAAAACATCACTGCCTAGGCTAACAATGTATTTCTACCAATTTAAATGGTTCTGTAATAATTTAAAAACAACCTTAAGTACTAAACGTAGAACTGCACAATCACCTCCCAATGACCCTGGGTTTTTCCTCTCTTTTGCAAGGAAGGTTACTGGCAGCAAGGTTTTTACACGAACTGACAAAAGCAAGTGGAGACAGCGAGCTGTGCTTATTTAAGTCTCTATTCTTCCATGCCACTCAGCTTCAATCCTGTGCCTGGCAAAACATCATCAGTATTCTCTGCCTCTTTTAACTAAAGGAAGCAAATCAAGAACCAGACAGGCTAATGGGAACTGAAACTCATTTCTTGGCCTCTCGCTCAACCTGGGCAGCCAAACGGAAAGCAGCCACTTCTGCAGGCCCCGCTCTCCCCTTGCCAGCTGGGAAGGCGAGCACCTCCCTGCTCCGCGGCAGGCAGCACGCAGACTGCTTTCCATGAGCCAGCTGGGAATCTGACTGCTTCTCCAGGTCTCCTGTCCACTTGCCAAACTCGGTCTGCAGGGCTCCTTTTCCACTTGCCCCAGCCAGTTAGGAGGTGATCTATAGTGCTATTATCACAGCTAGAAAAATAGGCCAAAAATTTCCACACAAAAATGAAATTTTGGTAAGGTTCCAGAAGAAAGGGGACCAAAAGAGGAATTTAATAAGGAAAGAGCATCCTCTGCACCCTTTCTGAGTTCCCTGTGAGTTGAGTCATATTTAGGGGCTGTATTTCCAACCCTTTTCCTGTTAACACTTAATCTGAGGCATATTCAACTAGAAATACCAGAGACACATTAGACAGAGGAAACTGAAAAAGCAACAGCTACTGACTAGAGCTGGTTTAAACGATTTCAACAAAACCTGAAACCCCACAAAACCCACCTCGTTTCATATTTCACTGCAACTTGAAACTCAAACCAGATTTGTTGAAAGGTTCTCTGAGGATTGTGGTTCCAGTCACAACTGGCCAATCCATTTATAGTACACAACTTCATTAGACAAACTGAGGGCCAGTACAGCTGGGCTCTGTTTCACAATTCTGAAACTTAAAGGAGAGGGCAGCATACTTGTCCTGCACACTGTTCTGTGTGGCCTTGCCAGATTCTGAGTCCAGGGAACAGCCTCACCTCCCTTACATAGACATGCAATGGCAAGACAGGACAGATCCCCTCTTTTCCATTTCCTTATGGGATAACCAGACAGTTACAAAAGCCTCAGAGACTAGGAGCCAGAGGATGCACAGGTGCAAGGAAAGAAGCATCATTCTTCCCCATCAGGATAGGACAGATAGCTCCTGCCATACACAGGCCACAGCAGCCTGGTCTTCAGCCCATTTCTCTTGCAGTTTGTCCAAGATTAGGTTACTGTAATCACCTGAATTAGCTGCTGCATTGAGTGACTTGACAGATGCAAGCACACAAATTCTGCCTCTGAACTCTCACAGACAGTTCTCAGTTGTCATTCATGCTCTATGTCTGCACAGCTTCAGACAGTACAAATCAGACCATTTCTGGTCAGTGAGTCACTGGTCATAATTTTTACTATTTTATGTTGCCACTGCTCACATACATGGGTGCTAGTAAGCAAAAAAACCCACCCATCCAACCTCAAGTACACCCACAAGCCTCAACTGCCCCAAATGGCCACAAAGAACAAATACACAATCATCCTGTCTGTACACAGATCATTTCACTAGCTTTAGTGGTGTGGATATTTAAAATTACCTTTTCCATTTCCCTCCTTTCTTCTCTCCCTCTGTGCTTTTCCAGGTTTAGTTTGAGTTTTGTTGTGAAGCACTGGATTCATTCATACATCAAAGGGCAATCGAAGGCATCAGAGCCCACATAGAAAGAAACAAAGGCACAATTTACAAGGCAGAAACTTGCTGAGAGAAGCAGCTGAGTTTTGCAAGGCTCACCCACTGACTGCCCCCTTGGAGGTACATCAAACACACTTACTTGCTCCATACAGTCAAACATTTTTCTTTCAAAGACTCCTAATATAATGGATTATTTGTATTACTGTAGTAATGAAAAGTCTCAGCCCTGACCAGTGCCCTGTATGGAACACCTTCCCCTTGAATGAGTTTTGCTGGATGAGAAATAGTCCAGCTCTATGGGCACAGAGGTCCCTGTGGGCTAATCTAGATGAAATTAGGCTGGAACGAGCTACTTCCTACCATAGCATCTCAAAACCAGGCACCCATGTTAAGGATTAACCTTCCCTTTTCTGTACTGAGTCCAGAAAAAAATAAAAAAAGGATCTTTTTTATCCTGATGAGTTCCTGTCATACTTATTATATAATTAGACTAACATATATTTGGCCATATTTTTGAGGTCCTATCTTCTATTTCTCATTTAATAAATGTTGTCCTTTTTGAGCAGGGTCAAGACTCTGGCACGGGAAAGAACAGGCTGTTTCACACACAGAACTGCACTTTCTAAGCCAAGTGTGGAAAGCCATGGCATATTCAAAACCCATCTTCTCTCCATCTGGCAGAGTAGAAGCTCAGTATCCTTTCTGTCTTGTAGTTTCACCAGACACCAGCCTTTGTCCTTTAGCACAGAATTATTAATTATTGTTAGAATTTTGCTTCTGTTTGTTTTTGCAATGTTTTTGCTTGTATGCCAGGTTGCATATCCAGTATTCTGGAAATAGAGCTGAGTCTACCAGCCCTGCACTTCCCTTTGCTATACTAACCCTGACATAGCTAACATAAAAAAGAGGGGATAAGCATTTAAAATGACACTCATCTTGCAGTTTCCATACAGTATAAATACTTTTTCTTCATTCTGGATAAATGCTTTAGCAATTAAGCAAAAAAAACACACACAAAAAATCTAATGCTCCACAACTACAGAGTGCCTTGGACTGCAGAAGTCCTTCAGTCCCTTGCAAAACTCAGAAGAGCCCCTTGTCAGTCAGAAACTTTGGTTAGTAAGGTCAGGTTAGTACCAATAATAACAATAAGCCCAGCTCTGATCACAACTCAAAGGAAGCAGACTCAAGGAACTGAAAAGATTTTGTTGGTACTATCAGTGCCATAAATGAGAACAAAAGGGAGGGCACATAGCTGCTAGTTCTGAATAGCCTTTAGAAATTTGTTGCTATTGTTTATTACACCAGATATATAATAATGGCTTTCCTATTAGACTTGATTTTCTCTACTCTTGGAAACACAAAACAGAGTGCTTAAACTCAAATAAATATCTCCCTTTTAAAATGCAGATACATTAATTTGGTTTACAGGATAATTGCTTTATTCTAAGAAATGCATAATAAAATCTAGTTCACAGAATATGATTCCTAAGGAATATGTTGGATGACAGCACAAACCACACCCGTGTCTGGTGACTGTTCACACTGAGAAGGGCATTACTTACCTATGCCTTCTTTGGGAGAGCTGATTATTGTTTGCAGTGATGGGGATGTTGTTTTGGCTTCACTGTGCTAGGTCAGTGAGCAAGAAGATTTGAGGCTTATTCAGAGCTTGCACTTTCATCGGAAGCAAGATGCAACAAATAGCTATGAGGAGCAAATACAAGGAATGACGAGGAGGAATAAATGTTATATATAGAAAAAGTTGTAAGCTAACAAAATAGCTATTTCACAGTTTAATGATTCTAAAATAATCTGAAAGGTTTTAACAAAAATCTCCACCTTTGATTTTGGCTATCACAGAACCCCTGCTGTCCCTGTGTGTGACTTCTCATGGTATTACATCAGACATTTCTTTAAGGAGATATTCAGAGAAGAGCTTTTCATATATTCATTAAACTATGGCACTTTACTTGAAAAGCCATAGAGGATAGTGATCATGTGAGGACAGAGTAGCCCGAGCTAGAACAAATGGTGTAAGGAGAAGAGCAAGGGGGCAACACAGCATTTTGAACTATTCTGCTTTATGAATAAGGTCCTGTGGCTGTGAGACTGACTCTAGCTAAGAGACTGCTGCTGGAGACAAAGGAGAGCAGCAGGCAGCTGGAGCAGTGGCACCCCAGGCCAGCACCTCTGCAGCTGGATGTGTAGCTCCACTTCAGAAACAGACACACTCAGAGAAAGCAAAAAGAGGAAACTGGTTTTTGTTTCATCAGGAAATAGTAATTGACATTGTGGAATTGTTAAGGGAAAGCTGAAAAAATCAAATCCCATCAGATCAATATTTCCGTGGATGTCTGAAAATACAGGTGTTCCAGCTTCCAAAAGCTTTAGGCCTACTTCACTCTGTTCAGTGTTACAATCCCAAGAGCCTGACAATTACGAACCATCTTTTCATTCCTTACCAACAGAACTGTTCCTGGCCAGAGAGCCATGGGAAGAGTAGCAACAGAAGTGGGGATCTATTGAACCTTTGCCCCTCTATGGCAGAGGACTGTGTAGGAGCCCATGATCCCTCTTCTGCCCAAAACACGGACTCCAACTCTCATTCTCTCTTTTCACATCTATACCCAAATCTTGCTCCATATCACATCTAAACCTACATAGGCAATCTCAGGTAGGTATTGTCTTTTACTAATCAGAGACAGACATTCAAAATTCTCATTGCATCAGGAGTTCTATTTCCTGCAATCATTTCTTCTATGATCTTTTAGAAACTTGTACATGAAAGACCATGCTTTCTGTAGCACATGAAATAAACCACCTGTGAATCTGTTTTTCTTATGAACAAATTCTTGTTTTCTATTATGGAAAGAAAATAAAGAGACACCGAATTGTTTGAATCTCCTCAGTGAATACAGCATATACTTAGCAAATATGAAGTTCTCCATTGTCTCTCCTCCCAAATTCTATTACTTGTCTAAAAAAAATCTGGCTATAAATATCTCAGTTATCCAAGACATATATATATATACATATATATATAATCCATGTTTAACAAACTTGCATTTATAACACTTACCATGGCAAATAAACATTTTAATTATTGATTTCACCTGAAAAATTCCTCAGGCTGAACATAAACAAAAGAAATCAGTATCTGCCTCATGGTTAATGTTTTTATTCAAGTGTATAGGTGAGGCTATAGATCCAAGAGATGGAAAAAGCAATTTGCTATTCTCACTCATATTTAGAACCCTGTTAGTGGATTTGTTGAAAAAAAATGTCATATACTTCAAAAAAACTGGCCATGAATTAATGTTTATAGATTTTATTGCTTTTTCCAGCTCTCTCTATTTTTATTCTTTATTCTTTTTAATAGCCTTAAAAACTCCCTAGAATTATCATTTTCTCCCTACAGATTCTGACTCTTTCTATTAAACATTGATCCCTTGCTTTTTCCTTTTTTTGTTCCCCTTTCCCCTTTTATTTTGGATAGATGCAAAATTATCTCACATATTTTTATGTTTAACATCAACAACTTCATTTCACATGGGACTAATACAGAGTCCATAATAATCATCATCATACTGCTGTATGCTACAAAATACTTAATTTTTTTCACTGCATAAGAACTCCTTTCCTATTGATTTTGGGCTGGACTTGAAAAGCACAGCCTGCTGTCCATCATGGGCAGCCCTACAGGGAGCTCCAGCCTGCTCAGTGGGAAGTGTCAGGGAGGAGGTAGAGCTGATGATCTGCTCACAGCACCCTTCCCCGTGTGCAGGCGTGTCGGGCTGCTGAGAACATTAGCAGAGAGCAAACGTGATGGCTCTGAAAGCCTGACCAAAGGTACTGCCACCAACAGACCGGGCTACACGAAAGTTGCAGTTGTTCTGCTCCTGGAGGGTCGGTAGGGTGTTGTGTGGATTCACACAACACAGTTCATTTTGTTTAGTCATGGTGTTTGGGTTTTGCATTTGGCAGAGCTTGCTCTGAAACTCAGTAAGAACAGCACGATGCCCCAGCCAGAAGGGTACGACTCTTCTCAAATGCACCAGCATCAACAGCTGTGTGGGGCATATCTATTCAGATTAGGAATCAACAGGAAAACTGATGTGGGATGCCCTCAGATACCCATAGTCTAATAGTTTAGGTAGCACTGAAACATCTTTTCTTATATGAGAATCAGATCAGGCCAACTGCATCTTCCTATGAAACAAATGTATCATGCACTTGGGCATTTTGTTATTTTTATGATACTAAACCAGGTATGATGAACTCCATGGATAGAGACTGCACAGGTTGCTGAAAGCCTAGTTAGACAAAAATTCCAGCATTAGCACCCACCCTGTAAAAGTTCTTTTTTAATTGTATTTTCACTAGAAAGAAATGTCTTTTTAATTGAACTCTTTTGCATTACATTTTTCCTAGTCAGACAGGTCAGGTTTAGTTCACTGTTGTCCTGGTCACAAATGTGCTGGTGCAACAGGATGGAATGACTGGAGAATCAGAACTCAGAATGTTTCTCTTCCAGTCCTTTTTCTGCACCATTATTTTGAACTTATTTTGTGACAAGACAAAGACAACAATGCCCCTGGATTCACACTGATAAAACTCCACCGACTTCAGCAGTTAATGCTCGTTTAGTTGTTATTAAATGCCCCGAGGGTGATATAAAGTCCACACCTAACATCTGAAACACATTCCAAGATCAACAATAGCAGTCACCAGACAATTTTCTTCTCTACTGAAGGTCGCTCTAAACTTTAAATGCTTCTCTTCACCTCGTGTTATACACATTACAAATGACTGTTCAGTTGCTCTTATAAGCTTAAATCCATATACTCCAACTTTGTACCCAGAAGGCAATTTACAGATTATAAAAGGCAGATACCTCTTTTGCAGCACACCTGCTCATTTTACCATTCAGTCTAAGAGAAGGAGAAACAACTGGGAATTGGAAGATCCTGATACCAAGGATATATTGACAATCAGTGAGAGGAAAAGGTGGATCTGTAAAAAAATTCCTTTTAAAAACAATTGAAGGCAAGCTGACAAGGACACCAGACACAGTGGCCACTCTGATGGCTTGGGAGTGACACAGTCCCATTGCCTAGGTAGCACAAACCAGCACATCTCCCATTCTTACTCATCAGGTGAGCAAACCAGGAGTTTCAGTAAGTGCTGAGCAGCCATAACAAACACTCGAGTCTCCCCAGCACTTACACGGGGCGCTTCCTGCACTTGTTTGTTTGTGCACCCCTCCCACAGGGCTGTCCCAAGAACACCAGGTCATGCTTTGGGGCAGAGGTGGCTTTTGCAACACACAGGCACCACCCAGCTCTTGCTCAGAGTCCTCCTGAGCCTTGCAGATGCTGGAATCCCTCATGCACCCAGCTCTGCTGGGCTGCCTCTGCACTGGCTTCCAACAGGGAATAGAATGTTGGAGTACAGCATCCTAATCATAAGCAATCACACAGAGTCATGATTTTTAAAAATAAAAGTACACTGAGAACTTCTGGACATGTGTGATGGATAATCACTTACTTAAGTCCCTTGCCTAAAAGAAATATGTTCATGTGTTTTCTCTAGTGAAATATTTATCATTCCATAATCTCACTTCATATATGCTCATAGTAATTAGGTCAGACTATGAGCATGAGACTATAAGGAACAAGACAATCTTTTGTTGCTGTTGAAGCAAATCACAAACTATTCTTAATTCTGTTAGAATTTTTCTTCCCTTTAAATAGTTGGAGACATTTATTATTGAACTTCCTGCTTTGACAGAATTTTATTAAAAGAAATTGATTTTACTAGCTCAGACTATTATATTCTGCTGAAGGATGAGGCATCATACCTAATTTTTTTCCTGATTCTTCTTAAGAATATTTTTAAAAATTCAATAAGCCGTTGACTGAAATAGCCAGTGTCACAAGTGCTATTCTTTTAAAAGACTATAATATTTTTTGTAATCAGATTTAAATATACTAGAAATTCTATACAAAATTTAAAAAAAAACCTACTTACTTTTGAAATATTCTTTCAGGAAAATTACATTTTAACAACTAAACACAACAATATGGTAGATTACATTTTGAGCAGAATGTTTACCTTTCACTGAGTTTCTCTGCCAGCTGTGTCAGCATTGGCTGTATAAAAAATATTAAAAGGAGCTGTTTATTTTTTTTAATTGCCACGATCATGCCAAAAAATACAATGTGTGGGCTGGAGGCAGAGTGCTGGGAGCAATATTATTCATGTTAAAAACAGTTGCCTGATTTGCTTTCTTTGAAAATTAGGATACTATAAATAGGAGCCCGGTGGGATTTGTCGATTGCAAGTTATGTTTTAAAGCTGCTAGGATGAAATTTTTGAAAGACTTACAAAAGATAAGACAATTATTGTTTGTCATTTACCTTTGGCCAGCATTAGACCTGTATTTTTGGAGAGTTATATATTTAATATCAATGTACCTCCTGTTTCTATGCATATGTCAAAATACAAGATTTTAAAAAGAAAATTTCCATAAAGATTTATTTATTTTATATAAGTCTTTCTATAAACCAGATATCTTGATTCACTGTTCTGTTAATCATCATTAAAAATGTTGTATTGCCAAACTTGTATTAATTCTTTGTTGCTTGCTTTGAGAAAATCCTTCCCCACAAATCACCTTTGAACAACTAAGAAATCATGATAAAATAATTCATCACAAAAAAATTGTATCAAGGCTCTGTCCCACAATAGTACCACAGCTATCCTTCCCTTTATTTATTCATACTTTTCACCTTGGTGCCTCTCCTTTTTTGCTTGCTTTACAGATGACCAAAGGTAAGCTTCCATTAAAAAAAAACCAAAGCACCAAACAAACACTACCAAAAACCTGAGCTACCAACAAAGCCCCAAACACATAAAACCTTAATATGAATAACAAAACAAGAAGAAACGATTGCAGAGAATTTATCAAGTTTTTTCTATGAGAAATTATACATGACATTCACTGTTAGAAAGCTGGCATTTGACCATTTCCATTTGGAATGGGAAGCAATGGGAGCTATTGGGATATGCTGATGTTTTAACAGCAAATGCAGGGAAAGAAGTAAAAGATAAGCTGCTGATTTGACTCTGAACAGACGGCCAACAAAGCAATGACACAGATTGTCAGACCTACTTAAATTCCTAGCTTTGCCCACTGAATTCTGTTGAGTAAAAAGAAACAATTTTTTCCAAACATTCAGTGTTTCTCTTTAAGAGAAAGAATTTTTACACGAGCATTTTCATACGGCACCACCTACATAAACCATACATTTTTCAAAGTGGTGTGGGATTTTGGTGTGCATCTTAAGGCATGAAACAAATGGTCTGATGGCCATTTTCCTGAAGGCACAACCTTTCATCAGGAACGTGGACTCTGTTCAGAGGAGTTTCAGCTGAACCACTTGACAGTGCTCAGAAGCTGACAACCCAGGCTCGATGCCTGTCTGCAGGTCTTTTTGCAACTCCTCTGATCTCTGACTGTGTGTGACCTTTGAGTTTACTTAACTCCACAGCCTCAAACTTGGCTCAGCCTGACATCTCGACTGTAGCACTCAAATTTCAGAAGAGAACAGAAGAAAATGGGAAAAGAGGGGAAGGTGGAAAGAGGGATGTGGTAACGAAGAGAGGAACATTGTGTTCAACTCTGTTCCAACAAACTTTTAACTATTGCCATATTTTTCTTTGGAAGCTAAGTAACTTCATGATGTGTATCACACTGCCATCCTTATCTAAAGACATTTTTTTGTCCTTATCTGAAGCTTTTTTTAGTAGAATTGTACTTGAGTAAGAAACAAAGAAACAAAGAGCTCAATCTGACTTAAAAAAATATTTAGCATTAAGAGGTGATAATTATCTTCTGTCCACCATAAAAATTCAATCAAAGTATGAAAGCCTGGGTTTATCCTATATAAACCATGGAGAAACAATTAAGAGTGTGACAAAAAGCCATCATATTTCTCAGAAGAGTTGACCCTGTTCCAAGGATAAAATGATAACTAGTGTCCTGAGTCCAGCTCGTTGACCTTCTGGAGCTGGAACTTTCAATTATACCAAATTAGCTGCGTCACATGAGCTGGCTTTGTGAGTGAGGCTGGATCAATGCAGTGCATTTCACTGAGGATGACAATGATCTAATCAATCTCAGTCACTCAATGGACAGCAATGAGGTTGTGAAGTAAGCACAAAAAAAGAATGCTGGGATCTGTCATTGTCAGGGTTACCTAGGGGCTCCCCATTTGTGCTTTTCCTTTAAATGCTAATTTTAAACGTTGAAAAAAATAACACTAAGTAGCAATTTCCTAGAAGGGGTTTTGTCACATCTATTCAGACTTATATTCTGCTTGCCAAATTGCAACCTGATGTTCAATAATGCTGGTTTTGACACTTCAGTGTAATAAAAGTGAAGATCCTTCTTTGCTCAAGGATGTCTATGACACTTTTGACACTTCTCTCCCAGAATTGCAGGCAGCCCAGATGTTCTTTGCATTAAGAAAAGCGTTGCCACAGCTGCCATGGAATGTCAGAAGATATTGGGCTCTAGGCAAAAGCAGCAAAGGGCATCCTTTTTCTTTTTAAGTGAGGAGTAATTTTTGGAGAATAAAACCTTTTGATTGAATATTAAAGCCTCAGAGGGACTTGGTAGGCAAGAGACATATTGCACTTTCTCTGCTCATGTTTCAAGGTAACTCAGAACCATTACAGAGCAGCTGTTTCCACTTCTGTTCAGAAAAATATTCCTTACCTATCAATGCCAGTGTGGCATTACTGTATCTGCTGGACATCTGGATGTTCTGATAAAGGCAAAAATAAAAATAACAGTAAGAGGTCTTGGTGATAAACTCGAGCCTTGATTTCTGGGAACTCACAAGGGTGCAAGACCCAGTCACTCCCGGATTGTTTAGGTTTCTCAAGACTAGAATCCAGGGATTTACATTCACAAGTGTTTCCTTCCACAGGTGAAAAAGCCTTGTCTACATGAAGTCTGATTCTCTGCAGCTGGACCAAAGTGTTTGAAGACCACATCATGTTCCTGGAAAAAAAAGTGCCCCTGGGTAAAACTGACCATATTTTCAGCATCATCCTCCTTATGCCTGTCCTTGTACTGTCCCCAAAACAGCTGCCAGTTGGAACGAGTAATAAACTGGACTGTGTTCCTCCTTTATTTTAAAAATATATAGGTTCTGCTCTTTTACACAGGCCACACAAGCAGTGGTTCTGTGCAAAACAAAGCGATCTAGGATGCGGAGTTCCATGGGTAGCTCCCTCAGAAGAAACGCTCTTTAAATTTAAACTAAAGCCCCAGGGCTCTCACAAGGCACTGCTCCTGTCTGTGGGTGGGCTCATGAGTCACGGTGTTTTCCTTCAGCCTGCTGCTCTTCAGCTCCATCTCCTGGAGTCACCCACTGCACTGGAAGAGCCACCTTCCCACACCACCTACCGCCCTTACAGCAGAAACAGGTTAGCATGGAGTCTAATTAATAAGTTTCCTCTGAGAGAAAAATATAAAAATAAATGTGCTGGAAATAAAATTTCTAATTTAGAAATTTCAGCTCAGGGATCTATTTTTGAGTTCTTGCAACAGAAGTTTCTCTACTGGAAGGATTGTTATTTATTTATTTATATTTGGCTTGTTACAGAAATCTGTGTGATTAATACAAATTTTAAAAGGTTTAAAACAGATCAGAGAGCTGTTATTTATACTCTTTAATAGACACTCCAAAAGTTTAAGGTAGTCTCATCATCTTCCTTAAAATAATATGAAATGGAATTGTATTTTTTTTTTCTGGAAGAGTCACTGTTAAGTTTTTTCTGTCATATCCACGGAGATGCACAAGTGGCACAGGAATTTCCTAAACAAGGTCTTACTGGGATTACTCCTTGCCTGAACTTCCCCTGTGCTGCACGGTGACCTGGCAGGTACAGGCTCTGTCAGGTTTTGGTGCTGGTTATAGTCACAGCAGGAACAGCAGAAGCCGAAGCAAGTAGTGGGGAAAACTAATCCTTTAGGATGCTGCCAGATCAGAGTTCCTGTGGAACTCTTGTGTAGCATCCACAGAGCAGTTCATGTTAGAATTGTGGCATCCATACTGTGATTTTCGTGCTGTGCTGCCAATCCAATTGTATCAAGGAGCCATCAGCCTACCCAAAGAAAGGCAGTGGAGATCAGCACCTGCTGTTGTACCTTACCACCAGGTCCTAAACGATACCTGAGATCCCTCCTGGCACTCCAGCCCTCCTGATCAGACAGGTGTTAAGGAAGACAGAACCACTGCCCAACACCTTATTCCAAATCCAGAGCAGCTGTGACCTGCAGCTGACCCTGGTGAGCTGCAGGGCCTGAGCAGCTTGAATTTTTGGTCCATGCTGCAAGTTTTTGTCCGTGTGTGGGGTAGAGTGCTACAGAACCACCCGCCAGGGATGATGCCACTTCAGCAACAGTTGCCATGTTGTCTGCTCCTTTCCCAGACATATTCCCTGGTGTGGGTGTCACTTTCACAGTCAAATGCCACTGGACACAGAGTTATGGTGGTGATTACTATGGAAAATAAGAAACACAAGGACAAATCGTTTTAACTGAAGCATCAGCAATGGAAAATGGCAGTCATCCTTAAATGTCATAGTGCCTCCCAGTTGGGCCTGGGCTCTGTGAAATGGGGAAAGGACTCCAGAATTGCATAGATCCATTATCCTCAATGGTTCAGGAGGACAAGCTCATTAGGAACTATAGCTTCATTAGGTAGCAAGAACTGCCCTGTTGTCAGGCTATGATCTATTTCTTATCTTGGATTGTGCCACAGATTTTCTCTCCCACATCCCAACCACAATTGACTACCACACCTCACTGCTTTTGGTGATGGAGCGTAGATCTTGCTTTAAGAATTATAAGCTAGAGTTTCAGTAATACCACAGGAAAATCTGCTAAACATTACTCAGTACAACCCATGTGCAGCTTTGCCCTTACTTCTCTCTAGTATGGGAAGGGATCACTTGCCAAATGGCTGCAAATATCAGCAGCTCCCATTACAGGGCTAAACTGTGCTCAGGGATTACACACACCTGAGTGCACAGTAACAACAAAAACACTGAACCACACCTCTGCAATATATATTTGCCTTTTAAGAGATGCAATATATATTTACCATTAGAGAGATGCCCACATTTACAACGTAAATCAAATAGTGAAATGAAACCGCAAATGCCAATTAAAAATACTATTTTAAAAAGCCACTGTTTTGGACACGCTGGAGGCTACAGGGAAGAAGGCAGAACACTACTTTCTTCTATGGAAATCCTTTTTCCTTTTAAAATTTGTTTTTCAAAGGCTACATGAATTAAATTTAATCTCTCGTTATAATGTTACATAGTATTTACAAAGAACTGAAAGAGGCAGAAAACAACAATATCCTAGAAATTTCTGTTATTTCTTAGGCTTCCGAAAGAAGTGCTCAGACATAATTGCTTAAAGCAAACTTCAAAAGATTCAATACACCAGCATCTGAAGCAAATACATGGCTTTTTCTATTTTAATTATCTGTTTCTTCTAATAGGTTTTACAAGACATATATGAATAGAGATCAGAGGGAGAGACAGATTTGGTATTTTACCTATGCTATTCTGAAAATGGGGTAATAACTATAGAAATGGCTGAAGCTTGCAAGGTGGTTTGTTTGTACAAGAGAAAAACTCATCCAGTGTTTCTCTTTACTGAATTCAATGATTAACTCCACTTAAAACTCAATCCTTGTGTGTCTGTTGACAAAAATCTCTACAATATAAAAGATTTAATGACAATGCTCGGCATAAATTATTTTGGCAAAATGAACCTAATATCACATCAAACACAGTTGAAAGGCAAACCTTCCAGACAACAAAACATTTTTATCTCCAGGTTCCAGTGTCCTTTTATTGTGGCAAAATCAAAATTACTTCTATCTTGAAGAATTTCTTTAGTCAAAGTGAAAGTGCTGTAGATATTGTCATTTGTCTTCTTTGCAGAGATGTTGTTCTACATATTCTAATAGGACAAGATTCTCTGGTTCCTTTCTCAAACCTGTAAAATATATTGCTGTACTGTTTCACAAAATTTAAAGCTGTTCTGATGAATACACAACTTTCATTTGGAGTTTTAAAAAAAACAACCCTTTCACGCCTCATTTATTTAGAAGCTCTTTGCCTTATCACTGCTCTAGCTATTTAAAGCACTGTTTTTCTGTTTATCAAAGCCAAATTTCTTCTTTCTCCTTTATATTTTTAAAGAAGAAAAATTAAAAAGCGACCTTTCCATTGACATTATTCTCATAACACATACCAAACTGATTTGAAAACATTAGATTTGCCAAATTTCTCCTGCATGTTGAACTGGAATCTAAATATGGCTCCTTTATTCGTGTAAGTAGAGGCTTATTTTTTCAAGAAACAATTTTCTGGAGGATTTTTGTAATGAGTATAGTGACAGCAAAATTTGAACTAGTTTTTTCTTGGGTTGTTTGGGTTGGGTTTATTTAATTATTTTTTTATCATCAATTCTCATTGTTATATGCAATCTTTGGGCATATAACTGAACATGAAATTAATTATTGGTTTACAAGGACTCCTTTGATGTGTGGCTCTCACTGCAGAGGGTGTAATGTGCGCCCAGCACCACTCCTAGGTGGGCTAGGGGAGAGGATGACCATCCTTCACTGGCCTCCAGCAGTGGCCAGAGCTCTGAGCCTTTTCATGGAGGCTCCTCCGTGCATGTCCACCAACATGGCCAGAGGGAACCTGCAGAAATGGGAAATTCCCTCACTCAGAGGGAGCTTTTGGCCCCTGTTTGTTACAAGAGGCAGAAGACCAGTTAGAAATGCATCCCATAAACTGGAAATACGATCTCAGCAAAAATCCCTGTTTTCACTCATTTTTAAATTCTCAAAATCTGCAGCTTTTGTGCAGGGTTGCTATATGATTCAGCAGGTATTTGTAAAGTTTGAAGGAAAATCTCTCTGGAACTTTTTTATGCTGTTTAAATGGCTGATGATGGGAGCCTCACATTTCTCTGGCTATTTACCCCATGCCAAAACTCCAACACTGCTGTGCCTGAGCCCTGCTGCAGCGAGAGCAGAGTCCCAAAGTGCTGTGATCAAACACTGGGACTGACTGACCAGGTGAATGTCCCCACTGAAGCAAAGGGACACAAAATTGAGTCAGCGGTAATCAAAATCTTTAGGACTCCATGTATTCTATAGAGAGCCCTGCACAAAGTCAAAGGCCTGTCTTTTTGGAGTTAATGTTAAAAAGTCCATTTTTTTTTAGCTGAGCTAACACCACAGAGGTAACGAATTCCACCAGTAAACACATCTGTGCTACGTGAGCCCTAAAATCATCGTACACCTCCCCTGAAATGTTACCTTGTCAACACATGTGCTCTGTTGACATCTGTTCACTGCTCCCCTCCTTTCACACTCATTTCAATCCCATGCTCTTGTCACTCCACTGACTACAGGCAGAAATATCCTAACCAATTTCCTTTGTGCACACACAAGCCCATCATCTCTTCCAGCCAAAGGGTATCATGTACATATTGTATCTTTTGTTCATTCCATCACAATTCACACAATTCTGTAGTTTAAAATTATTCCTAATTAGTACACACTAATATGAAAAGAAAACTCAAAGTTATCAGCATGCAATTAAACTTAGAAAGCAGACCAGAGGGCAAATGCTTAATTCTTTATAGCCACAGTGGTGTAAATGGGAAGTTGACTTCTGACATGAGTGGAATACTTCCAAATTTATACTGGCAGAAAGAAGACAATTTAGCCAGCAGTTCCTAAAATAAATAATTGAAATAATAGTTCTTGAACATATTTGTAACATAGATAAAAATATTAACACGTTGCAAGATCTCCAGACAAATCAGGCAGGATTACACTGCAGTTAGAAGTGATACTCTAATGAAAATATAGACAAGAGTTTAGTTTAGGTGAGAAATAAATCTCTCAAATATCAAGCATTCTTTTCTCTGCAAGAAATATCTCTGTATTTTCAATACCTGCACTGTTCTATGTGCCACCTATTTTTTGTACAGATGTGAAAAGCTGGGATGAGAGAATTGGTTCTGAAATTGTTTCCTACCAGAGGTATCCTGTTCCACTATAAAGATTCCGTTTCTATTTGAATTCCAGTTTTAGGCTAACTCTTGTTTAATTTTATTGTTTAAGTTGAAGACTTGTACGAATATGATCTGGTATTTTCACAAGAGCAGCAATATTCTGCCCTTTAGTTATCATAAAATCCTGCATTCTGCACATGTCCTCAGTTAATGTGAATTATTTGTTAGCTGTTAGGTGGATTTATGCTTTTCATCTCAGCCTGAACTTCCCTCATGAGCATTCAGATAAATTATTTTGAAGGCATTCAGGAGCTAAGCATCCAATTGTATTATGTTAATATTACTCAATATCTCTATACATGCATCAAATGACTGTGCTGTAGTTTACTCAATATTTTGCTTTGTTATACAAAAAATGAGTCTTAACGCAAATGAACGAGTTCCTTTTCCTCCACAGTGTTTAAGATTTTTCTGAAGTTCTGTTGATGCCATAATTGAGGTTGAGCATGTGTCTAAGTGCTGCCTGAGATGGGTCCCTATTCCCCAACGTGCTGTTTGTCTCTGGTAGCTGATGGAAGATTGCTTTACTCTTTGCTCATTAATATAAATACATCTAATCCTCTCTTTGCACAAGTTGTGTGCCACAAAATCAGGTTTATGATTCTGTCACACACATTTTAGGAATATTCCACACACCTATTTGTGGAATTACGCCTAAAAATATAGTAATATACATTTCAAATATTTGGGGGGAAATACAGACTTCTAACTTTAAAGTGCATATCAGTGTACACAACGGGTAAATTGAATTAAGGACTGAATTTCAACTCTGTGTTTCCTGTCTTTGAGCTTCATTGTGCCACCTTAGTATTGGGTTAACACAGTACATACATAGAATATATGTTACAAGATTTGTGAATAAGTGATTCTCATCTCCTTTGTAAGGAAAATTGACTCCATTACAGGAGAGGAGAGACATCAAGCTAACATTACATGAAGTCATAATCCTCTATTGAGACACTGCACAATGACATTGTTAACATTAGTATGCAATATTTATTATAGATAAAAGAGGCTATTGAGGCTTTCAACCCATAATCAGCTCTGTGTGGATGACTTCACTGTAGGAACACAGTGGAGTTATAATGAGGATAAAAGATTTATTTATACCTAAACATGTTCTCATTAGTAATTCTGCACTAGCATGTAACAGATACAATTGAAGGACCAGTAGGGTTTTTGTGGGGAGTTTTTCTGTTTGTTTCTTTGGGGCTTTTTGTTTGTTTTAAATTACTACTTGTTGTTTGCACTTTGACTATGAACATTTAGTAAGAAAAAAATAAAGACACTAATTGATGAGTTGATCGTATTGTGTATTATTAATTCTCATGAATGAAGAATGATTCCATTTTTATGGAATACAGTATCATCCCATCACTCCATAACAGGGAAATCCAATGAGCCGTTAGCTCAGACTTTGGTAAAAAAGGAGAATTGTTTCTGAAGAGATCCTACCTGCACATGTAACGTATAGTCACAAAGCACCATGTCATGTAAGATTCTTACTGACCTGCCTTTATATTACACTCTTTTCCAAACACCCTATTTTATATTTAACAGGAAAGGACTAACCCTCACTTCATGGAAGGCACCCAAAGACCCTTCCAAGATCTCTCATGGAGTTTGGGCTATCATCTCACAGTCTATTTGGAGGAAATGGAACTCAGCTTAATGCCAAATCCTCTGCACTACCTCACTTTGTCTTACTACCATAAATCTCTCCCTGGGGTCTGGGTTTAATTTCAGAGTACAGTTTCACATTTACCTTTGCCAGGTGAAACCTAGGAAAAATTAGGCAATGGTTCAAATATATGTGCATACTTCATGTTTCTAGCTGGTCTAATTTGTCACCTTTAATTACAATTTGATCTCACACAGTTCTGTTGGTAAAGAATTAAAATCCTTAAGATATTTGGAGAAATTTCACTACTAATGGACTTACAAGAAGTGTCAGTATGTTTATATATAATTTGGCGAATGTTCTCTGTGTAACAAGAACCAGCACCACAACCACTGTTTAACAGAATCACCAGGAATAAATTAAGTAATGCATAATTTTTTATCTTGGAAGAATGAAGTTTATCATTTTTCATCTTGGGAAATACACTGACATGGTTCATCTCTTTCCAAAGCTGTGTTTAAGTTGATTATATGCAAGCTAACTGATAAGAAAATGTTATTCATATTGAAAAACAAATAATTTAATTTAGAACCACTCAGCTCAGGAGGGAAAGTTCTTAACAACAATTACTTAGAGATCTGAAGAATTCCACTCCACCTTCACATGTAGATTAAAAAGAAATAATTACATTTTCTGTTAATTTCAGCTGTTCATTTTCAGCAATAAAATATCAAAGTTCTTTCTCTTGAAAAAAATCAACTCCTTGAGAAATACTCTTTCCTTAGCATTCTGTAGTCTTGAACTTCCCCTTTTATTCAGTCTTTGTTTGCATAAAATTTTATTTATTCTACTGAAAGTGGGATTTAAAGAAATAAAAAAAAAAGAAGCTTGAATTTTGAAAACCAAGACATTATTCCTAGCCAAATCTGCTTAAAGGAAGTAGCTGTAAAAACTTAACTCAGCTGACATAAATTTCTTTCATTTCATATGCTCTTTCTGTCACCATACTTATAAACCCTCAGGCTCCATTAGAACAGATACAATGCTGAGAGCAAGTAAGTTCCTGTTACAATATAATGGAACAAAAAATACAGAGATTGTATGATTTTCATACAGTAAATACAATGTCCTGTTTAGATCTTACTGCCCTAGGGTTTTTTGCCTCAGTTGTGATAGAGTGCCTGAGGTGAACAGAAAGATGAGTTTCAAAATTTTGATTAAATTCTTCCTATAAAAAATTTAAATATTTGCATATATGTAATATTATACAAGTGCACAGTGCATATTTTCAGACTATGCATTTGGGATACAGATTACAAGCTTCAGCACATTAAGTGAAATTTTTTAGAAATATTTCCAAATTTATAATTTCAATTATTTTGTTCTAATGATGCACAACACAACCAGGCTTGGAAGGTCCCTACTACCTCTGCTGTCAATCCAGCTCTTAACACTTTAATCTCCAAGGACCCAGGCCAGGTCCTGCTAAATGCAGTGGAAACACTTGCCCTGACTTCACCAGAAACCAGATCCACAAAGACCTTAAAGTCAGCTATTGAACTAATATTATTTTCTTCTGATTCATGCATTTTTCTGGCATAAAAATAACCCAGTTTTGTTTCTTTAATGGGTTTTTCACAGTAATCTGGGTGGCTGATGCATCTGCAATCTGACAGAACAGATATCTCTTTTTGCAGAGTGTATATAAGTTTTCCCATCTATCTCAGAAAAAGTCTTACAAAGCTATTCAGAACTCAGTACACGTTCCTTCCTCTTCACAACTCATTTTCCTTTTTTTTTTTTTGTGACAACCTAGGCAATAATTCACAGCTCACTGGGTCTCCTAAATAACCCCCTTTATATTTACATGGTAGGCATTCCCCCCATTACCCTGCGGGATTCAGCCGTATTGGCAGGCAGTCATTAGGAATTCTTAAGACCATGGAGGTTTAACATCCCTTTCTCTAGTGGCTTTGAAAACACCCCGTATGGTTACAATCTCGGCAAATATACAGAAAATCTCGGCAATTTAACAATAACATAAAATGTGTCATTTTGTAATTTCTAAGTGGTTCCTTCTTTGGGTCCCATCCAGACTCACACATGAACCCTTTCAAGCTCAGAAGCATTCCACCCAATGGAGGATTGTTATGTTTCTTTCTTTGGCTAGAAAAACAAGCAAATCACACCTGCTATTGATGAATGGAGAAAAGTCCTTTTAGGAAACACAGATGAATTAATATAAAGGTAGAAAAATGCATTATGAGAAAGATACTGGTATCTAACACTCACAAAAGTGTGATTTTCACTAAAAGGTCATTTTTTCACCAGAAAGACATGATCTGAGCACAAAAGAGCCAGATTTCCAGGGTTTATGATCTTGCTCTGACCGAGAAGCTCCCTGCAATTGACTTCCCCTCACTGCCCATGGAAAATCATTAGAGACATGGCTCTACAGACTTGCCACTGACATCTCCCAGCTGGTCACTCACTCCTTCCTTTCCCTAACACATGGACTACAGCAATAACAACACCTCCTCAAACCCTTTAGTCAGTGCCAAGTACTATTATGGAGGCCTGGAGGAATATGAAAGGAGAAACTAAAGAAGTTGATTCATATTAACATTGCTGCTGCTTGGTTCTGGGATCTCCACTTGTTCTGAAGAAATCTCCAAACAAACCTGGAGTAGCATACTGCCAATCACACCCCCAGAAGTTTCCATCCCATGAGCCTTGAACTGATGCAGATGTCCGAAATTTGATTTATTGACTGCACGGATAAATTTTTCAAATTAATATATCAAGAGGCTTACACCAGAAAAAAACTCAAGAAAAGTGATTTCATTATGAAAGAGGAAAAAAAAATACAACCAGCCTTTTGTTTACAACTGGACTATTCTCTTTTCAGTGTTATCTGAAAGTTTAATTGGGGTATGTGCTTCTTTGATGAGAAGCAGAGCCTTCATGATACAATGCCTTGTATGTGTCACATACAAAGTTAATAGATATGTCCAGATTTAAGGAGTGGATTCTGGGTAATTCTTAAAATTAGAGCCATTCACACTGATCCAGAAGCCATGACAGAATATGAAAAGTATGCAGTGACAGCTAAATCTGCAATGTCTTTTCTCTTGTTAGTGAAATGAGTATATCTTAAAAAATTAGTAAATCTTAAATTTTTAAGACCAACAGGCACTTCAGTATACATTTGCCATACTTACAAAGTCCAAATGACATGCTCTAAACAATTTACCACTACAGTTGTAATGAAAGAAAAGGGTCCAAATCCCTGCCCCCCCCCAATTGTTTGGAATTTCCTTTAATTTAAGTGAGTAGTTCTTACATTTTTTCTTATGGAATCCTGTAGCTTCTGAAGACTTCTCTTTCACTTTTGAAATATCTGTAGAATTCAATATCCCCTTATCATTTTAAATGCATGGGTAATGCTTTTTTAAAAGCTGATTATTTGTTTAAAGTTCAAGTAATAAAAGTATCACTTTATTGAAAAAAGTCCTGGGTGCAAAGTGGTATTTTTGGATGCTAATTGGTCATGTATACCAGTCACTCATGAAACACATGCTAAAAACACTCAAAAGTGTTCAGAAATGTCTCTCTAAGTCATAAATCTTTTACAGGTAAAATTATGTGAAAGAAGGAATAGAAAAATCACATTCAACATCTGGAGTCAGATGAGTTTACTGAAGTAAAATTGCAAAATTAAATTTAGATGAACTTAATTAAAAAAGGGACCCAATTTAATATGGACATTCATCAACTTCTCATTGAAAATCTTTCTTGCCTCAAGAAAATATAATAAAGTATGAACACAAAACCCATATAAAGGCTGAAATGAAGTGTGAAGGGACGGTGAAATAAAGAAAGGCAGGAAGAAGGAACACTCTTTTTTCCTCATTTAACAGACATCCACACACACACTTTCTGTTAATTGCACAGAATATTGAACTATTTTTAAACTCCATAACAGTTCAACAAGCGAGCTGGTCATCTGTATGCCCTGAAGGTCGTTCCTCCTTCTGAGGCATATGCTGTGTATTTACTGATAACTTGAATATGGAAGTTCCTCTTTCTCTCTCCCTGTATGTCTTTCTAGTCCCCCAATTTTTTCTCCTAGATCCTACAGGACTTTATCTAACCCAGTTATAGTTTTTAGTGCTTCAGTGTCCGTTACCCAAGTGGTTCTTGCTGAAGTGAATAGGAGTTTTGTCACAGGGCTGGGCCTCAGATGACTTGTAATGGATTTTCGTTTGCCTCAGCTAAGAGACAACAAATGCAGCTCTCTTATTTTCCTTTGTTAGGTCATTATTGTCTTGGTTTTTTTTCAGGGAAAAAAGATCTCATAGTTTAGTCCAGTCACTTTTGGCTTTCATGAATTCTGTCTGTCAGAACAGCATTGACTTTCTACTCTCTAAGTCACAGTGCTTATAGATTTTAGTAATGTCAAATAACAATTTGAAAAGTTAAGAATAGCATTGTTAGGATCGTATTGTTTCCTTATAAAACTGCCTTGATAATTTGTTGTTCTGCACACTGGTTATGTGATCAAGTAACATGATATGAGTGCTGTATTCTTTTATTTCTAATAAATGCTCTAAGGGAGATACTGTCCTTTATTAGAATCACATCCCCACATTATGAAAGTCACCCAGCAATAATGAAATGTAATCTGTCTTGAGGATTCATGATAACACAGCATTATGCTCATTTTTTGTATGAATAGAGCATGACAGAATAGGACTGCTATTGTTGTTGAATACATCTTTAAACGGAAGCAGTGATTTTATTGAAGTATTTGGTTAATGATAATAAATTGCTAGAGGAATGTTTCCATGTCAGAAAAGTTCTTGCTTTTGCAGTGTAATCTAATTTTTTTTAAAAATATACTTCAATAGCCTGTAACTGTAAGGACTTGGAAGGGATGATACTTGACATCTGTATTACAGTGATCTAAAAGCAGCATGAGCACGAATGGCCAAGCTGAGTCCAAGGGCTGCCCAGGCCCTGCCTCCAGCAGTAGCCCTTAGTTGCTGCTGTGTGCAGGAGTGTCACATGGAGTGGGGTGACTTCCAATGCCTCTCCAGGGCCCAAAACACTCCACGAGGTATATGGCATAACAGGGAGAATCATTTTGACCAAAAATATTGTCAAAAATAATATAACCTAAAATTAGGTGTTTCTTCCTGAAAAAGCTGAGCACTTAGGCACCAACATGAGTTCCAGTTAAAGAACTATTTCACTCTACCCAGCTACTGCAGAAGGTTTATTCCAAATGACACGAAAGCACAGTAGCATTCAGCTACCCTCTCTTCCCTTTCTTTTAAAAAAGCTGGGAAGTCATCTCTGCAGCAGAGTTGTGCTTCAAGATACAGATAGATTATGTCTCCCTACAAATTTCTCCACAGCAGTATTTGAAAATCTGACTCAAGGTTTGATGAATCAGACTAATTACAACAGAGAGAGCATTAGAAGAGAAAAAACAAATGTAATTTTACAATTTATTGCTTTGTTTTCAGCAATAAGAAGCCACCGGATTTCCTTCTTGTGCATTTTACTTTCTCTTTGGAGTCTGCCCAATGGTTACATTCTCTGAAATGTACAATGTCAAACCTTCTGAGAGCAGTTACATTAGTAGAGAGGACAATAAAAAAGCCCTTTTGATTTTAGTCTGATGAAAATTGCTCAGAACTTGTGTCCTGAGCTCCTGAGCTCAATCTCTCACAGATCAATATATGTTCTTATTATCTCTCTATCGTTGTATTGGTCAAGGGGAAGTGCTTCATTTTTCACACAGATTCAATTTTAGTATAACATAACAGACACCAGTAATATTCTAACATGGTTTACTATGGCATCTTTAGAACTTACCACTGAGACTGAATGTGAAGATCCCTAAATTGCTGGCATCAGTGTTCCTGTAAACTCTGGCACAATTTCAGATGGGTTATCCTGCCAAAAGTCAGAGGAAAATATTCATCAGACAGATGATTACTTTTAATCACACTTAGCCAGTACCCGTGAAAGCCTTACTTTATAAATGCCTGCTGCAGGTTTAATGATAAGACCACTGCAATAGCTCTGAATGCAACACACCTGCACATTGACTTTTCAAGTGTCTGTGAACCTGAATACTGATTCTCAGAGGGTACTTTCTGTAGAAAAATTGTCCTTTCATAAAAGCAATTCAACAGATTTTACCAGAAAAAAAACCAGTGTATTTCAGTATTAGTTTTAATAAACTTCAATAGAAGGACGCCTCCTGGAAAAAAAGCAAACAAACAAAAATGCACAAAATTGGCCAACCCTAAATTAACGAAGTGTACAACTCATATGCACTTCATTTTCCTTTCACATCAAAGGGGTTTTGAAGTTCAGATAAATTTGCCTCCTAATAGTTTTAGTACAGGACTATCTCTGTTAACATCTGAAAAATAACATTAAGAGCTGGCATTTAACAGCTTATTTGTATTACAGCACTTCAGGAACAAGAAAACTTGTAATTTCTACCATATGTGAAAGGTTTGTTTCATTAAAGTATTTCTGTTTCTTGACAAAAAAATAGACTGAGAAAAACTCCAGCAAAAGGATTATTTTAAAAAAATACATGTATAATGTAATATTTTTGCATAACTTTGCATATGATACTAAACACAGGTATGTACATTTGTTTCATTAATGTTTGTACAGTTATGTTATACACGGTTTAAATTACTTCTGTTTAGGAGAACATGAAACTATCTTGAAGTGAGAGCGAAGAAGAAGTGGAATTGATGACAAGAAATATATAAGCAGGTGGAGCAATGTTCTTGGGTCAGACCAGTTTTATGATCTTGTAGCACTCAAACCCAAGTTGTCTCTACAATGACAGAGCAAATTTAAAACAATAAAAAAAACTGTAAGGAGCCATCATCAAGCCCTAGATGAATACAGAGGGCCTCCATATCTCTTCTTTCCTCTTGGACTCAAGCTCCCAATGAAAATATTACCATTTTCACTATGCAACAACAAATTCCTTAGAGTGAGATTTTCAAAGACATGTAGGGAACTGGGTGTCTAATTCCCCCAGGCAGTTTTGAAAAGTGCATGATAAATATACTCTATAGCTCCTTATACATCAAACAATATCCCAGTGCACTCCACATTAATCTTTAATCTAGACACTTTAATCTTCAAATCTTCATACAATAATCTTCAATGAAAGGTTCTTTCAGGGAGTTTACAGTATATTTAACACAATTTAAAAGCCACAAGTGCATTGCCCTAGCTTTTAATATCCAGAAAATGTTTTATAAATTAGATCAACCACACCCTAGCCAAGGTTTCTGTGTTTTTAATATCTTTGGAGGGAGATTACAACGAAAGGGTGCTGGAGGGAATGACTTAGCTGGTTAAGCACCCCAGAACCATAGCTGCTGATCCCCGAGTTTATTCAGCGTTTCATTTTCCAAGGTAAGGGCTTGTGTCTCTTGTAGGTATGAAAACAGCACATGTTACAGTGAATACTACTCTGTTTTGGCAGCTCTCTGTATGCACATCTGGACACAGACATAGTTTCCATATCTGCATTTTTGCCAAAAATATTAACTGTTAGAATAGTGTGCCGGGCCCATTTTGCAGGGATATAACCATGACTTCAACTGCTCCTGGCCTTTATTGTTCCCTTCACTGCTCTTTACCACAGCACTTCCCAGTTCTACTCACAGAGCAGGACTCCACAGCATTAGCCTTCACCAAATGCACAGTGGAACTCCTCAGAATTTGTACAGTGGATTGAGGACAAAAGGCAATAGGTCAGTATGAAGTAAGGGGGAAAAAAAAGAAGAAAATAGCCATTATGACTTTCTGTAGGGAACCTAGTAATAGCACATTTTGAAGAGAATTTTGAAGAACCAGCTTTGCAGAAGCACCTGAAGTGTTCCAGAGAAAGCACAAAGGTACTGCCTTGAAAACAAGAGTTGAAGAAGAAATCGACACTGAATGGAGAAATTAAATGAGCTGGTGAAAAAAGGGAGAGTCACCTGAAAATAATGGTAAACAAAACATCCAGAAAAATAGAAGAAACTAAGAAAATAACTTTTCTAACATTATTTGAGTTGTGTAAGGTAATCTCTGGCTTCCCTTTAACCTCCAGAACTGGAGATGTGAGAAGGCAAATTCACCAAGAAGCACATGGAGGAGAGAGAAGTGCAATGGAAGCCAAAAGAGGAGAGCATCACAGTATGATTATTGAAATTAAAACAGCTGATTGATTCACAGGGTCAAAGGTGGAATACCCACTCTGATTAGGCTGGAGAAAGTTACTGCAAACCAGTTTAAGCAGTTCCCATTGACAATAGAGAGTGGGAATTAGATGGATAGGACTGCAGCATGCTCCATGAATTCAGGTATGAGAGCCTCTTAGAAGAAAAGGTTGGGTAAACACTGGGATATTTCAAATAAGTGAAAGGCTAAGGAAAGCTTGAAGATTTGTAAGAAAAGAGAAAGAGAGTGTCAGATTGAAGGAAAAAAGGGATCAGATGGGGAAATGCATAGAGGGTGAGCAGAGGACAGCAGTTGGCAAACTTTATAACTTGTGACAGGCTAGAGGACTGTTTCAGGAACAGAGCAGCCAGTAAAGGGAGCAGTTATGAAGATCATTTATCAGTTCTCACTGGGAAGAAATTGTTAAGATCCTTCTCAGAAAAAGAAATTCTGGTGGAGAAGAGGCTTTGAGGAATAAGTCAAAGGTGCTGAAGAGGAGATTAGGGCTATGGTGAAGATTTCAGGAACAGTAAGTAGGCAACTGATAGAATTGAGAAAAAAGAGTGTCTGTGCCATGGAGGGAGTCAGCTTGGTCATGAAGTTTCTCTGCTGGATATATTTATAGGAAATATCTGTAGGAACAGTGGTGTTGGTGGCTTTGAGAGATTCAGAGAGAAGGCAGAAGCTGAACTCAATCAATTCAAGAACATCACTTGCCTTTGTGCAAGAAGACCAAGGGAGGAGGGACAATAAAGAAGTTCCTGGTCATGTTCTACCTTTGCTAGACCAAGTCATAAGTGTGTCTTTATTTAAAACTCTCAGGTGTCTGTCACAGGCAAACAGAACTTGACAAGTGGATGAATTTAATATACCATGAAGTTCCAGCACTTGAAAAATGATTGCAGATCCACAAAAGGTCTCTGAATTCCTGTTTTATATTCAGACGTGACACCTGAACTGGCTGAAAGATATGGGCATATTTGTTCCACTATGCTTTTTATCTCAGAAAAATACCATGATTTGTACTTTGAGGAAAAACATGAAATATTTCATATTCATGGGACATATTTCAGTGTGAGGACATGAAGAGTTGGTGATTTGGGTTCAAATTTCCATTCTTTTCATGGTCAAGCCCATTCTAAGGCCAGAAAGATGTATATCACATTTCTGGCAATGCAGATGGTTTTCTGCACGGAGTTTTGAGCAGAGACAGCATCGAGCCCCTCAAAATATTGTCAGAAAAATACAATGATACAATGTCTGAGAAAGCTAATGCTATGATTTCTATAAGGCAAATTTATAGTCCTGGGAAGCAAAGAGAATTTGGGGATAATAGTAGTACTAATGGTCCAGAAAGCTTCGTGAAAGTAAACTACTGTGAGACATTGAGAATAGACTTTTTTTTTTTTTTAATGAAGGTATTTTTATATAAAGGATTCAGATAAAATTTTACACTGTTTTGGCAAAGTCAGGAATTGAGACTAAAGGAGTGGAAATGAGAAAAATAGTCAAAAAATTTAAGTGAAAAAGCTTTAAGAAAGACAACCTCAAGTGACATCTTTAGAGGGAAACAATCAGCTGAGAGGACATAACTGATGATTCCCTAAAAATGAAATTTATATTGCAAATCACAAGGATATCTCTGATGGTAGTCATGACTCCAGCTTGCTGAGTAGCGTGTCACAGATGGTATCCAGTACAACAAAGACCTTCGTAAGAGGAGCATTAATCTCAAGCAAACATTAATACTTTCAAAACACTTTTAAAACTTTCGAGATTAAGGAAGATAAACTAATGCTTGAACTGGTAATATCCTAAAAATTCTCTAGGAACCCAATGCTTAATTTTACACCTTAACTTGACTGAATAGATTATCATTAGATACTCATTAATTTACACATCATTAGTCTGTGCAAACTATTTTCATGACTCAACAGAAGAAATCCAGTAGCACCAAATACAACAATTTAGAATGAGATTTCTCACCATTTTTCCTTCATGAATCTACTCTTTATTTATTTCCATGTAAATGCATTGAATTTAACAGAATTTTCCAAAATAGTAATAATAAATTTTTATTTCTTTAGATATATATACATACATCAAAAAAGGTGCATCTATCCACCCTGAACTGAGCATTCTTCACTAAGAAGAAATGCAGCTCAGTGTAGCAACATCTGCTAGTACATCTAACAGTGGAGTGAAACACTGGAAGACCACTACTGGAGTTATTTCCCTCAAAATAATGTAAATCCAATATCGAATTGGTTACGCAACTCAGCTGTCACAAGGTTTCATACAGTATAGAAAAGCTGCATTTTAATGTTTTCTGCGGGAAGGAGAGGAGGTGTGAGGAGATGTGAGTTCTGTTTAACACTAAACTGCTTTTAATGCTGTGAAATATGTGGAAGCAAGGTTAATTGAAAACCTGATGTAATATAAAAATAGGTTCAGACTTTAACAGAAATACATATGGTATATAAAGCTCCACTGAGCCCAGGTGGATAAGTGAGCATTTTTAATGCACATTAGTTGGAGAAATGAAGAAGCAGAAGCAGATAATAAGTATTACTAAACTGGAATATTCTGAAGGTCTGGAAGAGAGATAGAAAACCAGTATCATGGAAATTTCGTAGATTACTTTTCCTTCCCACCCAGAGAATACTGAGTCCCCTGTTTCCCTTTAGTTACTGGCTGTGGTTATCACTGCCCCAAGGAAAAGGGGGTGGCTTTCAGAAACAGACTTTAAGCGAGAATATCTGGACTCCCCCGTAAAGACACAACATGGATGGGTGAAGTACAGGACTTCACAGAGCAGCTCTTTTCTGCCTCAGTCCTCCTATACCCTACAGGAGAGAAGACCAGGACCACAGAACAGAGGAATGTGCAGGTCTGCCTCTGTCCTGCAAGGATAGTTCTCTCTCCTTGGACATGCTTTTATTAGGCTGGAGTTATTCACGATCCCCAAGAAAGTGGAATCCTAGTCTGAATATGCATTATAGCATGATGTGCCCCACATCATTCTTAAAAACCATCTAATTATAAGCATATCTATCTCTCTATCTCCATTAAGACATATAAAACTTCATAAAAATTCATTGCCACAGAAATTGATTCCTGGGTTTGGTTCATCTACTACTGACACATGTGGTAAAAACCCATGTTCTCTGTTATGTTGTCTCAGTCAGCATCAAGCAGCCAAGATGCAGGCACCAGGTCATGCACACCTGAACCTCCTGGAAGCTCTATTCTCTTCCAGTCACATATTAACAGTCTCTTCCAAAATGTAACTGTCCCCAGTTCTACAGAAATCTGCCCTTTCTACCATAATGCAGCTCATTTCACTGTTATTGCTACCTGGTCCCTGTTGCAAAAGGATGCAAACTTCACACCTTCTCACTAACAAATGCATGAATTTAATGTGACTCCCAGGCCAATCAGTCAGAATGATGGTAATACACTAAAATATCAAGGCAGAGAAATCTCTTTATAAAGGAAAATTCCTGAAAAGGTACTTTTTATCAAAAAGCACAACCCCCCCAATAATAATGACACATGACAGATTAATGAATGGCCATTACTTGCTTGTTTGTAAAAGTGATATGCTACAATTTATCATTTAAAATAATAGCTAATTGAAAAGCTTTTATCACATCTGATTTAAGATGTCTTTACATATTATGGCAATATCATGCTTTCCTGTGTTTGAGACTAACAGACAGTAACACCACTCCCATATTTGAAGACCATGCCTTAAGCACAATAATATATGAAAATCTGAAGGCTCAGGAGGACATATGTGAAAAGCAATGCTTGTACCTCATTAGCTGCACCCCAACCAACTTAATTGCATGTGTAGAATATACTCATTTAAATGCAGCTGTATGTGTGACATAGCTTTGGAAACTCTGGCTTAAATTAACAATAAATTTTTGTTCTTTCGTTTTTCTTGCCCCTTATTTACAAAGGACTATCAAACCCCTTTGATTTCATAGTTTAATAGCAACATGTTTTGCTGTTAACAGGATCTGAAATATGTACTCAGGCAAGCATTCAGCACCTTCTAAACCCCATTTTGTGAGCTAGAATACTTCTAAATGAAACCATTTCTCCCTCTTTACAAGGCAGTCAGCTCACATAACCAGATGTTGACAATCATATTGAATTATAACACAAAATTTATTAGGTTAACAGAGAAGAAACACCCACCATCACACAAGCAGTGAATTTAAACTTATTTTTATCTAGTGATTTGCTACAAAAGGACGTACTACCAGCTACACCATTTGGTGCTGCAGGCCTGCCTGTTTTGATGCAGCCTTTTGCTTTTTTAAGACATTAGCCCAAACCAGTGAAGTCAATGGAGAAGGGTATTTGCTCCAAGGATATGCCCACGTTTACATGTACCTTCCACAGAAACACTCAATCCTGCAGCCTCAGCATAGCAGTTCTTTGCCCAATTTTTTCTTCAAATCTATCTTTCCAAACCTGGCTCTAGACATAAAGACTTATGTTTTTGGCACAATGACACATTGGTGAGAACAAGTATTTAAGACATCACTTTCATTATTAATAAAATTAAAACTGTACAGCTTGAAACAGTATGTCAACAAGCAGTTATTTTTCATCTTACATCTGCATACATAGTTACTTCAAAGGCGTATTAGGTACTTGGTCCAATTCAGAAGATTCCCTTTGAAAATGCATTTGAATGAATGTAACCCTTTTTCTACAGAGATTTGACTAAACATTTTTGTTACAGCAGTTTTGCATGGTAATGCAATCAGTATCCCAGGAGGCTCATCCTTCACAAGATGCCTGCCTGCAGCTCTACCTGCAAAGTTATATTATGGCAGCCTTCACAGATAACAAAGTACAGAAACTGTAATGCATAAAGCAGCACAATTGTCTGTCAGAGGCTGTCTAAAAAAAAACAACCAAAAAACCCCAAGCAAACCCCCCCACCCCAGTTTTCAACAGAAATATTCATGATATGACAGTGCTTCATTTCAGGAACCAGTGGGCATAGGCTGTATTGCTCATTCACTTAAAACAAATAGTGAGGAGATTCCATGAACAATTTCTATTTCCTGGACAAAGCAAAGAGCATTACTGCTTTTCAGAGGAAAGGTGAAACAGTAGTGATAAAGCTGTGAACTGAATAAATATAAAGACTATGAAGTGATTTACTATTCTTACTGCAGCCAGCTAGCAACAAAGTCAATCTCTTTGGCTGAGGCAGTGATTAGTGAGTGCAGTTGACCTGTGATATCCACTGCTTTTAATCCAATGGTTTGCACCTTATGTTAAAAGCTGAACTTGCAGAACAGTATTTATTCCTTTTGAAACCTCTCCATTTTTTTTTCAAAGATCTTATTTTTACAAGGTGCTTAAGTAAAGGACTATGTAGAATTAAATAATAACTGAAAATAATTACTAGTAAAATCATAACACAGGTCACATTTGCATGTGTTTACATACATATGGCACTGATAAAGAACCATGAATCTAAACTGGAGTCTTGATAAAGTGGACTTGTAAACAGGTTTTATTCTCTTTTTTTTTTTTCCCATATCCTTGAAATAATTTTGATAATAGACACCTACTCTTTTTAATAGCCAGGCATTTATTTCCATTTTGCAGCTACCACATGAAGCTCTTTTTATGCTCTTTTTACAGTCCAGCTCTTCTATTTAAAGATAACTGACAGGTTTTAGGGGAAGTGGGAATCTACAGGCTTCACATTTACTATCACATCAGTTCAGTTCTGGGGCTGATTATCATCATTATGTTACACCTTGTAGTGTCCCATATGTGACAGGTGCCTTCTGAGCACCATTAAAGGTATCATCTCTTAAATTAACTGTGTCAGGAACAGACTAAAAAAGAAACAGATAGATGCTGGAAAGGCAGGAGGAAAATGGACTCATGCCATGGTCAGATTAGCAGTGGATATTTCCCCCAGTAAGAAAACTTTAATGATGGTGATATTGTGTTTTCACATGTATAGTTTCTAGAATCTTTTTCTCCATGTACAAATATGAAGATGTATTTTACACTGTGAATAAAATCACAACATGCTTTGAGTAAGAACCAAGTGTCTTTTGTAATCTCTTTATGAAAATAAACCATTGGAGAAGTCTGGGATACCTCAAAATTTCCTGCTCACAGGACACCTTGGCTCTCCATCACTTCTGCAGATGAATGAAGGTACTGCAGTGTGGTTCAAACTGCTTCAGGAGAAGCTCATACTGAAAATAAGGGACCAAAGCTTGAGTACACATAGTTAACCTGTCATCCTAATCATCTCAGTATGAAGACGTTACACTGAAATCATTAATAAAATTTTCAGTCGCTTAAATCTTTATTCACAGCAGGCAGTCAAATATAGTTTTTAGTTCAACAATTTCAAACATGTTTGTACATTGTTGTGGCTTCAAGAGTGCTGAAAGCTATTTACTTATGTAAATCTTGAGATTTGCTACACAAAGAAACAGATGCATGTGACATTTGCAAGGCAGAGAAAAGTGTCACATGTTGGACTGGGAAACAAAGCTTGGGGGGGAAAAAAAGGTGTGCCCTATTTCACCCAGCCCTCATCCCTGAAGGACAAACTGAAAAGGAAATCTTGGCAGCTACTGCAAATCACAAAGTGAGAGCAGCAGTATGGTCTTGGACAAACCTCACAACTATATTTGTCATCAGAGTACTTTCTGCACAGGGGCACTCTCACATACATTAAATAACTAGACCTTTTCTTCCCTTTTAAGATGAGGAATCAATAAATTGTTAAGAAACCCTAACTTATAAAGAATCACAAAAGAGAAAAAGAGGAATGTTTTGAGGACTGGAGAGAATTTTTTTAGGCCTCCACTATTCCAAGAGCTTTATCTGTTAACTGTATGCAAAACAAGATTGGGGACCATAACTGAGAAAATACTTGTTACAAAGAGGCTCTTTAATACTAAGAAGAAAGGAGTAATAAGATCTAGTTGCTAGAAGCTGAAATAAAGCCAATTATAGTTACAAATACAATTCCTTTTTTTTCTTAAATTAACCATTAGAAACTCTAAGGAGGAGCAGTGCATTCACTAGTAAATTGGATTGGGTATGGCTTAGCAACTTGTTTCAGTTAAAGAAACCTATTAAAACTCATGTTGCTGTAACCAAGTAGAATGCCATGATTTATGATATACAAGGAGATCCCATCTAGCCTTTAATGAAACTGGTACAAGCTGTAGGCTATGGATGCCATGGGTCTGAGGATTTTGCCTTTACTACATGACAAGTGCACATGAACCTGTTAATGCTGGAAGTGGTATTGGCCTGGTACATTTTCCACATTCATTTAATAAAAACATCTGTGCAAGAAATGCTTCCCAAAGGACACACTCAGAATTTGTTTCAGGGGGCATCAGCTCTTACTCAGGCTTTGACCATTAATACATATGATTCCATTATCCTTTCTCATTAAGTAGTACTAGAAGCTCTCTTTGCTAATGCAAATAATACATAGCAGACGGGACAGCCCTATCAGGTCCTTTTGGGAGGAGAGAAGCTCTTTCCTGATTAGTTTAAGTGCCCTTTGAGAGACATTAGTAATCTAATTCAACCATTTTAAATAGAGGAACAGGAAAAGGCTTGCATTACCAAAATAAAAGGTATTTCCAGCATCTACTAACACCACGTATCTTACTACTCCATTTCTTTTTTTGAAAATTAACATTATTTTAAAGGAGTAACATATTCAAATGTAGGTGATAATATTTTCTGCCCATTAATTTCATTAAATTATGTAAATACATATTTAATAAATCAGCTTTTCTATATGACTTAAAGTTCTATACTGTAAGTTTTAATCAAGTTGAAGAAAACGAAGACATTTGAGTTGTTTGTGTGAATGGCACATGTAAGTATTTCTACAAGATTTCTCTCTTATCCTTATGATTTTTCCATGCAAATCAACAGGAAGCACAGGCAGACTAGGCATTCACCCCTTACATGGATCAAACTGAATATTTAATATCTACAACACAGAAGCTCTAATACTGATGTGAAATTTGGCCTAATTGAGGAAGATCTGCTAGATAACTAGCTGTCCTATCCCTAGGGAGCTGTTAGAAGCCTGTAAGTGACAACATTGTAATAATCTTCAAAATATTTATTAATTAGCTATGGGGAAATGTTATTGAGTCATCAGGAAGTTGTATTTCATGTAAATAGCAACACTATAAACTATTTTCTAAGGCAATAGCTATGCCCATAGGTTGCTGTTTTCATTCCTCCGTTTCTAACCAAGTTGCTTCCCTAGAAAAACTGTGTGGTCTGAAAAAAATCAAAGTTTGGTGTCATCTATGAAGTTGCTATTCCTCCAGGGTTAAGTTCAGCTCTGTGAAGAAATGTCTCAAATTCCACTTGGTGTTGCACAAGGGTGGATTTCATCCTTCTGATTAAAGTCACCTCTGAGTTTCTGCAATGAGGTATTGCACAGGAGGGTGACAAATGCACTGAGTTGGGCAAGAAAGGAAGAGGCTGGAGGAAACCATTATCACATCTCACAAGCCTCCCTCAGCACCAATTCATAAAGATATGTTGTTAGTGCAAGCAAGTGTGGCTTGTCAGATGCAAAGCCTTTGCTTTTATCTCTGGGAGTCCCTGACTCCATTTCAAACCAGCAGACAAAGGTGAGCTCTGCCTTTATGCGCAGGGCCTGCAGCCGGTGTGACAGATCCCGACTGTGCACAGCACACTGCTCCAGCCTGGTGACGGCCCCTCCGTGCTCCCTCACCCAGCGCGGCTCTGCAGCACAAGGCCTTCTCAGCTGCACTCGTTTTCCTCTTGTGCTGCTTTGAACAAAGTCATAAACCCCAACACTCTGTGCTGTGAGCAGAAACCATGGGTGTATTTTGATGCAACATCAGAACATTTTAGGGCCCTATGTCAAGCTGTGGTGAGTGACCCAGTTGGCCACCAGTGACCCAATGCCACTCCCTCACTCCCCTCAATAGGGCAGGGGGGAAAAGAGACTTTAAACTCATGAGGTAAAGCCGGGGAGATCACTCACCAATTGTCATCAAAGGCACAAAAGACTCGACATGGGGAAAATTAATTTACTGCTAATTAGAAGGGTTTGATGGTGAGAAACAAAGACTAAAATACCTTTCTCACACCTGTTTTTCTCTGTTGGGTGCTGCCAGGGCTGTTCCTCACGCTTTTCCCTCACACTTGCTGCCTGTGGGGCTCTCTTTGCTCCCACACATCCCACAGAGGCTGCAGCAGCTCCTCTGAGGGCTCGGCCGTGCCCAGGCAGGAACTGGCTGGGGCAGCCCTGCAGTCCCCTCACGGGTCCCTGCACCCCCATCCTGGCCCCTCACTCCCTGCACAGGCAAAATTACAACTTCTTCAGTGACCCAAACCACAGGAAGACCTGTGTCTCGGCTAACACAGATGCTGCTAATAAGAACCACCTCCTCAGACCACTGTACTTTTGTCCCTGCTCAAAGAAAAGCTTTACTGTGACAAGCCCTCAAGCTACATCCATGCGGTCAATACCTCTTGCGAAATTACAAATTATTATACATAAACTGGGCCCTAATTCTGGAGTAAGTATTCACACACATATTCTGGTGTTGTTATTTTGAAATGTACAAATGTATAAACGTTAATTTGAAAGGAGAACCTCTCCACCAAAACTAACAACAGCTTTAGAGGCTTCACCATCTCTTAAGCCCTTGCAGGTGAGGCAGCCTCAGCAGGTTGGCAGCACTGAGGTGAACAAGCTCCTGGTGAGTGATGCTTCTGCCTCTTGTTTGTGGTTCTGTCAGCAAATACAGAAACGGCAGCCATTCAAAGAAGAAAAAAAAAAAAGTAGAGCTATATTATAGCACTCTCCATCTCTTTTTTTGTCAGTGATAGCTGTCAAAAACAGTTCACTTCTAAGTACAACAGGAAGCTTGCTGCTCTTGTTGGACTGGGTGCCCTCAAACAGTGGTGACAGTCATGAGACAGGGAGGGTGCACGTTTCTGCAGAAGCATCACCGGTTCCTGGGTCAGTATATGAACTTGCTGGCACAGGACTTGTAACCCGGGCACTAGAGGCACAACTGAGCCAGAAGAACAGCCTGAAATCTGGTTTTTGAGGAGGAAATACGTCTGCCAACACTTGATTTCTGAAGGATAACATGTGGAATATGATTATGGTGATAAATTAACTTTGTAAGCGTCTATGCTATGTCTAGAATTTGTGCCAGCACTGGTTACTTCTTCAGAGCAGGAGCTACAGCGACAGTTCCTAGCACTGCAGCATGCATTCCCAGGAATGATTTGGGATGGACACATTGGAAGTACAGTCAGAGTATGAGGAAAGGAATTATGCCTTGGAAGAGGAACAGAAGGGTCTGTCCCTGAAAATCATCTGTTCTTTCCACCTCTAATGGAGATTTCTGAGCTGTACTGATGCACAGTGTGCAAGACCAGATGCAGGTTTTTTATAAGATAATAAGCCTGTGCTTGTACCTTTGACTCCTGAGAAACCAGTGGTGGAGTTGTAATATTTTGTCTGATGCCTCCTAGGTAGCAGATAATGTGCTACTCAGGGATACATGAGAGTATCTCCCCAAGAACCAGAGATACATGCAGCATCTGCTTTGAATTTCTACAGATATTTTGAAAGGACAAGGTTCGTGGCCTTGATAATACTATCACAGATCTAATGAGATTTACAAAGGAGAAAAGGAATGCATTATATTAAATATATTAAATTAATGGTGATTAAGAGAGAGAAGTTCCATGGTAGAGCACTGAACCTTTTGGAGTCCTGACACAGGCAGTAAAAAGCCTAGACAAGGAGAGAGGTGAGAGCTGCCAACACACAGGAGGCATCCTTGGTCTTCCACATTTCCTGTATGATTCTCCTTAGGGATATTGCTGGCAACTACACAAGAGAAAAAAACATCCAAAATATGCACTAGTAGAGGTACAGAAATAAAAGAACTGCTTGAAGCAACAACATGGTGCTAAACTGATGTCTTATAAGTCTTTATTCTCTATGTTTGCTAATACATTAGCTTCATAATAAATATCCAAATCCTATGCTGTTTTTGGCAATGAAAGCATTGACCTTTTATGATAATTTTGTGTTGTTTCTAATAATATTTACTAGGTAATTTGAAAATCTTTCAGTCATCAGTACAAATTAACAAAACTTGGGTGGGCATTAGGGTTTAAAATTTGTAATTAGCTCTTACCTACCTTCAGCTTGAAATTAATTCTGACACTAAGGTAAATAAAACTCGACAAAATTCATCATCTACTCTGTATTAGCAGAAAAATCAGTTTTCTAGAAATAAATGTTGACTACAAAAAGTTTTGAGTATTTCCTCTTCCTACAAACTTCAATCTTTTATCACAAAATCCTAAGTATAATCAGAATATAATTACATTCTAGCTGAGTTGTAAATTAAATCAGAATTGCTAAACACGAGTTTCTATCTCAGACTGGATCATTACTGTACTAAAGATAATTAAGATGCACAGGTCCCCTCCTGAGAGGAGTATTGTCATGCAGGACCCTATGTGTTTTGCCAGTTACAAAAGGAAATATGGATATTTTGCAGGATGCAACAACTTTTTAACCTTCTCAATAAAAGCATCCACATGCAACAGCTTTTTCAACACATAAGTAAAATGGGTGGACTCACATTAACCTGTGAATGATTCAGAAATGTCTAATATTTTCTGTAACACCACTCCATCTCCTTCTGCCCTCACTCCACAAAACCCCAACAAGCCTCAAAGCTCCACCTGTTTCTGGAGTCAGTATTTCATTAATTTTTTGTGTTATCAAAATTACAATTTGCTTTCCCATCTCCCAGGGAGAGATGATATATTATTTTGGTATACCTGCTGCTCAATTGTTTATATCTTTAGGTGTTTCCCAAAATCTTCTGTTTATAGAGCAGTCTTTACACTCTCCCATGTTATGAGTACAATGCTTCAGAGGGCTATGCATTCCTCCTGATGCCATTCTCTCAATCCATTTTTCCTTCCCAAGCTTCCAAAGAGAAGGAAAAAAATGAACTAAACCAAACCACCCTGCCCTACCCATCCCCAACTTTTTCCCAGTGTCTTTATAAATACAATTTTCCAGACTCTTGGCCTATATTTTCCATTTTGTGGATTAAGCATGAAGTCATTGAGCTCAATGGGATGGAGAGTATCTTCTTTGCCACTCTGCCAGAAGAACTAGAATCCAGTCAGAGATTCTGTTTCCAAACCTTTTTTTGCAAATGCCTCAAAAAATTAATTTAGAGTTAAAAAAACCCAAAAACCCTGAAAAAATAAATTTATATATCTATATTTATTTGTCAAAAATAATCATAACTTTGGACTATTTCATGTGTTTGAACTCAAAAATTAGTTTTATTTGCACAATTTAAAGTCCTTTCCTGTGATCTTCTGTAGAAACCACCAGAATACTAGAGAGAGAGAGCATATCTAAATAGAAAAACCATGCATGTTTATACATAGTGGTAAACAAGAGTTACTTGGAACACAGCTGTATTTCTGTGGTTTCCTCATTTTCTCATTGCTGGGTGCACAGCACAACAGCGTTGGGTGATCTGAGCTGCTGACAGCAGTAAAAAGCCCGATTATTACTGCTCTAGATATGTCAATATGTACCATTTGAGAGATGGTCAGATCTGCTTGTCTGAATGAAACAAGGCAGAGGAAGAGCAGACTGTTGCAAATCTGGCTCTGCAGAGTCTAAAGAATGAAGTAGGACGTGGCATAATCAGAACAACTGTAGAGGAATGTCACATACTGAGCACAACTAGCCAGCGTAAGAGGAGCAACTTTCCACCTAATCTTTCCATACAGTTCAGGGGGGGAAAAAGACTCAGTCATCAGCAGTGCAAGCTGGTTTCTACATTAAAGCTAACCTGGACCACTGAATAAGAGGGAAGGGAAGAATCATGATCAGAGCGTAGCAATGTGCATGAGGGAAGGCAGAGCAATGTGAAAAATTCATGGCTAGGACAACCACAGGAAATGATGTGTTGCTGGCAGCCGTTTGTTTTAAAGTTTTCCACAACTCTGACTATGCACAAGAGCAGCAGTACTCACAGTATGCTCAGAACTGTAGCCAGAGGAGAGCAGGAATAGCCCTGAGGAACAGCCACTAAGAGAAAATCTTGTGAAGAACACCCCTCAAAAAGCCAGCTGCTTACTGTCCTTGCAGTGCCAGCTGGGCACGGCCCTGCCCCTCGGCTGCCATCCCCAGCCCTCTGTGCCAGCCTCCCCTGCTGCCTCCCATCAGCAGAGAAACATCTTGGCTTTTGCCCATTATCTCATAGGGACCAAATCAGATTTTCAACTTCCTTTCCCCCTCTCCAACATCAATAAATTGCAATTTTTTAAGTCAGAGGCATTTATAAGACCTCTTATACCACATGTCATTATTTGCTCCAGTATTGTGCATAAAATTTTGTGTGTGACCTTCCAAAAAGGCACCTAGTCCTGACCGCAGCTTGTCAAGAACTGGGAAGCCTCTGCACTCCCTTAGGTTCGTTCAAGGTTAATCAGCACATCTTCTGTTTGATTTCTCATTTGAATTTATTATGTTTTGGTTTCCAGCTGATGATTCTTGCTATGATTTTACTTCCTGGATGAGATAACTACACAGAATAAAGAGTCTTTCTTGTGCAGAGGAAACACTACAACCATCTTATCTTTCTTTTCAGCACCTTTCTTGATTTGTCACAGCACATAAATTTGAGCTTCTCAACTAGACAGAGCATTTAAATAGCAGAACCATGGATGTAGTATAAATTGTTTAGACCTAGATGGTTAATGTTTTCACCGGTTACTAAATGGCTTCAAACTATTTGCTTTCTTAATGTAATAAGTACATTGTCCTGTATCCCTCCCAGGACAGAAAATAAATAGTAAAAGCACTTAATCTTTGCGGTCTTAATCTTGCCACTCCTGTTGACTAACAGGCTAGCTACAGCTAGGATGTAACCTTATCCTAAGTGACCCATTTTTGTAGCCATATCAACTATATCTTTTCTCCTGATAACTCTACCTTTTCATTTTAATCTTCTCTTTTGTGAATTCTTAATATGGGTTACTATAATTTTTTTCCTTTATTACAAGTTTTGTTACTAATTTCTTATCAGTTCCAGCTGTCAGTTCAGACCTTAGTTAGAGCAGCCTTTAAGCCAAATCTTTGCTCATTCTTGAAAGAACACTTGGAACTTTCTGGACACTGAATGCATTCTTCCTGAGCAAATCCAGATTTAAATTTCTGTTTTTGTCTTGTGTCATCCCAGCTCCCCCACACCCTCTAAAATTTCACATTGACAAATTCTTAGCAAAACAGTCTTTTGGAAAGACATTTTCCTATGACCAAGGCCGCCTCCTTTAGTGATGTACTGTCACAAACTGCCAAGCTTTGCGACTAATATTTCTAATACAAAATAGCAGTTTGACATTTTGGATACACAGCAATATGTCTCAATTAAAGGATCATAAATATAGAGGGAATCGCATTACATGAATCAGTACATTAGCTTCTGGAATTCTCCTTCCATTTTTTTGCTGAATAGCACATACAAAAGGTAAAGTTAAAAAAAATTACCTTCCTATGTATAAACAAAAATCTACACCTGACACTTGCATATAAAGTCACAACTGAATTGTCCATGGAGCTTTTGAAAACTCTGATTATATTTCTCTGCACAAGCAGACGTATTATTGCACACATGCTCCTATACAAATAGGCTTTAAGGCTGAAAAACTTTCAGACAAGGGATATAAATATAATAAAGTATAATCTTTAAGTCTTTGCACACATTATAGCAATATGTTCTATTACTTCATGCCTAAATTTTAGAACCATTGCATTTGTTCAAACTTTGTGTCAGTGGCCAATACTATATTGAATTCAGCTTTTGTGTTTCACATTGAACACATGCTATGTTCTAATTCAGTGTTTTGAAATAAATCATTTACTTTCTAACTTTTCTTCCTTCTATCATCAGAGTAATTTAACACATGTCGTTTCCTGCAATGCTATCCAATTCACACATCAGCAGGTGGTATACAATTTTTCCTTATTTTCCCCCTTTTTTACTGTATAGCTTTTTGTGTGTTTAGATAGGACCTATCTTATTTAAAAAGCAGAGTGGCACTGCAGAACAATGACAGTTTCAACATGTATCTCAGAGTTTTTAATTATTCTTGTCACTGTACCATTTAGTAACTGTTTTACTTAGAGATTATGACTTTAAGTTAAGCCATATTTAGCGTATGGCCCATATTAATACATTCAAAGAGTAATTACCAATACCAATCAAGCTAAAGCTATATGGATCAATTCATGTGCATTTGCTTAATGCAAATAACAACAAAAAAACCCATAATTCATCACTTGCATGATCCCATATGCCAGACACAAGTATGCACTTTTGCACATTCTTCCACTGCCCTTTAGAGAGACCTTTCATAGCTGTTCCTGCCTACTTTGCCTGCTGAAAATCATTACTTTTGTCAATATAGTGAGGATTTTTCTCAGGTTATTTTTTTCCATTTCTTCTGAACTAATCTTCTCTACATTTTTAAACAACAGGAAATACAATGGAAAAAAAAAAATGCATGTAGACACAATGATAGAAGGTTTTGGAGTAGAACCAACAGTTAAGAGAAGACACTCACAAAATAGCAAGATCAGTACATGGACTACTTCTTTCAACCCCCATCAAAATACCAAAAACCAGAAAGGCCCTGAAAGAAGTCAAGTAAACCAGAGCCATATGGTCAACCATCACTGAAGTTGAAAGAAAATCTGTGGTGAGTCAATCTCATATTTCTGTATTCTTTAAACACATAAGTTTATGTCCTTTAGCGAACTACACATAAAGCAGAATAATAGCTCTGCACAGCTTAAATGAAGAGTTTGGTTTTTCAGACGAACATTTTTGTTTCCTACAGTAGCAATTATAGGAGACACTAGGAGTTGGCTAGAAAGCTCGGTACAATCTATAAACACTTATTCATAGAACCACTGGGTGGACACTGTATTGGAGCCAAGTCTTACATTCAACATTCCCGTTGTGAAACAAGTCTGACATTTCTGTCTGTCTCCCTTCTTTTAAAGGACAAATCAATTTGTAACAGAGAGACAGCAGTTTGCAACCAACTGTGCTAAAGATCAAAATGAATTAATGATATTGAAATAAAGGTAACAGTGCATTAAAGAGCAAAAAATTGGAAATAAAGAGTAATATAAAATGGAGATCTCAATTAGAAAGACACAAAAAGAACATGGATTAGCCAAGAAAGCTCCTCTACTTTTCCTAATTTCCTCCTGCTAATTCTTTGTATTGTAGCAAATTGATCAGCTGTTAAACACATGGTCACCTCTTTTAAAAAAGATTGCTATCTTTTGTGTTTGGCTTGAAGCTAATGTTATCTAGTCTTTTAGAAAATGATACTGAATATGCCTTTCAAACAACGTCAGTTCTTTATCTCTGCTGCACTTTGTTGTTATCCTGCTCAGATGTATCTTACTTTTCTTGTGGGCAGACATTATCTAGGGATCTGGAATCACTTCTGAAACAACAGGATTACTGCATCTCTCACCTCCTCAGAATGAAAAAAAAGTTTGCTTACAACCTAAACACATTCATCTGAGGGCTTTATCAGCTTACATTTCTACATTAGCAACTTACAGTTATGTTCATGAATTAAACAAAAATATCCATAATAAGTATTGGCAACATTAGTAATAAAAAATATTTGTAACAAGGAGAGACACCAGCTGAGTTTCAACATGAATACTCTTGTGCCCCTTCTAAACAGAGCTCTGCCCTGCAGCTGGGCTGAGCAGGCACAGCAGAAGGTCTGCACAGCTCCGAGCTGTGAACATGCCATCAGCTCTCAGTGTCCCACGGGCAGCCAGCAGGCCTGACAGGCTACACTTGGAGGAGCAAAAGCAAGCTTGGAGCAACTAACGCAGCCTGCAGTGTTCCACTTGTGCTGGGATTGTCCCAGTACGGATCAGTCCAGAGGACTGAAAAAACATCTCTGGCAATGGTGCAAAATGTCTTTGCACTGCTTATGGGCCAAAGCAGGACTTCTCAAGCCAGCTTTTCTAGCCTCCCATGACAGCTGAGGTGCCTTTCATAATATTGGATGCATTATGTTTTTTAAGCTGGTGCCCACGTCAATCATGCTTGATGGAGAAAAACCATCTGAAAAATCCCTTCTTTCCTGACTTGGGACAGAGTCTAGAGACAAGTTGGAACATTTTGTTAGGATAATACAGAGGAATGAACTTTTTTCCCCTCCAGCTGTTCTCTGAAAGACACTTGTTTTTTTTTTGTATAAAACACTTAAACAGTTATAGAATTAGATGCTGGAGTCCTGATGTTATGAAAAATTCCTCTCTTCTAAGTTAGAAGGCTATCCTTTTTCTTCTGCAGAGAATAAAAGATGGTACCACTGTCTCCTCCTCTTCCCTAAATGATACCTATAGCCTGATCCTACTCTTTCAGAGAGGTCCTAAGTTAACCAAAATGTTTAGATTGCAATCAGCATTCAGAAATTGTTGTTATTGAATAACTCTCTGCAGAGCCAAAGCCTCAAGAAACAGACAGACACAAATACCACAGAACTCTTCTAAAATTAGCAGATCTAAGTTGGTTAGAAACAGAGGGATCACAAAAATTCTTTCTTAGCAGCAAATTAGTTACTCTCAAAATTTTTCACTCAGGTCCATGATAGATTAAAATCTGTAACTGTAAAGACAATGCAGGAAAGACTGGATCTTCTTTTTAGGCACTTCCAGAATACCTGTTAACGATACTTCAGCTGAACTAGAAACAGCAGCCTACGTAATTATGGATGGCCACAGATATAATAGCAGAGTGCCTCTACAGGTGACAAAAGAGAAGGCTGAAGCATTGCATTCATAAACTGACTGCCCTGACTGTGGAAGACACATATACCACGATGTGATGCCTACTGCAGCCAGGCTGGAAATGTTGCACTGCTATGACTACTAAAAGTTTTGATTAAGAGATTGGAAAGAATAATACAAGGGAGTGACATATCAACCTGATATATAAACAGATCTTACCCCAACATTTAGCAAACTTGTGGTATCAGTACTGCAACATGTATTTTTTGCAGCAGGTTCTATCTAGCATTCTGTATCCCCCTGAACTGCACAATTTCTTTGATGTAAAACACATCATTTCTAAGTTTAAAACTCATAAAATCGGAGTTATATAAGAACTATGGCACAGAGTGGATGCTCTGGAAATTTTACAGCATCCTATGTCTGGCTGAGCTTACCCAACTGCCAAGGAAAAAAGCCCTTTTAAGTACAAGATTAGCACTCAGCCCTTGAACAGTAACGTCTGTTCTCTTTAGAATTTAATTGCAAATAACAGCAGAAGATAAAAATAAATAATTTGAACACAATCATGTAATGATGAAGCCTTTTTGACCAATACTTAAAACAGAAATGGTGGAGGTTTTAATGATAATTTAGATGGTTGTCTGGAAGAAGCTTCTCCAGAGTCCATGTTTTTATTATCTGCTTAGTCACATACATTTTCCCTATTAATATTACCGCTGTTCATGAGTAAAATAGTTCTTTGGGATATTCACTTAACTAGATTAATACAGAAACTGGAAAAAATGAATACAGGAACACAAGCTGGGCATTAAGAGACTCCTTGGTTATTTTACTGAGCAGTTCCAACTTATAGGTCTCTAAATTATGTGACAGATACTTTCCTGGAAAGTGTTCATTTGACTCCAGTGCACTTCAGCATGGTAGTGAGATTTTGTCCCAGCACAGAACTGAGCAATGTTTAATATATCCTCATCACTGGAATCTTTTCTCTCTGTAGGAACATGAAACAGTGGCTCTGTTCTAGAAGCTCTGTTCTAGAACAGGTCACTTTGGGTGGATTACCTGGCTTTTGAGTAATTTTTAAGTCCATATGCCCTTTTCCTCTTTGTTGCATGCTACATGTTTCTGTGCTTCTTTTCTGGAGTTCTCATGAACTCCAAAGGACAAAACTTCCACTTCTTCTTACACGCAGCATTATGAGACAGCCTGTGTCCTGGTCACTTTTCCAGGAAAGGGGAGCACTGGACCTGCATCATCTGAAATACATCCTTGCCCAGGCTTCCTTTCACCTGTTGCATAAGGATCTGGCTGAAATAAGAAGTCCATAATACACACGTATGGTCTGCTTAAAAATAAAGAGAAGTTTTGAGCATTTCAGCTAGGGCAATCTAGTTTTCTGCAGAGTTGTGTCTTCAGCTTTTATCTTCTTGGTAAGGTGCAACTGCTGATTGATCTCTCCCATAAGTCAGAGCACAAATCTTACAAAACAGAGACCTGTCTTTTGAGTAGGAATTCCTTCCATAGCTTTTGACTTTGTGTCACAGAATATCTCTTACCTATCTGAAGAACTAACTTATCCCAAAGTGCTCCACTTCTTTTGCTTCTTGTGCCTGCAATTGGCCCATTGGTTCACAGGTCATGAGGGTAGAAGGAGAGACAGAAATGCAGACATGCTTTCACAAGGCTGTTGAAAGAACTGTGGGTACACAACACAAGCCAAGGCTTTGCTGTCAGCATAGAGGGCAAAGAGCAGCCTGCCCACAGCACTGCATTCCTGTATTACAGGAACCCAAAATCCTATTACTGGACACTTCATATGCTTCCAATCCTGTGAACAATTCATTTGGTGCATCTGTCTATATTTACGACTCATTTACCTTCCATGGGATTATGAGTAAGGGTTGTATTTTACTACAATATTACACTGTTATCTGGCTAATTTGGATACTTCTGTGAGCTGCTGTAATTAAAATAGTTAAAAACATTTCAGAGTATGGATTTATTAAGTAGCTAATAGCTAATGGAGAATGAATAATTTTTCATGCACTGTAAATTACCAACCTGCATGACAATCCCTGTGTACAGTAAACCCCCTTCACACACAGCTGCTGAGCAGGTACAAGAGCATTCAGCTGGGAAACGGCAGTGCTCTCACCTATTCCACGGAGCCCTGCCTGGCAGACAAGTCCTTGGTGTTAGAACAGGTAAGATTATAGTGATATTCAATGTAGAAAATAAATGCTATAGAGTGAATAAGGAAAACCCAATGGTTTTGTTTCATCACTGTATTGATGTCTGACAAACCCTTCTCATGTGATATGTATCTCACACATGTCCAGGTCGATGTGTACAATAAATACTTAAGACTTCTACTGCCTCTAACAAGAAAAAAAACTTCAAAATGGAAACTGCCCATCCAAAAAAGATTAGTATGTTTAAGACACAAGTAAAAAAAAAAAAAGAAGTTCTAATATGCTTACTTTATGCTCGCATTAAAATGCAGCGTGATCTCTGTAATCATCAGCAAGATTCGGTCTGAACCTCATTTCAAGATAATTGCCATCTTTCAGTATTAAAGAAAAATCTACCTTTCCAACTGCAATTGAAAAGAATTTAAAATCACAACAGCAGTTTTTGATTTGCTCTTTAAGTAGTGTGGGTGAACCATCCTGGAAAATTAAAACAAAGGGCAAGAAAATTTGCTAAGAAGGCTTATTACCTATTACAAATGATTCAGTTTTCCTTAGCAAATCTTTAATATATTGTAAAGATTTAAAATAATTTGAAAGAAATTATATAAAATTCCTTATAATTTCAAAAGATCCTATCTACTCTAGGAGTAATGGTGGCTTGCTTAAAACAAGCAAGGCATTTTGCTTATGTCTCACTGTCTCACTTCATGCTACTGTAGCATCACTCTGCAAAGAGGAACACAGGTTCTGCTGAAATTCTCTGCCATCTTCCTGTTACACTGAATTATGCCCAAGCAGTCACTGGCAAGCAGGAAACACACTAGTGCAGGAAAGCTGGATATCAAGCTTCCCAAGATTCCTGTTCCTGGAAATAATAGTTCTCATTTTATTAAATGAAGTGGTAATGAGCCAAAAGCTTGTCATCGACCATAAGACAAAGGCACAGGACTGCTTTATCTTATTTAATTGAAACGTTTGATATGTATTAGTGCTGTCAACACAAAACTGGGAAACACATTCCTCCTCCCCTGAAGACAGTGAAACATTAACATGGGAAAGTGATAGATCCCAGCTTCAGATCCCACTTACAAAAAGTGAAGGCACCGAAGAACACTGTACGAATGCCTGCTGAGAGCTTCTAATCTCCTTTCTCCAAGCAGTCAATCATTAAAGCAGCCAGCACTGCACAGGCACAAATGCTGAGAGGACCTGATTCCAGAGGAATCTGATTTGAAAACAGAAGTAATAATTGATCATAGCCTCTGGAGCTCTAGCAAACTCAAAGCAAATGCTTATCTAATACTGCACTTTTGCCATGCCTTAACATGGAAAATGCTGACTTTTCCAAGAAGAGGAGTAGCCTTGTATTATCAGAGTGAGTTACAGCATTTTACTCTCTTTGCTACACGAGCAGCAGAAGTGGCTTGAAGGGGTTTGGTTGGTTTGTCTTCTGGGTTCTTTTCCTAAACTGAATTGCCCCTTCTTAAAAAAAATTAATTATTTAAATCATGGCATACTTAGCAGATTTTTTTATATCATATTGCTAGGCTATATTTTCTTAACTATATCTCATTTGCAAGTTTATTTTTCTTGATCAGATACAGGCAATGCAGCTCTGAGGTACAAAGTATCTTTTAAATTTATATTACCTATATATGTTTTTGTATAACTAATACACCTAGCTACTGCTTTTTTTCTTGGGATTAAGAAATTATTTTTTAAATTACTTTCATGGTACTTTGCCCCACTGCCACATAATTAAGTAATATCCAAAACAATAGCTATTATTTTATGCAATAAACAACTGTCATGACAAGTTACTCTTGTGTTGACATGATGTTAATGAAAATACAGCAAACCTCAGATTTTTGCAATATCTTTATGCTTACCAAAAGACAGGAATCAGAGAGTAAAAACATTTGTTCAGCCCCAGGATATGCTTCCTTTGGGTTTTTAACTGAGGCACAGAAAAATACTGAAGATGTGAACAAATGATCCCTGAAAGTCAGCATTTTTATTAAAAACAAACAAACAAATAAAATTTTCATTTTAAATCCTCTCAGTTTGTAGAAGTCATAGACTTTAAAAAATACATTCTCCATGTATTATTTTATAACACCTTTTATCTTTTTAATTTTCTGAATTATATCATCATCAAGTAAGGGTGTGGAATGTTCACTTTGTGTGAATTTGAACTGAGGGCCTGACTTGGTGAAGCTACCAAGCTCCCTATTTATTTCAGGCTTTGAAACAGCAGTGTTTTTCATTGCTACTCAAGGCTGTCAAAACTGCCAAAGTATTAATGATATGATGCGGGTCTTTAATTCTCTCTATTTTTCTTTTGTTGTCTCCTTGTCTTCCATCTGTAAGAGCCTAGTGCTTGATGGATACAAGAAACATAAAGAAAGGTTAATTTCTTGCCAGGAATGTTTTTTCTTTTTATCTTTTGTAGTTTTATTTTTGTACTTCAGAGTGAAATATTCCTACTGTGCAGCCAGATGTTCTATAATCCTATTTTTATAAACCCCAAAGGACTCAAATCCTAGGTAAAGTCTCTTCCATGATGACTTGAATGATGGGTAAATTCAGGCTTTAAAGTCAGATAAGAGTTTAAGGCAAAATTGAAGTGTGCTTTTGCTAAAACAAAACCACTCCATCTAATACCACACGTATATAAATATTCTAATATTCCTTTACTAGGAAACGGTGGCATATGTTTGTTAACGCTGCTATGAAGAAGAAATGACATCTGTTAAATGATCTGCTGCAATACAAAAAGGCAAAATATTTAAAAGTTTAAAGTTTGTATGTAGGTAATTTCCAATAAATAAGAACCAAACCAAGAGCCATGTAATTCTAGGAAGGGTCAGAAAAGTTCAGCTCTACCATAATCAGTGGGGAATTTGCTGGCCCAAGAATTTCAAGGCCTCTTTGTCTTGTGTGTGGCTGAATTAGCCATGTAATGATAGTAAGATAGCAAGAACAGGTTCAAAATTACACATCAGGAGTTTGCATCCTGAAGAAGAGTAAAGATGAACAGGTGCCTTTGTCCAGACACACACAAAGTCTGTTTCCCAGGAGCAGGGTGCCACCTGCCCCAGAGGCAGCTCCACCCAACTCAGGCTCCTGCAGGTCACGCAGTGAATGCAAAGCACATCAGATGCACTTGCAAAGTCACTGGGTTTGCTGGCCCTGATGTCTGCACATAACAGCTCCCCGAAACTCCATCAATAAAACTAGCAGGAGGCCAGCCACAACATATGCTGCCCTTTCTAGAGTCGAAAAAGTTGTTTTCACTCTGTAAACAGCTGATTCCACTATTTACTCTTGAATGATGGGGTTAAATTTCCCACAAGGAAAATCAATAGAAAGACCCATAAGGCAGAAAGTACTATTGCAGTTAAAACACTAAAGAGCTGCTATATGGCAGTAAGGTTTCTAATGACTAGAGAGATGTGTTTTTAGCAGGAATCTCTTCCTACCATGGTACAGACTGAAAAGAAAACTAAATATCACAAGTCAACGAGGAGAGTGGATAATTACATGCTTTTAAACAAGAAAGAAAAAGAGATGAACATAAGAGAAGTAGATCACAAAGATTCAGGCACCCGAACTGTGCTAGCTGTGTTCAGCTCCAGCTTTTACCACCTTCACTTTTCACCCCTTCTTGAAATGGAATGTGGACATAAACCATTCAAACATCATCAACTTGGTCCCAGTGGGTGACAGAATCCAGGTGTACACACCTGAATTAGCTACAGTTTGAGAATTTTATGTTCAAAGGAATATATACCCCATATTTGATCTAGAACTATTGCTTCATATACCACATTACTTTAGGTCATCCCTGGAATGATGATGCTTCATCCTCTTCCAGAATGCTTCTTCTCGGATTTTGGGATAACTGGATTTTGAATTGTTAAAATTCTAGTTTCTGACTACCAAGTTTGAGTACTTACCTCGTTCCTGAAATAGCAATATCCTGAAAACAACTGACTAAATGAGAACTTCTGCTTTCTTAAAAATAAAATCTTAAACTGCTCAAGAAAAAATCCAAGCATGGAATTATGAGCTCTTGTAGTTTTGATGCAAGAGCTTAAAAACAGAGTATAGCCTAAAAGTTCAAATGCTGGAATGCAAGTAATTGATATCTTGAGGTAAAGAACAGAAAAATTCTGATAATTTGGGGAATAATGTATATTAGAACTGTAAGAAAACAAGCCTTTTCCAACCTTTTCTTCTGGAAATACTACAGAATACTAACCTGTAGTCATGGCTGGGTTATCCCCCACACTCTGCTGACCCTCCCTTGCAAAAATTAAAAATGCTAACAACTGAAAATATTTTTATCCTATTTTCCCTTTTATATGCATTTTGTTTATTTTAACTATAAATTGCTCTTCATCACATGATAAAATCTTTCAAATGCAGAGTATCTTATGTGAGATGTCACAGTGCTTTACACAGTAAGACTTGGAGCTGTATGGAGAACATAAAAGCTGCTCCTATAACCAGTCATCCCTCATGAAAGCATTGGAAATTGCTCTTCTGCCTCTCCGATTATTCAAGATCAGTATTTCTGGGCAGAAAGCAATGATATCTGCATCTCAGCTTAAAATTTAAATTAGAATGATATCTGCATCTCAGCTTAAAATTTAAATAAATTAAATCAGTTTCACATAAAAATAATACATGGTTTAAACTAAATATCAATGGACTTCTAATGGGACAGATAGAGAAGGTATAGGTATCTGAAGATACCACTAAAAATTTGTATTTAAGACATATTTTTTCTGAGTTTTTTTTTTTTAAATTGCTCTTCCTCCACATTTTTGTGCACTTCTTTTCAGCCATCAAAGGAAAGTTTCCTTTGCTGGTTGTTGGAGATCCACTCAGACCTACAAGACTAAGCTTAGGGGGAAAAAAAAGCCACTCTCACAAGCATTGACCATGCTGGTGTGTTCTGAGGTTTAATGGAGTAGAAGCAGTTGAAAGCTGTCATTTGCACTATCTGTGCCATTCTCCTCAACTCTTTTGATTCATCTCAGTGGAAACTCCATTTGAACACCAAAATTAGCACTTGTGTTTAGTAAGTTTGGAATTTTTTTTAAAGAATGAAAATAATTAAACAGAGGTAAGACATTTAAGCACTCCATGTCACTGTATTATACAGCATGACTTCACTTCTAGGCAGGCTTCATCTTAAACTGGTGCCCTGTGTCAAGTCAGCAGCTGGCACCTCTCATCAGAAACAACGCTTTAATGAATCTTACTTCACATACTCAAGATTGCACTTCTCATGTTTTATAAACAAATTAACTTTTCCTTACAAAATAAAGATCGGTTGAGCCGCTGCAGACTTCAGAATAAATGGATGTCTAATCAGCTACAAGAGCCTGATTTCTCTATGCACTTCCTCAATTTCTTCTCTCAACATTATATGGGATATCCATTATCACCATTCCCACTGATCTAAAGCATGCACTTCTGTGATTTCCACTTTCTTTCAGCCTAAAGATGCAAGAGCAACAACAAAGTGGCACATACAAATGGTGTGCAAATGTGTTCAGTAAGTGAGCAAATTGGTAAATTACATCTATCTGCTGCAATCTCTCTTCTGCTTGCACACATCTATTTTTACATTTGTGGCCTGTTGAAAACCTGCATCATGCTGCTCGCTCACTTTCTGGGTTACATTTCCATCAGTGATTATCTCAAAGACAGTCATCTCAAATGGGAAATCAATCAAGCAAACAAAAATGCCCCCATGAAAGCCAGGGAACTGCCTACATCAGGGCTATTCACTCAAATCACTTTCTTCCTAGTAAAACTCAGACAGTTAAAGAAAACAGAAAACACTATACAAGTTCCAGTCTTCCTTTAATTGTGAGAGCAATCAGTATGAAATACAGCATCTGAGTATCATTTACCTTGGCATGTAACTGGATGGATTGCCATAAAAGGTCCAGCAAAACTGTTTGCTATGACTAAGTTGAATTTTCATCCAAACCAAATTTGTTCTGATAAAAATTTCCTTTCTGCTTTTTTTATTTCTTAAGCTGTAGAGCAATGTGAAACCTCAATATTCAACTCACGGACATGACCATGGGGAATTTAATTACACCTGTTCTTTCATTATGGCCCTCCTGGGAGTCTGTGTGTTCCAAGGAGGAGACAACCACAGAACCATGCTGGAGTGCACCTGGAGTCATGGAAGTGGAATCAGAGAAAGTACAGTCTGACCATGGAGCTGTAAACACTGAAGTTTGGGGTGAGAACTAAATAACTACAAATCATCTATTTTGTGTTTTTCACTTGAGTCATCCTAGCCTGGTCCCATGGACCACAGACCAACCAGCAGCTGGAAGGCACAAGGTCTCCTCCTGCAGCGCATCCTCTGAGTAGTTTCAGGCAAAAGGTGTTCAGTTTCCACTTGACAGCTGCTCTGTCAGCAAATCAAAGCACACGGAGAAGGGCTGGCAGAGCCAATTCCAAAGTGTGCTCTGGGCTGGAATGCTAATGTAAGGTGTCCTGAGATACCAAACTGCTACAGCAATACAGCACAAGAACCAGAACTTATGGGTCAAAAATAATTTACCAGAAATAAATGTCAGCATTTAGTCAAACAGTGCCCTGTGACATGAGCATTTTTTAAGCTTATGACTTTTATTCCTCATTCTCAACTAATATTGCAATGTCTAGACATTTCAACAGCAGGCATACTTCAGGTCATTGTTTTTTTTTCGTCTATGCAACAAAAACCTTTGGATCATTTCATACGGTGGCCTGCATTTACAGCCAAGTGAAGATTAGCCTAAGCTTTGACTTTCCATTGATTACCTCCATTTCCAGTTTCCCTGCTTGCAGAAATGGGATTAATTTCTGCAAGCACAATCATACAGTGACTTTGTTGTTCATGGACTGGGCAATCTATGATCAATGGACCAGCGATTAAGTCATACTTCTTTAACTGATTAGAATAAGTATAAAAATAGATTTTTTCCAGGCTTGCTCACACTGCATATTTTTCAGCCTAGATTCTAATTTCAATATGACAATTTCACAGAATGAGATACTGTTCAATGTGGGAAAACAATCACTGACAAAAAAAAATTATTTTCCTTCTGTTCCAGAAGAACTAGGGAAGGGAAAAGAGAGTGCAGTAAATCTTAAAATTAATAGATATTGCAAAGGAGTCTTCTTTACTCATATTAATACTAGAAATCTCGAGATTTTGTTCTCCAAATTTCTACTTTATCACAAACTCACTATCACATCTTACACATATTTGAGATTATTTCTGCATGAAAGAAGAGTACTCAGGTACTCTACATGGGAAAAGCTAAACCTTTGCCATCTTTAATCAGTTGAAACTTTGCTTTCATTCCTTCTATTTCTTAGCTTAAATAGGTTTTAAGGGATGTGCAGAATCTTGATGATAAACTGGGAATGAATTCAGAACCTACTTTCTGAGCCTTTTCATTCCAAGGGGATGGACAATTGGACACACACATTTCAGGCAGATTAAACTCTTAAATAAACCTACTTGGTTTCCCTTTCCTACACTGTTGCTGCCAGCCTTAGAGGTTTGTTGAATGTGGAATTTAAGCCGTTTAGAAAAATCACACAAGTTCTCCTTTTAAGCAGAATGGCAGGCAGCCATTTCTAACTAGAACTGCTATCTGCCTTTATATTAGATGACAACCATACAAGATATCTCCTGGGTAAATAACATTATATCCTAATAGTCAACACTTGGGCACAAAACATATTTGGGGTAAATCTTTCTGTGTCCTTTTGGTAAAAGTTAAGAAAAAAATTCAGGGGGCATCTTCAGAAAGCATAAATTTTAGATGTGTGTTCTTTTGCATATTTTATGTTATATATTAGATATGTTCTCTACATTAAAAATATTGTATAAGAGGAGATAAAAAAATCACTTCAGAGAGACTATAGAATGCTACGAATAATTATTTACATACTGCTGGACAAAACCTGTAATTTTCCTGAAACATAACTTTCCTATTCAGTCAGTCACAAAATTACAGAAATACATCAGATTTTCAGAACAAGTTCCTCTTGCAGAAATGAGCTCCCAGGCTCAGATACAGTTTCCAAAAATCCCCTTTCCGTCATTTGTCTATATAGCCATTTAGGGTCTAGCTTTGCTAACATTATTAATAATGTGCACTGCTGTCTGTTTTAGACAAAACAAACCTCACAGTTATTTACCTCCTTTAAGATTTTAGTGTCATGTAAAAGAAGTGAGCAGTAGAGCAGAGAATATTTTTTTCTAAGCGTGATGAACCAGAAGAGTGAATATTGGCAAATACACCACTCTTTAGTTCTGCTGTACAATCTTATTTCCTGCTTCATACCAACCACTGTCCTGTCATTGTACTGAATACTATTTGAAGCTTTCAATAATCTACTCAAAAATTTGTGCAAAATTGTTTCTGCAAAACAAAGGTTATCATGCAATAGCCATCAAAACTTTTTTTAAAAAAGCAATTAAAATTAATCAGGATTGTTTCTTTATTTAAGGTCAAAAGTCACTGTATGCTGAGAGATGCAAACTTTCCCTGCAGGGAAATGCAGGGGAAATGGGACAGGACTTATTTAAAAATACAAGCACAGAAGACTGTGGAAGAACTCCAAGAGAGTGAAAACTGTCTTAGAAACTGTAAACAAAGAATGGTTATCAGTGGGAAATACTTCAAGAATCCCATGGAAACAGACCAAATAATATTTTATGAATTGGCTCCTTTAATCCACATTTTGTGGACTTTCAAATAGCCTTTGGAACACATATTCTTCAGACCTGCTATTTATAATAGTCAGCTTAACCTTTCTTGTTGTGCTAATGGCCTAAATTAAAAGAAGTAAATCTGAGTGCAATGGTTTAGAGATGAAATTAGTGTTGCACATCACTTGCATATGTTTGGTTTCACAGGTCTTACAATCATCAACCCAAGGATCCAATTTATTGGCTTTGCCCAGTTCCCAAACTTTGCAGAAGTTCACAGAACTGAGCAGACACTTCCTCCCTCACATCCTAGAGATACTGAAAGATTTTGTTTGTTTGAAAAAAGAAATACAAAACTGCTTTTTGTGATTACGTAGAAGAACAAAATGCGACTGAACCCCATTCCACACTGAACAGCTCAGACACTGGCTGGGCAAGTGGTGCCTCCTTTGGAACTCCTGCTGCAGCCCTGGGTCACTCATCCTGTGCTGGCTGCAGGGTGGGCACCTGCAGCCAGGGAGGGCCCTGGCAGTCACTGCTGCTGCTGCTTTCAGGATCAGAGACACTGCACCCTTCCTGGCTCTCCTGTGAAATGCTCGGCTTTCATCCAAACACAGGGCTACTGAGAAAAACAAGCATAAGTTTGCTTTTTGACTAGATTTTGTATTGTTAACACAGCATCACACACAAATGGTTTCTAGCATCACATATCATTCATAGGAATGAGGGAGCTTCACTGGAGGAGGTTCTCAAGACATACATATTTTAAAAATATGATGGTGGCCTCCACTGAAGGCTTCCTGTACGAGAGCCAGTGGGTAAGGACACAGCAATAGAGCATTAAGAATGAAGAAATACCAAATAACTGAAAAGAAGTAGTACTTTTTAAAGATTATGTGGTTTCTAGAAGTTCAGGAAATTTACTTGTCTTTGAGGTTTGATAAAGGCACTGTGCCAAGTGCATGCAGCCCAAGCTAACAAGCACTGAAGTGAATGGGAAAACTTTAGTTGCCTTGAATGTTGGTTTTTTTTTCTGACTGCATCTTTAGTGATAGAATGGTCTGAGCTGCCTCCTTTGAATAAATAAATTTTCTAAAAGTAAGATCCTAGGCAGGATTGAGCCAAGATATAAAGAACAGCTCCTGACCTGGCTGCTTGGGCACTTGGATTTGCAGAGGAGGATTCTGGCCTGAAAAACTAAAGGAAAACCTGCCACATTTTTGACTTTACTGATTTTCTGTACAGTCTGAAACTCTCTGTAGATATGAAACTTTGCTGCATGTATTTTTGACTGCAATGTGTATGTATGTCCTCATCAATTACTGTTTTTATACTTGCTTTATACTCTGTTCACAGGAGGACAAAAAAGGAACCGCTGTGTGCGCAGTCAAGTAAATTGCTTAGAAGAGCTGCTACCAACATCATCTTCTCAACTGTGGTGTTGTCACAGAAGCCTCTTTAGGAAAATCTCTGTCCCTCAAACTTAAAATAGCAGTCCAAACTAGGTTTTTTAATGATTATGTTTTAGGGCCACTTGCTTATTTCAATAGAACAACATTTATTTGGGAAACAACAGGGAGATGAACTGGAAAGGGTTCCATTGTTCCAAAAACCAACTCCCAGGAAACAAGAACAGATGCATTTATGATTTTTTTTCCTACTGTGCTGCTTCTGAGGAACAGAAAATTTGTTTTGATAGCCAGCAAACTCACAGAGTCATAACTTAATTTCTAGAGTTACTGCAGAAATACATTCTACCAAAAACTGAAATTTGATGAAATTGAAGTCCAGACATAATCATATCTGTTCTAAACCACAAAAATCTCCTATTGCTGCTGGCCTAGAATGAATTTAAAGCCTCCTCTCTTTTGATGACAGGGACTTGATGACTATATTTCTTTGTTAAAAAACCCCAGTATGATCCCACTTAAACTCAAAAAATTCTGCAAGCTTGGTGGGTTTAGGTTTCTTGTTTATGTTTTCTGAGGTTTTCTGTTTGTTTGCTTTTAGTTTCACTAAGTACACTATGAGAATTTACTCTGCCCATTTTCTTTTGCAGGTTCCTCAGGTGAAACAGCCCCACACAGCAGGGGCAGTGAGCAGGCAGCTGCTGTCTGACCTCTGGCAGCAAAGGAAACAACAAAAAAAGCCCAAACAAAACAGGGCCAGAAGGAGCAGGAGAGCAATCCCTGCTGTTCCAAATGCTTTATCAGAAGAATCATGCTGGATGAGACTGTGTCCAGTGTCCTGTATCCACCAAGTCCTTCCACCAATACTTGAACTCCCCAAAATACTGTCAAATGCAAGAAGTGGTAAATTATTCTAGGTTACAACCAGAAATTACAGGACAAGAATAATGACCCAAGCCTTTTTCATATCAAGTACAGAAGCCATGTGTGAAATTTCCTGGTTTGTTCTCTGATGGACTCAAGATATCAGTGTTGTCACAAGTATTATCAGCTTTATTTGCCCAGGGTCCTTGTTTCCCTAACTTTTCAATCTGATGATTCAGAGGCAGTTTCTGTTGCCCACTCCACAGCCCCAAAGTAAACCACACCTGCACAGCTCAGCCAGCATGATGAGAATTTAAACAGCACCCAAGCATACTGTTTAAATAAAGACATTTGTTAAATATATAACAACCCAGTGTAATAATATGCTACTATTTAAGCCACTCTAGTGACAGATAGAGAAACATTTTACCATTTTAATAAAAATTAGATCTTATGTAATATTCTGTGCTCATAAAAACACTGTAAAAATATTCTGTGGTAAATTCCAAGGCTGAAAATTAAATTTCTCCTCCCCATTATGTTGCACTTTTGTTTTGACTGGGCTTAACCTGTGTTTGGTGTTGGAAAAAGGAAGGAATTAAATGCTCCAACAAGCTTTTAATCTTCTTTCTTAGCAAAAAAAACTACCCAACACAACATTTCAGTTGTGTAAAGAAGCCTCTTAAGCACCTCCCTCTACTTTTGGTGTTAATACCACATTTTAATGAAACATGTAATTGTCTTAATAGATTATCTATTATCAAATAAGGTCCAGTAAATAAAATGCATTCTTTAAGTCATTTCCAACAACACAGTCGCATGAATTGACTAAATAATCATGTTAAGTACAAAATGAAAGTGTGATACAATACACAAACACTGATAGAGAAAATGGAGTCTTTTCTCCAGCAGAGCTCTTCAACCATCAGGACTGATTTTCAAGCAGAGCTTCTCAGTTAAAGCTCTTAAAGGAAGTCGTTTTAGAGGAAAACTGCTCTCTCAGTTATTACAAATAACAATAGATAGGCACAGACTGCAGTGAATTTATAGCTGTGTCTCACTCTTGGGACTCTGCTTCTGTTCATAAACAACTCAGATACACTCTCATGGTTTGTGCTGTTAGCAGAGCCCCTAGAGGGACTTAAAACTTTGTATTCATGCAGCAACTATCCATTATGCTATATATTTTAGATGATGAAATTAACACCCAGGAGATACATTCATGAAACATTACATGGGGTTTTAGCTCCGTGACTCCCCTTGATTTGAATGGCATGTGTGGTTAAACCCTTTGCAAACCTTTGAGAATTGAGCCTAAGATACTTATCTCAGTGGCAATAACACAAATATTAAGGTCTAATTCTCCTCCCTGAAGCAGCATTGCTTAATCCTTGTTCTTGATGCTGCCATCTTAGTCCTTCTGAAGAAAGCTCTTTCCCTCCCTTATTCATCAAACTATTCAAATTAAAGCAATAGGACTACATGCATAAAATGTCACTGTTCAGCAGAAGAATAGTGCCAGCATTAGCACACACATTCATACAGTCAGGATTGTCTTCCAGAAGATTATCAGCTGCAGTCCTTAACACAGTACGTGCCAATTCTACAGAAGATGTGTTTTGAGTTAAATTATGCATCTCACTTTGCAAAGGGCTATTATTTGCCAGCTCATGGCAATTATTGGATTGAAACCCGCATTCAACCATTGCATATTGTTCCATTTTTCTGGGAGCAGCCCTATGCCAAGAAAACAATGTCTATAAAGCAATCAGAGATATCAAGACCAGTGTTAGAATAACAGTAAAGATCAAGGTGATGGACTTCTTTAATCTCATGACACTGTGGTACAACAAATGCAGTGGCAAGACAAATGTCACAAGACCAAAACAAAAAGGCATTGCCCTTTTAGATAAATACAAACCCAGTTTCAATTCTGCTATTCCCAATGAAAAAAGGCAGTGTTAACTAGAAAAGAGCCCCCACCTATAACTAAAGTAAAAAGCCATAAAGCTTGAAGTATTTATAGGAATTCTTGAAAATAATGCCAGCATCCTCTTTTGTCAGTGCTTAGCTATAGTAAGAAAACACTCCTTCCTAACTAGAAAGTTGATTAGCTGTTTCCTTCTTTCTAATTAGTCCTTTTCTTAATGAACTGCAGTCTTAACTGCATTCTGACCCAGTGCAAGCACTGTGACACCTGTCAATCATCAGAGCTTCTCTGACTTCCACTGGCCAGGGCCAGTAAGTCCCCTTTCGACTCCCCAGGGTTGGAGGTGAAAGGAGGGGAAAGAGAGAGACAGAGAGAGACAGAGACTGTCATTGATAGAAAAGAGGTCTGCAAACAACATGAACTCCATTCTCAGCTTTAAATATCTTCGGAGTGAATCTGGCCCTCTGTGTATTCTGTTATCCCCTGTTCTTGCACCACAGCCATGTCCTTGGTTGCAAAATTGGCCTGAGCCCCCTCTCTCACAGCTGATGTTGTCAAAAAGACAAACTCTAAAGAGAGGTGCATAAAAAGCAACCCTGGAAAAGGTTGCAACAAAGACTAAAGGCAGTTTCAGCAGGAAGACATTTCTGAGTTCATCAATAACCACTTCTCAACTTTTCCTGCTATCTTCCATACAACACTTTTGGCCCAGTAGACAAGATACTTCCCATCTTGTCTCTCTTATCACACAGCTATGAGAGGATGCAAAGTGAAAAGCCTACCCAGCCAAGAACAAGGGTGTTCTGACAATATCCATTTAAAATCAGGTTGAATGGACATTGGCAGAGTCAGCCAAAAATTCAATTTTTTAAATTCAAATTTAAGAAAAAACAAAAATGAAAAAACCAACAAACCAAACCAACCAATCAATACCACCCCAACCAAAAGAAAACACCAAAAAAACCAAACAAACAAAACAAAAAACAAAACAAAAAATCCACCCAAAAAGAAAAACAAAACAAAAAACCCACAACAAACAAAAATCCCCACCCCAAACCAACCAGGCAACCAAACAGAAAACCCACTAAAAAGCACCCCAAAACCCAACCAACATTCAGAGTTTGGTTTAGGTATCTCGGTCTACTTACAGAAGAGTCAGAGATTTATAGAGGTCAACAGCAAAACCATTTCAACAATTAGAATAACACAGAAAATCTTCACAGGCCAGTAACTAAACAGTGTTTCTTCCCTCTTCACAGTGAAATGCACAGCATTCCTTATTAATTCAAATACATTTTCTTTGGTTAAAAATCAAAACAGCATTTACTATTAAATTCTCTGAAGTAATAAGATCACAGTGGCTGCTGACTTCAAAATTTAAGTATTATTGCAAAGAAATTTAGTTCCAGTGATTTTTTCTACCCACTAGCTAAGAAATTAGTGGCAATTGCATTTGAAAGTCTGTTTCCTTTAATGTTTTTTCTCAACACACTGCCTCTCTGATGCTATACTGATTATAGAGAGTTTTTATAATGGCAAATAGTCAGCTGCACTTACTTGTACCTCTAATGTTCAAAGTAATTTAATGCCAACTACAATTCCTGAAAACCTTCAAAATTTCCTGCAAATCCAATTTCAATTATACTGGTAGAGACTAATCAGAGTCTACATGAGTACTCTCTTGGTATCTGGGACACCATTTAATGCCACAAATGCAGCACTTTTGAGTCTTTTTTTTCAGCAGGGATGCTAAACAAAGTAGAAGAATCACAGCAGATAAACTTCCTGACTGTAACTCTGCCCTTCTCTACATTTACTTTGCCAGCTAAGACACTGAGTAAAAGGCAGATAAAGCACAGGAAGGAGAAGAAATGCAAGGGCAACTTTGGATACCGAGGGGACATCCGGACTCTACAAAGGCCCAGGGCTCATGACTTGACTTTTAGGGATGGGAAGTGGAAGTAAAGGAAATGAAGCCTATGTTGCAGCAGAAGGGCAACACCAAAGTATCTGTGTAGTAAGCAAGCAAAGAGGAAAGGAGGGGAAAAAAACCCCAAACTGTTGGCTTCTGCAAAGTAATGATTTGGGAGAAAACCAGGCCCATTTAATCCACAAGTATGCCTTCAGCAGCAGTGGGCACTGCCTCCAGCTCCTGTCCCTCCTTCCCTGATGGTTTGCAGCTCTCTGGATCTGCTGGGGCACTCACTCATCCATCAAGCACCTGTACTGCTGTTCTGAAGGATAATGAACTTAGAACAGCCTAACAAAGAATATTACATTATCCAAACCAGTAAGGTAACTGGAGGCAGGAGACAACCATCAGGCATGATCTGGAATTTGTCACTGTCTACAATCATCAGTGACACAGGATTATAGAAGAGAATTATTGGAAGACATTAAGGTTTTACTCAAACATCTGAGAATTATATTAAAGTCATATTTGCAGCAACACACTTACAGAAAATTAATGTTCTCTCTGTCAGTGCTAGGAAAGGACAGGAGAAGCTGTAGGCACTTCAGACAGAATCATCTATCACTCCATATCAGGAGCTGGTTTGGAGGCTAATTCTGGGCTCCCTCAGTTCCCAATAAAAAGCCAAGGGTCTTTATCCATTTAAGGCCAAATCTATCACAAACCTGGCAGCAGCTCTTCTTTACCCAAGGAGTGAGAAACCATTCTGATTTTTCCACAAAAAAACCCCAAAGCATCCATTATTCTTCTCCTCCAAGGAAACAGAAAGAGATGATTGATCTATGGAAAGAGTAAGTCTCCCTGTGCAAGAGTAAGCAATGCAGTCATTCCATATAAACTATTTTTTAAAAAATCTTGTTCATTCCAATAATTTTACAAGACTTAATTGGACACTTTTTTATCAGCCTGGACTTCTAGAAATTGCAACTTATTTGATATTGCAAATTTAAACCTGGAAAAGGCATTAGCCTTGTAAGAAGGGCAGAACATGAAAGCCTCAGATGTTTATTCATCAAAAGATGCTCCTTGTTTCCTCTGATTTCACAGACAGGTAATACATCATTATTAATTTAATTCTGAAATCTAATACACTGCTGATTTTCCAAACTGTCATTAATTACACCTTGAATGAATAGCAGGTGGGGCTGTAGCCTGTGGATTTGTATTGTCTGGAGCTCTGCTACACTATGCTTGACAAATGAGCATTTTAAACCCCAGGGATTCTCAGCACCTGAGGCACCAAGCCCCTCCTCAGTCAGGTACAGGTGTGCTGAACATAGGTATGTTCTACAGCACTCACCATCCTGGCTATCAAAGGCTCTACTTAATACAAGCTTTAGATTTCCAAACAAAACCTTCAGAAATTTGATATTTTCCAAACTTTTGGGCTTCAAGAAAGACCTCACCACACAATTTCACAGTCCTCAAAGAACCCAGCATTTTTACTTCTAAAATATGCCACTTCAGCATGATGCTGAAGAGAAAACACACTCCATTAAACTGCTGAAGATATTATATATGCACCTGGGCTGGGGCAGTCCCAAGCACAGACACATTCCCCCTCTCTGAGGGGAGAATGGATTGAGGGCAGCCCTCAGGAGAAGGACATGGGATGCTGCTGGACAAGAAGCTCAACACGACCTGGCAATGTGCACCCACGGGCCAGAGAGCCAAACGTGACCTGGACTACATCCCAAGGAGTATGGCCAGTAAACTGGGTGACCCTAAACTGACAGAGGGCAGGTTTAGATTAGATATTAGGAATTCCAAATTACTGTGAGGGTGGTAAGGCACTGGAACAAGATGTCCAGAGGAACTGTGGCTGTCCCATCCCTGGAAATGGTGAAAAACAGGTTGGATGGGGTTTTGAGGAACCTTTGCTAGTGAAAGGTATTTCTGCCTATGGCAGGGCATTATATATGGGGGTTGAATTAGGCAATCTGAAAGGTCTTTTCTGACACAAGCCATTCTGTGATTATGACAAGTTCTTGGCTTACTTATTCCCTACAAATCCAGTCTCATCAGTTCATGAAATCAAACCCTTCTGATTGCTGAGAACAGAGAAACTGTGGAAAAGGCTTTGTCTCTTAGTTACTGTGCCACTGGCCTTTGCCTGCTGCAAATTGTAATAACCACATTTCTGCCTTCTTGAGAGGTTTCAGCACCAACCTGAGCTTGCCACAAGGAGGCCCTGCTCCTGCCCCTGGCACAGAGATGATCTCTCTTCCACCCTGGGAATTCTTGGTTTGGGCTCCCTTCCACTGCTTTGTTGATTGGAGTCACACCCCAAAGCTGAGCAGCACTTCAAACTATTTCAGCAGCCATGGCACAGAGACAAAATACGACAGAGAAAATACTTCTTTGTGGGTTTATGTCTGGGTGTAATTTGAAAGCAACACAAAAACATGTGGATGGGGTTTTAAAGGTAAGGAGGTAAAGATAGTTGGCATAAAACATTAAGAAATTTGTATAATCAGGATCTTACCTGTCTCTTTGAAAGAAGATAAGCATGGCTACAATACTGAATAATTTAGATGCAATTTTCTAGCAGGGCTCCATACAGCTGTCCTTGTTTAATATCACATTGAGCATAATCTTGGTCTTAAGGGATTAAAAATGTGCAATTATGCACAGGTCAATGAGTTCTCTGACAGTGTGAGTTTTTGGATTCTACAAGGACAAACGTCTGGTTTTATGTACTTGCTTGATTTTTTGTTAATTATTATTATTAATGTAAAATTGGTGGTAGATAAGTTTTCTCTGTCTTATGCTCTATATTTAGAAGCAATTCCTGGGAACTGGATGTTGGGCATATAGGAGTGTCTGTGTAGCGTTTGAAGCTGCCTCCTTTTCCATGGCTTGTATATTTGCATGTAATAAAACAAGTTACAAAAATTCTGCAGCATTGATTTCTGGTAGGGCATGAACCTGTGATGTTATCAGGATGCTGACAGACTTCCAGAAAAATGACAATATTGTTAATAGAAAAAAGCAGCAACATAAATCCATAACAGCTTTCTACAGCACATGGGGAATTTCAACTTTTGACTCAAAAAGACTTGTACAAGGTAAGAGTAAATTGAAGAGAAAAAAAAAATAAATTGACTCTCTCCATTCCTGTATTATTTCTCTTATGCTTTCAAGCATTACCATCCTTGGTGTTCACACTTCAGGTTCCTAAACCTACCAAAAGAATTTTCATAAAATATTCTTACTGAGCTGGTTTTTCTTTTCTTTTTTTTTTTCCAAGTGACTCCTACAGGTTCTAGTTCCATGTGTTGCTTAATCAGCACTCTTGGAAACACCTCCTGCCAGGTGATTGACAGGAAGTACTACTTATTGTTTCCAGGAAAGCTAATTCAGCAAAACCAGGGTTTCACTGAATTAGAATGAATATGATGAACAAAACCGCTATAAAATATGATTTAGGCAATCACACTGCCTTCATATGCAATGCTAAGCGATAAAATCTTTAATACAGGTAGTTTGTCACAGAAAGAAAACAGGAAAAGTGTAAGCAATTAAAGTATCTTCACTTTCTCTTTGAGGCTCAGTTATTAATGAGTGCACACAGTCTCCAGCAGAAATAGTCTGTTAACTCGAGCCATTTTATTACCACCTTTAGTAGCCATGGGCAGCTAAAGTTTTGCTGCTGAACTAAATCTAACAAAAAATAAAAATAGTGGCAAAATACAGAAACAAGGGGAAAGATTTCCTGGAAAACTTTACAGAAATTAAAGATGTAATGAAAAAAAAAATCTCACTATGATCTGGGCTGTGTGATTTCATGCTGACACTATTTTTTGTTGAATTTTGTTTGCTAAAGTTTATGTTGAGCTATAGTGCTAGTAACACTGATACCCTCACAGCAAAAGACCTCAAAACCCACTGGGAAATGGGAGTTCCTTCATGAGTTCCTTGGACTGGGTTGATAATTTCTTCCATGAAAATTTCAAGCTTCCATTTGGTTGTTTTTAAAATGTAAACATGGAGTATCTCCAGTTGGGGTAGTGTATTTTTCATCACAATTCTGTCACACGTGTACATCTCTCACACTGGAGAGAGCTACAGAGCCCCTGTGCTCTGCTAAATTTTGTGCACAATGCTACTTTCCAGCTTTGCAGCTCCAGCAAATGCAAGGTAAACCTTACAGCAGGGAAACTGTCCTAGCAGGAACTGCTTTCTGTTTACTTACAGTCCGTGTCTGACTTCTCAGCCCTTCAGCTTCAGGGCTTATTTCTAACAATTTTTTTACCCTATTTTTCATAAACATGGGTATTCTCATTTCTAGAGGAAATGTTTAATCCTTTCCTGAATCCTGCTAAGCTTTTTGATACAATGATATGGTACAGTAGTGAATACCAATCCACCAATCCTTATCTTCTTTGCAATATCATTTTTAGAATAGCTCATCACAACTGAATACAAGATTTAAAACTGTGGTAGACAATTGTTTCCAAATAGAGAACTGCAGTATTTTCAGATTTACTTTCCAAAACCCCATTCTCTAGGTTTATCCCATGTTATGAACTTTCCTGAGCACCATGTTCTGCTTCAAAGGTACACCAATTTAACCTTTCCACAGGATTTTTTTTCCTCTGAGTGATTACAGGTAATTACATGCCTGTAATCTCTATGAGCAGTTGAAACTACTTTAATGTGTAAAGCTTTGCTGCGGTCAATATCACATCTCACCTTCTATTATGCTGACCATGAGCTGAGCTTTAAGCCATGCAATCTACTTCAGTCTTCACATTCCTCAATAAAACCATAATCTGAAAATTAATTACTTTTTGCCTATTTTTCCCACAATACAAGAAACTTTGACCCACCTAGGAAAATATTATGCGTGAGCATCAAAGCAGGCCAGAGAGCAAGGAATTGGAAAATAATTTGGTTGCTAAGCTTCTGAGGTCACATTTGAGTCGAACAACATTGCACACTAATCAGAGGACCTAATTCTTTCCCAAAACAATTTAGTGTTCATTAGTATGCATATAGACAGAAGTCCTCCTTTTACATTTTGCCTCTCAAAGCATGAGATGTGAGTCCAAATGAAGTAGGGATCCATGAAATCTGTATGGTCACTTACATCACAATTACTTTTTTTTTTTATTAAAAGGCAGTAATATAATTAGAGAAGTATTAATATAATCCTTGTCTGGTGTGGGAATATCAAACAGTAGAAATCAGTCAATACTCCAATTTTACCACATTGAGGTTTCTGAAGTGTCCCTACCCAGCAACTTAAGGTCATAGGAATAATGGGATCTAAACCAACACTGAACCGTAGGTGAACGTTTCCAGTTGCTTGGTCAGCAGCTGAAGCATTTTTGTAGTTTCATAAATTCACTTGAAATGCCTGTTCAAAAAACCTGCCCTGCAAGAAAGTTTTAATATTTGATGATATATTTTAAGAAAACATTAGTCAATCATTTATTCTTTTATAAGTCATTCTCTGTCTTAGCAGTAACGCACACTAAGGCCTTTGAGCAGGGAATCTCACCTGATAGGTGAGATTGGCTTGGCATATCCTGTCTCATCCCAAGAAAAAACTTAAATGTTGTCTAGGACAAGACTGCATCATCATAACCTCAGCATTTTGAAAGTAGAATATGTTATGGTAGATGACTCAATTACTCTCCTCTTCATTGCAAGCACTTCTTGTATAACAGTCTTACCCCAAGAAGCCACCAGATTTTCTGTACTGAAGCACACATTTTACAGGCAGATGCAAAAGCTACAAGAAGAAAAGATCCTGGATAATTCTATAACCAATTTTAAATGTACATTAAACCCCTCTATGTTGATACTGCATACTTTTAGTAGTGTATATAGATATATAGTAAGCCAAATGGGATTGGAATACATTCTCAGTTTTCCTGTGAGACTTCTGAAGAGTGGAGAAAAAACAGCTTTTGAAGATTGTGTTTTTAGTACTGCACTTTAGAAAGCACTGCACCTCAGAAATGTTATAGGGATTATAGTTTGGGAGCTTAGAAAATTACTCACAAAACATTTTCCACTGAAAGCATTCTGTGATGGGAGTCTTGTGGAACAGGCTGCTAATTTAAACCATCAGGTGTATTGTCATGTTCCTGTGGGCTTTTCAGGATGGATTCAAGCTCACTGAATCATGACTCTCACTACTGTGTTATCTTGCAGTATCAGTTTACTATGCATGTTGTATATGTGTCAATGGCCAACTTTCCAAAATAAAAATGAAGAACAAAGTTGAGGTTAATCTAGGGTAGGACTGCAAAACTCCAAATGGACATAATCAAATTACTGCCATATCTTGACCCACCACTCATTTTCAGCTGATCTGATAACTCTATCTGATAAAAAAAATAGACAAATAACCAAATGTCCTGTGGTGACTTAATAAATAGACAAAATAAATAGACAAAAGAACCAAATGCTGCCACAGGGTCTTCATAAAAAATCAACCAACAAACCACTGTTGTTAATCCTACCACCACCCAGAGGATCAAATTTATGTCCCACGCTTCAGCTGTGAGATATCAAAAGCAGAAGTAAAAAACCTTCAGTGTTTTTGCAGATTATCTTGTGCTCATATTTTCTTTAAATTTTCCACTTTGAAAAAGAATCGTGTTGGTTCATATGAGTGCATCAGTCTTCCTGTTGTTCTTGATACTATTTTTATCTTCCACTCAGTCTTTGCTCATTTTTACCTTTTCAGCTAGTGGAAGCTCCTTGCACACACTGGTGGCAACTGTGATCTCAAATAGTCACAACACCTTAGAGCAAGTCACAGTAATAAAGTACTGCTTTACTACTTCAGCTGTTCAGAGAGAAAAAAGTACAATTTTGAAAGCATCTTTAGGCACAAACTCATGCAGAAACTCATTAGAACTTCTCTACTCATCATAAGAATTCTGATTAAGCTGGAAAACATAAAATGCTTTAGGCCAAACAAGCAAGTGTGTCATTGTATATAGATCTCTTATGTAATTCTTGTAAATCATCTTCCAGAAGATGGCTTTAAATGCTGAAGCATAATTAGGATAATTACTGCTTTGCAAGTAGAAGGAAGTTGTATCCAAAAGGGACAAACGAGCCAGTTTGAAGAGATGGAGGAGGAATATGAAAGAAAACACATCATCCCAAACTCTGATGTTGAAAAGATTCAGAATTAATTTTAGACTATTTAAAGAGTTTGCTTCATGTTGGAAATATTTCATTTTGGTGACAAAATTCCCTACAGGGCTAACAGATTCTTTTAAAAATATGCTTGGCTCCCTGAGAGTCCTGTTAGATATCTTAAAAATTGAAGCATTCAGTATAGAGATGAAATAGGGTAAAAAGCTGCAATTCAGTGTGACCCTCTGAGAACAGCAGGGCTGAAGAAAATGACTGGAAATGGGACATTATCACAAAATAGTTAATTTGCTTCTTGTATTAAAAAGACTGATTTACAGTAAGTACCAGATGATGTGAAGCCATAATATGGACACTCTGACATGATATACAGTGAGATTGCTGCACCCTTCCCAGAAACTGCAGATTTCAGAAAATGTAAAAAAACCTCAAACACGAGAACAACAAAACCCCAAAAAACCAAGGACACCCCCCAACCCCCAAGCATTGTGCTAAAAAAGCAAATATGGAAATGGAAACACTTAGAAGCCCAAGACTCACTCAGCAACTTGCCTCTTTTCTCAGGTTTGATCCTAACAGATGCATCAGCTGGAAGCAGGTCCCCTACAGCTTTATAAATTATTCTGCGAATCTGAAGATTAGTACAAAGTAATAAACAGGGGGAAGGAGCATAGGGACTGCACCCCAGGGGAAAAGAAGTATTTTTGAACTCAGCTAGCCTGGGGGTTTTGACAAAGCTCAGATATATTCTGCAGCCCAATTTATGTACCAGGATATCACAATCTTTCGAGATTCTTTAATAGCTGCATCAGTGCTAATTTTATGCTAATCTCTTACTGTGCACATCCATGATCATTAAGACTTCTGGAGATTGGATATTACACACAGTAGCTGATAATTTGTTAAATAGAGAGTTAATGGAAAATATCTGATAAATTTAAACATTAACTTTCTATTTGTTTCCCGTACAGCCGTACACAATAAGAAATTATCTGACTGCATTAATGTACTCTGTTTTTGTATGATTGCTTTTGTTAACTAATACATCGCAATATAAAAGCAGAGCTTTTTTAGAGAATACACAGTTATTCAGATGAGGAGTCCTATTTCTTTCCAGCTCTGTATTACAAGAACAAAACTGCAACATAATCCGAGGCAATAAAATACCTTTCCCTCTTTGATTTAGCTGAACCTTATTAAATCGCAGTTTGACTTGTGTAATTACTCCAGATTAGTCCCACCTCCTGGAATTATTTTTAAATCTGTTGCCCATAACAAAGCTTTTGTGCTGATAAAACTAAAAAACCTGTTGTTTCTTGCCTTTGCCAACCAACTTTAGTCTTATTGCCAAAGATAAATGACCCAAAGCAATCAAGAATGCATTAAATAAAATTATGGATGTGCATCATTTGTTCTTTAATTAAAGTAAATGCAGTCTTCAAAGATTACATACTCATGTGGTACTTAGTTTTATAGAAGTAGCCTTTATGTTTCCACAACACCAGTATATGCCTGCCTTTCTTGGAAGTTAAAATATAGCTCTGCTTCCACAACAAGATTTTTTTTTTCTTCCAAATTCAGTTCTGCTTTAAAATTTGTGCTCTGGAAGTAAATAAAATAATTACATTGAAAAATATTGTTTTGCCATTTCTGTAATTCCATTCACAGGCTGGGGACCTGAGGGATTGCTTTGATTTAGTTTTACCCCTCATGGTTCAAGGCACAGGGCTCCCTTTTTACTGTTCACTGCTCAACCAGTTCTGCCCCTGAACCAATTCCAACAGTATTTATCAACATTATTTAGCTGAAAATCTTAATGTAGGATACATTTCAGTGACTCTCTCAGGACAAATACAAGGGCACGAACTAATACAAGTTCCCAACCACAGCTAGGTTTGCTTGTATGGTCACACATCACACAGTCGGTCTGGAGAGTCCAGAGCCCGAACCCCACACAGCCCCCACACGGGTGCCAGCCTGAGCCCTGTCACACTGCCACCACAGAGCACAGGCACGATGTCACCGAGTGTCCCCTGCAGGTCACAGGCAGCTCTGAAAGGGTTTTGTCACCTTGGGAGGGAGTTCCCATTGTGCAGACTCCTCACTGGTCTCACCTCACTGCTGGCCTGCTCACTTGTGTTGGTGACAGTAGCTCTGGTCATGCAGCTGCCACAAGCCTACAGAGTCCAGTGTCCCCCATTCCCTTCTGTTCCCACAGAGATGTGCAGGATGAAAAGCATCAGTGCCCCAGAATGTTAAAAAACACCCTAAAAATTGTGTAGACTGAAACCTTGGAGAATTCAGAAGACAAAAAAAAAGGTTTCTATCAATGTGTTTGAAATGTTTGCTCATGACTTGTGAGCTTTGATTGTGTGACCACAGTGGCTCCCATTTCTTACCATTTACTAGATTTCTCATTATTACCCAGGGGAAAAAACCCCACATTTTATTATTATCAGTTTCCTCCCCTTTTCTCATAGCTCATCCTCTTTATAATTTACTATGTTCATGTTTGTTAATAGAAAAAGGAAGGTGATAAAAAACCCCTGCGAAGATAATTGTCTGTTCCAGGTTTATAGGAACATCATGAAACATTATTGTACATCATGACAGTTTGTGTAGGTATTTACTCATCTTTTAAACAAAAGAGAATATTTCCTCTCTAAAGTCTTGCATTTTGATAATATAATACCACAGCAATATATTATTCTATTCTAGAAGAACAGAATCACTAAAATATTGCATACAGATGTGGATTTCATATGTTGCTGTAAACTATAGAGACACATAAGTGGTTTTATACTTAAAAATTTTTCTCTCAGATTATTTTCTATTCACTGTCTCATTCATTACACTTCAATTAATTACACTTAAGTATTAATGGCTATGCAGCTACTGGGGCTTTCTGTGTTATAAAACAAGTCCTACCCAGTTTCATGTGTCCTGTCCTTTGGAAATGCTCTGATATAACCAGGTAAACAAGGTGATCTCTCCCTGCCTGTAACTACTCCCCAACTTCCCCCATCCACTCATTGACAGGTCTCAAAATGAAACTAAACCAGGGAAATCAAATTGGTCTCTTGCAGTCTCATCACCATCAGATTTTGCAGGGGCCCACAGGGCCCTCAGTTACCTGAGCTGCTGCTTCATCCCCAGTGATGCAACCAGACCCCCATTGTCTTCAACATCAATAAAGGCATGAACTGAGATGAAAGAGCTTTACAGGTGATTCTGAGAGGCAAAGCAGCTGCCAAGAACTACTCAGAGAGAGACCAGTCAGGTCTGAGTCTGCTGTACCTGCCCAGGATCACCTGGCACAATGACAGCTCTACATAACAGCCTCCCTATGCCCAGCTCTGAACAGAGCGAAGAATACAGCTGTGGGAGAGGAGACTTGTTGGACAGGAATCTATTTGCACACATTCCTTCCTCAGTATAAAACCTTTTTTACTCTACATTGGCATTAATGTACTTACTAAACAACACTGAACACAATTTTCAGGCTTTTCCATTTAGGGCACGTGAGAGCCAACCAACAATATTGCTCTGAGTTAATTTCATCCTTTTAAAACTTTAAAACTCCCGAGGCCAGAAGTGACTGGCATGCTTGCAAGGACAGTGCTTTTCTACACAGTTTTAAAAACATGTGTCAGTTTTTCTGAACACTGTAGTCCCAGGCCAGTAACATTTTTTGTTGTGTCCTTGTTGCCCAGTTGGACACAGCCAGCTGATAAATGGGTGAAAAGAGCTCAGTTATGAGCATTCTTAACTATGTATCTTTGTTGGAACTAAAGTTAACCTCTTTCCCTGCGTAAGAGACCTATGTGCAGAGGAAAAACAAATCTTGATTCCTTTGGGAAAAAAACCAAAAAACAAAACAAACAGTTTTCTTTAATCTCCCTTAGATCAGGCAATTTTCACATAATGGTTTCTTCACTGCCTGAATTTCTAGATGGATTTCTGCTGGGCATTCTCTAAGCTCTCTCACTTTTAATAGGTCATCCATAATTTTTACTATGAGAGCTGCATACATATAGAGGCATTACGGTACTAAGGTAAACTAGAGCTCTATCTTCAGATGTTTTGGTAGAATTTAGTACTTCATCACTCTCCCAGCTGCTCAGTAGCACACTCAGGGTTTTTTCTGCCTCCCTTTCATGACATCTTTCTTCCTCACAGGTAGCCTTTCTGAATTATAGGCTATTTGAAGTGTTCACTTAGTCCTAAAATCCCTTTCTTGTTTTAGTTAGTCTTCAGAATTACTTCCTTCAAGAGCTGGAGGTGATTATTCAGTGCGCCTGCCTTTATATTTGCCTCTTGTGATCTAAGCATCTAGAACAAAACAGCCAAGAGTACAGAAACACAAGTTACGAAGTTTTTTTACATAGTAAATCTCTCCCAGGGTGAGGGATACTCACATATAGCTGGAAAATATTTACCCTTAAAAATGCAAGAATCCAAAACAACTAGTGCATGTTAAGATAGGTCACATCATTACATTTTAATGAATAGAGAAATAAAAGTATTAGATAAAGATAACAAGACTTTCACAATGATTCTGTAAAGCTTTTTTTAAGGTCCAAGAATCTTTTCTTGCTAATATATACACAAATGGGAACACTTACTCAAATAAAAAGTTATTTATAGGCACAAATATTTAAAGGTTCAGGCCATAACAAATAGAACATCACAGAATCAACACAGTTTTATTTAAATGTTGTAGCAATGTAAGCCTCTGTTAGCTTCAATTTTATCTATTTTCATCTTTCAGGCAGCTTTTCAACTTGCCCAAGTATCATGTTTTAGAATTTCTAATACATAAGCAATAAACTGTTGTTTTTAAGCACAGACCAAATCAACTTTCTCAAAAATCTCAAGTCACCACCAGTATTTATGTCTCAAGTGTTCAGTGTATTTTCCTCCCTTTTGTAAACAAATTGAAAACTGTATTTCAATTTCAAGATGAATAGACTTCCCTTGAAAAGTTCAACATAACAACATACTTATTATGCATGAAGCACTGTACAACAATAACTTTTCAAAAAGAACACGAAAATAATAATAAAATTAACAGCAAAGTAAAATAGCCTGCCGCTAGTGCATTTAGGAAACGGCTCAGGAACAGCCCATCATCTTTATGATCACAAAGAATTAGCTTAGTTCAGCTGAACAATGACCTCTCCACTTGAAGCACTTTTCCAGAAGTTTCACTTTTTAACATCAAAGAAGTTACAAGGTTCCATTTAAAGAAAGGCTTCACTTAAGAAGTCAGATCTGAAGGGCAGTCCACTACTGCAGTCTACAGCCTTCAACCAACACAGGCAGCATGAGCACTGGTACTAAAATCTAAGTCTTCCATAAAAGAAGGGAAAAACCCCACCACAAAACAAAAAACCCAGATGAAATCTTTCTTTTCAGTCAGAATGTAAGGATGGCAAATGAAGCAGAACATGTAATTTATGTGAGGTTTAAGCTAAGATTCCAATAAAAGGAAAGAAATTGAAATTTACTGTAGAACCTCATAGGCATACAAAATTAAACTAAGCTCAAATAGTTAAAGTTTGAAAGAAAAAAGAAGTTGAGCTCTAGAATAAAATTTATAGAGGATGCAAAACACTTCAATTCAAAATTCAACTCAAAATTCTACAAGGAATCCAAAACTCTACAAAAAAAAAGATGGTTTTACATAGGTAGCAATACTGCAAAGTACCCACCAAGCACCTTGTATCTATCAGGAAATTCCTCTTAAGCCTACTTACTACCTTTGTTCCTCTGCAAACACTGGTCTGTGTTTGTAAGGTCGGTATATAAATATATGCTTATTTTTTCAAATGTTACCATCAAGAATGGCAGGTCAGCAGACAAATCTTTTTATTTACTTAATATTATATCTACTGGAGAGGGCAGCACAATATTTTGAATACTATATATAGAAAACTGCTTTCCCAATCACTGCAAATGAACAAAAAGTTTTTTAAATCTTAATTTCTTCATTAAAGTAATGGGTGGAAATGACTAATTAGTCCCAAAAAACCCCCAAACTTCCCTGGTTGTACAGTATTTTCAGATATTAGAGTGACTAATGTGGGCATTACACTAGAACACCAATACCTGGAACTGACAGCCAGACAATTTTGTTTAATGTATTACATTAGAACAAATAGGCAACAGTCTCAAGGAGAAAAACAAAGCATAATCCAAACAAATTCATAACATGCCAAGTCACTGAAGTGACAAGAAAGCAGAAGAAGTGGTGTTCAGGCATGGAAAATGAGGAGAGGCAGCAGGAATGTGTGGAGGCTGCTCAGAGAGGTTCTGCTGCAGGGGCTGCCTCCCACACAGGTTACAAACCAGCAGGACAAATTTTAACCAAACTGCTGCGCCACACTCAGCAGCAGAGCAAAACTACTGCCAGCAAATGGAGCTCAACAGAGCTAGGGAACTGCTGAAACAAATGAAACCATTTCCCCCCACCCAACAAAATAAAAAAGGACAGTGACAAGTTCCCTGCACATATCCCATAGGTTATAGTCTTGCCAACTGCTCTGAGCAGGGAAAAGAATCTACAATGACTTGAAATGGGACAACGACAGAAAAAGTGAAATTTCATGAGACTCCCTTGATTGTGAATAAAAACATTCTGAGATAATACAGTAAAAAAAAAAAAAAGGCAAAAAGATTAGTATTTTTGATCTGTCAATGCAGCCATTCATATTTAAAATCCCTGTAGAGTGACATTTCAAAAAACTATTATTTAAATTTCTATTATTTTAGTTGAAGAGGCTCAACAGCAATAATTCAGTCAGCACAGTCCCCTTCTCATTAACACTCCTCAGTTCAGCACAGTCCCCAGGTCACAGGATAAAAGAGAAACTGTGCCACCTCTCAGGGCCTTAATTACCCCAGCTAACCCAGACAGCAGAGCTTGTTCACTAAACCTACACTGAATTAGGTCACAAACTGGACTCCAGGACATTTCCCCCTACAATTCATGGTAGCTAAATATGATCAAAAGTTTCCAAAGATGTTAAATGTAATCACTGTTTTTGGATCTAATCTGCTTAAAATAAAAACTGGAAAACTGCCAAAGGCTGTTTAAAAGGAAAGAAAAAAAAGAAAAATCCAACCAAGCGCAGCTTATTTCATTTTTACCTTACTGCACAGCTGCCAAGTAAATTTAATAAGTCTTTGTTTTATGAAGAATCCTAAAACCAGTCCAAAACCAATTTTATATAGCCAAAAGGTACTAAATAAATATACTTTCACTATAATACACAACTAGTATTTTTGGTCCCATAAAAGCAGCTCCAATTTTACATTTCATTTTTTTTGGTGTGTGTTAACATGTAACTTGTCACTAAATTGGAAGGACTCTGACAAAATGCCCATGACTTTCTTAATATCCAAATGTTTCTCAGCTGCCCCTCTTCCATACTTATCTGTGTAACTACTTCCAGCTTATGCACAATGCCAACTTCTGTTCCAAATATTCCCTTTCCTATTTTTCTTCAGGTCTATTTCTGTGAACTTCTGGTTTTCTCCAGGCTCTACTCCTAACCACAGCTCTCTCTTAATTCCCTACATAAGAAATGCCTGCTTTGCCAACCTACAGGCACAGTTCATCCACAACATTTGCTTTCTCTACTGTTATGCCCAGCTGTGGGCATTCCTGGCAGGAGAGAACTGACCAACTTGACATCTTTTACTATAAATGTTTTTATCCTTCAGCTCTGACATTTTACTAGTTAAAATACTCTCTTTCTCTGCCCTGGCAGAACTGTATGCTTGTAATCCTAGACTTCTTGATGCTATTCCTGTCTTTTTGTTTTGAAGCATTTTTTCTTTTTTTTGTAACATTTTCTCCATTTTTTCCTGTGTATCTAATGATTTCTTCAGACAATATATGCCTAAAAGCTGACTTTCCTTATGTCATTCTTTGTTGCCTTTCATCTCTTCAGCATCAACTTACATCAAAATGTAACTTTTTCATCACTCTTCATACTTTATCCCCCATTTGCTCCAGTAACCCTTCCTCCTCCATGTCACTGCCATCCCCATGCCATTTTCACTCCCCATGTCACATCTGACCTGCTCTTTTGCCTTCTAACACAAGCAGCTTTTCTGGAAGCATAACCCAATTCTTAGCAAAAAGCTTAGCAACAGTCAATATTCCAGCTTCTTTTTCACCCTCAGATCCAGCTTAAAGCAGTGATCAGACTCTGCTCAGTCCTTCCCTCCCTCAGCCCTGCTTGCTCCTGATCCTCTCTCTACCTCTCTAATTCTCTTCAGGATGTCCTTCACAAAAACCTTATGGTTCAGCCTTTGGACCTCTTTCCTTTTCTGTACCTTGTCTCTGAGTACTTACACCTGCACTTGGGGATGAGGTTACCATACCACACCCAAGGGGTCACAAATAAACTATCCAGCTCTAGATCCTTTCATCTAACAAGAGGGCAAACCTATCCTCCTAACCCCAAATGAAAAATCTAACCAATATCATCAGCCAAAAACTTTCTAAACCAAGTCACATACAAGTTAAATGCAACATCCACCACATGCTGTTTCTCATTCATTACTTAAAAATTTGGGCTTGCACTTCCATGTTACATCATTTCTCTTCCTGGTGGGTTTATGACCTTTCTGAGCTTATTCCTTACTAACTGCAGCAAAAATAATTTTGCTTGCTTTTTGCCTTGGTCATGCTACTCTATTCTTTGCATTCAGTACCCACGTTTTCTTTCATGGTGACATCCAACTCCCAAATTCCACATGAATGCACCCTTTGGAGGAATGGATACTGTTTGATGAAGTTAGAGGCATTTCTGTGAGCTGAGGCAATATCAGCTACTTTATTAATTTCAGTGTGCAGATGTAATTGTGATTAATGTTAGCAGGAATTTAACATGCATACAACCCCACAGTCTGTTCAACTGTCACATGCTGTGGGGCAAGTCTCCTTCAAAATGCAACTGAGGAAGGCATTACAGTATCCAAAAGGCATGTCCCAAACTTAGCTGAGAGCGCTAGGGGAAGTCCTCTAAATTAGCATTCTCTTCCATTTCACTACAAGTTAGTGAAATTCTTTAACATTTAAAAAAAAAAAAAAAAAAAAAAAGGTGCACCAGTAAGAGCAATAATGAAAGTAATGAAAAGTTCATGTTGAGAAGCACCCAGAGCTACACACATTTTACCTTTCATAAATTTAATACAAAGACAGTCAAAACAAAACAAAATGCCCTGGGGCTCCATCTTAAAAATTCCAATCAGGTAGTATGGCAACATCACTCTCCTATTATAATAAAGTTCAGTCATGTTGTACCTACTCAACAGCTTAAATGAAAGTTTATTTATTTATTAGAAAATAACAGGGCAAAACAGTAGGAATTATACAGACAACTTCCCTTCCTACTTATAAATAAAATCATTCTAGTAATATCTGTTTACCTGTGGTAGCTATAAAGTATCTCTCACCTAGGCCTTGCTTCAGTCAGCAATTAAGTGTTCAGCGTGTAACTAAGCTGCCCTAATTAAAGTCAAAGGGAGCTTTTCCACATACTCATATCTGTGGGTTGAGGTCCAACAGTAATCATGTAAAGAGCATAGTCCATCACTTAACAAGCCTCTGAAAGGAGTATCAGAAATGCATTGCAAGCTTCCCATTCCAGAACCATGTGCTGAAATCGGGTGCCCAAATGGCTGCCTGACCCTTCTGATAAACTGTGAAATGATTAAGTACAAATCCTGATATCCCTGCTCCCCTTGAAGGTGATGCTGAGGCTCCCCCAGAGCCTAATGTCTATCTCCCAGACACCACACAGCGCTGAGAAATACACTGCATCACATATTACTGCACATTAAAGGCACAATTTTTCCACAACAGCAGATCTCAACATCTCTATAAAGACCCTGCCTACCACAACAGCCAGTCACTCACATAAGCACTTTTTAGGATCTAACTTTTCTCAAAATGTCAGGTACAGCTGCTCTCAACTTTTCCCCATAGGTCAAATCAATGAAGAGGCAGTATCTCACCTGGATATAAACAAAAGGGAAAGAACAAACTAGGTTTGAAATCAAAATTTTAGTTTTCTTAGAGAAATGCATTTCCCACATAAACCTGATCACTTCCATGTCCTCTCTGCAGTGGCTGATTTTTTCCATCTTTGCCTCTGGGCTGATCTGTTTCAATTTCCCAGTCACTTCTAGTTACTGTAAGAGTTCTTGGCTGCTACAAACTTGTTTCTCAATTGCTCAATAAGGCCAAGAGAACATTGAATAGTTTATAATTCAACTTAGATTTTCTTAGATTTTAGGATTTTCACATTCTCATAACTTTTTCTTTTTTATTTAAGAGAGGTACCGCTACTACCATCATCACTTAGAAGAGTTTACTGCTACTACCATCTACTCATCTTAGAAGAGTTTTAAGTCAGAAAGACAACTAGCTATTTAAATCTGACCTTCATTTAATTCAATTACGAGTCTAATAACCAAAGTATCTGCTTTCCAATTAAACTATATTGAGCCTCATATTGAGTAACACAATGGTTCCTCTGCTGTGATCTGCAAGACCATGAAAAGGTGATCCCTAAGCAGAGTACAAAGCCTAGGACTTTCAATAATAACATCTTTTCAGCATTTTCAATCATTTTTCTCAAGGACATGCTTCCAAATCAACACCACCACAACCTACAAAATTCACTGCATCTACCTACATATCATTTTAATTGTTAATCAGACTGACTATATTAAAAACCAGAAACCCACCAATAACCAAAAAGCCCTCTTTCAGGTGTGAACATTTTTGCCCCTTCTCAATGAGTTAAGGTACCCTTTCTAGATATTCTTTCTGCCTACAAAAAAATTAGTCATCTTAAACTATCTTCTAATAAACTTTTGATTAAATGTGCTGGCTTAGCTTATCAATGTTTCACTACAAATATTTTCACCGCTCCTTAAATAGGTCTCTAATCCCTTGCTGCACCATCTAACTTTTTACAAAATTCATTTCTGAAAAACAAAACATAGACACACAAAAGCTGCTTGCCAGTTTAGGGTACAGAACCCTCATTTAAAACATATGATACATTAAAAATGGGTGACAATTGAGGGGGGTGTTTGTGTTGTTTTGGGTTTGCAGGAGTAAACCTAACCCAACACAACCCATAAATGTTGCCACCCAGCCAAGCACAGTAAAGGCACAACAGAGAGAACAGCTGAACTTTACACTGGAAAACAGGACCTTCAAATGTGATTTCTCCCAGGAAAAAAGAAGTACACAAAACTGTGCCAAATGTGACACTTTGCTGAGCTGACTGGGGGAGTTCAGTACTCTTTGACTGTGGCCCTGAAACCAGGGCTGGCTCACACTGGAAGGGGCTTGGTCAGAGCTCTGTGGACAGAAGAACCTCCTGGCTGTCCACATGAGCCCCCTGCACACCCAGTCAGACAGAGGCACCCACTGGGTCCCAGTGGCCTTTTAGGTGAGATAATTAAGAATAATTAACATCTCTCTAAGGGTTACACTGGGCACTCTTTACATCATCTGTCCCCTAGGGCAAACCAAAAGCATCTGTTGCTTGCAGGAAGGTACCAGACTTATTAATTCAGTTACAAATAGCACTAAAAGCAGAGAGAAATTCCATGAAGTGGGGACACCATGCATCTGCTACTGAATCTCTACAGCAATGACTTCAGCAGCCCAGGCCTCTGCAGGTAGTTCACAGGGCTGGTACACGGGTCCTCCTGCCTCCTAGGCTCTACTTCTTTAGTGTCCTATAAGGGAGTTGGATAACATTTTTTTTAAGGCACAGAAGACCCAGCGACATATGCACCATCTCCTTCTAACATAAGCAGAGCCAGGGTAGAATTTCTGACCCAGAGTATTGCCCCAGTCACTTCCCCAAACAAACCTTGCACCCAATCTAGCGAGGATTGTAAAGCACATCACCAGCACGTGAAGAATATGAGTTGCACAGCAGCCCTGGCTGCACAAAGATCTGTCATTCTAGCATGCAAACTCTAGGGCTGTTCTCCAAATCCAGCTCATGGCACTTGCTAAAATGGGCACATACAGAGGCTGAAAGGCCCCACATAAAATAATGCAACATTATGCAGACGGCTTGAAAAAAATTATCATCTTTGTCTGTTGGTTCTGAATCAATGCTATCTGTGTGACATTTTGGACAAGATTGTAGAGGTAACTTTAATTTAATGACTAATTAGCAAACTTCTGCAGGAATAACATGGCAATGTACTAGACAAAGTGTCACATCATTGCCATGCCAGGCTTCTCCTGACACTTCCATTGCACTCACTGTCTCTTTGGACTGGCAGAGCAGGGAGATTGCTTATGCTACAAAAACTCATTATGTTTCAAAACAACAAACAAAATATGAGAGCCATAAATATTTACAGCACAAAACACAAAACATGAAAGGCACAGTCAGTGGAATAATCAATCCCCTTAGACTCAGAAGTAACTTCTGCTCCATCTTCATATCTGAGTCTCTTTAGTAACAGAAGCCTGAACTGGCCGACACTGGTTCCTTTCTCCAAGTGACCTTTCTGAGAGGCTTTCTCCCACAATTTAATGGATTGTCTTCAGAATGAGAACACCACAGTTATCACATGGAACTTCTCTTTTGCTGTAAAAGCAGTGGGTGAATTATATTAAGTGCTTCAGCATCCATAGAAAAACAAACATATATCCTGCAGAAAATATTCTCTTTGCAGCTGAAGCTGGAATCAAGGTACTTCACTTCTTAAACAGAAATTGTTTACTATATGTGGTTTATGTACCTAACTAATTCTATTCGTTTATTGCAAATAAACAATGAAACTGGCCTTTGGAAGAGGCTGAGCATTCTACCAGTTAGCCTATCTGATCATACAAGAAATTAGCACGTTTACCATTACAAACATTATGCTTTTCCAGGCAAAAATTGCTGGGACAGGACGTAAGGACTAGCAATACAGCCACTTTATCCCGCTCTTGGGAGTTTTTCTGCTGGGTCAGACACAGCATAACAGTGACTTTTACTGATTTTAGTTGTAACTTTTTAAAAATAAGCTAGATACTAACCATTTCCATCACTGAGTACCCAGACACCAGTAGTACTAGAAAACTGGTGACAGGGTAACACTATCAACCCCCTTCCCCAAATGAATAATTCCCACACACAGCTCTCAAGCACCTGGGACTCACCCTCTGCGGCTGCAATGGTTAGCGTGTGCTTTGTTAGGTGTGATGTTTGTTTATTTAGTACACACTGCCACAGCCTGAGGAAGGACTGTTTAAAAATAATGTCAATAGACAAAGGATCTTATTTAAGAGTCACCTACCTAACCTTGCTGTTCTTCCTGAGGCAAAAGCAAATATGAATTCATTCAGGGCCATTCTATTATATATGCAGGGAAGCATTTATCAAACTCAGAATGAGAAGGAGTTGCTCCCTCCACAAGGTCTGAAGGATCATGTCTAATAACTGAAGTTTAATTTCAAGATTTCAGAAATTCTCATTTAAAATTACCTGAAGCAAAGTCTAAACAGGGGATGATAAGAGAAGTAATGGGTGTACCAATTTGGGTAGTGTGTCCTTTTTCTGATAGGAAGCACAATATATCTTGTATTAAAGATTAGGACAACAAGTGCGAGCCACCCCAGTAACAAAGCAGTACAACAGTCAGTGAAGATAGTGTTAGCATTAACTCTGAATTTCCTGAGTGCTGTCAGCCATTTTCACAGCATGTCTTTTTGATGTATTCTCTAATTTCCTTGAATTTAAAAAGGAATTCTTTTAAAGGCAGAGGTTGAGAAGTTATTAGTTCAAGAGACTGAAATAACCACTCTCTTTCAATTTCTCTTTTTTCTTGCCTTCCTTCATTTTACAGGTTTCAATGTAGAATTCTTCATGCATCTCTTTACAAAGTGTATCTCATCCCATTATCACCTTATCTTCCCTTCTTCAATCGTAACCCTTTTATTCTTTTCCTTATGTCTTTTTTGCTCTCCTATACCTCATTTCTCCCCTAAAGTAGTCCTCCTTGTTCTCTATTTTCTGTCCTCATGTCTCCTCATCATACCAAATGTATTCATGTCTACCAAATATTCAGGCAAGTTCTTCCATCAAATATTTCAGCAGAGGATCTCAAGGGAAGAATTCCCATTCATCTGTAAAATTGCTGTGACCATCAATAAGATCTGTGCTAGACTTCTGCCCTTTCTTATACAAAGCTGGGAATGAGAACAGCAACACAAACCCCAACCCTGCAGAGTCATTTAGTGATAGTCATATACTCTTGGTTCAGTTACAGCAGGTCAGAGATGCACAGTGAAGGTTTAGGAAACAGTTACAGGACCTGTTATCTAACCCTACTCTTTCTTTGCAAATCCAACCTGAACTATTTATCAGTTCTTTTGTGTTTTTTAAGCAAGATCCATCCTTTCAGGTCTACTGACTAATGACAGAACTTCTGTACAAAGATTTTCAAAAAATAAAAAAAATGTTGCAAATCAACATATTACAGCAGCAGCACTCAAGTAAATATTTATATATTTGAGTGACTCCTCCAATGTTATACGGGGACATTTAAAAGTATGCAAGACTAGCTGATCTGCAGTAGGACAAAAGCCACAATGTTTCAGTAGTTTATTTCACTTTCCCTCTTCTACACCATAAATCAGCAAGGTGGTATTTTTACCATAACTTGTATATTGTTAACTTTGATTTGGTAAATGTTGAGCATGATGCAACTGAAACATAATCAGTAAGGGAAGTTCTGTAAGCAAAGTATCCACCACAGGAATCCACAGGGTTTTTTCTGATGAGGAAAATCGTGTTGCCAGTGTGCATGACTTTTTATAGGCAGCCACATATGCACTGTGATATCCTGCATATAACACATCTTCCTTTGCTATGCTAAAGAGCTTCTATTAAAGAATTGCATATTTTCATTTTGATTGCATGGAATAAGAATGGAAATGTGTAAGGAATTAATGGGTTTATTCAGTCACAGGCACATGTTCGGACCTTTTCAAAGCCTTGTTCTGCTTGTGCAGTCATGCTTTTAAATTACCTTTCATTATTAATATAGCTCCTATTAGTAGCTCTGCTTAGCAAAATGCCTCTTTTAATTTGAACCTAATTTGAGAAATTGACAAATGTTTTGATGATATTAACTAGTTCATTTTGTCTCTTCAATGTAGGAATTCCCTTCCACAGGAGTGGACTAAAGATCACCTGTGATGACTGACAGTGGGAGCACAAGGACAACTGCCAGATAAAGGACACGCAAAAGATAAAGCTACCTCTTGATAAAAGAAAAAGAAAAAAATCCATTCTATAAATTTAAGATCTGAGCAGTTGTATTTTGACTCTAATTTTAATTAATAAACAAATGTAAAACTTACATGATTCCATTAGACTACAAGCAATGCAATGCACTGACATAGCCAAAGGCAAATAATAAAGAGGAAAAAAAACCTCTAAAAACACAAGAAAATGTATCAAAAAAACTCTAACAACTGTTTGAACATGAAGACTGGGTCACCATTAGCTTCAAATTCAGTACTTCTTTCCAGTAGGGGCTTTTTTCCCTAGAAACTATTTTTTCTCCCTTTCTAGCACCCTAGAGACTCCATATGAAAAAATGACCCAATTGAAGTCAGTTTTGTCATTCTCCTTAAAGGTAAGCTCTCAACTCAGATTTTTGAATTCTATGCTATTTCTATAGCATACAATTATTTAGAAAATACAAAGTGATTTATGACATGTGAAGCCTTTTTTCAATGAAGACAAAGTTTCCTGAAATTCATATTTGGTGAATATTTCCTCGGAATAGAACACATTTAACAACAGGTTTCTGACAATATCTGAATGTTTCTGAGTTACTGTGAGAACACGGAGGAGACACAAACATTGAGATCAGCCAGTGCTTCTCCTTTCTTAAGTGGATGGGAAAATTCCTTAAAATGGCAGCATTGTGCTTCTGGCATGCACCTTCTTCTGGCATTCTTCCCCCCTCTCCTGGTTTTCTATGGCTTTGTAAGGTTGTGTTAGATACAGGCAATCTTTTCTGAGACAAAGAGCTGATTTCTCACAGTCACAGAGATATAATTAGGTTTACCAGGGATAGATTCTGCTACCTTATTCCACATACACGAGAAGTCAGTAAGTAGATGAGACCTCAAAATGATTTATCACCTGAAAGAGAGCTGATGGTGGAGCACTGCTGTACGTGAGGCTGGAAAGAAAGAAGCAATGTAATGTGTACATGGAGCTCTTCCAGTATGAGCAGTTTTTCACTTGTCAAAAATCAATTTCATGTGCCGCCCTGCTTTCTGCTCATCTGGCTTTGTTAGCTTCTTTCAGAGTTAACACCAAGCCTCAGAACTACAGCTCACAATGGATGTGTCTGTGGGATTCTATCTGCCTATGTCAATAACAACTTTGATTTGCCATCTTCACACATTACCTTAATGTTTACTGTGTAATTCCTTCCTAAAGGAGGACCTGAAGTGTGCAATAGTCTGGATGCCATGCAGTGCTCTGCACAGATAACCACTGACCTTAAAATGCACCTGTATACACCTCTCTGTATTCAGCTCCCTTCCCCAGGAATGTGCTTCCTTACTTTTACTGAGTGCAATCTCTAAGCAGCAGTTAGAACTGTACACTTACTTTCAGCAATAGAGCAAGTGTGGAAAGGCACTTACTGATTGCATGCAAAATGTACGACTACAATTTCCATATTTTAGTCTAGGATCTAAACTCTTTTTATTAATTCTTTGGCAGAGCAATAAGTACTATGGAATAAGTACATGCAAAAATGATTACCTTCCTAGCCAGTCCATGGTGTTACCCACTGCCCATTGAATTTTCCCCCTCATTTAGCAGTGTATGTGTTACAGAGGCCCTGTGGACCACATAAGCAATTTCTGCAGTGAGTCAAGTAGCTATGAGAAAGGTCAGTTCTATGCACTGAGTTAGAAGAAGAGAATATTTATTTCCCTACTTCAAATATGGCTTCTTTCCTCCCCTTAATATCCATTCCTACCACATGGAAGAAGTCTGAGGTTCTTCTCATTCATATTGTGTTTACAATATGACCCTACCCCTTTTCTCCGTGAGATGGGTGCTACATGCATGTAGAAAATAAAACACAGCTCAGACAGACTTGCTCACCGTACATAAGATTCACACTCAAAGGATGAAAGAGCTTTTTTGTCTTCTACTTCAATAAATATTGCAATGACAAACTCAGAAGCAGGCCCCAAGCATACGGATTCACAACTAAGATTCATATTTTTTCTTGTTTGTATACACATTTGCACACACAATAGAATGAAACTGTTGAATAGCAGTATGTCTGTCAAAATATGAAGATCCAAAAGTTAAAAATAATTTTATATTTACAGCAAGAATAATTCATAGTCTCTTGCATCTTAAAATAATTTATAGACAGGGAAGAATCATGTCATGAGAAGAATTTTTTCATATACACTTATACCTCTTGAGAAGTATGCCAAGTTATTCATGCTGCAGTTACACATCAGAATACTACAGGATGGATTGTGTAGGATGCCTGTATCTATATTTATAAAGATCATCAGGAGTTTCTTTCTCCTCTTACATTTCCTCTTTTAAATGTTTCAAAACCTCTCACCACTCAAGCACTTAGTGATGCATAAGCTCCCCCTAAGTTCCTTCAGCACCTGCAGTATCATCAGGTGTGGGGGAAAAGAATTAGAGCTTTCTGAAGAACAGCAAAGAGCTGGCACTGCAAGCTGCAGCTAATTACACTCAATAAATTTCAGGCCTTAGCTTTTTCTCCCCAACAGAAATATCTGATTCAGAAAGCAAAGAACAATTTTAATAGCCATCAAACAGTTTAAACGATTAATATGACATGCATCACTATATATGCTACAGTGGCCTCTATTTTGGTAATTATTTTGAATTCACTTTAGACACAACAGTTACAAAAAAGCATTTGCTGAAATATGGGATATAAAGTTCCTATAAAACAAATTTATAGGAAAAAATAGCCTTCCAATGGGTTTCTGCAGACAAAGATTTGGCAGGCTTTAATCAGGTCTCTGGTAGAGTCTATAATAAAACTCTGCCACTTACCTTGTTTCTCTCATCCTGAAAGACAAAGTATTTTAAGTTTTATAAGCATTAATTCTGCTACTTGTGCAGCTCAGAGAGGATTGGAAAGGTTTAAACTTCACTGAAGAAGCAGGAACAACTGAATTTTCTTATTCTGCAAAGAGTGAAGGAAAAACAAAAGAAAACTTGAAAAACCCACCAGTGAATTGAGTTAGTGAGTGAAAACATGCAATTCCTAACCTAACTAGTTTTCTGGTTTACTATCCATACCCTAATTAAATGTGCCATGAGGTCTCTCCCTTCCTAAGTATCCCAGTGTGGTTACCAAGGCACAAAGAGATGAAGGCAGAGTGACATAATGAATTGCCCTGTCTCTGTAGAAGACATGGTAAATAGTAAAACAAACTTGTATAGCAAATTAATAAGCTCAAGCACAAGGCAGGACACTTCAGAGGGAACAATGTGCACTGCTCTTTGGCTGCAGCTGGACAAAAAAAGCCAGCTTTAACAACTGCCTGTTATCAGGGAGCGGATTCAGCCCTCCCCTAGCATGACCTCTGCGGTTAAGCCTCTTCAGAGATATCAACAAGGAAAAAGAAAATATTTTGCACATGCCAGTTTTCCACACTTTAAAGTCCTTGATGTAGCTCACAATGGGTTTATGAGCAGGAGGAAGCAGAGAATTCAGGCCAGGAAAATTCCTCAACAGCTCCTAGGCAGCACACCAGCTGGAGCTGCCAAACTGCACTGAGGTGGACTTGGAACTCCCAGTGACACCCCCAGGGTCCAGCAGCCAGGAATCAAGAATTAGCTCCCTCCTTCTCCACTGGAGGTGTTTTTGGGTCCTGGCTGAAGTCAGAAGGAAGACAGTGCAAGGAAGATGTGAAAGGCAGCAGAGATTGCTGCAGATGGTTTTTAACCCATGTTTTAAAGGAGGTTCAGTGCCATTTGCTAGAAGTATTCTCTGCACAGTCCTGCTTACACATTAGCTTCAATCTGAACTGCAAACACACAGAGAAAAAGTACTGGAGAAGCAGAATAAACACTGAAAATACAATAATGCAATTACACAAGTCAACACCAGAAAACATTGAGGAGGTCCAGGGATGGGCAGTGAAATGATTAAAGGCAAGGAGGAAGGCTTTAAAGGCTAGGAATATTGAGTTTCCATAGGAGATGAACATACAAGGCTGGTATACTAAAGCTATGGACTAAGAAATATATAATTAAATAAATAAATAGTAAGACAGCATTGTCTGTTTTGCTGATCATAAATTTACAGATGATATATGAGTACCTAACTTCAGCTTCCTTTGCTGGAAAGGATAAGGAATAAATTTGGTTCTATTTTGGATTAGCCCTTCATTATGAGATACTGAAAATTTTTAGACACTTTTGTTTACCATTAGATTTAACATGAAAATTCCTATCTTTCCTTCTTCACCCTTATTATTGTCAGAGTACTGCTGGCTGTTTTTCTTTTGGTTTTTTAACATATTTATTAAATGCTGCAGCACTGAAGCACAAAAGCAGGAAGAGAAATGACTGTGGCTTCACAGAATCACATGCAACTTGTAAGAGACACTATCAAGCCAGTTCCACAAGGGGATCCCCTTCCCCAGCCTCCTTTGTGACCACAAAATACAGAGATAAGAGAAAAATAAGATTTTTAGCATTAAAATCCCAAATGTCAGAAAAAAACCCACTACATAAAGTAAACAAAGGGCTTTTTCTGTATTTCATATTCATGTGCAAATAGCCAATTAAAAGAAATATTCCAAATAGCTCTAGGAAACAGAACATACCCCACAATAAAAACAAGAAAAATTTCCAGTGGCTCTAACAGAAAAGATCCTTCTCAAGTCTGTATCTGGCAAGATATTGCTTCACAAGAAAATAAAATGAATACATTCCTGCCTGCTTTTTAATTGTGCAATATCATAACACCACATTCTTTTTCCATGTTGATTTTGCAGTCATTGCTTCCAGCCTGTGAAAGTGCTCTACACCACTGTACTCCAGTTGATCACCACACAGAGAACAACCAAAACATGGTGGGATGTGGATGAATTTGTTTGTTTTCTTTCTCAAAATAAAATCAAGTTAAAAACAATTTCTGCACAGAAACAGTCATAACTAATGGTTACAATGGTTTTCCCCATCTGTCCACATTCCAGGGCAAGATTAGCTTTTATCCAGTAAAGATGAAAAACAGCGAACCTGCATAGCTTTCCTTTAAGATAAAGTATCATTATAAAGTCATTAAAGTCAAGGGAAAGAAGTAATTCACTAATATTTCTTTAGATGTAACATCTTGTATGCCCTGAAAAAGTGAGCTTTTTCACTAAAATTTTAATAAGCCCTTGGGTTTTCTCTGAAACATTTAAGAATAGCTGGTAAGAAAATAATTAGAAATGAACAGATGTTAAAATCTATGAATATATATACTTCCATATTTTAAAATAAAAACATCTTGCACTAACTGTGATTGTATATAAGACCAACAAAAACAACAAAAAAAAACTCAAGAAACAAGTTTGCTCCTATTTTTGTTTGCTCCTCCTGCACTTTGCAATAACGCACTCTTAGGTAGATGTTCCATATCGGAAAGTGCCAAGCGCTATTAAAAAGAAAAATCTGACTTGCACTGCATTATGGTTTTCACCACTCAAGCTGTTTTTAAAGCACAAATTATTTCTGGCTTTGCTTGGAATAAATTATGGATAGCACATATTGGAAAAGTTACTTGGACCACTGAGTGCAGCTGTGTGTGTGCTTTGCAGCTTTGATAGTTCTGGTAGCTGGCACCATGGCACACTGGCCTGCACAAGAATGAAGCAAACATTCATATGGAAACAGAGTACAGCAACAAGGAGGCCAAACTTTGCCTAAAATCCCCTAAAAACTTAAGAGCAACTCCTTGAGGACTTCATTCATTTATTTAAATTTCAATTTTATAACAACAATGCGATGCCCTCAGAAATGAATTCATGAAAGATTATTGTACCACTGAGGTAGCTACACTACCACACTCTTCAGCTCATTCCCAACTACACTCTGACACCAGGAGTATATTTAAAAGGGATTAATGCCTGTTGTGCCTCATTGTTTAACTACAGTTGACTACAGAGAACGTTTACAAAATGTAACGCTGACATCCTCAACATTTCTTTTTGATCACACAGCTCAATGGGTAATTATCATTTCCAGAACATGCCATTTAGAACTTACTGAACTGATTGAAGTATCTACATTACCAGCTACCAAACACCTCAAAATAAGAGATGCTGCATGAATTTCTGAACTAACAGCACATCCAGGGCATGGTCTGTGAGGTGGCAGGTGGGTTCCTTTCTGCACCTCTGCTGCAGAGAGCCTGAGCCTCAGCTCTCGCCGTGACAAGGGGAGGGCACGGCAGGTGCAGGTGCCAGCCCAGGTGTGTGAGGACACTCGAGCAAAGGCCACTGCTCGTGGCACAGCTTCACCACAAGCACGTGCCTGATCACAGCCCTACACTTCACAAACCACAGCCTCACCTCCTCAATGGCACCAGCTGGATGGAAACAGTCATTTTCTGTTCAAACTGCTGGAAACCTGCCTGATTGAGTGATGTGAGTTTGACACTAGTTAGCTTACAAGCAGCAACCTCTGTAGTTCAAAACACAACAAGCTTAATAGGAGGGATTATCTAGAGCTTTGTAACTGATCATTTAAAAAACAAAGCCCCTGCCCGGCCTCACTTGTTGTACAACTGCAAATTTGCATAGAGGTTGTACTACAAGCAAATTTCAAAGGAATTTAAATTGATACAAAAGAAAATTTAGATAAATCTCACTTTTATCACTAACTTTCACCTCCAAATTACCCCAGGTGATTTCTTAACCACATACCAATATGCCTACACAATTGTTTAAACCATTTTTACCTGATCTACTTCATTTTACAGAAGAGCAATGCAGGTACCTAAAGGAAGACATTTAGTGCTATTTTAGATGCCTGCGGGCATCCCACCCTGGCTCTCAACCGCTGCTAAAAAAGGCATTAAGTCATCTGTCACACCTGCTAGCCCTGACAGATGTCTCAGGTACCCAAAGCATTTAAAATGGCATTAGATATCTATGTTTAGGCTTCCAAATCTTTTCCTGGTGCCTAGAGAAAGTGCAAACGAGGGGGAGAATTGGTGTCCTGGAGTCTGTCATTTATCTCAAACAGAAGCAGTTCGGAAGCAGCAGGAGTGTGAAATCTTTACATTGTCTCACTAATGTATGTTTCCACTCTGCTCCCCGAGATCAATCTGTGCCAAAAGTATACCGTGTGTTGTGCATTATTATAAGCAAAAGCTATTGCAATGAGGAAGGCTAAAACAGATTTTGGAGGGTAATAGCATTTCCAAAAAATCAAACTGGATTTGCATGAGAGAGAAGGATGAAATGCCCTTCTTCAACCACAATTCAAGTGGAATCAGTTTCTTGTTCATTTCTCTCACAATTTATTTGTGGCACAGCATGGAGAAAAAATAAAGACAATTTTTTTTTTCTCCTTATATTTTTTACTTATTGATGCTCTCTGCAATACAGTACTATGTTGACACCTCTATCTGGACGATCCATAAAGAAGAATCAAAAACAAGATAACGACAAAAAGTCTGAAAATCTTCTGTCCCAAATGTACTTCCATCTCATCCAGGTGAAATGAAAAAATGAGCTGAGAATACTATAGCAAATATTCTTTTTTCCATATCTAGAGTCTTCAGGCATACAAAAGGGTTTCTTATAACATACTACAAATACTTCCAGGGCTTCTACTTTGAAATTTACTTATGTGAAGTTTAATATTGAGACTTGAATAGTCTTCTAAAGGTTGTCCCAAACAAATCTATATAATGTGACTATTTTATAGCACCTCCTGCCTCCAATTTTTTTGAGCTATAGGTCAAGGGATTTCCATGTAACTGTTTAAGCTGGTTTTAAATTATTAAAAAAAAAACCCCAACAAAAACCCCAAACAAATGAAAACATAAAAAAAAGCCTCACAAAAAACCCCCAAAATCTACCTCCCCAATAAAGCCCAAACAAAAGAAAAAAAAAAAAGACATTCTGAATTTCTCCAATTAAGCAAAATTTCTATGGCTTTATTTCATAGTCTTAAAACTGTGCCTCTTTTGTATGTTTATTTTTACTGTATTTTGCCATAAATGTTCTTTGTAGCAATACCTTTTGCCAAAATTAAAGCTATCATTGTTTCCATACCAACCATAGAAAAACACCCAAAATAATGCTGTAGGAAATAAAACATTTTAAAATCACAACAGAAACACTTACCTCAGACACTTTCTTGGTCACGTGAATTTTCTCCAAGACAGTACAATAAATTGTACTCCAAATTGGTTGTGAACAATTGACATTAACCTACCAAGTTGGCAAGCAGTTAATTAAGCCCTGTAATGAAAAGTTTAAAAACAACCCATTCAGTCCCAGAATCCCCACAAGTAATTGCATAGCTCCATATCCTTTTCCTGGTTTTACAGTTATTTCTAGGTGTATGTGTATATATATATAGATAGGTGGATAGATAGATATTTGGTATGTATTTGGTATATCCCTTTAACCTGACATATACAGTTACTGCAACAAATAACAAAGCAAGGAGTTTACATCCAAGATAAGCTAATTTAGACATTAGCAACTTGAGGAGAACAGAATGCATCTGTTATGGAAGCATAAATCCCAAGCTACTGGGAAACATGCCGTGGTTAGGAGTTATTTTGGAGCTAACCCTCAGCTTTAACTACAAAGATGTTCCACATGAGATAACCCTGAGCACCCCATGGGTCTGGGGCAGGTAGGTGACCCAAGGGAGGAAGCCAAGGAGCTGCCCAGAGTCACAGCTCAGCTCTCCTGAAAGCTGCTACCAAGGCTTTCCACACTATGCACAGAAAGTCAGAGTCTCTTCACTTGCAAAGCTACTACATTTCCAGAGAAGGAAGAGAAAATTCAATATTGTGTACAGCAAAGGCAAAAACACCACAAAACAAAACAAGGTATTTGTTTTCACTACCAGAAGTTGAATGAGTGCAAGGTCATCAGCTGGCTAGGAAGGGAAATCCACTCACCTTCTTGCCATTTTACAAAGCAGATAAGGAAATTGAAGTTCTTCTTATCCATGCCATGTTATGATGTCACAAAATCACTGTACGAAAAGAATACCTAGAAAACCAAAACAACTGTGGCTTCCTAGAACATAAGACTTGAAAATGGCCCTAAGAAATTTCTCCAGATTTCTACATAATTACAAGTACCACCATTGAGGATGGAAGGAAAATGAACTTTTCCCTTTAGACCACCTCTGAACTAAACTGATTATTGTTATTGTGCTTATATTGCAGCAGCACCTAGATGAAGGATGTGTATAATCCTTTAAGGCCCATAATCTGTCTAGTCATTTCATGGCTTGTTTGGAACAAGCTGACATTAGCACAACAAATGAAATCTCCTGAACACTCTGCATAAACAATAGCAAAAACTGAAGAAACCTTCAGGCTAATTTAGGATTTTTTTCCTTGCACCTGTTTCTCTCCCCAGGAGTACATGTCCAAGGTGCACATACTCCGAATTCAGCTTGTTAATCACAAAAGTATCTCCATAACTAGAAGAAATTGTAGAAGATGCTCAGTCTGAAGTTCACTAATGCTGCACTCACAAACAACTTCTTATCAATTCTTCAGGTGGAAATTTTACAAATGTTTTGTTTGTTGAAGGCAATACTGATTTTCATGTAGCCTGGGCCTGTGATCAAGATGGACCACTGACCTTCTTCAGCTTATCTTAGCCATATACAACTCCTTCATCTAAACTGAAAAACTCAAAAATGTAGGACAATAAATTAAGCTGTATTTCCTTTCATTAAACATATAATATTATTATAGCTTTGCTTGTCTTCCCTTCTCCATCCCTCACAAAGTTTCAGAAATCTTCAGTAAAATTCATTTTTCCTACCCACTTGCAAAAATTTGGGTTTTTACAACACAACTATCATCATAAAGGAAAAAATAAATGAGCCCAACTTTTTCTAACCTGAAAACTGAGAAGTTTTTGTTAGGGTGTTTTTTGTTTGGGTTTTTGTTTGTTTGGGGTTTTTTTGGGTGTTTCTTTCAAAAACAAACAAAAACGCCAATCAATGTTTGCCACTGAAAAGCAATTCAGACTTTCAGCCCACCAGTCCTGCTGCAAGCAAGACATTGTTAACGTTCAGGATTTTCAACATGACAAATTCTGATTCCAATTCCCTCTGTTTCCCAACAGCACGGGCACAAATCCCGGAGTGTTTCCTCTGCAGCACACAGAGCCCAGCCCTTGGGAGAAGGGCACATCCAGTCATTTGGGTGGCCCAACACTGACTTGAAAAAGCTGCCAACACATGCTGATCTCCACCACCTCAAGGCTGCTAAATCCAAACCACCACTTTGAATGTCAGAATGAAACCTGCAAGCAACATGAGAAGATTAACAAGTGATAGAGGTGCCTAACATCTAGCTCACAACATTTTGCAAGTTTTCCATCCAGGGTCTCATTTTATTTGCACATCTCTCACTGATGGAGGCTTCCAGGACATACCCACACCAAAGAGCACTCCACAGCCAGACGAACAGCAGCCCCACAGTGTAAATATAAGTAGAGGTTAAAGCTCTTGGCAAAAGCAAAGGTTCCATGTTTCCCCAAGATCTATGAGCACGACCTTCAACACATGTAAATGAAACAACATCCTCATTCAACGGACTGAGCTAGATATGAGTATTCATTAATATGAATTATTCATCATAAAAGACATAGGGATTTTGAAAATCTTATTTCCATGTAATGATTTAAATTCTATACTACACACCAAGTTTACATAAAAATGTGTCTTTTAATAAGTTCCTGGCATCACCAGCATTGCATATTTTTGTGGCTTTCTGGATTTTTCCAAGGTAAGAAACAGCTGATCAGCTTTGCCACTACATTTTATAAATTTTGTAAACAAATTCAGGAAACAGGGTACCTATCCCTATATATATGCCAACATTGATCTGGCCTTATAAAATATTTTGCTGTAAATATCACCTCTAACTTCAGTTTTTGTTGTTGTGTTTTTCCTGGAGTTTTTTTGGTTTTCCACATCAAGAGGGCAATATTGAATAGGAAAACTAATGAAATACAGACCAGATAGATGAAGAAAGAAAATGAAGTGAACCATCACAGATTTTATATTCCTTCATCAAACTTTTTTCTTTTATTTTCTTTTATTTTTAAGGCAAACAGTATATTGTTTTGTTGCCTAACCAGCTCTTCCACGTTTCAGGCTAATCCTTCACATAACCAAAACCCAAAGATTTACAATAGTGAAGTGACAGTAGAAGAGTTTGTATCAGCAGCCAGAGGTATACCTTTCAACCAGTACAGATACAGTTAAGAGGAAGGCTTCGTTGTAAAGAAAAATAATGTGCATAATTCAGCAGCTATGCCATTCCACACACATATAATTAACAAGTCTTCAGCTCATTAGCAGGCTGTATAAAATACATATAATATGCTGTGCAAAACTGATTGAGAATAAAAAGCTCCTCATGCATTAAAATAAATTATTTAAATTGTTTTGAAAGATTGCTATCAGTAGCATTCAAGGATATGATTCCCAAAACTACTCATGGCTCCAGCTTCTGCAGCCTGACGTTTTCACCAGATATCTTGCCATGCTCATTCCAGCACGATGCATTTGATCAGTGACTGCTAAGGTTCTGCTCCAACCCTGAGAGGGGAATGGGACCAAGGCAGCACACGCAGCTGCCGCAAGGAGCCCCACGTACACAGATTCCCAAGGGTAGGAGGCTCCAGTAGCACAGCATGTGCATATTCACTATAGATGCAGAAAGGGCTTTTTTGGGGAGCAACACACTCAGCACACATTAGCATCTTCTCTTTACCTGTGTATCTATCAATTAATCATCTGCACAGGTTCAGTGCTCCTCCTCCAGCCACGCAATGAGGGCCAGGCCGTGCTGCCCCTCATGACACCAGCACTCAGAGGAGACTGTGACACCGTGAAAACGGGTCTCAAGGGATGAAATAGTTACTCCTGAGCTGTAGTGACATCTCCTGGCAACAAATCGAGAAGGTCTTTTCTCACACAGTGTGCCTTCTCCAGGAAACTCTGGAGGGCTTCAGCCAAACGGCAACAGTCATGGTGCTCCCTCTAGCCTGGCTCCAAAGGCACGCTGCCTAGAATACCAAGCAGAACCTCCTGATTTACAAAGACTGCTGACATTTTAGAAAGCGAGAGGCTAAGATACAGGAATATCAGCTCTAAGATCTGTGGATTTATTGTACCACACATTGGCCTTTCTTGAGCGGTTGGAAAAATTGCTGCAAAAGCTAATCAACTCGCAGCTTAATTCATACCATGACTCTTGCAAAGTGTTTTCTCACTTCACTGTGAAGCCCTGTCTATTTGCTAAGAGTTTATACCTCTGCCCTCCATGGATTCCTGACAAATACTGTAAGCATGATTTTGGTAAGAAGAATGTAAATTAACACAGAAGACAAAAAATAGCTTTAGGACCACCTATAACCCAAATATCATAATATGAAGAAAAAACATTTCTCCCTTCTTCGGTGTAAGCAACAAAGTCAGTGTAAGCTGTAAATTCTGCAGAAAGACAGATGATAGCTGCTTACAAGCATTCTAAAATACATTAAATATCATAATAGTGGAAAAGAAATTGATTATAGAAGTTTTAAACAGTGGACTTGGAGGCAGAGGGACACCCCTGAACCTTACCAAAATCCCCACATTGAAGAGTCCTGCAGAACTAACAACTCAAGTACTTATATTCAAGTGAAAGTCAGGCAGCAAATGCATTGATAGTCTAAGTTTATCTTGTTCAATGTTTTACACAACAACCTGTGTTCCCCCCAGCCCTGACCAATCATTATAAAGAATTCTGAAGGATTCGATTGCTGTCATTATATTATCCCTGTCGTAATTTTTGTGCTGCCTTTATACAGTTCAATTTTCTTTATACTTACGTAATAATAGAAAGCTGAATTTTTGCTTGTTTTCTTTTGTGTTGTTCTCTCCCCCCACCCTAACTCTTCAGAGGCAATTACAACAATTTTAAGTACTTTGCATATGCTGCAAGGCAATCAAGAAAATTCATTTGACAAACTGGATTACAACTGTCTGCCAGAAAGCAAAGTGGTGAAAACATTTCCAACAATTTCTCAATGAGTATGTGTGGTAGATGCTTAGAGCACACTGAAATAATGCACAAGGAAGAAGAGCTCTACACTTACAGTTTCAATAAAGCAAAAAGCCCCATGAAAATTGTGTATTTTCTCTCATCATATCCAAAGTTAAACTGAAAAACACTTTTAAACAACTGAAAGCCTAACAAGGTAAGTCCCCTTTTGCAAATAATTTCCATCTTCAGAAATTCCATACTCACAGGTCATGAGCTGGACCATGTATGAGAACATTTCTGCAAGATGGAATGGTTGCAGAGCAGTGTTACTTCTCAGACTGCAGTGCTCTCAGATTTAACTGTATTTTATCTTCATTCCAGTTTATTTTCAAGCTGGTAAATACCAACACATGTACCAATCTCTTCCACTCTCTGCACAGATCCATCACCATTGTAATGCAGTCATCCTAGGCTGGATTGCTATGGAAATCTCTGCTGCCATCATTATCAGGTAATTTCTCCCCATCACCCATACACTGCAGACATGCCAGTTCTATGCCCACAGTGTAATGGCTTCTCAGTGTACAGCTCCATCCTGCAAGACAAAGTCACTCACAGGGACACTGTACAGAAGTATAATGTGGGAAATCTCAAACTACTCCAAACTACTCCACATGCAGCAGTCCTCAGAGCAGTGGGGTGCTCCAGTTGTGTTAATTCACACTGCTTTTCTTACTTAACTGGCTTTCAAGCACAGACACATCCCTGCAGGTCTGGGGATCTGCACACAGAATATTCCAGACTACCCATGGTGTGCCCAAGACCGGACAGCAGCTGTGTGCCTGCCCAAAGCTGCCCAACATTCCCTTTTACAAATGTCATTATACTGACATTTCACAAAAAGGCTTTTTCGTTCCCTTTCTTGCACTTTCTTGTGCTTTTTAAATAAATTATTGATCAGTGATATATGATAAAGCAAGGGTTTTAGTTTGCATGCAGTTTGCTAAGAGGAAATGGGAATGCTTTAACAGCGACAAGTAATGTTTTCCCTGGAAGATTTGAAGGCTTTCCTGTATTGGTGAAAAGAATTGACATTTGATCAAAACAAAATAATTTTTAATGTATCCTCATGACAGAGACTAATGCTTCACACGTAAGAAGAAAAACTTGCTACTTTCTAAGTGTGGGAAATTCTCCACTGAGTTTAGAGTTAAATAGCTGTCTTCTTTGGAAATTCAGCATGTGTTCAACACATTTTATCTTGCATATTCAGGGACATGGAAAAACCCTCCCCAGATTTTTGTTGTTTGGGTTTTTTTAAATTAGGTGGAGCTATGGAGGCAATGGGCAGGAAAAGCTTCTTTCCTCAAGCAATCTGGAGAAAGAATGGAGTTTTGTCCATTTTCACATAGGAAAAAGATTTGACTCACTGCTGGAACAGGAGTGAGAGACCTAAAGAGACTGTTTAGAAAAAACTCAGTTTTAGTTTAGAAAAAAATTTGGATTTGGATACTCGATTTTTTTGACTACTATTCATATACTGGAATTTTTCACTTTTTATGTTATTTTATGAAACAAAAAGGCACTTATTACTGCATTAGAATTTGCACTATAAACACAGATTTTCATGCTAATAATGTTTATGTAATTTCTCATTTATAGTTGAAAAGTCTCATCTTGATCTTTTGCTTTGTGAAATAAATGGTTGATTTCCATTCCTTCTGAAGGCAATTCTTCTTTTTAATTTTACAGCCTCAGACAGGTTCATTCACCTGCTCTTTGAATTATGGGAAAGTGAAAAAAGTAAAAGTTACTTGAAATGACAAAGTATAAGTGGGCCTCCCTCACCTCAACCCCAATTCAAAGAAGCTGAACTTTATGATCTGACATTTTCAGGTTGGCTATGTCTGATTCTCTACTGTACATTTTCATTATATGTGAACAACTCATTCGTTTCCTTACCACACACCAACAGACAAATGAGGTTAAAGTATTTTTAAAGCAGATTTTAAAAATTTGGTCCATATTGGAGTTGCAATACTATTTCCCATTATGAACTAGCAAGACACTACAAGTCATGAAGAAATGCAGGGCTGGACTACTCCTTTCTAGAGCAACTACAAAAAAGCCAAAAGCTGTACTTCAGCCTCTCCCAAACCACTTGTAACACATATTGTAGACCAAAATTAAGCTCTGTAGAAGGGAATAGATCTCAAAGTTTCGAGCCTTGGAAGACCAGCAAGGAAAAGGGGCAAGGCTGTTGACTCAAGATGACTCTTTTTTGTTTAGAAGCAAGCAGAATTAACCAGCACTGTCAGTTATCTTTTCAACAAAGAAAATTAGGATCACATATGTCTCAGGCATTCTGTGCAATGGTTCTGCTCCCATCCAGGGGATGCAATTCTGCTGCTTTCCAGAACATGAAGGTATCACCTGCTTTCGTAGTAACACTGCTTATCAGGATACAACCTCTTCACAGAGAAAACTTCATGTGCTGTGTTAGTGGCACGAAAATTCAAGTTCAGAAACATAATACCAGTTACAGCTACATGCTACAGCTGGATACAGAAAATGTGCTGTCACATTGTCATAACTAGCTTTGAAGTGGGAGAAAAAGTTGTAGGTGTAAAGAGATCTTAGAGCTAGTGAGCAAACCAAACAGTTGGAGTACAAGGAATTGGGTTCTTTGGATAGACTAAAAGAGATAGAAGTGGTGTATCAGCAGGAAACATAAGGATTAAGGAATACGAAATATTTCTGAGAACTGAAGGAATATGATCAAAACCAGAAGTCACAAAATAAAGGTAAAAGTGGACTTTGTAAAGGGAATTACAACCTAGCAGAACAGGCAGGGTGGATTCAGCAGAAGCTAACCCCACTGAAAAAGGTCAGAGATACTGAAAGGGGAGCTCCCGCTAGCGAAACAAAGTTAAGAATATGTAATTGAAGCTGCTTAAAAATACTATCATAAAACTGATAGGAACTCCTCCTGCTCTGGAAGAAAGGACTCAAAAGCTTCTCTTCCAAGTGGAGATCTTTCCCACTTCAGCTAAAGAAGCAGACCCTTGGCTAACAGCAGTGTATGCACTTACTGTGCTTGCAGGCATGTCACTGTGAAATACAATGACTCTTCCTTGGCAAAGGAGGCTTGTCTCAAACATCTGAATTGTATCATAAAGTCAAGTGATCTTCAGCTTACAAGGGAAGAAATAGTTATTTTATGCCATCAAAAAAACCAAACTCCCCCAAAACCCCTCCCTCATTCTCTCATTGAAAAACATTAATTTCTAACTTTGACACACTGCCCAGTAGCAGCCTTCAAAATAGTTAAACTTTCTTCTCCTTTCTCTTACTTTGATTAATAATTATGTCAAAGATTTGTCTGATTTTCTAGACACCATTTACATTAATTCACAATTAAAGTACCCACAATACCATCATAATTTGAGACACAGACTTTTCTCCCTTGAAACTTCCTGTACCCACCATGGTTTACTGCTTCCTTGTCTAGAAAAGGGATGAGCACTAAGTGCTTCCTTGAGGGAGCAACAACACTTGCTCACTTCAGATCAAACCTAGGACTGGCTTTATGACCTAGAGTTCCCATGGATGTGCACTTTTTCAATTTTCTGTTTCACCACAATGCATTCAAGCAGAATCACCTGGAGTATCAGGAATAATCAATGTAGCTGTAGTATGGCACAGAAAACCATCAGATAAATTGGTATGTATTCTCCAGCCCGTGTTTTATCATCTGCCATTAACACTGTCATTTATAAAAGGGTCTCCTGCATTTTGAATCCGCTTGGGTTTGAGTTAATTTAAAAATACAGTGCCAAGGCAGGAATTAATTCCCAAGATAAAGGTTTAAGAGACAGTATTTAAAAATAAATTAAAACCAGTTGTAAAGAGCAGCAGAATTCAATAATAAATTTTCAGTACCTCTCCTGGGTGAACAGCAGAGGATGTGATCCTCCCACTACATCCCCAAAGGAACCTCCCAGTTTTGTCTCGACTCTAAGCACATCAGCCCCAGGGCCAGAGCACAACGGGACACGGGAGGGGCTCCACTCCATCCATCCCTGGCTGTGACCACCACCTCTGCTGTGCTCTCCTGGGTTCCAGGAGGAGGTGGGATGAAACTGAGCTCCAAAGACCCACATTTCCATTTTTGGGAAGTGACAGTCCAACAGTCCACAGTGCACAGTGCCAAGTATAGCCATGAAGTGAGGCATTCAAAAGCTGTAAATTGGTTTGGGCCTATAAATACTGACCCTTTCCAATGGTTCATTCTTGAGTCCGCAGACAAGGAAGCAGCATTAGAAAAACGTAACTGTGTTACAAATACTATGCTTAAGAACGACTGAGTAGTTAAACATTTATATAAAAAAACAGACCAATAAATATTTTTTTCCACATTTTAACATGTTAAGAAAAGCAATATTTATGCAAGAGGTCCTTTAAAATTAGCACATTGCTCTTTTTGACCTTTGAAAATTTCAGCTACCTTCTTTCTCAGACATTTGGTAAACCTGACCTTCTGCTGCAGATTATATACCCTTAACTACTCCAGGATCCAACAAAGAATGCTCCCAGACCCCTCCTGTAGCTTCCCCACACTTTCCAATAGAAAGCTCCATAACCTGAACACACTGAGGTATTTAAACATAAATTTCCAAACAGATATACACCAACCAAAGATCTGGAGCTAGGAGAGAACTCATTTTAGAACAATAGCTTTTTTTTATTTATTTCTATTTTTACAATGACACCATAATCAGAAAACATGCAAATATGAGCGTATAAATAAATCTCTATTTTGGGGTCCTGAGAAGTTTCAGCAATTGCTTGTAGCATAATGAATGTTTGTAATTCATTAGATTCTGTTTAGAAATGCAAAGCACACCACAACATCAGTGATGTTCTCTTTATCTTAACAAAAAGACTACTACACTTAATGTTTTTCTGACAGAGCTAGCATGTTTTAAAATATGTAATTCTTCTCAACAATATAATGTTTTCAATGGTGTGTTCCTATTTGAATTAAATTAACTGTAGTAATGTCATATTTCAGGCAAGCCTCTGCTAATTATCCCAAAGAGCTTCAAAATCTTTACAGTATATTCACTGCATTTACATCTTCTCAACAAACTTACTGGTCTTGTTTATATAATTTTGCAAATGACAAGATGTGTAGGATAACGATCTAAATGAACTAAAAATTGTGTCATGGGCAGATCCTTCATAGATTTGCAATTTGTAGCTGTCAATCTTCCTACAGCTGCTAGATAACAAAACAACAGTTCTTTTCTTCATGCAGACAAGCAAATTCAATAAAGATTGGTAAGGGTTCTTTTCCAAAAGAAATCTCTAGTTCTCCACTGTCTATTAAACCTTTCCTTATATACATCCTGATTGCTTTCTTGTTTTTCTTAGGGAAAGAAAAACATCATAGCAATTCTGTGTATTTTAGCACCATATTTAACCAAAATTGACTTATGTGAAAAAAGGGCTTGTCAGCTAAATATTTAGGTGAAGAGAAATAATACAAGGGGAGAAGGGGAAACGAGATGGAGAGACTTAGAACTCACATCACACTGTGACTGGAGAACACAATGGCAGTAATCAAAATGATCATTAAAGGGAGCCAGTCTATTTCTCTATCACTTTCTCAATCAAGACCTGCCTGAAACGGGCCAAGTTTTAATAACATTTGAAAGAGAACACAAACAAACAATAAACGGAAAAGAAAATCTTAGATTCGAAGTTGTGAAATTAATAGGGGCGCTGCCTATAAGATTGAGGTTTTTTCCTTTTTCTTGAGATGAGGGCATAAACTGAACTGTAGCTACAAATGCTGTTAAGAACTGGATCAGGGACCAACATCTACAGTGACAGGAAAGAAAACGAACTGACTCAAGAGAAAATAATTACAAAGAGAGAAATAAAAATAGAAAATTAAAACAAATTGCTACTGTTGTAGAGAGGGACTAAATGGCTATATTGAGTGATAATGCAAGCATTTTATTCCTGCAAAAAACTTGTATTTTATTTTTAAAACTGCTATAAGGTTTCTTCTTACTTTAAGGAAAATATATAGTAAGTTTCCATCATCACAACGCCAGTTCCACATCATGGGCTTCCCTTTGAAATCAAACTCCACGTTAGACAGAGGTGTTCACAGAATGTGCTGCTCCCGGGGGCTAGAAAACTCTAAGCCTCAAAAGACTAATGCACTTAGCAAGTCCACCAAGGATCATCAAACAAAAAGCATTCAAGGCAGGCACGTACATTTGGTCGGTCCACTGAGATTAGCACCCAGCACCACTTGATGCACACAAGCAGCTTGCTGTCACGAGTCGTACCACTTCTTACATCAGGTATTTTTCATCATTGCTACCCTGCGCAGCTAAAGAAATACACCTTTGTGGGTGCAGCAAACAAAGTGATCAGGACACAGACTTGTATGAGGAAAGGATGCTCGCAGGTGCCTGTGCTCGGCGAGTCCCTGTCAGAGAGCATTCATTCGCCTCATACATCTCACGGATTACTCAAGATGCACATGTCTTATGATGGCAAAGGGGATTCATGAATGCTGCAGAAGGAGACCTGTAACAGCACGGCCGCTTCTATTGAAGACAACCGAGAAGAGATAACATCGTTTAAAACAAATAAACCTTTCCTTACTCGACGAGTAAAAAGGTCTAAGGCTCCAGCTAGGAGCAAAACTGGAAAGAACACCTGAGAAGAATTAACGGGAACGGCAGCCCCGGCAGTGCCGAGCTCGCAATCGCCCCAAGTGCCGGGCGGACAGACACACGCAGCCCCGGCGGCAGCCCCTCGGTTCGGGGCTCGCTCAAACCCCCGCGGAATCTCCCCGGCAGAGGCTCCCAGCCGCCCCACCTCAGCCCCGGCCCAGCCCGGCCCCACCTCGCCCCCAGGCTCGGGGCGCCGGAGACAATGGGCGGGCGGCGAGACCCGCCCGGCGCAGCCCCGCGCAGCGCCCGGCATCCCCCGGCACCGCCGCTCCGCGCCGGGCAGCGGCACCGCGGGCAGGCGCGGCCGGAGCCGCTGCCGCGGCGCCCGGAGGGACGGAGGGACGGACTTACGCGGGTGCGGCAGCGCCGGCGGGGACTGCGCGGCTCCGGGCGCGGCTGGCGGCGCAGCGGACTCGGCGGAGCGGCTGGAGCCCGGCCCGCCCCGCCCCGCACGGCCGCGCTCCGCACCCCGCCCCGCCGCCCCGCCCCGCACCTGCGCCCGCCCCCGCCCATTGTCCGCGGGCCGCCCCGCCCGCCCCGCGCACCTGCCCGCGGCCCCCGCTGCCCCCGGCTGCTCTCCCCTATCCCAGGAGGGCAACAGCCCCGGCCACCTCCCGCCCGGCCCCAGCTGCGCTGCGAACGCTCCTCAGCAATCGATGCAGAAGTCGTTTGACTCAGCTGCGGGTAAAGGTGGCAGGCAGACACTGTCCTCTGCCCAGTAACTCTTGTACTTTTTCTGCTTTGCACCCCGGCGAACTTTCCCGTGGCATACGGGCTGATTCCATGGACTCACCTGGTTCCCGGGGACTGCCAGGTCCCGTCCGAGCCGGGAACCGCAGTTTGGAGAGTGCCTCCGCTCCTCGTTAACACCTGCAGCAGAGTTAGAGCAGACAGCTCAGGGTCACTCCCCATGTTCTCCAACAAAACTCCAGTTTTTGACTTTGTTATGAAACGGAAATCTTTCTGTTTGGGTTTGTATTGTTGAAGATTTTGCATCGCTAACTTTTTAGGACTCCCTCACATCCAACACCAGAGATAGCTGGATTTGATTTTGAAAAAAAAATAAAAATAAAATAAATGTAAGCTCATTTCTTTAAAGCCTCTGGGTTTGGTTGTTTTGGGGTTTTTTGCTATTGTTTATTGAAGACCAGCATTCGTGGAGTTGCAACCTAATGTCTAATCTGGATGTGTTACTCTCATTTTTACTGAAAAATAAAAATCATTTGGTTAGTCCTAACCTGAGTTGAGAAACCAGATATTCTCTTTGGAAAATAATGGAAACTAAAGCATATAGATGAGAAACTATTTTTCAGTTTATCTTCAAGCATAATCCATTAAGAAAAACATCACACTCTTCTCCAGGTACACGCTCCTCTACAAATAAGGAATAGGTTTGCTACAGGGGAAAGTGATACTTGTGTGGGGATGAGGACACTATTATATACTGGGGGGGAGGTTTGCTCACAGTCCTGTAACGCAAATTTTGTTTTTCAGATTCTGCTACAGCAGCTTGGCTTACAGCCATGAGCAGGGGAGCTGACTTTGGTATCTTCTCTGAAATCCTCTTACCTTCTTTTTCTGTCAATGGCAGGTGCGGGTCCAGTGCCACAGACTTTGTCACTTGCTCTTCTGGGCCCTGCCGCCAGCCGGAGCCCACCTGAGGGACAGCCTGTCCCGCAGCCCTTCTGAGCCTCTGAGCCTTCTCTCACTCTGCCATGAAAACCTGTGTGCTGGGTCAGTCTGACACTGGGGGATTGCCTGCCGGGGGATTTGCCCTCAGTATTTTTGCAGCTTTAATTCTTGGTGGAATTTTTCAGGTTTCCAAACCGCATTTCTTCCTACTTTTCCGAGCGAGCTGAAGCGCTCGGGGTCCCTGTTGTGTCTTTGATTTTGGGAGCAGACTCACTGTTGGCCATTCTTTTGCAACTGTATCTGATTTCTTTGTCACCGTGACCATGAACCGGACGCAGCCAGAAGGACTGACCTGGCGGCAGCGCTCTGGTGGCCGCCGAGGTGGGAAGCAGCCCGGCTCCCTCACCTGGCACCTCTCGGCCCTGCCCCGGCCGTGCTCACCTTGTCCGGCTGCCTTGCGCACCTTGCTCCGTCCCTCACCGGCTGCGGGGCTGGCCCGGCCGGACTCGGCCATTCCCGGCTGGACTCGGCCATTCCCGGCTGGACTCGGCCATTCCCGGCGGGTTCCAGAGGTCCCCCGGGCAGGGCTGAGCCCCTCACAGAAGCTCCGGGCTGGAGGAGGTAGAAGGATCAGGGTGAGGCAATGAAGGGGAAAGGCGGGGATGACGACGACGGAGTATTTTTTGACTTTGTTTCTGTTTTAAGTTGCCAATAAATTAAATTAATTTTTCCCAAATCAAGTTTTGTCTTTGGCGGTAGCTGGTAACTGATCTTCTTGATTTTATCTCGATCCATGACATTTCCCCTCATTGTGTCCCCTGTCCTGTGGAGGAGGACAGTGATGGAATGGCCAGATGGGCTGGCGGGGCCATCAGAGCCAATCCTGTTCGGAGCAAAGCAGCTCCAGCGCAGGTTGTTACAACTTCTGTGTGTTGTGACAGTCCAGCAGTGCCACAGGGGTCCTTTTCTGTCCATCCTGCCATCACCACCCAGCTCTTGGCTGCCTTTCCCACTGACTCTGCAGAAGGCATTGAGGGTACAGCGGTCAAATTTCTTATGCTGAAATGCCCGTTTGGCAAGAAATCATCCCATTTCACTGCAGTGCAACACTGCCTGAACAGGGCGCTTTGGCAGACAGTAGCACCTTTCAGTTTTCTGATTACAATACTTGTGTGAATGTCCTGGAGCCAGGTCAGCCTGTGTATTTGTATCCTACAGTCTCCTTTGTACAATTACACTGTGACCACATGGGGCAGAAATCTCTATTCACTGTCAATCACTGTACTCTTTGCACTTCCCTTTCTGTACCACACATGATCTCAGTTGAACATTCATTACTGGAAAAGAGAATGCTCCCCCTCTTTTGCTTCTTGACAATATCTGCTTGAAGTTGTGAGGATGTGTCTGTCTTATAAATCAGTTATTAAATTGCCTGGAATTTATGCTTAGTTCCCTTTGAACAAAATTGTAGATAAATGGTAGGTGATTTTTTTTTTTCTGTGCACTAAATTCAACTAAGATGCAGTTTTACTCAGTCCCCTCAAATACTTGACAGATTTGGATTATCTTTGCTGAATAGTTTTTTGGTGTCTTTTCAGGAAAAGATTCACAAATGGGTCACTTTCATCAGTCTTCCCTTTTCTAGTATCTTAGAGGCTAGGTAAATTCTGAAGCATGAAGGGGATTCAGGTCTCATTCTCTTCTCTGCCTGAGTGAATTTGAACTCTCATTGCCATATACGAAGTTGTTATTTGGGGGTGCAAGGAATGAGAATAGAAGATTATTTTCCTGCAAATACTTTTTTCAATATGAACAAATAACATTGACTAAAGCAGGAATTAGATCAGAGTCTCCTCTCAGGTAAGAACCAGAAGGCTAAAGCACTGCTCATACTTCTCAGCCAACATGTATTTCCACATGGAGTTCAACAGTGCTCCAGCGAGAGAGGCAGGAGGAACCTTGTTTTGCAGGTGGAGGACACTGGTCCTGGATATGGGAATGTGGAAGTGAATCACTAACAAGAAAGGGAACTAAGCCCAGAGAGTTAAGGTGGTTTTGACTCTTGTGGTGCTACTTCTCCTGGTAGCTTTCTTAAGGTTTGGATGGACAAAGAACTTGTCCAAAGTAGGGAAGCTGATTACCAGCTTTCCTCCACTCAGCCTTGTGTGTTCCCTTTTCTTAGTTAGCAGTCACTGTAATTTGATGTCATAGCACTGCATTACTTTTTCCTTGCCCTTGCAATTTCCTAAAATAAAAGCTATTATCTTCTCTGATCTTAATGCCTCGTTCAGTTTACACCAAGTTCAGCGTAAATTAGAATGCTTCCTGGAAGCATCCATAGCTACTTGGCTTTGGAGGTACTCACCACAGGCTGCAGAAGACTTTGTCAGGTGACAGGAGAGCTTGTATAATTTAACACAATATAGGCACTCCAGGATGTTGGCAAAGCAGGCAAGAACCCTCAGAAGCTGTTTGTGAGAAATGTTGTTCTTCACTATTAAGAGTTTCTGAGCCAATGCCAATGTCTAGTTTACCAAAAGACTTTGTCAGCACTGTTTGGAGGCAGATCCATACCGTGCTGTTCTGACACGTAACAGCCCCTTTGGAGATATACCTATTTCTTCTTCAATTGTTTTCCTAGGGCTGCTGGAAGAGGATGATCCCTATCAATGCTGCTGTCCTCGCTATTTCAGTTCCAAGCACTGTTGATGGCACTTGTTGGGCAAATTGCTCTTTATGCGACACTGTTGCTCAGCAAGGTATTTCTGTCTGTCAGCTGTTACAGATACTGAGAGATAATGTTGCTTGTTTCACAGATTTCTTATTAACAGCTTATTTTTGCTTACAGGACTCACAGTACATATCCTGAATATCACCAGCTCTCAGCTACATTTCTCTAGTGTAATATTTGTAATATTATCAATATTTCTGAAGCTCATATTGCATCTGGTCCCATGATTCAGCTGAAATTGAATTGGTTTGTGATCTAATAACTCAATTGCAAATATAGCAGCCTTTTTTTCCTGCAGAGCATTTAAATCAAGAGCTTGTGAAGCAATTCAAGTCATATGGCAGATATCCTCTTATTCCTTTGAATTCTCACTTTTTTTTTTTTTTTTTTTTTTTTTTTTTTGTGTTTATTGCAGAGGAATATGGAGTCCTTAGTTTTGCCTCATGACTCATCTCCAAAAAGTTTTTTTGTTATTTTCTTTCTCTCAATTGGAGATGCACTGAATTAATCTTCATGTCGCTGTCTCAGACCTCCTACCTGGACTCCTATTGGTGGTACTATAATTGTTTTATACTGTGTGTGATTTTTGATGTGATCTTTTTCCTGCAAAATTTGGCTGACCTTGTTTTTGCACTGCCTATGTTTTTTGTCTTTATAGTAATACAAACCAATCAAAACCTCCTCTGCTTTAACCACTGTCCCACAGACAATCTAATCTCTAAGTAGAAACTCTTAAGATCTACATACTTTTAAGTGAGAATGGCAGATTTCTTAGGCCAGTAATTTAAACATGTATTCCCTCATTGCTTTTCCTTATTGGCATCAGGAAAGACACATTCTCTTGAACTTTCTAGCTACACTTGCCATTTCAGTGTTGCAAATATCATTCTCTGTAATTCCATGTCCTAGCTAACACATTCATCTATTATATCCCCAGCTTCTTCTCTTTGGTTTCTCTCATAGTTTCCTATCAATATGATATCTCAGATTCCAATCAGATTTTAGTGTTAGTCATACCAATGATTTGATGTTTCAGTTGTGCCTCTTTTACTAAGAATTTGTTTCAGAATCTTCACAAACAGCACATTCTGTTACACTTACCTGACATTTTAAAACAATCATAGACAAAATAACAACCACAGTTTCACAGTTAGTTATTATTATTATGAATGGTTCATGAAAGTGTATATCCTGTAGAATAAGATAGAAATTAGGGAGAAGTTATATTGTATAGTGTTTGATATACAAAGAGGTAAAAATACCCTATATAGTAGGAATTTGAGCTCAATTTTCAGTACAGCTCTTGCATCCATGAAACACTTCCCACTGGCAGAAATAACAATATTTTTTCAGAATCTTTCAAAATATTTCACAGTTCAACTACTGTAAAGGCAAGAGATACCTTAAAAAAGTGCATCACGAGTTTGTTCACTTTCAGAAAGGGGCTGATTCAATTGCTGGATGCATTTTTTCAAAAAGCAAATACTATTCAGTAAAAAAGAGTAAAGGGAGGAAACTAAGCCTATAGAGGAAAAAAGTTAGAGTCAAAATTATCCAAAAGGAATGATATCCTTCATGCAAATGAATGCCATGTGCATCCTGTTACCTTCCTATCTATTCTGTCAGAGAAATGCTTGTGTACCATAGCAACAAGCACATTTCATAAAGCTTATATGTGTTAAATCATTAAACTAAAGATCACTTACTTCCTCTGAATTGACAAGCAGCACTTTTGTTGTTCTTTCAAGCAATAGTTAATAAAATATTCATAAACTACTCATAAATGGTTAAACATGCTGAAGGCTTGAACTTTTACATAGTTTCTTTCATGTTTCCTAATACATGTGCAGAAAGATTTCTTTAAAGTAAATACTACCCTTAGAACATGTTTTAATGTGGTTTTTGTGCACAAAACTCAAATGCAATTATGTTAAGAATTTGATTGCATAGTATAACTTGTATTCCCACTTCCTCACCTTTAACCCTTCTAAGTGGACAATGGGGTTTTCTTTCTTGTTACATAAATTATTGTCTGTGGAAACACTTCTTTAAATCTCTGGACAATTATATTCGATTACCTGTAATGTTATATTTTCAAATTATGAAAGAATACTGTACTGTGGCTTCCTATCTTTTTATGCCATCATTCTTTAATGAAATCCAAGATGATCAGTAAGAGAGTTAAAATAAATTGCAGATTTTCAAAATATGTGATTATATATATTTTTTATATATTCTTTTATGGGACTATATATATTGTATTTTTCAAAATATAGGATTAAGTTCCATTTATTTTTCTGCCCTACAAATGCAAATGCACTGTGTTTGTTGAAGTAATAAGTGTTAAATGAAAAGTCTCGGCCTTAGGGAATTCAATTCTTCATGAACTTCAATTCAAGTAAAAGCTTGTGTTAATATTCAGTATGACAGAAAGGACAAGAATCCATGGTTTGCTATAATTTCAACCTATGTTCAACCAAAGATGTAGGCACACAGTGACCATCTCACTCAGTGACAGAATGTACACAATGCAATACACAGTGACAGGAAGCCCCATTTAATATGATCTACCAGAGGGAACAAGAAGGGGGAAGCAATACATGGTATACCAGACTGAAGCTGAACAATCAGGAGTAAACAAGAGTTAGCAGAAGGCCCTAAATCAGTTTTAATGGTGAAGAGGTTTTTCAGGATAGTACGTACCCAGGCATCCCTGTGAGTGCTATAGTGATCCTATGGATCCTATGTAGTTGGATCCCTATGGATCACTGAGACTGCCAGCCCAGCACAGACCCCATGGTTGGACACTCTCCCCATGGGAGAAACAGAGTCCCAGTGGTGAGACAGTGCAGAATCCACAGGAATTTTATTGGTTTCATGAAACTGTAAGTCCTGTAGAGTAAGACAGAAATTAGTGAGAAGTTATACTGTACAGTGTTTGATTGCTAGGGCTGGCTGTGGAAAGTGATTTTGAAGTTATGTAATATTTGTTGTCAAAGAAAGGTTAAGGCACAGGGAATTTAATAATATTTTCTGAAGTGATAGATCACAGAAATAGAACATAAAATTATTATATATACAGGAATACACTATATTTCTATACATAGACAACATCAGCAAAGAATTTGTGATTAATAAGTAGGCTCAGTTTTTCTCTCCACAATAACTGATAAAGAGTAAGTGATGGCAAAAAGGATCTCACAATCAGTTCAAGCAATGGCAAACTAAATTTTATAAATATAATTTACACTACGAATTATTTGCCAAGCTACTCATAGGATTAATAGTAGCTTACAAAGTATTTAGTACAGGTACACAGAAACACCATAGAATGAACTTCTCAGCTTCAGCTAAAATTTGCACTTTGATAAGTGAATAACACAATAAACCTATATGGTTATTATTGTTGTTGCTATTGTCTAAACAACTATAAGTTGTTGCTTTGGAATGTGTTGTACTAAGTAACTAACTTTCACTGGGGATAATATTTATGTGTGCAGGGGTTGGTATTTTTTTGTGTGCAGAATGTGATTTCACATGAAAATGCCGCATAAGATGAGCTGATATTCACCTCTTCTAGTGAATTTCCATTGATAAGGGTAACAGCAACAGTAACCTGAGCTTGGACAACTAATTTGTGTGGTCATTCTAGCCTGGAAAAGGGCTGAGACCTGCAAATCAAGGATTGATATTTAAAGTCTTCTTTTTGTCCCCAGGAGAGCTGTAGCTGTACTTGAGATCTTGAGGTCTTGCCCTCAGTTAGCTTGCCTGAGAAATTATCCTTGGATTACCTTGGATCATTGATTCCACTAATGTATGGGCAGTAGACATTACCTACTGCCAGATTTAAGATTTAACTGAATAGTTACAAGCAAGTCTGAGTCTTGCAAATGGCCATACAACATTCTTTAATGAGCAGCTAATATTTCTGTTGAGCAGGAAATGTAGATTACTCTTCTCAAAGAGAGACTGCTAAAAACTTTACATTTTCTGCTAAGTCTTTCTTCTAAAGCAGATGTATTCATGTTTAAGATTGGTAATATAATCCTAGATAAAAAATAGTACCCTTAGAGGATCTGTTTCTCCTTAACAGCTTTTCAAAAATCTAGTATTGGTTGAATTAATCTGCACAAAAGATTTAAAAACAGCCTACTGCAGGCTCTGCTTTTGTGTGCTTGGCAGAATGAATTACGAATGATTGCATCATTTACATTCTAAGTTTAGTTTTCAAGTATGGTTGATTTTGCTTAAATGAGAATCCTGTAGCTATTTAGTAATTAGGACTGATAGTTCTATGAAGTTTTTAATTGGTCCCCAAACAGGTGTTTCCTTTCTTCTAAAAAAAACCCTAGGTGTATTTTTGCCCCTGCTGCATGTAAGCTCATGGAAATTTCCTGAATATAAAAGCATGCAATGTTTATAACAACTTTTTATTATAAAATAAAAAAATATCCTATGTACCTGCTCTGCTAATGCATTGGATTTGAAGCTCAGTCAGGCATAATTTTGTAACAGTGCTCTGCACCCTTGACCATGATAAAGTCACCAAAAACTGCAATTGCTCACTACAGATGGTCTGATAATATTTTATGGCAGTCTCCATAATAAGTGTTCTACATAATAATTATGAGCAAGTTAGATATATAATGCTGTTTTTCAATATAGATGGTGTCTACTAAATATAGAGAGAAGGTTTTGGATGTATTGAAAATAAACCTGTTACTGCCTATAAAAATCAGGTATCATTTACACTGACTGAGTGTCAGGGATGATACAATACTTGAAGGGGTTGCTCCTTTGAAGTTCCTATAAATTGTCTTAGCTGTATTGTCTCAGCTCTTTGTCTCTACTTTGAAAATGGCAGCAGCTGGCAATCATTTATCATATTTGATTGTTCTCCAATGATTCGAGCTCAGAGAAGTTACCTTATCATCAGTGCAGGCAATTTTTATGTAAAGTACCAGTATTGACTACAAGAGATCTGATGGCAGTTTTAAAACATTTCTGCATTAACAGCCTTCTCACTGCATTTAAGCATCCTGTCTCTTAGATGCTGTGATGAATGTGACACTGCTACTATATGTTCTAAATACCCACTTTTAATGGTGACAACATCTATTCTTCAAAATGGTAATTGCCTAGTGCTAACTATCTTTGCAGCTTATGACCACCTTGGGAAAAATTCTCCTCTAAAATTGCACAAGTGTTTGGTTAGAAATACATAATTAACCAGTTACCTTGTTGGAATTAAATTAGGATGGAACCATGGAATCATAGAGCTGTTTATATTGGAAAAGACCTCTGAGATCATTGAGTCTGTCCATTAACTCAGCACTGCCAAGGCCACAGCTGAACCATGTCCCTAAGTGACACATGTACATGACATTTTTATACCTTCAGGGATGGTAACTCCAGCACTTGCCTGGACAGCCTGTTCAAATGCTTGACAACCCTTTCAGTGAAGAATGTTTTCCCTAATGTCCCATCTGAGCCTCTCCTGGTGCAGCTTTAGGCCATTTCATCTCATCCTATCACTTGTTATTTGGGAAAAGAGACCCACCCCCACCTCTCAGGTGGTTGTAGAGTGAAAAGGTCTCCCCTGAGCCTCCTGGGTTGAGCCCCCCAGCTCTCTCAGCCACTCCTCATTCACCACAGTGAATACTGAGACATGGAAACTCACAGAGGAAAAAAGAGTAGAGGGTGAACTCAGAGAATTAGAAACTGGTGCTAAAAAAGCTAAAAACCACAGGCCCTTTTATCCTCAAAAAGGAGAAAGAATTGATGAAATCTAGTCACTTTAAATGAATCAAACTCATCTTTCTTGTAAAGTGGTTTTTTGAAGAGGTTTGTCAGCACAATACTGCACCACCTCAGAATTTAAATGAACAAGAGAATTTGGCATAACTGTTAGATTATGTTTCATTATTTACAATCTTTTTAATTGGTGAGTAACAGTTTCAGAAAAACATGTAGGAAGCAGTTACTTCCTATGAAAAAAACAGCTTACTGTCCTAAAAATGGCGGTTCCTTTTTCACTTGTTTTATTTGAAATTTGAGTGCTTTGGATTAAAAAATAGATTTAAAAATCAAATTTTGCTACAGATAATTTTGATTTGTTGAAGTCAATTTAACAGTCACATATGGCCTTCTCTAAAATCCTTCACAGCCCCCAGAGAGGCTCCAGAGATGATTAAACTCTATCTATCTATGCTCAGCCTTGAGTGCCACACTGCTTTTCTCCAGTATTTTTTTTCTGTGTTTGTGATCAATTGTTAACTAAATTGTTGATACCTTCTCGATCCAGGCAGAATGGTACTTGAGGCATAAATGTCTTATAGCTCTTAATATGACAGATACTTTGCTGAAACAGTATAGAAAGAGTTTGGAATATTTTGATGGAGCAGAAGGTAGCAATATTTTTTTAAACATGATTTGTGCATTATTGAGAGATAGAGAGTGAAAGAGTGAAGAATGAAAACTCTAGATTTCAAAATTTATCAACAAGCCTTTAAACCATCACAACAGATCCTGTTGATTTTGCAGAGCTGGAGGTAGAGTACACTCTCTTAGTCTCTACTAAGGCCAACATGTGTCAAACTCCAAATCCTCTGGGAGAAATACATGCATAAATGCTGGAAGCAATATTGCCCAACCCATCTGCAAGAGGATCAGCTCCATGGTACCAACACTAAAGTCATAAGAGTTGAGAAGAGTTGACCTGAGAGGAAGTGCAAAATGCTACAAAGGAGCTGTCACTCCAAAGTTGAGTGTGAGTGATTGCAGGATTTCTTTGCTTTATTATCACATTATGACACTACACACCCCCTCCCTTTCCAAATCATGAAAATGCTCCTATTAAACATACACAAAGTCCTAATGGGCCACTGAGGATTTTGGTTAAGATTTCAATATGTGGTTCTATAAGGATTTATTATGTAAATGAGTGTATACAAGCCAAATTAATTAGATATTTCATGCATTTTATGAGAAAAAAGAAACTTCTTTTTCATTTTCAGAAGAAAACAGGTGGTAGTTGGTTTACAACATAAGTCTCTCCACATGCAATAGCAACAAAAGAACTTAAATCATACCAGGCAGTCATTCTCTATTTCCTTATAATATTTGTGAAGGAGAACCAAACCAGGCAAGGCTGCAAGCAGAGAAATTGCCCACAAGATGTTTTACCAGTTGAAGGAGGAAAAGCTTTTGAAAGGGAAGCAAAATACAGGAGAGCAAAAACAATTAGATATGCAGCACACTGAATTCAGAAGTGCCAGCAGGTGATGTGCAGTTCTGCAGAGCTATGGGAAAACACATTTGTCAGGTTTATTTATTTATTTGCCTCACAGGTTAATTTTTTCCAAAGTAGAATTGCTTAGCACACCTTTTAAAACCAAATGAGCCTTTCACTAATAGCTTCATGTACATCTAATGAAGAAACTGAAAATACGTTTGATGACAGAGATGAAGGGCACTCAAATTCAAAGAAAGTGCTCCCTTTTGTGATTACAGCCTCTGTGTTCTCTTTGTAAGCTGGGATCAGGTGCCCAAAGCATTAGCAAGTGCATAACATCCATCCTGCTGAAGCCAATGATCTTTACACCACCCCCTTGCCACAGCTTCCCCAACAGCTCTTCTTCTCCCTCCAACTTTCAAAACAGTGAAAGGGGAAGGTAATATTTTGTTTTTTTCATATAGATTGCTGGTGTCTCAAAGCCATGATGAGAAATGCACTTCAAAATTTTCGAAGCAAGCTAACTGGGACACACTGAACCCCTGGCCCTTCCCTGCTCATCTGCTGTATACAGCTAAAGCATTCAGGGTTTGACAAATTCTGTTCTCTGTTGAAAAAAACCATACAAATGATGCAGATATTAGCTAGATTTGATTAGTTGCAAGTGAAGCCAGAGACTTCAAAGTTTTAGTAGAAGATTCTACTCACTTGAGTTCATCAAGAAAACAGCTATTTTTGGACGTGGTCACTTTTAATGATTGTTCCCTTTGCCTTAATAACTCCTTGCCAATGGAAGTGAATGGGTGAGAAAAAGTCTTTTCTACTCCTGCCATTTGCTGCTGTGTCCAAGTGCCCTACAGAGCTGTGGCTGCCTTGCCAACGCCTCCTGCTTGCTAATGGGTTTTCCTTGGGCTTTCTTGCACAGCCTCTTTTCGTGACACTGGTCATGAGTCTGCATTTGGCACCTCTGGGTGAGTGTTGGTGTTCCGACACCTGGCGTACACACTCTGCATCTACCAAGTGTGCTCTTCATACTGATGGAGACAGACTGCTGGCTAGTGATTTTGATTTCTCATGTCTTCATGTTGATTAAAGGTATATTTATCCAGAACCAGAATCTCTTCTAGACATTTAGTCTCTAGGGTGTCTGATTTTACATTTTGAGTAGCTCCAGCTCTCCAGACATATGTTAGCTGAGACAAGCAAGACTGCAATGGAGTTTAAAACTCTAACTCTTGTTGTACTTCTCTGTGACTTTCACTTTTAAATATTTTGCTACATTTCTGTTTTCTGCTACAAACTTATTTCCTATTTTTAATATGATTCCTCTTGAATTCTTACTAGTATACTAACATGCTAAGGTCTGTTGCCTTCTAATGTGACTATTTTGCATGACATCTAAGCTTGAAGGATTTTGATTTGGCATCAGTGATTTCAAGTTACTTGACTGCCCTTTTTGACTGATTTTTTGTGTCTTCCCTCACAAACTGACCTAGAGGTTGATAGTGGTTTAATGTCCACAATCAGTCAATTTCTTATAAAAGTTTGGGCCCACAATTGCTCTGGACAAGAGAAACACTGGGTTTTCTTTAATCTGATGAAAAAACTCAGATGTAACAGTATTTAGGACTTGAAGATAGGCACTCAGGCTGGACTCTGCACACACTGCAGAGAGCCCAGTTAGCTGCATGTGCTTCCTTTCTGAGCTTTCAGACCTCACTCCTAGCAGCTGTCTCTTCTGGGAAGAAATGTCAAAACTGCTGAGAAACTCTCAAAACCTACATACAACTGTGCACTCTGCTCACCTGAATTCAACCATTTTCTGGCATTCTCCCACTTGGGAGATATGTATACTGGCCAGAAAAACCATTTAAACAACAAATCACCATATACATTGGCAGTGGAAATACAGTGTATAATCCCAGGTTCCCAGGACTGAAGAGCATCGCTTGTGCTCATCCCATGTACTTGGACCTCACCAGCTTCATGCCAACATAGACAAGGATCCCTTCTTTATGAACAGACCTCATGTTTTAGTTTGGTTCCCTGATAGACATTTTTTTCTGCAAGAAGTCAATCTACTCCAGCCAGTCTTTTGTTAGTCTGTCATGGGATTTTCCATTAACACAAAGCAAGTTTTGTAGGTTCACAGCCACAGCAAAAATAGCAAAATTTATAGTTTGATATTGACCTTTAACTCAGTTTTGCAAAGAGATGGCAACCATGAGTTATTCTTTTCCTTCAGATTCAGACATCTCACTACTAATCTAACTGTACCCTGCACACAGCCAACATGGCCAGTCTCAAATTCTCACTGGGTGACTCCATATTTGCTGAAATATTTTCACAATACACAACATGTTCTTCCTCGGTTCATTACAAATCTGTAATGCGTCCTCTTAGCTGTCCTTAACAAATATAAGGACACATCAGAGCTTTTTACTTTCCACTGCCTGCTCAGGGAGTCCTAGCACTGATCTTTACTCCAGAGGATGCAGATTGGGCCTGGATCAGCCTCTGGCAGAAGAAGGCTCCTTGCATGCTGTCCTGCTCGTACATAGCAAACTGACCCTGCCTGTCTTACATCATCCTGTGGCTTAGTTTCACCTACATTTCAATATAGGATTCGACACAGTTGTACATTTTAAAAAATGATGGTGAAAAACCAGCCAAATATTATAAAACAGAAGGAGGGAAAAAAATGAGCTTGAATACTTGACTCGTAACTAATAGGATTCTTCACCCATTGTATTTAGAGTAATTATCTTTGAAATGCCTGGGGAATTGAAGGAAGATTTTTTTCACCTGATATGACAGATGTTGTGGTAGGTGCTATAATGCTTTTTCTATAAGCTACACATTTCTGAGATCTCCCACAGATATTCTACCAATCATTCCCCAGTCTATTTAACCTTCATTAGTGCAGTCATGACCGCTCCAGAAAGTAGAAGAGATACAAAAAAATTGTTTAATCTTAATTTTATGAATGAATTTAGTTGTGGAATCTTTTATCAGACAAGAATACTTTTTTGTGAAGGGCACTGCCAGGCAGTGCTGGCACCATAAAAGAATATTGTGCTGTGTTTTCTATTTTATTAGTGATTCTCTGTGAATCATTACTTTATACTGGAAAATTAGTTTAAAAACCTGTGAAAGGTATCAACATTAGCATCTGTTGGTGAATAACATATAGAATTTTTTGGTTTCTAATAACTTGTAAAAGGGACATTTAGAGTTTTATAGCAAGATCAGTATCTGTTGCATTAATCAAACTTAGTCAAAATGCAAATCTAGAATTCTGCAATGATTGCCATAAATTACCTCAGATGTATCCAGCTGTAAATCAGAACAGAATCAGTTTATTATATATTATTCCTTCTTTGTTACATAATTTTCAAACATTTTTCAAGCTCTTCTTTATAAATCTTTGTATATCCTTGGTACCTGTCAGCTCCTGACTGTAGTGTATCCCTTGGGCATCTAAATACAACAAATGATTTACCAATTTCTAGTAGGTAGAAGTCTGTACAACATTTTGTCAGGCTACACACATACATATAGAAAGCTCTTCTGTATTCCAGATGTTTAAGCATATGGGAAAAAAGACTTGGTGAATTGGAATCTTTTGATGCAATTTTACTGTGACAAGCTCTCCAGCTGTCTACTTCACTGAGGATTTTCTGCCTTCCTGATCTGTCATTCACAGACCTGTCTGCACCAGCAAAGTCAGTTCTGAACACAAGGTTTCTGAAATTGGGCAGGAATAGGCTGGGGAATGATCTGTGTGCTTGTGCTGCATCTTACCCTGCTGGTGGGCAGCCTACAAATGTTGGGAACTCCCATTCTGAGAACACAGCAAAGAGAGAATTGCCTGTGCTCTATTTTTGAAGTATTTTAAAAAAACATCATGTTTTGAAATTTAAAGTTTTTATTTGATTCATGAGCTTTTTCTGATGTTCTAGATAAGGTTGGGTAGAAGGTTATTCTCAGTAGTATAACTTTTATGTCTAGCTTCATCAATATTAATTCAGATCTATACCTGATTTTCTGGTACTCATTATCCATAGTAATAATATTATTACCAATATTAATAGCAACAATTCTATACACAGCAGGTCTCCTACAAGTATGACTGTCCATTTTATCAAGATAGCTAAGAATTTTCTTTAGAAAATTAAAAAGATTATATTAGAATTTTTCTTTTATGCTTCCTAGAGAAATCTCCTCTAGTTTCTCTCTTGAACATTTCTTTTCTGGACTCTCATGTATTTCATGAGACTTTAGATGTCCTCGAGAGCCATGTTATCAAAACTGATACAGACAGATTTTATAAGTTGAGTATTTTTAGAGAAGGTTTTTGAGGTAGCTTGAGTTCTTCCATCTCTGTAATTTTCTCTTCATTACTGAATCCTTTCTTTTACTCTGCCTAGAGCAAGATTTTAGCTGAAAATGGTGTTTTGAAGTACAGGCTGTCTTGCTGTTTCTTTTGAATACAATACTACTGGGATTCATATTTGAAAAAAAGAACCCATGCCAAACTTGCTAGAACTTATGTGAAAATGCCACCATCCTCAGAATTAACAGACAGCCAAGCCATTGATTCATTCAGCATATCCTTGCCTAGCAGACAATGCACAAACCTGGCTCCTCCTCTCCTCCAGACTGTTCTGGGCAGGTTCCTTTCTCCCTTCTGAAATGAAGTCTTTCCTTGTGAATGGTGCCTGACTGACAGCCCTGAAAGCTCCATTTTTCTGTACATAGACACCAAACTTGCAGTCAAAGTTTTCAGTGTGAGATTTCCCTTAGGGACCCAGCCTGCACTGGGTCAGCAGCACTCTCCTGTCTGGACCAAGCACTGCTTCAGTTTGCAAATCACTATTTCCCTGATGAATCTAACAGCTGAAATGGAGCAAGTATAAATGCCACTAATTTTTATGATATGACAAGAGTACCCCAGGAACTATGCTGAAACTACCAGTTTATTCACAGAGAGCTGGGGATGGCTTCTCTGTTATGCTTAAAATCCTTTCAATCTAAGCCTGATCTTTGGCATATTATTTCTATGTGAGTAATCCCCCAGAACACAAGAAACACCATTTACCATCTCTTTGTTCTAGGCAACCAAAAAACATATTTTTACTCTATTTTCATGATTATGATACAGATTTGTATCTCAAATTAGGGCATTTATGCACTCACAGCAATTCTGGGCTCATATGGACTCATTTTCTTGTCTCTCCTCAAAGGCTGTTATACAGCCAGAAGCTCATTTTAGACCCCTGGTAGAGCAGAGTTCCTATAACCAAGTATCACATCCCCTTTAAAACTGGTGGTTTTCAGGTGCCTCTGTGTGCACTAGATGCCCCAGGTTTAATTCATGTCTTTGGAGACCTACACAACCAGTCCTTACCTGACAGGTACCTTTCTTCCACAGAGCAAGAGCACCTGTGAGATTCAGTAAAAAAAAAAAAAGAAAAACAGACATCCAAACCTCAGCAGTGAGGCAAAGCAGAAAAGCTTTGGCAAAAAAAAAAACCGAAAAGAAGTGCTGAAAACAACTGGAACTGTGCTAAAACTTCACCAGGTCACAGCAAGAGGCATTATGAACTTTTATTGTGTCCTGTTAGCAATGAACTAAATGTGTGACTGTTTCCTACCTGCTCCTGCAGTCTCCCTGCTGGAAGGGAAGGCCAGGATCCATGAGCCCCTGGCCAGCTGCTGTGGTACCTGTGGCCTGGATCTCAGCCTCTGTCTACAGACAGTAAGAAATTGTATGCTGTCATATTCGATTTACATAGTTACCAAATCCTTAAGTAAAAATCTATACAACAGAAGTGGATCTATTATTAAATATAATGAATGGCATTATCTCATAAACTGCACAAGGAAAAATTTAAATCTCATTTTTCTGTATCCAGCTTTTCATTACCATTTTGGGAAGAGTTAAAAGCTACAAGTCTCCTACTGCCTGTTGTCTTTTAATACTCTAATTCCCAAGTCACTCACTATAGCATCAAAATAACATAAACCTAATGCTGTGAGTTTTATGTCCTTGCAGTAACAAATCCTAAAAGCTGGAGGCACACTTGTTGCTCACACATCCCCCTTAAGCTTTTTCTCAAGTCTGTTCTCCTGTTCCTAAATGCACACCAGCTCCTCACCTTCCCACTGTTAAACTCAGTACAAGGTGGGGCACACGGCTGCAAAATTCAACTATATTACAAAGAATATGTGTACTGTAGCCACACAGAGAGGAAAAGCAATATTAAAACTATCAGTTTCATTTATTCACTCAGTTTTGGATTAAGATGAGGTTTATGAACTCAAATTAGGCTCCTGAGACAATTCAAACAGTATGGAGTCTTTAAGGTGGTATGGGTGTGCAGATGTGTGCAGATGGGTGTGTTCTCAACCCTGGGGTTGAGAACAATTATTGCAGAATGCTATTAGTTTTGTAGTGTGCTTTATGCTGAATTCAATATGTCATAAAAAAAGAACTTGAGATAAATAGCTTTCTTTTTTTTAGGGGGCACAGTGCAAGGCAAAGCAGCTCCCCTAGGATGCCAGTGTAGCTGGGGTGTACTTTAAAACAACTGATTGTAACTGCTCCATACAAAGGCCTGAGAATGCATCTCCTCAAATTTTCTTACTGTTTCTTCCTTCTCCTGCTGTAACTACCCCCCAGCATCCACATCCCTGCAAACAGAATATGGAGCAGATCAGAAAAAGTTGTACAATGAGACATTTCCCAGAGCACCAGGCTTGGTGCAGAACTTTGCACTGATTGGCAAACAAATCACTGAAAGGCAATGTAAAGAAGAGAGCACTGTACTTCCTTCATAGTTAAACACTGCATGAAGATACAACAAACCAGCCTCGGGTAACTTCTCCCTTAAAACAAGCCCAAAGGATAAAAGCAAGAAGTACAATATTTATCAATGTACATAGATGTGGTGGGGGAGGAGGAAGCTGCAACCATCAAAATTCTGTTATTCAGCTGGAGTCAAGGTGAGATCCAGGCTATGAGACATGGAGGTCAGAAAGCAGAAAGTGGTACTAGATCCTTCAGAAGCTATTTGGACAAATACCTTAAAGTTATCCTGAAGGATTGTTAGGCTAGATGGGGAGTACCAACCTTTAAAGAAACATTACCTTTTGAGGCAAAAATAGATACCTTGTGAGAAATGAAGACACATTCTACTATGGTTCTCTCTCCAGTGCTTTTTTCACTCTGACTGCCCAATATTCTGCCTCCCTACAGCAATTCTCCACGATCAGCTGGGTCACTTTCTGTCCCACATGACTGTGAAATGTTCCTTCCTGGCATCACTAAGTTCAAAATCAGTTGCATTTTAGTACCAAGGAAACAAAGACCATCACCTTAGCTTACTTTTTTCCCCCCTGATATCTACAGAAATTATGTGGTTATTATTATCTTTGAATACACTCCATTTTCCTTATTTTCCTAAATGTGAATTTCTTCCAAATTAAAAAAAAAAAAGGTAATTCATAATGCATAAAGATTATTTTAATGGTCACTCCTGAGCATATTTTAATAAGCCAATTTAGTCACTAGGCAGTATTATGATTATATTTCAGAGGCAATTACTAATTTACTGACCTTTTCTGTTATTAGAAAATCTTCAGATTGATCATGATTTCCATTAATTTTTTCTATTAGCTTTACTCAAAAAATATCTTCTGCAACTTACAAAGAGCACCCTATGTCTATATGACAAATCTCCTTGAGAATATTTAACATTCCATATCTGAAACAGGCTGGGTGAAGAAGCATCATTGCTGCTCTGAATAATTTATTTTAAATCAGGAAGAAGGGTTAAAGAAGTGACTGGGTGGTTTCTGTTAGAAATAACTTAAGATAAGCAAAATTGAAAGAACAACAGATGACATTAAAATTTTTCCTTTCTGAGTTGCAGAAACCTCATCCATATTCCTAAGAAGAAAGCAGGATACTGCAAAGTTTATTGGCTTTCTGAAGATTTTAAAGTTAGTTCATCTTATGATAGTCATAAAACATAACTCCAAAAGGACTTAAAAGGTAAATAGAGAGTTTGGATTTAAATCCTTCTCTCTTTTCTTTGCCTTTATGGTTTGACTTTAAAGCAACTGGCTTGGCAACTCCATCTCCCTTTGCTGATCTTTGAAAACAATTCTGGTTTAAATATCCAAACACAAAGCCAGGCACTGAGTTCTCAGACTCACTGTGGGAGTTGAACTCAGAAATATTTGGTCAAATCAAGCACAAACATATGTTAAAGCAACAACACAAAACTCAGATAATATTTGGTATTATTTACCTAGCTCCCTGTTCCAAATGGAACAGAGCAAAATTATAAACTGATATTTTCAGAATATTAGAAAAGTTATGAATTATTGAGCTCCCAGTATAAGTGGTTGTTAATTTTTTAATTTGCACTCTATGCATTCTCATGCCCCAAGCAAGGAAAGAATGATGCAGTCAGAACAAAAATTCCCAAACATATGTTGATCATAAAAACTAAACCAAAAATCTCTTCAGTCAGATTCATAATTTTGTAACACAGCTTCCTGCCCCTTTTTAAATTTCCTTTCATTCATATATAGCCATCCTTTTTTAAAAAGGAAAAATAAGCAGGTAGACATCCCAGACAGGAGCAGCACAGTGTACAAATCTGCACTTTTACATCTTTGCTCTTTGCCACGTGTTTGATCTCTATTATTTTTTTACCGCCTGCTCTAAATACGGTATTAAATAATTAGCTAGGAAAAAAATCACTCTTTTTTTCCTCTTTGCATGTTTTAAGCTCCTAATGAAAATCTTGCAGAACGGAGAACAAGGTACTACAATTGCATGTTCATATCTTTTCTGTAACAGACATCCCATTCTTCCCTTGCATCCCACTACTAGCAGTTCATCTGAGCATAAAGGAATGGCATACATTTCTCTGTTTGTCAAAGGAGCTCCATTTACATTTCCATGGTGACATACACAGCTCTGTTCTTTGTTACTCAGGAGTAAAATGTGCAGGATCTCTGCCACATACTAGAAATGCCAGTACATGCAATTTTAATTGCAAAAAGTCCTTCTCTCCTTTAATTCTATTATTTCGGTTTTGCTCACTTGCCAACTGTCTTGGCATTAGTGACTGTTTCACAACACCCAACTTCTAACTGAGAGGGCAGGAAGCACAGCCTTTCCTAAGCATTTGGTACAGGTCCAAATCCTGCCATTCTCCCTTTTTACTAAATTCTTGTTCTCACACAATTCCCATTAACTGATGTGAGAATTTTGACCGCATAAACACGGAGCCGGGTTGTTCAGCCCCAGCCCAGCATCTGTAAAGTGCAGAGCTCCAGCTCTCATCAATAGGTCTGTGTAACTGAGCAGGAATTCCTGCACCTGAGCACTGCCTGCAGAATCAGCCTTCAGCACTTCAATCCCTGCCTTCCTCCGGAAAGAAAATGTTCCATCCTTTGGCCTGACATGTTCGATTATGCAGACCTATGGAGTGGAAATAGGAGAGACATTGCAAATACAGAATAGATTTCTGCTCCTCAATAAGAAATGATAATATTTCTCCATTGAGGCGGTGAGATCTATGGACAATAAAATGTTGGTGGCTTGATTTTTCATGCCTCCCTCAAGTTACAGACTACAGAAAAAAATTCTTGGGCCAGATTGTCACCTTACAGACCCAGCACATCCAATAAAGAATTCAGCGTATTCTTTTTCAAATTCCATCATGATAATTCTTTTCAGTACAGCTTTTCTTCTTCCTTACAAGGCAAATGCAATAGTCCCTTTCTCTAATAATGCTCCATCACTTTTCTGCAGTTTCAGAGGAAGTGAAACCTGGCTCCTGTTGCCTGTCTCAAAAACCAAATCAATCACATGCACATTTTAAAATGAGTTTTGAAGAAATGCCCCAGGGCAAAAGCAGAAAGAATGTAAAATACCATAAAATAAATATTTAAAAAGCTAAATAAGACAAATGGATTTTTCATTTTGCCCTAAAAATAGAAAACATTTTACTTTTTTGTAAAATGTAAAAAGAATCACATTTCACAGCTGTGGAGACTGATGAATAAATGGGTAGGGTCCATTAGGTACTGTCCATACATGTGGATGAGCTAAAAGCCTTTTAGAAGCTGAAAAATGTCTCTTGTTTAAGTGTTCAAAAGGCAGAACCAAGAGATGTAAACTCTTGTAAGCTGGGATCAAACTTTAAAGTCAAATCTTTTATTATACCAGGTCAATTAGGTTCTTTTCAAACCAGGCTAATACAATAGAAAAAATTTTCATCTGTGAAGCTATTTTCAGGACCTGATAAGGCTCTGCTCAAAGGTGACATCAAAGGCTGGATGTTGGAATATTCACAAATAAAAGAAACCCAGACACAATCAAATCAAGATTAAAGTTTCAGCAACTACTTTGAAAAAAGTCATCTGCTTTACAGAAACTAAAATATAGCAATGTGGTGTTTTTTTTTTTTTAAATATAAAAAGGATAATTTCCACAGACTCTGCATAACTCTCATTTTCTCCCTACTGTCCCTGAAGAATCAGTTCTTATCCCACAGCCTCTCCCAGAATGGCATTTGTTCTCCCTTTTCAAAAGTTTAGATTTATTTTCCCCCAAATTATGTTAAACTTATGGTCTCCTGGTTATGTTGCTGGAAGTGTCTGTATTAGCCAGTAAAACCAGTAAAAAAGCTGTATAAATCCAGCTTTATAATAAATAATATCCCAGGTCATGCAGATATATCCTGGATTACAAAGTTACAATTAAAATCTCCTGTATTCCTTCTCCTTGGAGCTGTGTCAGTAGTGTGGAGAAGGGATCAGTAATGTTCTTAAAGCACAATTTATTTAGCAATAGTGCACAGGCACTCAGGGAGAAATACCATGCAAACATAACAAGGGGTTTATAATAATGGCTGCCTTTTCATGGGCTTGTTTAAACCACCTGAGTCCACCCAAGAGGCAAAAAACATCAAAATGAATAGTCTTGAGGTTATTATTTACTGTTTTGCAAGTAACTGTAAAGATGCATTTATTCCCAACCATTCATTTTGTTGTGTTTTTTTTTTTGTTGTTGTTGTTTTTGTTTTTGTTTTGCTTGCTTTTTTCTGAAAAGGAAAGCAAAACTTTCAGCAGGTTCACTACACACAAATGTATGTGGTTTAAAATGAGACTGGGATTTTTTGTGCTCGTGACCTTATGGGAATTTTTTTTTAACAATTTCTATTTGCTATAGTATTATTTAAATTTATTTCCATTTCTGTGGGATAAGGAACTTGTTCCTTTCTTTTCAGGCATCAAAGGTGTTGCTACTCCTGTCTGTTCAGCCTATGCCTCCTGGTTCCTGCTTTTGCCTCTGGCTTAGTCCTGTGATTCCTGTGTCCAACAGTATATCAATCCTTAGAGCTGTTAAATCTCTACAGAAAGTGCCAGGTCCCAAAGCAGGCCCTCTCATACAAATCACAAACCGTGCTGAACAGCTTCATTCTTTCTGTGATATCTCTGCCACAATTTTCACTGTCATCCAAAATATGTTAACAAAGTTCTTCACCAGAGAATTTCAACTGTACAATTCCTAAAAAGGATATGTCAGTATTATGAAATTTCCTTTCTTCCTGAATCTGTAAAAGGCAAAAAAATTTTAAACTTCCCATGTATTAAAGAAATTCACAAGAATGTTTTAGAGAAATGTCAAATTATTTTGTAGGAACAGTTCATCTCAATGAAATGAATGTTGCTTTTAAAGCTAAATTTTTCTATTATGATTGCAATTACTGATAAAGCAAATAGATTACTCTTAAATGCTCCAATAAACTTTAATCCAATAAAATTTTGCAGTGGTAAAATGCTGCATCACATATTTCCTTTTTTCACCCAGTTTTAATCTTGATCAGGCATAGTACTGTGCTAGAATTGAGAGATATCTGATGGATGTTCTCAATTATATGCAATACCTGTGGCTACAACAGGCCATACTGACAGTCAGGAATAATCAGCAGATTAAAGATGCCTGGATGTAGGAAAGAAATGCATTACACCTTCTGAAGCACTTACACGATGGATGATTCTTCTTGTACTTCCTTATTGCAGGGATCCTCAAGAGTCTGCTTAAACAGGAGTCACACAAAGCCACCTTTGTTTTGGGTATTGCAAATATAAGCTCTCTGCATGGACATGAATAGACTAAATATTGCAGTACCTTAGATTTTATGACTTGGCAAGAAGCTAAGTAGAGTGGAAAGCTGTAAAAATAAAAACTTTCAGCTCCACTAAGTTGAAAACTGGTACCTAAGATATCAGAAATATAGCTGCTGGTTCACAACTGAAAAACTCACCCTGCCAAAGGGTTCTTCCACCTCTCCCCACCCTGATTTGACTAAAGCTGATATGATGCCAAGGGAGGTGACTGTTAGGGATGTGTGTTATCAGTCCTCTGAAGTGACTCAGCTCTACATCTTTTAATCAAACCTCAATTTTTTCAATCTCTAATTTCTTCCAGAAAAGACTGAACAGCAGGTCAGAGCCTCAGGCCTACTGAAGGTAGGATAGAAATAATGACTGTAGGAAAAGGACTTCTGTAGGGATTTATCAAGGGTTGCAATTACTCTCATCATGCGAGACATGCCCGTTTGCAATGGTAGAAGGGTTCCTGAATATTCAGGCACTGTTGTGGCTGAAGGTTAAACCTGGCCAAGGATATTTCCTAGGTTATATTTTCACTAGAATAATTTCTGAAGTTTGTTGTCAGATGCGCGCCCTGGAAGAAATAGCAGGAAAGACCCAAGCAGTAAATAGGTGTGTGGCTGAGGCACTTAGATGAGACCCAGACCATGCCTCTGCTTTGGATGATGTAGAGTAGGGATAATATTCCATGTAAGTACCCTAATCAGCCACATGGGACAGTTGCCAATCTTTTAGTTTATAAATATTTATTAGTTCAGAGAAAGAAGGATGGACACAATAGGTGGTGGTTAGTACAGAATTAAGTCTGGGAATCAAATGAAACCCCTGGTTTCTGAAAGTATTTTTTTCTCCAGTCAGAACTAATGCAAACTGTGATCAGCACAGCCAAAGAATGACCTGAAATGGAGTAAAACTAAAACCTGTATAGGTTTGACAGTGCAGGAAATATATAGAATGGACATAACACCTGGTCTTGGTTGAATCCCATATACATTGCAACACAGAAAATCCAGTAGAGACAAAGCCAGGATAGATGGATTACCCACCTGCAAACAGATGTGCACTGGGAATGACAGAGGCCAGCGGAGACAGGACCTCAGAGGCCTCCACACTGGCTACTGATGCTCCTGGAAATTAGGGAAGAGAGCTCTGTCCTGCTTTGAGACAAGAGAGCTTGTCTGCAGAGAGCTTGGGATGTGAGGAGTTGCAACACTCTGCTTTGCTACTCTACCTGCTAAGCCAAGTGGAATGTAGTAAATATAAATAACTAGTCTAACAAGTTTTAAAAGTGTCCTATGTGAAAACTGGATTTAAAAAAGAAGAAAGTAAAGGGATTTGATTATTGAGTAATGCAAGTTCTGTGTAATCTAGAAAGTTTTAAATAAAGAGAGGAAAAATATTTCAAGGCCATTTTTTAGTTATCAGAAAATTAGAAAATGTGAGGCCACCTACAGAAAACCTGTAACAGTAGTTATCAGAACAGTTTATTGTGCACAACAATTTAAATGAGTCTCTAACATTATTTAAGCCATAAAGGAAAAGAGCTTCTAACATCAGATAGTTGACAGCAGTAGAAGTAATAAAAAGCAGAGTCAGAAGATCATTACTGATGTAAAAAAGGGTACTTTTCAAGACTGATTCTATAGCTTTTTTATTCTCTTTCTTTTTTTTTACGAACATTTAAGATAGGCTAACTCCAGCTGTATAATGAATATATCCTTTCAATTGAAAAGTCAATATTTAACATCCATTATGTTCTGCTTTTTAGGACATGCTCTATTCAGATAATAGTGTTTTAAATCAAATTAGCCACAGAACTATATGGAAGAAACACTGAATATGTGTCATGAATCAAAACCACATATTTTACAATACTAGAGTTACAAAAACACTCATGTCTGCAGACTTAAGATCAGTGTATTTTCTCATTGGGTGTATCTTAAAAAGAGTGACACAAGTTCCTTTGCAATAACCCAGAAAAGCTTTTTTTTTATTATCTAGCAAACATTTTGAAGACTGTAATTTAATAGTTTCAGGCTATTTAATCTTTGTCAGTATGACAGGGTTTGCATTTGTTAGTTGATAATAATTCAGCAACTGCTTAAGCTCACATTTGTCCCATCATCCCTTCTCAAATTATGGACAACAGTGGCTCCATATTTTTGTTTTGTAAATTTAACCCCCTAATTGAAATTAACTGTGATTTGAGTTAGGATTATTAGGCCTCTAATAATACCATAGAGTCTAATTCTGCCATTTCCCATGCGTAGCTTTTACACTGGATTTAGACCAACAGTACAAAACATTTTATTGCTGAGACAATGAAAGCATGTTAATTGAGATCTGTGACACCATATTGAGGAAGAAAATATTTTCATTCCTGTTTACACAAGAGCAAACGGACATGGACAGACAAAGACACTCCTTGAGTTGGTCTCAGTTTTGTTCAAGTTGTTTAAAAATAAAGAAGTTGTTATTAAGTTCTTCCAGACAACATATTCAGTATGGACATTTATTACTGATTTTATGCAATTATCCTGTAACTCCCATTTTGCTTGTCGATATGGTGTATTAAAGCACAGACACATTTGCTCAGCATATATCCATGCAAAATGTTTCTGTGATTTTTTTTCTAAATAAAATTGTATCTTTAAAATCACTAGAAGGTCCTCTGAACTTAAATGTTCCTTTTAATAGAAACATGGAGAGCTTTGACCTCACTGAACAGGGGAGGAAAGAGACAAGGCAGTGGTAAGGTACACACTGAAGTTTTAGTCAATGCTTTTGATACTATGTGTCTAAAATAAGAGTGAGAAATATGTCATTGTGTGGTGGACTGACCTTGGCTGGATGCCAGGTACCCACCAAGCCACTCTATCACTCCCCTCCTCAGCAGGACTGGGGGAGAAAATAACATGGAAAAAAAAACCCCTTGTGAGTCAAGATAAAGGCAGTTTAATAAAGCAAAAGCAAAGGTCGTGTGGAAGCAAATGAAAACAAAAGATTTATTCTCTACTTCCCATCAGCAGGCAGTGTCCAGCCACTTCCCGGGAATCAGGGCTTCAGTATGCACTAAATCCAAGTGATCATGAACATTGTACAGAAATTAGAGGGCATAAAAGAATATGAAGCCATCTATCTGTAAGTATCTATCAGATAATTATGCAAAGCATCAATTATTTTTCCAAGACTGTGAAGCCTGGAAAGTGTATTTATGTATTTTCTGCATGCCAATGATACCAGAGATAATGTATATGAATAATGTTACTATGGTGTTTTGACCACAAATGGCGTTCAGCAGTTGCAATAATAATTTCTCAGAGAAATGGCATGAGCTAAATATTAACAGAAGACAGGAAATCAAAACTTGATAAACCAGTCCAAATCCCAGGTGAGGAGGAAAAGACCACAGATACCTGAATCATGAAAAAGGAAGTTTGGTAAATGGGAAAACAGAGACGTCAGGTAGAGCAATTGTCTGGCTGCCCACTACCAGCTACTTTGTGAGTTGGTGCAAAATGAGACAATCCATTAAATTTTACCCAGCCTGCACCAGATTTACATAACTGAACTCTCATGAATTCAAAGCAATCAAAAGAAGTAACCAGGCACATGAAGCCCTCCCATGTGTATAAGTTTTTACCCAAAAAAATCCTGCTTTGCAGTATATTTGTATTGCAGGAGTGATCCCATGATCCCATAGAGACAGTCCCTGCCTGCCAGCAGGTGAAGTAAATCCGTACATCCATACTGCAGGTGTGAGATGTGATTCCATCAGCCCGGGAGACCCAGGCTGCCATCCCCACCTGCCATCAGCTGATGTATATGGCTCCCTCTGTACCTCCTCCAATAAATCTCTTGGTGCCAGTGACACTGCCAGACAATGGCTGCATTCCGGTTACTTTCCACTGCGGCTGAGCTTCCAAAACCCTGCAGAAAGCCAGATAACCTTTAAAGTAGCATTATCTGCACCAGACCCCCAGAGCCAAGCTGAACTTACTTATGACATAGGGATAAATTAAACTCACTAGATTTAGAGAATTACTTCTGAGCTTTTCCAATGAGCAATCAGATGTGGGAACTAAGACATACTGATAAAATCAAATATATGAAGTTGCTGCTAAGGCTATTTCACTACTACCTTTTCAACTGCCAGTGAAATAAAAGGAATTGTATAGATTGGATTAAGAATCACTGCATTTGACCAGACTAGCCAAGCTTTCTTAATTCCAAAAGTAATTGCAGGTATGTTCCAGCAAGCTGGGAACTGACCTTGAGTGCAAAGAAATACTCAGCAGAGGCTGATAGCCTCAGGAATGGATCCAGTGTACTGAAAACAAGGCAAATCACCAAAAGACAGCAAAGTAGACCTTTCTTATTTACAGAAACACAAAGAAGTAAATCTTAATTTTTGTGGGGGGAGGGGAAGAAAAGCAATAAATATCAATATAAGCACTGTGTGCTTGACAGTATATCGAACCAAATGAATTAAGGGAAAAGAAATTTGAGCAGGAATCCCATACTGCTGAGGGAAGGAGGAGACACAGAGGAGACAAGCAGAGGGGAGAAAGAAGGGCCTGAGAGGGGGCTTTGGCTGGCTCTGAGAGCTGTCTTCATGCAGGGTCATTGATTTAAACGTACCACTGAGCCCTGGGCACCTGGAAAATACCAGAGGTCAAGCAAGGAAAGGGAGAAAAATCTTCAGTTTCACAATGAGGAAACAAATACAAAGGAAAAAAGAATAGTATATTACTGTGATGAAGATTAAGTAAGCTACTCAATTCTAATGTATGGTCCATTCTGCAAGAAGGAAAATTAACATAATGTGATAAACTGAGGAGATTCAACAAATCATTAAACCTCTGTAAGAGTGGATGTTTCAAAGTATCAGAATAAATTTCAAAATCACCCATAATGAAAAGTATTAATAAGGGAAGAATCAAATCAGGAATCAGCTTAGGTCATTCAGTAACAAATCAGGATGAATAGTTGGTTGTGATAGAAAACCCAAAGGGCATGAGCTGAAAAGTATGCCAAAGGAATAACAGTTTAAAATCAAAAGGGTGAAAAAAGCAGTAGCCAAAGCAGTTCAGACAAACAGAGGACGAGCGTTAAATTTGAGCAGACAGATCTCCTCGGAGAGCATACATCACGAGGAGTGTCTCTTTTAGCTGGAACATACAGTGCTAATTTCTTTGTACTTGGAACGGGGATGGAAAATTCAATTAAATTGGCTGAAAATTGGATGTGTCTTTAGTAGTGCTTCCAGGTTGTTCCTGTTATTTCATGTACTTCAGTGACAACATTGCAGGTGTCAGACATTAGGGGAATACTCCAAAGAAATTACTTTTTGGTTTGAATAATGGTAAAAAACAATCCTGGAGATTAAGTTATCCTCTTTATCACTGGGATTTTATTAAAATATGATTTGTCCTGGACCCTTGGCCACTTCCAACAGCAGAGGCCCTCTGTGGCAGCCCCAGTCTGGCTGGGACTGGTGCCCTTGAGCACCAACAACCTGCTAGTGATGGTGGACCCCAAAGTAAATGGATAATCACAAATATCTCTGAGATGGATGAAATATTGTACAGATCTGACATTTTTCATACTCCACAGAAAATCCCCTCCTGAGCTATTAAGGACCAAATCTGCCATCTTGTTCCTAGAAGGAATATCAATCTACTGTGCTCTATCCACACCATGAGATGAATCCCCTTCCAAAAGATACAATTATATTTCCACACCCAGGGAGCTACATTTGCCTCACGCACTGCACTAACAATGCAGATCCATAAGACTGTTTCAAAAGAGCATGTATTTTGAAAAAGAAAAGGTAAATATTTTGGTTTCAGAATTTTCCAAACTTTTCAATTTCTTTAATTTTGATAAATTTAGAGATAAAGAAGGAGCCCTTGAAAAGCTAAAGTAAGAGGTTTTTTTTGATCATCACCAAAATTAAAGTCAGTAGCAGCAGCTTCAGGTGCATTATTTTACTGGATAATTTTACTCAGAAGTAGTTGACTGATTCAGGTTCATACACATGTTCATAGTTGATGTAGTGAGTCTGAAGGTATCTTAACCAGGGCTCTCGCTGACTACAGAGTTTTTAACAATACTGGCAGATTTGGATAAGTAATTGGACAGTTTTGCCTGTGTTTGAGTAGGTGCATTTGGAACTGCTAACAAAAGTAGTAAAAATCTCTCTCCTAAATATTGCTTCCATTTTCAGATTGATCTACTGTGGAAAAATAGATTATTCTAAAATAATCCAACCCTCTACAATTGAGTCTACAGAAAAACAGAGTACTGCATGGGAGAAGAGAAAGACTATAGATCTGTTTAGAAGCAGCATTTCAAAAGCCATTTTTAAATTATATTTTTTGTAGTAAGTGTTGGTATTTGGTAACAAAGCCTTGCTCCAAGTGATAAAAGGTTCCCTAAGAGTACTTTAATTGAAACTTTTTATCTTATTGTTGCCTGAATCTTTGCTAAATGCTACTTTCTTGCTTCAATTCAAATTTTCTTAATCTTCATTTTCACGTTGAATATTGGTACACTGTCTGCCTCATTATGCTAAAGAAAGATGAAGTGAGCTATTAACATTCTGAACAGCCTACGAGATGTTATGATATAGAATGTCATTCATTTTTATGAGTTGGCTGTCAGTGTGTGCTGCAATAAAGTTATAATTTCTCACTGACAATATGTGATGTCTGGAGTCGCTGCACAATCCTTATTAAAATTTCAATAATTGTAAATCAAAGGAAAGCAAATACGACTTTTATGAAACGGTCGCTTCTGAAAGTCAAGGAGTACAAAGTGGTGGAATACAAACCCAAAAGATTATTCCTGTGTTGTTCCAAGCCATCACCATCATCCTACAATTTCCCTCCTCTTGCACAAGGCAGGGTGTGCTGGGCATACAACATAACATTCTCAGAGGTGGCACATGCTGGATTATAGTGATGGTGAAGCTGTGCTTGTTTGTTGCTCTTAATTGACTCTAACTTTATGTGGCTCTGAGTGTCATCATGTTTATTGGAACAATTTATTATTATAGCTCTTCATCAGGAAAGTCAGGTGTCTTTGGAAGCAGTTACAAGTTATAATTGCCTGACAGTGAGGAAAGCTAGAAGAGATTTATGTGCATACATGGGTGAGCAAAGGTTTCAAAGCCTGTTTTCTTGTAACTTTAAGCAGTTGTGGAAAATACCAGGGATAGATGTATGGTCTTTAAAATGCTTAAACTGTCTAGGACAGTACACAGGGAAATGAATCCTCAATTGAAAAGAAATGTTTTATATATATATATATATTGCTGTGTAACAACTATGTCTTTATTTCTACTGATGTTAGTATTGCTTCAAATCAGAAATGTAAGAAGTTTCTATCACTGTTCAAAACTTGCTGATCTTTCATTTTGAGCTTGACATCAGCTGGATGATCAGAATTTGTAACAAATGCCCCCAAAACGATAGCTTTTTTGAGTTATTAGATGCAGACCAAAATATTCCAGTCACTGAACCAATGTTGTTGGGCATTTAGAAGTACTCTAGCACTTCTTCCTGTTATTTTCAGTTCCTTTCAAAGTCATTATTACTTGCAAATCACTACATGACATCCTGAATAAATGCATTAATTTAATGTATGTAATCACTGTACATGGGATAGATAATTATATGGGTAGGTTTTGGAATTTTCTTCAGCAGTTTTTAAGTACTGAGAGTCAGTCAGACTCCTGGGGCTAGATATAGTTATGCTACAAAGGTTGTGTGCCCAGGAATGATAGCACAATGCAGTGATTATGCCAACAGGCAAAAACAGACTTAGATACTCCAATACATAATTCTATTTCTATTACTTAGACTATTTTTCATTATTCAAAAGTTAAGTCAAACATATTCATCTCATGATTGCATCTGGCATGTTTAGTAAATTTTAACTAACTTTATTTCTAACTCCACTCCTCTTCTAAACTGACTGACTGCTAAAATTTACAGCACAGCAGCAACACTCACACATGGCATATGATGGATATCCTTCAGTGTCAGAGTTCCAGTGTAGCAACATCTCAGATCTACCTCCTCAACACAGAGCACTCAGCAAATATTCATGCACAAACAAAAGCAAATCTCTGCTTAAACATGAAGCTCAGTCTTTGTTCCTACACAGAAATACTTGTGCACAATTCAAGCCATTGTATTTGAAAAGGTGTCCCTTCATATCAGTAGCACACAAACATACCAAATCATGCATGCCAGTTCTCCTAAACTTGATTTATCACCACAAGTGTCTTCCCTTCACTTGAAATAGTTTATAGCTAGTAGCCTAAGTCAAAAACCAGCTGTCCACATTCATCAGAAAGCTCCCTGCTGGAAAAAAATAATGATTGACCAACTGAGCCATGGGAAATAACCTCTACAAGTATTTACTTATTGTTACATCTCCTCATACACCCAGAGTAGCATGCAGTGGGATTCTGGCCCACACACCAAGACAAAGTGAGAAAGAGGGATGCAGAATGTTGTAGTGGGACCAGACCTCCACCTAAAGGGATGAGGTACATGACTTGGGATGACTCTGTACTGGTGAGAAATACTCTGTTTTAAGAAGGTCAGCTGAAGACAACTGGTCTAATGAAGGATAAGGCAGCTCCAGCATGCAGAAATACTTCAGCTGATGCAGTAATGTTTGCAGATGTCTTTAGAAGGACAAGTTTCAGTGGCAGTCAAAGGATCAAACATCCACCTAAAACAGCTGGGAAGTTAAACGTATGCTCTGATGTTGTCTGATAAATCATCATGTGAAGCAATAGGCCTGAAAGCCCACTGTAATCACCAGTGATCCAGTGAATGAGCAGACAGTCTCTAATGTAGAATGATGCACTGGTGATTGTACCAACTGCTATTTTGATATCCAGCTACACAGAGATGTCCAAAACATCTGATATAGAATAGCAAATAGTCTCATGATTTCTGTTTATGCTGGTATGAAAAATGTTTTCAGACAATATTGCAGAAACTTTACTGTTATCATAGTATTGTTTGTCAGTTTTCAAATAGATTTGCTTATTTACTGTGCAAAGATATCAGTAATAACAATTTTTTAAGACTATAAAAAATATCTGAAATATTTTTCCTATTTATTAGCCAGTAATTATTTTGGGGTCTAATATTTTGTGAATAGCCAAGATTAGAAAGACATACTTCTACCTAGTGCATACTTCAGAACATGGAACTGGAAATCCTGTAATTCCAGCTGTGCTATGGAATATAGGAAGTGTGTCAAACCCAGGTGTTAGTCAGGTTATTCAATTTAGGATCTGTCACAGTTCTGGAAAAGGGAAAGATGTGTCTGTCTTAGATGATTGGCATGAATAATTTGGTGGGGAAAATTATGTATTTTCATGTCATGGTAGGTACTGTTTCACGATTGTATCACTTGTATGGAAATCTGAAATATTAGCCATGGAAGCAGCCAAGTCAGAGGGTTTAAGGGGGAAGATTTTGTTCCAGGTCTCCATACATAATGTCATGACTATTTGAATTAAGGCAATTATATCTGGGAAACATATATGTATAATATATATGCATTGATTTATTAATTTAACCAAAAGATTTCCTGTCTGCCTTCAAAACTGGTCACAAATTTCTACTTACAGTAGAATTCATTTGGTGTATGATGACTTATTTAACAGCGAAGTTACTTGGACACAATGCAGACACTTTATATTCACTTTGATAAATACTATCAGTTTGTACAGATGCACACACCTAAGCAGGGAGGAAGTTTTTGCTTTCTAATTCTGCAGTTCTCTCAGTCCTTCCCCTGTGCCTCTCTGCTCCCTGCACAAGCTATCTACCAGCCAAAGCTTGAAGAGATGTGAGTGAACACCTCAAAAAACACTACAGGAACAGAAAGTGACACCAAGAACATGGCACTGTGTAATTTTTCTTTGTTCCTCAACTTATTTTGTCATAGTTTATTTGATCGTCAATCTGTAAATGTTTGTATAGCAAAGTTTAACTTTTAAACAAAGCATGTGATGATGTGAATAAAAGCAGATCTAATATACTGTACTTACAGTGATATGTACATTTTGTGACTGTTCAGTTCAGTAAAAAAAGAGTATTTTCCAAGATGTATCAGCATTTTTAGTTTTGTCTCTTAAGAGAGCACACTATATCCTTGTGTGGTCCTTAGCATTTAAGCTATTAAGAAGAAATTGCATAAACAGCAGCCAAATCTTTTAAGAGTGAAGTACTTAGTATTCTTCCATTTAGCAGCAAGTTATGAAGTTTCATTTAAAAAGGCTAATTCTACCAATTAGCTCATCGTGCTCAAACACACATATACTGTTGGGAAATATAAAAATGGTTTATTAAATCAAAAGATATGACTGCACTTCAGCTAGCACATGGGCATTAGAGATCAAGTATTCCCTATAGATTAATCCCCATGGCATCACAGGCTGATTTGGCTTGCCAGTATTACATTAGTAAACCATCTAATCCAATTTAGAGCAGACAGGAATGTTCCATCCATTATGGTATTTCTAGTGTCATTAGAAGCAGACTGATTGAATAAGCATCCTAAATCAGCCTGCAGCATGCAAGTAAATCACTTGTGACTTGTACTGCAAAACCTTTTTTTTTTTTTTTTCCAATAAAAATTAAGGGGAAAGAAAGAAAGAAAAAGCTCCATGTAATAAGATGAAAGCTCTCTGTGTGATTGTGATTTCTGAACTCTTGTGGACAGCAAAATTTCTTTGTACTTCAGTATGTAAGATTCTTCTCTCTCTAAGGTAGCAGTGCAGAACCCAGTGGATTTACGGATGTGAAAAGCTCCTTATTTGTGCCAAGTCTGTCTTCATGGAAAACAGTGGAACATCGTCCCCTCCCTCCCCCCAGTAAACAATAATAAACAAAGTAGGCTGAATGAGGGCAGAGCAGGATGTTACTCTCACAAATAAAATCTGATGTGTAAAATTGGAGTAACCATAGTAATAAAATCTATCAATCAAATATATTACAGAGGTTGCAATAGAAAGGATGAAAAGAGAGTCCAAACTTTGTATTCGCCCAAAATGAAAAATGCTCAAGTAATTACAAAAATAGTATTTTCATTCCAAACAGGCACACCTGAACGAAAAACAATTCCTCAATAAAGAAGTAAATATATGAATAAAATGTTGGTGACAGTTCTTTGAGATGACACAGCTCTCAGAATGATTTCAGCTAAGGGCTAGGCTGCAGCTTTGAAAAGCTGGGAATCAAACAAAATAAAATCATCAAAATGGCACATAACCTTTGCTGCCCTCCGAGACCTATCACATTGCACCAGCAGGACCACGCAGGTCTCAGCTGCACTATTTAAGCAATCAGCCATGAAAAGGAAACACTGCACCAGTGCACAAGCCCTGAGTGGCTGCTCCTCCTCGATGGGAGAGGAGCGCTCATGCACGTGAAGGATTCACATTTGTTTAATGGCAAAGTTGCTCTGCTGTCAGTCAAACAGCTCTTAACCTTGTCCAGACTCTGTGTAATAACTGAGTTAGAAAGGAAGTTATTGATTCTTTGTGTCCCAACTGCTGAAAAAGTGAACAGCGACCCAGAAGTGCAGATATGGACCTGGCAGGAATTATTTTCACTGCAAATAGGAATATATCTGAACCAAAGACAGTTTGCAATAGAGGAAAACATTCAGGGGAACTTGCTTGAAACATGCACAGATACCAGAGGTTTCTGTAAATTCCTTTCTTGAATCTTCCTCCTCACCTCTTTGAAAATACTTTAAGTTTGAACAACTAAAGTTTGATTATTGGGGGGGTGGGGGGGATTTTACAACCAAACAAAATATTTTAAGTTTACAGGTTTAAATTTTTGTAATGAAAACAAACTTTACTTTTGAAGAAAAACAAACACCTTGTATGAAGACAAAAAAAAAAAAAAGCCATAACAACCATAACCTTAACAGATGCTTCATTTACTTCAAGAAAACATTGAAGAGAATACTTTCAACACAATTTATTCTGAATCCTACCCAAATTTAACTTAAAAAATGAAATTTTTTTGTAGCACTACTCTAAAAAGCTCAATCTTAAATTAAATCCATCTGAGAGAAATTAAATGGAAGAAGGCCTGTCAAACCCCACCATTCTTTCTTAAACAAAATTACAAACTTGCACAAGACTCTGCTCTTGTTTTTCCATGTCCTTTTGATCCCAACAAGCCTGTTTCTGGCAAATTCTTCTCATCAGGACATGGAAAGCCACACTGAGCCAGCTAGAGCTTAGGAAATCTGTTCTATCCTTTGCTTAAACTGTCTATACTGGTGCCAAACATTATTATTGTTATTAATAGCACAAACCCAGACTGCAGCAGTAAATCACATTCATCCCAGAACAGATTACTTGTTAAATATTTATCATCAATGTAAATGACAAATGTACCCGATTAGCAGAATCCAAAACCTTGTTTTGAGGAAAAAAGGACTCAGCCTTGCAATTTTTCTAATAAACTTCCCTTCTGGTCCACAGCAGAACATATCAGATCTACCAAATCAAATTTCTGAATGAAAGTTCAAATGCTTTGTAGAGCTAATGAGGGAGCACTAGATTGAACTATAGACACATGTTGCTTCTCTATGAAACAGCAGGTTGAAGAATTACACTTCCCTTTTACAAGGTGTAGAATATTTTACTTCTTTAATTTTCCCTCTGGTCTGGCTCAGCTGGGTTGGAAGGACATTAGGTGAGGATAATGAGGAGAAGGATACAATCCTTTCTTGTTCTTTGCTGAAGAGGCAAGTATAGACTCACTGTTGCTCTGTCCACCAGAGATAGTCTAGCCTGTGTTCCTCCTTGTGATTCTTTGCCACAAATCTGGTTTCCCTGCCACATTGTGAATGGGAAGTCTTCTCATTAGTATTAGGCCTTAGCCTGAGCTGCCAGCATGGAGGAGGATAGGGAATGGGGGAGAGAGGCTCCTGTGACTGACAATCCTGCCTGCCACACTAACCTTCCCTAGAGCTGTGACTTGCTGAACAATTAACTTGATAGCTCCAGTAAATGCCCAGAGTGTTAGGGGAGTGAGCTCAGATACAAATGTTCAACCTTTAATCATTAAACTGATGGGGGAACAGCCTGTAGTTTGGAGTCTTGGCACTACCAGACACAATAGAAACTCAATTTCTGAGTGCTCACCCATCAGATGTGTTCTCCCTCCCAAGTCCATCCAGCTGTCAGTGAAGTTTACAGGACTGTCCTGGCCCTTGGCAGCTTCAAAATTCAGTTGCAATGTGGCACAAGGTGAGTATCTGCCAAGGGAAAAACACAAATCCACTGATCAGCTTTGTGAAGAAGGAAAGTTATTTCTGGCACAGAAACAAATAACTCTTAGCCAACTTTATACAATGGCCATGGTTCTAGAAAAAAAAAGAAAAAAAAAGAAAAAAAAAGAAAAAAAAAAAGAAAAAAGAAGACAAGAGAGAGATAAAATTAAATTTTCTTCTGATGTGACTTCAACTAAACAAAAGAGATAATAACAGGAAAGGATTTGACCTCATGTCCACAGTACCAAGAAAATTCTCACTCACTAGCGATTTTATACACAGCAGGTTGAAAGGGAAACTAACTAAACAGGACTGAGCTTGCATTTCCTGATATCTCAAAAGGCATTTGTTTCCCAAAGGAGAGCATTAAACAAAGAGGCAAAGGTTATGTTCCTACACACATCCTAAATGCTGAATCTTAGTTGCAATGAAGAATATTTTTGCTTACTACAGGTGCAGCATTTCTAATGAGTCAAGGTGCACCAGCGGAGTGTTTCAACTGTTTGTCTACAATTTTGCTGTCTCCTGAATATTGAAGCTAGTTGCTGTCCTGAAAAGACTAAGCCACATATGTGCAAGGGGAGCACACACAGACACTTTTTAATCAGCAAGGCAATTTCCTGGGGCAATGTGCTGATCAACACACTGAGCTGAAACATCTGCAGGATAAAGGATTGTGTCTGAAAACCCTGTGTTTGATGCCCATAATTGTGACAAAGTCATTGCATATTCTGCTCAATGCTTTTTCTGTTTCAGCACTTTCTCACTGTACAAAGAAGCTCCAGCAGCCTCTTAAATGTGGTTGGTAACTCAAAGTACATTTGGGAAATCAGCCAGAGAGAAAGGCTTTTCTTCTGTATGTTTTGCTGCTTTTCTATGAAGTGATGGAAAAGATACACATTTTCCATGTTTGCAGGGTTTCCCCTTACAAAAAAGAAAAAAAAAAAAGAAAAAGGAAAGAACTTGAAATAAATTTTCTTATAGTATTTGTATTGTTTACTTCAGATAGGCTTAAAGCCGCTTAAAATCTGTCATGTTACTATCTAGGTAGGCAGGGTTTAAACCGTATGCTATTAACTTTTTAAACTGCAGCAATGTATTGTATCTCAAGACTGTGTTTGCAGAGCTGTCAAAGATGCTTTTTCTCTGTGCTAAACATGATTGGAAAAACGTTGCAAGTCCAAGCATTTGCTGTTATTCACAAAGCATTGTTTGCCAGAGACCACACAGGCGAGAAAGACCCAGAGGCAGTTAACCCTGGCAGCAGAATTCCCTAATCACAGCTACGAAGGGAATTTCCCTGGAGACAGAAAAGTGAGGTGCAAGACACCTAAGGGAGGAAATAGAGTTTGCTAAGTAAAGAATTGTTTCTGAAGCCTTGCTTTTCTTTATGAATATCTATTCCATGGAAGGAGAAAGGACAACCCAAGTCCACCTGCAATAAACTGCTCTGCTGAGAAGCATCATTGCTGTGTTGCTCTGGGTACCTGAGCTGCTCTCAGCAGGGTGAGTGTTCTGCTCACATACACCACATTATTTACCTCTGCTTTTCTGGGCCTAATCTTATGAACGGTGTCTATGCACTGGCCCAGATCTCCCCCAAGGGATGAAGGGCACCTCAGCTTTGGACAGAGCCCAGGTGTGGGTGCTGACAGTGTTTCCTGTAGCAATGAGGCTTTGAACCTCCTCAGCTTGAAAACAGCACAGGAAACAGTCTCACACTTTCTAGAGCAATGCTTTACATAAGGGTTGGGAGCAGCCATACCAGTATCAGAACATACCAGTGCATCACACCTGAGTTTGGTGCTGTCAGTGTGTGCTCATGTGTTCAGGGCTTTTTTTTGTGATGCAGTCACTTGTGTTTCCATGTCCTAGCACAGAATTCTTTTTGATGGACTTAAAACACTTCCAAAAGGAATGAGCTAACTTTCCAGGTAACCTGCCAGGCATTTTCCCTGGCAGCACAATCGCCCTCAGCTCTGCAGACAATGTGCAGCATCCAGGATGGTTCTGCCTTGCCTTTGCAAACTGGGTCACAATACATTTAAGTTTGGAAGGCATAGTGAGTAAAAGGCCTTGATTTTTCATCCTGCTTACACATCTCAGATGCCAAAGTAGAGTCTGCTTCTCCTCAGAATATAAGGGCAGGTGGTTGCCAGTACTCTCAGTAAATGGAGAGTAAAAGCCACTTATGCACAGAGGTGAAAATACCTGCCAAAGGACCACAGACTGCTTAGCCTTTAGCAGTTTTCAAGATTTCATTTTGAAAATAGTAATTTAAAGCACTTGTGAGAGCCAAACAATCTCTAATCTCTTAATTACAGTGATCATGTAAGCTTTAGTTTATTGGTAATTTTTTTCATAGTAGAACATATTTAATGATGCAGCTGGAGCCACACCACCATAGAAAAATAAAATAAAAATAGGATAAAATTTTAAAACCTGATCCAGAGCCTCTGGAAATTATTAGAAAGCGTTCCACTGACTTCAGCACACTTTCCTATCAGAAAATGTTGCCCAGAACATACTTTATAGCTAAATTAGAGAACTCTGAATCACAGTCTTGTAATACAGAGTTCAAAAGATTTTATTATGGCTAAAAATATGCTGTTACAAACCTATTGATCTTTTTACCTTTCTGATCAAGAGGTACTAATGAGAGAAAAAAATAGCAAGGGATGCTCTATCAGTGAAAGGAAGACCCAGAGCTCCCTTATGGAAGGCCACATGTACTAATCCTGTTTGTCTCGGTTGCAAAAGAATTCTTCGAAGTTAAAGCACCCTAAGGATTTATCAAGCACTTTTCAGCCTTCAACTGGATTTAGCAAGGAAGGCAGTTCCAAAGCCTGTAGATTAGTACTGCACAATCAGGCTCATGTAAACGGCACGACAAGGCTCAGCTTGATCTTTCAGGCAGTGACACTTTACACGTTTCTGAAGACAAAGGTGCCATTCCACTTGCAAACCAAAGATGACACTTCAGTGAATTGCTTAGGAGGGTTTGCCCTGTTGGCTGTTGTCAGATGACTCCTGCTGCACAAGTATTCCTCACAATGGTGTTAACAGGATTGGCAATGCTCACCAGGCTCTTCACACCTTGGATAATGGCTTGTTGAATTGTCAGCTTTTAAAAGTTTGTAAAGAAAACCTGCATGTCTACGGCTTTGGGGCATATTTATCATAAAAATAGATTGGTAAACTTTGCTGTTACCAGTAGGGGCAACTGACTTTCCTGGAGCCTTCAGTGGGGCTAGGACTTCACAGTGGGATCTGTGAGTGCCAGAGATTTTCTGTTAGCAAGAGAAGCTGAAAGAAGCTCCTGAAGCCCAGTTAATCACTGCTATCATTTGTAGCCTCTATTAAATCTTGTGTTCTCATGCCTTGGGCAGAGTAACTGAAATCGCAGTAGAATGGAATAATACAAAATTTTGGATGTTTTTTTCTTTAAACTTTCAAAGTTGGAAAACAAGAGTGTCATAATTAATCAAAGAGGTTGGGGAAGAAGCACTGACAAAAAAAAGTTGACAATTTTCTTCAGTTTGATTATTTTTTCCTACATTTTCCTACATTTTCCTACATTTTCCTACATTCATGGAAAGTTCAGCCAGCTCTGCTTGTTACCTGACATAAGAATATTAAAGTCCTGCTGCTAATTGAGCCAAGTGAACCTTGAGCTATGACAGTAACAGCTTGCCTTCAGAGAATAGAATCTCAAAGAACACAGGGGAGAAGCACTGAGCCTGTCAACAATACAGGAAGAAGAATATTAATGTCTATTTCAATAAATATTTCTTTAAGGAAGCAAGGAATCCTCTGGTTTCAGTGGGACAGTGAAGTGTGATATTCCTGCATATTTCCAGTATTATCACATGCATGGCACTGGAGCCAAACTGTCCATGAGTCTGTGGGCCTGAGTTCAGCCCTGCTGTTCAGCACACACAAGAGTGATAAAATGGTTCACCCTCACTGGGTGTGCTGTTTACATCTATCCAGTCACCTTACCATTTATGCTTCTAAACATTAACAGGTTGCTAATGTGAATTGTACATATTTTGTCTTGGCTTTTCTACAGCTCTTGAGGTTCAAAATTCATCTTTCATCTGAAGGAAACACCACAGTGAAAATACTGTCATTTTAAAGATGGAAATGATCCTACTCCAGTATTATAACACAGTGGAGCTTAACTACAATAGTTCACTGATTAGCAATCAGTTTCTTTTTTACAGGACATTTTTATGAGTGTATAAGCACACTTGACCTGTGGTTTAAGCTGATAGTTTACAGGAACAATGATGTGGAAGAAGCCAAGTTACTAAAGATGGGGAGGTTCCTGGTGCCATGAGGAATCCTTCACCTGTTTCAACAGTAAAGACTGGTAAAATTTCCAGTTATGTAGAAAGAACTGGGCTTTGTGGGTTATTCCATTTTTGGGAAGGCAGTTAGCTGAAACACATGCTGAAATATTAAATTATTTCAACCCTTGCATACCTTATAAATAAAGTAGTTTGGGATTAGGAAGTCAGGCTGACAGAAATACCAGTATGAGTGAAGCTTTTTTTCTTTGGTTATACTTCTGCAATCAGCTTGATGCCAGTAGAAGTGCAGGAGTGTAATGTGAATTTTCATAGTAACGCAGATTTTAGTGTATGTTTGAACCAAAGCAGGCATTGATACCTTACCAGTACCTGTTTATATTTGCTCACAGTGTTACTCTGAGTCTTTGAAGAGCTGAGCTGACTGGCCTGTCTTAGTTGGGAGATTCACAGTTGCAACCACATAAGAAATAATATGATACAAATTTGCCGTCGACATTTTTTTTAAAACAATCAGGTGGATTTTATATGTCATTCTGAGTGGAAGGCATGAGAGAATATCACTTTTTCCAATTTCAAATAAAGGCTCTAGTTTTAGGTAATGTTATAAACTTATAGTGAACTAGGACAATGTAATAATACGGCATGTCAAATTTATTTCTAGCTGTAGGCAAAGAAAAACAAAGAAACAAGGATAGTTTCAACATGGTATTACAGCACAATAAAAATTTGCTCATTAAGTTTCATAAAATCCATTACAAAGTTTAATGCATGTGTTTACATCACTAACACAGACTGAAGCCTATGCCATGAGGCTTTCAGTTGGAAATTGCTTCACTTCACAAATTTTCATCTAAAGCCCTTTAAACAATTATGTCAAAGTAAAGGCACTAAACCAAGCACTCATAATGTTTTCCCAGCTTCCTCAGCATATCCTTATTATTGGTAGTATGGTTTGTAAAACATCAAAATCAGATTGTCACACAAAGATTAAGGCTGGGATTTTCAGCAGGAGCTAAGGGAGTTAGGCACTCAGCTCCTGGTGAATTTCAATGAGTCAGGAGCAGACATTTCCCTTAGGCTCCTTTGAAAATCTCAGCATAAATATTAATAACTAACTTTTAACAAGCATTTGGTCATTGATTTCAATTATCTCAAATATGCCAATGGCTATGTCCTTTTCCCCAAAAAGATCTTCTTCCATGTGCAAGTTTTTGGTGATACTCTTATATGCACAGTATTACAGAAAGGATCTTACAAGTCTCTCCTGCTATGGAGGCCCAGCAGAGTTTACATGTGATAGTTATTGCTGAGATCTTCTGTGCTGCCTTTCGCATCTGCTTGAGATGCTATGTACTAACAGCAACCTCTGATCACATCTTGTAGTCTGATTGAAATTACTCAGAGGAAAAAATAACAGGAAATAAAACTCAGAAAAAGGAAGTATAGATATTCTATTCACTCAATAAAGACATATATCTTGCAAATGTCAAATGCTGACACTTGACAAAAGTATTTAAATAACCTCTAGTTTCACTCTAATTATATTCAAGAACTACATTTTTTATACCTTTCATTTTTAATTCCAACATTACTGCTAAGCCTTACACGTTGGAATGTGTGTGACTTCACATTGCACTTGATGCAGAGATTTATGGATTTTTATTAGAAGCCACCTTGGGCTGTGCCTAGGCAGGACCTGACAAGGTGCTCTGTGCAGGTGTGCAGTGCTACATCCAGGTTGTCATGCAGTTATGAAAAGTCAAATAAAATAAAAAAAAATAAACTTTCATGGATATTATGCAAACACAAATTATGTGTCCATCTGCCTTTTGGGAGAGAAGGAACTTACTCTCAGAGTTAATTTAGCCTCAATACAGAATTCATGCCAGGTGAAATGCAACAGCTTTGCAAATCTGATTTTAATGTAGCCTGTTCCATCATCATCTCCTTTGTTCCCTGTCCCTCCTCTGTCTTTCTCAGAGGCACAGTTTTCTGCAAGGCATTGATACCACTGAGAGTGCTCAGATTTATAACTGGGATGATGAAACCATACTCAAATACCAGCTCCTCTGGCAGAGCCCTCTAGCCTCAGGTTTCACCCTTTGCTGGGCGAAGGATTAGTATCTGATCTGCGGTGAAAAAAATGTTCATCCTGGTTTCTGCTGAATTATGTTCTTGTTTGCTATTATTCTTCCTGTCACCCCATCAATCTATAAATTTTGAGTTGTAATTCTGTTTATCCCAATATTTCTTCCTTTTGGTTGACCTTGTGGGTTGCAGTCACAGCTTGAACTTTCACATGTGTCTTTTTAAACATGAAACTCTTTATCCTCCCCACATTCTGGAACACCCTGCAGTACTGATGCTTTACAAATTGCTTCATGATTGGTTCATATGTTTGCTTGACTGATCTTGCAAACAGAAATCAGATACCTCTTATTAACCTAACAGCCTCAGTTTATGTTCTATTATGACAACATTAACATAGAAAAACATATATGTGCCCTTAAATATGCTTTATATTTTCCCTGAGTATTACTGGCAGGAGGTTATGACTGCTACACATGCAGAACCAATACTGCAATGAAAAGCCAGCCCAGACTCATGATAACTCTGCATATCCTCATTAATTCCAAAAAATTGTATCTGCTCACACTGGGGACTAATTTTGTATTCTAAAAGCTACACAGAAATCAAATATTTGCTTTGATATTTGATTCTTCTATAGGTTTTGTTTTTATCCTGTTTAAACTTGTACCTGTGACAATATCAAAATGTAATAAAAAAGAAAATGTAGCATTATGGAGGATTGTGCAGTGAAAAGTGAGAAAAGCTCATCAAACATATTTTAGGTTAATAACAGAATCAATAGATAATTTCACATTCTGTCAGTTCCAAAATTGAACAAGCTATTCTCTGTCCCAAACATGCTTAAAACACATTTCAAGGGAAATTGTGTAAATATTGAGGAACACCTTGCCTGGACATGAGACAGCAATCTGCCACTACATTCACGATTTCCACAGAGAGAAAGATAATAAACTTCTCAGCTTTTCCACTAGGACAGGACAGGACAGAAAATAAACAGCTTATAATGCAACAGTTATTTAGAGCACACAAGCAAACCCTTCCCTGCTACCAGGACACTGAAAGAACTACATAGGAGGGCTGCAGAGTTTTTAAGAACAGATAAGGCAAAAATCTGTCAGAAACACTTCAATTTTTATTTCTGTCCCTGCAGGGGTTTGGTTAGGATGCCTCTCCACATCCTCACTAGCCATGATTCTGTGATCAATAAACAGATCACTAACTAACGAGGTGTGTTACAGGAGGAAACTGCAAGAATGCAACAGAACTAAGTTAAAAATTCTGCTTTTATACTGAGGCATGTGGAAGTTCCCCAAAGAAAACAGAATTTTCAGGACTGCATTGCCTGTAGAAGTAGAGCAGCTCTTCAGGGAAGGCTTGTCCCCAGTGCTGTCCCTGAGCTGTGGTGGCAGCAGTGTGTGGGCTGAGCCTGCCACTCCACGGCCTGGCAGATCCACAGAGCTGCCCTGGAGCAGAGACATCCTGCTCTGCGGCTCTGAGAGCCCTCAGAGGGCTGGAATTGGACATGTGAAACCTCTGCTGCAGAATCCTTACAACCTCTCCAGTTCTACTGTAGCAAAACTGTGTGAGGGAATTATTCAGGGACCTCCTGAACTAACAGGGAGAATCAACCACGAGTAGAAGTCAGGTGTCTTAAATGCCAAAAAAAAGAATAAGATCTCAGAGAAAAAGGAGGATGTAAAAGGTTAGAGAATATTTAGATAACTAAGGTGATTCAAACAGTCTAGACCTGATGATTTTCATCATAAAATATGCAGAGAACAAGCTGAAAAAATCTCAGGGGATTGGGAACTTGGAGAGACAAGGGTTTGCTAGAATGATAAATCTAGTCCTAATACAAAAATGGATGAAAAGAGTAGCTTGAAAATTTTATTGGATAGATAGAAAGATAGCTTAACTCCAGCTCTGGGGTGGGGGGGGCGGGAAAAAAGAGGAATGAATAAAGTTATTTGTAAGCACCTGAAAGAAAACAATAAAGTAGGTAACAGATGACATGGATTTTGCAAGAATAAATTGTTTCAAAAAATTGTCTATCTCCTTCAACAACAGGAAGAAGGGAAGAGGCTGAGCTCTATCCTAGGTCTGGCTCTATTCAAGGCTTTTTCAGGGGGAAATGCAGATGACACCTAAGCAGGAAGGCCTGCAGGTATGCTAGAGAACAGGAACAGAAATCAAAATTATTTTGCCTAACTGAAGCACTGGTGTGGAAAAAAAAAATAAAGATAAAACTAATTAAGGCCAACGATAAGGACTTGTTCTTGCTTATACAGAAATAGAAGGAGAAATGCAGGTCTGAGGAGAGCAAAAAAAATGAGATAACAGATTACAAAATGAGCACCAACAAACTGTATCATGCAGCAAAAAAGTAAAAAGCAACTGCTACTTGGATTATACCAGAAATCCACACAGGGAACATAACCTACAAAAGGGAGTTTGGGAGGGCAAACCCACAGACAGAAATGATGAGGGAAGAGGGTGTTTGACATAGAGAACAGTCTTGAAGAACATGAATGACAGTTGCCAGGAAGAACACAAAACAGAGTTTGGGTCCCAATAAACTGGGTGTATAATTGTGGGTAATTATAGGAAGGAGGAATTTTTTTCTTGGTATGACAGATAATAAAGCTTGGAAATAGCTTTTTCTGGGGGACCACAAGGGCCTTACTTTTGGAAATCCAGAGCATGAAGTTAGATAAACATTTGCCAGGATTGGCAGAAGCATCCTGCACACCCAGCTTTGAAGCACAAAGATGCTTTAATGAACTAAAAGATGTATAGAGGTACTTTTTAGCCTTTTTCTGTAATTGAAGAAACTCTCTTGATGAGTACAAGATTTTCTAAACCTCTACACTTTGTTTTCCTGTACATTTTCTGTACATCCTCCACATTTGTGAATAGCCCCCTTTTCCTCCTTTACAGTTTAAATATATTTCAAATCTAGAGAAAAAAGTATCTATTTCTTCCTTCTGAACGAGCTGTGGGTTCTACACTCTAAATCTGACAGAATTTTTGTGATTGTATTAACATAAAGCATTTCAAGCTGTTCACAGATTGAATTTAATCCTCCTTTCAATAATCCAAGTTTAAATCCTCATTTCAATTATCTCTACATTTTGTAGAATCCCTCAAATGATTCAGCACTAAAGTACTGAGTGTGTTATAATTTAAAAGCCAAAAGTTATGAATGGAGGCAGATTATATCTTATTAAAATATTAATTCCAAGTCCTTTGAGATAATTGTGACTAAAAGCATTGGTTAATGTGCCAGAAATAAACACAGTCAAAAATAATTGAACAAAAAGAAGCATAAGACATCACTCCCTGTCTTCAGAAGAACAGGGAGGCAGAATTATAGGAGTGATTTTCAGAAGTGTGAATACAGGGAAAGACCTAATATAAGTTCCAATAAGCAATCCTTTTGCTACCTTCTTTATATATGTACTTTTAAAACTCCCAGCTTAATTTTCCTTTTCTACTGAACAATAAAACATTAATAATTCTGAGTGATGTAGAAATGCCATTTCCAAGTTACTTTACTGTGATGGTACAACTGGCACAGCAAAAGAAGAATCCAGAGCTGGAATAACCCCCAAGCAACTACTTGACCAGCTCTGCTTTAAGATGATAACCAGAACAGAATATCTGGTGAAGGATTTGAGCCTGTTCAGGATTATCTCCTTACAAGTAAACTTGAAAATTATTTGTAAAAGAGTTCAAATTTACTCAAATGTTATTCTAGTCAGACAAAATAAGAAAGAAAAGTATGCTGAGATATGCAAGAGATAAGGTCTATTTCTCTGAAGTTGTATTATTCTTCAACATCTGCATTCAGGCTTATTGGAGCTATTTCCATTCAACATGGCATCAAACCAAGATCTCCTTATTTTTCTGAGCAGATGCGCTGCCATCAATTACATTACTCATGTGAGTAAGCAGAGGAGAAGCTGACCTTTAGAGAGATAACAACAGATACTTCCCAATTAATGTGAAAGTAGGAGTATATAAATCAATCCTAAAAAGCACTTTAGATAATATAATATTAACTCTTCACGATACAAATCAGATCAAATGGAATTCCTTATAGAGAGGTCTGAGGTACTGCACCATTAATGATCAAAAATCTGGTCACTCCTCCTGGGATTCGTTCAGCTGTCTGTCTTCTATCAACAAGCAAGTCAATGAGTCAATAGCTAAAGCAAAATGCAAGGGTGAAAATACATTATTGTGATGCATGCCAGCATGTGAGCAGGAGCACTGAAAAGTCAACCAGAATATAAAACCCTTTCTCCTCCAGTATCAAAGTTCACTATTTAGAAATCCACACAGTACTGTTCCTCCTCAACCCTTGTTTTATTTTAGCATATATTTCTGCTCAAAATCTACAGTTATAAAGACAGACACACACACTGTTGTGCCTTTTCCCACTAGAAAGATAACCTTCAGAATGTAAATCAATGCACTCTTGCCCTGGTAATCCAGTCTTGCAGAAAGCTGTCTCCAGCTAAACAATATCAGCAGAAAAAGGCACAGAAGCATTCACTCTTCAGCACCGCATTCACCCCAGTGAAGTGTTTATTTCAAATCCAAGCTGCAATAATTTTAAATGCTGCTGCTCAGGGTTGTGGTTTATCCCCACATGACAATGAAGTACCACACAGCCATTGTCTGGCTTCCTCCTGCAGTGGGGTGGGGGAGAGAATCAGAGGAGCTAAAAAAATAACTCCTGGGTTGAGGTAAAAGAACAGTTTAATAATAGAAACAAAGTAAAATATAATGATCCCAACAATACTAATAAATAATCCCAAAATAACAATAACAATAATTGTAATGAACAAGACCGAGAGAGAAAAAAATAAACCCCAGGAAAAACGAGTGATGCACAATAGTTGATCTCCACCCCTTTACCAATGCCCATCCCATTGCCAAGCAGCCATCAGCTGCTCCTAGACAGCTCCTCCCAGTTTATATTCCCAGCATGGAACATCCCCTTGGCCAGTTTGGGTCAGCTGCCTTGGCTGTGCTCCCTCCCCATTTATTGCGCAGCCCCTCACAGGCAGAGCATGAGACACCAGAACATCTGGGGCTCAGAGTAAACACTGCCCAGCAGCAGCAAAATATCACTGTGTTACCAGCGTTATCCTCGTGAATCCCAAACACAGCACTGTACCAGCTACCGAGAACAGAACGAGCTCTATGCCAGCTGAAACCAGGACACTCAGTCAAACTAAGAAACATCTCAGTCCCTTCAGCTCCCATGGAAATTGGGAACATGTCAATGAAGCTGTACCATTATGCCAGTGCTAAATATCAAGCCTTTAACAAAGGCATTAAAATGTCTGGGTACTTTTGCCAACAGAGTAGTTCTTCCTCGTGTCTCATTGCAGAGCACTAAGGCTAGTGGCACTGTCCACGTGGAGATTTGGAAGCACTGCACATTGGTGAAATGTGTATGATGGAAGAGATTACAGCAGAGCAAAAAATGTGTTCATCCCATTACCTCTGGTTAAAGTGAGCCACTATAGAACATGCAGCGTTCCTCAGTCTGCACTCACATGAGGCCAGGAAAGGATTGAATATAGGAACATTGCTTCTCTGGCACACAGTGTTTTGGTAGTCATCTTAAGAAATGGTCACTGAGTTAGCACCTTGATCAAAAACATATCTTAAAAGTTACATTTTAGAAATAATATGTAACAAACTCATATGTCAACAGTGAGGATTAGGCATCCTAATAAGCATCCTGAGAGGATGTGGCTCTGAAAAAGGATAAGGGGCTCATGTACTTTCAAGGTCAATTGAATTCCTGCCATATTGTGAAACACTTGATTCCCATCCCAAGAAGAGGATTTGCTACTCTTCCTATCCCATTCTGTCTCTTGAAATGCAAAAGCTTATTCTCTTCCACCTATAGTACACTGTGACACCCTCGGGGATTTAATAATTGATTCCTTTGTGCTTACTGCGATCAAATCTGTTTTATATCTGATTTCATTTATGTTACAGGGTTTGAAATGGCAGTCAGTCCACATACTCTAGTCCCGTAAGCATGAAGCAGTGATGACTCCATCTGATTTACTTGAAAGAAAACTCAGTTTTCATTTTTAAAACTTCATATAAAGCAAGTGAACTTTTCAAAATTACATTATTATACGAGAGCAGTGAATCCTAATGCAGGGAGACAAGGATTCCTGAGGTCAGAAACATCAGTTTTACAAAAATGTCCTGAGGGATGCCTGAATGTATTATCTTGAGACCTTTAACCTCTGACTTAGGCCTTACTGCCCATCACTCCACTTCCAATCCATTTCTAACATTTTACTTGTCTATGAACTTCTTGGAATGACAAGAGGATGATTCATAATGTATAGTAAGGCTTCCAGGAAGCTTTTCCATTCAAAGCTACAGGGTAAGTGAATCAGCCTTTTGCTTTCTCCCAGGAACTACTTATCTTCAATCTTTCAATTAAAGGTCAAAAAATGAAAGAAGGCAGCCCAGTCATCTATTGTTTTTTCCCCTGCTCCTATTGTAAGAGGCTCTGCTTTCTGTACAGTTGTCTCAATCAGTCTGATACTATTTTCATCGGCAGAAATTTGAAAAACAAGTTTGAAAATTTAAACAAAAGAAAAACTGCAGATGATGGCAGCAATTTCTCTAGTGTACCTTTTGGTCATTAGTAATTTAGATCCTCCTGAAAGAACCAAATCCCCAGCTTTTATCATAAGTTAGTAAACAGTATTTTAAGTGTCAAACTGAGAACAGGTTTAAAGGTAAGTATATCTCTCATTCCTACTTTGTTAGGAAGGAAAACACAAAAACAGAACCATGCAATAGCAGCATAGCTATTTTGTTTGAATTTCAGGGTAGAAAAAAGCTGGGTTTGGATTTTATCTGCAATGCACATGGTGAAAGGTGGCAGAGGATGTGGATTAGCATCTTATGCCTATTTCATCGTTGCCCTAAGGCCCTGTTGTAGCAGCTCAGTCAGAGCACAGATGGGTCACCAGGCAGACATAAGTCTCATTAAAGAATACCCATGGCATCAAAAGTCTCTGTGCAGGTCAGAGAACCAGCTCTGCTTGCTCTGTGCCAACTCCAGGCAAAAACCTAATACAAACATGGAGTGAATTTAAGGAAAGAGTCGCTAAAGAGGAAAGCATGTGAACAAAAAACAAAAACGACAAAATAAACCAAAGATAAGAGAAAAGAAAAGCTGTCAAAATGCGATTTTGATTTCAATTTCAGATTTCATTTTAGGCCATTTTTTTAATGAAAAATGCAAGATTCGATGTAAATTTTTTAAAAATAACATTTTGAGGTAGAAAACTAATATTTGTTTCAGTTTACCCAGCCAGTTTGCTTCTTCTTTTGTTAACAGAGGTTTGTGTTGTTGTAAAACGTGTTTCACCAATAAAGAAAGGTGAAAAGGTGCTCTTGGAAAAAGAAAAAAATAGGTGACCTTTAAAAAAATTACTCATCTTGTCCCCAGTTTTATTTTTAGACCTCAGAAATTCTGTTCATTGCTAAAATAAAAGAAAATCCACGCTGCTGTAACATTATACCCCCTCAGTCAGCTGCTTCCAAGAGGGCAGAAGCTGGTAAACCCCTCCAGGCTGGAGGCCTTGCTGCACACAGCTCCCAGCAGGTGAAGCTGGCTTTGATTTCCACACCAGACTCGCTTCACCCTGGCAAGCTCCCTGGCAGCCCCAGCCACATTTGGAGAGAAAAGTGTCCTGTGCCAGCGCTACTGTGCATGTGAGGTCAGGGAGAAATCAACCCCTGTTGTTGCTGCCTGCAATAATGGGGATCAAAACCCTGCTTGTTTTCTTGACCGCTTTTACCTGTCCTGCCCTGGAAGAGCCACCTCTGCCCATATCTCTGGGCCTTTGCAAGGATGGGAGGCCCCTGCCTGCTCTGGTCCCTCTCCCAGCGAGCAGTGGCTGGGGAAAGGCTGTGAGCTAATTCCTGTTTGGTACAGATTTGGGGGAGCCGATTTTCTGCAGCATTTTCAGTCAGTTTGACGGAGTTCAGCACTGAGGGAACGGCTGGCTCAGTGCAGCTCTGGGCCCGGCACAGCCATTGCCAGCGCTCGCTCTGCCCACAGGCCCGGCCCAGCGCCTACAGCCACACTCAGTGCACAGCAATATCTGTGCAGGAAAAAATGATTAATGGATAAGTCTGAATCAAACTGCAAACACGAGATTAAATTTCCTTCGTGAATGACAGTGTGAGTTAGTGTTAGTAGCTCTGCCACAAAGCAGCTCTTTTTCTCTTGCTCATGATGAAGCCGATAATGGGACTAACGGAGCATGTGCAACAAACATTTGCTCTCTGCAGCTCCCGGCACGGGCTCAGCTCCACGTGTGCCTTTAACAACAGGGGTGCTCAGGCACAGGCTGCCTGTTTGTCACCTGGCTACCCCTGCACACCACTGCACCTACAGAGATGAAACAGAGCTGCTGTTTGTTCCCTTTCAAAGAGGGAAACGTTCCTTTAAATTAATCCTTGGCACGGTGAAAGCAAAAGGTCTTTACAAAGAAAATCAGTCCTCTCCTGACCTGAAAAAGAACCTTATTCCTCTAGTCTAGCTCCTCTTGTTGCCCAGAACTGCACCTTCAGTGCAAAAGGGGCCTGAGTGAAGAGCAGGGCCCTGGTGAACTTCCAGCATGCACAGCAGATCCAGCTGATCCACCTATCTGATGCTTAATTTTCGCAGTTAGCCTTAGCCACTGCCTTAAAGCTATGTGCTTATGGTTTGCCTAGGTTTCACTGTGAGCTTTGTATGCTGATATGGCTTTTTAGGGGTTAAATTGATTAAAATAATTTGCTGATTATTTCCTATCAGATTTCTCCATGCAGCACAAGCCTGTTGGGCTCTCCTGAAAACAGTGGAACAGCAGATTTACATCACATACGCCTCTGGCTCCTTGACAAAAACAGTCATCTCTGAATTCTACAATTAGTCAAAGTTCAGACTACCGAGCTTTTCAAAGCTCGTAACAACATTTGACTGATACTCACATTTCATGGAAGGGGAACCAGAAGCAGTGTTTTGGTCCTACGTTCTTTTGCTTCTGCATATTATAGGAATGAACCACAAAGCTCCTATTTTCTGCAGCAGTGCTGGACTGATCCCATGCAATTTTGTGGTGTTCTCCAAGTGTGACTTGACCTCATACTCAATGGAGGCACTATCTCCACCACTCCACAAGGGTCTGTGCAGGGTTGAAATGCTGCAATTTCCATTGTGTCCTATGATCTGAAACACATCTTCCTGTACCTCATTCTGCAAAATCAAAGCATTAATGTTTTTTGCCTACAAATCACTGCTCCCAAAACTAGAGAAATTGCCTGAGAACTTATATTTGCAAGAGCTACTAAGGATCAAAACCAGTTGGGAGGAAGGAGAAGCAAGATTCAGATCAGCCTTTCTAAAATGCTCAAAATCTGAAAGCACAAGAATGGTAAAGGGAGACCTGTTCGTTCTTTCTTGTTCCCAGCTGGTAACTTGGGCTCATCTTGACAATATTCTGTAAGTAATATCTTCATGAGACAAAAGGAGTTTTAAAAGCCATGACTCATATTTCCATAAGAGACACACTGAAGAGAACAGAGCCAGCCCTTTCTCTGATGAGACCCTGTGGATGTCAAAAAAATGAATGCAATAAATATATCTTAAGGATAAATTATCTTGAAATTTCAAAGGAAATACTGCCTTGAATGAGTAAAAAATCTCAAAGATGCACAAATATCTCAGAGAATTCATGGCAGATTGGCCACAATTAGGCCCAGCTACAACAATACAATAGACTTTACTGAGTTAAGAAACAATAAAAAGATAAATGATGGACCAAGACTATGGAAGGAAAAAGTATGAACAGTCTTGCTGTCTCTCTGGAGCCCCTTTTTTAGTAACTTGCTTTTTTATATATACTGAATATACTGGCAAACAGCCACACACTTTACATATATCATCCACAGAGGAGCTTACCAGCCTATCATTCTCAAAATGCATTGAAAAACAGTAAATGCTCTCCCTTGTTGTGTCCTGAAACTCTTCCAGGTCCAGGCTATCACTTAAGCTGAAGTTTATATGATGGTTGAGGAATGGAACATTTCCAAAACAAACATTCTGAGAAAAATGTGCAGACTGCAGATGCATTATCAGCTGTAACAATGCTGAGAGGATCTGGGGAGGAGAACAGGGTGACATTCTATCATAGGATATTATTGACATTTTAGTATGGGCATAAAAATGACCGTGGGTCAGACACACCACTGTCTGGAGCTGTGTGTAATTACACCAGCAATTATCTTGTTCCTAATGTAGTCCAAATCTAGACTCAGCAATTGTTGCAGTTTTCCATATGGCATTAATTTATCACATTTTTGCTAAAACATTTTATTCTTTTTGATAATGAACACCAACAATAAATACAGAAGTTCCAAAGTGTACTGTGAGTCCTTTATGGTAATAGCTGACACAGATCCTTTAGGCTTCTTGTCAACTTTCAGAGCCCTTAAAACCAGAGAAAGGCAAGGCTGCTCCAAGAGGCAGCCTCTATTCATAGGGAAGGAACTAGCAGCGTGTTTTAAGAAAGGTTTGTCTTTGTGGAAAGAACTTCCTGTTCACTTGCAACTGCAAAGTTGTCTCTTCACTCTTCATCTTCAGTGCTCTGCAGATGACAAGCACTGAGCCTTCCTCTGAGTGCACATTTATACGGCAGGAGGCACTGGGAGGGAGCAGGAACCACAGCACTGTGGAGTGACTCACTTTCCCAAATATGAAGTGGAAAACTCTTTGATCAGACATTTCCTGCTTTGCCATTCCATTCTGAGAACACAGCAAGAACTACTTGTAGCAGCATGAGCAAGCAAGGCTTTCACTGAGTTTTAATGAATTAGCGTCTTTTGCTGAACAGCTTTGAATCTTGGCTCTAGTGCAAGATATGAATGGCAGGGACAGCTTAGTATACACTTCCCCAGATCCTGAACATTTTGAGGGGACAAAAAAATGATTTGTGGAAAGCACAAGAAGAAAAATACTGAATCCCAGGGCTGGATTTTCATGTGTGCTTGTGTCTTCCTATAAACATAAAAGGGTAGATGAAGATCTTTAGTTACACTTTGTACCGGCAAGCACAAAGCAGCCCAGGCAACTGCCCTGAGGTGGTTCCTTGATGCTTCCTGTTATGTAAGAGTCTTTTTGGGAAGTATAACCTGAGCCAGCTGTGCATCATCTGCCCCCTACCAGCCCGAGCTGGGGAACCCGCTGGTACTGGGGGGCACTGGTGTTCCAGGCAGCCCCAGCGTGCCAGGGGAGACCCTGCAGGGCTCATTAGCTGGCAGCACTTCCAGCAGCTCCTTCAATGGCTTCTCCCCATGCTGATGTTGGAAGCTTGGAAGCACACGCAAGCTGAACTCCCTCCGCATCTCCGTGAGCTGCCCTGAGATTCTGACTCACCTCACTGTATTTTTAAAACATCAGTGACCTCTTTTCTCCTTTTCCCTCTTTCCGTGAGGGAGCTGCACAAGGGGTGCGAGAGGAATGCTGTGCCCTGGAAGCTGTGATGGGCTGTTTCCAGGTTCCGTGTTTCAGCACACATTTGTCATCATACACTACCATTTCAGTACAGCTTTCCTGCTTTCCACTTTAATTAACTTCTGCTACTAACACTTCATATACTGCTCTGAGTTTGAGGGTATGATAGGCAAACATTACAATTGTTAAGCAGGTGAAAAATATCAACAATAAGCAGGGGATTTATTGTAATCAGTCAATATGCTCAGCCTTGCAACTGCTCAGTACTTTATGCTCCATAATTATATGGTTGCCACAGTGTAGCCATTCAACAGTGTTATAATTAGTGAGTAATTAACTGAAGCATTTGATGACATGCTGCAGAGCACAAAGCATGTGTGCTGTTGATAGCAAAAGGATACGTAAATTGTCTTTGTAACAATTTTCTGAAACCATCACAACCTCAATTGTTTCTTGCTTGTGGTGATTTTCACAACTTTTCAGGTGCTGCACAAGATCAGAAGCGTTTACAGCTGATTTTGATGCTTACCGAAGCATTTAGGCACTGGGCTTCTATTGAAAGCTTTGATATTTAGTTGCTTTTGTGGATCACAACCTTACACCTCTTGGGGTACCTCAGTGCATCCATACAATCAGAGTTATGCATCTCCCTCTATTGGTATATTTAAAAAAAAAAAAAAAAAAAAAAAATGTTGCTTATTCCTATAGGGTAATGATTAAATTCATGCTAATACAACTGAACCCCCACTAAGTAGTGTATTAAAATAGCTATTCTGTTAGAAAACACAGCCCTAATTAAGAGACAATTGGAATGGTTTAACATTGTTCAGATCAGCATTGGGTAGTTCCTGTTTTTTAAAAAATTATTGATGTTTGTCACCATACCTAATGAAGATACAGAGACAGAAATTCAGTGCAGCACTGAGTGGGAAAGGTGTAAGTAAAGGTGTGATGAGGTGTGCCTGCAAGGAAATGAAGGATGTACAGACGTAGGGGGACAGCATCTGCAATTTTTATACCAGATAAGGAAAAAAATCTGCATGAGAAAATTTGAGTGCCACCCTGAAAGCTTCTTTGTGCTCCTAGCATCAAAACTTGGCCTCTCCACAGGACCAGTGACATGTTTCACTCTGATATTTTCAACCTATTGTTTTTTAAAAAAAGAATTTGCTTGGGTTTGTTTGTTTGTTTTCAGCTTTTCAGCTTATCCAAGTATTGCAGGCTATTTAAAGGCCCTTTATTTTCCCTTTGTTAGAACAGCAGCACTGCTAGCTGTGCATGTCCATACATAATCTCTAGTAACTTCTGCCAGCGCAGAGCTGGAACACCTTCCAGATTTTTTGTCTTTTAAGTGAATTATTTTACATTTTCTGGTGTGGTGGCTGAAACATTTGGTCATAAATATACAGAAAATATGGATGTTTCTTATAGAGTGACCATGTCCGCTTGAATTTGATAAAACAAGCCAATATAAGCTATTTGCTCTCCTGAACTGAAAAAAAAAATAATCCTTAGTAAGCTCTGAAACATTGCACAGCATCTACACACCTAAACACAACAGTCTGTAATTTCCTAGTGAGTGCTGGCTGCTGAACAGTATAGGCAGTGCTAAAATCTACCCGTGCTTTTGTAGTGAAGCTCCTGTTACTGCAGCCTTAAGTTTGGATTAGCAAAAGGTAACTTTGTGAAATGTACAGTCAGGTGAAGGGAATGTGATGTGCACAGTACTGATACGGTCAGAGTTCCCTGACTGCATTCACTGTACATTTAAACCAGAGCTTCATCTGCCTCTGCTGTGGGTGTGCATCTTCAACTTGTAGGAGAAATGACTTTGAGCATTCTTGTAGAACAGGTGGGAATATGTGAGAGAACAACGAAATCAACAAAATTTCTTACACTTAAACAGCAAGCAACCCTGGTATGTGTGAGGGGTAGCAGTGGGACACTGTGATAAGTAGATGTCACTGTTTATTTGCAAAGCAGAATCCGCAGTAAGCCGAGCTGCCCTCCTGCTGCCTAGCGATGTGCCTTAGCTTCACCTTCAAGATAACCCAGCACAGAGACAGATTTAAACCTCAAGCTCGTTCACTCCTTTTCAATCTCTGCTTCTTTGCATTGGCTGCTGAGAGGAGAACCAGCCTGGTAGCACTTAGCAGGATTTCCTTGTCCATTAGATACCAGAATGAGACCAAAATCTTCTGGAAAGCTGTTGCACAGCAATGACTTGTCTGTTCTAAAGGATCTGAATCGTGTTTTCACCAGTGGCCCAATACCAAAACTCCCCTCAGCCATGCAGCTCCCCATCTGCCATTTACTGGAGAAGGATGGAAAATGCTTAGCTGTTGTTTTCAGTGGTGACAGAACAGCTTTCAGCAACTTCAGGGAGAGAAAGGCCAAGTGCTTTTGAGGCCCCTACTTGAAATGCCCACACAGACTGAAACCCCCCTCAAACAATACAATATATATCACAGCTTTTCCACAAAGCTACCGTCATGTGCTACCTGGTTCATCAGCCAGCTATGCAGATGACCATAATTTTTACAGATACTCCAAAATGAAGGGTAAAAAATTCAGCTTAGACTATTCTGTTAGCAAGGTAATCAAACTAGAGCAGAGACTCTAATCACACTGGTGTTCAGCAAGGAGGAGCAGCCTGCCGTATCTAATGTTTCATTTTTGGGGACACGGTATATAAATGCCATAGTATATCAATAATAGGTAAATCAATTGATACAGAATTAGATGGCATGTACAGCAACTCGGATGTTATTGCTTTTCCAATATAGTTCATCTTCCGCTCTCTTCATTTCTATTAAATAATACTTGGGAATGGAGCCCTTTTACAGGTTCTCTATTTAAAAGGTGGACTTTAATTGTACAGGGGGTTTTTGTTGTTCTTTATGAGAGAGTCCAGAACATCCATCTATGTTTATTACTTTGGGTAGTAAAACATTTAGGGAAAAAAATGCAGGAGATGCTACTTTAATAAAACTTGATCACACTGAAATCCTGAGACAACACCAGTAGGATGCAGATAAAGTTCCTCTGAGGCATCTGCCACGTTCAGACCAAGTGCAATGACTACCAATAGCAAAGAGACACTTCTGAAAGGCTGCTGGCATGGAACTGGCAATGCCAGTATCATTTTTGCTGAGATAACTCATCCCCCAGTGTGAAATGTAGCACATGTGTGTTGTGGGACAAGAGATGCCTTTCCATTGCTTTCAGAGGGACCAGAAATTGTGCCCTGTTCTTCTAAATCTGGATAAGAGTTGTAGTGAGCTTGGCCACTGGGCCCTGTTGTTCTGTCCTGTTGGTGTCTTATAGGTGCAGGTTTTCTGTCCTAAGTAGACCATTTTATCCTGTAGTTGATGCTGACCTCTCTGGTACAGGGTAGATCTAGACAGTCCAAGAATGTCAGACATACACTGTAGTGGCTGCTTTTCCCTCAAAAGCTCAGTTGAACAAATATGCCACCTCACATCTCTGAGTTAGCCATGTCGCTTGTCTCTGCGATGGTATTCCTGGAACTCAGAACACATGATTTCTGCACTGTGTCCCCAAAACAGGCAGTCCTATATAACCCCAGAGTTTAGCACAGCCTTGAGAAGAGGTCAAAGTAGCATTACTGAAAGTAAAAGGGCAGTGGCCCTGGGGACATGTGGGCCTTGAGCTGTGCTGCAGTGAGGGAGCAAAGGGAAAAGGGTTTGTCCCATTCAGAGCACTGAAGTGACGTGCTGCTCTCAGCTGATGTGCTGATGTGACTCTGGGGAAAGAAGGCTGACTTACACCTTCATTCCTGGGGGGAGCTGGCCATCTCAGAGAAGCATCCTTCATCAGTTCATCAGTTCCTATGCCAGGTTTTTTTGTTTGACAGATAAAGACTTTTTGTCATAAGGGACCTTTTCTCTGTAAAACAGGTGAAGAACCCTAAAAGAAGCAGCAGAACAAACCAAACACTGGATGTGCTATCTCCACACATTTCTGTTCTCACCCACACCCAATTAAGTGAGGTCAAAATAGATCAGTAACATTAGTAGCCCCTATAGTTTGGTCAGTGGACTGCTTACACTTCTCCTTGCCAAAAGAAAAATTAAAAGAAATGGTGTTAAGTAACCCCTGTTAAGTAACTCAATTAATTTCTTACACAGAGATGCTCTAGCTAAATAAAACTAGAGATACCACAATCCTCTACAAATTTTCCTCCCCAGTCAGAAGGATTTGAGTAAGAATAACCACCAGACATCAGCTGAAATCCATTACACCCTCAAGATATTTTCTGTGGTTTCACAGGGATATGGTGCCCTATCCTAATTAAAAATACTATGGCAATTATTAAAACAAAACTCACAGCATACCCGTGGAGGGCCCTGACTCTAGTCCAGCTATCTGGTCTCCTGGAACACTGCAACTCTGTGCATCTTCATAATCCCATTATGGAAATGACAAAGGGGGAAAAACCATCCTTCTGCTGAAGTCAATGATGATCTGTGGTGACAGCTTTTCAGCAGAGCCACTTTGTCTAGGCCTGGCAAGCAGAGAAGAGTTATAGGACAAGGACATGTCCTCTAAGAAAGGACACTACACAAGCAACCAGAATGACTGCACTCATTTTGCCACTTAAAGAGAAATCTGAGCTGCAACCAAAGGATTTTCAAGGACTAAAAATACTTGAAGAAACACAATTGAAAGTTTCTATGTATGAGACAACCTGTGAAACTTACTGAAATGCAACTCATGCTACTTGAATAGGATCTCATCATTTCACCTTTTCATATGGATTTGTACTGTGGTTGCTAATCCAACTAAAAGGCCAAATAAAGAACAGGGCAATATGCTGTTCATTGCAGACCAGAAAGACATAGATGAAATTGCATTTAAATGTGCTAGATCTCATCTGAAAGCTCTTGAATACTTAACACATGCTTGAAACCGCATGTGAAACAATTAATTTCTCCCTATTTTTCAGTGAAATATTTATGAATACACTGAATGATTAAAGACAGGGGTACCTGTGAATTCTCTTCTCAGACTTTTAGACTGGAAACATCTTTTTCTTTTTTAACTATCTCCTTCAAAAGAAATATAGCAGCAGGTACAGAGAATAACCTAAATATCTGCTGAAAATACCATGAGCCATCTGTCCTGGCTCTTTTGACTAACTTGCATGCAGCAAAATAAATCAGATGGATATCCCACCCAAGACAGCCAAAAAGGGCATTTTTTGAATGATATGAACAGTTCAAATGAGTTACAAAATGGTGAGCGAGAATTGTAAAATGCTATTAGAAAATAATGGAATTTCTGTGCCTACCATACCTCAGAAGAAGGAAGCTCCTGTACTTCATTTCTTTGCCATTCATTTTATCTTAAGCAATCCCTGAACCCTTTCCAATGTTCTGTTAGGTAGGAGCTGATCTCATTTAGTCATATTAGCTGTCAGAGCACTGGCAGTGGTAGAGCTCCAACTCTGTGCATTCCCTCTGCATACTTAGTTCAGGACAGTTGTAAAAATAATTTATTTCAGCTCAAGCTCATTATTTTCCTTTCTCTTAAAAAGTGATGCAGCCTAGTGAGACTCTTTCCTCCCCCTCTAGATCCTCAAAAGGTCATTGCTCATTTGCTTCTATCTGATCTGGAAGCAAATCTAAAAGTTCACATAAGCAAATTGCACTTTCAGTGCCAGCTATAAATGCATACCATGTTTAATATCTTAGCTGTGAGCCCTACATGCTCTATATGAATACATATTCAAGAGCAGACAACTTTGTAACTCGTCAGAAAGTGGCACAGATTGCAATTAGGATTACTGTATTACTCCATGGCCTGGCCTGGTCTCTGATCCAAGGATGCTATCTGCTCTCAGATTGCTGACTCATCACAGCAGTTCTTCCAAGAATGCTGACCTGAGATCAGCAAGCAATTGTATTTTTTTATCTCTGTACTGATTGCAAAAACACTGCCTTTGAAATGAGAACAGTGAGAAGTACATGTACGACTGTTCTGCAAGATCCAAGGACAGTGGTACACGGTGGTGCACGCATTACTTTGAGATGGCAGCTGGCTGCAGGCAACTCTTGCAGGCAGATCTGGCATAGACACTGCTTAACAGAGCTAAGAGAAATTGCATGTTTTCATTGCTCATAGCACTGTTCTGTTGGTCAGCATCAGTGCTGTATAGATGCTTGTACACACAGTATGCATTAAAGACACATGGCAACCGTTGTAAACGTGCCCAGAGCAGAAAAGGAAACAATCTTGCTTGTAACAAATGAAATTTCACCACAGATCATTTCTCATAGATATTCCATTTCTGCAGCTTCAACATTTGAAAGACATTAGTATCAACAATGTCTATCACCTGTGGCAAGACACTTGTATGCAAATGACACTCAGTAATGACACAGCTGGGTGTGAGAACTATTGGCACTTGCAACACAGAAACAAAACCACCACAGGGGATTATCACTAACCTGGGAATGGCTTTATGCTTCCAATCGTGATACCAAGGTAATTTGTTATACAGGAAAAGCACATCCCTGGGTTCTACTGAAAAAGGTCTCTACACACACATGCCTGTGCTGACAAGGTGTGTCCTGTCAAGGAGCCTACAGGGACACTGTTCTACTCCTCCACTGCCAGTCACACATCCTGTGTGCCACCCAACGCAGACTTCACGTGTGTATCGAGGACAGTCCCATCTGAGGCTTACCTCTGATCTGTTTGTTCACAGGGAACTTTGTCACTGCGCAAAGCAAATTCTGCCAAAAAGATTGATTGGGGAAAAAAAGCCCAAACTATACTTACTGCTCCGTGCTGTAGTCTGGGTCAGGAGAAGCTGCCTGGAGAAGGGGATAACAGAACACCTTACTGAAGCGAAATTAGGAATACATGTCTTTGGAGATCCTTCTGGAGAACAGGGCAGGCTACGCTATGAAAGGAAAAGAAACAATATACAGTAAACCTTGCGTATAAGAAAGACTCAGACTGCTGCTAGGAAACTCTGTCAGGACTGCTAGACACAGCCCCAGAAGTGCCTGGAAAAGTCACTGATAGACAGAAACTTCCTGAGGCATCCAAAGGTCTACAAAGGTCTCTCCGAAGAGATGTCAGGATTTTTGCAATCCAGAAAAAAATCAGAGGCAAAAAAAAAGGATGGAGGAGAGGGCTCACTCTTTTGTCCTCAGCAAGGATACAGCAGGCTCAGAGTAAGCTTTGCCTGCAAGCTTTTCACTGAATCTCTCACCAGGCACATCTGAGTTTTCTCTGCTGAAAGCATTTCCTTGTTGCCACGTATTGCTTTGGTTTTCTAATAATTTTCAGCTTTAAAGCCTGAGAATCCTTTTGGACATTCTTAGTTCCAAGAAACAGCTGGGTAGGACCACCTTCATGCTCAGTCCATGCTGGGTCCTGTCAGAACTGGCATGGTTTGTTCTGAACTCCGAGCAAGCTGTGATGAACTGAAGGAGACTGACCAAGATCATGTGGCTGTGGCTGTGCTTTGGCTCACTCTAAAACACTCTCATTTTGAACACTGCAGCTCTCAAACCCTGCTACTAAGGGAAATTTGCTTGACTAACACTGTGTTGCTTCAACCCTTTTGAGGCCTAATCCAGTGCCCACTGTGATGAGATAATGCCCACTGATTTCAATGGGCTGTGAATTATATCCTGTATTTCTGACTTAAGAACTCTTTTAATGTCCTTCCCTCTCTTTATGGCAAGGTTTCATTCTGCATTTCCCCCTCCAAATTACAAATTCTGCAGCCACTGTACATCCCTCATCTGGATTCCTGTTCTGAGGAGCAGCACCCACAGCAGCCACTCTGAACACCCACCCAGCCACTCCTCATCACTCCTCCCCCACTATCCTTTCACTAATAAAAACTGGCCTTTCACTTTTCAGTTGTAACATACCTCACCAGCTACTTATTGCACATACAGAATAGCAAACGTGGCAACCTCTGACTGCTGCTCCACAGTGTGGGCTTTCCTGACAATAAGACATTTTGCTATTCTTTCCAAACATGAGTGTGCTGAACCTATTTCACATCCTCTTGAGCATACTAATTCCAAGTGGGCTTTATTAGTATGCAGAAGTGAAATCTCAGGAAAGATCAGCAGATGACATGATCAGTAATGTGTTATCAATGCTTCACCTTTTGCCCTGAATTTGATTAAGTAGTATATAGCTCAACAAAAAAACGAGTTTATTAAAAAAAAAAAAGCTCAATAGTACATGTAACAGTACCGTAGTGATTCTCTGTTCCAGGGCATGTTTGGTAGTTCTGATGTTCTGCATTCCAAAATCCATGTTGCCTCAATTACCAGGTTTCTGGGAACACATGCCCAGGTCCTGCAAAAAATACAACAACATGCTCAGACTTCTGTTCTAGTAATAAAATATGTACAGAATAAAAAGTCTGAGAAAGACATATCAAAGCCACAAGAACTGCCCTCACAGGCAATGAAATCTGACTCAAAGTCAGCACAGCCCTATGCCCATTCTGAGCTCTGCTCAGACTCCCAGGGCTGAATCTGTGGGTGCTCCCTGGACCCTGACTGGGGGTACCTAAGCATGAATGGGATGGAGGTCTGTGACATCCCTTTACAGTTTCCCCACTGGTGCTGAAAGTAGCAGAAGCACTGGAAGTATTTCCCAGGTGGGAAGGGCTACTGTGGCCATTTCCTAGAAAGAAGACTGGCTGCCAGCATAGGCTGTGCCGAGGGGCAGAGAGCAAACCCCAACAGGGCCTAATGCTGTAGCCACAGGAATGGGCTGGGGAAAAGGAGGAATTACAGCAAACCATGCTCTTGCCTTTAGCCAAACACAGCTTTTTAGGGACAGGTCTGTGTGGCCTCACAATGGGAGGTTTGTCTCCCTGTGTATATTTTCTGATAGCCAGAATTACTGCACAGTAAAACCTGAAGCTTGGCTTAGTTTCAACCCAAACCAGACTTTGCCAAGCTTCCAGGTCCACCTAAGCCAATAAATTAACTCAGGTTCACCTGAAATTTGACTGAGCACTTTGTTTTTTGGCGTTTGGTGGTTTATTTTCTTTTTCTTTTTTTTTGTGGGGGGGGGTGGTGGGAGGGTTGGTTGGGGGAAGGGCTCTGTGGCAGTGTCTTAAACAGTCACGGTACTTCAGGTGTTGCAGCCCCCAGTTGCAATGAGCTTAATCACTTCAAGTGACTCTGCTGGCCTGAACTGCCAAAGCAAACCCTTTCTGAAAACCCCTCTTGTCTTGCAGCAGCTAGCAGTATGTACTGGCAAAATCCCAGAGCCCCGAAAACCCATGATATTGGAAAAACCAAAAAATGTTAGCAAAGCTGCACCAACAAAAAAACAAAAAAACAAAAAAACAAAAACAAACAAAAAAAATTAAGAAGGGATATGGGACCCCAAGTGGATTCAATACCATTTGAAAAAAGAAAATAAATCTATATTTCTATTTTTCTAGGATTGTTACAAGACTCTCACCCTCCAGAGTGGAGTACCTGGGGCTCCATGGGCTCCTGAGTGTCCCAGGGGAATCACCCATACCTCACTGTGTGTCTGTACTCCTCTCAGCAGAGAATGAATGCAAAGACTGTCACATTTCCTTGCTTGCTGCCTTCAGATTGATGCTACCCTCTTTCTGGTGCCTTTCAAGGGCTATCATCTGAGTGCACTGAATCAATTTCAACCAGTAAACTGCATTATGTGTTTGGACCCAGCCACACTCAGGTTTTGTTTTCTACATTCTTTCAAATCCATACACTGCATTTAAGCAATGAGCTACACCAGGCAGTGGTGATTGAGTGATTACTATACTCTTCAGGTGTCATTATGCCATGGGAATTTGGAAACCAGAGCACTCTACCACCTGAGAAGTGCTGTAATCCTGTAGAAATGCACAGAGTGGGAAATCTTCTAAAACAGAATTTATGATCATAAATAAAACAAGCAGAGAACATTTGATATGGGTAGAATGTCATTGTCAGCCAGAATTGCCACTCTTAAGTACTTGTCACAACATAAAAGTAAGTCCAGATAATTATGAGACTATTGTGCAAAGTTTGTCAGTGGAGCTCAAACTGTTAATAAAGCAACCACACAGTGCAGCATTGACAGAGAGATCATTTGACCATCCTGAAGCTGGAGAAAATAGTCCAGAGTGGTGGTAGTGGCTGACTCTCCATGATTCTGCAGTAAGTCACTGACCACCAGGAACAGATAGTTAAGTTCCTGACCTTCTCCTTTGCCCATTACAGTCCTATAAGAACAATAGATATGCAAAGACATCAGGAGTTTTCAGCCAGGATCCAGCTTGGCTTGACATCAAACTTGACAGAGTGGCTGCTGCTGTCAGAGAAACCCTGGCCTCCCAGCACGCAACACAGGCCTGTTGGCAGGCAGCTGTTTGCAATAGCTTTGGTGGTCTTCTGCATCATATGTGGCAAATAAAACAGTACAGTTCTTCCCATTTTGTCTTTAAATTATACAGATAATTCCTTGTGCAACTTATTTTATCAATGGTCAAAATAAGAAACATTCATTTTCCAGTGTTGGCTAAGACTCGGTGAATCAGGCTAACACTGTCTGAATCACACTGTATACACTTCAATATCTTTCTTTATCTCAAGTACCTTCTAATCAATAGAATTCAGAGAAATAATAGCTAACTTAGCTGGTTATCTAAATCCTTGCATTTGCAGCTATTACTATCAACAGTCCAAATCCAGTGTGAGAACTAGAAGCATTTGAAAATTTGCATTTGATATCTAATTGAAAGTGCAGCCCCAGCCCACAGGTATCCTACGAATCCAGGAGGTGCTTGTGAAAACAGGGCCTTAGGTCTATCTGATTTAGAGATGTGTCCAAAAGATGCTCTTGCTTTTTTTGGCGGCTCAGGGCAGAAGGAGTCTGTTTAATTTAATGGAGTACCTTGACAATCCTGCTACACAACAGAGAGGGGAATTTATCCCAGTAAACAGTTCACAAAGCTGAGAGGCATGGTTTGTCATTTTTGCATCACATCTTTTAGCAGTCTCCTCATCCTTACTGAAAGTCAAAGATGCAGAATCTCTAATGCTAAGCTACCACTCTGTTTCTGAGCTCAGTTTTAGCTCCTGCCAATACGTACAGGTTGAACAGATGCTGATTTTCCTAAGTCCAAATTAGTGCAGACAGTAATACAAGCACCATGTCCTCATTCCCTTTTTCCCCCAAGATTACTAATAAAGAGTCTATTGCTTGGCTACTGATTGTACCACGTGCTCTAATTACTTGTTTCAATGATGGCAAACACATTAAACAAGTATTAAACAGCATTTAAATCAGTGCTCTTTGAGGAGGGAAAGACAAGCAATGGAGGCATTTATTAATCACTAAATTAGTATCCAAATTAGCATGACTTTTGAGAATTTTCATTTTGCAAAAATGTCCTCCTGGGTTAAAATAAAACCTCAGAACAGCTTTTAGAGCATCGAGTTCTAAACAGGTCTGTTTACATCCCCTAGAGCCCAGGGGACTTTTAAGGGGAAAGCTAATGTGAGAAGCATTGACTGTAATGACCCAAGAAAAACATAGATCTTCCTGCCCCGTGGGCTGACACATAAGTACACATGGAAGCATCCAATATAAACTGGTTTACTTTTTTTCAAATGCCACCGTGAAATACACTGGTGCCATACAGCACATTACATCAAACATATAAATGTCACAGGATTAAAGCCTTGTCCCAAATAGCCAAGAAACAACAAGCACAGCTCTTGCATGAGCTGCCCCATGTGTGCCAGTGGCCTGACCCATGGGAGCACTGCTGATCCTTCTGTAGGAACTGGCGGCCAAAAGCCCAGGCCCTTTGTCTCTGCGAGAAAATTCCCCCCACAGAGCAACACAGGCAGTTTTTATCTCGCCCTGCTAATAGAGATGATAACCTGCGACTCACTCCTGACAATGTACCGGTGGGAATAGCAGTGAAATAAAACACCTTCAGTTTGCACAGCGCCCACAGGTTATTGCTGCCACTGCTGTGCCCTAGGACACAGGGCCAGCCAGCTCCCTGTGACCACTGACAAAGGGTGGTACTAACAGGACCATGTTCCCATGTGGACTGAGCAGGATGACCTAAAGGATTTTATATTACATTTAATGCTATATCCAAATTAAAGAATGAGTGATTTGCAACCCCTCGAGACCTGCCACTTTTGCTCTAAAAAACATCTACTTCAGGAAAATACAACATATACAACATCACACTTGTAATCTTGTTACCAAATCCTGACACAGCAGAGCACGCACACAATAGGGTGCATTAGAAACGTGGCAGCCTGCCTCCTAATTAGTAAACAGTGTCAGTCATTTGTCAATTAAGGGGTTTTATTTTCTTGTGGGAAGGAAATTTCTAGAATACCGTGAAGCACACACACTCCCTCCATTGTTCTCAGCTGATAGAGGTAGATTTGGATGATTGCTTTTTTCCTGTTGCCTCTTAACATTGCAAATCAAACTGCAATCAGAATAATGAGGTGTCAGTGGTTGAAACCATAGCTGGTACTACATATTGTCAAAGATTGTTCACACTAATCAACTAATAATGACATTATTTCCTCCACCACACTAAATAAAATTCCCCTGGTTTTGCAACACAATTACTAATAACCATAGAAACCTTAGTATGTTTAAGGAGACTATTTCAGAGATTATCTGGAGACTTATTTTAAAATGAACTGGGAAGACAGATCTTCCAGGTGGAGCTTATTTTAGAGTAATTAAGTAGATGTAGTTCCTGTGGGTGTATAGCATTTTCCAGTAGAATTAAGTATTTTTTCTGCTAATGATGCATATGAATTAAAATAGTAGCTATTATGCTGATGAAGAATGTATTAAATATTTAAACAATTTAATAAATACATTACAGTAAAAGCCATTCTTTAGTCTCTGAAAGAAAATCATAGGAAATTATACTCAATAAACAATTTTTAAAAAGGATTTACTATTAAAGAAGGGATGATGAATACATATTTCTTTCAAAACAAAAATACATTTATTCCTCAAGAGAGAGATATCTCCTGATCATCAAGTTTTTTAAAAAACTATGGTGGCACAAATGCTGGAAATATTTTGTGTTCTCTAAGTCAGTGACTAAGTCACTTTGAAGGCTTAAGAAATTATTTGCTTATTGAGCTAAATTTCATCCAGATGCAGCAACATTTTTAAACAGAGATGACAAGTAAGAAGACATAATTGTTGCGACACAAACATTGTTTTGAAAACATTAATCAGAAGGGAAAAAGAAAAGAGCAAGATCTGAAAGAGGAAGCTGAAGTCTCAAGGTTAAATAAAGATACCCAACATTAAAAACATAGGAAAAAGGAAAATTCAACTCTTTGTTAAAGCAAAAAAAAAAAATAATAATAACAAAAAAAAAAAAATCCCAGTGATGTGACTGGCAGTTTTATTCCTGAGTTTATAAATGCAGGATACCTAGAGCACAATTTTATCACCTTGTCAAGTTGTTACCTTCAGATTTATTCAAAAAGACTGAGAACAACAAAGAACAGAGCATATCCCAGTAGCATCCTGACTCATTACACTAAAACTGCATCATGAAGAAGGCAGATTTGAGAGGAGATTGATGAATACTTTGATAAAAATAAGAGCCATACTAAAAGAAAACACTGGCCCAGATTCTTCAATCCAAAGATATTTGAGAGGTTTCTTACAACAATACAGAGCATCAACATTGTACAAGTTGCATTTAAAATTCAACCCAGAATGCAATTCATTTTTTCATAAAAATCCCACAAAAACTCAAACAAAATTAAGGTATTTTATGTAACTACATTTCTTCCCTGATATATATGAGGGGAAACTGAGATTGGATATTCAGATTGCATTACATAGCAACCTGGGCATTTGTGGAGAAAAACTCATAAGCACCTGATTAAGCCTCTTTCTTATTGGCAAAACAAATAAAACCGTGCTTAAGTTGAAATATTTTGCTGAATATGGTGTTTTGCTGAATCAGAGCTTTCCCAAATGCAAACTTTTTAACAGCATCAACTGCAGGCCTCCAGATTTTGCAGGCTTATCTGAACTGAAACCCAACTGAAAGCCTTCCAAGTTTGCCCATTTCCTAATGCTTTGTGAGCTGTGCCAGTGACTCCTGGGATCCAGTTTTGGAATGCATTTTGAATATTTTAAATCACAAATTTCCCCTTAAAGAAAACAGATGTATGCACGTATTCACTTGAGTTCTTTATAATTTGAAACAGTATCATTTTAAACCAATCTCATTAGATACAGATGAACAAGTTTGTTTTTATCCTGGCAAACTGCTGTTTCTATTATTCTTGTAGAAATATTTTGCATAGCATTTTTTTCTTGCAGTGAGTAATTACTCTTACTCTGCCATCTTGAGACAGACCCAGAAAACATGCCCATTACTGCATCTAAATGAACCTTTTAAATATAAGGCACACACTGTAAACAATAGACTCCCGATGGCTGGCACTCATTTACATGTTTTCTTTTAGATGTGACTACAGGTATCTAATTCCATTATCCTCAGTACTTCACAGAATTGCCTCCTTTTTTCTTTACTCACTGCCTCCCTTATCAAACTCAGGATGAATAATCTTCATGAAATGTAAGATGGCTTGAGGTGCTTTGTGCAGCATAAAACCAGGCCATTTTAATAGTAATTTATTCCCACATCTGGAGGAATGCTTGGAAGCATTTCCAGATGCTGATGTATTCTCCTTGCATTTTCAGGAACTGCGTATAACACTGGACCAGAATCGATGATCGCCACCGATGCACAGATGAATGCCCATAGCAAACTAAGCCTTCAAATTCTCAGCTTGCAGAGCACTTGTTCATTTTCTTTGGTGTCTGTCTGCAGTAAACATCTGTTTCCAGTTATGGCACTACCAAAGGCTTCTCCTTTGACTGTTATTAACACACAGGCTCATGGTGCACTGGGGTGCACTTCTGTGCAATATCTGGAAAGGGAAGTCTGACAGGGCTGTCACAGGAAAGACAGTTTGAGTTGCATCTGCCTATTTACCCAGTTGAATTTACCTTTATAAAGCTTCAGTCTGATGAACTGAAAGCACAGGCACTTTTCTACAAAACTTTGAGAATAGGAACATCCCACAAAAAGAAAAAAATTTATCATGTGAAAAATACCCCCTCGCCAAAGCTGAGAGAATTCATTGCGGAATTAAGAGTTTGGGTACTGAAACTGCTAATTCCCAAGGATGTCAACAGTTTCCAAATGCCTAGAGGCTTCTAAAAACCTGTGTCCCAGCACAGTCTTAACATCACTGATCACAGGCTGTCTTTCTCTTGATTTCTAACCACTCAGATTTGTTTTAATGTTCTTTTATTATCCGCCTTCCTAAAATGTCTGTCATCATGCTGGGATCTTAAACACTAGGGAAAAAGCCAGCTTTTTTCATGTCCAGTAATGACAAATGCAACTAAGAATTTATCCCAACAGAGACAGGATAACAACAGTGGAGAAAAAAAGGCTCTACTCAGCACCCAGGAATCCTGTGCTTCTTTCAGATGCACTGCAAGTAATGCACCACTGATCTGCTGGAAGGGAATATTACAGAAGAGAAAATGGAGAAGGGAAATCCTGTTCTCATGGGATATGTTCACAACCACACAGCTGCCTGCTCCATTCCCAGAACTGCTTCATGTGCCCTGTGGGATTCTGACTCCGTTTCTACCAGTTACAGCAGCATTTGGTATATCACTCTTTACAACATATCTGCACAAGAGCAAACATCTCAGAGACCCCCCCTGACATGTAGAAAGCTGAGCAGATGAAGCCCACACCATTTTCCCCCTAATCTTTTACCCTTTTTCTTAGACTGATTCAGTAAGTTGTCAGTGACACCAATAATGCAGATTTATCAACCATATCAGCTGAATGACTCCTCTGTTCTCTGGTTTCCAACAGCATTGTAATGCTTGAAAAAATGAATTCTAATGAGGTGTCACAATGACAGGACATTAATGGCAGCCTACACTGAATTAGAAACTGGAGAACCATCACAAACTGCACACCCAAACATTTGGACTGAAACAAGTGAACCGAGAGTTTTATTTTCATTCCTGAGAGAACACATTAGTTGGACAGCAGAAGACAGTGGTGAGGAAAGTGAAAATAAGTTCATTTATATGTCCATGGCTGCATTTTGAGATCATTTTGGTGAAAGTACTGCATAGACTTGTATTTTTGTAACAGAACTGGCAGAGAGACCAAGGACAGAGACAAATTCTGGGCAGTAGTAGTAGAGTTAACAACACACAAAGAAGGCATCTGAGCGGAAGAAGATGCTATTTCTACATAAGGGAATAAAGAGGATGAGAAGAATGGGAAGTGGAAATAGGGTGGCATTAAACAGAATCTGTGCAATTAAAAATGCTAATAGCCTCTTGGAGGCTGTTTCCAAAACAAGCTATTTCCTTTAGACAATCAAAACATCATCAAGTTAACTATGTGCAGAGCCTGATTTCTCCTTATTGCAGAAAATGGACTAGAACGCTCCTGCCTCAGGGTGGATGGCAGACAAGAAAAAGGAGTTTCTTGTTCCTCTCCAATTCTGACATTAGAGTCAATGACGAAGAATTTAGACTTTGAAACAAAAAATACATCTCCAGGTTCTTCCTTATTCAGTTTGGTCCCATGACAGTCTTAGCAAAGACCCAACTTTAACTTGCATAAATGAGTCTGTCACTATTATGTACTGGGACCTGGTTCTGACCCTTTCACACCAATGTAAAATTGATGCCACATTTCACAGAATTAAGGTCAACATAAACTTTTGCTGCTGAGCAGATCAGCTTTTATTTTTTTTTTTACATCATCCCATTTTACTTAGATTTTTTTTGTTGTTTTTTTTTCTCACAGTCCCAGAGAAATGTACAAGTTAATTTTAATTTCAAGTAGTCTTTCAGATCCATGAGTCTCTACCATGAATATGACACTCTGTGCATGCACCAGCTTCAGCTTCCATGAAAAACCACATGGTAGGATGGATCTTTCTGTTAGATAAGATGTTGGTGAAAATACCATATCAACAGCAGTGTAACCTCAAGGACCTGCTCCAAATGAGATGATATACTGAGAAGATGGCAGCTTCATCTCTAAATCATATTGCTTCACTTGAATGGATGGCAATGGTGTCTGAAAGTAGAGACTGGAACCGGATGAATTTGAACTTTAGCATTAAATCAAAGGACTTGTTTTATTTCAGTGATAGCTCTTATGATTACTCCATTCAGTGAAGTGTTATGAGTGCTAGGAAAGAAAGAATTGCAAAAAATAATTTTGACTGCTACACAAATGCTAAACAAAACTACATTGTATTTTTGAAATATTTGGGTAAGCTGATGCAAGCACATTACACCCAACACAGCAGAGGTCTGTGTTCCAATGAAAACAGTAACTTTTCTATTCTGTCATCTAGGAAAAAAGGTGCAATTATTTTTTACAATTTCATTTTTCTTTTCTCAATTGTATAACTCAGACCTTAGTCTCATTCTCCCCAAGGTTTTGTCCGGGTACCACTTATAACTCTCTGGGCTCCTCAGACAGATGTATAACTCTGTCCCTCAGAGAAGCCTGGCTGCATTTTCTTTCCTCTTCAAGCTGTTTCCTTGTCAGACATTTTCCAGCTCTGACTGTATGTAGTTCTCAAAAGACAACAAATTAAAAATTTCTGGATGTTTTTTCTCCCACCAAAAATTTTATATTTTTGCTCCATTCTTTATGCTGCCTAGAAGAACAGAAGGACAATATGTAGCTTTTAATACCTCACTGTTATAATCAAAATAAGATAATTGGATGAGCTTCTTTATGTATCTGCTGGCATAACACCAATATGGATGGTCTGGTTTAGATATGGTTGCCTCTAAAATGTGATTAAAAAAAGTTCCTGGTCTGAAGAAACTATAAACTAGTCTAATACATGTAACTGTGAAAAGCACCCATGTATTTTCATGAATTAACTTTAAAAAGTAATCATTCATTTCATCAAAACAGAAAATAGTCTGACATAAATAATGGCACTATGAGAACTCATGAGTCAGGGACTTCTGTCAAACTATCAGAACATAAGCTGTGCTTTTAGTTAAACCCATGAAAACTTGCAGTCATCCATTATGAAATAAACAGTATAGTTCCATTTCAGACACTTGTCCATCACCAGGAGTATTTAAATATCTTCACTCACATTGTTCTGTACACATATCATTTAAACTGACTGAGCTTTTGAACCACCAGGAAAGTTTTATTGGGCAAACCTACCCTTGGCACACTTGCTCTCCTCCAGATTCATGTATATCTTGATAAAACATTCTGAGGGGAAAATAAAGGCTGGTGACTTGTAGAGAAAGGGTTCTTGTAGAAAAAGGGAGAAACATTTTGCATAATATATACATTAAATAGATTTCTTTCAAAATTAGTTTCATGGGAAACCTGGCTTTTGCCCTGAATCAAAATTCAGCATGTTTGGAGATACCAAGAGCCCTAATGCAGCCTAGAAAATATGTTCTTTCTTCATTTGAGTCATTTCTACTTAGGCAATTAGCAGTCATTATGGAGACTACGAGAAATTTTGGGAGCCCCATTTGTGCACAGAGAGCTACTGCAGCAGGTACTGTACAAACACAGGACATGAGGAAATTTCTTGCCACTTCAGCTTTGCAGAACAATCATCTGCAGTGTTTGTTCTGACTCTGAGGGCAATACTTCACCTGGCAAATTTGCTTTCAGCAGTGCGTGATGTAGACAGTGCTGGTGTTACTTGAGATGAGCACAAGGCAGCTCTAGCTCTGGAGTGCACAAACTAAAACTAAAATAGGTAATGAGCTTACTCTAATAGAGCCATAGTAAAACAATAATCTCCCCAAATACAGGATAGGACTACTAGTAAGAAAGCTTTTAATCTTCGCTTGATCTTGTTGCTCTGATTCAAATTAGGAGCAATTTCATGGATGTCAATGGAGTTACTCAGGTAGAAATTTGGATTGAGAGCACAATCTGGTTTACCATTCAAGCATATTTAATAGAAATAGAGGAAAATTGTCAAATGCTGTTCATAATGTTCTTTTAATTGAATTAATAATTATTCACCTTGCTCAAAATTAAGAGTTTTTTCATGTTTTGATACTGAACTAAACCCCTGCTTATTACCAATGCTTATCTACCTTATTACCGAGAAAGAAACCTTGCAAATGACTTTTCTAGCTGTAAAGATTCCCTCACAAATACAAGAATCTGCATCTGGTGCCTGGTGTACCCTGTTTGAGCAATCCAAACAACTGAAAATGTTCACATGTTGCATAAGTAAAGACTAGACAGATAAACAGGAACTGACAGACTAAAGAGATTTTTAATTCTACCACACAGAATCAAAGTCTTTACCATACCAGAGCTTTACTCCCAACACATGAAATGTGTTAATAAGAATTCAGTCAAAGTCACTTCCATTAGAAACCTTTTAAAAGAAGCTTAAAAATCACCTTTCATACACATTTTTGTTTCTTTTCACCTGCATTTTATACTCCCTTGTCAATTACACCAATGCAAATCCAAACTCACTTAGCAGAATGTACAGAATAATTTGAGATTTGAAAGAGGAATTGGGACCATTTTTATCTGTCTGAATTTATGTTCTACTCCAAAGTTTAGGAAATGGGCCATGTATGACTTTTATATCTTCCTTGTCCTCAGCAGAACTTTGAGCATTGTTAAATCATCTTGACTATTTTTATGGGAAAAGAGGACCACAATACTTATTTTCAGAGATGCTGAGTCTATGGTATTAATGCCTTGAAAACATGCCAGGAAATTGTATTCTATAGAGTCTCGGTAGTGCTCAGGAGTGTAGATGGCTGGTGGAATTTTAATGCCCATACATCACTCTGTGAGGGTTATAATCCTGGCATGAGTAAGCTCTGTGAGGCATCTCATTAAAGATCAGTCCCTGCTCTCAAAGGGGGAATTCTGATTTTCATGTCTGGGAGTGGCTTGCTGTGGCATCTTTTCCTCATCCTCCTCTGCTACATATTTATTAATATTGACATATGGTTATTTAAACAAAGCAACTTAATTTGTTCCACATGAGAAGATTGGGAAGTAATGCAGGGATTTCAGAAATGGCATTTGCTGATTTCATTGAACTAAAGCTCCCTCTGAAGTCAGACTGACCCTCAGAGAAAGAACAGTGGTGTGTGAAAAGGCAAAAGCAGCTTACTCTGGGTAAATAAAACTAAACACAATGAAGATGCTGCAAATGGACCCTCCTCAAGGATTACCTGGGTATTCTGTGCACATACTGTGATTGTAGGAAGCTATTGAATGAGTCTGATATGGAAATCAACTTCTTCAATCCACAGCCTAATTTCCCCAGCTTCTGCATTTTCTGTGAAGTTCTTTTAGCTGATGTTCCAGTATCTACCCAAGGTTCCATAAACCAAGAATCCAATGCAATCAAAATGGTGAAAATCCTGGAAACTTTCTATCCCATCATGAATGCTCAGCTTTAAATATTCTTTCCTGCATTTTCAGGCATGTAGTACCTTCTCTGGCCTGTTATTCTTTCCTCTCTGGAGCTCACCCCAAGACATGATATTCATAGCCAGAGAATGTCTTAATCCAAGTTAGCAGGATAGTTGTAGGTACTGCACTTCCACAATATTTCAGACTTTTCAAACAAATCCACTTAGTACTTGCTAAAGTTTTCCTGACCAGGGGAAAACTCAGGAAGAGTTAAACTGGAGGGATTTGCAGTACTTTTGCATTTCTTGGTGACTTCACACACTTCTAGCTGATATAAGATGCAAAGAAGCTTATAATTTACAACATCATATTTGGGTTCCTAGTATATTTAGGCTTTACAGGTTTATTGTCATGTCATCTATTGGGAGTTCCTTCTATCAGTTAAAAGAAGTTTTTCCAGGTAAAAATAAGTTCAAATAATACTGTAAGTACATGTCAAAGGAGTCAATCTAGTGCCATTGATGTGAACTATACTGTTATTTTGTGTGGTAGAATTCTGTGATGTCTTTTGCCTTAGTGACAAATGCTGGTTGTCTTGCTGAGGGGAAAAAGAAGAAATATCATTTTAGCTAAAATTATATTTTGAGCAAATGTGGATATTTTCATAGTCCAAAACCACATTAGACAAGTAAAGATACTGAAGGGAACCTTCCATGTAATTCAGATGTGTTCTTGCATACTAATGTTCATTGAACTTTTGCACTGAATAAACTTATATAGCTTTTTCCCAGAAGACAAAACCTAAAAATGTCTGTAATATTACACAAACAACAAGTCAAAACACCAGATGAAAATCCTGTGTCCCCAATTGAAATACATCTTTCTTCAAGGTCCTGTAATTTTCCATAGAGAGATGATGAACTAAGGGAAAAAATATCTTTATACAAGATGTGAACTTGATTATTATGAAGTGCTTTTTAGCTAGAGTTATGGAGTACTCATGTTTTGATCTCTGCCTTAGTTAAAATTCAGAGACACTAAATGAAAAACAAAAAACAACATTTGCAGTTGTCAACTAATAAATAAAAGATGTCTTTTGTGTAAAAGATTTTGTACATATTGCTTGAAATTATCTTCCAAAAGTTGCTAAGGGTCAGATTTTCCACCATGATGTTCATATCTTTTGTAAAGTGACCCAAAAGAGAAAGCAGTTCTCAGACGCAATTTTTCTAATGTATTTTGGGCTATTCCTTCCCCAGCTCACTCTGGGTGGCATCACTGAGGCAAATGGAATCTTTACATAAGCTTTTATTCAGTTACAGCAGTAATGAAACAATTTGGAGAAAATTGCAAATGTTATAGTAAAGTTAATGTCTGTAGTTGTTGAAGGAACTGCAAAGATCTTAAAAGGACTGCTAGAAGACAGGAGTAAATCTGAGGTTAACAGGGAAATTTAATAGAACTGGGAACAATCAAGATGTGTATTTTACCTTCTGTTTCTCCTCCCATTCTCCAGTGTATGTCATCTGTAGCTAATGTTCTACATCCCTCTAATAAGGGAAGATGTTTGTGAGTGATCCAGGCACTGCACTATGTAGATGACTAAGGGAAGCTATTCAATCCCATATTATTATTTATCAGTGATATAAAATCATCTAACCACTTCTAGCATGGAACTAAGCTCCTGTGCTGGACAATCCATACACAATTCATACACTTCTGCTTTAAGCATCACTCAGAAACCAGTGCCAAACTGCCTTAGGTGCTTTATAAGAATGTATTTAAGAGGGTACCCTCCCCAAAAGAGCACACTCATCACACAGATGGGTAGGAAGAGAAAAGACACATTGCTAGAAATTTCCTATGTAAGAATAAAGTGATCCTGATGTGATAACAGGTAGATAGCATTTAAAAATACACTTTATAGCTTCCTAACACAAATCAAACACATGGTGGTCACAGTCCTTCAGTTCTGTTTAACTTACGTTGCTTTTCCACAGAGCTACAGATGCATAGAGGATGATGATCTTTTCGGGTTTTTTTGACAGATTTTTAAAATGCTTTTAGCCACAAACAAAATATGAGAAAATTTAAACAGATGTCAAAATAAATTTCCACTTAAATTCCCTATATGAGCATGATTTGTGTACCGCTTAATTTGAATAGCACTTGGGTTGTTGAGAAAAAAATTTAGCTTTAAAGGGAAAAAACCCCAAAACAAATACAGATAATATATTAGTGGAAAACCAGAAATATTCTGTTTGCATTCTGTTCCAGAGGAACAGAAAAGAGGGCACAAAGACATGGTATCTTAGCAATGCAACCCAAGCAAATACTTGAAAAAAAGGCAAGTACAATTGGACCACATTGAGCTTGATCATTGCCAAAAAACTCAAGTTTGTTTCAGGAGACTTATGAATGGCATGTATCCCAGCAACTGCAGAATGTGTAATAGGAAAACCAGGTAGTGGTTGTTAAGAGATAGAGCTGTAGGAAGAATGTGGAAATGACTGGGAGGACAAATGCTTATTCATTTGCATGATATCGTAACTTATATCCAATTTCAGTGCAGTAGGAAGCAAAGAATTAAGCCCTAAATCACCAGAATTTTTTTAATAACCATGCTGAACCAAGTAAGTCAGGGTCTGCTGTCAGGCTGCAAATGAGGTACTGTCTTGGTTTGTACTTTCTGCTGCTAGAAGAGGAGCTGGGAGCAATGCAAACAACACTTTACATCGCCTCTCTTGGGACTGTATGATGCCCAGAGATGACAAAGATACAAACTGTTCCTTGCTTCTGACACAGAGGAGGAAATGCCCATCCCTGAAAAAATCATAAAATGGTGTAGCAGAGAGAATTCCAGCTACAATACATATGAGCCATGGAAGAAGGAGATGCAGATTGCTCTGTATCAGTTCAGATACAGAGCAGAGCAGAAGTTCAGAGAACTTTTTTTCAGCTTGACGGCTACTCTCAGCATTTATTGTGAGAGCAGCTTGTTCCAAGATGCTGGGGAGTGCTTAATGGCTACAGCAAGCAGGGACTCCGGTAAGCTAGGAGTCTTCTGCAATATTACTTATGATTATAGGAAATTAGACTTGATGACTACATTGAACCTTCCAACCTTATGTCTGGGAAGTCTGTGCTTTTCTTTTTCTGTTGTTGCCAAACAGGAAACTTAGCAAGTAAGAAGGATGGAGTGATTTGGCCCTGATGGGTGAATACTGGCTGTTGTCTCCTACAATTGAAAGGAAAATATTTGAAGGATCTATTACAGTCTGATCAATGGGTTTATCCAGGCTGTGCATTAATTATTATGTGTTTCATAAATTCCCAAGCACTTTGGGGATACAAATGCTAGAACCAAATCTAATTTTAGTGTAAATATTCATTGGCATAGTCCAATAACATCTGCATTCCAGTATGATATTTATTTGTACAGTTTTTTTCCCCTGCACCAAAAAGGGGTTCCGCTTCTTGGCTAAATTCACAAGCAGTGGAAATAAAAGCATCAAAGCATCCTTCCCCCTCAAAACAACAGGATTTTTTTTCTTGTAACGGGCTGATCTATTCATGCACCACTTCTCCATATGGGAAACATATCAGACTATATTAAAAATACGTGTGGTGACCTTCATGCATGTTTAGGACTCATGAGCCATATTTAAGACTCAAAGCACATTTTGTTCATTACCTCACTGCAAAAGACAAAAATTCCAACAAGACAAGGATTATTCATGCCCATCATGAAGCTCAGACAGCTTTACACTTGTATCCCAGCAATGGTGGCATCCTGTTGCAGGCCAGTTAGCATGCAGGTTGCATGTAATTAATTTTAGCTTCAGTATCCCTAATTGAGATGTAGCACAATGTGCTATTGTATGGGGAAATAAAATTATCCCAAGAACTTTTTATCAGATGGAAATGGAACAAAAACTTGTATTAGTTACTTAGGCAAAGCAAAAAATCAGATTCTATACATATGTATTATTACTTCATTTCTGTTTACTTAAAAAATGGAAGTAAACATTATTTTTATAACAGAAAAGAAATTAGCTCGCTGAGGATTTAATTATCCTTTCTTTTCCAATGGGAATCAATGCTATTGGCAGCTTGCAGACCTGTTCTCTTGACAAATCAAGTTGTTGTCTGAGGCATGAAGTGTTAAGATTATGATCGACTCAGCGTGACATTGTGATTCATGGCTACTATATTACAGAGGGAAAAAGGGGATTTATGCTTCATATCCACTTTGAATTCATAGTGAAACAAGTGAATCATTCTATTCAACCTCAGGAGTTCATGTTCTACACCTGGGGGTTGAGCAATATAACAGGCTTGAACATTTTAAGGAACAAGTGCAATAAAATATCACTGTGAAATATTCTCTCTCTCCCCTCATGCTATAAGTTTAAAGAATCACCTGGAGTAAAGATTTAATAAATACATTTCATTAAAAGAAGAAGGAAAAAGGATAGGTATGAAAGGTGAATGAATATTGGTCAACTGGAAAAAAGACACTTCCAGACCGATAAATGTAACTAAAAGAATAATTATGCAGTCTCTGTAAGGCTTAAATTCTAATTGTAGGTCTAAATGACGTACACCATCTTTATTTTTTCCCCCTCCAATAAAGCCATTGATGAAAAACTGTTGCACTGCCATGTTTAAGCAAAGATATAACATTAAGTATGTTTGTTTTATTTTCTATATTCTGAGATCAACATCTGGAAACAACCACAGACAGCTGGGGTCACTGTAGCTGCTATAATGAAAGAGTGCATCAGCACAATTCTCCAGAGAAATGTGGCAAAACATCCATTTCACTGGACACCATTAATAGGATGTACAGTGCCATCCACTCCTCCTAGAAGCACCACCCGCCATGTGAGATAATTTAGCCATGTGCAAAATCTGCAGTCACAGCATCAAAAGCTGGAGGAAAATCTAGCCAATCCCTGTAGCACTCCATTTCAATTAAGTTCAAGTTCCCCTATTTTAAAAATATGGAATTCATGCTACTTTTGCTATAGTGTTAGAAAATGCATGGCAAATTGAATTTCACCCTTGCAAAGACAGCTTGACTGCAAAAGCAGAAACCAAAGTCCGACTGAAAAATGTCAGCACTGAATTCCTCTTCCAGCCTTGTGTTTATAATGAGTGGAACCAAGGCATGAAAGGTGACACAATGAAATTAAGGAAAACCAAGACTCCTGGTCTTTTTTGAGGAAAAACTATTCCCTCATTTCTAATTAAGTAAAAGTGTCTTTCCAGCTTTTATGCAAAACACTTTTGGTTATTGTTTTTGCAAAGAGGGACCAATCATTTGAAGGACTTGGAGAAAGTCCAGCAAAGATAAGGCTGAAAAATCTCTCTCCAGTTTAGAGGAAATGGTTTTCTTTTGTGTATGTATGATTTTCAAGATACAAGGGTTTGTTTTTTTATTCTGATATTGCTACATAGAAAAAGCAATGGGAAGAGCTAATTGTTATTAACTATTATTTTTTCAGCACACTGAGTGATAAACATACTTTGTGGACAAGTCTTTGTTAAATGATGTCCCACATTTAATGAATTTTGATGCAAATAGAAGCCTCTCTGTTCTTTTGTCTGACTTTGCTGAGGAAAAAGGGACGCCTTACTGACCTCCCACTGTGCTCCAACCTGGACTGGTGTTTTAGTGGTGTCTGCTCTCAAGAGATATTCCCCTACCTGAAGACAGGCCCTTGACTTCTGCTCCCAAGTTCACTACTGATGTACAATATCGAGGATCCTACCGAAGCTGTGGCTTTCTACTGTGGCATTCCAATAAGATGGCCTCTGTCCTAACCTGACACAGGGATGCTAATTAGTTATATACCATCCATAAAAACCAAATCATCTGCCCTTGTGAGAAGCAGATTCAATGATAAGATACTTTTCTATAGCACAAAATATAGGGTCTCATAGACTCTAGTTAAAGAGGAACATCACAGGCTGGGTTGTTCATAAACCACCATAAATTTGCTCAAACCATTCAAGTATTGCTCTGATGATGTCTGAACTTCCAAAGTTACTTTATAAAATCATCAGCACCTTTGTGGCACACCTGCTGTAAAACATAATCACTGGGAAAATTTCTCCAATGACAACATATCAAAACTATGTCAGAAAATTCATCAAGGTTAGAACTTGAGCTGATGTGCATTAGCTTAGACAGGCCATTGATTTTAAAGCAGCTGCAGAGATTGCTATCAATTTAGAATCCTCCTTTCCTGTAGCTAAGCTGTGCTGCTGAACACGTAAGAGACTCCCACGATGTCTCTGGCTAGCAGGTACAGTGTGAAATTCTCTTCAGCAAGGAGAATAAGATATGAAAATTGCATAGATGCACTAGTTGCCAAATGTGAGTATAGAATAATATGTTTGTAACTGGTAAACTCTCTGCAGTAGTTAACCTCATAAACCAGCTGAGATTCCTCTGGCCAGTTACAGATGTAGAGATTAAATAGCAGCTCAGGTATCTCCTATATTTCTAATACTGATCAAAAAGAGAAAATACCATTTTGACTATCTTATATAATCTGAAGATTAATGTCTGATCCTGGAGATCTCTAGAAGAAAGGTGCATGGATACATACTCATTATCCACCTCTGAGTTAATAACCACAGTTAAAAAAAGTAAGCCCAAAGCATCCACCTCTATTTACACGGCACTTCTGGATGTGCTTGAATCCCACTGCTGTCACTTCAGAATTGGAATCTCTGTGAACTTTCAGCTGGCTGCACTAACAGATAGGCTACTTACATTAGTTCTCTGGCATAATGAAGTGTATCTTCAGCTCTGTAAAATATCAGATCAACTTGATTAACTGGTGCAGTGACTGTTGTGTTATTTTTAGAACAATTCCCAAAAGTTACAATCTGCAAAAGTCTCAATACTACTTTTCTTCTATTAAGTATATTATTGAGTAAAATTATGCATCCTACTATAGCAGTGACCTCAAATTGATGGCTTCCTGTGGAGTTCTGTACATTGTGTACCCAGAGACCACCCCTATGCCACAGAACTTAAACCACATAAACCAGGAAAGCCATCAAACAAAGGTATTTAGCCGTGTTTGCTAATATGAAACCAAGGCAAACAGAAATGAGACACTTCTGAAGGTCACAGGGTGTTTTGCAGGAACAGCAAGATTTGAAACAGCAACTGGGGGCACATCTGTGGTGTGTAACTCAACACAGAGCACAGGTACCTCCAGCTCCAAATGGACAGATGCAGGAGCACTTCCGATGCCAGGTGAGCACACCAATCACACCCTGGTGCCCTGCTCTGTGGCACTCCAGTGGGTGTGGTGCTCCTCAGTGCACACTTCAAGACAAGAAGCCTGGCTCAGATGGCTGCCCAAGTCAGAGCTGGCTTCCTGAGCTAATCACAAGAGGAGCAGGGCTCTGCTTTGGGCACTAACTAGTTCCCTTATTCAGCTTCCTTATGCATTCCTTGAGATAATGGGAGTTTTACCAACTTCTTTCAGTTCTAAGACTGAGTTCAAGACTTGCTTCACATAGGACAGTGGGTAGAACAAAACACTGCTAAGAGAAAACTCACTGCTGGAACTGGCAAGTTATATAGATCTAGAGCTCTGATCCCAGCCACAAAAGAGTACACCATATTATGCAAATAAATCATTAGGTATTGCTATTAATTTCTCTATTTTATCTTTTGCAGCACTAAATACATTAAGAAATTTTTGATAAATTTTCCAATTATATTTTTTCAGAAGCATTGGCAAAACAATCTGTGGTATTAATGAGATGTTTAGTGCAAATTAATCATTAAACCGGACGGTCTATGCCCTGAAAAGTGATTTGTTTTGCAGGGTGTTTTTACTAGCACAGTCAGTCTTTGGAAATTATCATGTTTCTTGAAAGATCTTCATCATTACTTTGATTTTAATTTGTTAGAAAGGTAGTAATCCAAAAAGTCCTTAACAAGACCGTAGTCTGTCAACCTGTCCTTGCACATCCCAAGAATACACAGAGAAAGGATTTATAATGTTGTAGAAATGACACAAAATTCCACTGAACTCTGGGGTGCCCTATGGTCCTGAGGAAGGAAGTGGGAGAGACACTGGAGACAGGAATCATATTGTAGGTGAAATTAGCTCTGAGGTCACTGGAAGTTTACTGGAAATTAGTTCTTCCTAAAAAACTCCCAGGTTACTCAGGGAGTTACCCAGTTTTCTCTCCTACATTCAGCATAACATGGGCAGGGTTGATAATTTTCAGGGCGTTTTTAACTTCAATTAAATAAGCTCCAATAAAGAAGTCTAGTGCAGCAATGGATTCACTGGAGGAGCAGAAATTGTGAGTACATTCTGCAAAGAGAGTTTACACACACACACAGGTTCTACCCAACAGTAGCACATGGATGAAGTTTGGGGTTTTATTAAACAGCACAAACACACACTACTGCTGCTTCCAGTACTGCACATATGGCACTGTCTCCTAGCAGGAAGAGCAGTTCTTGTTTAACAGAAATACAGTTAATCTAAATATACAAACTGCAAAGCAATTATGAAATCAGAAGCAGCCATCAGATCATTTTAGCATCACTGCATTGTCTGGAGCTAATTGCTACATCCCACAATTACGTTGTTTACCTAGACATTTGCCTGTTTCTTGCCATGACTATTCATATGATTGCCTTATATTTAAGGCAGCATGGCTACACTGTGCACGGACACACTGTACAAGCATTCCTTTAGGATTTGACCCTTTCTTGGCTTTAGTTCATGCCTCTTGTTTTTGTGTTTGACATAAATTCAAATCATCTCGTAGCATCTATCCTTTCAAATCTCTTTGGAGTTCTATATACTTCTCAAAGGTCATAACTTTCTCTCTACTCTTGCATTTTAGCCTTAAACTTTGAGAGGTTGGCTGTGGTGGGTTTTTATTGTTGTTTTTTGGGGGTTTTTTTAGGTAGAGAAGCCTTCTTATGAAAAAAGCCCCTAGTATTTAATAACATTATGATTGCTATCCACTTTGTGTATTTTCCTGGTAGCCTTCAGCAAACTGACCTATAATTACTGCCTTTTTACATGTTTCCTCTCAAGTACTGTCAAGTCTCCGACTCAGCAAATACAGATATAATGACTTGAGTTCCTTTAAAAAAAAAGTTTAACTCCTTTTTAACAGCTATTGTATTCAATGTGACAGTGTGTTTACACTGGCCTTGTGTTTAAAACAAAGTCCTGATAGAGATGGTGGATTTCAGCTGAGATAAAATCCTTCAGGAAGCTAAAATCACCTTATCTCATCAGTCAGCTTGAGCACTACAGGGCAGATTTGGCCTCAGCTAAGTGCAGCAGACCTTTGGTTATTCTTGTCATGGGCCTCTCACTGTGGGATCTCCTGAGCTGTCTTTTCCCCCCACCTATGTTTAAAGAACTAATTGTATTTATAAAACATAAGCTGCCATACAGAAGCTTTTTACTGGAATCCCCTGCAAGTTTTGTGTTTTGTTTTGTGTAGCCTGTAAAAAGGAAGCTGAAGGGTGACCTCGCTGCTCAATGCAGCTTTCTGAGGAGCAGAAGGGAGAAAGAGGTGCTGAGCTCTTCTCCCTGGCTATGGGCCACAAAGGAATGGTTCAAAACTGCATCAGAGGAGGTTTAAACTAGACTTTTGGAAACACTACTTTACCAAGAGGGTACTCAAACACAGCAACAGGCTTCCTAGGGAGGTTATCCGCTCCCCAAGCCTGTCAGTGTTCAAGAGGCATTTGGACAATTTGCACTAAATAATACACTTTAACTTTGGGTCAGTCATGGAGTAGTCAGGCAGTTGGACTAAATGATCACACTAGGTCACTTGAATTATTTTAAGTATGATCCTGTATTAACATGTTTTTAGGAGTCAGACCATGAGAAGGCCTCTGGTTCTTCCACTTCTGTACAAAGAAATTTCACTGCAGATACAACATCCAGTATTTAGGTGGCTACATTCACATATGCATATGTTGATTTTATATTAAGAGGCTAAGATATTTTCATGTGACCATACATTTTACAAAAAAACCCCTCTAAACTATCAGAATCATATAATTTTGTAAAATGCACTCTAAATTCAAGGTTATGCTGATAAAATGTGTGAGTCTTTAATAGCAATTTCTGTCTGAGTTCAAGGAAGAATGAAGTTATGGTTGCAATCCTTACAATGAAACAAGAATGAATGTGGGAGGGGGTAGACAATGAAGATATTTTCTTTGGTCAGCACATTGTGTGTATTTTATTATAGAAGCATTTTGACCCAAACTGTGACTATTCAAGACACTAGAAGCTTTGACAGGGCTATGCTGACTTATTAACTCAGCTTTGCACAGATACAAAGGACAGAAAGATTTTCATTGTGGGACACAGTGGGTAACTTCAACTCCTTCAACATGAGGCTGCAATTACCATTTTGTAAACATTTTCATTGAGTCTAGGTCCACAAAATTTTGTAGATTTTCTTGGCCAAGAGTAATAGCTCTGAGAATGACAGTCTCATTCCCAAAAAAGTGTTTAATATAAAAAAAAGAAGAAAACAGTCACTCTAGAAAATCTTAATGTGAACAGCCTAAGACATCCTCCTGTAAAACTTGTGAAAGTCATATCAGCACTTCAGTACAAAGTTTAGTGCCCCTCTTTCCCAGCTCTCAGCTTAATACAAGTAGAACTAGACCAGACCCTTGTCCTCTAGTGATTACCAGACGGGGCAATGAGATTCAGAGCCATTAATACACAGGCATGTGAAAAATAATACATCAGGAAGTCAGAGGGATGTCCATTGATCTTTCCCAGCTCTCCATTTCCCCCCTTTCCAAGTGTTCTAAGCAAGTTAGAAATGAATAAATAGCAGGTGTTTAGATTTCATAGAATCATAGATTACCTTCAGGTGTTCCATCTTTGGTGGTATTTAGGCTGTAGCAGAGTTTCCCAACTGATCAACTTTATCTATATTCCTCTATCAGTACATTAGAGTCTTGGCAGATGCTATAAAATTGCAATTCTCTAGATCAGGATAAATATATTGGGAAAAACACCACAAGAATGGCTGACAACCAGTCTTTGGAGGACTCACGAATGTGCACGACAGAATATAGAGCAGCTTGTAATAAGAATGAAGACAATTTTATGCCATCTGTAAAATTCTCAGGACAGAAATGCTCTTAGCAATGGAGCTCTGATCTTCACAGGGGTCTCTGGACAGTGTTTTCATAATGATCATTAATCAATAGTGATGCTAATCCTAGCCACAGGGAAAAGGAAAAGGGGAAGAAGAGAATCAATTCTTCATTCAGTGAAGAGCCTGGATGAGACTGTGCAACACTGATAGAGTCTTCTCTGATTAGCATAAGGTCACATTGTCTCTTATGGCATCCACCTCCATGAAAATATTACAATGGGATTTTATTGTCTTCCCTTTCTAGCAGAGAGCCCATGATAAATGGTGTATGGGATTCTCAGTGTGTTATATACCAGTTCCTGAAGGAACAATATTTTGCATTCTGCATTTGCTCAAGAAATACTTCCCTGATCTTTCTTTTGTGTGCTGCAAAGCACCCGTTGGAGGGAGCAGATTGCTGTGTCATCCCCACTGCACAGGCCTTTTGTAGCCATATTGGTCCTCACCATGAGCATATGGGAACATTTTTCAAATGTCACAAAATCTCGTCGTTTTAAGGATTAATATTAAACACCTTTTACCACACAGAGGCACATGAGAGAGTCCTTGCAGATTTTAGCTACGTCCTGCATGATTTGCTAGAGTCAGCTGTGCTGTAAGCATCTTTAGTGACTGCAGATAATAGATATTCATGTGGTTAAAACCAATATCTCTCTCCACAAACCTAGCTTAATTAGGTTTGCTGCAATTTTCTATGATAATTTAGTTCTGCCTTTGCCTTTTGGCTGGCAGATTGTCCCTGGAAACCTCTTACAGAAATTCCCATTGACTGCAATGATTCTCAGTTAGGGCAAAACTGATCACTGCTGCCTTCCCTGCTGTTGAACTCAATCAACAAGCCATACATAACTCTCTAAAAATAATAATAAAAAAAAATATCAGTAAGGTCAGAAAAGCTGAACACTGTCTGTTTGACACCAGAAAGATAATGATAATGTAACTAGTTCTGCCAGGACTTGCATCAGAGCATAACAGATGAATCTGTCTCCATCCACTGAGTCACCTTGCCAACTTTTTTTCAATTAAATTCTTCTTATAAATCAACAGTGAAAGATTACTTTTCAGCTACAAGGTATTCAGTCAAACAGCAATATACCATCAGCAGCCGTGAGGCAAAAATATAAGGAAAATGAGAAAACTAACACTTTTTTTTTCCTTACTGCTCACCAGATATGAAACTTCTACTCTCTAAATCCCAAGACTAAGTTCCATTTTAGTAACGGCTCCTCCTCCCTGCCCTTCCTAGTTCACCATCATCACTGCTCTACAGGGGGGTGAAATACACGTCTTTTCAACTTTAATTTAGCTGTATTTGTGAAATTACATGATACCTCCCCTCTGTTTTTTAGAATGGTCTCAAATTAATACCTTATAAAGAACCTTCTTATTCCTCAGTCAACAGGGCTGAGGTTTTCTGCCAGCTTCCTTTCCAGTTACAAGGATCGCTCTTGTTGCACTACTCTTCCTTATATGTAATTCTTTCACATTTAACTGGAACTCCAGGAGGATTTAACCTGGGTGAAACTACCAGGTTGCTCATGTGCAATGCACAGCCTGATCCTCACAATTTTATTGCTGTTCAGCTCTGGGTTCAAGCCTGGTCAAGATTTTTGCCCATGCTTAATGTGCAGCCCGTTCAATAAAACAAATAAACATCAGCACTGGCATTCCCAGTTTCCCTGTGGGTTTGTATCCCATACACTCACACTCCTCTTACTCTGCAGCTTCCCACTGTGTTGTGCAGAGCATCTCTGCTGCCAAGGGTCCTTTGGCTTGTCCTGGCAGTGCAGGTGGCCGGGCGGTGGCGGCTGAGGCTGCCCAGCACCACCCGCAGTGCCCAACACCTGCCAGCCACCTTTGGAGGGAACTTCCATTGGCATGTCCCTCCTCTATCCTGCTGCTGATTTTCAGGACCCGTATAAGAACCTAATGGCCTTTGAGACTTTGGCTCTTCCTCCAGAGCTGGGCAAAAGTGATCAACAAATTCAGAAGTTATCAGGCACAGATGAGCAGTTTGCACACAAAAATCTCATTCCTCTCCAGACTGCACAGTGCCTCAAGCCAGACCTTGTTCTAACAATTTATGCACAGTCTTGCTGTTTGGCTGCTGCAGATCACACTAACCTGTCTCCTGTGCTTGTGCTTCATCAACATGCATTTACCTCAACTCACTGAATACCACTGTTCTCCTGTAGTTTGCAGGCAGAGGTTATGCAGGCCATCTTATTAAAGCAGGAAATGACACCTCTATTTTCAAGTGAATGCATATTTTTGGTATCAAAACAATGACAGAAGAAAAAGAATTACTTTCTATAATCACAAATTTGTATAGCCTTAGCTTATATTTGAAGAAAATAGTGAGATGTGACACAGATCAGTAAACCTTCTGAACAGAGAGAGCCAAATACAATTTAGAGACCAGCAAATTCCCAATAATGGTATGGAAAATGCAGCTATTGAAGAGACATTGTATATTACATTTGAGCGTCTTAAGCTGTATAATGCCAAAGAGAAAAAAGGTGTGCTAATTATTTTTTCACTCTGCCTACCCAAGTTCTACATAACATTCTAATAGCAATTGCCAGGACCATGGACTAAATTGCACATATTTTCTTCATTTAACTGTTACCTGATGAATAGGAGTATTATGGGGATTATTCCTCTTAATGACAAAGCTAATCTCCAATGTAACAGTTGATGATGACGAGTGCTTGTGCTATTCAAGGTAAAAATGAATTTTTCTATGCGCTCAACTTCAAAGGATTTTATTTGACTGAAAGAAAGAGAAAGCAACATAAAGGAGGAGACAGGAGCATGAACTCTGGATTGAAAAGGAGGATAAACTCTGATTATTTCAATATTTTGTACAATCCAAAGCTGTTAGAAAAACAGAAAGCGTTTCTTATATTAAACGATTGACTTGAGAGGAAAATGAAAATGCTCACGTTTCCTAATGTGCAGATGGACAAGTGCAAAGCTCTCAGTAATGATAGCCCATGGAAATAAAACAAAAATACCACAAATCCAGATGTCAAGCCAAGCCTGCTGAATTGCCATTGTTAGGCGCCTATAATACTACAGGATTTATTTTTCATTTGAAGAAATACTGTTTTGTGTCCACAGCCAGATATGTTCAGAGGGATAGCATATTACACAAAGTGCTATGATTCATACCTCCTCCCACCCCAGCCTCGCTCTTCTCTGTGGATAATGTTCCTGACAAATGATTTATCTTTAGCCAGGAACAGCAGTGCCACAAGGAGTGTCTGAGGAACTTTCTGCCTGAGGAGTGCATGCAAGGCAGTAAAATAACACAAATCTGGACAGGTACCTGTTTGAGGACATCACCACTTAAAGATAGAGAAAATAACACAGGGAGAAGAAACACAACAAATAAATACATAAATAAATTAGGTATCTGTTTCCTTTCTGCTCCCTGACAAATAATAAATCCTCCTTAGATTCCTTTGACCCACAAGCTCTGACACCTTGGAAAAAGGAAGGGGAGGGTAGAGGGGGGGAAAAAATCCCAGCAAACTGAAAACCAGAAACTTGCTTGCTAAGTAGGGCTTTATAAAATATTGCAGCTCTCAGTCTTCAAATGTCTAAAATGAAAATCTGCTGCAAGGACATAATAAAAATAAAATTGATAATGTGCTCCCCAAGGAAGGAGCACATGCTGCTCCCCAGTACCCAGAAGGCAACATCCCACTGAGAATAAAAACAACTTACATGGTAAGATGCAAACCCAGATTTGATTTAGAGATATCAGAAAACTTTCAAAACAGACGTGGCTTAGGGTGAAATTAGTGCATGGAAAATGCCTCTCTTGAAACAGTGCCCTTTTATATCATTTACCTTCTCACCCAGGAGGACTCCTGTCTGATCCCCAGCCCTGCAGTGCCCCATTCAGTCACGTCATTAACAGAGCACAGCAATCAATCCTGTCTCACTACGGGTGACACTCAATGAACATCAGGAAACAAGGCCCTGTTACATGGATATAAATCCATATTCCAGTTAACTGTCATTCCTTGGATACAGCAATCTAACAACTTTAATGATCCAGTAAAATTCTCCATCAGATACTATATTTTTGAAATTTATATGAATGTACATTTAAAGAATAAAATCCACAAAACCTGTAATTAAATTCAAGAGTGATGCACATATGTAAACATGCACATTCCAGCATTAAGAAGACAGTATGGGACTCACTTATTAATTGAATATTTCTCATTAAACCTGAAAATGATTATCAGGTACTGTGACCAAATTTCAGGGTCAACATAATATTGTGATTAATTGGCCAATGATTCTTCAGCATTATCAAGTCCCATTTTGCTATCCCATGCTCACATTAATTAAAAAAACAATGATCTCATATCTAATGTTCCAGTTAACATGTAGGGATCACTACACAGAAACAATCCACATGAAATTTTAGCCCCTGCTTACTTAGGCAGGGGAATATATTGGAAACAAACAAAAAATCAAAAATCAAAAAACAAACAAACAAAAACTTTCCTAGGTTCCATCTTTGCTCTCACTTGCACCAACAACTGTCAGGGGTTTTCTTACAAGAGGGCAGGAATCTGGTGTGGGGAATAAGAGTACTGCTCCTATTTTATCACTTTCCACCAGAGGTTCTTCCTGAGCTATTAGGAACAATGAGGATTTGACCTTTGCTATGCTTACAGGTAGCATTTTTATTTTCAAAAACGATATAGAACTAAAAGTGTATAAAATGCCAATAAAATAACACCAAGTCATTTTAAAACAAGCAACAAAATTAAAAATTGCAAACATGCTCATCACAACATGCTTACACTTCAGTACAAGACAGTATTCCTTGCACAGCACTTTTTGGTAGTTTACAGGAATATTCTACAATCTGAAGTTCTTTAAAGTTAAATTGCACTTCAAAGTTTCATTTACACACTGTAAAAATGATATAGTTAAGTTTTCAACAGGGAATGAATTATTCATTAAAGAAGATAATGGTGTTAAACTTGTCCAAGGAGCTATAACATTAGCATAAAGAATGTCTTATGTCACATTAATTTTAAAAACAGAAAACATACAACACAAAAGATATTGAACCATGGATTTGTTTTTTGATTACATTAAACAAAAAGCAATTATTCTTCCAGCAACCTTTTTATAGCATTTTAATCATACTGGTAGGTATTTCACAAGCCATTTGTTCTTAATTATTAATTGTATCAAGATAGTCTGGGTAGAACATGTCTCTATTCTGATTTTATTATCTTTGTTATTGCTTTTATGCAAAGATGCAAAACAGAAGTGCTTAAAAAGGAAAAACCTTTTTTTTTAAAATTTACATCTCAATGATATAGAAAAGAATGTGTATAAGAATATGAAAAACCTCTTTTTTAAAAAAAAATTAAGACCATCTGTGAAAAAAAATTCTCACCTACACAAAAAATCCACCCCCCCCAAAAGAAAGTAATTACTTCCTTAAAAAATAGTCAGCTATAATAAAACAAACAACCTAGACTCCCCCAAACCCTTCCATGTCTCTATTTATATATCTGTATATTTATCAGTAAGGAATAACTTTGAGGGATTTTAATCAGTATCTGTAAAACAGATCCTCTTAAATTCAATTGTCAGCTAATTTTATTTACTGACAGAGCAGTCCAATTCCTTAGCTTCTTCTTGACATAATTTCTATAAAATAGAATCACTTCTACTTCCTAATGATTTTTTAGTTTGTTAAAACTGGTTATCCTAAATGCTTTGGGTAAATAAACTTCAGGAATAAAATAACTATTTTCTCCTATACCTTCTGCCTTCTCTACTTGCTCACTCCTGCTATTGTGCAAATTAGCTGTTTCATCAGTTTGCTAATAGAGTTTAATGAATGGCTCTTGCCCTGTTTTGGAAGTTTTACAGGCCTTTTGCCTGCTTCTTGTAATTTGTTATACAATTCATTAGGATCAAACCAAAGAAAGGTTTTCCAGTCAGGTGAGGAAACTCTTGCACTGGAAAGATGGGGCAATGGTTGTAGCAGTCAGAGAATTCTGATGTATTTTCCATACATTTCAAAATTTATTTTACTTGCATTATGTACTACTTAGACTTTGCCTTTACCAATCAATCTACTGAGAATTAGGAAAAACTCAAGATGATTCAGATTTTGCAAAGTCGACGACACAAACTCAAGATATCCCTGTAAAATACTGACTTTATACTAAGGAGTGATGGATGTGGGTATCTTCCCAAAGGCAGATTTTTGTTATTCCAGTGCTGGGTTCACTCTTGCAGTCTGACAGGAGTGAATGCTTGCTCCCAAAACCTCGAGGGAAGGTCTAGCAGCACTTGCCCTTGTCACAGTGCGAGATGACTGGACAAGCCAAGCTCCCTTCCAGCCTAAATTCCTAAAGGTTGCCTCACCCTATAAATCCTTCACAGAAGGTTGAAAGGCTATTCCTTCATTCCCAGTCTCTGATTGTAATGTTTATGTAGCTGTTCCCTTGAGTTATTTCATGAGCCACAGAGTACAGGACAATAAAAGCCAGTACCTTCCAGTTACAAGGAAAAATTGGCACCATGGAAGAGCATCTTTTGTACTCACGGTGGCATAATCCCAGAACCCATGGAAGTGACATTGTGAATGAAACCAGAATTAAGAGGTTGTATTGCTTCATTCTATTCAGTGGAACTTGTGGGCAAAGTTCATTCCCTGTCACAAATCATTCTCTAGAACTAATTTATTATAGGCATCTTCCAGATCTTGCAGCTCTGAAAGCAACCTCAAAAAAATGAAAGACATGTAAACTCCCTCAGCTTTCTTCTTCATAGCCTGCTTGAAATGATAGCCCTGGGAAGCAGAAAATATTTTTCTGTTTTTCTAAATATTTGTTAACTGAGACCCTGAGGTTCCCCATCCCCACAGTGTTAACTGTTTCAGTGCTGATGGTATTAAGAACACCTGTGGCCTGTGTGCTTGCTTACAGTCTCATTCAGCATCCCCTCAGATACCACCCTCCCTCCTCACTGATCTCTCCTCAGCAGCTAGCAGAAAAATTGTTTGCAGATGCCCAAAACACATCAGCATCAAAAATGGGGATGGATGAAACCAAGTCTATTTAGCAGCTCACAAAAGAGCCCAGCAGTCACTGTGCCAATTGCAGTAAACTCTCGCTCATTTAATTCAGAACTTCATTCATTTACAAAAATCTGCTACAAAATTTCAAAGACGGCACCAAACAATGAAGTCTGTTTACCTGTATCTTGGGGAGGACAGACCATCTCCACAATAAGAATGTTCCTGTAGCTCCAGATGAACCCCAGGTGTTTCTGCCCAGCCCTCAGCCACAATTCCTCCTCAGTAATTACTGCTCACAGTCATCTTCAATCGTGCAGTACCTTTTAGCAACATTAAAGGCCTTATGTGAATCCCAGTTCCACAGAGACTTAGATGGGTTTGAAATGGCTTTAGATCAGGCACTGAATATACAGATCTGGAGCTGTGTTAGAATAGAAAAGAGTGTTTAATGCAGAATGAAAGTCACAAATAACTTATCATGATGGTAGAATTTAATATTTCTTTTCATGGAAGTTACCTTGAAAGAAAATAATAATAAAAGCATCTAATGTCAGAGTAAGGCACATAGCAATCTGACAGAGTAATATAGATGCCATTTGAAATAATGAGATAGAAATCATAGACAGATAAAACTTCAGTGTGTCTAGATAGCTGCCACAACCAGCTGCTTTTCAGAGACAAAGGCTCTGATAATTCACTACTTTAGTGACTGTAGGTCTAGTATACAAAATAATGACTTTCTAGATACAGCTGCTGTATCTGAGGTACAGCAATGCCAAGGAAGAAGAGTCCCTCATGTCATGGAGTGACTGTATAGAGTCATGACCTGAAACTGATCTCAGTTTAAAGAACAATTATATTCAAGGGCATGCAGGATCATAAACAGAATAATTTAGACTCTGACTCAAGTTTGGGGGCCTGAATTTCTGAAACCAGGGAAACTTTGGGCCTAAATAGCGGTAGGTACAACTTATTACACTGAGCACATCTACAAAACTATGACCTTTAGGACACTGAATCCCAAAGGCAAATGAAGCAGGAGATAGGCTGTGTAGAAGCTCACAGCACAGAGTGTGGGAGGCAATAGGTGAAAGCTGGAGAGATTTATAGGCTGAGGTTAGATAAATATCTTTTAAGTACTTTTAGGTCAGATTTACTTTAAGTCATCTAAATCTCTCTAGGATGAAAATCTGGCTTCTTTGTGAAAATTCTTGACTTCTATAGAACCCAGAACACCAGAAGAATAGCCTGTGTCATGGTCCATGGAAAAGGAAAGGAAGAAAAAAATCACAAGAAGCTATACAAATATATATGAAGATGGTGTCTCTCTCTTTCCTTTCGTACTTCCATAAGTGTGGCTACATTTTTTTCTCTATCCCTCATAATATTCATAAGCTTCCAGTTTAATTTTCTACTGCTAGAAGCCAATTATCCATGAACAGGTAAAAGGGAAGTAGAGACAAAGGAGGTGGGCCAGTTTAATTAACACACAGGCAAGCAGAGTTTTACTTTGTTACTCTGGCCTCTCCCAAAGAGACAATGTTCTGCTTTCAGACCCTATTAAAAATGCATTTATTTCATATTCTCTCATAATACTCTCCATAAGGAAAGGAATGAATCATGATGCATATTTTGTGAATGATTTATAAAGTGGTACTACAAATTTATGATCTGAATCACAGGTTCTTGTGGAAGTGCAGCAGTGCTTCTGTTATAGGGAGCTTGAAATGGTTAAAACCCTTTTTACTCTTTAGTATTTGACTCTGAGGAACAGTCCTTTTACTTCTCCCAGGTACCTCCACACACCAGCACTGTGAGAACCAAAACCTTTCTCTCTCCAGCCCTGGGGAGAGAAGACATTCCAGTTTTGGAACAACTTGAATAAGAACAATTTGAATAAGGAATAATGTTGAATAAGAACATCCCAATGCTTCTTGAGAGGTGTATACCAGGATTTAAGCAGCAAGAACTACTTAAAAAAACCCCAAAATCATAGCACTTTACCATCTGGGATTCTCCAGCCCCAAAGATAGCTAACTTATTTTGATTCTAGCCAAGTCATCCTGATGAAGTTGAAAAAGCAGCAAGAAAGCATGGGGATAGCTTATGATAGGAGAAATGTACATTTTCCTGAAAAAGCATCAACAGGTTGTTCCTTCAAGATAAACAGGTTGAAAAAGGTTTTCTAGGGGCAAGGGATTTTCAGGGGTATTTTGGGCTCACCTTTCTGAAATCTGCTCAGATCCAAAAAAACTCCCAAAGAAGAAAATTAAAGCCCATGCCTCCTGAAAGAAACCACCCCCACCAAAAAGCTTAGGCTTTGTGAAGTCGATGGTGAATATCTGCCTCTGTACACTTCCATAAACTTTTTTCATATACACCTTTTTTCCCTATAGACCAATTTCTGCTTTTCATATGTAATTTAAAAGCTTTCTGCAATGATGCTTCCATAGCCAAGCATCAGGATAGACTGTAAATAAGATGATACACATAAAATATGTGAGCAGAACAAGAAAAACTTGACCACAAATCTATCAGCAATATCTGTTTTTCTGTGGTGGGTGAGGAGGTGGCAGACAGACATGCTTGGTGCTCAGCTCAGTTTGAAGCAGGGAAAAGGGATATTGAATAGTTGATCTAAGCTTGCACTTGGATGCATCCCCAGAAGCTACATCCAAAATACAAGCTCATTTCTAGTCTTTGCAAATTGCTTTGTGTTCCCAAGATGCACATGCTAAACTCAGCCAACATGTTTTCTCACTAGCCATGGATTTGCTAGGAAAAAAAACTACTGACTCATACTTCCTTTGTGGTGTTAAAGGAAAAAAATAGTGCTACCCTAGAAACTCTTCCCAGATAAATGCAGGAAGGATCAATTCCATATATATTCCAATACAAATAAAATGGCATGAAAGTTAAGGCAAACTGTAGGTAACCCTCCAGTGTTTAGAGGAATTTGGTATAGTAAAAATGCTCACAGATCTTCCAGATGGTTTCAGATGTTGTTTCTAAACCATACAGAAATATAGGGTTTTCAGTCAGAAGCTACAGACTCACAGATTGATGAGAAATGCACCTCCTAGAACTTGCACTTAGACAGTACAACTGTAAACCCAGACTCCATGGGTCTTGTTGTTTCATAGGAACTTAGCAATTCCTTGGGAGTCCAGGGAGCTGCACAAAGCTCATCCCTGGGGGCCACTGAAAACTGAGTCTGCATTTTCTTCTCCTTTATTAAAGATAAGCAAGTTACCATGCAAAAAAAAAAAATATTTGTTAAATGAGAGTTATATATCAGAGAAAGCAACCACAAAATGCTTTATTGCTACTGGGAATTACTGTGTTTATTGAATTCTATCTTCCCTAAATTCTATTTTTCATGTAAGTTTTCATCTTTGAAGGCAAGAAATGGTAGAAAGAAACAGGTGTTGACAGAAAAAAAATGGACAGATATTGCTTGACTGGGGTTTACAGTTCAGCCACTGTGCATCAGAAGTAATCAAAACCAATATGTGTACACACACATCTATCTGCTACCAATTAGGAGTGAGAGATACAGGTGATATATAAGAAACATGAATGAAGAACTTTGGTTTTCATTTAGTCATATAACTTATGAAAAACTGAATATAATTCTACCACAATCATTCTTTCTGCCACATTCCCTCTTCCTTTTATCTGAAATTATTTTTTTATACAGTTGCCCTCTCAAAAGTCTCTTTCAAAAACCTAGAGAAAATTGGGTTCATCTGTGCATAATTTCCTTGGCTATTTTTGTTTCTATTGCTAATGTCCCAGGCTTTCAATGCATCTGCCCTTCAGTGCATATTGCCAGGGTGAAAATCTGTGTCCTCATGGGTTCCTGGAGGAACAGCCAGCACTAGGAGAGAAGCTATTTCATTTTTCTCAGGATCAGGACAATTGACTGTGAGTGTCCTGGACAACAGTGTTTGTTCCTGAATGCTTGAAACTTCCCCACATCTGAGGTGTATTATAACATGAACATGACATAAATAATACCCATATCACATGAAGTTTCCCAAACATGCGCTCTTATACATGTGGTCATCATGTCATACACATCACCAATCAGGGCACAACACTGTGCTAATGTGGGCACTGAAAGCAGCAGGGCTGTAATAACTGTGGCTTCACACTTCTGGAATTACTGTTTCTGGTTCTACAGCTGCCTCAGATAAGTCTACATGGTCTTAAGGAGACCCTAGCAAATTAGAAAGATAAGGAAATAATAATCTGTAAATACACTGGGGACTGAAACTGCTAAAGAAGTAGAACTATTTGTTCTGAGAAGGAAATGCTGGTAGAACCAGAGATAGATTTAAATTGCTTGAAAACATGAAACAGAAATTAGAAGACAATATCAGAGATGTGACAGCCCCATAGCTGAGCAATCCAATAACAGGGCTATGTGAAACCTCATTGGTTTTCAGGTAGAGCTTAATACAAATACAGATTTTATAACAGCTGACTAGTAGACAGAACCTGGAAATGCAGATCTTTCTTGCCCCATGCTTTGTATCTTGCAGATCTGATGACTTAATATGCTGAGAGTTCTCATTTTTCATTGATCTGCAGTAATTGTTTTTTATGGACACCATAACTGTATCATCTGTAGGTTAAGATTTTAAGTGTAACTCCAGCCTTGACACTCAGTCTGTGTCTCAGCAGTTTCATCTGAGAAGAATCTGACCATCCTAGAATGCTCTGATATAGAAACTGGAGCCACTGTCCCATAAAACAGTCCTAACCCATGGTTTTAAATACCTACCAATTTCACCTCACAATCTTTTTGGGATATACAGCAAAGAAATGTATGGAATTTTCATCTCTCTCTTATTTGTTACAAGACCCTTGTCACAGACAACTAATTTTGAATAACACCTTGCCAATCAAAGGAGGTGTTATTAACAGGAATTGCATATTAGATGTGTAAATTACTTGATTAGAGTACATTTATAGCAATGAAAACTTTCTAATATTTTATGAATACATTCTAAACCAAACTAAAGTTGCCTAGAAATAAAATATTCTTGGTAATGACAATGATCTTATTAATGTTAGCATTATAAACTTAGGGAAACTGTAGGGCTAGAAGGGTCAAGCACTTCATTACCATATGCAGTCTTAATTTCCTTGTACTTTATAGATAGAGGTATTATCTTCATGCAAGGCCTTATTCTAACTTAACTGCTCTTTCCAGCTTGGCCACTGACATGCTGAAAATCCAATAAGTTTTAATAATAATAAAGGGTCAAATGTTTTCATACAGAGTTTAATGGAGACTTTTAGACAATTTAACATACTGCCACAAAAAGCAACCCAGTCATCACAGCTTTTTTATTAACCAGATTTCTAACAAGCAGCATTCTTCTGGCTGCACAGGAAAATTACAGAGATGTCTCCTTGTATGGCATCAGGTGATCATAGACCTTGTGCATTTTAAAAGATCCCCTTGTACAGAAGATTAATGAGAATTCCTGATAAATTTAGTGTTTTGGCCCTTCTCTAGGTTTGTAAATATTTACATGTAAATTGATAAAACGTTCCTATTAAAACCCACAGCAATGAGTAGACACTAACTATGATATTTATGAATTTGGAGCCATTTGTGGCAGATCAGAACTTTGTAATCCCAACAGTTCTGGACAATCTGTCAAAATATATGTTCTGAAGTATGGCATCATTATTCTCCTGCTGAATGGTATGGGTGTAGCTGTTGCCAGTCCCCAACCAGATGAGGAATTCTGACCTTTAATAACATGCTGCATCAAGAAATCAGGGTACTGTAAGCCATGATAACATTCAGAGCTCCTAAAAATATGTACTTCTCCCTTAAAATGGAATATTATTTTATGCCTATATCAAAATACCAGGGTAAACAAGGAAAAAGGAATGCACAGTAACATGAGGAATGCTAAGAATCGCACTATGAATGTTTGAAAAGTTACACTGTGGTGCCAGCACAAGAGAGAACCATTCAGAAAGGATTGTTGACATGAATTCCTGACCCTCTGAAAATCAGCTTGGCTGATGCCAAGATTTCATCTGCGCTGTGTTCCTCACTCCTTTTTGCTCCTTAAACAAAAGGAATGAAATACGCCTGGATTGCTCAGTTGATTGCGCGTCCCTCTCCAAACTGGGATTATTTACACAAACTAATATTAGGAACATGTACAGTGACTTTTTAAAGCAGTGGCATGAAAATACCACTCCTTCCCCACTGAAGTACCATGGCAAAACACCTGGATTATGGAGTGTGCACACTCCTGTACAGGAGTGCACCCTTGGCATAAATGAGAGACAGATTAAAATATCACTTTATCAGTTTCTAGCAGTATGACGTCTGCACTGGAATGATGAATTAAACAAAAACTCAGTGGATGTACACAGTGATTTTTGGCATCTGCTACCATTTCTTTTACTGTTAGTTCTGTTACTGCACTGTAATTCTTGCAGCCTCTTCTCCCCCACCAGCATAATCAGCTGTACTATAACTTGGCTCACCTCTCAGTCACACAAAAGCAACTGCAAAATCAATAAGATGACCTCAAAATAGAGGAGAAGAAATTATATCTATTTGCTTTAGCCTTCCATCCACTAAGAACAAACAGGCTTTTTCAATATCATCAGCAAATCCTGATGTTTCATAAACACACTTTCTCCAACCTCATTTCTGCTCTGACAGCAGTGAAAAGGTTAAGATGAGATCATGTCAGCTTAGCTGATTATTCAAGGTTTTGCCAGTTTGGATCACAACCTTAACATTATTATTTAAATGTGGCTTTTGTATTTCATTACATACAAAGCAATTATATTTGCATTTACGATGCACCATAATTGTAAGACTATGACATTGTTCTGATGATAATGTTCATTGATCATTCATAATGCAGTTGGCTCATGCCATGAATCATGACACTCTTATCACCTTTCTAATTTTACTTGCTATTAGATGGCTTTATTTGCAGATTGATGCTTTAAACTCACACTTTTAATCTCTAGATGGTGTAAAATGCCTCTTACCATCCTTTAATGTACATCACTCAACTTTCCTGAAAGTGAGCTATTGTCAAAGTCCTCATAACAGCAATGGCTCTTTCTTGAAATGTGTGTCTTTTGGTGATGCAAACTAATACCAAAGGTAGCCAGATATCTCCCCCAACAATATTTATTTTTAACATGCTTGTCACAGAGCTTGATGAAACTATTAAATTTTGCATTATGGTATATTTCAATATTCTAGTACTGTTTTTCTTTTGAATTGGGTAGAACGCTCATATTATCTACTCATTTTGGGGGTGAGGGGTAGGGGAAGGTTGAAGGTTCTAAGGAAAAAGTAGAAAAATGAAAAAGCTATACAAAAATACTGATTGCTCTTGTGTAGACTAGAACTTTCAAATTAGACTACAGCTAAATTGCATTTTCTAGCATGCTGCAATAATGACTATTATTCAGATAATCCTTAGCCCCAGAATACTAAAGAGCTGAACCAGCTTCATATCTATTTATTTATTTATTTCACTTTATTTCTTCCATGCTTCTGTCCTGGGTCATTGTGCTTGAGAATGTTTGTTATGTGAACATTCAGCATGTCAAAACTCAAGTTCTCAGTGGCTCCTGCCCTGGCTGCATGGCCCTGTCTCTTGGTCATCTGGGATGGGCTGGAAGAACAAAAATGGCAAGGAACCCAAACCACATCTGCCTTCAGGTGTCACATGCACATGGATTTCAATGTGTCCCAAAGTAGGAATGTGCTCTTAGAGAAATATAATTTTCAGGAAAAATAATTATTAATAGTACCCCCTGCCCTACCCAAAAAAGCCCCAACCTGGAAATTTTACATTCTGCAGAGAACTTATCTTTCAGTCCAAAAGTAAACTGGACCAGCTCTGCATCTAATGATTGTCTATGTTATGCATTAACAAATATCTGTAGTTTTAAGCCCTCCATTTATCATGAACTTCAGCTGCTCAGGGGAAGTTTGTTAAAGAGAAGATTGCTGCAGTATTTCCCAGCAAACAAAAAACAGCCTAGATTTGATGAAGCAGAAGACTAAGTTCTATCAGCATGATTGAAATAATATACAACAGTTATCACATAAGGAGGAAATGGTAAATATGGTAAATATGTTGAATAAATGATCACCTATGAGAGATTCCTTCAACTCTTTTTACTGATACAAAAATCCTCACCGAGTTCAATGAGCATCTGATTTTAAGTTAGGAATAAGCTGTGTATTCTTGGACACACTTGGTTTACCAGAAATAGCTCCCAGGTTAATGGGGTCAAGCACAGCTAGGCAGATCCAGTTCTCTATTTTTATCTGAGTTTTTGAAAACCAGCCTTGGTACACTCCAGAAATTATATGATTTCTTCATACTGTGCAATTTACTTGTAAGACTCATCTTTTAGAAAGTCTGCAATACAAAGCTTTTGAAATATTCAGAAGTGCAGTGTTTGTATTTTTGCCTTTAAATGACTGGTTGACAGAGGGGCTATACAAACCCTCCAGAGGCTGCAAGAAGGAAGAAAAAAGAAAAGAAATTAAATTCTAAAGCTATACATACAACTTACTGATTTATACAGTGTGGTTTGAATTAGAGCCTATAAAGTCAAAAATTCTTTTTCTAGGGAGTTCAATTTTGTTTGCATATGAGGACAGCAGGGGAAGGTAGTGTTCAGCCACAGAGCCATACAGCTCACAAAGGGGAGGGCAATGCAGAGCCTCAGTTGTGGAAATCTATAAATATGATTTTCAGATGAACTCACGATGGGTTGCAAATCTTTCCAAAGCTCTCCATTAGCACTCTGCAGTTGCAATTAGAGATCTGATCTCACCTACCAAATATCTATGGCTCTGGGCTCACTGCTGATATAAGCCAAATGCATCTGTAAAAACCACTGTTTTATAGCCTGCGAAATCCATCGGTTTTCTTTCTATCTCTATCAATTCCAGACATGCAGAGCCCACTGAGGGAGCTCTTCCAAATGTAAGGTTGTTTTCTTTAATGTCAGAATGATAGGTTAGCAGTTAAAAAGCTGCTCCTAGATTTTTGTATTATTCTTGTAGAATAATATGGCTTCTTTTAGAAGCAGGAATTTTCCTGGGAACAGCATGGAAGGAAGCCAATGCTTCAGGACCTGTGTGATAGCAAAGCCAACAGATGGAATTGGAAGGTGTCCTTCTCACAGGAAAATGATGACATTGTGCTGTGCTGCAGACATCCAAGTAGTTGATCCCTGTTAATAAAGTTTCTCCTTAGTTATGACTTTTGATGAAAGGAATAAGACAAGTGGTCATGAGATTTCATGTAAATCTTACACAGTTAAAGTTCACATTAATGTTTTGATAGCATAAAAAGTGAGTGGGCAGAGAGCTCATTTGAAACCACTTTGTAGAGTAAGTATACACATAACAAAAGTATTGGAGTCTACACAGACCCTTATGACACTGGATTACTTGCCCCATACCATATTTATATTTTTTAATCACACTGAGACTATGGAGTTTTATAAAACTGGAGTTTTATGAACTTCTAGGTAATGGCAAGAGTCTTCTTTTATACTTCTTCAGTAGCATTATTTACTCTACAAAATTTCCAGAGACTCCAGCCTAATCCAAGTCATGGGTGTCTGACTAGCATAGCAACAGAGGCAATCTCATTAATGAAGAACCCAAAATTTAAAGCTCTCAGGTTAAGCTAAGAGAAATGATGCAATCTGCCAAAATTCTCATCCTGGGTTCATGTCAGACCACACATTCCCCGATTTCCAGTGTCACTCCAGAACCACCAGACCCTGCTGTCTCTCAGGTTGTGCACACAAACAATGCCAAGACACATTTCTCATCCTCCTTGGTTCCCTCTGAACAGCCCAATCCTATAATGGATAAACAATCTTGAGCCTGTTTGCACCATGAGATAAATGCTCATCACCTTTCCTAATCCAAACACTCTCTGAATCACCAATCCCAAAAAGCTGCCTTAAGTAAACAAAGTCATGAGCCCAAGGTGATATTAATGCAATCACATAGAAAGACATTTTATTTTCAAAGATTTATGTTTTTCCAGCAGGAGTTTTGGGTGCAGTAGGACAAGACTAAGAAGGAAGAAAGAGAGATTTAGTGGCAATAGGACCAGCTGTTCAGTAGAAACTGTTGTATCTGTTTACATCTATTTTTCAAATAATAACAGTGGAAAAACATTGCCGATGAGGATTTACGTTTGCATTACAGTTTCTTTTCTCCAACCATAAGACTCACTGAATTGTACCATAGAGGATTAATTTTTCACTATGATTTTCTTTTTTGCAGTTTGCAAATTGTCTATTTATAATTACTTTCAATTAACTTGGCTTTAGCCAATCAACACACCATAAACTGAACTTAAATAGTTATGTGCTGTGTTTTGTGATGAGAATTTATCTTTACATTAAGTGTTAGTTCATGAGAAAATCTGAGCTCAGGGAATTACAGGAGCTAAATACGAATTTTAAATTCTTAGCAAGACAGTTCCATTAAAAACATTTAGAGTTCTCCACAGCAATTATCAGTTTAACTCTGAGGCCACTGATTAAAACTGCTCAGTGTGGATTCCATTTGGGTCCCTGGTATGTTTTTCACACACACACATACAAAAGACAACAAAGGATAAGGTGAAAAATGTCCCTACAGAGTTGGTCATAACACAGACATGTGGCTTAGCACCAGCTGTATTCCTTGGTAGGCTTCGGGAAATGGCCGTCTTCCGAATATGTTTCCCCAAAAACCTTAAAAACATACTCAAATGTATGCCAAAATATTAAGCTCATCTCTGAGTTGGTATAAAGTTCTGAGATTTTAATCGGACTCCCAGGAAATCAGAAATTTTTCATGCCTTGAGTCAAACCTAAGTATTTTAAAATGCTGACTTTCTCTTATTTCAGAGAACAGGGGAGAAAAAGGAACCACCTTACAAATACAATAAATTGAATACAACAGGTTACTGGCTTCCCTGCAAGGAGGCAGATATTAAAGTGAAACAATTTTAGGATTTTAGAAAGGAATACTATTTTAAGATTCTGGATTATGAGTCTTTAACTAGGAAAATGTAAAATATTTATAAATATCTAACAGCCTACAGTGCTGGGCTGTGGGGAGCAGAGAGATATTTATTCACATCAGATAGGAGTGTCTGGAACCACAGCACCACCAGTGCAGCAGCATCGACCACAAGTGGTCACCTCTTGAGGAGGTGGTTTAAAAGTCACTTTTCTATCCCTTTTGGATTCACTATTAATGGGGTTGTCTTTGGGGAACCCAGATGCTTCATATCTCATTGACTATTTGCAGCATCATTCTCCATTCTCATTTGCTCAGAAATCAAAGTAGAAAATACTCCCCCTTGGTACCACAAGAGCTACACATATAGTGATAATGAAAAATTAACACACTCAATGAAAAGCACACCAGGGCACAAAAAACTCTTCCAACAAATTAAAAATACATCCCTTTTATCAATAATATACCATTTAGCTGCTCTAGAGCCTGAAGAACAGACTTCTTTTGTATTAACAGCACTCTAGGAAATGTAAAATAACTTTGTTAAGTTTTCTTCCTTTTATGTCTTGTTTCTGCAGAAATAATTCTGCAGTGATAATTTTCTGGCTCTCTCCTCCTGGATGCCCTTGCTTTTCCTGGGCACTTTGCATTCATCACAGGAGCCACTTTCAACACACAGAAGCCAATGGTAGGTGTAGGTTATTTGTTCCATTCTTGATATTGTTGCCTTATCTAAAAGTTCTCCAAAGAATTTTTTGTTTAGCACCAATAACTTAAAAATATTCTACTACTTTGAAGATACTCAAGCAGTTGAGCTAAGAAATTAGACTTCAAGACTTGGAAAATCATCTTAATTAATTTCTTGGTAACTACCATGAGCCAAATTTTAACAGCAGTCCATTAAATATTGTGGCCAAAACCAGGCAATTATTTTATGGACCTTGCTCTCTTTAAAATGCATGCTTGTATATTTGACAGAATGAACAAACATATCTGTGAGAGTAACAAAGGTAAATTCTTATGAAATATTCCAGTGCTAAATATATTTGCAAAAATAATGTGTCCCTCAAATAAGCCACAGTTGTTAAAAATGCATTACAAATATCTCAAAAGCTGGAGGAAATTGTCATTTACTGTTTTCTATAGTGTATGATATTATGCCCCATTTGAAGGCAACAATAATAATTAGTGCACATATACCTGATATAAGGGGAATATAGAACAAAAGACAAAAGAATGGGTTGTACACCACACTTCCTGAAGAGAAGAGTCTTCTGCAATGTCCATTATTTCAAAATGTACTTTCACCATAAAGATTTTCATGTTCTCCAGCAGCCACAGGCACGTTATCTAATCTTCCTTTCTTTTTTTTTTGTTATTTTGCATTTGTAAGAACAAAAAGGTACTTTGGTGCTTCCAATTGAGTTAAAATGATGGCAAAACTTCCAATTTACTAAGCCAGGAATGTCTCTTCCATTTTGAGGGGATAAGAAGTTACTGAAGCCTGCCATTCACCACTGTGTGTGGTGTGACAGAGAAACTTTAAAAGCAAATGAAAGCCCCAGAGGGAAAGCAGCAGCAGCAGGTCCTAAACAAGCAATGGCTTTACCAGTGAAAGCCACAGCACTGAGATTTGCTACAGCTCCATTAACAACGTGCCATACTCGACATTTTCCCTTTGGAAAGAGTATTTTCTACAGACCAGAATTACCACACCTTATTGCATCAAACAGTTCATTAGAAAAGTCAGGTCTTCAGATAACAGTATTGAAAAATGTATAAACTTGCACCCAATTGTGCAAAGCTTTGCCATATGGCTACCACAGAATGTAATGGAAACTTGCTGTCAAACTCCTTGTGCAATAGGATTTGTGAATGTAAATTCCAGACAAAGCTTTCAAATTCCAGAAAAATCTAATACATTATAGACAAAACATCAGCAAAGTAATTCAGCCCCTCTACCAAATGCTACTCAAAATCAGAAAGATGTGGACCTGAAAAGCTTTTGATGTATAGGCTGAATCATAATTTCATTTTTTCAAAGATTTGGAAATACCTTGGTTATTCTAAATAAACACACCCCCACATCCAAAAAGCCCAAGAAATCTCCAAAACAAAACATCAACCCAAATCCCCTTCAAACTACCTTCTCATCATTTTTCCCTACCATGTTTTTCTATAACCAACGAAGAATATATTTCTGGCCATTTCAGCATAGATTTAATTTCACTGAATAGAAAGTATTGTCTGCATGTACATAAACTGCTTTGATGAAATTGATTGGCTACTTGTGCAAATCTTTGCAATATCAATTTATTGACAAAAATTTAGAAGTTTGCTTTAAAGGTCGAGGATTACTAATACATCTTCAAGTTAGCTCATTCCTGAAGTAGATACTGATATAAAAATTATCTCTCATTACTTGAGATAAAATGAGTATTTTTACTTCAGGTTGTGATGTTTAAATGCTCTTACTGGGATCCAGCTGCAGAAACAAAAGGGCTGCCACAAACGTATCATCAGATCTCTTGCATCTTCCTGGCAAAGCTTTGTGCCTGAAACAAAAGCACTGTCGAAAGCATTGTCGCAAGATACTGCAAAAGAACCCTCCTTGTTCTGCAGCACAGTTCCCTCTTGTTAACCTGCCCCTTCCCTTTGTTGCAGCTTCCACAAAGCAATTGAAAAATTAATGACAACTTTGCATTTTCAAAGAAAGAAATCAAGGTTTGGTGTGAGTTTCAGTGAGTTCAGTGGTGCATCTCTTCATGTGAGGATACACTACAAATAAAATAATGTAACAACTGACTTAGTGATAGATGCAGTGCATAGATAAATGCATATCTGTACATCTGTATGTACACATATGCATGCACACAAGTATAAAAATACTAGGGGCATATATATATATATATATATATGGAGAAGATGAAAGAAAATGCTCTTAGAAATACCAAGCCACTTTTTTTAGCTAAGAATGTCCAAAAATCCATCTACCAGTGCAACACTCAATCTGGGAGCCTAATCTGACAAGTACTCAGTACACATATTTATAGTTTACATCTGCAGTCAGTATTTTTCAGGTGGGGTCTTTGAGTGCAACAAGACAACCTTGTGTTCAGTAGTAGTCTTAAAAGTTATTGGAATATATTAAAAATTATTTCTTTACAAACATGATCAACTCTGATACTTAGACACACATTTTGCCCTTGACTTCATATTCTCTTATGGATTGACTTAATTTTACAAATATAAATAGATTAAAATAAAATAAAAAGGTTCTTTTTAATAGCGAAAATGTGCCACCACGGGGAACCCTTGGGAAGTTTCAGTAGAAGAACCTGCTTCCATTTCCTGGTGCTCATCTGCTGTGAATGTGAGGATAGAAGATATTCTCCTATATTCATTCATGAACTGTTTTATGAATGACTCTACAGTATTTGTGGTGACAGCTGGAGGTGCAAAATGCTTGCCAGGAGAATCCTTCCTTTGAATACAATTTACAAAGGGAGCCATATGCAACCCTGTAAGAGAGGGCAAGGCAAACCCCAATCTTCTTAAGAAAGCAGACATTTCTTCATCTGCACAAAAAAAACCCCAAAACCAAACAGAAAAACTACAGCAACAAAACAAACATACAAAAACATGAAAGAATCTTAGGAATAGGATTTATTTTTTTTTCTTTTTTAACTTTCAAAGAGATTTTCCAGAAAACATTACAAGAAAATCAAGATTAATTTATGCTGACTGCTCAGTGAATGTAATTATTGGTGGGGTCCTTCTCTGTATTTAGCTAACTATTTCATCATCTTTAAGCAAGCTGGGGAACTCAGTGCTTTAGGAAAACTCTTGAAATTTTACATGTTACATTTTACATTCTCTGCAGCATGTCATGGAGAAAATAATGACAGCGCTTTCCCTTTCTGCAAGGAGACAAGATGCATGCTGCACGTGGTGCCAGCTAATTTTTACCACAGAGAACCACATAACCATTCATAGTTATATGATTCCTAAACGTGAATTCATCCAGTTTGTAGGCTGCTGCCTGCACACTGCACTGCAGCACACACACAGTCATCCCAGAAAAGAAAAAAACATTTGTGCTTTTTTAGATTAGTGATTCTGTTAAAAGAGCAATGACTAGAAAATCTTTACATTTTTTTGTTATAACTATTTATCAAGGCTTCTACCAGAATCATGGAATTGTTTGGGTTGGAATGAACCTTAAAGACCATCCAGTTCCAAACCCCTGTCATGGACAGGGACACCTTCCACCTGACCAGGTTGCTCCAAATGCCATTGAACCTGGCCTTGGACACTTCCTGGGATCCAGGGGCAGCCACAGCATCTCTGGGCAACCTGTGCCCAGAGTGTCTCACCACCCTCAGGCAAAAATATAGAAGTTTATTAACATAGGGTTTTTTCCTTAACAACAGAGATCATAATGAAAAAGCAGAATTTCTTTTCATTTATTGAAAATATAAAGAGATATATTTCCCAGGTGATTAAAAGCTCAAGTTCATCTCTGTGACTCTCCAGCACTTTCACATGGCATCTCTCAGTGGTTGCTGTTCCTAATTAAAACAGGTGAGGTTTTTTCTGTGGTACACTATGTGTGGTCTGTACTTCCTGACCTGTTTATGGATTTATTACATCCTGATCCATTTATGAAAAACAATGAACCAAATAGTTCATCTCAAGAGATGAAGCTTTCAAGAATGATGCCCATGGGAAACTTTGCACTGTTCAAGTTAGAAAAGGAAGATGCATTAAATCAACACATGAAAGATGATTTTTCCGTAAGTTATTAACTCCTGACTCACTTAAACCCTGGCCTGAGAATAACACAGGAGTTGCAAGAGGCCAGTGAGGTCAACAGGAAACAGGAAAGAAGATGCAAAGGCAGAATCTGAAGACCAGAATATCTGGGTATTACATGGACTGAAGGGGTCCAAGTAGAACTTCTCTGCAAACAAGGCTCATCTTGACACATCAGGTGCAATAGGACAAGCAGACAGGTGACTCCATTCAAAATGGACAGATTTATTCTTCAGCAGGAGCTTTTGAAAGTTGAAATATGGCAAAATGAGAGCAGCCAGATAAGGTTCTGCTAAACCAGATCCCACCCCAGCCAAGACCAGTGTTCACTTGCTGTCATCTGCCATTGCTGAAATCAGTTAAAAAAGCAATTATTTGTGTCAACAGCTATGCTTGGGTGAAAACAAAAAGCCCATAACAGAAAGGATTTTAAATAGCCTGCTGCATTGTAATAATGTGAATGTATTCATGTACAGGTATGCACATAGGTTTGAAGTTTTCCACTGGACGAATCAGAAGTCGTAAGTCATCCACTGTAGCATACAATGTGTTACACACAACAGCTCAGGTAAAGTGTTAGTGAGGTGGTTTGAGAAAGTCTATAAATCCATAGCTGTCTATTAACACATATCTGAACCCAAGAACAAAGCAGAGCTCACTGGAGGGTTTTCCTGTGTATCTGGGGTGAGCCTCTGTGCTGCTCTCAATACACTGTGATGCTGCACATGACTGAACCTGAAGCTAAGCAATAGGGACTTGAAACTGAGTTACAGAAATGAAAGCATTTTAAATTCATGTAGTACTGTGTATGTACTTGTACTGATGATTTTAATGAAGTCAGCTTGAGCTCAATAGGCAAGCTGGTCATTTATCATGCATGTGAAGCCATCCTATATACACATCAAACAAATGAGTCACATAAGTGTAATGCAGCACTTCATAATGAGAGGATTTTGTTTTGTTTTGTCTACATTTAGTCATTGATAGAAGCACAGGATTCTTAATATTTGCCTTGTATTTTGAGAAGCTCACTAATCTCTGTGAACAACAATGTCATCCAGTCACACACCACATCTTTAACACCACACTCAAATACACAGTGAATGTTAGCAAAGGCTGTTGTTTTCCTGGCATGCTACTTAATTTGAGGACTTCTATTTTCCTCATGAACTTCTTTTCCCCATTTGAATGTGGCACTTGCATAAGTACAGCCTTCCTCAACCTGAGAGGTCTTGAATAAGACCCCATATCAGTCCAAACTCTTTTGCATCCTTTGAAGACAAAGCCAAACAGGCCAGTTCTATAAGCAACCTCAAATTGTCATAGTACCCTCTCATATTTCTGATACGTCATTCCATTTTTAGCTAACATCCCCCATTCCACAGGGCTTCCATGAAACTGTGGGAAAACTGCATGGGCAGTGGCCCAATCTGGCTTCTGCCATGGGAGAACTCTTATTTCCTGCATTCACCATGGGCTCAACTAAGTGAGGACATGAGACAGATCCACAGAAATTCACATCACAGCTCACAGAGGCACCAGCTAAAACAAGCCCCCATGTTACGGCCTTAACTTTATTCTAAAGCATGTCTTAGTCCTTTTCTCTGAACAGGAGATTATTATTTCAAGGAGACCTCTGTGCAAAACTCCCACTGACCTTGGCCTATCAATTTTGGCAGTTACATGTCTACACTGAAATGGGAGCTTATCTCTGGGCATTTAACAGAGAACAAATGATTTTTTTTCTCTTAATTATTTATAGATCATTGTCCTTTTTTCCTTCCTAGTGTCAGTGTGGATGTTTGGATTATTGTAGTCGATATAACAGTTCTAGTATCGTTGTCTCAGAGTGATGCAAGAACCTGGGGATATTGGTTTATTGTGTGCTTCTTTGATCTCTGAATACAGTGCAGCTTCTCCCACCATTATAAAGAAAAATAAAAAGGGGGTAGGGGAAAGAGGAGAAGGTTTACTTATAGCAGCAAAACATGGCCTCTTTTTTGAACATAAACACAGAGTAAAGACTCCAGAACAAAAGAAATGGAAGAAAATGGCAAAAGCCTTTTGTGTTACTATTGTTTAGGAGACAGTGAAAGAAGAGGGTTACAATATTAGAAACCTAAATCACATGAGAAATACATTACAACTATGCCATTCTCTACTTCCATTACAGTAATGGAGCTCTATAATAACTTCACATTGTCCTGTATTTACAGAGACATGATGATTTAGTCTGTGTTGGAGAATCAAGAAATCACTCCAAAGGAGCAAGCATCAGAAATTAATGAAGAACATGCATAAACCTGACAGAATAAATAGATGCTTAACTACAATTTGGTGAGAGCTTGGAGACATATTAAGGGAGACTTGGGAGCAACTCATCAGCAGGAAAAGATTCAAGCATATGGTGACTTCGCACTGAAACAAGCACCAATGCCTAATGGTGTCAAGAGCAAGAGGATTATTTTGTCAGTTTAACTGACTATGCATTATCTCTGCAGAAAGAGCCAGCACAAGAACAGCTTTAGGGACAACACCAGAGCAGTATAGATGAGCACAAGGATGGAAAATGGGATATGGGAAAGCTGAATAATCAAGCCTGTGGCTGACCTATAGTTCTCTTCTGCAGGTGAGCAGACAGAGCTGACAGCCAAAGGAAACGGGATCTGGAGTGCAGTGGGGGTAGTAGAGGGGGTTGGAAATCTCCATTCTCAGGTATGCTGTTCTGTTTCTTGCCGTGCTTTTCTCCCTCTTCTACCCCTGGTGTCTTACCATAAATAGGGACAGAGTACATAAAAGAGACAGGGTCAATTGGGTTGGGCCATTTTTTGACCCAAACTGTATTCTTATTCAATTGGGACATACTGGGCAGCCTAATCCCTTGTCCACACACATTTACCACATCTCCCCTCCTCAGCCACATGATCATCTTTTCAGAACAGTAACATCCTTCCACAACCTCAATCAGCCTAGCCTAGTCCCATCTGTCCCCTCCAAGGTCCAGCTTGTGCCTTATGTTCTCTGTCTTGTTTAAACACAAAGGAGTTAAAAACAACCCCAAATCCTGACACCTTACACCAGTGCATGGGTAGGGGTAGTCAGAGGGTAATGACATTTTTAGGAGCCTGTTCTGCACTCATCCTTCCCTCAGGCTGTGGGCTCTGTCCCCAGGACTCTCTGTGGCAGCCAGGTGAGGACTTCAGGGGGTTCCAGCTGCCCTTCCAGCACCTCCATGGCACTCCTGCTCCAGTCAGAGGAGAGACAAGAGCTGGCTTGCAGCTGCAGAGCACTTTCAGATGTGAGCACTTCAGAAACTTTTGGAAATATCAATGAGCATTTTGGGAAACACTAGCAATTGCTCAATGAAGCTTACAGTGGATCTTCCTCCATTTCATGAGTGAAAGAAATAAAGTCCATCTAACTTTGCTTAACGTTATACAAAATCTCATCTTTGTTATCCAATACTTCCTATGCAACCTCACATTCATAAAAAGGTTATTTCTTAAATGAAAACATCATATTTGTCCATCAAAAAGATAAAATGCAACAGGAAGGGTACTTTTTAGAAGAGCTTGTATCCTAAAATCTTACTACATCCTCAAAGAAAAAAGAAATTAAGTAACAGGAGTTAACAAGCAGGTGTTTTTTTTTTTTCAGCAAAGGTCAGCAATCCCACAGCAGGAAATTAATCCCAATTAGTAATGATATTTTGTCTTGATATATCATGACACTTTAGATTTACTGTGTTTCCAGGATGCAGGCAGCAAATGTTAATGATTCCGTTTGCTGGGAATTTATACTCCTGCTCATTTCCCATTTGCTGATCTGTTGCAGCTCATCAAGTCTTGGCTGCTTCAACTAACGAACTGATGGCCTCGCAGGAATAATGGTGTATTCTGCAAGCTTCATTTTTTTTTATGTCATCTGCAAAAATGCAGGTTCCTCTCTGAAAAAATATTTCTGGCAGCCAGAAAGGAGTGATTATGATCTTATAAATGTCACTTGTAATTTGTGTTTCACTTGTTTAATAGTGTTACTACTAAATGATGGTTTCTGTAGAGAACAAAACTAATTATAGTAAATTCAGCATTTTTAGGGGAAATTCATGAAGGGAATCATACCTAGTTTTGTTCATTTCTTCAAAATATTCTAATAGAAATGATGTATTTTTACATCATGATTTATCTGTCCAGCTGGTGTAGTTTGAATTAGAGCTATACAGAATGTTTCTCTGGAGGCCTGTGCAGGCAGTAAACATCACTTTTCTAATACACAGTAAATGCAAACCCCATGCAGACCTATTACAAATGTTGCACCAAATGCGTGGGGAAATCTTCAAAACTTATAGCAGTAAGTTTTATGCCATATTATTCTGTGAAATGGTTTGTTACCCAATTGCTGCTTACTGAGAAAGTTTGATAAACACCTTGCTCAACCTATTAAAAGAAAGGTCATTGCAATTTTCACTCACACTCTATACCACACTACGTGTGCATTTAAGCAATGTTCAAATTAGCAATAATAATGAAATTTGGGCACCTACCATCCCCGAAAAACTACTTTAAGTGAAACAGAAAGCCTCCAAATACCTGATGTTACAAAAAGACCAGATCTTCTACTACTTCAGAACTCAGTTCTTAGAGGTTACACCAGTACAAAATGTGCTCTGAGCTCCAGAAGTAGCCTTCAGTCTTTCTTGAAGTCTAAATGGTTTATTTGAGTATTATACAGATTTTACCTCAAAGCACAACTAAGGAGGCACTTTCCCAAAGGTATTAATGACATTTCTATTTAATAAATTAAGAAGCCTTTAAACTGTTAAAGCTAAGGTAAAAAACAGCTGAAAAGCTTTTCCTCCCTTCTCAAGTAAAAAAGAAAACTGTTTCCCTGAATCCAGCCAAAACCAATACAATGTTGCTGCACTGCTGTAAACAACTAATTACAGAGCACTAGTCTGCACAGTCCGTGTCCTGCAGACGATCAGAGCCCAAACACCAGTTTGTCTGCATTAGTCAAAGCAACTGTTGGTTAATGGTGCACAGAGTTCCTGTGGCCCTGTAGTGATGCTTGGCTGAAGGCTGGCTGAGTTTACAGAGGGGCAGGGAGAGCAGAGGCTCCTTACCTCCCCTACCTCACCTTGCTAGCAAAGGCAGGAAATGTCAGAAGCACAGCACCTGCTCCAAAAAGAACTTTAAACCTCTGTAGTGTGGCACTGACACCAAGGCAGTATCAAAAGTCTAAACAATAAGTAATTCAAGCCATCAAGCAGCTTGAGCTGCTGGGATCCCCCAAGCAGGTGGGCTGACATGTTCAAAATGAGCATCATCCAGGGAAGGGACAAAGCTTCAGGTAAAGGGTACCTGCAATAATAGCTTTGCTGGGTAGTGATTGCTGTGACTACTTTACTCAAGATTGATGTGCTCTGCAGAGCAAGTCTGAAAAAGTTGCACTCAGTATGCCTTGGGATGATGTTTTCCAGCCTTCTCCATATAATGCTGTACTTGACAAAGCTCTGGATAGCATGTGATGCCCTCCAAACAGCTGCACTCACATTAGCCCGTAGAGGAGGCTGAGCTGCTGCAAATCCTGAACCAAGGTCTACATGGAGCTTCCTTCCTCTCTTCCCACACCAGAATTTCAGGCAATGTCAAAGCACTCCAGTACAGTTTCTGCTAAGGCAGCCACTATCAGATTGTTCCAAGCAATGTGTTCAGTCTCAGCACAGAGCTGGAGAAAGTACTGCTGTGTGCACATGTGTGTCAAGATATTTTGAACCATGCAGGAGAGAATGGGGGCTGGTTTGTCCGTCCTGCACAGAGTGAGGACAGAGGTTTGTCAATAAAAGAGAAGGAACACAAGATGTTAAGCAACATGCACACCACACCATTCAGGAAACATTTCCTTTGAAATTATTACTACAAGGCCATTCCTTCCATCAGTATAAACAAGAAGCTCAAGAAAGATTATATTACGCATCAAGATACTATATATGAAATATGCTGTATTGCTTATGCAAGTACTGTTAAAATCTCTGCAAAGGGACCATGGGATGGCAGTAGTTAACACATTTTGAAAATATCCCCTCCTTTTTTTTCACTTGCTGAAAGACAGTCTGGAGCTAGTCAAAACCAAGACCAATTATAGAACATGGTTCTTTTTCAGGACGTTGTTCCCTCCATCACTTCCCCCTTAAAAAAAATCCCCCAAAAGAACAGAAGCAAAGAACTAGTTTTGTATGCAGGTATTCCAGGCTTCCATGTTTAGAGGCTAAACAACAACAAAAATATGTAACTTTAGAAACACCAGCTCTAAATATAAAAAATTACAAATAAAGGGACCATATAGACTTTGGTGGATACTGGAACTAAAGAGGTCATTCATGAGCAGAAAAAAAACCCAACATCATCCCACCACCAAAAAACAAACAGGTCTTTGAGGATTTTTTTTCTTGGAATACTAATTTAAGGAAAAGAAAAATGTCAGAACATAAAATAAATTCCTTTAAACCATGTACATTATTTATCATTTAGACATACCCACAAATGGGTTTTTTTTTGACTTGCAAAAAACTGTAAAATAAATTGTGGGTTCTGTAATTTGTATATTGTGGAATAACAAGCTACCAATATGCCTTTTACTCTCTGCCTTTGAAGAGAAAATTCAATTCAATTTTCAGTGTAAAATGTTTAAAAAAAACTAATGGAAATAACAACTCGGAAGTGTGAAATACCCTTTAAAACAATTTAAATTAAATATCACTGTCCTTCCTTCAAGGCATTACCTTTAATTGATTTAATCTTAAGTTGTTTCTTCCTGGCACAGTAATTGCCATTGATTCCAATTAATATTCAGCTGGCCTTTCTCTATAAATAATTACTGGCCAATTTATTTCCTTCAGATCAGACCTTCTTGCTGTGACCATTATTTGTAGTTCTGAGATAGAGCTGTTTAAGTGCAGGAGCACCTGCATCCCAAGCTGGGTTAGAATTCAGCCAAGGCAGTACCTAAGAGCTTCATGAGCCCACACCGTGATGTGACACAGAGCTCTGAGCCAGGTGATGGGTGTAGCTGCTCTGTGCAGTGAATCCAGAGCACAATTCCTGAGGCCAAACCTGTGCCAAGCACAGCTGCAGAGCAAAAAATGAGCTTTGAGAAGTTTCTCTAATCCCTTCCGGTCTACACAGAGAGAGGCAGGCCTTGGAGAGGTACTGGTGTCAAATTGTTGGCATTCTAAGCCCTGAATCCTTTTGCCACACCAGCACATAAACCAGCCTGTTGAAAAAGACTGACAATGAGTCAGGCAAGGATTTCCTTCTCCATTCATTGGCACTGTGGTTAGAGCCCTTGCCAGGACATGGTTTCAACCTGAAGGAACTTCAGACTGTGTCTATCAAAGTGGATAGGACACGCTAGCTTTTGCTTCGCAGCAGACTCAGGAACCCTCCTCAGTGCTTCACACTCCATACTGGCCAAGTGTCATAAAATCTGAATCATCAGTGGAGTTTATTCTCCTTCTGTGTAAAATTACTTCCCATACACACCAGTCCTTTTGCCAGTCATGTACGAGAAGACACCCCAAAACCCCTTCCTGAAGCACTACAAGATGCCAAGCTCATCTGGCCTGTTGCTCAGAGAAAATGGTGCTTCTGCTTGCTTGGATCTTCACTGAATATGTGCGCAGGGTTGATGAAGTATTTAGAATTAGCCACAGAAATTATTACACATTTGGAACTTGAGCAATTGGAACACACAGAATTGAGCTGCTTCCAACATACTCCACATTTCTCCTCCTGCCCATAAAAGCGGTTTTATTGCTAATGTTTCAGTGTTCTTCTCCCTTACTCTCTTCTTACTCATCCTCTGTCCCAAAATTTTTTATGTATCCTGGCAGGCAGTTCTCATGTTCTAGCTATTAATTCAGTACTTTTTCCATTACCATTTGCCACTGTATTTCATCCAGTTCCTGCATTTCAGTAAAATGGAGTCAACTCTCCTGGCTTAGATTATTCTGTTCTTTTTGAAACCCTCAATACAACACATTAAAAAACTGACAAAAAAGCCCAAACAAAAATGACACATTTGTTTGCACTATGAAACATTGATTTTTGGACACAATATTATCTAAAAAAAAAAAATAAAAAATCTTAAAAGGTGCTTCACTGATTAATTGTACTATAATGTGAATGCATTGGCTTTCTAGTAAGGTTACCCAGCAAAGCTCTTCTGAATATCTATTCAGATTGAAGGCATAAGCATTCCCTTGTTAGTGTAAGTTTTTTGCTGTGGTTACTGATGTTTTTTGCATTTGTCCTAAGGAGGATAAGATTTATCTTTTAAGAGATGTTATGAGCTAAAAAACAAAACAATATCAAACCATACTGGATAAAGTTACCTCAGCCCTACTGCTAGCAACCAGTGGAATACTTGGAGGCTGTTTTCTGAAATCCTGGTGCTACCAAATGATCTGAGCTTTGTCATAAAGAACAGCAGGATTCCTCTTCACTTGTTCCATGCAATTTAATAGACTCTGAATACACAAAGATTTAATATCATAAATGAAAAATGCATCATTTTCTTGTGCTCTGCTGACTCCAGAATATTAAAATACCATATATAACTTCTGGCAATATGCATAATATACAGTCCAGTTATAATGGCCATAGATAACTTCCTTGGTTTGAATACTGCAAGACAAAGTTCTGCTGTCAGCTGGGTTTTCCTAGTGCCTGGATTATGATGTGTCACAGTCCAGGTGCAAGGACAGTACACAGCCAGATTCTGTTGCATTGGGGTCTACACTAATAAACAGTCATGTTTCTTTACCTGAACAGTTCGGCTGAAGTCCTCATTAATTTTTTCTCTAGACAGTAATTCTCATTCCAACCTCAGATTGACACAGGATTCTTTTTTCTGCTTCTGTTCTGCTGTGTGACCTTTATCACTCTTGGCCAAGACCATCAACATGGACATTTTGATGCCATTACTGGCAAGGCCCAGCTTTCTGTCAGCTTTGCATAGGGCAAGTGCTTTACATGGAATTTGATGGGATATGGCATCAAGGAATTGTTAGATGCACAAATGAAGGAGTGAATACTTCTTTTATCCCTCTAAAATTCTGCAACAAGAAACACCTAAATCCAAGCAATCAGCAGCACTTACATCTACAGAAATCAAGCAGATCCAACCATATTTCATAACTACAACATATCTATTATTTCAGCACAGAAATTCAGGTTGAAAGGCCATATTCAACACAAGAAATTCTAGTCTGATGACAAGTCCATCTAGCTAGAAAATGCACCTTCAGATTGACAGGTCACTTGTCACTCAAAGAAAGATAATCAGATCAGAAAAAAAAAAGATTCACTGCCTGTAGTGATGAACTGGAAAAAACATGTCCAAAGATGTCTCAATTTTTAGCCATAAGGGAGATGACAAAAATTCCTTTCCTAATCATGTTTTTGCATGTTATTTTTCATCTGATGTATGTAAACTCATTAAATTTTCCCAGGATTCTGTTTGTGGCACAAACATAAAAGGGAGAACAGAGATCACTATCTGAGGCAGAAGAAGCAACCAGCTTCTATTTCAGTCTCATACCCCCTAAACCACTGATGATGGGTTTTCTTTCAGTGTGCCTTAATCAAACTGACCAGGTTTTGAGATTACAGCTATAACATGGGACAGAACCACAACTTGGAAAATAATTGGAATCAATAGAGAGAGCAGGAGTTGAACAGAGCTTTCCCTGTAAAAAAAAACCCACACACATGCATTTCCATGTGCTTCAGATCTCCCTCTGGAAGCTGTCACTTAGGAAGAAACAGCTATGACATGAACTGGACACTTCTGTGCCCAAGCCCACTGCAGATTATAAAGTGTTTTTCATGGCTCTGTACAACTTTTTTCCCTGAAAAAGAGGAAGAATGTACATCAAATTAGTCATGATTTGGGAAATTCTAAGGTCTTTCACAGATTTCAACCAGCTGGGCTCAAAGTCCTTTTACTGTATTTCTTTTGTGAACAAGATTCTAATGAAAATAAGCAACCAAAGAATCTGCAGGTTGCATACCAGAAATACTCCATTTCCCAGCCGATTGCTCCAGCACCTGCTGAGCCTGTGGGTGGACAACTCATTGTTAATACCTGCAATTATTTAATTGTGTGAACATTCACATCTTCATTTTTGATTCTCAGGAGTGCTAATTCTTAACAAAAGGCATAAAGTGAGCTATAATGATACTTCTGCATAGCAAAACAAATGAAACAGTGGGATTCTGGGAAACCAGAGATATCCAAGCACAATGAATTTCAATATAGAAGGGTAGAAAGGCAATAGTGCCAGGGTCAGAACATTGCTTGCTATGAAATACATTCAACTTATTTATATAAAACAATTTCATCCCCTCCTTTCCTACCCCCAAAATAACTGATGCAAGCAAACACGAATATGAAATAAAATGATGTGATTCTTTGGAGTCATTTCAGGAAATTGCAAATGTTTCTGAAATGAAAAATCCTTGCAAAGTCAATCAGCCGTTGCTGGGAGGTCAGCAGGGAGCTGTGCTGTGTCAGCCCATTTGCTCAGTGGTGCCAGGAGATGCAATAATGAGCTGATAGACCAGGTTTAATCACAGGGATCTTAATCTAAAAAAAAAAAAAAAAAAAAAAAAAAAAAAGGGACAAAACAAAACCAAAAATTAAATTCTGCAAAACCCAAAACAACAACAAAACAACAACTAAAAACAAAACATAAAAATTTTCTTAACAACAATAATCATAGTCATTTTAGAATTATGAAAGCTTGTCTGAGATATTTTCCCACTGGAAAATTAGGCTGAGCAATAAATTCGTGTCAGTCCTGTCCTCTGTTTCATATTCCATCTTACTGCATTAAAATTCTTGCTTATGCTCCTCTAGATCAATCATAAATCTACCACTAAATTCAAGAAAGCAAGAGAAGGCACCAAATCTGCCCTTTTTTTCAAATGTGTAGACTATTCAAACTATGCTAATTGGTTTCTAAATTTCAGAAGTTTTCAAACATTGTACACATTCATATAACTTGCTTTTAGATTTGAATAAGAATAGATTCACAAATTGTTTTCTTTCAGGTACACAAAGGGATAAATAACGCTTCCGGGCGAGAAAAACAACAAAACTTTTCTGAAAGCAAAAGAGGGCAGCAGTTGAAACAACACAGATGCAGAGACAAGTACAGAAAAACAAGAGAGAAGGAAAAATGAAAAAAGTGTTATTGAAAAGCAAACGTAGCTGAAAATCGGTAAGATCTGCTGGAAAAGTGTGTCTGACTCATTAGCCAGGTAATTACTAGTCAGGTAATGTGCAAAAATCTGACCACAGATTTCTCTGAGTTTGGATTAGGAATCCTTTGAAGCAATAGAGAAGCAAAGAAAAGAGTGAACCTTGTCATCCAACTTAGTCACACTTTTACAAATTCCAGTTAAAAACACTTTTACTAATACCTTGGACAGTGATTGAGTGACCTAAATCACTCATTCATGACTATCAGCAGACATGACATGGACCTCATTCCATCATGGTCTGTGATGGAACAACTTTGGAACTAGGGAGAGGAAAAGCTAGAAAAATATGATTTTTTTTATAAAACATAAGCAAAAAGGGCATAAGAGCATCTGAAAAGTTGATGGAAATCTAATAGAAGGAGAAAGCTCTTCCCTGCAGTATTTTCACAGCTCTAAGTGAAATGGCAGCTTTGGAACATCCAGCTAGCACACCAAGTTCCTCCAGATAACTCCTGACAGCATTACTAAAGAAGAAAAAGCTAGTTCCAAGAAAATTATCATCTAATCATTGCTTTTGGAGAACTTACCCTAATATCAGAGGAATGCAGTTTTGTGGATCTTGCAATTTGTTTTCATACAGCCAGGAATAATCTCTCAAATGAGAAATTATTAAACAGATAAATTGACTGATTGTTCTTCACTTGAGTTGAATAATTTTGCTTGCTTAAAAATTCACCAAATTGAAAAATTTAAAAAGCACTTCAGGAACAGAGGTCCTTGGAATCAAATTGAATTTTCAATCATGTTAGAAATTTGAAAAGCCAGAATCATTTGGTTCAGGCAAAAGAACACACAAGTGACTAAGGCAGTTATCATATGCACATCATTTAAGAAAATAAGTAAAAAGGTAAAAATAAATATAAAATGCAGACCAGTTTGGAAATTAAAAATTATCAAAACTTACAATGATATATGCATTAAAAAAATAGGATAAAAATAACAGAGGAATAACAGAGTTCTCCAATTCCTTTTACTCACTCCTTACTGTAAAAGCTTTTGAGTAAAATTAATACAAGGAAGCAGGCATTTCTCACCATGGTTAAAGGGCTCCTTTATCACCTAAAATGGGATCAATAATGGCCCAGCTGACTGATACAAATGCTCTACCTCGTCAGAAAATATTTGTTCTCAGAGAGTTTCTGCATGTAGATTCTTTTCACTACAGCATATATACAAAGCTCACAGATAAATAATTTATTTTCTTGTAGCAACAGGCAAGTTCAACAAGTACCAAAAGAGCAGACAGGTGAGAATAAACAAAACCCTGAAAATTTCCAAGTACACAGGAGTAGACCATGTATTTATGATTCAATCATGATGCCACTCAAAGGCCTGCGAGTACCAGCCTTGTGAAAGGAATGGAACCTGGAGCTCAGCTTTGATAGTGTTAATGGGTTGGGCTGGTTTTTTTCCCTATGTAACAAATTTCAATCCATGGACCACCCCTTGATTAGCAAGGTCCCTTTATGCATTTGAAATGAGACTGAATTACTCTTCATGTCCAACTCTTATCCTGAGATCTTTTAATAACCTAAAAAGAAACATCATCTGTGCTCTGGTTTGAAACGTGTAAATAAAGATGACTGTCACCTCTTCAACTCTTAGTTGCTTCACATGGTTGCAGGGGCAGCTGTGGTAGGTCTGAAACAGAAGGCAGCAGGAAAGACAGAACACACAATGCCAAGCTTGACAGAGGGCAGTAAAAGATTTCCAAGCTGTCCAAGTCCTGGAAGAATTAATTCTACCTTCTTGTTATCTGCTGAACTTTAGAAATATCACTGAGTACTGGAAAGCTGGCAAAAACAAGAGACCTCACACTATTTTTCTTCAGTCTAAACAGAAGAAAGAACAACATGTCATTTATTGAAAAATTACTTGAAATGTGACACCTGTGGTGGTGGGAAGAACATGTGGGAAGCAGAAAGAAAAATGTTAGAGCCTACAACTGAGCTTTCTCCTCCTTTGCTAGAATCTTCAAGACTCATCATCACACACCTAAGCAGCTTGATCCTCAGCTCATGTAGACGAGGAGCAGCTGCAAAATTCACCTCTGATAAGCAGCTGGTGTAGTCACCTCACTTTTACAGAAAGATGGTGACAAAATTAGAGCCTGAGCAATCTCCTACCCAGGTGCGAAGGGGAAGGATGCCAGCGCTGCCTCCTTGCCAGAGCACCAGACCTTTCAGACAGGTGTTGCTGAGTTTCAGGGAGCAGCTGAAGGGAGAGCCAAGCTATGGTGCAGGGTGACAGCACCGAGCCTGTACATCTGGTGATTCCAAAGTCACAGAGAAGCAGCACAAGATCCCTGCATTTCACCTGAGCAAACCCAGCCCTGTGGTACTGGAGGTGGCTGCCTGATACTGCCTCTTAGTATGAATACTGACACTATTTATTGAAGGCACAACTTTATTCAAACTTTATCATTATTACTAAAATAATAATTGTTCAGATTTTTTTACCTCTAAGAAGAATTTTCTCCTAATTTAACTAAAAAGAGAATTAAAAAAAAAAAAAAGCAGCCTGTAGAGTGCTTAGTACAGTAGTGAGATTTTTCTTGGTTTTTTAACATGACACCCTGAGAAATTCACATGCAGCTTGAAGCTATAAACCTAGATGATACTTCTGGACATGCAGGAAAAAAAAAAAAAAAACCCTCTGAAATTTCTTTTGATAAAAGTCTTCCATTCCTAACAGCATTAATCTATTTTAAACCTGCTGATGTAATAGCCTACAAAACTAATTCCTAGCAGGGCTGTTGTCAGGGTTAAGAGACTTTGGGTGCCTGGAAGGGACCTGGAAAAAAACAGATGTAAAGTATGAAAATAGATTAGCAATGAGCATATAGGATAAAAACTGCTGATACAGAGAGTAGAAAGATGGTAAGAAGGAGTGAAGAAAACTTTCAAATTAAGAAGAAGATTTGACAGCTTGAACCTTCTCCTGTAAATATCTCCTATCCTCTCCCTTGAGAGGGCATAATTTTTAATTTCTTTGGCCAACTCCCATTACTCAGCAGTTATCATGTTTGGAGCTCTCCCCAGGAGAAGAGGGAACAGGCATTTCACACTGTTGGTGCAATCCATTTCTGGGCAGACCTGCCAGCCACTGTAGTTTCTGGGATTGATGCCAGCAGGGATAAGTCTGCTCGTCAGTATAAATCCCATGTATACATAGGCCATAAACTCATGCCAACCTTTTTTTTTTTTCATTTTTTTTTTTAAATTTTGCCTTCCATCCCAATTCAGTAAAACTCCCCCATTAGCTAGTTTTCTTTTCCTTTTATATTGAATTGTGCTTGGAAACCACAAGGGTTTATAAGTTCAGGGAAAAAGGAAGAAAAATACAGCATGGATTGGAACCGGTTTTGCAGATCCTGTGAGATTTGCTAATGGTTCAAGAGGTTTGAAAACCCCCAAAGATAACAAGAACCCCTCAGTCCTGCACAGGAGGCAAAACTGACAGAGCTGCATTTTATTGGGTGCTACCCTGACCTGGTACAATTTTTCTTCCTTAGCATTTTCCAGAGGACTAAGGCAGTGGGTTTTGCTGCCAGAAGCTGGGTTTTGTACTTGCCACCCACACAGAAAAATCTGTTTGCGTATGGTATTTGTGCCGCGTTGTGTGACATATGTTTGGACGTCTCACTCCCAGAATGGGAAGTCTCAGGCAGTGGGTAGGAGGAGGAGCAGCAGGCCAGAGCCTTCTGCTTTTGCATGGAACAGTTACGAAGCTCAAAATGGTTTCACTTTTGTGTTTCTGAAGAAAAGGATAAACAAGGGCAATGTATAGAGGGAAGAGGCAAAGGGGAGTAGGAGGACTTTATGTATACGTGCCTGAATGCATGCATATAGATGCATATACATATATATACACACACACACACACACACACTCCTAGCTATGAACAGGAGGCCAGTCTCAGGAACCCAAGATTCCCCCCACCATGTTACAGAGGTAAGAATAATATAAAAAAAACCTCAAACAAAGCAAAACCAATTAGACTAGAAATGGTTCAAAACCAGAATCACTGCTGGTTGCAGTAAACTCACAGAAGTAGCTCTTTGCTTTCTCAAAGCCATTTTAGTTGCACCAACTTTTATTATTTCTATTACAATCCAATGGATTGTAAGGAAAAAAAAAAGTCTTCATAGAGAACTGAACAGCAATTTTTTTCCATGAAAACAGTTAAACAACTATTTTTGAGTTGTTTCAAATGCATCTGTGGTCCTTTCATTACAGTTGTTAAAGGAAAATGTAAGTTATTGAAGGTGGTTTACACAATGCACAACCCTCCTGCAGCTCTTCTGGCACAAGGCCCAGTGGCATAAACACATACACATTTAATGGCATTACTCTAAATCACTCTTCCAGCACAACTATTTATATCTGCAAGGGTTCACAGGGTGACTGGAAGATCACTTTGTTCCCCACATCAACAAAATCTAAAGCAAACTCACCTGATTTACAGACCTCTCCCTTGATCTTTTTGTGCCTTACATTGTCACTTATTTTATAAATATTACAGAGTTTTGAAGATATATCAAAGATTCGAGTTTCACCAAACCTGCAATAACAGCAGTGTTTGAAGCCCTTTCATAATTGGAATTGCCCTCTGTAGGAGTTCTCCTCATATGTTAATCAAATTTTCTACTAAAAGATTTTCTCAAAATATCCATTAAGACATCAGATTATTATATTTTTAGTAAATTACATATTTTGATGTTCTTTCCACAGAAATGGAGGGGTTCTTTAAAATTCACCCAGAATTACCATCAAAAGACTGAAGGATGTGAAATTGCAGCATAGGCTTTGTGGTAGTATTCGTCCCACTCCTGCTATTTAACTACCAAGCAGTTACAAAGACACGTAGGAAAGAAGAGGTGGATAAATTAAAGGTTTGAGAAGGATTACCAGAGAGAACCCAGGGCTTTGTCAAATTCTTAGTAAATGACAATTACACTCCTGTATGGAAGGCAGGGGAAACTGTTTTGTCATGGGTACAAGGCAGAAGAATAAGCAGGGTGCAAGAACATATAATGGAAGTTTTCAGTGGCAGGGAACACCACTGCTGAAGCTGGAAAAACAAATGCATTCTGTGTCTTGAGGTCAGCATTAGAAAGCTTCAGAGAACACACCTGTAAAAGCAGAAAGGCTTCTGCTGCAAATCAGGTACTGGAAAAGCTTCCTGCCAATCCACTGCACATGATGAGCAAGGCAGTAGGGCAGCAGAGGAGGAGGAGGAGAAATGATCAATTTCTTGGTCAAAGTAGTTTTATTCACTGAAGTTCTGGCCACCATTGTCCCTACAGCTATTTCACAAAATTACCTTTTCCATGTGAAGGGGAAAGTGGGGACTTTCAGAGCGAGGTCAGAATGCATGCCTGGCATTCACAGAACTCAAAAAAGATGGGGACAGGTATACTGAAGAAAGAGAAGGAAGAAAAAAAATTATGTTGGGAGCCGTGAGACTTAACTTCAAAAGGAAGGAAGATGGAACAGGTACACCTGGTTTATGACACAGATGGCAAACTATGGCATCCTGGTGGAAAACCTGTTTACTTAATAAGCTTCCTTTATCACCTCTTCCTCTACCCACCACTCTGCTTCTTAATCTATGCAAATCCCTCTATCCAGGGACTCTGCCTCTTCCATTTCCTCTTCCAGTAGCTTAAAATCCTCTGTGTTTTTTATCCACTTCCTCACCTTAACTTGGACCATTTTCTACTATAGCTTTTTCACTGCAGTCACAGAAAAGCACGGAAAGATGTTATTGTTCCAAGTGTTTTGTTCATCAAAGCATCTTCCAGCCAACTGCAGTTCCCTGGACTAGCTAGTGAGGTCTGTGCACCTTAATGCAGTGCTAAAATTTATTCTGCTACTCCACAGATCGTGGATAGGAGAACATCTCAGATGCTTTTTTACCATGTTCTACATCAATACATTTTCTGCTTAAAAATTTACTCAATTATTTTTACTTTTTTTTTCCTCCTATCCAGCTGTAGCAAGACAGGATTGTGCCATTATCATTCTCAGATTTGCATGCTCTCCATGTGCAAATGAGCATTTCAAATGAGTGGGAGGTATGTTAGGTAGGGTGAGGACAATATCTTCCTTTCTATTCAAGAGCTTGCCAACAGAAGCATATGTAGGCTGGGCTGATTCCAAAAGTCTCTCGAGCATATGGAACACCCGTTTACACTGCACTCAGCCCTCCCGCTCGATTTGGTGTGTTGGCAGAGCTCCCACCACAGGCACCTCATTTCACAGTGAAAATTCATTCTGCCATTATGGCTATTAGTCAAAGCAGCCATTACTCACATACGATACCAGGAGGATATTTTTGTTCTATGATGAGTGATGCAGGGATCTGTAGACATCAAAGTTAAAATTACAAAGTATAACAAATGAAAATTGTCATTACTTTTCATTTTCTGATGATGCTGAAAACATTCTGTTCAACTTTGCTGACATAAGCCAAGAAGCAAGTATGGACATGAAGATCACTCCACGCAGGTGCTAGTACTTTGAAAGTGAAATGCAAAGTGATCTATTTGAAAGCCTTTAATAAATGAAACTAAATGCTTCTCAATGATACCAACCTTGGAAAAGGACAAGGCACAATTGGCAGATTGGAGAATGTACCAGTCTGCCTGAAACCATCATCCAGTGTTATTTTCTGGAGTTTGTATATGCTGAAGTGATCTTGAAGTCAGTGTTTTCCTTAGCTAGGAGTGAGACAAAGCCAGGGTGTGAGGTAGGGACATTCATATCTGAAAAACACTTTTTTAATTGGCTTTTCACTTCATGATTGTTCACTCTCTTTTGATGAGTTCCAAAATGTAAAGTGCTGAAAGATACTACTCCAGGGTTGAATTTAATCCCACAATATTTTCTCAGTGCAGTGAAGTCCCTATCTTCAGTTATTGCAAATGACCATTCCAGCATGAAATCAGGCTGTACTGATGTACTCCAAATGAGAATCTGTAGCAGCCTGCTTCACATGGTTTCATACACTGAAGAGTAGCCCATTAGGTTTAAAGAAAGAATGTCTCTAAAAAAAATCAAGGTATCACTACCACCAAATGCATTTAGGATTTTTTTAAATGAAAAATTCTTAAACTTGTGGACTGCCACAGCTCAGGAAGGGCACCAGCTCACTATACCCAGGCCAGTTGTAGTTTCCTTTTGTGTTACAGAACGCATCCTGAAGTTTGAGGTCTTTTGAGACAAAAACTCTTTTCAAAGTTCAAGTTATAGCAAACTATATTCAAGTAGGAAATGCTGATTGAAGAACGTTTCCCAAGACTTAGGACTATGACCTCTCCAGCTTCCAAAGACGTTGGATGTGTTTACTATTGGTTCCTGTTTTCCTATAACCTCTGGCTTTGCAGGCTTTTTCCATGATCTTTATTTTGCCCTCTTCTGGTCCTCTAAAACAACCAGTCCTGAGCTCCAATACATTTTCCTTTCAATTATTCCAATACAGAAGGTGCTAATGGCAAAGGTTATGTTTTCTGGATTGAAGGAAACTACCTGAAACTGCTTTGGCCTTCGCTCTCATGGGCCTAAAATCTGGTAAGGGAAAAAGAATTAACATGAAAATACTACAGACAGAAAAACCTGGATTTGTGTAAGGGCAGTACTGTGGCATCCTTACAATTTTTGATCAGTCTGTTTTCAATGTTACCCTGTCACATGAATGACTCCACGTTCCCAGTAACTCTTTTCTTTCCCTAATTACATTGAAATCTGGAGATTACAAATGTCCAACTTTGTCTTCTATTGCATTCTCTGTCTCGCTTGTAGGTTTTTTTATAATAAATTCAAAGTACGAAAGGTTTCAGAAGTTCATGAATAAAATAGCTTTTTGTACTCTCACAGCTCTGCTCCTAAGAGGTTTACAAGATCTTTCAAAAACATTAATGAATTAAGACTTATTATAATACTGTGAGTGGTGAAGTGTGATCCTGTCCTTCGTTACGAGATAAGAGCTTGGAGAAATAGCTCACTGTACTTCCCAGTGTCTCTCTGGCAAATCATTCAGTAGCAGGCCCAAAAAGATACAGAAACAATTAATTCCCCACTGGAACATATGGTAAGTTAGACACCAAAACAGGAGCTCAGTGTGAAGTGAGGCTGCAGATCTCAGACCGGTTGTGCACAAAAGGCAAAAATCCAAAAGCTGTGGGTAATGGGAACAAATACATTAACTAAGAGACACTAGGGCACACAGAGGTTCCCACCACCAAAAGCAAAGAAAGAGCTAATATCCCATTCATAGAAGGCAGAAGCAATGCCAAGAGAATCAAGTGACTCATCATTACAGTAAAGGTTGGGAGAGACATGTTTTGGAAAAACACAGTAGTCTCCTGCTTCTTTATCAGGTGCTGATGTATGTGATATCTGCATGGTTAATGATCTCTAACATTTCTTATACACCAACAAACTGCATATATTTGCCATTTAGAAGTGGCAAGAAAAAGAGGTGGAACTAGTGCTGGCAAATGGAGTACCAGTATTCAAACACATTCCAGCCATTCCCTATGAAATGTTGTTTCTCTAGCAGGAAGTCTTCTTAGTCAGCTGAGTAAGCCAGAAGATAAGCATTAAGTGTCTGTATATGCCACTAACTCTACAATGTTTGAGTGGCTGCGGAAAGGAAAGGGTAGAGCACCAGTAAAAGGAGAAACAATTCTAACTCTGAAAATTTCTGCAAATGGGCTGTACTTGCTGCTCTCTGAGCTCCTATCACAGTGAGACATCTATGAACTACAGAAAACAGGCAACATATCTGATACGAACAAAAGAAAATGAGCAGAAAATTGAGATGCCAAAGCTGTGTGGGCTGTCTGTTTTTGTTCATGATGATAAGATGGTTTCTTTGAAATGCTTTCTTTTGCTGTGTTACAACAAGATTTGTTCCATATGTGTCCAACTGGAACTTTAACACTCCCCACTCACCATCTGCAGAAGCAAATTGGGTTATTTCTCTCATTTTATCTCTACTGTATTTTATGTTAAGGATGTTGCATGTGAGCACAATCGATGCAGCTTGTGCCGAGGCAGTAAAAGGCATATTTAAAAGCCATGCTTATTATTGGATTTTGTGCAGTACAGACAAGGAGAACACAGGTGACATGAGATGCATTAGTCTGGTGCTTGTGTCAGGTTCCTCCAGACAGCCCATAGGTAAAGCACAAGGCCCCTCTGAGCCTGCAGTTGTCTTGTTTTATATTAGTCTTGCATTTTGCTCTATTAGCGACCTAGACTTTTTACTTAACACCATATAATATGTTTTCAGAACACTGAAGGTAAAGCTTGAAGTTATGTGAAAATCGCTAGCTCCTGTTCCTATTCACACCTACAAATATACAGACCCCTGGTTGCTAGAATAGGCATGTTTCACCATAGGAAAAGAAAGTGACTATGGCCTTTTCTGTCAGCTTACGTCCTGGGACACGGCAGGAATGTTGACTCCTCTGGCCTGCTGCCCCAGCCTAGAGCAGCTCCTCTGTCTGAAAACATAGTTTCTTTGAGGTCACAGTGAAGCAAAACCTGGTCTTGTACTGCCAAGGCACTACTGAAAAAACCCTTCAGAATAAGCACTGTCACTTAAATTCTGTTCTCTAGACCTAAGAAATCAAAACACAAACCCACTCCATAACAGTATGTGATAAGCTACAGCAATATTTGTACAATGATTTGCAAGATATTAAGACAAATACTTTGATTTTCCAAGTGCTAGCTACTATGTTGCAGCCTCATGGTCTAAAGGCTTTCTGAGCCTTTTTTGTCCCATAGCCTGTGTTTTTTTCCTTCTGTGTTTCCACAGTCTTTAGCACAACAGGATCTAGTTGAGGAACAAGGGCTTGCAGGTGCTACTGCAGTACAAACAGCAAGTAATGGTGAAGTGTGTACACAGATTAGATTTCTTGAACCTGCAAATATAACCTGGTCTGTACTAGAGCTAACTTGGGAGACAATATCTGAAGAATAGTCCCACTGGAGCTTCTATATTTTATCTATTAGAGCATTTTATATTTCAGCTGTGATCAGACCTTTATGGGAGTAAACTCCTAAATAAGTTCAAACTTATTTTGATTTTTTTTTTTCTTTAACTCTCACATTATAATTGCCATAATGTTCCCTAGTGCCTGGCATTTTGTGCTCTAATGATACTTCTCAAGTGATCAAAGGCACAAAGCTAAGTACACCCTCTGGGGAAAGGAATGTGTTTCCCAGCTTCCTGCACTCCACCTTCCACAGTTCCCTGTTGTCTTTATTATTGAAATCAGCCATTAGAACTGTGCTGCTCTGAACATCATCTCACACGGTGGAATGGGATTTTTTTTGTTATTAAGCTGTTCAAAAAGTGAGAGAGTAATGATTTACTTACAAAAAGGCTGCAACACCCACACCTGCCTGACAGATGTTTTGTGGATGCATGGATTTCCACCTACTTTTAAACCACAACTGAGTCATTTTCCTACAGCCTCATGAAACAGACACACACCACATGTACACATGAGTGTGTGGGGGTGTGTCATGTGCATGTGTTGATAGAAAAACAAGGAGTGCAAAGCAAAAACATGCAAAGTGTTGCACTGCCCATGGTCAGTGATGTAGGCAATGGCTCCTTCCATTCCCATCACCCCAGGACTCCTCCAAGAGACAACTCAAGGCACCCAGAGGAATCTCTGATTCATGCAGAGAAGGGAGCTCGACTCACTGAGGCCTGGGAAGCTCCCAAGCTAAAGCACAGTTCTCAGTCTACACAGACCAGTGTGGTTTCATTCATTTTAAGTGAGATGCAGAAGCTAAAGAAATACAAACTGGACATTTCTCTCGTACCATTTAGCCAATAAGCCCCAGCTGAATTGGCTTACAAACTAATTTTACAGTTTAGCCACAGCTTGATATTTTCATTCTGGTAGAAACTTACACAAGAATCCCATGGAAATCCCCTATGCAGCTGCAAACATACTGGGACAGAGGTAACAGGGGGACTGTTATCAAAGGGGGAGAAAAATCCACCTACACCACAAGCAAGAAAGTGCTAAAAACCACATCTGCACTTGGAAAAACAAAAAGCCTCACATCAGGATCATTCTTCACAGGTTATAAAATACTCACTGTAGATGCTGTTTTGTTCTGAATAATCCTTTGAAATATCTGAGCTGTGAAAGTAAGGCAAATATACTTTTCATAGTCCATTAAAAAGAGCCTAAGGAGGTTAGTCTTAAAACACTAATTATTTTCTCCTGTGAAAACTGGGGAATAGCTGAATAACAGGCTATTATACAACACCCTACACTAGCAAAGGTTCATGATGAGACAGAAAAAATTATTATTTCTTGTATGGTTTCAGTGGTCTTGAATGGTATGTCAGTACATCTTCATTTGTCAAACTGATCAAAAAAGTCAATAAATCAGAAAAGCTGTAGAATCTCTGTAAATATAAACTAAAAGCCATAGCCCCTCTGACCCCAGGCACTTTACATTACCAGAATTCCTGACAATAAATACAGGGCATGACAGCATCAGTGAGCTTTGTAGCTTCCCTATGGACACTAGCAGAGCAATATGCAGCATGAAGACATTATTCAGCACCTGTGAGGAGAATTATTAGCTCAAAGGAAGGAATAGAAAAAATTAGACCAAAATGCACTTAAAGAGGATTAGGTAGGAGAGAGAACCTAGGGCACTTTGCAATCATAGGCTGGTAACCTTCATTAATCACAAGGGCAGAAATGCACAGCAGAAGATAAATTGTTCATGAAACCAAAATTTGGCCAAACTGTTAAATAATATATAACTATAGCACATTCAATACCAAACTAGCACAAGATGCATATGATTCTATAGGCCATTTGTGAGAAGATAAAAGAAAATGATGTCCCACTGGAGACTTCTGAAAATTAACGAGACTGTTGAGTATTCCCATAGCTGAGAGGGGTTTTTCTTTTTTTTTTTTTTATTTTACAAGATGGATTGCAAATGTGCTTGAGCAAAATGCACAGTCATTTTTATCCTCTGCAGACTTAAATTCATTGGTGTGAGATGTGAGGAGATAAGCCAGGTTATAGCCATAAACCTCTAATCAAAATGGCACAATGCATTTGAGCACTTGTGCATTTCCACAACATTATAAATCTCCACAGTATTTCACTGCAGGTCCTTGCTGTTGTTTTCTCTCTTGTATTTCTGTGTAATTCATTATAAAACCAATAAACTAGCCAAACAAAAAAGAAAAAAATAAAAGCCATTTTCTTTAGCTTATATTGCTGCAGCTGCTTACAACTACCATTATTTTTTACCCATTCTGTCCTTTTCCTCTCAATAACTGTGCTCCATCCCTATTTTTTAGTAATACTTCCAATTAAACTGGGCTTCTTGTTCTTTTGGTTGCTTCCTTATTTACATATCACCATTGATAACACTTCTAAAACAACTCTGGAAGAAGAGTTCCTTCGGTTTGTAAATACCTTATGTTAATGTAGTCTTTGTGAATGATGCTTTGAGGTTTTTTGCTAAAGAACTTTAGGCATAGAAACAACAGATAAAATATAAACAACAACAATGCAGCTCCCCTCTCCACCCCCATCTTGCTAATATTCCTCACACCTGACCCAGGAGGGTGATTTTCCATGGTACATTGAGCACTGCACTAGCAGGGGCCAGCAAGGGTGCCAAGTGCTACATGGAAAGCAGTCCACAGGAAAATTGACTGATCCTCCAAAACCTCATTTCACTTAAACCACTCAGTAACAATCAACCCATAACAACCTTCAGTCATTATTGCTCTTGTCCCAGAGTTGAATAAGCAGCTGCTTCAAATCGGACACTAAATCCACTTTCTAGTCAACAGATCAATTTGCGGTTTTCTATTGAAATTGTGCAGGATTAAAACACAGCAGACATAGTCAGCATTTGTTAGAAGATATGCAATATAATTTTAGAGAATGCTGCTTGACATGATGAAACTGTAAAACAGAATAACAAAATATTGCTATTTATGACCTGTAAAAAGTACAAAGATAGTTATAACTCATTCATTAGTTTCTACCTGTTATACCAGGTCTCTATAGGATACCACATGAGAAGAAATCAATCTGGCCCTGAATATAGAACATTTCAGAGCAAAAACTAAAATTCTTACTGAAAAGGAGTAGCAGCACTGAAACCAGCATTGTTCCAGCCCTTGGACCATTCCAGCTGCCTGTGTCTGCCCCATCCAAAGGCATAGCTCACACAGAGGCACTCTGGGTAAGCAGTAGCTTTGCTGTTAATGATTCCAATTACATCAAGGATGGGACCTATAGTGAGGAATTTTTTTTTTAATACAGTTTTTTAATACAAGCTTTTTTTTTTTTTTGACTAGGGATTTTTTTAAAAAATTGCTTTGTTATTGGGAACTTTAAAAATTCTGTTCCCATCCCAAGAGTGAAGCTACAAATTAGCCATTGCTAAAACTCCAGACTTGCCTCTGGCTATCTCCTTATGAATGTAAATTTATTACAAGACCCAGTAAATCACAGCCTCTTCGGGTATCAGTAAACAAGATCTTATTTAGTGGCCTAATTGCTCAATAAGGAGTGGAGGAAAGGGATTAACCTGCCTGCTCCTCCTCTGTGCCGGGCAGATGGAGATTGCCAAGCATCCTGCAGCTCTCTGCAGACTTTACCCCTGTACAGAATGCAAAGGGAATGAGTGAAAATGCAGTAGGATGGCTGCAGAGCACATGGGCTTTAAAGTCAGGGGCACAAATGATTGTAAGCACTTGTGAAAATCACAGGACAATTACAGACAGCTGAGGGGATATTGCACCAAAACCTGCAGAATTATAAGAGTTAATATTCAAGGACAAAAGGGCCCTCAAACCAACAGTGCTATTTAAATGTCCTAGAGAATCCAAAACATCTGGATGTAGCTAGCAGATATGGCACAAGACCCACAGGAAATCCACACATTCCTAGGATTAGGATGAAGCTGGAGGCCAAGAACCTCCACCTGGGCTCAGAAAACACCACTGCAATCCTCTATTTGGGCAACTGAATCTCATACAAGGAGCCTTGGAGAGACAGTGTGGTTCTCCATGCAAAGACATGAGGTTTGGGCTTCTCTGCAAGCTGTGTGTGAAGCTCTTTGTTGGACTGCATGTGGACCACAGGTGTCTGAGCTAGGGAGCCAAAGGTAGCAGCATGCTTTGTTTGGTATTGGCAAACCAGAAGCTCCTTTGTTTGCCATAGGTGCACATACTGCTGACCTTTTTTTCCCCTTCACTGGCCATAGAGTCAAATCTAAAGAGAAAAAGTTTGAAAGTTGGAACTGAATGATTGAATTAGAGTGGATGAGGAGGAACTGAGGAGTAAAAGTGACCTTCTTTCTGACAATCCAAGAAATTGCCATATTTACTCAGCTCAGCAGAGCAAATGATGGCAAAAAGCAGAGCAGATCCTCTGCCAGAGCATAGCTGCATCACTCCACTGACTTCAATATACTTTAACATAATAGTTGTGTAGCTGGGCTCTAATGAGTTGCAACCACATTACACCACTAAGGATCTTTACCTGGAGAAAAAGACTAGAACACCAACCAAATTAACAGACTTAGTTTCATTTTATCCTGATTTTGCTCCAGTGTAAATGCCTTCTAACATTCAAAACCACTGACAAGAAGTACAGAATCTTTTGCAGCACAGTATTAACAGACTTACACAATCTATCAGACATTGAGTCGGGGCGAGGGGGGGGTCTCTCCCCAGCCACAGCACCTGGCAAACAGAAATGATAAGCACTGCAGATTTTCTGGTTTGCTGTGATGTATGGCACTTTATCCCCCACAGAATGGTGCCCAGTCCAGTTGATCCCTCATTTTGGGGTTGGTGGATGAATTGTTTGCAGTCCTTATGAAGTGTTCCATTAGCTCTAATATTTTGCAGTGATTAAAGGCTTTGTTTAAACCTTGAGTTGCCCTCATTTTTCAACTAAAATCCAACTTTTAAATGCCCAAATACTTATTTCAGCTTTTCCATATGCTATTCAGATTTTGGCTTAAACTATTTTCTGAATTCAATCCAAAATTGGTAAGAATTTGATCTCCTCAATATTCAACTATCTGTGAACTTACTATTCATCAAGAAAAATTATTACTTTGATTTTGTTACCAAGAAACCTGCAGGGGAGGCGTGACAATCATAGGAATTGCATGGAGTAGGTTTGAAAAGAAAAAGAGATTTATAAAAAAAAATATTAACAAACATGGCACACGATAGTCCCTCAGCATCAAGAAATAAGAGAGGGGAGAAAAAACCCACATATAGAGTAGGTACAAAGTAGTCATCATTGCCAATTTCAAAAAGAAAAACTAGTTCACACTAAATAACAGAAGGACTTGCTAGGAAAATCAAAAGATATGTAACACAAAGATTAGATTCTAGATAATAGCACCATGCTGAAAATTACGGTCATTTAATTTGCATGAAATCCTGAAAGATCCCAGCCTGGCCTCTCTGGGAGAGATGTATCAGCAATTGCCAAGGGTACAGATGCAAAAAAATGAAATAATTGTAACTCATACTTCCTCTTCATTCTGAAAAACATAACCAGTAGATTAAAAACTTAAATTTTACCTTTGCAGACTTTGGGTTTTCCTGTTCTGCTTCAGTAGATAGTGCCAATAGTAGCAGAAGCTCATTTCTAGAAGTCAAATACTTTGTGTAAGCACCTAAATATTTAGAGGTAGATGGAGCTTATAAAATGCTGAGGATGCTCAGTGTGCGGGTAGAAAGGCTGTAAACACATCCTGTTCCAAAGTGTTTTGTCATTGATGGCAGGCAAAATGATGACCAGCTACAGCAAAGAATTACTTTGCTGAAGGTTTGGATGGTTCTTGTTTCACCAAAACTCTGCCCCCAAAATTCCAGGTTTTAACACTGTGTCTATAGCCCAAATCTTCCTTCCCAGTGACCCACTGCTATGGCGGGCAGTTTTAATTCACCCTTTCCCACCTGCCAGGAGTGTCACCACCTTCCTGACACTATGGCCAGGATGCCCTGATGGGGCCAGGGCCTCTGAGAGCCTTCCAAAAGAGGGAAAAAGGCTGCTGCCAGGAGCCGCCTGGAGCTGCGGGCAGTGCCCTTCCTGCCTCCCTATGCTGTGGCGGGCAGAGCCTGTCCTTCACATGGGGAAAGCCTGCCCTCACAGCGGGCAAAGCCTGCCCTCACACGGGGCAAAGCCTGCCCTCACACCGGGCAAAGCCTGCCCTCACACCGGGCAAAGCCTGCCCTCACACGGGGCAAAGCCTGCCCTCACACGGGGCAAAGCCTGCCCTTCACAGCGGGCAAAGCCTGCCCTCACAGCGGGCAAAGCCTGCCCTCACACCGGGCAAAGCCTGCACTCACAAGGGGCAAAGCCTGCCCTCACACGGGGCAAAGCCTGCCCTCACACCGGGCAAAGCCTGCCCTCACACCGGGCAAAGCCTGCCCTTCACAGCGGGCAAAGCCTGCACTCACAAGGGGCAAAGCCTGTCCTCAAACCGGGCAAAGCCTGCCCTCACACCGGGCAAAGCCTGCCCTTCACAGCGGGCAAAGCCTGCCCTCACACCGGGCAAAGCCTGCCCTCACACGGGGCAAAGCCTGCCCTCACACCGGGCAAAGCCTGCCCTTCACAGCGGGCAAAGCCTGCCCTCACACCGGGCAAAGCCTGCCCTCACACCGGGCAAAGCCTGCCCTTCACAGCGGGCAAAGCCTGCCCTCACACCGGGCAAAACCTGCCCTCAAACCCAGAGCGGGGAGGCACTGACCAAAGTCCACATCGTGGGCTGGTAAAGGAGAGCTCGGTGGGTTGGTCCAGCCTGTTTCAGAGCCTGGGTCACCTGCCAGGGCCATTCCACCCCCTGAGCATTCATCTTGCAGCTTTTTTCCCCCGCTCTGACCGAGGGGAGAGGGTTTGGAGCGGCAGCTGTGCCCCACAGGGCCAGCGGAGCCCGTCCGGGCTGTGTGGGAGCAGCAGGGCCGCCTCCTGACCCACCGGGATGGAGCGGGCCATCGCTTCTCCGATCTCCGGCAGCAGCAGCAGCTCAAATGGGAACAGAAACACTTCTCAGCTGGCGTGCCCCAATGGCCAAGGGCTCGCTGCAGCAGCGGGCAGGGCAGGGAGGGCGGCAGGGATGCTGTGCCGGGTGAAGGAAGGAGCCGGCAGGGCTGGCAGCAGCTGCCGTGCGGCTCCGGCTCCGAGCGCGGCCCGCCCAGATGGCGAGAGGGAGAGCAGATGCTGTGTGGTGCCGTGAGCTCCCGGAGAGGATCACCTCTCCTACGTGCCTCTGGCTCCGGGGAGGAAAGGTGACCCCGACTGGGGCCTGTTTCACTGCTGGCAGCGACCAGTGACTGCTCTCCGGATCTCCTCTGCCGACTCGAGTTTCAGGCTCAGCAGCACTAATTTGCCTTGACTCCTGACGATCGGTCTCGTTAATACACTGCTCTCCTCTTAACTTTTGTGCGATGTGGTTACAACATGAGGACCCAAATCCTTTTGTGCCCCTTTTGTGTGTATGTGAATAGACAGATGTGTATCTGTCCAACTAGAGAGATGTTGATTTGGCAGAGCTGTGAATGAAGAAGAAAGGGAAATGGACTCAGTGCAAGCTGAGTGCTTGTCTTGGTCCAGAATTCACGGAACAGAACCAACAAAAGTCTCTGAGAGTGACCTAATCTTGTCCCTAGGCCACTCCTTCTTCTGCTGTGCCTGGAAGTCATTTGTCCATCATGATCTTGAAAGCTTTTGTTGATTCATTCCCTGCAGCATCCCCAGCTGTAGTGCTTAATTGCCTGCATTTTGGAGGATGTTTCTCCATGTCTAAATTCACTTGCCAGAATGACACATTAGACCTTGTGCAACTCATAGGAGTTATGGAGAAGAGTTTAGCTGCTTTTACAACTTACAGTAAAATACTTGTGTCAGTGTGATCAGGCACCAGAGTGCTCTGGGTACCCAGCCCCATGGCCGCAGGATCAGGCTGGCTGTGTCCTGACTGGGTTCCAGCCCCCTGGTTCCTCCACCATGGACAAGCATGCTGTGATCCCTCCCAGTGGCAGCTCCTGCTGCTGCCACAACACAACAGCAACAAGGACAGAACAAGTGTTACCTGGGAGCCTCAGGATACATATGACTTGCTCCAAAGGTGTCACGCAAAATGGCAAAATTTGATTCCATGGAAGCCAGTCTGTGCTATGTACTATCCAAAAATCTATGGATTGATTTCATTCTCTCAGTCTATATACAAAACTGCATCAGTAAATACTGCCTAAGACAGCACTCTATATTCATACTAGTAGAGATTCTGTGATTTAATAAGACTTTCTTTAATTTATTAATATAGAGCATAGCCCCTTTACAAACCTCGTGTATGTGTACTGTGTCGCTGCAAAGTCCAACGATTTATGCATCCTCATTGTGCAATCATTTTTTAAATAGTTTTTAAATTGAACACAAACACTTTATCTGTGTGATGGGGGTACATAAATCATGGCTATAGTCCTTTTTGCTGAAAGCTTATGGCTGAGAAAAGTCACAGAAAGGTTTGGAAACTGGAAACATATTTAATAAATATAAGGTATTGCTATTAAAGTGAACAGTTATTCATGCTATATTTTAATTTAAGTACTTTTTATAGGAGCAATATGGAGTAATTCATATAGATATAGCTGTTGAATGTCTGGTTTTGTTACTAATAACAAAAAATGCCCTTACATAAAAAGGCTGTTACCTGCAGGAAGAGGTTGCTGTTAACCTAGACAGAAAGCAGAGGCTCTCAGGCCCTATCCCTGTGAAAGATCACCAGCTTCAGTAGAGTGATCCTCGTCTGCTTTCAGGCCATCATGTGGGAAAAGGAAGGCAGTAGTGTTTTCCTGACCCACTCAAATGGTGTGTTGTCCTGGCACATACTGGTGAGCAGGAGGACTGCGTGAAAGTGTCCCAATAAAACTACATTGTTCAATGGAAAGTTAATTTAAGAACATGTGGGAACCTTCAGATCCCACATAAAAAGGAATAATCAGCTCTCATTTAAAAAAAAAAACAAAACCAAAAAACAAAAAAGCAAGAAAACAAACAAAAAACCCCTGTGTTTTTATTGCATGGAAACTTACAAACTATTAAAAATTAAACTTGATCAGCCATTTTAATTTTCCTCCTTAATTTGGCTTCCTCTAGACCCAAGAACCCCTAACTTTTCCTCAAATACTGCAACTCTTCAGCCTGTGAAATATCCAGGCTGAATTTTCTGTGAATGTCAAATGTATATTCTCTCTTGAACCACAGTAGTGACTAAGTACACATAAACATTTCTGTTCTGTGGCTTGTGATAGCATTCAGCACAGTCTGAGAAAAACTCTTAAAATACATGCTTAAGTACATTGCTGAAATAATGTAAAGAAATTTTTTGCAATTACTTTTGTAATTGTTTTGATGAAGCTCAGTTAAAATTTGGGACCCATGTACAGCCCTTGGCTCTGTTTAGGTAAAAGCAAGACACCATGCAAAGGCTGTTTTCCAGGACTGAACTGCCCTGCAGTCGTAATGATTTGTGTAGACCCTCTAAAAAAGGCTTGAAATGGGTTAGAATAGCAGATCTGTGTCTTTCTGGCTGCTGGTGAAGCAGCACGATTCACTGGAAATCAAATTTAACTATACAATTTTAAATAATTGTAAATATTACCAGCAGAACACCCATTCTAGGCCCACAGATATATCTGCATATTTAAGGTTTTTCTTCCCCTTTTGCCCATGGGTACATTTGAGTCAAAAAATGAATTGCAAGTAATTACAAATACCGGCCTCAGAAGCCCAGATTTGACTTGAACTCAACCAAAGAGTAACACTATCATTTGACAGATAGTGTTGCAGACTAAATTTTGTGAATATTCACGCTGCCAAGAACGCTTGGTAGAAATTGCTTGTGTGTGAGTAACACTGAATGTGACATATGGGGAACTTGTACATCTTTTGCCGGGAAGCAAGATCGTATTAGGCAGTTAATCACTTTCTTCTAATCACTATTGCCATGGTTTGTACCATTTCTGATAATCTTTCAGTACTATAACAGCCAGAAGTGCTGTTATAGGAGAAGTGCTCCAGGACTGGAGCAGGACTGCTGCGTGCACGGGAAACTGGCGCACAGAAAAACACAGATGTGCACACTCATACACAAACCATTTCCCATTAAAATCAATACTGGATCCCCTGTTATTAAATCTGAGTATCAAAATGCACCCAAGGCACATTTCTTTAATTCCAAGCAGCAAAATTGTTCACAGGGTGCAGTGGAACCACTAGGAACATCACTAGTATTGATTAATGGAATATGACTGAGGGCAGAAATTAAGCTGGGGATAGGGGTCTCCATTAAAAATGTTTATTGCTAAGTGCTCATGTATCACTTCAGTTCCTCTGCAGATCGGATAAAAAACCACATTACAACCTTCTTCAGGGAAAAAGAAAGACATTTAGCTGACATATTCGTCAAAGAAATTTTTCTTCCTTTCTTTACTCCAATCTTATTTAGGGTGCTAAGAGTGCTAATAAAACCTGAGAAGTACCAGTTTGGGAAGAGAGTTAAGTACATCCTTAACACAAAGCAACACTTGAAGCAAAATATATGCTTTTGCAGTCAGCTCTGTTCTGCATTCTGAGGCCTGAATCTCAGCCTAGGAAAATCAGATCTGTTTTCATATCTGAAGCTGGATATATAAAAATTGTGCCTCACCCTGCCCCACTAAATTCATTAACTTACCCAGCAGCTCCCCCAGGCTATAGTCTATTCAAGGAAACACCCTGTAATGAAGAAGAGAAAAAGTGTTAATCCCATCCACTCAACCTGCCACTCTCCAAGCCTGACAGCAACTTCAGAGTCCAATTGTCTAGCAAAGAGTCTTCAGGATGAGCCACTTTGGTCTGCATTACTTTTTGGGTACCTACAGCTGCTCTGGGATTCTTCATTTTTACATCCATCTCTTTCCCTTGTTGTTCCAGGCTCATCAAAATGGAAAACTCAGAACTGAGCCTAAAATTTCACAACACTAGTACATTAGTAGAACTTAAAGGGATTCTTCTTCATAAAAATCAAATTACAATCATAGGGTATTTTTTTTTGTTTGCTTTATTTTTATGACACCCATGAGTTGTATCACCTTTTTAAATAAAATCTGCTGCGTCTGCTTTTACTGTAACCCAAGTGAGAGGGATGGACAAGAACTGAGAAGAGCTCTGGTGAACATTTTCTGTGGACGAAGTGGACTTGGTTCTTACTTGTTCCTTACTCCTATGATATCCCTTACTCCAAACCCAGGGTTTAGCTTCTCTTTAGTGATTTTTACTTTCTTTTCATGTTAAGCTTGATCTTAGTGTTGTTCTGAATTCCATGGAATGAAGTGATGGAATTGGGAAGAAGAGAATGGCATGTAGCTGAATCTCCAGGGGATTGATTTCTGGCATTGAAGGGAAACTTGCAGATAATTATCAGATAATAGAGACAGTAGGATGCTATTGGCACAATATCTGTGTAAAGCACTTAAGACAGGAAAAGCACCCTGTTCCCTTGCCCTGATAAGCAATTACTGGTGCAGAGGCACCGTCCCTATTCCTGTCTCACCAATGGAAATCTCCCATTGTTCTGCCTCTAAGGAAAACTGTACCCAGTTCTGTGTGGATTCCTGTCTCTGGCAAGGCATACCACAATCTGCACCACCACAGCAGATACTCACACAGATCCCAAGAAAACAAGAGATCAGTTAAACAGGGAGAGGAAAGCTCAGAAACTCAACAGTCTGCACAATGATGCTTACCTATCCTAATCCATGCCAGCTGAAGAGTTGCCATCTGCTAAGGGCCTTGGCTTACACACAGCAAAGGCATTTCTCCAGTCCAAAGCCAGTAACTGTTCCAGTTCATCACAGTTCCAGTTTTCCAGTTCTAACACACACATGCACATACACACACACCGAAACAGTGAATTTTTTTAGTTAGTTAATTTTAACATCCCTGAAAACAAAACAATCTCTTAACTTGCTTTTATTTGTTGAAGTGTTAACAGAGGCAGCACATAGGTACCAGGACAGTCAGTCTGTAGGTATCTCCTGATGCTAATGCACAAACCCCCCATGCTTGTTACAAGTACAGCAGAGGGAGGAACAGCTAAAGAGATGGAAAAGCAGCAAAGGAAGGAAAGCATGTGTGAGTGAGTGAGAGTGGGAGAAAAATCCACAGTCAGGCCAGAACTCTGCTTGCCAAAAAAAAGCTAAGAGATCTCTTTCCAAAAGAAATGAGTCAAACTGGGGAAACAAAAATAATAATGCTGTGTGCAACTTAAAGCAGCAGCTGCTAGCTGAGAGAAAACACGAGATGAGTTAGAAGACACAGAAGATTAGTCTTTTTTTCGCTTTTCAAATTATTATGTTTGTCAAGCTTTTGGCTCAAAGATGTTTGACCTAATCACATCTGTTTTACCGACTTAAATGAGAGGCCTGGCAGCTGTAGCTGGCTAAAGAATCTCCAAATCTGCAGACAACCTTCCAATATTTGGGCTCTTGTCTGAGTAATGTGGGGATAACAAAGTCTATACCCTAAAAGTGCCTATGCTTTGCATAACCACTTACAGACGGATGCTGCTGTAGCCACCCTGCAAACAAGTCTGCTTCTAAATTCAGCTGTTCCTTGGCTTAGCCTCTGGAAATGGAAACCCATTACTCTGATGAATGTAAATTTATTTCATATTCTTGCAAACAATCAACTGAAGCCTGTTTGTCTGTGCCCAGATACAAAGGCAAACAATGGCTGCTGAAGAGAAGTAAGGGCTGACAAGTTGGAACACAACCCAGAAAGTCTTGCAAGTAAGATGAAGCCAATCTGTCTTGAGTGAACAGAGAAAAGGTGTTTTGCAGAAATGTAAAACAGCATACACATTTCTTTTTACTACACAAATATGTATATAACAAGTGAGAAAAAAAAGTAAAACACTATTAGTATGGTTACACAAAGATGAACTGGCTAGATGATCTAAAATTACTTTTTCTTTTTTGAGCCCCTGTAACCTGCTGGGTTTTATTTAGTGAGAATTTCCTGTCTGTCTAATTTTCATTGGCACATCAATTTTCTTGCAGTGCCTGATTCTCTTTCAACATCTGTTGCTCAGTTTGACAGTATTAATTTTGGATTTTTCCCCAGATCCGATTAGTTGAAGATTGTAGTGAATGCTGGCAAGAGATCTAAGTTTCCTTTCTCTCTTCTCTCTTCTTCATAATGAAAAAATGTTTTCTTGAGATTCATAGTAGTTTTTATCACTATATTTGATACTGAAAATCATAAAGGTGTTTAGAGAACTCTATGCATACTAATATGGTCTCCACCTGTCCACACACACACCTTATTATTCGTTGGCCAATGCATCCATGAATTGTAAGCACATTCCTCTAAGCATATATGTAGAAAATTTTTCCTGTGTGTAACTGCTGAAGTGTTATTCTAAAAACATGAGTGAAGGTCACAGGACACCAAAGAAGAACATATATACAAGTACACTGTATTTTTTTTTTTGTTACAGTCAGTAGACACCAGTGGGTGCTCTGTGCCATTAATCATGTCTCAGACACAGCCCTTGGCCCAGGGAGCACACAATCTGTGTTTAAGGGAAGAGCCAAGATGCTCTCAGGCAGAGCAGAGAAGCTCAGGAAATAACATTTGTCAGTTTGATCAGTGGCAGCACCATACATGAACAACATCTATTTTTGTTCAGATGATGACGATCTAGGTATCCAAGCAGAACGAGGAAGCAGCTCTGTGAAATCCCTCTGACAGTGCTGTTCATGGATAAGAACACAGAAAAGCACACTGGTTTCTCCTTTAAGGAGTACAAGGGCTCAACCACCACAAGCCAGCCTCTAGAAAGCAGAAAGAGGTGAAAGAAGAGAATCCAAACTGTTCTGGCTGTTTTAGGATAAGGAAGCAAGTCAAGTAGAGTCAAATTTTTTAACCTATTTATTTGGTGTAAATAAGATATAAGGGAGTTATGTGTTGCCCAAATTAAACTCCACTGTCTGCATTTGTCCTGCAAGGATACAGTTAAAACAACAAGCTAGTAAAATAGTCTTGTCAGCAATGTTCTATGTGAATGTGAACAGAACAAAATGCATTTGCAATGGCAGTAAAAAGGATGTTGCAGTAATTAAGATGGGAGAAGAATGATGTCTGGATGAGCATTTCAGTTGTGTGGGCAGGATCTAAGATTTTTTTAAAAAGACCCAAACCAACCTTGCAGGAGTCCTGCAGGCATAATGTGACTGTGAGGATCAGAAAACATTACAGGACACATGATGTTCCAGTTACTGGCCAAAGTAACAAGCAGGATTGCAGTGTTAAAGAACATGACAGGGAGGTAGCTCAGAGAGAAATATTTAAAGCTCTGTTTTAGCCCTGTTCAGTTCAAGCTGATGGTCAGACAACAACAAGGCTTGGAAGACAGACCAATTTTATTTTGAGCAGAATGAGACAGGTCTGAAATACAGAGATAAAGCTGTGAGTTCTCTACAGAGTGGCAGCAAATTTAAATGAGGTTCAGAAGTTAAACAGTTTACATACAAATAAGTTCTAAATATCTGCAAGTGGTAAGGAGAGGCTCTTTACAAGAGTAAGTGTACCATGTAGAAATGCAAGCACAATGAATATATATCCCCTTCCCCCAAATCTAAAACCTATATAATTGTATATGCATTTTACCTCATTAATGAGATGCCCTTGTTCAAAGCACTGTTGAGTCTATGACTTTTTATACAGGGAAACAAAATAAAGCTGCAGCTTGGTGTCCGCACCTGGTATCCTGGTGTGAGGATCTTAAATAAAATAAATCAAGCTGATCCAAAAAATTATCTTGTTCCAGACTTGGAAATCCTGATTAGCATAGAGGCTGATCTTTGCTCTCACTTGTGATCAAATAAATAATAGATATTCATCAAGCTGTTCTTCCTACAGCTCTGAAAAAGAATCATTTTGACTTTTAAATACATGGGAGGTGTTCAGACCTTGTTAAAGAAATCTGAGAACTATCATCTGATTGTGGGTAATTTATTGCCTGCCTTTTGGTATTAGCAAGATCTGTCATTTAGCTTTGTAGAAACCTAGATGCTTTCATGAGGCACTTGACTTTTACAGTCCTTCCATTTAAAATCAGCTGTCCTCACTATTTCAGCTCTAGATCTTTTGATCCTTGTGCTTTTATGTACTGGACTGTTCAAAGTTAACAGGGAGCTGCCAAGTGTACAAATGATGTTTTAGCTTAATTAGCTCTGGCTTAGTCTCCTTAGCATGAACTACACATAAATGCATGCAAATATTATTGATTCAGAGTGACTGATCTATAATATTGCTCGGGAGGTGAATTACCACAGACAAAAAGGCAGGAGAAAAAAAGTGCTCTGTCTAAGCTGCACTATTAACAGCAAGACTTTGGAAAGCTCGCTTTTAAACTGCAGCCTCCCTGGACTGGAGGGATTAACTTCCTCCTCTCTATAGACACAAGACAGGCATTAAGCTCCCTGTTTATTTATGTACCTTTGCCTGAACCACGCATTTTTTTCTTCATAGCTGGCATTTTACATATCTCTACATACTACTGACAATGTTTACAACATCTTCCATCACACCACAGTCATGGCAGATAACTTTGTATTTTGATGGCATTGCATAAGCATTAACAGCAAAGGATACATCTACCTAACTCTTCTTAAAGGTGTAACAACTGCTTCTGTTCTACATCCACTTTTCCAGTCATAACTCATTTGAAAACATACATTTTTATCTCATCAGGTGCTCTAGGAATTAGTTGGTAGGTGTCTTCATGTGTATGTGAGTTGTCAGTGTGATTCAGAGTTATCCTTAGACTTTAACACTCTCGCAATCCTTAACACCACTGCTGTTCTATTACCCCTACTGATCTATTCTGGAATGGGCAAAACTGGAACGGGCTAGACCTGAGGTCACTTTAAAAAGCTTTCAAAGCCAGAATTTTAGCACAGGTGGGAACAGGTGCCTTCTATTATTATATGCTGGTGTTTCACATCTTAACAACACATTTTCAACTACCATTTTACTCTGTGGAACTTGAATCACTTGGTCTGAAATTTTATTTGCCAGTTGATCTACATCATAGAAAAGCCCATAGAAGAATTCTTACTTTTATCTCTAGAGCAGGGTCTGAAGATGTAGTCAGCCACAAGGACAGAAGAATGCCCTGAACATCTAATTACAATCACTGAACTGAGAGTGTCTGGAGTCCAGTGGTAAAAATACAGCAGTAAATAAAAATGCACATGCCTGAGCAGGAGGGATACAGAATTAAAGCTGGACAGCAACACAGGCTTTGGAAAGTCAGACCACTGGAGTTTCTGTGTCTGCAATCTGTTCTTGGTAACAGTATATTTGTATGTAATTAAGCACAGGAAATAATCATCCATGCTTTCTTTGTTAATAATTGCAGCATCATTTAGAAAGTCCCTTTTCCTGGCTGAAGCAAACATTACTGCAGGAGATGTATAACCCAGCAAAGGTGACAGGATGAATGTGAAGGGCTTGCAGCACATCATGCCATGGGAAACTCTGCCATCTGGAGCACTAAACATGGCCATGGCACAGGTTCTTCCTAGCAGGTACCTCAGACACAAAGGATCACGTTTCCCTGACTCTGGTCATAGCTGACTCCACACTTCTCGGTAAATTGAGTGGCCTTTGCTTGCGGCTGTGTCTGTGCTGTCATGCAAGGAACAGATTGACTCTGGCTGGCAACGTTGGATTACTCCCTGGAGTTGACAAGTGCTTCGTCTTAGCCACATGTGCTTTGTTCAGTCTTTCAAAAGCCCTTTAAACTTCCACTGATTAGAGGTGGCTGAACTGAAAACAGAGCTCTGCCCTGGTTCTGATCAGCAAATAGAAGCTCAAGTGCTTCTTTGGCTTAAAGGTACGTGTATAAACCTAGCCTGGGAAATTTGCAGGTCACGTTTCTGTCAGGAGGCATTAAGTGCATGCTGCTTTATTTTAGGACACAATGTGATGAATCATTTTTTTTAAATGTTCTGGCACTTTTTCTTTGTGATCTGGCTTGAACCTTTCTCTGAAAAGTAAAAATAGTAACAAGACTTACTATCTTAGCTTTTTTTTTTTACAAGTTATTATTTTAATATCATTAAGCAGTTAATATTATTAAGTTTTTACCATTAAAACCATTCAGGAACATACAAATGTTTCAATACAAGAGAAAATTAAATTTGAGAACTTTTTTCTCTGATTGAAGTAGAGTTTCAGATAGAGGAAGCTGCTCTAGCTAACATTCTGTTAACTGAATCCTGGATCACTCTTAGTATTCTTGCATAGTCTGAGATGCTCATGAAAAGGAGCAAGAAGTTAGTTAGCAGGACTTGTTCTCATGATGGGAAGATAGGAGGAGAGCAGAGGAGCAAACCATGTGCTCATGCTTCTCTCTGCTGCTGCAATCCAGGATGTTTTGTGAGAGAGCAGACATTTCAAAGATCCCTACACCATGGTCAGCAGTCAGAACCAGTGAGATTCCCCTACAAGTGGATTACATTTTGAGTGTGGTCACTGTTATATTTGTTGATTCACTGGTGCACATATTTTGAAAAGTGTTTCTTTAAACAGTATGTATATGAAGTTGGAACGTGAAAGACTGAATATGTCTTGGTAAAATGACAGGTTGACAAAACACTTGTATTGACAAGCAGAGGATCTGTTGGGAGATAGGCAAAACCCGAAACACCCTTCAGCTGAGAATTTCAGGGCTGAAGTCCCTTCAGGAATTGGCTTTTTTTTCCATTCAATTTGGACAATGTTTTACATTTATTCTGAAAGGAGCTGGATTGTCACACTGTGAAATGCTTTGCTATAATAATGAAGTTTCATACCAATTCTGTTTTCATTACAAAACATTTGTAAAGTGGAAACAGAAAGGTCACTTAATTTTTAACTGTGAAAATCTCTAAAAATCTCTGGGGTAAAAAATTTCCTCAGTCTGAGTAGAATTACACCTGGCTAGAATTTGGTCCCTGAATCCTTTTTGTGTCTTACTTTATCAAGCAAGCAAATGTGAACACACACACCCAGCGGGGCTCAATCAGCTGTACCAAAAGCAAGAATGGAATTACCTCGATTTTGTCATTAGATGTGAGCCAAAATCTTAAGGATTGTTTTAAAAGGTTACTATTTTTTTTTTTAGGAGTTGTTCAGTGTTCTCATTTTTTAATTTGTCTGCAGACAGCAAAAGATGAAATATGAAAGACGCAGGAGTGTGTCTCGTATTTTCTGAAAGACTGAAATGACAAAGTCTCAGAAATCCTTTGTTTTTGTGAGATTTTCATCATCAAGAAGTCTGGATGGATCAGATAAGCTTCCTGACTTTGGGTACTTAGGTAGACTGATGAAACAGGATTGCAGGTTGCCCTGCTTTCAGATTACAGGCATTTTAGTATTTCTCTGCCTGCTCATGCATTGATTTTTGCACTTTGTGAGTATATAAAATGTGAGCTTTTAGTACAGGCTTGTGCTAAATTGCCACAGTTTCATACCAGAATAACAAAAGTGAAAGATTTGGCAGTAAGCCTCACAGAAAACTGTTCCCACAGCTCAAGCAATATCATGAGTTGTGAGGACTATTTTAAAGTCATTAATGCAGAATTCAGTGTGCTGTCTAATATACTGTGGTCTGAATGTGATAGAGATATCTGACTCAAAGGATGTACAGTGTAATATAAAGATATATTATTTTGAAATTTTTTCAAGACCATTGCTAAGGGAGCTATGAATATTTGAAGTTGTGTATTTTTCAAGTTTCATTGTTTTTTAAAATATACTAAGTACCTGAGGTTATTTCTTGCTGTAATAACAACTACCTATAAAAAAAAGGACTGAGTATGCTTTGCACAAATCTTCCCTAAAAGCAGTTAAACTAACTGTGCAATGATAAATCTGCAGGAGAAAAACCTGGGAATTGTCAGCTGAGAGAAGTGACCTGCAGTCTGCAGCCATCACAGAGGAACAGCTGAACAACTCTCACTCTGTTTCCAAAATTTCCCTTTTCCTGAATTAGTAAAGCTGGATATCTTCTGGAGATTCTGCACATTCTAGACAGTGAGTGGGATGACTAAGCCTCTGCTTAAACTGATAAGAGTGAAATTTAGAATCTATGAGGCCACTAATACCATCACCAACCTTTCCATAATCATAACAAAATTCTACCACATGTAAGAACAGAAAATGGGCCCACTTTATCTGTCAAAAAAAACTGTCCTGGGAAGCAAATCTCTGCAATATTTTTACTGTTTCCCTTTCCAGCACATCTCCAGGGAACAGTGGAAGACTATCACAGCTGCAGAGACAGAAGCCCACCTCCCTGTCACAGCCTCTGTCTAGCACAAAAGTGCGCAAAATTAGTGGGGAAAACAGATGCTTTGACATCTTCAAACATCTCCTGAATGCTTTTATTACCTCAGGATGCCACAGTGCTCATGTTGCTTGTTCAGCATTCAGGCACTACTGAAATGGGAAGATTCATTTTGCTCAAGACTTTAAAACACAGCCAAGTATTAGCTGTGCTATTTTTGGCAAACAAACATGTACAGACATCTTCTTTGATTGCTACTTTCTCAAAATCACTATAATTTCCAGCAGTTGCCAAGAAATTAATCCTGCTAGCAAGTCCCAACCCTCATTTCCACAGATAATGAGTGGATGGGGGGCAGCTAGTCCCTACTATCATAGCATTGTTCTGAATCTGCAGCTTACACCACCAAATGTTCCATGCTAAATTTATCACTGTTGATTACTTGCACGAATGCTCAGGGTGGCCTTTTGGGGATTTTTCTGGACTTTTGCTGGTGTGATACTTGACAGCCTTACCACAATAGAACAAAGCTATGATTATATCACTAGTAAACAACTCCCCTTCAAAAATAAAAAGAAAATAGGGAGACAAGGTATAGAAGAAATGAAGAAAATCCTGCAAGCCTGTTCCCAGACTCCAGACAATGCTAAGGGCAGATCCAGTGAATTTGTCCTATTGTTGTTTTTACCCAGACTAAATGCCTCTGACATACTGACACTTTTCCATCCATTTTTCACTACTGGATAAGATTCTTTGTTATGCTGGTATCTAGTACTTATCCTTCCACTACCTTCAAAATGGGGAGTAGTGAAAAGGAGGAAGCAGTTTCAAAGGTTTCTACTAAATTCTGATGTCCAAGCCCTGCTTACTGAATTTCAGTAAAAATAAGTGCCTAAATGTCCCAATCTTCCTTAATTCTTATAGTCAGTTTTTTATATTTAGTGGCTTTTTTCTCTATATGTTGTGCATTTTAACGTGTCATCATGAAGAGGGAAATAAGGCTCACAAGTGGTCTCACAAGAGAATCCTAAATCCAAACTACTGTTAATGTTCTCCTACTAAGGAGTTTAGCAAAAAAAGAGACAAATTTAAAAACACTCCCTAGCTTCCATCACCCACCCTATTGTTCCAACAATGTCACAGGAGAAAAAGCCATATACTACCCACAACTAGATCTTGTTGCATTAATTTTCCAACTCAAAAAAACAACTTTAAGGACACTTTCAGTTCTGCCAATCAATATTGTAGCGTGAGAATCAGTTTAATATTTTGATAGATGATGACTCATTCTCACATCTGAAAAATAAATGACATTAACTCTGAGATTAAGTCATTGACAAGACAGAGATAATCATATACATGTAGCATTATGCTGGTTTTATTACCCTGAATCTTTTAAGCCTGCACATATTCAACAAAGAAGTAATGTAAAATGGAAAATCCAATTAGCCCACGCATATGCTTCTTGAATACCACAACCACTACCAGCTCTGCATGTAGATGAACTGAACAATGCATCCACAGCTCATAAAATAATTGTCATATACAGCTCTGTAGCCTTGCATCTAGATTTTGCAAAAAGATGAATTTGCTTCATTTACAGATGATGAAAACATTAGGTGTTACATGTGTTAAAAAAAATACCTTTTATGTAAAACTTCAGCAAATCCATCTCATTTATAAATAAGTTTTAACAGTGGTCAAGGTAAGGAATGCTAAATCAAGAATGAGAATACTAGTTTTGAAGAAACCAGAATAAGAAAAAAATCCTAGAAAAACAACTGCATAATGAAAATCAAAATATATCTGTTTAATCTATATACACTGACAGTTTATGTATTTAGATTTAAAATTTGTGAGGCATACAGAAGACATTTCTTAATTCAAGAACACACTAATATTTCTGTGAAATATTTGGCAGCATAAATATGAGAGACTTTTTTGTTTTTCAATCTGAAATGAGCAAATTGCAAAATTAAGAGTTTCACAGGCCAAATTTGGTTTGTAGGCTCACAGCATCTCAATGCAAAGATGAGTATATTGAATTTCATGAGAAGCCTCAGGTTCAACCCGCATGGCTGTCAGGGAGAGCAGTCTAAGACCTTTCTGCTTTTGTTTTTCCAGTGCAAAGAAACTTTCAGCTTTCTTTCATAGGTCATGTTTCCAAATCCCTGTAGCCATATTTTATTCCAGATACCATTTTCCTGGGAAGGTTAGCAGAGAACTGTACACAGTATTTAAGGTCCAATAGCATCAACACTTCCTCACATGTGTGAGAATACATTGAACAATGTCACTAAAAATAGAAGCTAAGAATTGCCAAAATGATAATCTCAAGTCCCACAGCATGTCAATGGTACAGACTCCATCTTCCTCACATTGAAAACACACAAAAAACTTCTCTGAGCGGATGGAGTCCAGATGTTCAAAAGCATAACCACCAACAGCTGAGCCAGCCAGGACTGGACAAAATCAGATCATTAGAGGTCAGTGAACAGATTTTGCTCCTTCCTCTCTGAAGATAAGTCCCAAGGAAATGCCCAGTTTTCTTGCTGTCCCTCCATGCATTAACATTCCCTGAAAAGAAATGGGAAATACTGCCTAGATTTCTTTTCCACTCATGTCAAACATGTAGGTGTACAACCTCACACAACATGCAAAAATATGCAAGATTTGTCACTGGACAGAACAGAAGAAAATAAAGGCAAGAACTGACCCATTTCTATTTGGTTGACTTCATTGACTACATGGCCACTGCCAGTACAAATGTGTACTACCTACAACTTTAACAATAACTTATTATACTACTCCCTTTCAAATGCAGAAATGTGGAATACGTTATGATTTTATCACTGATATAGAAAAGATTATACTTTTGAAAAATGCAAAAGTTTCTATTATGGAATTTTTTATAAGTTTCTTTATTTGATTTTAAAACTTTTAAAATGCTTTAAGTGTGTGAAATTCAAATGCAGTATAACTGGGATTAGAGACTAATTTCAGAAAATAGAATGACAGCTACAGATATGCCAAATTTTCTCCTGCTTTGCAGTTCTTTGCATACATTTAGGACCCAGTATAACAAAGTACATGGATTCTGACTCCAGAATCTGTTCCCACAGTTCCTAATGTCTGTTTAGTAAGCCAAAGTCTGAGTGGCCCACAGGTACTAAACTGGCTCATAATACCCTCACTCAGCTGATGATGAATTCCTGATACTGTATGAAAAGACATGTATAGCTCAGCACATAAGTGTCTATAATTAAGAAGTTTCCATGAGAAAGCTGATGGCTGAGTTTAAAGTGCTACAGATCTCAGCAATTGTGCTTAGACACAGGACAGAGTCCTCCTCTCATTCCCCACAAAAAAGATAACCAGACCTGGGTCTCTCCAGATCTGTCTCTTCTTTCAGCTCATTTTTTTCTTTGACTCTTGTGGCATTTGGGGTATCACAAAATGAACCAATGCACAGACACTCCTGAGAATGCGTTCAGCAGCTTCTCAGGAAACAAGGTCAGTTTTCTGTGCATGTACACAAATGTAAATCCAACATACCCAGAAACCTCATGTTGCACCCAGTGTGCACACATCATCTGGCCTGAAAATCTCAGAGAAAACCACTGGATTCGCTGTAAAAAGTCAATTTGTCTGCATATCATCTACTGAACATTCTTGAGTATATTTGTTTAATAGGTAGTGTGGTATTTATAGTCACCACGTTTCAGATAATTAGGAAAATTGACATTTCTACTTTCAAATGTGCTTTTAATTTAGTCTCAAAACAAGAGAAAATCAGCCAGGAGCCAAAAGAGATGTCTAAATCCACAGCCCTGGCTGAGCTTGGCTTCAGCAGAGCATTATTTTTGCAGGAACTAAGATGGGGAATGAAAGAGCACCACAGGACAGAGACACTTTCATTCAGATTCATTCTAGCTAAAATGAAAGTGAAGTGCAATTAAAGCTTGGAGATTTTCCAAGGAGCTCTAAATAACAATACATCTTCCTTTTATTCAGATGTTAAAATAGCTTTCAAAGAAAACTTGATGAACATTTTAAATGTTTTATTTGCTTTAAAGCCCAAGAGAAATGGCCATATTCCTCTTTAACTTAAATCCTAAAAACCCAGTGAAAATATGTACTCTTCATTTAATCAAGATTTTTTTTTTAATCCTAAATTAGAATGATCTAACTTTAGGCCTTAAGTGTTAAAGAAATGTTTTCACCTTATTCTTCCTCTGTAGTTAGTGAAGAAGACTTGCACCCAGTCTGAGACCACTGTACTTTTTTCGTCTGGCTCCCACCACCAAATGCAGAGGGACTACTCCCAATCCACAGTAAAATCTGATTTTAGAGCTAAGCTGATCTCCTTTCACACCTCTCCTGTTCATCTGACTGCTCCAGTACTTGCCTGGATCCACTGTGGGATTGTTCAGGTATCTCCACCTGTAGAAAATGGATCTTCCCCTCCAGAAACGAGCTGCTTCCTGTCTCTAGCTCACTGAACCAGCCTACAGCACTTCAAGAATGAGCATGTCAAGCTCAGCCCAAGGCTGACAGTGAGCCTAGGAACACAGATGGAGGCGGAGGAGAGGCAAAAGGGACTAACAGCCCCATTGAGCAGCTCAGTTATGATATGAACCTGCACATCCTTAAGTGGTTTGATCAAATGGTTCAAAATAACTTCTAAATGATGGACCCTATTTATATATGTGTGTTGTTTCCATCTGGATCTGCTTATATTTATCTCTTAGGTATCTATAAAGATAGATATTTATCTTTATGTGAATATGTTTTTAATCAGGCTTTTCAAGCTTATGGTGTATATAACAGAAATAATTTCTTTTAGTTTTTATGTCCTCCAAGAACCAGTGGCTCATCTCTCTCCTTAAAGGGATGTTTTCACCTTTTCTGCTTCTCAAATTAAGTGATGACCTGATCTCAAATGATTCTTTAATAATTACCATGAGACATTTGCTAACAGAAACACTGTGGGGTCTAGCACACACAACTGGCTGAAATAGCCTCGTGTCATATATAGCTAAAATGGATGAATGAAAGATAATATTAATAAAACTTTGCACTTTTCTGAGTCCATCCTTCAAAGATCTCAAGGCACATAGAAAATGCTAAATTATTAAGACTCCTGAGATCATTAAAAATGCAAATAAGCATGCTTGTCTGCTAATTAATTTATTTATTGTGTTTGGGGAGAACTTGTATAACTGATTTATAACCCTCCAAAAATAAAGGTTTGTAATTGACATCTTCTTATTTACAGTGCAGCCACCAATTAATTTTGTAATTTATTTGTAGAAAACATTAAAAAAGCAATAATCTTTGTCTCTTATGTATTATGTTATAGAACAAAATAGCTGAATTTGAACAACAGCAAAAAAAATATTACCTTCAAATACCAATTAATTGTTTCTCAGTTTATAATGAATGAATCCTAATGCATGCAGTAGAACTAAATTCATGTCAAACAACTCTTTGGAATTAATAATTTGATAATTGTGTGAAAGATACTACATACAGTAAATTTTAATCTCTGAAATGCCCAATTTTCTTTTTGGAATCAAGTATTTTAACATTATCCTAATAGTCTCTTTATACTTCATGACAATCTGGAACAGAAATTTAAAGTTATGTGAATATTTTCAGGCTGCAGCTCTCTGGATAAAATTTCATGACTGGCATGGAGTGTATCTGCATTCTCAATCTGTTTTCTGTTCACCCAATTCACTTCTCAGGACAAGCCTATGTTACTCTTCATGAAAACATTTCAGGTGTAAGATTCACTTCCTTAAACATTTTATATAGATTTATTTATATATTAATTTATTTATTCTCATTCTCACTGGAAAAAAACTAAACAGTGCCACAGTTGCAGCAGGGATGATTGACATAGTTTAAAGGAGAGAAAACATGAACATGTTTTTTGATCAAGTCCTGTGTTTTGTTTAGCTTGTATTCTTTGCTGTGGCCCATTTAGCTTTGAAAGAGCTCAGCTTCTGATCTCTGTGCCATTCCCACTATATGCTCTAATCCTGCATCAACTCCTACAAGGACCTTTTATCTTACTAACAGAATCTGGGATGAAAGGAGACAAGATATGTAAAGTACCAAAGGCAACTTCCATGTGCTCACACTCTGCTAAATGTGGCTCAGTGACAGCTCTTCAGCATAAAGATATGCCAAAATAAATCAAACAGGACTCACCTCAAAAGCTGCTAAAAGAAGGGGCCAGCAGCCCCTTGGGATCACAGGGCTCTTCAAACTCCCTTTGTACTTCTCTCTGTTTTTTCCTTTTTTCAAGACAATGAAGATGGTGCCCATGCTCTGAGTTCACTGGAACAGAGGGTCTTCATCTGCCCTTCATCTTAAAAAAAACAAACCAACAAACAAAAACAAAAGACAAAATTCTACCCCAGTTTTCCCATTCAGATTTGCTGGAGAAAAACAAGCAGCACACATAAACCTCAAAGCTCCTGCTCTGAGACCTTTCTGACTAATATAGGACTTAAAGCAAGTATTCTTCTGCTAGAAAGAAATCCAACACAGTCACAGCTCCCACCCTTCAGCTCTGGTCAACTTCCTGGCAGAAGGGCTGCAAATGGTCTAACACAGGGTGACTGAAGTTTGGTTATGCCCTCATGTAGGAGTGTGTGTTACCTGATGACTTTAAGCAGAAAATGAAGTATTTCTGGCTGCAGGCCCTCATGCAAGGAAAGCAGTGTCTGTGCCCATGCAGGGTGTGCTGCAGTCATGCTGCAGACACCCCACTTGCAGGGAATGCAGGGCACTCCCTTCTAAGGCTTGGAGTGCAAGGTCTTTGCACTTGTTTTTGCTGAAAGCTCCACATGTATTTGTGGCAACCTGCTCTCTGTAGTGATGTGATAACATGGGAGGCTCACAGCCAGATTTTAAGGCACCCTGCAAATAGGGAAAATTTTATACAGAACATTTTAAAGTATTTTATTCTTTTAAAATACAATATCCAGATTGTCAAGTTTCCAGATCTGTTCTGAAAACTATATCAGCATGTCAGTAAAAGATATTAGTCTAATGACATATTAATGTGGCCTCAGTAGGAGACACCCAATTACGATGTTTCATACAGCTTCCTTCATCTCTTGCTGTGTATGGCTAATGAAAAAAGACAGGAAATTTTGGAGAAAGGAAGAAGAAGATGATAATTTTTTGAATCTGGCCCTCAGCAATTGTGGTCATCTGTGAAATTACTTTTTCTGTAAGCAGAAAATTCTCCCTTTGGATATTTAACGGAAGAGCAATGGAAAATGGAAAATGCTTCCATAGTGAATCAGGATAGTGTATTTAAAATGAAATTAATAAAGGATCAATGATATATAAAGGCCCAACTTCATTCCAGAAAGCATGAATACTTTATTGACTGTTAGATTTTTAAAAGAATCCTGGTTGTACTTTGCACATCATTCACAAAACCTTTTGCTCTGTAATTTGGATGATAGCTATACAGAAATTGGAGAATAAATCTCAATGGTTTAAGGGTGTATAATACAGGCAGATATCTTCTCCTCCAATTACATGCTCAGAACTACTCAGGTTATCTGTCAATCCACCATCAACCTGCCTCAGGTCTCAGCAGATACAAGTCTGCAGCAGAACAAAACTGATTTGTTGAGAGCCCTCTCCAGTAAAGTAGTAACTTTCTGCAGTTTTTTCCTTATTCAGGGCGGGGAAAAAAAAATAATTCTCCATTATTCTTTTTTTAATATTAAGCATATCAGCAAACCCTGGAGCTATGCAGAAAATCTACCCATCCTATCACTTTCAAGTACTTTCATAGTGTGCAACTAGTACTTGGCACTTTTCCATTGGTGGAAGAAGGATTTGATTTGATGTTAGTAACCTCCTCATCTGAGGGCCAGTGCTGGACTCCTTTGCTAGTGGGATATTTGCTAACAGAGGAAAAAATAAATCAGCTGGTGAGAAACCATGCATGAATTAACAGAGCATATATTGATCTTCACCCCTTTCCAGGAGCAGGAATAAAGGCAGTATGCACAGCAGTCATGTGGCTTGCTGGTCTCAGTGAGTAATGCTCTCTCCTTGCCATAAGCATTTTCACTATTTTCAGTTCCTGTTGGCTACAGTGGAAGCCAGTGGAGGTTGGAACTGAAGCAGCATTTTGTTGGCATGTGGGCAGTAATCCAGCAAAGCAAGAGCTTTTTACAATTCCATATGTGTCTATTTTCTCTCCCAAACAGACCATCCATCCCATTAGTCAAACGGTGTAAACAATTTTCTTGACAACAAAAAATGTATCACACATCAATCAAAAATAAAGTCTAATGTGCCAACTACTACCTCAGTTGAATGTGCCTTTTGCTTAACTTTATTTCAGCTGGTGTAACTCTGGCAAAAGTATGAAAATATCCACACAACCCAACCGATGGAGAGTTCTATGCTACTGCTATTACAGGTCCAGCAAATTCCACCTGAACAAGAATAATTCCACACAAATAGGAGAGATGCTCATCTGGCAATGCAGAGCTGCTCTGCAGTCAGACACCTCATTGCAGCACAGCTATTCTACAGAAGCCATTTTTGAGTCTACAAATTAAACTTGAAGAAAGCTTACAGCGTAATTACTGAAGTGAACAAGGACACAAAGGGAGGGAGGGAGGAAGGAATCTTTCTAAATGCTTGTAAGCTCCTTAGGGGGCTAATCTTCAGAGAAGGGAGGCATCAGAAATCAAATTTGATGAATAATTTTCTCAGTCCAGACAGCACTGAAATATCATCCGACACAGATATCCAGTTTATATCCAGCCCCCACTTCTGTTTAATGGTTAGATAATCATGGATCATAAGTTTAGTTTTAATAACAGCCACAGCAGACACTTTATTAGCAGATTTTGCAGGCTACAGGGTTGTCATTTGTCATTATAGCAATTTTCTGGTTTAAATACTGCATCAATTTGTTTCTCTTTTTTTTTTTTTTTTTTTTTTTTTTTTTCCCTCTCTGAATTAATGAGGTTAGGTCTACCTTCATTCTGATTCTCTGTTTCTATGAGTAACTACTTTGCCTATTTGAGAGTTTTCTGGGCTGAGAAAATGTAACACATACAGCTACTAACTCACAGGGCTTCTAAGAAAGAGCAGTAGTTTCCTCTTTGGAGCAACTAAAGAATTGTTCAGATTTATTCATTTTTCTGTAAATCAAAGTAAATTCTCTAAGAAATTGATAAGAAGTGTGTGTTGAAGAAAACCACTGACCCAGAAACTGCCCAGTGTTTAGGACACACGTTGCACCCCAGCTCTGGCAGTAAAGAGGAGGCATTGCCCTAGAATGACAGACACACGAGCACCTTCTGGAGTGAGCATCAGCTGCAAGATACACAGTGCACCTGGCCTTCCTTGTGTCCCCCATGGTGTTACTGTCCTGGTGGGGTTCCATGGCACAGAGAGCCTTTCTCCACCCTCCACATCAAAGCCAGGGGTGCTGCAGTGTGGATGTGCAGGCACATGCTACACAGCACAGCATTTTGCTTAAACCAAAATTGTGTGGTTTGACCAAAAGTCATCGTGGACAGTAAGAGCACAGCAGTGAAGAGGTCAATGATATTTAAGATATGAAATGAGGCTTTAGATAAAGTTTCACCTGGTCTATTGGAAGGTGTCCCTGCCCATGGCAGGGAGGTTAGAACTAGATGATGTTTAAGGTCCCTTCCAAGGCAAAGCATTCCAGAATTCTATGATAAATCACTAAGCTGCTTTGTGGCTCTGTTTTCTGAATAGCAGTGTTTACTGTTTGTAAAGCATTCCAAATGACTGATGTGTATGTTTATTGCCACAGTGCCAGCAGCTTTGAGGCATTATTTTAGTGGGAAAATTAGAAAGCTACTACAAATACTTAAAAAATAATCACCTCTTCTTTTTTGAAATTTCTCCTCAAAATCAGCATCACTTCTGTATGGTAGCATTATGTTTCTCCATCTGAAGTTGTCTGAGAGCACAGGCAACTGGTTAAATTTAACTGGAATTTTAAACAGAATGACATTCATGTGTTTTCCAGCTGTTTGTTCCCTTCAGAAGAAAAGCACTGTGGGTGGATGCTGTATCAGGAAGGGAGTGAAGTAGTCACAAAACCAGGAAAAAATGCATGCTCTGAGTATTTGAAAAGAGATAATCTTCATTTACAATGCATTTTTGCAAACTATTCAGGACCTTCAGTTCAGAATTTGCTTGTGGTTGCATTTGTGCAAGAGAAAACTATACATTTGAACATTACAAGCTGACTTGGAAGTGTCATAAACCATTTGAACATTACATACAGGTAACATCTTTAATGTTTTACAATTCTAATGTAACTGTCAAAGCTAGATTAGGGTCTTGTTTGTATTACAACCTTTAGCACTTTGGCCAGTAACCTACATCATTCTCAACCCCCAGAAAAGACAGGAATGCTTGGTTTTGTTCTCTGTCTAGTGGTAGAAAAGCCAATAGTACTGAGTTAATTGCTCCCACCAGTCCTCCTATTGCTTTACCCTAAGTTTACAGACACTGAAATTTCTGTAGTACAAATGCATGAAAACTAAGCCAACTAACCGAAAAGTTATCTGTTTCATGGTTCTTGCTCAAATTAAATGGAAATTATGTTCATGCACAGATAATATGTGCTGATCTGGGCCCTAAGGCAGAGATTGAGAACAATCCCTTAACTGCATATATGCATACGTGTGTGTGTTTTACAATAATCTCTTACCTTGGGCAAAAAAGCGTAACTTGAGTCATTTGTTTGCTCAGAAAAAAACATTGGTGTGTTCATGCTGGCTGATTGGAATACTCCTATTTTGGGTGCCTGTAGCATTCTCACTGGTAGAGACCAGCACAGCCACATGGTTTTTCTTCACCATCCAAAGTCCCAGACAGGCAGTGGAGAGGGGATATGAAGGCTCAGCTGCTGAGTGATCCCCCTGACCTGTCAGGACATCCAGCAGACACCGTGGGGCACAAACTGACCAAGGGGGCACAGACCCCTCAGTCTGACAGCTCAGCCACTGCCTGCCTGGGCCACTTCAGAGCTGCACTTTTGGTGCAGTTTTCTACTTGAGGTAGAATGATAGCTACTTTTGAAGTAAGAAAAAAAAAAAGAAAGAATATTTTTTGTTAGAAAGAAACTTTAATTATGAAAGCTTGAAAACTCTCAACAGATTAGGAATCCAGGTGAGGTGACTTCTAATACCCTTACCCAGGCATTTTAGAACAAAACAGGATAACAAATTTGTCTTGTAAAGTTTCTGTCTTCAGAAGCCTTCCAAAAAGAGGCTTTACTTTTAGATTACCTCTGCTGAAAGAAGGTGTCCATAATTGCTTCTTCACATTTTATATCTGCACATTGGAAGTGCCAGGCGTCTTTTCCAAACCAATTTTTCAGGATTAAAATGACAGTAGCTGCAAATTTATTCAATAAACAAACTACCTCCTTTTTTTTTTTTTTCAGTTAGAATAAAACCATCAGTACACTTGCTTAACTGTAGTGCATTTCTAACACACAAAGGAGTCAAGAGCAGCAGCAACTACATTAATCATTTGATTTCTCAGAAGACCTCCTGCTTTGGAATGTACTTCCTTTGGCATTCTTGGAGTGCACTGTACTTTTCTGTGTCTCTAAAGTGGGTAGTGCAGAGATGATGAAGCACAGCTTTAATTTCTATAGAGCACAACCTTTATAATGATTCCTACTCCCATATAGCACTTCCTGCAAGAATAATTCAAAATGGCTTTGGGATCTTTCCCCTTCACATTGGATGAATATATCAGCCCCATAGTTATGTTGATGGCCAAATGGCAGCTGACACCTACTAAGACATGATGAAGGGATGTACAAATTAATGTGTTTGATAGCAAATCTCCAACTCATAAACAGAACATCTTGTCCTGTTGTGCGGAGACGTGAATCTGGTTTGTCTACCTATTTATCAACATCCTGTCTCAGAACTGTTCAGCAATTGGGGGTGTAGCTCTTGGCACCTGCCTACATCAGTAGCTGTAATGTCTGCAGCATGAAAGGACTGAGAGATTATCATCGAGTGCCCTGAACACAATTTGAAATTAAATAAAAGGCTTTCTCCTAAACTAGACAGAATTAGAATATGACTCAGCACAAAGCTCAGGGACCAAAATCGCTTCTGATTTAACTTCACTGAAGTTAGAAGCAAAATCAGTGATGTATTGGCCATATTCTTATATTTAGGGTCTCCTTAAGGTCAATGCAGACATTTCTTCACCGCATTACTTCATTACACTAATTTTAGCTGCTTTCTTATTCTAGTACAGTTGGTACCAGTTACAAGGACAATAACAGCGATCCCAAAACTTTGCAGCTGCTCTGTTCAAGCCAGCCCTGGAGCCTGACCACCAATTTAAAACACATCTTTATTATAACACAAGATGCTGATACTTGTTTACTAACTTATTATCCCAGCAGTTAGTAAACAAGATGTCACATGAATAATTAATACTTCCCAAAAATCTCATAATTATAATCTAGTGGTACTTCTCAGTGCATTCCTCTGACTGCTGATCCAAGCATCTGCAGGTCAAATAGTTGTCAGAAATTAGCTAATTATATCCTTTCCCATGAGGACAAAAATCTTTAAATTTAATTAAAAGACCTTAACTCCAGTCCTGTACATTGAGGTCTATTTCCCATGGGATTTTCTTCTGTGTTATTTCTTACAGCAATAGGCTTAACACTCATATTAGCAGTGACTCTCATCTGTGGGTCAGCTTCTTGCTCAGCATTGGTTAAAAGATAATTTCATCAAATGAATCTCTTTCTCATCAACTCATCTTGCTACTTCACTTTCACCACAAAAAAAATAAAAAATAAAAAAAAATATATATATATATATATATATAAAATATATAGATAAAGAATCACTAATGAACCATCTGAATTTTAAAGCTCATTTTGCACCAGTATGCCTCATATTTCAGGCATCAAGCAAAAGATACACTCACAACATTTGGTTTGATGTGTCAATCAACATAGTTGCAAAGGTCCCAAAAAATTATGAAAGGAGTGAAAATGTTAAGCAAAAGGCACATCTAGAGTTGATTTGGTTATGTAAAGTAGGCGGAGCTAAACAGATTATGAAACCAAAATACTCCTCCTACTACTTCATAGGTTTTCAATGGAAGAAATAAATTACCTCAGCATTTCCACCACGTTAGAGAATTCTATAAATCTATGTATTTTTGCTTTGGTGTAAGCATGCATTTATTATTAAAGTATGTTTACCACTATTGACTCTTTTCCAAGAAGACAGATTTATTACAAAAATCTAGATATTAGCAGAAAAGAAGAATTTAAGATGGCTCTGTTATATCTATATTTACTATAATACCTGGATTAGGAAATCTAAAAAGAAATAATTTTCCTGCAGTTCACTGTAATGACTCTAAATTGGTTATACTATTGTTACAGAGCAGAGATTCAACCAGGATTCTTAACTATCAAATTTCTCTTTTTTAGGGCTGTTAGACTGCCATAAGTTCTTTTACATTGTTCAAAACTGACAGCTAGCATTACATAATTGATAACAATAACAGAAATGCAATTTGGCTTTATCAACAGTTTTGCTCTTCAGAGCTCTACCAAGTCAGATTAAAGCAGATACTTTTGATGCAGAGGTAATAGGCTGTTTCTCTTCAAACCTCTTTGTGGACAAGGAAACCTTCATAACAACTCTCTTTTATATGGAGAAGGAAGGGAGGGAGGGAGGAAGGATCCTTAAAAATGTTCATGGGAAATACTGCTTCCTAAGCAGATGCACTTAAAAGGAATCAGTGGAAATATAAAACAAGTCCTCTTCCTCACTAAGCACAGCAGATTCTACAGCCAGGATGATCCATTTTGAACTTTAAAAAAAGGTTAAATCTTGCATGCTACTCTCTGAACCACTCATTGTGCACCTGAGCCTGTGTGTTGCAAGATTTCTGCAAGTGCTGAGTCACAGGAAGGGCTCAACACAGAGAATTAAACACCTGCAATCCTGGCTGCTCCAAAGCAATCTGTTTTCAGCAGGTTAGGAGGTATTTTCTGCTGTCCTCTGCTCTTGAAGATCAGTGAAAAACCTGCTTTATACAACAGAAGGGGACAAAGATTTCTGTCAAACAAGCACCGAAGGACTGGGTGTACTGACATTCTTTCAGCTGACAGGTAGGAAGAATTCAACTACGAACAGTCCAGCAGTGCTCCTCAAACTTCTACTGCTGAGATACTTTGTAGAGAAAGCTGAGTGATATCAATTTTTTATCACAGGCCCTCCACCTTAAAGACAAAATGACGGCATAGTGGAAAAGTTCAGAAGCACAGTGGAAAGAGTGCTGAAAGAATAAGAGCAAGCACAGTAAAAAGACTGATTTTCTCCAGGCAGAGGCAATACAAAGTGTGATTAATATGGGAAAGGGAGAAGGGGGCTCCCCACCTCTCTAACACACAGGATGGACACTTTGATCTGAGTCACTCCTGGTGTGAGGCTGAGCACAGGGGATAAAGTCAGACTATAAATCTTAATATCCTAGCCTGTTATGATGCCGACTAATTTATTCTAGATTGAAGAGAAGGGGTTATAAAAACAAATTTATGGCCACTGTATTTATTATAATTCATTTTCCCCACAGTGAAAGCATAGTGATTTGGAAAAAAATTACCTTTCTAGAAGTACCTTTTTTAGCAGCCAGTTGCTGCATTAAGGTGCCTGGCTGCATCCAACATTTACGCAGTAAAGAGAGCAGAGTCCTTGTACTCAGGAAAGGAGTGATTTCATCAGTCACAGCAAATCTGGATGACTCAACATCCCAGGTGGTCTTTTCTTTCTTTTAAATATCCATTTTATCCACATACAGATAAGATTTGATATTTCTGATGTAAAAACAAGGCTGACATCAAAACTGCTTGCTTATGTTTAAATGGATAAAATAATATCTGTTTCTCTAGTAAGTGTGTGCCTGCACCAAACCAACCTGTCACAGGAATACTGATTTCCCTGCTAAGCCCCTCTGCTCTCAGATCCTGAATAATCCCTATATTCAAATAAATGGTGATTACAGCTGAGTCTTACTGGCATCAGCACCAGCTCTGTCTCTGATAAGAGAGAAAAGTGAGTATCTCACAGTGCTCAGGGAGGTGAGGAGGATAAAGGTTCAGAATTTTTGTGCACTGTTTTAGTTTCCAATAACCTTGATTCTGTTTCTCCCTTCTGCTGCCCAAAAACACACTCCTCAAGATATGGGTGCTTTCTAATAAGGAAGGCATGGACCAAAAAGACCTGAGAAAAGTTTTTAAAATAATCTTCAGACTGGCATCTCCTTCCTTACAACACGCAGGATTGTGCTGTAGCTAATATTTCTGTTGAAATATATTGAGATACTGAAACAATGAAAAAATACATTGATATTTCTTATAACTTTATACATTAATTACTATAAAAAAGTCCCCAAAACAACACAAAAGTTATACTTAACATGTGGATTGGCTTGTACTATTTTCTCCCCTTCTATACCTTATGTTTTTCTTCTAAAATGGTAACAATTTCTGGTCTGTAAATGTAATTTTGATCTAGTCTTTGCAGACAGTTGAAGAGGTAGCTCCCTGTAATTACTTCCTCAATCACTCCCCATAAATGAAGTACTCCAGGCAATGCTAAAAGTCCTTTTGATCACTGGAAATACCATAAATTTTAAAACAAGATTTATAACTAATTTCCCAATAATTACATTTCCTACTAATTTTCAAATTGTCTTTACATGAAGAAACTCAAAAGTATTGGGGTTTTATAAGAAGTAAAATCTAATGTTGTACTTGAGGAATTTTATTTAAACTGCTTCTACATTAAATTATGGAAGTCTTCCAGCTTTACATTTTTGCAATGGAGAGAAAAGGTTTAAGGGGCTTCAACAGATGTGACAGGAAGCAACCAAAAATGATCCAGACAAGTCTGAAAAATGTCCAAACCAGCAAAGGCAAAACAATTTAGTTGTGATGATCACTGGCTGAAAGCAGAACCTGAACTCAGAGCCCTGATCTCTCTACCAGCAGCAGTCCCCCAGTGCCCCATCCCAATCCAAAGGATACAAACCAACCCGATGGAAACCGCACCTCAAATAGATGCCAGGCCACAAATTTCCAGGACTCTGAAGTGTTGGTTAGAAAATAAGTTCCCAGGTCTCCCAAGAAAGCAGTTTGAACCAATTAATTCTGTGATAAATCTTCAGCCCCAGTAAACAATAAAGATCAGTCCTTACTGCCTTTGGCTAACTAATCAACAGTTATCATCACAGTTTTTTGGGCTGACTTTCATCACAAAAATATGACTTCCTCTCTAAGCACCGTACCACAGCATTTCCAGCTTCTCTCCTTGCCTTGAACCTCATGCTAACATACCTTCAGGAAAGAAATAAACACCAAACAGGACTTTTGAGAAATTAAACAGAACAAATAGATTCCAGCCAGTTTTCCTCTTATTACTGTAATATACTTTTAAATCAAATATAAAAAGGACTATTGGCTATGCTTAAAGGTTACTAAATATCAAAATGTTAATAAAAAGTTCAAAAGAATTTAAAAATAGGAAAAATCCACATTGCAGGTGGAAATCTTATTCTAATCTAGGTAAGAGAGAAATATCTGCTGTGCATACAGATTTGTGAGTCAGGAACTGGACTGCAAGACAGTTCTATTCTCCACCTAGTTTGATGCCAATTAATTTCCAGCTCCATTTTGCTGTTAATTAGTGCTGTTCAGAGTCCAAGTTTTCCAAGGCACAGATTGCCAGTAACCAAGTGATCATGTAAATGAGGCTCTGTTATTAATGCTGCTGGTTAGGTTGGAACAAAAATAACAGCAGTTTGCAACTTTACATTTTTAATAAAACCTTAGTAGAAGAAAAAGTGAAATCATCTGGTCTTTAAATGGCAGGACATTGCCAGTTTTCCTACCTTCAGTAACTGACAATCTGTTTTCACTAAAGACAAGCCTATCAGAAACCATATTTTGTGCAGTAAGTCAAGGATACAAACAGTTAATTAATACCTTCCCAAGGTAAGTCTTTGGCTTTCTATAAAGAGAAAATCAGAAGTTTCATGTTTCTTACCAAGTTACTTTGTGAATGAAAAAAAGTAGAAAACTGCAATTCCAAATAAATATCCTTCTATTTGGAGACAAAGCTAACCAACAATGCACTATCCTCAAAAGTACTGCCATAATAATAATTTATTTTTTTTTTTCTGTCAAAGAACAGTGGGTTTGCCTACAGACCTGTGTATTAGGAGATAGCCCTGGTTATTCTGTGCTAAGGGTAAGCACTGGCATTGGAGTTAATGAGAGAGACAATTCTCTCTGGGCACAAATAAAGTTTGACTGCTATTCTATGAAAGGGGAATATGAAGTTTGGTAACTTTGAGAAACACATGTCCTTCAATTGTGCCAGTTTGCGTCTGGAGATTTTCCCTGTCTTTCTCAAATAAAATGCCTCATGATGAGATATAAGCAAATTGTGACCAACTATCCCTTCTTCATTAATTTGATCTCAGGATGAGTCTTTTGCCATTGGGCTTCCTTAGAATTTCCTTTGAATTCAGAGAGTGAAGGGTGAATGCTGATCATATGGACTAAAGGGGAGGCCATAGTGAATATTCAAAGTATTTGATTTATTTACCTCATCTGCTCTATATTTAATTGTTAGCCAAGATGACAGGGCTTTTAAAGTCAATATGTTAAAGAGCAATTTCAGGTACTGCTCCTCTCACATTATCCCCTGACATTTTAAAAAGCTTTTTCTCTTCACTATTGCCATATTAAAAAGCTTACTGAATGAATTCCAATGAGGGCCACTTGTTCAAACAAATGGGATAGAATTCAAATGTTAGATATTGTAGAACACCTCTGAGGAGGGTCAAAGGCATAAAAAAAGTTGCAAAACTTGACAAATATTTTTCCACTGGATGATGCTCAGTTGAGACATCTTCCACAACAGTGTCTGTAACAAGCATAACGTTGAAGTCAACATTTCCTTTTTGTGTGTGTGTTCATTAAAGTGTTCATGGCTTTTAAAACATTTTTGTTATTTGACCTCTAGACAAGAGGATTCAGGGGAAGATCCCTTTTCTACTCTAAGGCAATATTTTCATTTTTCTACTTAGAAAGTGAAAAGAAAAACTACTGCGAACTTATGTGTCAGAAGTCACCATTTTTTCCCCAAAAGGAAAATAAAAGAGAGGAAAAAAGATGAGCAGCACCTGAAAATGCATAAACCCCATTTTCCCTCCAAAGAAAGAGAGGGAGTTCTAAATACTCATTTTCCATGGGCAGTATAAAATCTTGATTAACACAAGTCCAATCCAAAATACTGAATGAGGATTTTAAAATTCCCCTCAGCAAAGTTATTGCAGGAGACCATGACAAAGCAAACTGATTCATAAGGAGATCAAATATCAACTGTGCTTTTGCAGACTCTCAAAGTTCATATATAAGATTGGAACGAATCAGCTGATTTTCAATGCAAGGACTTTTTGTGCATTTCCCCTTATCCAGCCTCTCAAAGCCTGTGGGACTGAGTGTCTCTGAGCAATTCATCTACTTTTGCTTTACATCTGTCTTAATGGAAGAAAGCATCTAATGCCAAGACTTTTATAAATAGCAGCACTTAAATCCAAGATAAGCACAATTCACAGTGCTGTACTCAATGGGAATATTCCTCTAAGGCTTTGTAACCTGTGTGTAAAACTGTGTTTCAGGCTGAAATCTGGCATGTGTGGATTTCATGAGAATGGAAATCAGTGGTTCTTTTAGAGGACAATTAGATGAAAAAGTAGTGGGTGTCTGCTTACCCAGACAGAAACACCAGCTTTACAAGTTAATGTTTTTTTGCTAAGTGATTACTGTCTAGCATGTACAAAACCCATTAAGAGAAACTGAGTTCATATTAATGTGGAAGGCAATAGCCCAGGCACACTATTAATGAACAGAAGAACAGGGGACTCCAGGCTTGGACTAAGTAGCACTTGCACCCATGAAACAGTAGAATTACTGAAATAAAAATGTTTCAAAAGTAAATTATCAGTATCTGAATATGGTTTTCTGAGATGAAACCATGAGGTAAGCTGGAGAAAGGGCACAGTTGCTCAAAATTACTGCTGATTAAAACCCTAGCATGCCCTTCAGATACTGGGAATAACTAGATATTTACTGTGCTGAAGACTATAAAGATCTAGGGAATAAGAAAGCAAAGCACTCAGATCATATTCCCTGGTGTTTCTCTAAAGTTATTTCCTCTTTGATTCAGCTGAAGTAGTGCAAAACAGATCACAGCAACCTGTGATCCACCACCTGTCTGCAGAAGCTTTTGCACAGTTAACTGGAATAGTTCTTCAGTAACCTTATTGTATCAACATGGAAACACAAGACATTAATTTTCACCACAAGGTATATTGTCCTTTTCATATTATTTTATGTTTTTATTTCTCTATGCCTTAAAAGAGGTAATAAACTAACAAGCACAGTAGATGCATATGAGAGATGTTTGATTTCCTACTAACTGTCACAAAAGCATAAAGCCTGCATATTAATATTTAAAACCTGAGTGATAGAGACAGAGCTATGCACGTAAATAACACTCTATCAGAGAAGTGAAAGCATCATTCCCAATTTCATATTCCTTTTTATTTGTTATTGCACAGACAATATTGAATAAAGGGAGATTTCTAACTATTTTTTTAAATTTCTATTTCTAAGATTCTCCCAAAAAGTCTTTTTTCCTGCATGCCATTGTGGATGACACATTGGCATAACAGGGTACCAACAATTCTAAACTCTTCATGCACCTCTAGCATAGATCGAGTCCAGTCCTTGAATTCCCAAGGAGACCCACTGAAAAGAAAACAAGTATTTAGGATTAGAAGCACTATTCAGCTTTCTGCTGTTGCATCAACCAAAGATAGGATTGGATCTTTAGGCCTTAATTTAATGATTTAATTTATATTCAGGGACGTTTTTAAGAGCAGAATTCCTTTGGTGTGTACTCTCCACAGTGTGAGACATCATGCAGTGTTGATATTAGCACCTAAATGAAGAATACTTTCTTCTCTAGTGCCTATCAGGTACATTTAATGCACCACAGAACTTTATTGTCTCTTCCCAGAAAGGAAAAGAGAGTGGAGCCTGTCAGGCCTGCTTGCCATGGTCTGTCTCCACTGCAGCTGGAGTGCTGAGTGGAAGGAGCAGGGAATGGTGCTTGGAGCCTCTTAGGAGGCTCACTGGAGCCAGGGTATCAATGTGTGAGCATCGCTCCACGGCCTTGCCAATGCAGGGCTGCTCCTCCAGCACATCCCACACACCATGAATCACAGCCCAAAGTACCTGAACCAGCTCCCAGGAGTGTGAGCCAGGTGTCCCATCCCACCCACACCAGACCAAGTCCACTCAGAAGACACCAAGCACACCCCCTAAACACAAAGCCTGGCAGCTGCTCCGTGTGTAGCTGCCCTATTCTGCACTAAACCTGCCTCTGTGCCAGGGCTCTGCCCTGGCTGCTCTCAAACCCGAGTGACACAGCATCAGAAACTGCCTGCTGAGCTCTGCCACAAGGCTCCTCTCCTCTTGGCATCCTCTGCATTTCTGAACGTTAATAAAAAAATTCCACTTATTATTTGGTCGTAATTAGTCCTTAAGAGTGCTTTGCAAACACAGCTAATTGATTAAGTAGCCTATGCAACAGAATCAAAACACTGGTTTTAATTAACCACCTTAAACCCCATAGCTCATGCAGAGTTAAAGGAGCCTTTTCCATCAGCTAGGTACATAAGAGGAGACGAAGGAGAAATAAAAAAGGTACAGAACAATTTCTCTGTGAGCATTCTCTGCTAATTATGTTGCCTTTTCCACCATTCAGTACAATTTCATACTAAAAAACCCCTCTTTTTTCCCCATAGAGTAATTTATATTAACAAAATGACAACCTTAGTCTTGGTTCCTAATCTTAGTCCCACAACTCCACTGCTTGTATTTCACAGAGGTTCAATGTCTCTAAAGGCAGCACCTGCAGGTGCCACCTGCCCTACCCAGGGCTCTGGCATCACTGAGCATCTGCAGAAGGATCCCACACATTTAAATGACAGACATTTAAATCATCCTTATTTCCAGCTCAGGTCATCCCTTTCTCTCTAATCAAACCACACTTTCCTAGTTCAGACTCTCAAATGCCTGTGTTTGGGATTTCACACCCAAGGGGGTGGAGATTTTACTGGGATCTAGTAACGTGTAAGCCTGTTATGTGTTTAAACTTCTGGGCATGAAAGAAGATTTGTTAATTGCTCATCAGTGTGACTCTATGACAAAGCATAGCAATGACCTCTTGACTCATGCTCAGGAGTTTAGAGCTTATCACCAGCAGGGCTCAGGCACTCTGTATCCCAACACTGGGGGAGGAGAAGAAAGATTGGGTTGCATTTGCATTTTTCAGTTTGCACTCTACATGCCAGAGGAGAAAGGTTTGACTTTTCAGTCCAGCTCTTTGAAATTTGGTATTCAAATGTGGATTTGTCTCCATGTTGTAAAAGCAAAGTACAGAGGTTGCTCATAACAGAGTGGGGCATCTTCCAGTACAGAAATGGAACCAAGAGAAAGGATAAACAGCACAAGGATGAACTTAGGCTAAACCTGTACTCCCCTGATCCACTCAGGTTGTGTATTTATCTGTCCATCTAATATAAATCAGAGAAACCTTGAGGCTCTGGTACCAACAGAGACCCCTCTGCCCTCTCTACCTGTTATCTTTGTACTTGCTGCTGTTAAGTCCAGCAGGAGGCAGTGGATGTGACCTGGGCAGACACACTGTAACCCTTAAGATCCACTGGATCTTAGGAATACTTTGCCCATTAAAACCTGCCTTGGGTACTGACACTCCCCCACAACATTCAAATTACAACTTTAGAGACAGACACGAGAGCTGGCACCTGGTGACAAAAATTTAAACATCAGTACCATTGTTTTTTTTTAATATTACTGTCTAGAGAGAACACCAAAAAAAAATGAATACAATTTTCTATTTTCATTGTTTGCACCAGTATTTGAAAGAACACTAAAGTCATTAATGCAGTACAATTCCTTTTGAAGGCAATAGTTTTCTTTTCACTTTTTCTCATGGGCAAAAGCTAAAATACTAACCTGTAGTGTACACCTCTCTGGAATGAAATCCTGCACATATTCCTCTAGAGATTTACAGTGTATACATAAAGAGTTACAAATGGTAAAAGAGAAAATGTGCCTATATTTTCCTATACACGTTCAAATCTTTCCTTTAGAGACACTTAAATTCTCATAAATTGCCCCATGCATATGAAGCTTTCTTTTTAAATCTTAAGCAAATTCCACTGCTTTTCTATTGCATAATGAAATAGCCAGTCATGCTGAGGAGGTGATGTTAAGCTTGCCTGAGCTTGCAGCAATGGCTGAGAACATTTCATAATTCAGAAATGCCATAAAATCCTTCATCACAAAAATTCAATTTTTTTTAATCCCCAGAAGTCTCTAGGATGTATCTAACATTAAACCCCCAAAACAAGAAACCAAAACCAGGTATGTTCACCTCCTGTTCTAGAGTCCACCCTCATGTAGCTCTATAAAGAAAATGTATTGGGGTTTTCCATTTCTTCATTTGAAAGTTATCCCAGTGTAAAATATACACACACATATGCACCATCTATGAAACTTACCCCTTTCTCTTCTGAAAATGGGCATTTAGTCCCAGTTTTGTGTAGGAAATAATTAATAGAAGATCAAGCTCTGTTTTTTAGTTTGTTTTGCAAAGGACCTTTCAAAAGACAGCATGCTATTTATTTAAAACACAAGAAATCAAGTAAGAATAGGTAATTTTATGTGTAATATTCACTATGAACAGCCAACAATGAAGCTCCTCAGTTGTGTCAGTTTATTTCAGATGTGTTTACTTTAATTGGCTTACACCAGTGTTTCCCATCACAGAGCACTCTGTTCTGACAAGTGCTACAGACATTTGTTGCAATTTTGCTGCTGTGAGAGCCCTTGCTCAGCTCCAGGGAACAGGAGGAAGTTAAAAGACCTGGTGATGTGGCACCTGGGGACATTATTTACTGCTGGACTTGGCAGTGCTGGCTTCGTGGTTGGACTCAATGACTTTAAAGGTATTTTCCAATCTAAACTATTCTGTGATTCTATGTCCTGGTCTATGCAATCACTGAACATGAAGGGAAGTAATGCCTATAAAGGATAGCATCAACCCCAAAGACTTGAACACAGTAAAATATTTGATTGTAAACACGCAAATTTTTTCCTATGTCCACAGAGAAATTATTTTATAAAACAAAACTGAATACAATACTTTTTATAGCAGTATAATTGCTGACATTTACATTGTATCTCTCAGCAAAGAGAATGTGCTCAACAGCCATAGAATGTAATTTTTTAGACATTTCTCAGAGTTCAAAAATTTAGTATTTGTTGGTTTTATAGTCTTCTGGGGAGCTCATCTTGTTAAGGAACCCTCCCTGAGTAAAAAAAACAAAACAAAAAACAACAAAAAACCCAACACAAAACCAAAAAAAAAAAAAAACCAAAAAACTTTTGCATTCTGAATACCTTCTACTTTGAGATCACACCAGGCAATAGTCCCTTGTCCAATTCCTCTCCAGATCCAGTTCAAGTGAAAACTGGCTGAATGACCAGGTCTGGATGCTTGTGATCAGCTAAAGAATGTTCAGCTGGAAGACTCCCAGAGCTTAATATCATCTAACAGCTTCACATTAGTGACCTGCAGAGCACACCCTCAGCACATATCCTGGCTGCCTTTGGAAAAGCACAGAGGGAAGCCAAGGGAGGAGATCCTTTCTCTCTGCTTGGCGCTGGTAAGGCCTTGTTTGAAGGACTGTACCCAGTACTGGGCTCTGCAATCTGATTTTGCACAATATTGCCTCTCAGTGGTAAGTCAACTTTCTTAGTTAATTTGATGGGACTTTAGTCTATCTCCAAAACTCTCAAAAATTACAGCAACATAACAGGTCTATAGGAGACCCTCAAGAAAAGCCCTGTGTACAAAGTGTGACTGAAGCCCAGATTTTTCAACACCTCCATCAAACAGATCAATGTGATATTTCAGTTCACTGGTTCTGCTATTGTTAAGCTTCTACTTTTTCTTGAGTTGCTTTGTTTTTCATAATTTCCCCCATTTAACTCTCTCTGCTCTTCCCAAATTGTGAGTCAAAGTCAAGATCCAGCAAAACATCTCCTTGCCCACTACATCACAGAACGTGCCTACACCTGAAGTCTTCCTTGCCCATGAAATGAGCTTTTGCCATCATGGAGCCACATGAACAAGGATGAAAGACACCAGAGATGAGTCAGAAGCAAAACTGTTCTTGTTCTTGCCCTGTGCATTTAAATTTTGCCAGCCACCATTTGCCTGTGTGTCACTCTCAGTAGTGACAGCACAGCAAAATGATGACTGGTGAGATGTGGCATGAGCCAGCTGCTAAGACTGAATCCTGAATATCAAATGTCAGCTGTAGAGAGGCCATGAATAAACGATGTGCAGTCACTTTCTCTCTCTTGGGAATCACCCAGTATTTTCAAATACTTAACATAAGCATAGTTCCAAGGATGGGATTGTAGATCCTGTGCTCACAGGAACCTTCCCAAGTGCTTGACACTTCCTTCTGAAGAAAGATGAATCCTCTGTCTGGAAAAGAAGAAATTAAATATGTTGTCTGAAAGGGGCATATCCTAGCAACTTGCCCTCATCGTGCTGGTGTACAATAGCTCACTACAGCTTTCATCAGTGCTGGTGTAATGGTTAAGCAAAAGTGACTTGGTATTTCTGGGGTTCAGTAATTGGATTTGGAACCTCTAACCTCCAGGTCACAGGGTCAGATCCAGCTCCAGTTCATACAGTCTGAAAATCATTAGTACCAGAGACCTGTTCACAGCATATATGAAATGAATGTGTGGCTTCAGCCCAGTTGCTGGTGAGAATGAGTCCCTTGTCGACCCTTTCAGCAGAAAAGCAGGGGATTAAACGCCTTAGGAACACAAGTTAGTTTTTTCTCCAGAAGGGTGGTCTCTTTGGTCAGGGTTGAGACAATTTATCTGGTGAGTTCTTATTGCTGCCTGCTTTGCAGTAGTCTTTATGAGTATAACATTTCAAGCTTGAGGTCTACATCTTTCAGAAACTTGAGAGATCCTACATTTATTTTGGATAGAATAAAAAAAAAATAAAATCCACATTTCACCTTACTTAAAAAATTTCTTCAGGTCAGCTACATTTGATTCTAGTTTTTCAGAGATCTCAGCAGGCCACAAGTTGTAGCAGCACTGTAGGCTGGACTCATAGAGGTGCCTATATCCTTGTGCCTTGGATTAAGTTGCACTACTGAAAAAGTCAGAAATTCCCACCCACCCCCCCCCTCAAAAAAAAAACCAGAGGGAAGGGGAAGGGGGACTCCATAAGCATTTATCTAACAGTTGCAAACTCTTTCACTCGAGCAGGATGTACCAGCCTCATACTCAGGCTGTCTCATCCTCTGTTGGATTCTCCACCTCTAACTGCAGCACACACAGACAGCACTTTTCAAGGGCAAAAGTGAGTGTGAGCAGAGGTGAACCTGGCTCTCTCTTGTCATGACAATCACTTTAACCATAAAAATGTTCACAATAAACACTAAGCCCATAGAAATCACTTTTTTTTAGAAGATTTTAAAGCCACCCCTAGTTCCCCAAAAGTCATGGGTGTGTAAGATTTTCAGAATGCATGATAAAGTCAAACCTTCATTTCTCAGCACTTTAGCAAAAACAAACACCTTCCTCTCCCCAGATGAAATTCTTAAACTTTACCACACTTTTGTGGACATTTTGGCCTTTTAAAAACCAAAGTTTAAACAACATGGAGAGCAAGCCAGTGCAATTGAAATAAAATTAAAAACATAAACAGAACTGCTAAGGAGAGACTTCAAAAGACATAGAAAGCACTAAAAATTCTTTTCTCTTGCTTTACAAACCATTCACTGAATCCCAGTTGTAGACGAAACATTCACAGAATCCCAAATGTAGTTCACATGCGCTTTAATACTTGTTTAGTGTGATTTTTTTTATTTTTTATAATCAGTTTTGAGTTTATTTGTATTGCGTTTGTTTCTCATAAAGCATCTGTTCTTCTGTTTCTTTTTACATGACTGGCACTCTCCTAGTGTAAATGACTGGACTGACATTTATTGGATTGGGCTTCACATGGAGCACCTGTGAGCAATATGTGCTATGTGTGACTTTCTTATGCAGCCCTAGTAATTTTAATTGTTTTTGGCATGTTTTCCCTGCCATATACTGTAACTTGACCTTTGCAAATATTCATTTCATTTTGATGCTTGTGAAATGAAGTAGACTAATATTCCAGAAGAATAAAGTCCTCTGTTCAGTCACAGAAAGAGATACAGAAAATGTAGTGGCAGCACAATGTGGTTTTGAACAAGAGGTTCTTAGAATCCTTGGGAAAAATGTGGTATACCTATTGGATAATGTAAATGTCTGTAGAGCATAAATGGCATCAGGGAAGAAGGTGGTCCAAAAGAAAAATGTAGGAATATATATCTATAAAAAAAAATAAAAAGAAATCTCTTTCTCAGTTATTAGGAGTCACAAGGTCTGATTATTCTTTTCTTTTCCTACCTAAGCTTATAGCACTGCTGCAGATACTATTATAGAACATTTAGTACTTCTATGTTTTAGCTTTTTTTAAAAGAGCAGAGCAGTTTTTGCAAAGCCTCTTGAATTGAGCTAATAATTTATTACTTTTACTGAGGTAAAGCTGAAGTGACAGAGTTTTTCCCAGGACACAAAAGAGGCTAGGAATAGACAAGGGATCTGAAGTCAAGAGTTCTTGAGTTCTGTTCTCATGGAAAACAATTAGACAACATTGCCTTATAACTGGAGAAAGGTATGCAAGAGCACTGCTCCACAGTTTGTGGAGAGGATTTCTTTAAGGAATTTCATCCACCACACCAGGTATATTAACCCTTCCAGATTGTTCTCTGCAGTGTCTTGCTCTAACAATGAGAACAGAGAAAAGTTTGAAAATCAGAGTGTAGAGTACTGTCAGTCAAAACCATTCTAGTTACTGGTTGAGATGATTTAACTTACCTATGACTTCAAATTATATAAGCCAGACAGAATTTCAGTTGCATGAAAATAACAACAACTTGAGGGTTTTAAAGTATTTCTAGTTCTTGCATTCTATAAATGGTAATCGAGCTCTGGACTCCTTTTTAATTAGAAGAGTAATGGAAGACACTAATTAAAAGCTGTAAGCATCTCCTCAACTACCAGTTTAAGCAATAATGTATTATTTATTAAACACCCTGGCTAGCTGGCACGGTGCTCAGAGGGGCGCGGATCTCGTGGCAGCAATGACAAGCCGATGACACAGTTCCTCCTGACAGGCAGTGCTAATGAGCTTTGGCAGGGACCACCCTGCTCCGAGCTCAGAGGCTCCAGCCACAGGCCTGCACTGAGACTTCACCACTCACACTTCCCCAAAGGAGACAATATAAAAGCAAATGGGCTCAGGCTGCAAAGTGCTTATGGAAAATGAAAGTGCTATGAGAAATCACGTGGCACTGTTCCTCAAAAGTCACAGGATGTTTTATACCCACAATAAGGCTGCTTTATAATGCCACAGATCTAAAGGTGCCTTGCACTAAATGAGAAGCTGACCCACGATGTTTAGCTCGTGAACATTCAAAGGCAGTGCCTTGTTACTACTCACTTAGCAAGGGTCCTGGGTCAGAATGCAGTGCGTGTTAGACAGCTGAGTACCCATAATAGCTAACAGCCCATCACCACGGAATAATCAGCAGCAGTGAAGAAATACTGTGAGCTGGACTTACACCTGGTGCAAACTGAGAGACCAGAGGACAGCAGAAGGCAGCTGAGTCATGCTGGCTAATAAGCTTATGGTATATGATCCAAACAAATCTCTTGTAGTTTTCCATAATTATTACATTTATATGTTTGACCTCATTTTAAATTCATAAAATAAACGGAAAAATACTAACATCAGCTTTAAATCAGTAACAGTATTAGGCCCAGGATTATGACCTTTTCTTCCTATACAGCTACATTCTGTAAAATGAGATCTATTGGTTTCATTTCCCCAGCACAGCATCCAGAGAAGCCTTCAAGTAGAATTATTGCTTCTATTAAAACATGTACCATCTTCTAACTCTTCCCTTTTTCTCAGTTTAATATGAAACAATTGAGAGTTATATCAATACATTAGAAAAGAATTATTTTTATCAGCATCCTCAGAATTCGTGATTAATGCAACAACCTCTTTCCTCTAACTGAAGATGCCACAGGAGGTACTAGTCCTTCTTGAACAATTATGTAATTTAAGCTTTGTAGAGTACACATTTTTGCAAAGTGGTCAATAATTCCTGGTTAAGTAAAAGCATTCCTTTCAATCAATACAAGTTTCTAAGTAAACTAACACATACAACAAAAACCACAACAGTCTTGGATTTTAAAGGCACCTGCTTACAACAGTGTATGATAAAAAGCTGATTTACTACACTATTAATAGAATACTAATATATTCTATTAAATCTATACTGATGAATATTGTGGGACCAATTCCCCCCTCACTAAAGCAGATGCAGGATATCATCCATACATATGCACTACAGAGATGCTGCTCCTGCAGCACAGCAACAGCTTCATCACATTGGAAAGATGAGGAATTCAGAAGAACACGAACAAAGCAGGTCTCCAGAGATGCTGCCTGCAGCCTATTAAATAGCCCACATAGAAGTTCTCACCTAAAGGGCACAATGTGAGAGACCACTGAGGCAGAATTGCCCTCACTACTTGCATCTCAGAAGTCCCGCTCACATAATGCTGGGCTCCTCAGGGTGTATTATTCCACAAAACAACTTTCACAGACTGAAAGGAAACCTTTCAGCCTTCTAAAGATATCCAAAGAAGTTTAGAGCCTATTGACATCCACATACATCAAGAGGAAAAGTTTGTAGATACACAAAGATGAAAATGAGAGTGGCTCATTTTCAGTTTTGAGAACTGAGCCAAAATTGAGAAAATTCTTTAGTTTTTGCACTGAGCCTCTGTGAATTTTGTGAATTATATCAGTGATGTATCATCTGCGTAGATATGTCTATGGATAGAACAAGTATACTCATATGTGTGGAAATGGCAGTGTTAAAAAGAAAATAAATAACCTTACCCAACTGAACTTCCTTTGTATTTAGCAAGGGATGTTTTCCTCTGATACGTGAGAGGTTGGATGGAAAGTCAGTGTTATTAGATTTTATGCTTTTCTAGAGACATTGTCATCTGAGCCCAATAACTTTGTTTCTCTCCTCTCTTCAGGGGAATAAATGGATATTTAAAATCTGGTTGAATTTTTGTGCTGGGGGACTTGGTTATTTGGTATAAATGTGATCCATTTCTACCCCTCCCCCTTCCCTCCTGACTATTTTCTGTTCTGTACATTTTCCAATTAGGAACCCCAGTGACAGAAATCAAGTGGCAAATTACCAGCCTGAGGCTAAACTACAGCAGAAGCTAAATTTCAGTTTTAAAAATCTGATTGAAGAATGTGGGGCTTTATCTATATGCCAATGTGCAACAGGAATGTTTTCTTCTTTCCTCCCTTGGCCCTGTGAGCAGAGAATCCACTAAAAATACCAAAATGAGATCATATCAGCTGATAAGAAAACTCACAAAAGAAGCAGCACAGTAGAATTAGCGTCTCTAATACTGCAGCAGTATCTCTGAGTTACATTTCCTGTGATGAGCCATAAAAGGTCCCAGTTTCAGAGTCCCTTCTTGTGCACAGGCAACGTGCCTGTGCTCCTGGGAGAGGACACAATGTATGTGTACAAGGACTGAGGGGATGTTACACCTGAGGTCCATCACTTTGTGCTTCCTTCACATTAGAGGCCTCTATTTGGTTTTTTTAGCAGCTGCCTGTAGTTAAAGCATCACTAGCTTCCCATTTTCCCTTATGCAATCCCAGGTGGCATGTCCTATTAATTTGATCTCTCTCTGGATGAAGCTGTTGTACCTATTTGTTATATCGTGCTAACAGAGTAAAGTCAACTGCCTGGGACTAGAAACTCATTCAGAAATTCAAAAAACCCCTTTGAAACAGGCACAACATTGTGCAAATAAACAGAGAATCTGGGAACAAGTAATTGTCACATCCTCCTGAGTGTCCTGCCCCTGGCTCCTTCTGCCCAAACTGAGGAAAGAGCATCTCTGTCAGACACTGCACAAGCCACTGCCTTGGCTCCCCAGCCCTGCTGGACACCACAGCTCTCTAAGTGCTGCAGCCTGGCTGACACCCCATGGGAATGTCAGACACCATTCCATGCAGCACCATGCAGTAGCACAGCTCACTTTGGCAAGGGAGTTTCATGCCATGGTTCTCTTTTAAGCTCAGTTTTCTGCTCCACATGAACAGATCTGTCCAAGAGATCTGTGATTGTCATTTCTTGATGTGAAATGACCAAGATTTCCAGGAGACAGGTGAGGTCTAAGACTTGTGTTGAAAAAGGAATACTCCTTGAAAATCCAGTTTGTTGTGTGATCCGAGAAGGATACTGGCAGGATAGGAGACCAAAAATTCATTTCTTATTCTCTAAACAAGCTTCTGTATTTCACAATAAAGTATTTAGAGAATATCATATCTCTTTTTGTCAAGCATGACATGCAAACACTATCATCTCACCTACAGTTTATTCCAAAGATGCTGGTATCACCCTCGGAGTTATTTCTTTCTTTTTCATTGTCCATGAGTTGTTGTCTCCCAACAACACTCATGTATTTAACTGTGTGCTATCAGCCAAGTGAGCAGATATACCTGGGAAATATATGGTGCCAACAGTGCAGCACAAACACCTCCTCTGAACCTCACACAGTACAGACAAATGTAGTTCTGAAAACATAAGTACCTCCTTTCCTTCTCTTATGTGAATGTGTGCTTATAAGATTATATTTTTACTACCATGGCTGGATTGACAGGCTAAGACCCATTCTATTGCAGTTTACTGCACCAGAATAGCGATGAGCTGGCCTTGGCAGGCCTTTTGCAGTCCTTGGAGCTCTGGACTTTGTGGTCTTCTGAAACCTGACCCTGACCCTACCCCTACCCTAGGTGGAGCAGTAACAGCAGCCTTGGGCTGAGGCTAGTGCCAAGCAGAAAGGGGTAGAGGCAGCATTGTTGTGGCAGTTCTGTGCTCCCCTTGGCACACTGTGTGTAGCTACAGCATGCTTGGAGCTCTGGGCTTTGTGGTTTTCTGAACCCTAACCCTAAGTTTAGGTGGAGCAGCAAAAGCAGCCTTGGGATGAGGCTGGTGCCAAGCAGAAAGGTGTAGAGGCAGCATTGTTGTGGCAGTCCTGTGTTCCCCTTGGCATGCCTTTTGGAGCTGCAGTGTGCTCCAAGCTCTGGGCTTTTGGGTTCTCTGAACCCGAGCCCTAACCCGAGGTGGAGCAGGAGAGGCTCCATGTGGGTGAGGCTGGTGCCAAGGAGAAAAGTGTGGAGAGAGCAATGTTGGGGCAGTGCCATGCCAGCCTTGGTATGCCTTTTGCAGCTCTAGTGTCCCTGGATCCCTGGCTTTGTTGTTTTCTTCTTCACTGTTTACTGCAGCAGACTGTTGATCCAGCTGCTCTCTGTCCTGAGTGTTTCTGAATCCTCTCCTGGTTACAGGGCTGGTTTTATAAAAGTTTAAAAATTTAATTTAGTCCAAGTCACCAGGCTTAATACTGCATGAGCTTTACATGCCAGTACAAAGTATTTCTTTTAGTGATGTGTTAGCTCATTTAAACAAAAGCTAAAATCCTCTGTGAGTCTGAATTTGAAAGTTTGATTTTTGAAGTAATTATCTTTGGTTAGAGCTCCATGTGGAAGAAAATGGTGGGAAAGAATCAGAGAAAGGGTAAATAACATGAGCAAAACAGGTTTTAAAGCTGAGTTAGAGAGAAGACTTGAGGAAAAAACATTACAGAGCTGTTTTCACATCATACGAAAAGGCTTTCTGAAGAATTTTGAGGGAACTCAATTTGCTGAGCACCACTGTGGTCTTTAAAATATTTATGTAAATTTATGTAAGCTAACCCAAACCAGTGTTTACTGAATACCTTAGCAATTAGGTGTAATTCTAGCCTAAAAAATATCTGCATATGGAGAGTCTGTTATGTATGACATTTTATTAGAGGAAGTCATAGCTACTTGGCCAGATGCATGCAAGTATACAGTGAAATATATATAATTGATACTTATATCATCAATCAAGGAGTGATCAATGACAGGAACATGACCTTCACCCCACCTGGTGAAGAACTTTCAAAAGAGAACAGCTGTCATCTGCAGTCCTGAGCCTGACAAAATATTTCTCAGGCATAAATTGTAACCTCACTCCCAGTATTAGCCCTGCAATGGCTTCTCCCATGGCTCCTGCACAGGCAGCTTTGCTGAAGCTCCCTTTCCATGGTCATTGCCATTGCACGCCAGTGCTTGCTTCAGCACAGGCCACTCAAACCCCTGGTGCAGAAGACTGCAGTTTCACCTTTCACTGCAGAGAGAGGGACAATGGCAGGCTGGACAGGGACCCTACAAGATCATAATGACAACAAGTGAGCAAGACAAGGAGCAACTGTGGAAAACACATTACTATGCACAAGAGCCTTTTGCCTGCATTAATTTAGACATGTACAGAGTCAGGAGGCTCCAGCACGATAAGGGCAGAATCGATGGAAACTACTTTTTCATTTAAAATTAAACTATTGTTGCTTTAAAAAGCAGATCTATTTTTCATCTTGTCCACTCAGTTCTACTAACAGACAACAGGACACAGAGTAGTTTCATATGGCTCAAATGTTCAATATCAGATGCAGATTGCAGATTGATGGATCAAGTTACTGGGGAGGGCAGGGGGTTATTTCTCTTAGTCATAATGAAAATGTAAAGAAGACAATCCAGTAGCATTTAGGGAGGGAAAGAAAAGGAGAAAAAACAAGAAGGAGTAATTCGGGTCACATCCACTGAGCACAGAGTCATTTCCAGAACAGCATCCAAGTGAGTCACAGGCAGCATGAGTGAAAAGAGGGGGGCAAGTGATAAAGTAGAACTCATGTGGCCTTTTTAAGCTTTTCTGGCAGAACAAGAAAAGTAATTACACACTGTCTCAGCAAACATCCGTGGCACCACCTGGTGTATTCTCAGAGAAATCCCAAGAAGGGATTTTTCATCTTAACCTTGATAAGTGCTGTACTGGTACCAACTCTTTGCATTATACGCAATTTTGAGAAGGAATCAGCCTGGGAGCACTGAGTGAAACGCAGGCCCTCTGAGACATGCAAGTGCTGGAAGTCAGCTGGAGAGTGTCTGGGTAACAAGAGCTCCAAAACAAGAAGGGAAGGAAAAAGGCTGCTAAAACTGATTCCAACACCATGAAGTGACAAACATATGAAATCTCCTAGAGCCTGGAAAAGAGAGGGCAATGATGAATGTCTCTGGTGTCTCAGCCAGTGTCATCGTTCCTCAGGCAATGCTGGGCCTTCTTTCTGGCTGTGTGGGGCAGCTTCCCCCTTGCTTTGCCTACCACCTTCCCCAAAGCTGGCATGCCTTTATCCACAAGGATCCAACAGCTTCCTAACTGGGGTCCAAAATACATTAATTGCTTTAACAAGTAATTATGGTTCCTGAATTCCTGAACTGCTGCTACTACCAAAAGTAACTAACCCATAAATAAATTCTCTGAGCTCTCTGTTTTGGGTCTCAGCCCATGAAAAAACTTTTGCCATCGTAATTACCCTGACTGGGGAATCGCTCTAAACACACTCCTGCTTGGTCACATCATCAAGTCAGCAGCTGGTCTGTAGAGGCTGATTCCTGTGGAATAACCTTGCAGCGAGATTTCTTTGGACTGAATGGGTATGATGACATCAAGAGAGTTGAAATTAGCACACAGTTCATTCTTTATATCAGAGATATCCCATTTTAAGCCTCAAGAATCTGAGTGGCTTCTGTGTTTGAGACATTCACGTGTGCACATGCAGACATAAATGCATGTGTTTATATATATAAATATAAAAGTATTTCTTGAAATAAGTATATTGGTGAACAGATGAATTTGTGAATCAGGTCACTTGGATGTTTGCCAGCTTGAATAGTTTTGGCAAGATTCTTAGGCTTGAAAACAAACAGTAGTGTCTTATTAGAACTCCAGCAGACTTGAATGAGTTTTTGCATATGCATAAGATTGAAATATAGTGTTGTGTAACAAAATGCCAAATTACCAAGGAGGTATTTAAAATGATCTTACCGATTTATGAAGTAAAGCATCCATTTTTCATCCTCAAATTTTACTTTGTGTCCAATACAAAAGAAATAAAATAAAAATACTGCAAGTTAGACATTGGGAAGAGATGTTGCAGAAAGAATAAAAAGAGAATTTTCCTGATGGATTCCTTAATCAGGTACAAGTCACTGGTGAACAATAAAATGCATTGAAGATTGCTGTAGAAATTAGGTCTTGACCTGAGTTGTTGAAAAATAGTTCAAAGCAAATTGAAAACATAAATGGATTGGGGGGGTGGTGGGGGGGAAGAAAGGGGGGAGGAGGTTTCCAACTATATTTCAGAATAATGAAGACAAAGTCTATGTCATACCAAAGGCTAACACTAAAATTAATGTTACCACCTCTATAAAAATAGATAAATTGCTTCACATCTAGAATGTTGTATCTAATGCATGATATAATGCCACAAGAGACTATCATACACAAAACTCCCCTCTTTTCAGCCTAAATGATGTTCAGGTCATTATGACACCTGGCAGCCAAATCTGAGAACTCTGAGGTAAAACTGGCATTCTGTGCTTTATCTTTTGTGCTTGGAACCTTAAGAGTATGCAGAGAAAATATGGGATAAGCTCACCTAAACACTGCATTCCATACTGAACATGATTTAAATCACCTTGATACTTTTTTTAATAGTTCTACAGATGTACCTGGCCAAAATCTCCCTCACACTAGCATATGCCTGTAATTGCTCTCCTTAGATTACTGAATATCTCCAATTTGAATGGACCGAGGCCAGAATTTGATTCACAGAAGTTATCTGGATTGTACTTTATTTGAAATTAAAGAATAAACAGAATTTTTCATAGTCTCTGTGCTTTTAACTTGTCAGAAAACAAAATTAGTACTTGTGCTTAATGAACATTGCTACTATCTCAACTAATCAGTTGAGTGAATTGATAGTGGCTTTTATTTTTTGTGGGCTCATTTTATTTTTCTTTTTCCTCAAAACCAGTTAATTCTAAATGAAACTAGCATTCATAAAAGGTGATATGTTCATAATTACGGGATCAAAACAGGATTCAAATTTAGCTTGGTGCTATGGGCAGAGAGAAGGCAGCAGCACTGGCCTCCCCACAAACTCTGCTCAGAAATACATTTCTTTTTGTATCATTTTGCTGTATTTTTACACCCACATTAATGTTCATAGTGGGTGAAAAGTTGAAACACATTTTTAATGAGAATTATTATGATAAATGGCATCCTAACCATGGTCTGCAAAGGTTGAGTGCTACTGTAATCCTTTACTTTACATGGCAACATCATTTATGATCCCTGGGCATGTACCAGACTCAGGCTGGCATCTAAGTCCTCAATCCACCCATCATTTCACAGGTGCTTTAGCCCCCAGCATCTCTTTATTTCAGTCATGAAAACACTTGTCTACAGAGCAATCACTCATCCTTAGACTGACATTGCTGTATCAAGCAATTTATATAAGCCAATGCTGTAATGACATTTCTCAGACTTGTATTTTATGGGTATATCTTTTTTGGAATTTGTGAGGGATAGAGAGGACTAAACTGGGTGGTTAAATTATTAAACTGTCCTCTGAATACTCATCTTTCCAAAATGCCTTAAACAACATTTTAATCAATACAAAAGTAAGCTGGTTTCAACTGCAAGAAAATTCCCAGGGGCAGTAGCTATCCCTGTGCAAAGCTTATTTTCAAAGCTGAATATGCTTGTTGTTAACAGAATAATTCTCCAGAAAACATGCAATCTGCCTTTGTTTATACTTTTGGTACATTTCCCTTTTGGTACATTATCTACTTTAGTAGCAAGAGATACAAAATAAAGCACCTTGGACATGTGTCCTAGATATCACATTGTGCAGCAGAGCCTAAAGGACCAAGATATGGCACAGTTTGCATTGGGAGGCAGAGCTGTCCTGGTGTACCTCTGCACACACCTTGCACTTTGCAAGGAATTTAGCCTTTTGCTACTCTTTTCAAAACCAAACACCAGCCTTCCCTTTAAAACAGATTCAGTTGACCAAAATAACAAAAGAAGAGTCAAACCAAAAACCCAGATGTGGCCAGTGGTTGTCATTCTCTCACACCTCCCAGGGAAGTCACCAGGGTTTAGGCACAGGCAGAGATGTGAGGGCAAGGCCACTCTCATTCTTTGCCTCTTCAAGAGAGTTCAGGCTCTTGCTCCTCTCTCACACTCATTTTGTTTCATCTGCATCTTCCCTGATTTACATTGAAAAACAGAAGTTGAATTAGGCTCCTTCAGTGCTGCTCATGAACTGATTACTCCAGTAAAAAATTTCCGCTTGTCTCATACCCAAATGAAAAGCAAGATCAGTCTCTCTTTTAGCATAAACAAAATTGGAATAAGAAAGAAGGACTGATTTCATAATAAAGCTTTTCAAATATGAGCTGCCTTTAAGTCCTATTGAACTCTAAATGCCAGGGCCTTACTGCATGAAAGCAGTCTGCACCCAAAACAAGGCAGTCAAATAGAAAACAGGATTTTCCCTACTGTTCTCCTTACTCTCTTACACATTTCCCTATTACTGGACATAGTTTCTTTATCTCCCTATGATTTTTTCTGTTTTATTCTTGTACCATTCTCTCCTCTTTTCATTTCTTGTACAATGCAAAGCTGTTCCTGTCCCACTAGAGGCTCTGGCCCTTGTGTCTGTGAATTTCCTCTCTCTTCTAGTACAAAGAGCTGTAAATTTTAACAGCCATAACATAATCAGCCTGTTTATTCCCCCTGTTTCTCTCTGCTTTTACAGAACTAGAGGCAGCAGGAAGCAAAACAGAGGGCTTTCATCCTTTGCATCATTCAGCCAGTTCCACAAGATCCTACAGGGAGAGTTTTATATCCCTGTTCCAGACACCCTGCTCCAATTACTGAAGACAGAGGTGCTGATGTGATACAGACTCATCATCAAGTGGCACCCATTTTTTTCATCTGGTACATTCTGCTGAACTGGCTGCACCCACAGGGACCTACCTGAGCCATTTTTTTACATATTTCAGGCAAGAAGTCTGACACAACTTTCTGGGATTAATGCTTCTAAAAATGTGTATGTCTTGGGCTTTTACTCAGGCTACTCAAAGCTCACAATACTAAATTATAAACCATAGTGATTGTTGTGAGCATTATTTCATTGCAGCCAAGGATCATATCTGTCCTCTATTAATAATTAACCCTCTCCTAAAATTCTCAAGGTGAAGATCCAGCGGCAGGCAAGTGAGCCTCAAATGGATGAAGGTATTTGAACCATTCTACTGATAGAAATAAATCTTCCTTTGAAATATTAACTTGACATGGCTCACAATGCAACAGATTCACACTGACTCGGCCTATAGTTAATAGATTTATCCCAACAGTAACTTGTGCCAGAAGAAAAGGGAAAACATTAACCAAGTGATTTAAAAAATAAATAAGACTTTGATTTTTAATAGTGCTAAAAGGCTTAAAATTCACACATTGCTGCTCTCTCCACCTTCAGTACTGCTGAGTTCATAGAACTACCTCATACAAACTTTAAGCATACAAATAAATATTTTTAAAAAACTCTACAGGGAATAATGTCTGTTCTGTCAGCTCTTCATGGATTGTTTTGTGGCATCTACAAATAATGCATGATTAGAGCACAAACAAGAAAAATAATTGACTTTAAGGCATAAACAGCTGCACTTAATTCTGGAGGAGTGCCCAGAATTGCTGCTTTGAAATCCCTCTGCTTTTTCCATGATAAATATGTTACAGAATCCTGAAACAAAGTCTGCAAACAAATTATTCCTACTTATCTCCTATGTGTCATTCTCTCTTGCATGTTTATTCTGCCCTGTTAGTTTGGCACTGTTGCCTAGGTGCAGTACTGTATCACTTGGTTTTATGAAATAATTACAGCTGGAGTAAGGTTTGTAAACCTGATTTACATCCTTCTAAAACCCCCATAAATCCATAACAGCCTAAGCACTTCTGATTTAGCTCTGTGGCCACAGAAGGCATTTTCTACCACACTGAATTTGGGCAGAAAATCTCTAATTTGATAACCCAGGTATACTAAGATATATATATATATATATTCTGTGACAATAATCCAAGTAGCCCTTAGATTCCTTTCCTCATTTGTTTATATCCTTGAAGTTTTTATTCAAGCTGCTATGTTGGAAGAACAACTGGTTCTATCTGTTTTTTACAGGCTTTTTTAAAAGCTGAAAAAGGAGAGAACTTAATATCAAATATATTGCTACAGTCCCTACTGTAAACTTTTACTAAAATTAAATTAGATTATACAAGTAAAGGTCAAAATTGAAATGGAGTCAATAAAAATCATTAGATTAACAGTGATCCTGAACTGAATCACCATCTAGCTGAGTCACCAAATTACAGCCAGTCACCAAATAAAATGATTGTACAGCACCATCAGATCTTACAAACCTGCAAATATTCGCCTATAGAATTTAAGGAGACAGTGTCCATTTAAAACTGTCCCAATGATATCACCTTTACACTTAGAGTAATCAGTCCAAACAGTTGAACCTTTTTGAATTTAAAAAAAGCCTATTTTCTGCCTCGGAGGATGCATGAAGTCCTGAAGTTCCCACACAGCTATCTGGCATACTGAATCTTGATACAGTTTCTGTCATAATCATATTTATTTCAATGACTCTTTCTGTCTTCAGGATGGCCACATTATTTCTTTGAGGTTTAGGTACAAGGAAAAAGAAAACATGATCATGGCAAGTTTGAGGCAATGAGAGGAAAATGCACCCTGGGCTCACCCATCGACACCAAATCCATCTCACGGAGAGAGGAGCTCACTCTGCCTTCACCTGCCATCACAAAAAGTCTTGGACAAATACAGAAGTGTATTTCTACATATCTCTGTGAGAGTTTTAATTTAGTAGTCACCCTAAAGGAGTAGTATCTTTTCAAATGGACCCATTTTACAGTCAGTAATCTAAGCATTGTTTAGACAAAAACCACCAAGTGTCTTTATTAGCACTACACTCAGACCTCATGATAAGTATTTCTGTGACCAGAGCAAAGGTCAGTGTGGTGACATCAGGATAGAAATCTTTGCATTTACATGAACACTGATGATAAAACTATCAGCCTATGGTACATATATTTAAAAAAAAACCCTCAAAAAATATCTTGCAAACAGGAAAAATGGCAGAATGAAATAGATAAAATTGGATAAAATCTCTGCCTTGTTTCAAAGTCCAGCATTATCAGTGTATTTGCTCTATTCCTTGACAGTCTTGGGTTTAATTCTCTATGTCCCCATATCTTGGACCATAGGAACAACACAGAGTTTAACTGAATTCTTCATATTCTTCAAATTATAAAATTCTTTACACATCTTGTTGGATTAGATTTTAATATTCCTAGAAGCTTACATGAATCCTAACCACTGAGCATGCAGTGGATATCTTAAATACAGAGACTCTGTAAACCACACTGAGTCAAAACCAAAACCAAACCAAACTAATATCTAACCAGTATAATCCACTGAATGCAAAATGATTTGAAAATCAGACCATAAGTTTTCATTATCATCCAGGCTTTAAACTGGATCTACCCAGACCTCACAGATGCAAAAAAATACCAACCAAATATCTCTCAAAGGACTTTCCTAGCACATACTGTAAAAATATTTGTAGCCAGAAGTCCATTACATTGCAGATAGAGGTAGTTAAAATTCTAGAAAGAAAAGATCTTCCACAAGAGAGTAAATTAAAGAATTTTGGAATTGTAGAAGGTTTTGTCATTAATCATATTGGCAAACCACTGAAAATTTTCATTAAGAGAAGTTCATTCATCTGATATATAAAGAATATTAAAATATTTTGTGGGTTATGATTAGTAGTATAGGACTGAAACACTATGATTACAGCTTCTTGTAACTGAATGCAGTTTTAGAAGTTGAATCAGACAGTATTGTTTGATTTTGTTTAGACTTTTTGCTATGCCTGAATGAGGGTATCATTTCAATTTATCTCCAAACAAAATTTCAGTTTTTGCACTACACTATTTTTCTTTCACTTTCCTCTTCAGAACAAGAATTTCTGACTACCTTTTTTTCCTTTTTTTTCTGGGGCAGAAGAGCTACTGGAAATAATGATAAATCCTCTGAAACAAGGGAAGTAGGGTTTCCCTGGAAGTAGAGATTATTTTCATTTAATCGTCCAATAACTGCAGGTATTACGGCAAAAATTACTTTCTTTCAAATTTTCTAGTGTGCTGTCACAGTCCATTCCAATTTTTTTTCCCATTAGGAGATTCCAAGCTAAGATGATGCAGGAAAGAAGGCAATGTAAAGTACAAAGGAGCAGCTGTCAAGGCAATCTCGATCAGTAAATTATATCCATTGTTCCTGTAAACCTTTTCTTACCCAGGTGAAGCACCACAGCACTGCTGCTGGAGGGGAAGGGCATGGCTGGCACATCCAGAAAAGACAGAGAGACTTGAATCATCTCTGGTGATAGCCCTGGCACCCAGCTGGATGGGCACTCCTGTCTCTGGCAGTTTAGATCTGAGACAGGATCTGGAGCTCCTTCCCAGCCAGCAGCAGTGGCCCCTCCACTCCTGCTCCCCTACAAACACCTTCACCTGTGTCATCTCAGAGAGATGCCAGCAGCAATGATCAGTTTCAGGAGGTAAATGGGTTGCTATCCCTTTCAGATGAAGATGTTCTCAGCTTCCTACAAAGTTAATTCCACTTTGCTTGCACCATGGATGTATTTCCAACATGTATGCACAGCAAGATGAAATGTTTACTTTAAAGATGTATATGCACCTGTTTTTTTTTTTTTAATATATAATGAATTTGTAATGACAATCCAGTAATGAGTTTATTAACACTACTTACTAATTCATGTCTTGGAATTTGCTCTTAGCAATGGAAACATGCAGTAGCTTCTGCTTTACCCCCAGTCATAGTTCTCAGACCCTAAGCCACCACTCTGTGTCAGTGGATTTTGCCTCTGGCCACCTTTTAGTGGGGACACTGTTGGAATCTTGCTGCACATTCTCTTTGGCTGTGAAACTTAAGGATAGTCTGAGCAAAAATACATTTGAAAACAATGCCACCTGCACCTTTAACCCTCCTTTACTGATTGTGGACAAGGGTTTGGTTTATGACATAGCACAATATTTGTGAGATTTTATGTCATAAAAATCCTATGGTTGGAGCCAACTGGAGAATCTTGAGGCACCCCCAGCCAGGGTATTTCTGAATGGATACTTAATTTTTATTTAAGTTCTGAAGACTCTCACAGATAAGGAAAATAGGCCAGTTATTAGCTATAGAAAAAAAATTGGCTAAGAATCTACCTAGCACATAGCACTGCTTTTCCACTGAGGAAGAATAAATTAGGTTAGTTTGCACTTTCTCTGCCTTCCAGACAATATGTTCTACAAGAAAACTGAGGATAATTTGTCTAGAATGTATTATTCATATACAATTACGATGTATTAAAATGATAATGTTGTTAGAGTCTAAGGATCTAAACAAAGTATGTGTGGAGATTTAATATCTTTTTATTAGGCTGACATATTTAGAAGAAAACAAACAAGATTTCAGGAGCTCAAGACCATCTCCAATGATCTGAGGAATTGTAGGCCAATAAAGTCCATCTGATCTTCTCTAACTAAATAAGTTAGGCAAATAAAAGATATTAACCTGCCTCATAAACCTTCCTTCACTCAAAATACTGAAAAATTGTGCTCACATGTGTTTATGCTAAGATATGGAAATGGCAAGAACAGAGAGAAGAAATAAGGTTAAGAGCAGGGATATTTTTCAAACAATTCATGCTAATATTCTCCTAAATTCCAACATGAGCTTCCAGCAAAGCAGTATTATTTTCAGTGAAACAAAATTACTCATGTGGAGACTAAGCAAATTCAGTGACTTTCTTATTTCAAACAGGCTTTGTATTTTATGCCTGTAGAAGATTTCAATTGCCTGGTAAGTAAAACCAGCTGATTTAAGGGCACAGTGTATCACCCAGCCAGCCCTGTCTCTAATGCTTAGGTAATTATTCAAAATTGGTATTTATTCATGTGAATGGGGATGTACATAACTTCCTCTGAAGGAAGAAAGCAGCACAGCACTTGCCTTGCTCCAGCAAGTACAGACTCTGCTCTCCCACCAACCATCGACATGTATTATTCCAAAGTGTTTGTGTTATTGTGAATGCTTTGGGGAGTTCTGAGGAAATCACAGGGAATGTTATCCCGATCTTGCAAGGACATCTAAAGTGCTCATGCTGATGGAGCATCTTAGGACGGGGCTGCTTGGACCCCTGCAGCCCCAGCTGCCCCTGACACGTGTGTGCTCATGGCCTTGGCACATGGCAGCTCCTCAGGATCCCATCTGAACTGCAGGGCTGAGCCCAGATGAGAGCGAGACAGGCAGCAGCAGGCACTCCTGAACAAGCAAAAACCTCTGCATGGAATCACCTCTCAGCAATGGAGAGTGTGACAAGCCTGCTTGCTTACCATCTACTCTGAGGTACCTGAAAGAGAAGGACAGCAACTTCAATGTTAACAACATTAAATATTGGATTCCTTAGAGCATTCCTCACAATGACTGTGCCACAAAAGGAGATGAATGCACAGCAAAATATTTTTTTATGTCAGCCTCAAATACAGAACAATAGTGAAGTTAAAGCATCAACACAGTTCTGGAAGAAAAAAGAACTGCAACCTAGTCAGATATGGCATTTATCATTTAATATATCATAAATATCATTTAAACACCTTCAATAGAAACCATGAAGAAGTTTCTGTATGCTACTATAAAGTGTATTCTGTGCTTGATTTTAAAGTATTGAGGGTTGGCTGGCTGGGGGCCAAAGTGCCACACTACTTGGCTCTAACAGATATTTGTTGAAGACAGAATCCACAATGCACAAAGAAATGTCATTACTGTTTTTTATGCAGTGCCTATGCATCTGGCTTCATTTGACTGATGCTTAAAATAAATTCCTATTTTGCTTTCTTTAAATAGAGAGAATATATCAGACCAGCAGTTTGAAGTATTTACATTAATTGAACAATTTTAAGAAAAGCTGTACTATAAATAGCATTGCCAAAAAAATCTGACTCAGTTGTCACCCACATAATAAAGATGTTCTTATTTATATTTTTCCAGACATCTAAATTGCTGCCAATTCTGAAAGTAATGCTGATGAAAAGAGGAAAAGGAAAGGATTGTGTCAGCTGTACATCAATGACAACATCACTATATCCTACTAGAAAATGATTAATTTGGAAGATTTGCAATTAATTTAAGTTGGGTAGAACACAGGGGAATTCTGGTTCTCCTACAGTCAAATCTTGAGGTTCACCAAGCTTGTAATGGGCTCAAATCAAGGCCACCTGACTTGGCTGTTCCTGAGCACCTCCATAAAGCTCCAGTCTGTATGACCCTCACTACCTGCAACAGGAAGTCACTGCTTATAGACCATCACTCAGTTCAGCATTAACAAAGTGCAAATTTTCAAGTAGGCTTCTTAGCAAGCTGAAATGCTGCCAGGCCTTCTAATCCAGCAGCAAGTCCTGTCAAAACATGGTGACTTGGGACCAAAAAACCCCCATCGTGCACTGGAATGGGGTCATTTGGCTGGCAAGGACGACCAAGTACTTCTAATTGACAAAAAAGGGGGAGGCAGAAAAATCCCACAAACACAAATTATTGAAACCCAGACAAGTGAAAAAATTCAAGCTGATGTGGGAGCAGGCACCAAATAGAGCTATTGAGATGAAAGAATGGCCCCAAATGAGCTCACACTACACTGGAGGCAGGATGGCTGAATAGCGCATGCTTGAGCCATGCCCCAGGCTGGGGGTACAAGAGACTGAGAGCAAAGGCCACAAATCAAGCTTTAAATACTGAAAACAAACTTTTTTTCTTCTTCCATCTTTCATTAATATTTGAAAATAGCTGGAAATAAACAAACAAACAGAAAGGGCTGGGGCAAAGGGAGGAGGATGTTGGAATTAGGCAGAACAGCCCTGAGATGTATGCACAGACTGCACATGGGACCGTGAAATTCTGGGTTTAGCTGCACAGATTATTTCTGACAGGCATACAGATAGTCTGTAGTGCGAATTGTATGGGATGGAAGAGTTTAAAGGCTGTGTGTAGGTCAGGGGACACACACTCATGAACATCACTGACCCCAGGCTTCAGCTCAGAAGGACCCTGCAGTTCCAGCAGTACAACTGCCTCTCTCAGGCTTATAAAAGAGCTCCTGTTGCTAAGTGCAGGCTTGCTGGCAGAAGTCTATATGTACAATTTGCCAAAAGGTGCCTTTCCCTCTTTTGACTTATTCAAACTTCTGTAAATTAACAGCTAAAAATGCCCTACTTTTCACAGGTTTTAATTAAGATTGCTTTCTCCCTGCAGGAAGAGAAATATTGAAAATAGCCTGAAAAATTAGTCCCCTTGTTGCCAGGTGAGTTTCTCCAACACACCCAGCCTTGCTAATGAAGTGAAACTCCTATCTTCACTTCAGGTGGTAGCTAATTAGTATATTTTCTTAATTAAAATGCTTTTCCTATTGAGGCATTCTTCAAAAAGGCCAAGGAGGGCATTTTTTTGCTATGACCACTTAAAATCAAAATGTCTTATTAGAGGAAGGGGACATCTGCTCTGGGTTTCAAAATGTCCTAGAAACTTGCTGGGAACACTGTGTGCAAGTCTACAACACTGACTGAATTGATTCAAACACCAAGTAAGAGCTTCAAGACCAAAAGGTTTAAACTACAGAGGGCTAAAATCTCAACTCATAAACCAGCCCACAGGAGAGGTGCCACTTAACTGAGTACATGGTGTGTAACTAAGTACTGTCTATGATTCTTTGATTCTATTGTCACATACACATCAGTTCAGGACTATTTACTTTTCTGCTTAAAAATAAATTTAAGTCCTCAAAACTTTCTGACTTTACTTTCAAACTGATGAAACTTTCGCTGATTTTAACATCAACAGATCCTTTCACAATAACTGGTTCCAAAATAATTTCATGGCTTTTTAATTAGCATGTTACCAGAGTTGTTATAACTGTTGTTAACATTGCCACAGGACTTTAAAAATCCAGATGGTGTGTTTTGGCAGCTGGGCTGTTTGCTTGACCAGCCTGTTTTGGCATCTCTGTTCTACTGATCATAGTTCTTAGTTAGGACTTTCAGCAGAATGCGTTTATAAGTTGGGAGAGGTGGGAAGGGGTTGCATTGGAGAGCAGACCCTTCCTAGAAAAAAAGGCTGAAAAAGAAGGATGGACTTGTATTTTTTTACATCATACATCTTCTGGATCTTCAGGACTATTCCCCTTCCTCCTTTTCTCTCTGGAAAAACTGTGTACAGAGGTACCCTTAAACTTTCAGCTGAGCACAAAAAATAAAAATATGTGAACTCCAGCATTTTGAATCATTTGTAGGAAGAAGTGTATCAGCTTTCCCCCCTTTTCTCATTTTCCTGTCAATGGTGTTCAGATAACACAGAAATTCGAGCCTTTCAAATGCTGCAAGTTGAACGTACATTGAAAGCATCTCACTCTGCTTTTACCAAGTTTGAATCTGTCTGATTCCTGCAGAATGGGAAGTAGGAGAATGACATGCTGCTTCCATCTGTCTCATTGTATCTGAGAGTGCAGAAAGGAGCTGTCACACCAGCAGCTCTCCATCGCAGCACTGAGCTGGGGTCACAGCCATCTTTCACCTATTAAAGATAATTCCAGGCTTTGTCTGCAGTGTGGAGGGTTTCCTTCCCCTTTCTTTTTAGGTGTAATGTGTAACCTTGTCAAAGAGCTAAATATACTGCAAGTTCTCACAAGAAACAGAGAAGTGTCAGGGACTGAATCTTTTCACACTGACTTTATAATAAGTTTCCGTTTTGGGGGTTTTTTTATAACAATTTCATGACTTGCAGAAGCAGTTAATTTTCCCCTCTTGTAGAATAGCTCAGGGTTGTGAATCAATTTGTTCTTGCACTGACATAGGTGAAATAATAGCCCTGTTGAAAAATCCTATTCCACTGGGAGTTTGTGACTAACATCTTGGGAGGACAAAAGATGTGACTTCCCTTGAACATTAAAATATGAGAGGATTTGTTTTAATTTCAAATGTGTGCAAAACCTTGCCATTCATGAAAGGTTTACTGACCTGACCAATGATAGGAAAGGACTGTTAAAAAATTGGTATCTTCAAAATAGAATTGCCAAATTTCTAGGGAGAAATTTGTAGTTATGTCATAGATCAAGAAGCAAATTATCCATTGGAAGCCAATATTTTGGTTTAAAAAAGGAAAATTTACTAATTTAAACCAAAAAAAGTTGTAATCAGGATCCCGAACCCTCAGTCCTGGCAGAATGATGGTGAATTTTTGCAAGAGGAATTAAGAGATTGTTGAGCTGAGCCTCTCAGGCTCCCATTCCTGTGTAGTAGGAAGTCTGGGAAATAAAAAGAGGCCTGAGGGTCTGTCAGCCCTTCAGGCTCCCCCAGCAGAGGTGGAAAGCTCTCATTCCATGACAGAGATGTAGCTTGCAGCCATGATAACCAGGTTCTCCCATGATGATGCACCAAATCTAAGATTTTTTTAAAATTATTTTTTTAAATTAGGGATTATAAGTTTGCATTTAAAACAGTCAGGTGAGCCTCCTGACTCTGCAGGGAATGATTGGGAGAGAGGCAACATTGGAGGGTATGAGTGGTCTATAAAGCCTGGCTCTGCACAGTAAATAGGAAGGGGGGTAGGGGGTAGAATTGTCTGTTCCCAGTATGTGTTCCAGTGCCAGATCTGGTGGTCAAGAAGTGAATCCTCTCAGGCCCATGTTCAAAACAAAGGAAAACACAGGTAGCAGAGAGAGTTTTTAAGGTCAAGCCTCACATTTCCATTACGAAGTCACATTTCACATTTACTACAGAAGCCTTCTATTTCCTAAATTCAGTTCCTTGCTCCTCCTCTCCTCTTCATTATCTTCTCACATAATTCTGCAATATAATCCCACCACAGTGTTCCAAAGAATTTGCATTTGAACTGTGTAGTCATACATAAGGCACTCTGTGCTGGTTGTGTGATACATCTGTGCTGTATAGCAACAGCCCTGCCTAGAACAGGGTTTCAGAACTATGGTAACAGTAGTAGGGAGCTGGCTCCTCTCGGAATTTGTAGGAATCGTGCAGCAGCTGAGTGAGAGCACTCGAGGATACGGCACTGGATGAGGAGCATGTGCCTGCCTGGCACCACCTGTCGTGTCACAGCAAATGTGTCTCCTCAAGCTCTGAGTTACTCCAAGCCCTGAGCACAGCAGGGGTGTCTCTGTTCAAGGGCAGACACCTCCTGCTCGGCATCAGCTTCGTGATCCTGCAGGCACTACTGAATGCCTCAGTGCTGTGACATCTCAGTCACTCAGCCACAGAGAAGCAGGTGGATAGAGCCCAGGACACCCAGTCTACATAACCAAAACTGTGCACAGAGATGCAAATCATAGTGATCAGCTGCCTTTGTGCATTCCACACCCCTCTCTTGTCAGCTGGCCCTATAGGCGAGAGGCCACACTAAACAGATCCCTGCTCCAACCACGACTGTGACAGGGTCCCTGGTACAAATCTTGTATTAACCAATAAGTTATTGCTTTCTAGGAGAGGGGTCGTTATCAGTGAAAGTTGCAGAAAGTTCTCAAGCTAGACCCTTCCTAGAAATTCAGGATCTACTAGAAACAGGGAGTCTCTGCCTCTGGGATGTGTATCATACAATATTGCAATTTGTGTTCATACTGACATGACCTTGAAAGACTCCAGTGCCTCATCTGTGGCACCCCTGTGCTGTCCTGCTGACAGGAATTACCTGGAAAACCTGTTGTCCTGCTCTGTTCTGTTGAACACACACAAAAAGCAAGGCCTAGGCCTGGTCCTGCACGGGCAGAGTCCCTCAGTGGCCGTGTTCCCTGCACACCCCTGCCATGCTGACAGGCACCGTGCTGAGCAGAATCTGCTCCCCAGCGCCTGCAGGGCCACCAGCTCCTCTGCGTTTGGCCAGCAGTTCTCCTCTTGGCTCCTGCACACAACACAGCTTAAAGCACTGCTCTAATGTAACTTCCCATCTGCTCATGGGAATCCCCAACCAGTTCCACATCCCTGCATAATCCCATTTTGATGTGGGAAAGTTATGGACCTTGTTTAAAACTGCTCATCAGAACGTTTGCATAAATCATTCAAATGTATGCATTGGGCCTCACATTTCTGTCTAGGGAGAGGTTCTTCCCAAGGTGTTTAAAGGGCACTATGGAAACCTCAGTCACTAAGTGCTTTAGGACTATTGCAAAAATTCTCTATTGAAAAAGTGAGAAATAGTTTTAAAAACTCTGGTGGAAGTCAGGTGCAGCACACCCACACCCAAAAAGCCTGCACACTTAAATGTAATTAAGGCCTTATTAAATCACTTAACAGAAACAAATGGAAGTATCATAGAAAAACACACAAAGAACTGCAATATTTCAGTAATTTATAGTTCACATTTGTGTAAAGATTGCAAGCTATTCCCTGACACTTCTCAAATGCAGATTGGACTACACTGTAGAACAAATGCACAAAACCAAAAAAAGCCAAAACAAAACAACAACAAAAACCCAAACAAAAAACAAACCCAACCCCACCCCCCCCCCCAAAACAAAAACAAACCCAAAACCCTCCCAAAAACCCAAACACATCATAATCTAAGCTTTCCCTGTTGGAGTATGTAATTTTAAAATTCACCAGCGAAAAAGTTTTCCTAGAAAAACTCCAGGGAGTACCCTAGTATGCTTTGATAATATCATAATCAATGTTCTTAATGAAAAACACATTATTCTGTTTTCTTCTTGAAAGAAGAGAGTTATATTTAAAAGTGTGTCTTTTATCTCCATATTTGAAATTAATAAAATCAGCATTTATCAGGAATCCTAAAGGCACTTCTCTCACGCAAAATCTGAAGTCACAATTTACAGATGATACATCTGTTAATTGGAAGTTCTATTTTTGACAGATGTTCAATATGTATTAATGATCTGGTGCTTTGACTAATCCAGCCAAATCAACAGCTTTAGACAGAATTCAAAGGCTATTTCAGGGATCTCTGCCAGCATTTATGTCATTGGATTGAAAAAAAAAAGAAAACCAAAAATACAGCAGAAGCCTGTCTCCCATCCTCATAAATCTAAGTGTACAGAAAGTAAAATATGAATTGTCACACTCTTTCCATAATCAGGCTGACCAGAGCTACATTGAATAAATAAATAAATGGACAAAGTACAGCTAATGTTATTGCCCATGGGTTCAATATTTACCAGTTTATGTACCATCTGAGCTGTTTCCTGTAATCAGCCAGGCACATGGCACTTTCATTCTCAAGAGACATTATCACCATGACAACTTTATCAGAATTAATTATGAAACACAACACTTGGGGCACGCAGAATGTGGGCACAGGTTTGGAATATTATTTTGTTAGTTTTTCTTTTAACAACACTCCAAGTGCCCACTGGAAAAGAGGAAATTAAAAAAACCCTACAAACCATGCCTATCAATATAACAATAAAAATGTAAAAACTTTGCAAAAAGAAAAGGAATAAAGTCATTAGGCTGAAAAATGGGCAATCAAAGGAGCTATTGCGCTCGGCAGATGGAAAAGCAGCAGGTGCCATAGTGCGATGGGACCTTGCTTCCCATCATGCACACTCTACAATGATGCAGCCTGACAGGGAAGGGAATTAATGTGTCAGAGCAGGTACTTTCTGTCCATTAGCTGATTCTCAATACATCCACTCAGACTGCTGCCTCTACCTGCTCTTTGAGAAAATGACTAACAAGGCATTGTTCCCAAAGTTGCATGCGAAAGGACGGCGCTGTGTGACCTGCCTGTCACTGTCCCAGATTAACGGAGTACGAGTGACCAAGTAAACATTTCTGCACCTCGGACTGGGATTAGATATTTCAGCCTATGAATAAATTATTTGAATGCAGATGCTTGGAATACATTAAGGTAAAGCATATTGGATAGGATCCACTGGGGGGAAATGCTGATGAATAGAATTTCCAAGGCTGTATTAACTCTGGCAAACAACAAAAGCAGTGTGCAGAGCCCGATAACACACCCACACCTATTCTTTATCTGGGAAAATCCCTTGTTACATGAAGGACAATTTATGTACTGTAAACTCCATTACTCTGGTGGCCCATGACACATCACTATATTCTTGCTGCTCTGTGCTCCTCATTTCCATCACAAATGACAGAAAATATGACTGTAAAAATAAAACCCAAATCAACACAGAGAGTCTTGAGAGGTTTCAATTTGTTCAAGTCAGTCAGTCCCCTTCACTGGCCATCTGTCCTTTTTGCTGCTGAGTTCAAGGATGACTACAATGATAAGTGCAAGAATTACTTCTGGCAGCAACACAATGACACACTTTGAAGTCCTTGCTTCTGACACAGCATTTCCAAAGAGGCAAAGAAGTACCTGCCCTGCAAAGTTTGCTGTGACTGAAACAAATGGCAGATATATTTCTACAAATAAAAGGAATCTCTAGGAGGTCTCCATTAGAATTTTCAGTGACTAAAGAATTAAAATTGATGTGTGTAATGTGTGGTATTTATAATGAATTTGGCACAATCATACACCAGGTTTCAGTTGGACACCAAGGTGGGAGACTTCCATGATCAAAATATTTTCTTTAGTAATTTACAACAGTCTGAGTACGCTCATCTTGGAGAATGTTTTGTTTCTCAATATCATAAGAAAATAAAACATTAATGATGTCAGAACCCTGCTGATATTTCCAATTGGATAGATTATATTCTTCTTTGTAATGATCACAATTAAAAAAAAGAAAACCTAAACTAAAAAATAGATAAAGCAAGTCACTAGTCACAATAGAAAAGGTAGAGAATTCGCACAGGTTAGACAATACATCTTTTGCTCTCAGTCTGCTTTGTATAAAGCATCAACAACAGCTGCATGGAGTGTTAATTTTATTTTAATTCCTTGGACTTTTAAAATGCTATTTTATAAAAAAATTAGCATTCTTTTTTTTTTTTTCCACCTAATTTTGTTGTATCATTACACCCTAGAGCTAAGACTTATCTTCTTTTAATTATTTCAGCTTCTCAAAAACTAAGGACCATTATTTTCTGAAAATATCCTTCGGATGCCTCTTAGTTTATTACATTCATAATTAGAGAAAATAATGGCATATCATTTACAGATATCTTTAGAATTGAACCACCAGAAGACCCATTAGGCATGCTTAAGCCTTTCAAACAATCCACCAGACACAGGCAAAAGCCACTTTTTGAAGTCCTCACTTAAAACTGTAACATGACCTTTTTTTTAATTTAAAATTTGGTTTATCAAAATGCTACCAGAAATGGTCCATTTGTTTTGTACTGATAACACAGGATATGACTTCAGGGAACTTTTAAATGAATAAAGCATATGCAGGAGCAGCCAAAGGATTATTTTAGAAACTTGGGGTATAGCCAGGGCAACCTTCACACCTGGCTTATTTCAATGGAATATGAGATCCAATAGAAGAAGAAGAAGAATTAACTGAGATAGAACATATTCAGAAGGGTCATGGCAGTTCCAGAAACAAGCACACATGTAATTAGAGACTGTTTCTGCCTCAAGTAAATCTGTGCTTTTATAAAGAAGGCACGAGAAGGAGATGAGACCAGAGAGAGAAATATATACAACAGAAACGTGAAAAAATCTTATCTGAAAGCTTAGGCACAAAGTTAAATTTCAATATGCTTCTGCAGCAGTTGTTTAAGCAAAAGATCTCTGGCTGTCTAGATCTTGGAAGTACCACCAAACAAACATTGCATCAAATTGAACCCACATGGGTGCCTCAGATTAAGCTGATAATGTATCTTCAACTGTGCAATTCACTGCTGGACTGATATTTATGGAGTTAAACTAAAGAGCCCCTGTTTTCCCAGAGACCTAAGGGATGTACCTTAAAGTGTAGACACGATATTTCTATACAGTCTGCTTCTAGCAGCTGCCATTTAAATGGAAATTGCTGGATAAATTTCCAATGGTGACCTATAAGAAATATTTCTAGTAGCATTTGACATGATTGATTTCAGTTCTGTAGCACTGCCTTCTCATAGGGATTATCATTTTTTTAGCCTGCTTTGCTCCACAGGAAGATGGAATGATAGAGACCAGGAGGGAAGGATGAATACAAAACGCCTGCTAACCAGCGAGGCTAATGGCACTATTTATTCCTAAACCTGTATCAGAACTAATTCTGTAGTTACACACAACAGCAGACCAAAAAGATATTGTAAAGATCTCTTTCTTAACTTGTGGGCTAAGAGGTTTTTGCAATTGCTTTTTTTGACCATTAAAAAGCCAGTTAAGGTGCACTCTGCCTGCAGATGCTGCATTTTAGCAGACACAGAATCATGTCACTGCCAGCAGCTCAGAATGCAGCACCATTTGCAATGACACATTTGTACATAGCATGGCCTCTCCTCTATGTGCTCATTTACAATCTGATTGCATGTCCACTTAAAAAGAAATTAATAAAAAAGATCCCTCTGTGAAATGGGTAAAATACTATTAATAAATGATATGTGTAATCATTCAGTACCATTACTACTGAAAGGTGATATTGCACTGACATTGAGAAAATTGGATCTATTCTTCATACAATTATATAGCTACACTTTCACTCTAATGCCATTCTAATTGGAAAGGAGCACTGAAATGTGAAACTGGGCGCATTTCAATATCTAATTATCACTTGGTAACTCATTCTCAAAATAGTTTTCTGGAAAAGACAGTTGCCAAGAATGCTATTTTAAATCTGAAGTCTTCACTAACATTCTTATAGAAAAAATGTTTTATTCACTATTTGCCTGTATTTCAGCTACACCACTGAAAAAAGATGGACAATAGATATATACAAATGTAAGTTCCTCTGGCTTCAAAGGAAAAACGTTTGCATTTACCACTCTGCCAGTCAAGAGATTGTGAGGAAGATATGCTTCCTGGGGCAGGAGCTCTTAAGGGTTAAGAGATAAAAACAAATTAAATTAAAAAAGCAATAGAAAGACAACATTTTTTACATAAAACATTTGCTAGATAGAACAATAAAAGAAGTAATTTGAGTTATTGTAGGTAAAAACAGCGGGATCTACGTTAGAGACCCATTACAGTGCTTTAACAGGGTACTTTTGAATTGGCGTTTCTCCCTCAGGACTTAACCTGATGACAATCAAATGCAATTTAATTTTGATAACAGAATACTTTGGGGGAATTTGATAATGAAAATATTCTAAAGAACAAAACAAACATGAAATGTGACAGTTTTGGGGATGAGTCTGAGTTTTGTTTTTGAAAGGAATAGAAGCTTTCACACATCAGCACCTATATCTATAAAACCACCTTTGCATTCACATGAACAAAAGAATGGCCTGCCAGCTGATGTAAATTGGCAGCATTCACCTCCTGAAAGCCTCCCTGCAAAAAATCCAGCAGTCAGAGATAGGTGAGTCCCAAGGTGCTGAAAGATCTGAATACTTTCAGTTCTCTCTATTTTCATGATTAGGCTAAAATTTATCATTTCCCCCTGCACGTTTATTCTTGCCTCCACAGTCTCTCCTTAAAAGCACAATTCAATCTGAAAATAAAATTATTTTTGTTACTGACTTAAAAGGCTGTGAGAGGAGGTGTTAGGAAGAACAGCTTTGAGACAGTAGGTTACAAACACCAGAAATGCCAAACACACTCTAAACATTAACCCGGTTCTGGCTGATGGTAATCTGTAATTACACGAGCTTTTAAGACAGGGTACGTCACAAGAAGTTGCTCCAAAGATCATTTCTGTGTATCATCCTGCCCAGCACAGAAAGGATGGAGCTAGCAGAAGGGGAATAAAACCACTTATTTCTGTAGGTGGAATAAACATCCACATCTGAGCCAGGCAGATCCTCATCAATAATGTGAAAAAGATCCTTCATTTGCTTTCCATAAAGCTGCTCTAGAGCTTTACATGTGGCTGCTGGAACCTCAGTCACCCTCTCCAAGTTTCCATACACAACTACAAGTGGCTCCAAGATTTTCCAGCCAGTGCTCTAAATACCCTAGAGAAGATGTCTACCAGCTTAAGGATTTTTAAAATATCCGCTAAATAGAAACCATGCAAATCAGGTTAGGATCATGACTTGTTTTATATTAGCTTCAATCACATGTCTAAAACACACTTTGCTGAAAACCAAAAGGCAAAAAGTGGATTTCAACCTTCTGGGCAGCATCTGCTGCTTTCTCAGCCAAGAGAAAAATAACTGATTCCTTATTATTGATATACATACAGAGTGTTTGCTTCTACTCCTTTATGCTCCTGAGTCATTGGCTCTTGTTAACTTTTCTCATATTTTCCTTACTTAGTTTTTGTACCCTTTGACAGTCATTCTTAGGCATTTGACCTACTTTCCACTTTCTATACAATTCCTACTTGTGGCTTAAGTCCTTGAAAAGTTCATGATTTAGCTGACCTGCTCATAAGGACAGCCAGTGTCTGTGGCCTTGCTAGAAACTCTCCTGGGAACTGCCAGTTCTTGAAAGGCTTTTCTCTCGCTCTCACACAGTATCCATATCAGTAACCCAAGGCTATTAAGTGTTCCTTTATTAAGCCCAGCATTTTAAATTTGTTCTTATCTCTCTCCACCTTTTCTGTATCAGAAGTGTCAATATTTCAGAAGCTTTCTTGTGAACCCTACATTTTACTTTTGCAATTTCACCTGCTCACCTCTAACCACCAAAATGCAATCTGCGAGCCTCTTTTTAACTCTTTATTCCTGAAATTCTGAAAACTGAATGCAAAATGTTTCAAGCAGATATTGGGCATCTTGCATCCCTTCCGAGCAGGTAGGTGGGGAGCTCATGAACCACATGGCTGCACAACAGCATGGCCAGCACCTTTGGCTACTCTTCTTTTGATCATTAGAAATAGAAGACACTAAGACACCTAATGGAAGTCACTGTATCTATCTCTTGCTACATTCTGCTCATCAGAACAGGGGGTTCTAAATATCCATAAACAGCCAGAATTTCCATTTCTCCCCAATAGTTCATTTTCTTGTTTCATTTTCTCATACCTCCTCTTTGATATAAATGATAAAAACCTCATCTTTCCTCCTGAACAATCAATGAATGTTTATTTATGTTACTTATTATTTATTATGATATAATAAATAAAACCTCATAACACATATAATATATATTATAATATATATTATATATATTTATATATATAATATAATGAAACTTCAATTCCTCCCCTTCACTTCCATAATCCTTGCATTACAGTACCCAAGGCACAAATATGTTTGACATATGACATAAGGGCTATAAGAAGCACCAAGGATTTGAAGGATATCTTAAAAATAAGTACCACAGACTCAATTTTCCCCTCTGTCCTAGCTATAATGAAATGATAATGGTGTTTTGCTGTGGCCAGCCAGAAGGAGAATGTTACTGACAGATGGATGCCAAAAGAAAAGAGCTAAAAACAACTAACGGTCCTAAACTGATGAAAACAATTTAAGAATCAGTCTGTTGCCTAGGTTCAGATTGCTGAGAGACTCTAATGAAGACTGTTCAACCATACTTTTGGATTATCTATAATCAGTTTTTGAAAAAGAAAAACTCCAAATCCCACTGCAACTCGATATTTTTCCTATTCTTTTTATACAATACCAGTTAAGTAATTTATGCCATTAAAAATCTTTAGCACTTTAAAGGGGATGGCAGCACAATGAAGGAAAGGCACAAATTAAATAATCACTTTTCCTAAGAGATCTTATTTTTCATGGAGAGGATTAGAATTGTGGATCTATGCAAGACAGAATACAAAATGGAATAGAAGAGTACCTCGTCCTTTTTACATAACAAGAATGCACTGCTAAATGAATATAGCACCATATTTCTCATTTCTTTTCAAAGTTTGAAAATAAACCCTTCAAGTCAACATAATCTTAAAACATATGGATTAACCTTTTCCAGGTGTATCAATCACCAGCCAGAAAATCGAGTGAAATTCATATCCTAGGAAAAGGGCAGAAATAAATCCCTGTCCTTCAATATACCCTAGAAAGCCTGTTCTGGCAACCCACAGTAGGCTGAAGTTCATTTCCAGAGAGCTTCCCAGAGTAAGACAGCAGAGCTATCACTTGAGCAGTGGGAAGATTTGTTTCACTTAGCATTAGACATGATGTGTGCAGGCATGGACAGCTCAGCTAATCAGAACAGGGGCTCATTACAGCTCAACATGATCATATCTGCACTTTTTAAAGGATCAATTCATCTCACATATTGTGCATGTCCTCTCCCAAGTGAGGCAAACTCATGCCCCTAGTGACCCTCTTGACTATGAATGCAATCTGGACAGGTACTTTTGGTCACATGAATCCCACCCTGGACACCGCTGCAGTCCAGGGTTATCTCATAACCCATAAGAAAAGAAAGATATTTAAAGGCTCTGGAAGAACAAGAGTAGATTAGAAGACAAAAGTATAGAGCTATGAAAGATGCCATTATCCTCTTTCACAAAAATTTAATAAAAATAATTCAAATAATTCAGAAGAAATATATCACATTCTGTGAATTTCAGAGAACAGAGATAGCTCAAGCATTCCTTTTTCAACAATGCCTTTCCAACATTTCATTTGTTTATCACAAGCTTTTCTTACAGAAGGAATACCACAGCAGAGGACTTAAATCTCACTGTGTTTAGTTAATTTTGCAATGTGTTTCAAAGACCTAGATATGAAAACTTAAATAAAAGGATCTCTCTTCTATTTAAAAAAAAGGTTATTTTTAAAGTAATGCAATGACTTGAAGCCTTGAAGCCATAGGTTTTTTTTAAAGGTTTTCCAGTAATATTCAGGAAGTTAGTAACTGATTTTAAGTCAAAGTATTTTTGTTTTCTGTGCTTGCAAAAAATATTCAATAAATAAATGGAGAAGAACACTAACACTTTTCCCAGTCCATTCTATGCATAAACACACCAACATAACTTGGAGTCTATTTTTACCTGGGGCATATGTATTAATATTTCCACTGCATATAGTCTTTAGTCTTATTCCAACAGAGAAATTAAACTAAGAATTTTTAGACGGGACTTGCTAAAAAGACATTATATCTCTTGATAAAATATTTGTTACTGGTAACAGAGAAGAGAAAACCTCAGGAACATGTGATAACAAACCCACTTTCAACTTTTTGTCCTCATCTATTTTTTCCTCTTCACTCACACTAAAGCTAAAAATATTCTCTCTCAATTTCAACTGGCTACTGAAAACCCAGTCAGTAACATCTCCAATAAAATGCTGTATTAAAATGCAAGGGTGCAGATGAAATGTGAATCATTCTTGTTTCATCAGAACCATACCACAGACAATAAAATCAACAGATTTGCAGTGTTTTTCTCTGAATTTTGTTTTAGCAAAATTACCTCGTTGCTAGAGGTGACCAGTGGACTCTCACAAAGCTGGATGAAAACCCATTGCCTGCACAGCTGCCAAGAGGGGAGCAAAGCGCTGCTGCCACACTTCTCTCTCCCAGCCTCAGCAGGCTGCAGGTTATGGAGAAGCCCTGCCTTTATCAAGGGAGATAATGTTAACATGAGCTTCTCTGAAAGAGATTTTTCTGTGAAGTTTCAATGAACACAAAAGCTAAGGGACTTTGGCTTGATAACAACATATTGATATCTTTATTCATCTCCTTTGTTCCACATATCCTCTGGGCATCTCCAGAAATATTCCTTCCCCTCAGGATCCATACCACCAACACTGTGAAATCCAGAGTTCCCCCATCACCTTAATAGGTCTAGACTCAGCTATTAAGTGTTTTAGCCCAAAGGATGACAGGGGATTTGACAATCTTATATGTTACCTGAACAAATCTGCTGAGACAGATTAACTACACTGGTACATTTCCATTTCCCACTGCCTCTTCTGACTGCATCAAAGCACCTTTTTCAGCAGAACGGAAAGCATCCCTCTGAATTCTGTATAGATATAAACTACCTGACCTGAAGCATCAAGGAGATGAAAGCATATTTAAGAAATCAGCCAGGAAAGAACAATTTGCTTCCTAGCTTAATTAATTAAGTTGCATTACCTGCCATAGCACCTTATTAATACAAAGATCATTTAGCAGAAGTAGAGCCTTCAAAGGATTTTCATTTATTTTATCCATCAAAACTTACTTCACCCTGATATTTTCCCAGCACAAATCAATCCCTTTAAAATTTGGGTAAAGTCAGAACTGTCCAGTAAACAGCAAATTCCTTTAAGAGTAACATCACAGGAGAAAATAATATCCATGGTTTGTGCTCAATATCAATTACCCACACACAGATGTTGACATCGAGCTTCTGAATTCTTGATATTCATATGTATTAATGACTTTTCATTAACTACCTAGAGAACTCTACAAGTGTTCCTGTTCAACAGTAAAACATGAGTAACTCCACACGGTCAGAACAAAATTCTGAAATTTCTGAACCTGCATAATAAGAAAAAGGAGGCTGGATGTACAGCCAGATGCCTCATAAAAACAACACCTCAACACCAGTACTTAAATTTTAAGATTACCTTGTAATCTTGTAGACAATATTTCTAAACCTGAAGGGCTAAAAGCAGTGAGGTTATTAACAGCCAAGTCTTTGCAGAAACTTACTCTTATCTGCCTCGGGTGCTTAATGAATGGTTGGAAGGGAAAGGGAATCAGCTGCTTACCATTAATCATTGTAAGAGCCCTGCAAACTCATAAATTTAACTGCTATGGTTAAAATAATACTATAGGATAGGGGCTTTACCTCTGCTTTCATCCCTTCCAGTATTCTGGGGGTGGTGACAATTATCACCACCACTCGTCCATTTTAGCTACTCTATACCAGCCCTTCCCATGACAATATTGTGTTTTGCCTTGCTCCCTTTGAGCTTTTCTCATGAAGATATTGCAAGGCAGACAGGCACTATATAAGTCTTAAATTATAAAACCACAGAAAAATGCCCATTACTTCACATGAAGGCAAATTTAGTATTCAAGCAGATGCCTGTACCGTTAAAAAAAGTTTGGCTTAATCTCCCATCTCTTTTTTTAATTTTTTTAACCTATATGTAAGGGTTTTCTCTTTTGTATCCATGAGTCTCAAGAGTGTTACAAATATCTCATTTCTTCCTATGTTTCAGGGCTCTTGCAGCTCTCTTCTACATGGTGACATCTGTATGCTCTGAAACCCACAGGGCAATCTATTTATAACTGCAGTGCAATGAATATTCCACAGAAACATTTCAGTTAAGGAACTTCGTGCTGCTTTTTCTTTTTATAGACAATCAAAGGAAGACTCTAATAATTTAATTTAAAAAATCATTGAATGTATTTGCCATTTGGGCAGTTTGGCATGGTCAAGCCCTCCGGTCTCGTTCTGCTCCTTGCCTCAGTAACTCTGTTAACAAAGTATTCTTTTCAAACTATGATTGCCAAAATAGAATATTACTGAAGGGACCTGTAAAAAATAAACATTTCAGAGGACACTTAACACAAAAAAAAGGACTATTTTTAGGGAAAACAATGTAAAAAAGGTTTGTATACAATTTAAGAAAGTTCTTGTGAAACGTTAAATGAATATTCCCTTTTCTTCCATTATCATGACACTATTAAGGCCATTATTTCTGTGTTATTTGTTTATTTACTGGAATACACTAGATGTTTATGTTCTGTAAATGTTTACTTACTAGAATATTTACTAGAATAGATGTATTTCCAAAAAGTTGTGGGATTGTTCTAAAACAATGCAGCGAATGCATTAGAGACTTGTTCACAGATTTCTTTCTGTATGAAGAGGGTAAATTAACTACTTCCATATGTTTACTGGAGCCATATATTCTAAATTTTAATAGGAAAAACATCTGCTAAAATCAAGACAGTACCAAGACTGTATTGCCTCTAATAAGACATATAAATTATCATTTTTTAACTTCCTTGCTAAAGTACAAAGTATCCTTGAAGACCTATTCTTTAGTAGCAAGATATTTTTCATAGTTTTTCTGTGAAACAACAAACAGCAAATTACTGTGACCTGTTGAATTTGGAATGGCCTCCCCAACAGATTAAACTGTCTCCTTTCATATAACTTGGCAATTACCTGTTATCAGCCTCAGGTCAGTTGTTTTAAAAAAATATAATTCTGTAAGATAACAGTGAGGTATCGGATAAAGCTCCTTTTATTTTAGGGAACAAAACTGCAAAACCATCTTGCCTGGAACTTCAGAATTCCCCCTCTTTGAGAAAGAGGACTGAAAAAATATATAAATCTGTGAGCTACTGAAACAGAAAATTGAATATGTAAGACAATATTGAACCTGATAATTCAGCATTAAGGTGGGGGTGGGGAAAAAACCCCAAAAGCACAATATGACAGTCATTTAGTCCATAATAGCAAAAAATCTCAGAAAACTTTAATCTATAAAAAGGCATTATATAAATTGATAAGAAAAACTTCAGCTATCTGGAATTGAGGTAATATGTGAACAATTTCATAATGATTTGCATTAGTTTTTGAGCTGATAGTGTCCTAGAAAATGAAATAGTAATGAGCCTTTGGTCTGAGGTATTTGTTTTATTTGTATTTAATTTGTATTCTTTCTTAGGCTTCTAAATCCTCCTGCCAAGAAAGGGGATCTATGCCTTAGCACAGCTCCTAGAAAGATCTGTTCCATGATTTACCCAGTCACAGAGCTCAGTAGCCCTTTCTACCCATTTCAAAGAGGGGCAATGTTTCCCTTTTTTCAGTCACCAGAGACCACCATGACTTGTCAAATATCGTGGATTGTGGCTTGACAGCTCCATTAGACAATTCCCACAGGACTTTGAGGTGCTTCTCCTCCGGTGCCACAGACTTATGTATGTTCAAGTTCCTCAGGAGGTCATGAACCTGATCTTCACTGGCAGCAGGAGGGATTCCTCCTGTCCCTGCCCTGTGGTCCGTCCACTCAAGAAGTTCAGGGAGAAGTGTCAGAAGTTGAGTAGCTCCAACTTCTCTTCATCCATTGCCATCTGTTTGCTCAGGGAGCAGGGGTGCCATGTGCTTTCCCTGACATTCCCTTGCTGTCCAACGCACCAGCAGAAGCCCTTCCAGTTACTCTTTACCTTCCTTGAGAAGCTCACGGCCATCCTACTCTCTTCCAGGACCCGTGTCCCTGCTCCCACCGCCTGTGCACCTCCCTCGCCCTTCAGACCCAGCAGCTCTCAGCTCAGCCATGCCAGCTGCTTGCCTTCCTTGCCCAATTCCTCACCCCTGTGCATCAATGGCTCTGGCACTCTGGAAAAATCTCCTTAAGAATCTGCTGCCCTGGCCCTGGTGGCAGTTTCCCAGGGGGTCCAGTAAATCCTGGACTGTGTATGGGGCTACATGAAGGTTGACCATGCTTTTATATGCCAGATATAAGCCAGAGGACAAGCAAATTTAGGATAGTATCACCCTATTTTATATCTCCAGTCTGCTTTCTATTTTTATTTCTACTTACAAATGCAATGCACTTACTGACATCAGGTAGCTGATGATTTTATTAACTTGACTGGACAGAACCTGTGCACCCTTAATGACAGAATCTAAATAATATTTTATTTCAGGAATCATGTAAAGTCATACCCCTGCTTGCTGGCTTCAAATTACATAATTTAAAATTCATCAGCAATCCTATCCCAGCTCATACTCTAGCCATTACAAAGTCACAGTTATGCTCTTCTAATTACATTGCTTATGTCAGGGAACAATAAATTAATTTGTTTTGAGTAATTTATTGTTCAAACATTATCAAACTCTTAATTTCAAAACTAACGGCAAAAATTTGTACACATTTAGTCCTAACACTTTAGATATTGACCAAGTTTCTCTTTTTGTTCAGATTCTTTTGCTCTGATGCTAATAGATCTGCTAATAGAATTATGACCCTTCAGTCATAATTCTAGCATCAGATAGCATCTGCAGAGATGGTACATGAGATTATTCTGCTTGGGTTCAGTTGTGCTTCAGTCTCAATAACTGGAAAATAAAATTTTTCACAAAAATACACCATAAAAACCCTTGTAGCCCATTTTTTAATGAAGAATTGCCTTCTTGGGGCCAGACACTTTCCCAACTACTTACTTATTTTAAAAATAATCATAATAAAAATATTAATTCTTGTGATTTATCAGCCAATCTTCAGCAAGCAATCTTCACTTATCCTTGGGCAATTTTATTCTTGTAAATACAAGTGGGCATAATTCTGAAGTATCAATTCTTGCATGACAGATTTCTTATTGTGCAAGTTTCATGCTCTCCTCATTAAGGAATTCTATTGCATTAAGGGATGTGCCAGCCACAACAACAGTGTACAGGCACAGGGGTATGATTGAATTTATGCTCCCACAAGCACAAGCTGGACAAAATCTTGAAGGAATTTCAGAGTAAATTAGTTACAAGAGTCTGATTTTTCAAAAATTACTCTTTTGGGCAATGAGAGGCTCTGGCTGCTTCCATGTTGTTCCCAGGCTCTGGCCTTACTCAAGAGAAGACTTTTCAGATGGTGACTGATATTAAACACATGCACTTAAGTCAGTTTGTAACTTCTTCTCACACAGACTGCAGTGGCAGAGGTGAACCTCCTTGACTTTGGGAAGTTATCTCATTTACCATCTCCAGCTGAGGAGGGCAGAGAGCTGCCCACCCTTCCCTGTGCACTTCCACAGCTCTTACAGGATCCTGTGGTGTATCAGAACTCTTGTCTAAAGGTTGCAAGACAATGCTTTTACAGATTTAGCTGTAAATTTGCCAACAAATCAAACTTCATCTTGATTATCAGCTTTTTATACTCAGGAAATACAGGAAAATCAAAATTCCAAGTCCAAATCTCAGTGAGAACTCTCCCTTCCCTGTACCTCTGTCCTCCTGCTTGACCTTCTTGTATTTCAGTCTGTCAAACTCAAGCTGTTTGTAATGTTCTGGCCTGACTTAGCTGTCCTAAAATTCATTTTGATCACGTTACCTCATTAAGAAGCTTCATCGACCCTTTTCTTTGTGGGTTGGTTTTTTTGAGTTTTTTTGGTGTTGTTGTTGTTTGGGGGTTTTTTTTGTTTGGTTGGGGTTTTTTTTTGGTGTTTTTTGGTTGGCTGGTTGGTTTTGATGTTGTTGTTTCTCTTTTTTTTTTTTCTTTTTTGATCAGGGATATAATTTAGAAGTTTTACTGTTGTGTTCAAGGTACTTCAGGCCTCTCATCCATGTTATTTATAGGAACAGATCAATGCCTATGTTCCATCTTGGAGCTTGTGCTCAGTCTTAGATTACTGTCTGCCTTGATCCCTTTTCATTCTCTGGTAAAATTTAAGCATTTTCATTTTGCCTCTTGTACATTCTAATTCTTGCCAGGAACTTAAATCAGCAACCACTGTACTTCAAAAAAATCTTAACAGTAGACATGTACGTAATTCTTTTGCTGAACTGGGACAAAAGTGTCTGTGCAAGGCCCTGATACCCCTCAATGAGCAGGTACTGCAGGTCAGAAGAGCTTCTGTGGAGTGAAACAGCTCCCAGGATTCAACATTGCACTACAGGTTGCAGAGATTTACTTTGGATAAATGATGTTGGTCCCATTTAATGTTCATCAGCATTTGGAGTGAATAAGGTACATTTCTAGGTCACTTTTTCAGTCCAGTTTCATTGGAATGAAATCAGAGTTCACTCCAAGGCCATCCTCCAAGGCAAACCTAAGCACAATAACCAGGGACACTCAGGAGGTTCCTCTTTCGAGCCAAACTGAAACATTAATGCAGATGCATTTTTCAGCTTGCCAGTGTAAGAAGGAACCATTACTATTTCCTTTTCCTTTTTCCCCAGATTTACTCTGTGCAGATGAAGCTTTCAAAAGTGGTTATTTTCCTGTTAGCTCCGTACAGTGATTGGGCTCTTAGGCTGCTCCTAACATGCATAAGGCAATGCCAGAGAGACACTGTCTCCAGTTACAAATTGGTAAAACACTTAGCACAAAATGGAGTTACAAGCCTTTCTCTAGGATCTTCCTTCAATGACTACTGTTTATAACTAATAGGCACTGCAGAATTGGCTATTTGGCCACACCATTAGAGAGAGGAACTTCAGCTCATGTAACATGTCATAGTTTAGGGGAAATGAAGTCATGCAGATCTGGTGGTTAATAGCAGCAATGTTAATCTCTGCAGAACTACCCAGTAACCTCTGACCCACCATACATTTTGAGCAGCTTGACACTGACTTTCCATTTATCCCCTAATACTTAATTACTGTTGGATATGTTCAGAGTGTTGTCAAAACACATAACTCCAATTCCCCATGCACATGCTCGGGACTGAATCTTAATTTCACAGATGTGTAAATTAGAAAAAAATATAAAGATTCTATTACTGTTGCATCTTCATCAATATCAACCAATTAACTGCCTGAAGGAGAAACATAAGCACCTGCAGTCAGAAAGGGGGAGAGAAAAGCATATTTATTCTATTACCAGAAAAAATGATGAGTGAAATAAAGCAAGAACAGAAGAAACACATTTAAATTTACTTTCTTTTTTCTTCCTTACTGAATAGCAATATATGCCATCAAGACATCAATTTTTTCCAATTTGTATGTTTTGGGTTTGTCAGGAAAACGTGAGTACTACTGCTGGAGGGTTTATCTGGCAACAGCACAATCACTTTTTGCTATCTCCTAGGCTCCTGACTGCTAAAGTAATATGGGTTTTGTTCAATAAAGTGCTTATTTCTGTATATTCAATATATGTACATCATGACTTAAACAGGAATACCTTGCTATTTAGTTATGTAACATAGAGAGGATACAATCCTTTTCAAAACCTCTTCAGGTTTCTAATGAGAAATGTGATATTATTTGGTCTTTTGGGCAAATAACTGTATTGAAATAGTGGGCAGCTCTCTAATCCCCTCCCTTATTGGGCAGATTCTCTGCTTTTTTTGGACCTGTCTGATAGAGGAAGGATAAGCATAAATCCACTAAAGAAGGAGATGACATTTATAGATTATTCAGAGGAAACTGTGATTGTGGTCCTTCCTCTATTCTCTGAGAGATCCTGTATCCAGCACACTGAGCTGGTTCTTGTGCAGTTTCAATAGTGGATTAGCATATGCCTTTCCAACATCCTTCCCTGTCCTTTTCCTCCTTGATTTGGGGTTAAGCCTCATTTATTAGAGCCAGTTTCAACTATGACAGTGATTGTGAATCCTACAGTTTTAGGGGCTCCAGACTGAGATATTTCCAAGACCCCCGATTCTCTGGAACAATAATAATTATATATGTCCTCAGCTTATAAATGCCTCAGAGTGGAAAGTGAAAACCTGAAGCAAATCAAGTTTGATAGTCATTTTTTAAAAATATCTTCCTGTAATTTCTTAGGCCAAATCACAAAATCATTACTCAGATAGAATTTATTGGAATTGATATAAAGACTGACTGTACAAAAATCAATAAGAGAAGAATTGACAAATCATGTATCCAGTAAGGAGCAAGTTCTTTAAGTTTCTTTAAATTTCAAGTGATGAGTAGTAATCTTGGACGAAGATACAAAGCTATTTGGAATAACATGATAGCAGAAACTCACTCTACAATTTCAGGTGCCAGAACAGCCACCCTATACTATAAGCATGAGGGAGAGATGAATCACTGTAAGACCAAGACTGATGAGAAGGAAGTGACATTTCACTATGATTCATCCCTTATTGAATTCTTTTGAGTAGTGCACTGCTCACTCAGAAAGTCTTCAGCTCTGAAAAGGAAAAAAATTTTGAAGAGAAGCATTCCACTCTCCAGTTTTCATATGAGCTTAGTACAGCAAAGTCACCAGGGAGAACTGGAACCTGGCCATGTTGTTCTGTTACCTGCTGGCAACTGGTTTTGGTGAGTGCATATTTAAGCACACTATTTGCATAAACACACTGTTCACATAGCTGGGTGATGTGTGTATTTAGATATGTACACACACAGATCAATACGCAAATAAAGGATTTCCAAAATGTGCAGCACGGTCTGCATTGCAGAAATTGCTAAGAATTCTTCCAACTCTTCATTCTGAAATGTGAGATTTATGGTGCTCTAAATCCCATTTATATTTTTATCTGAATCAGCCTGCTCATCCCTTGCTGCTTTGCCTTCCCAAATCAAATCCAGTCAGTTCTCCCTAGCTCTGTCTGAATGTTTCCTTTGATTGAGTGATGTTATTTCTAGAAAAAACACTCAAATCAATTTAATGCAAATTCCTTTTCACGTCCTGGTTGACCCATCAGGACATCGACAATAATAGATTGAAGTAGTTACTTCCTGAGGCAGATGACTCATTGAGTGCTTAGTAATCAATTTTCATCGGTGTGACTGCATAATCTGTCTTTGGGGTTCTGTTACATGTCGTGACTAGAATGCCACAGAATCCTGGATTGCCTGATACAGAAAATGAATGGTGAGCCAGCAGCCATCAGCCATTTTAAACTGCACAAACCACCCCAACAGAGCCACATCGAACACAGAAAGGCTCTAGCTGTTCTCATGCACACCAGAGAAATCAGGAGTAAATCCACGGGAGCCAATGGTGAAGCATGAGTTGTGATCCACAGCAGCTGAGGTCAGAATTTGACCCTTTGGAGATTTGCCAATTTAACATTTTTCTGAAATCAGAACCAATTCCCTGCATTCAAGCCTTTTCTCATCTCTGCAAAAATCTATTTCATTGCTCCTAGACTGAGAGGAGTGTAATCAAAACAAAGGGAATGACTATACTATAGAAAGGATGGGAATTAATTTATGAAAACCTAGAGGAACTGGGGATTTATGTCACCTATTTAAACACATCATGGGTCTACACTCACTCACTCCTGCAAACCTGAAATGCTTCATAGCATCCAAGCTGCATCCCATACAGGACATGGAAGATGATGATACTGCATTATAGTGCCTGCATAATTTATAATGCTTCTGGATGATCAGCAGGAATATATGTTACCAGCACAATGGCAGACTCTACACTCTCTTGCCATGAGGTATCCTGCAAGAACATATTCCTGCATCTGGGATGTAGGATTAAGCAAGCTGATGTCAAAGTTGTTCCCTCGGTGTTATAGGATGACTGATGATTCCGAGTCTCACGCTGTGGTGTTACCACTGAGTTCAGATTCCCTCATAATTAGACTGTGTAGGTAACAAAACCAGGGCAGAGAACACCTGGCAGAGTCTATGCACCATTTCAAGGCAGGAACTTTAATTCTCAAGATTCATATCAGTTTGACAATTTGTTTGTTTTGTTACACACTCCTCATTCTCTCTGGTGTGTCTTTGAAAAGCAACACGTGAAAGATTTAATATTTGTTGACATTGTAGATTTCTGACAAGGGAACATTGTTCTTTCTAGCAAATTCTGTGTTCATGAGGAGTACACAAGCCTATGAAGAAAGCTGAGGGCAAACTCCATAAAGTTTGGAGGCATGGCTTGCAGTGGAGCTGTCACCACCTTCCTTCAAGAAATGTAACAAATTCAATGTAACCACAGAATGAGGGAAAGGTCCCTAAGCTATGAAATAAGTCTGTTCTTTGGTAAGAAAAAGTCTGATTTCCTGTTTTAGTTTAGATTTCAGTTTAGATCCCACTGCAGTGTCAGTAACAGAAATACCAGGGTGCATCCTGCATCCTCTGAGCTATTACTCCCCTAAGCTCCATGGCTTGTGCAGGGTTTCACATTGAGCTGGTGGGAATACCAGCAGCTGTTTGGTAACTAAGTACAGATTCAGCAGGGCCTCAGGGCTCATCTCTTCAGCACTAACACACAATTAGATGGCTTGGATCTGGCTCCCATTCTCACTCACAATGATTCTGTAATGACCTTAGCAACAATAACTCTTCCAAATCAGCGGCAGAAAGAGAGAGGGGAATTTTGGTAGCAGAACTGTAAATGAACAAAGGCACAAACAGCTGCTCCCTGTACAGATGCTCCAAGGCCTCTCACCACTGCCAGCCTGTGCTGCTCATTCCGTGTCCATGTATATATTCTCCCTAATATACAAAACCTTACAGTAGTCATGACCCAGTCAGTGGTAATTTTAGTGTCCAAGTGAATGTGTAGCAGCAGCATGATCTCAGGAGCGAGCTCTGTTATTCACATCACATAACTGGATGACTGGTAATTATCAATGCAGTGACTAAGACAAAAGACAGCCTTTCCTTAGGGAAAAGCACATACAGAGATTCTGGAAGCAGAGCCACATGTACACCTAACAATACCACCTGTCTTTGCTCTAAGTACAGTTCCTTTTGATCATGGTTATTATCTCCACAGGTAGCTGCTCTTTTGCCTTCATGATTTTCCATACTGTACCACTAAAATACATTCTCAAAGAGGGGGGTTTTTGAGTCAGTTGCTACAATAAAAGAAAGTATAAAAAAAAAAGCACAAATACATGCTGGGAAGAGAATGGATTAAGGACAGCCCTGAGGAGAAGGACTCGGGGGTGTTGGTTGACCAGAAGCTCAACACAACTTGCAGCCCAGAGAGCCAAACATGTCCTGGGCTGTATTTAGAGCCCTGTGAGCTGCAGGTGAGGGAGGAGATTCTGCCCCCTGCTCTGCTCTGGTGAGACCCCACCTGCAATGCATCCAGCTCTGGTGCCCCAGCATAAGGACATGGACCTGTTCGGACTGTAAGAAACAATCAAAGTTTACTAATCACAATCCATAGGCTGAAAATTAGCTGTCCAGACAAGCAAGGAAATATTAAAAAATAAAAAATGCACTATCAGAAAATAAAGATTATTTATTGAAATATTTGCAAACCAGAAAGTACTCTATTGAGAATAATTTATAGCAAATATGTTTCCTATCTTTACTTTTTAAGTATAATTACTTATTGTAATTGATGTGAATAATTTTAGTTCTGCATTCATATAATTCATCTCTACAGTAACACATCAGTTAAAAAGCAGCATTAAGCACAGAGTCCCATGAATGTAACCATAGTTGCAGTGGAGTGGAATATAATTAACCTTTACATAGTTCAGATGTGCAAAGGTTAGGACACCTGCCACTTACAAAGTACTCCTGGCTGGTCTTGGGAAATTAGGTTTCCTGTAGGTACCAGGGTGATTATTCTGAACCTGCATATATACACACATACATCATGTCCAATATAATTTCTAGTACTTAGAGCAGCGCTTCATGAGACTGAACATTAGCTGATGTAAGCAAGCATTACAGAGCTGTTTTGAATACATTCCCTTTTGGGGCTCCCCTCTCCTTCTTCCCTTAGCACTTTGAGGAGGTTCTGTGCTCTCAGGCTGGTATTTTTTGTGAAAATGAAATATTCACTGTAAATAAAGGGAAATAAATATAATGGCACTTATGATGGCTGGAGAATCTTGATTATAGGTTTGCCCAAGTTGTGACTCCATGTCAGGGTTGAAGTGACAGAAGGAAATGAAGAACCTGCTTCACTGATTTAGTAGGCAGCCCATACTAGGAGGGTGAAAAGTGTTTGCCTTCTCATGGATGAATACACTGCCCTTCTAAAAATATGATAATTTTTCTCCTTTAAATCAAAAGAACTAAAACACCAGAGCACATTTGAATAGAATTTAAGATGTCTCAGAACAGAAGATAACTGATAAAGTTTATGTCATTAACTCAATTGAAGTTCTGTGGAAAGCATACAGTGAAAGATCTCTCCTTCTGTGGAAGAAGCACTCTGAAAAGTTAGAATATCTGAAATAGTATGACTGATTTACTAAACTCCTTAGTTATTTTTATGCAAAAATACAAATGTTATATCGGGCTCTTTTCCATTGGTAAAACTTTAAGGAAAATTCCTAATTAAAATTCAGTGAGACAAAGTACTTGATATCCAAGCTTATGTCACTATTAGGATATTTTGGTTCTAATGTGTTTAATGTTAAAAAACTACATTATCTTTAATGTTTAAAACATCAGCACTACATACTTAAAATCTAATAATTCTCTTGTTCCCTATAGGAAAATGTCAGTGCCAAAGCCAAGCTAAATATGTAACTCTGTTGTCTGACCTTGCCATGAAACTGAAATTATTCCAATTTAGCAGAGGTACAAAGGGATAACTCCATGTTTCCATTTGCTTCTATTTATCCCTAATCCCAGGATCATTGTACATAAGGAACTTTTACATGTGCTTCTGTTTTTGTGCCTGTCCTTCACTCTCAAACCTTTAGCTCACTTATGGAACTGAAAATTTAATGGTTTCTGTATTTGCAGAAAATCATGAAAGATTATAAGATAAGAGATACATACACAGCTGAATATACTTGGTTCATATGAACATGTTTATAAACTGATAAAAACAAGCCCCAGAGCAAGACAAAGTTATAAGTACTATGACAAATATTCGTCTCTGACACAGCTCGTTGGTATTAGCTTGACAACAGCACATCAGCAAAGGTGTTTAGATCCAGCATCAAAATTATGACCATTCTATGTGCTTTGATGACTCTGTCACCTCACCTTACCTGAGAAATACAGAGGAAAAGAGGTAAACCACATCTTTAGTTCAACTTTAAATAATATTCTTACTATCATTCACAGGAGTTGTGTTTAGTTTTATGTCTCTATGCATTGTTCTAAGAGAACCTTTTACAGTAATGAAATATCTCTGCAGTAGCTGACCTGCAGTAACACTGACACATGTTGTCAGTAGAAAGCAGAATCCCAAGCAAGATAATGGGATTTTTCTTAATTCAATTTGCCACAGATGTAGTTAGCATGCCAGCATTCTCCTTGCAGAGATGCTACTCTTTATGGTTTGGTTCCTAATTACCGTAGTCACTTGGAGCTACACAGTGCTGCTGGCTCAGCTAGCATTTCACACAAATCTAATTTGGCCCTGCAGAGTGGTGTGAGTTCAGTGGATCTGAGGAGCTGTTTAACAGAGGGCAGCCTAATGCACCTGGCAAAACATGAAGTTCTGCAGCCCACTTGGTGCTGGTACAGCAGAGCAAGGAAGAGCAGCCATCGCTGTAGCTGACAAAGAAATGTCTTTCATAAACGTTCCTCTCATCATGGCAATTCAGTGATAATAATTTTTAAAAAGAGATTGAAGGATATGAAGCCTATAAATAAAATATTTTAAACTGATTGTGAAAGTTTCTGAACTAGGCATCAGAATGGGTGGTCTGGGTCAAGGCAAATGCAAATGCACAGTCTAACTCCCAAGACTCCATGCAGAAGTTGCATTTCGATATCCCTCAGCTTATGGAAACTTGATTTTGCAATTCCAGAACTCAGTCTTCGAGAAGCATCTTCTGGCAGTTACAATAAAGTATACAGAGCAAGGACATGAGCAACACCAATAAGGAGGCACTAGTCTTCACCCTCTATGAAAACACAATCTGAGACAGACTCCATCCAGAAGAGGGAAATTATATTTATACTACACATGATAGGAAAGATCCGTTTTTCAAAGAGCAATTAGGAGCAAAAATATTTCTACTTGTGCATAGTATCACCAGAAAATCATGTGACTTACAAACATTTCACAGGCAAAAAATTTGCCATAAATAAAGCCACAATATTAAAAAAAGCTTAAACTGCCATTGAACAGAATTAAAACAAAAAGTAATTTGAAGGAGATTTAATTCCACTGAACTACCAGATCCTATTGACAAATTCCACTAGTGTTGAAATTTCTCCTTTTTATTAGTTCCTGCATCCTTGCTTACAACTGTTACAGCACAAGGTTTGAGGGCCTCAGCAGAATTCAGCTCATAAAGTTCTATTCAAGCTCATACCAACATAATTTATGGTCATACCCTCTGCCATAAAGAACATAATGTTAATGATCTTAGAATCTGTTAGGCCTCTGGAAATACTGAGAATTACAACTCTGTCTGCTTACACATTGGAAACTTCCCAAGATTAAAGTCTGAAAAATGAGCTTCTGTCGTGTTTCACAATCCAATTAAATATATCAGTGTCTCAAGGGCCAAGAGTTAGGTCTCAGAATAATAGTCAAGCACAGGCAGGAAGACACAGAAGTATCAGTGTTAGAGCCTGGTTTATTCTGAAATCAGACCCTAAAGAGATGCGACATCGTCCTTCTAAACAGGACACTAAACCAGAAAGAAATAGTGGAAAAAGGCATTTACACAGGTAAAATCCCCTCACAGGCAACATTTGTTTTGTGATCTGTTATAAAAGTACTGGAAACCAACAGTGATATTCACCCAGGTCCTTTTTATTGCCTGAGCACCGCCTGTGTTAGCTATCAGTGCTCATTCCAGGATTTTATCTAAAGACCCTTTATCTGTGAAGTGCCTGTCACCCGTGTATAGAAAAACTGCCTGAGCATCACGGGTGCCACTCCATTTTGCAGCTACTTAAGCCCTTTGCTGTGCTCTCCCCAGGCCTTAGTGCAGTGGGTGCATCCCTTTCCCCAACAGTAGGAGTTGGAGAGGAAATGTTATAGAACACAATCATAACATGCATTGAGAATGTGGACCATAATGCCTAAAACCCAGCAGTCTGACACAACTAGCTGATCATGAATAGCTTCTAGATACAGTAGGTAGAAACAGATCATGGGAATGTTTCAAAAAATACACAGAGAAAACCTGAAAATACAAACATGAGGTGACCTTTAATGTTGTCTAGGAGTAGAGACACAGACCCAGTCAGTGAGCTAAGAGGCATTACAGATCATGAGTGAAACCATAGGTACTGGCTGTGTAAGAGAAATCTCGTGGTTCCACAGCACATGTGGGCAATCTAATTCCATATCCCATATGTGTCCTTTGCTTCTGCACCAGAGAAGTGACAGCACAAAACACCTGCAGGTCATGGCATTTACTGCTGAAGTAGGAGTAGTGTTAGAAGTCACTGGAAGTGCCCCTCTCCCACCCTTTAGCTGATTTAGAACTGAGAAGCCCCTTTTGCTTCTAAGACAATTCAGATTTTAATGTTTTGTTTTTTGAACAGAGATGAAGGAAATTAGTAGAGCCTGGTGGTAGCTGATAAGACACATTTGAACGTGACTTCTCTTTCAAAAACAGTATGTTTTACATAAGATCAAAAAAAGAGGCTGTTATTTGGGGTACAAGACTTTCCTTCATGTGAAAGGACAAAGCAGTTCATATCACAATAAAGCTTCAGGCTTTGGGTGGGTCTGTAATTTCTTCATCATCATCATTAGCCATTCTCAATTTCAATATCACATACTGGCATGACTTCTTCTACAGAAAATGATAATAGTTTTAAGAACTCAATAAAACTTGTTTCTTTATAGCTTATGGATCCAGATACCACTGTCTGTCTATCGTCTGTGCTCAAGCATTTTAAGATCTAATAAATTTTTCCAGACCAAATTCCAGTATTGTTGCACACGGACCAAATCAAGTGAGCTTGTCACTCATCTGCCCTGTCATCCACACAGAGTTTGGCAAGATCACTGCACATGTTCAGTCCAGTTCAGAGTAGCTTTTGTGACAAAAGTACAAGAAGAGATCAAACAATTTATGTGACAAGCAGAATAATACAGGAAGATGTGAGCAGCTGATGGCAGCACAACAGGGGAACTGAAAGCACTGCAATCAATAGATAGTGACTAAAGTTCACAGTTTTAAAGTACAAATACAGATAGTACTTCATGATCTATCTCCTCTCCTGTGTTCCAGTCCCAAAGGATTTGCATTTGTTAAAGATCTTGACATTTTCTCTGTTACTCAGTATCAAACCTTTCCTACCCATAAAATCAATCCACATGCCAATCAAGGTTCTCCAGAGCTTGTGAACTTCCTGAAGAGCTCTGTGCATTGAAACTCTTCTTCAACTTATTTACTATTTCTCTTCTCCCACTTGCTGGTTCTTGGTATTGAGATCTGACAACCAGAAAACTACACAGTTGAGGACTCCAGAAGTTGTGAAACATGCTGTAATGATTGTCTGGAAAATCACCTAAAAGATATTTCAATGCATTCCTATAACCAAAGATTTCTCTATGTTTGTTCTGTAAAGTTTTCACTTTTTGAAATTCTGTTGAAGAAAAGAAGTTCTATGTGGAAGGCTGGTATTTCAAAAATAAAAAGATATTATATGAACATCTGTCATCCTGAAAGAACAGATAAACATGACAAACTCAAAATTTGAGCTAGTCAAATCAAACATCATCAAGATCTGAAACAGCTCAAAATTTAAAATACTGTTACAAAACAGTCAATTATTTTGGCTACAATGAGTCATTGAAATATCTTCAAAAGTACTTGAAACCCTAATTCTCTTGCATTACTACCTGAAGTGATACCAGTAAAGTTTTCTCTTATGAAACTCACAGGTCAAGAAGTAGCAGATAATCCTCTGAATTTTTAGATGCTCATCCTGAAAAGATTACAAAATTCACCTATAGCTGCTTCTTATATTTCTCATATGATTGAATCTGTCAAGGATTTGAACTTGCACAATCAATGAACTCTGCTCTTAGGTCATTTTCTCCCCAAAGACAGACACTCATTTTTTTCCTCTTCTGGAGAAGAGGTCTTTAACATTTAGACTTTAAAAACTAGCAGTGCACTTATGAAAGACAGTAAAGCCTCATAGAACATCACTTTATGGCTGCATGTACCATCATCAACAAAAGAACACCTGTCAGGAAAAAAAATAATTCTGTCTTTTCCCTTAAACCATGAGAGAGTAATTTTCAATGTAAATGAGTCCTGAATATTTTACTCTTGCCTGGCAAGAATCTCACATGAAAAGCAAATGAAGCAAAAAGACTGACATTATTACTCACCAAAAATAGAAATGTCTCAGATGCTCAAACATTTGCTTAGGATAAACTACAAAAAAGCAAGATAATTAAAAAATATCTCTCTGCCTTCTTCCTACTGAGTTAAGACAAAAATATTTCTTGACATGGAAACTGTGAATCTTGGCCTTATGATTTAAATGCTTGAAGGCCATCCAGAGCTTTTTTTCACCTGTATTTGGAAAATGCCACAAACCTGTGTATGCTACCAAACCACCACCAGGGCTTTCCCTGGAAGCGTGAGCTGCTTGAACACTTTAACTGAGTTACAACAAAACGAAGCACAAGTTTGTGTGCTCAGCTGGACATCCCAAGGCAGGCAGTGCTCCCAGCTCAGGAAGGCAGTGCCTGCACCACAGCCCCACTGCTGGGAATCAGCACAAAGAACACTGAGCACCACTGAGAATGTCTGGGGGAAGGGTGATGCTCAGCCTTTTGGTTGCAAGAAGAAGCTACAAAAACATGACACTGAATAATACAAGAGACGGGCAATGAAAGAGATCCACAAATGCATCAGTTAAGAAACAGACAAGGCAAGAGATCCACAAGTACATGATTTCTGTGAAGGGAAATAATATTTAAGCCATTCTAATTTTTTTTTTGTGAGACTTGACGGATGATTTCTGAACATGGTGCAGTTGGCAGCTGGCACAGAAGTGTGTGTGTCACAGCCCTAAGGGACCCACCCAGCACACCAGTGTGCAAAAAAATAACGAGTGTGCTTCCCTGCACAAAAGTGTCACAGGAAAATTGAGTTTTAGACCACAGAAAATTTGAAAGGAGAAGTGATACTTTCAGAGACAACTGGATATAAAAGGCTTATGCATACCTAAGCATCTGCATGTGTGTATTTGTACACATACATGCATATATCACATCCTAGTCATATCAAAATAATACCATGTTGAGCAACAAGAAATTAAGAAGCAAAAATAAGTGAGGGTTTCCTCCGCAACTGAAAATGAGGAAATATCAGTTTGCCAGAACTTTAAACAGTACACAAGGCCTAAGATTTTTGGCAGTACAGTTTATAGTATCACTTACAATGACAAAGACAGAGAAAGATATCATTATGCCATAGAAATTCCAATATTTTTTTATTCAGGTTTTTAGAGTCATAATCTGTGGCACAACCCAATTATTTCCAGACTGGGAGAGGCAGAACTGGAGAAAATACTGATTTTCAGAGGACAATATATTTAGAAATATCTGCAGTAGCACAGTCCTACTAAGCCTGAAGCCATTTTTCTGGTGATGATTTTCTCTGTGAAGGGCACTACATAAGAATAAATTTTATTGTATCCATACCCAGAAAAGCAAAGGCAAAGTGCGGGTTGCAGTCTCACCCAGACTCCTAATGTCTGAGGATTTAAAAAAGCTGAAGGAATAGCTATAGATACCCTTCCATTTTTTAATCCACAGAGTGCTATTTCAAGGCAATTATAATGTACCTAAGTGGGTTTTTTCCAAACAGGGTGAACCAGAGAACATCTACAAAGCTTTAAAAATGTAAATGGCAGATCCTTACAGGGAAAACAATTCAGGATCTTCATACTGAAACTCCAAGTTTGATCCAAACACATTAAGAGGATTCTTGGAACTGTTCTACCGACAAACTTTATTTAGATGTGCAGTGTGGTTTCCCTTTCTCTTTAGTTACTATCTCCAAAATTTTCTTCTGAACTGGCCATTAGGACTGTACTTCAGAGAAGAACACTAAGCAATGCACTTGCTAAATATGTTTCTTCTGATCCATTTGCATGTTTATGGCCCCAGTCACTCAGGAATGAGAGTGCATGCAGTGATGTCAGTGCATACCCAGCTCCCAGAGCTCCACAGAGCTCTTCCCATGGCTGAAGGAACATTTGCAAATAAGCATTTGCAGGCTTGGCTCTTTATTACTGAGAAACTGAGAACAGTTCATTCACTGTATTGAAAAAAGAAACAATGGGCTGAAAAGAAGAGATATTTAAATGAAATTGTTTCACTGCCCAATGCAGTGATTGGAAATACTCCCAGAGTCCAAGAACCTCAAAAACTACAGGTTTGAAATAAAAAATAAATTGCTGACTTCTAAAGACAGATTCAGCAATTCATGTTAAGGCACAAGAAAACTTTTCTATTTAAATTATAATCCATAAAATATTTTTTTCTCTAACATGAAAAAACCTATTGTTTTGTTTATGAATATAATAAATATTGACACAAGTTAAAATGTCCAGATTCCAAAATGAATTCCAGCACTTCTTTGAAAGCTGACATTATATTTTCTCTGACACCTCAGTCTGTAGCTATTGCTCCTTTGATGATAAATATAAATACAAAAACCACAATGGAATCTATGAGGCTTCTAGAGTCTCCTTAGGCAGAGAAGTATAAACATGTCACCTCTATTTGTAGGAGCCCTGTTATAAAGAATTGTAGAAGGTTTTTTTCTCCCCAAAGACTGAATTTCTCAGAAAGTTACAGGGAAAAACATTTTAACTCACACAAAGCAGTAGCAATTTCAGGACATGAGCATTGTTTTAGCAAAATAACCATATGTTCATCCATGAGAGTAAGAGAATTAAGTTTTGATGTGCACATAAATTTATTGCTGCAGTGAGTCTAGGTTTGTGGTAAATACTTTAATCCCCCTGTTCTAGAAGCCTATTCTAGGCATTAAGACTGACTTGCTTTCCTGAAAAATCTTAGTTTAAACTGCATAAGTAATCAAGAGAGAAATTGTTCCATGGAGGGAATTACATGTCCTTGGCTCTCCTGCCCCAAAGACTGTTTTCCTAATAAGAAATTGGCAAAGCTAAGAAAACATACAACTATGTTTGGGCTTGATCATTTAAACATGAAAACTCATTTCTGAAACTGATGTATAAAGTTGCATTTAAAAAATGAAACCACATTTAAAAAATAAAATAATTATTAAGTTAATTTCTTCACTAGTTGAGCTGTGTATACCTTTTCTTCCACACTGGAAAACTGCATTAAACATGGATTCCCCATTAGTCTTGAGTTAGCATTCTACATTGCATAAATGGGGTCAGCTCTTGGTTATAAAGCATGAGGGATAACTTTAATAAAGCTAACAGATAGCAAAATATATTCAAATTAGGTTATCAGAGCGTTTTCAGAACATCGACCTGACAAATAGTTTTCTGTAAAGGATAAAGGTCGGTTCAAGAGGAGCAGGCAGCCAAGTGGGCTCTGGGCACAGGGGCTGTGGTGCTGTGCTGCAGGAAGGGATGCATTTGGCTCTCAGACTGCTGACAGCTCCCTATTCTATCCAGCCTGCCACTGGGTCCCAGCAGCACTGGCTGCTAGTTACACTTTCCCACTGTATGGATCAGACAGATGAATGCTTCCGAGATCTGCCTCCAAGTATTGCAGCTAAAAAGAGATGCTGAGGAGTCATAAGATTTGGTATCTCTCGTGCATTTGGCTGTTAACTATGTTCACTGGACAAATGACTTCTATTTCTTTTAAAGCAAAACAAATATATTAGCAAGAAAAGCAAGTCCAAAGGGTGGAGTGTATGGATAGGACAAATTTTGGGCCTTTAGCAGAAACAAAAGAAAACAATATAAGACAATAGAAGCATTTAACTTTCCTAATTATATATTTTGAGACTTTTATGATATAAATGTCTAAACTGAGAATTTGAAGGAATTATTTCATTTGTAATCTCATTTTGCAAGGCATAAAACCTCAGTGATGCCAGATGAGCTTCAGGGGAAGGAGTCAGTTGGATTTAATGCTGCACTTGCAACTTTGTGACAAATAAACTGTGGCAAAGGTCCCAGGATTTATCAGAAAGGCTCCATCATAAAAGCCTCTGTTTTGTGACAAGAAATCTGGACTTTTCCTGCAGAAGCATTCTGCGGATTCCCTGCCCTTGCAGTGATGGACAGAGCTGTGCAGAGAGCAGGACGGAAGCAGCTGATGGAGGAAGCAGTGGGGGGAAACCAGCAATGAGAGGGAGCACCATGAGGGGCCCAACCAGGAACAGGAGCAGCTAGCAACAAACTCATCTGCTGCAGGCCGATGGGAACAGTGATGAGAGGCAACAAGGGATGGTGGCTAATGGGAAATACCAGGATTAGAAAGGCTGGAGAGGCCTCCTTCTATGCCTTTTACTTGGGTTTTGCTGTATAGTCTTTCAGTATTGCACTGCCTACTAAAATCAGGTGTCAGGTCATCAACATGAAGGCTGCTTTGTCACCTGCAACTGACTGCTGTCCCTGACAGAGAGAGGAAGGATGTACTCTGTCTTCCCAGAGAGAACATCAGCACGTAGAACTGCCTTGAGATCTTCTAGAGCACAAAGCAGGTCAGGTGATGAAGGGATGGGGAATACTCAAAAAAATTCTGTGGCAAGAATGCACCTGGAAGAGCAGAAATGGCCAAAACTGAGAGGACTGAAACAAAACTACCTCTGCTAGGAACACATAAGGTTCCTTGGAGGGTTTGTTGCAGTGCAGGCAGACATTAAAAGCTTCCAGTTTAGGAAAGAAAGCAGGACATAACCCAAAAATGTCAGAGGACAGGACTCTCACTGGGAGACATTAGGAGGAAAACCATTTAAGAAGCTTTACTTTGCCTCAGCCAAGCTGAGGTCCAGTACAGCGTATCTCTCATGAAACACCATTTTAGAGACCTGACAGTCCTGCAGATTTGAGCTCCACTCTAAGCAGGAACACCAGTTAACTCTACCTCCATGTTCCAGCTGATTCAAGATCAGGTCCCACCTCCCTTGTCTGAAAGGTCACAGAAACTCAACGATGCTCTCAGAGACAATCTGTGAGTGCACCATCATCTCAGAAGAAAGAGAGCAACCAGCTGACAACAGCCTTACATGGATGTTTGAGCCCTGGTGTTTGTCTTGTGGCAACTCTTCATGGAATGTTCTCGTGGTTCCAGCATTCCAAAATAAGTTCCTTTAGCTTAAGTGCATTTGATTAACTCTCACAAGCAAGAAACTATCACTTAGAGAACACTGAGACCATTAAATCCATCCTCCCAGGTTTCTGGACTGTGCTTGTGTCTTTGTGGGTTACTATTTAGTAAGGACTCCAGAGACAGACAGTCAACACCTGGCAGAGGAGTTACATGGTATTTACTGACCCTTTTAAAGCTCTTAGGAAGCTACAGATGGGAAGCAATATATGAGCCAAAAAACAGGTGTTTCCCTGGATCAAAATAACACTATAATAATAGCAGCTTCACTCAAGCCTTTCTTATGAATTGAAGCACAGGTTCAAAACTGAAATTCCTTAGGCCAATATAAAATGATTCTTCTTCCCTTAAGCTAGGAGATGTGTTTTTTATCCTTTAAAGAGGCCATAGCTGTACATATTGATAAAGTGTTCCTTCTCCAGCCCAAGGAAGATTTTAAACTTTCAAGGGATTACAGGATTTTATATTGTCAGTGGATAAACCTAATCTTCCCCTACCCATGTTCTGGAATCCCTAATAATGAAAAAAGAAACCAAGGATTAAAAGCTAGTGGTATTACAGCTGTCAACACATCAACCTTAATTTTTCAAAAGCTTTCACATAGGTACATTGATGTGTCTGGAGTATTTTGCTGAAACTACTTGATCAGTTTCACAGTGAAAAGATAACCAAAAGTTACTTCATTTTTATAAGCATAGCATATCCTTACACATACACTGGGTTCATTTTAAATTCTTCCTTCTCCCCTGAATCATATTTATTTGGAAAGATATGGTCACCTAGGATGGAAAGGCATTCAAAGGCATCCTGGAAAAATTTCTAATACAATACTGACCACTATTAGGTGTGTAACAGCACTCTGGCAGCTTGTGAAGAGAGGAAAATGAAAAATGGCAAGCACATGATTACTTTTTCCTCATAATGTTATATGTTACACATAATAAGTGTAAAATAAATCCCCAAATTAGCAAACCACAGTTTCATTTCTTGTGTTTCAGAGCTCCTCCTTCTGCAGGGGGTAGAACAGCTGTGAGCTACTGGGACTCTCCCAAACCGACATCAGCGTTTACTCTGGATGTTATGACATGATTGTGGCAAAAAAAACCCAACAGGGTGAAAGTTGATGTCTGAAGTATTGTTGTTTTCAGCCTCCTGGGAATTGCCACCATGACAGAAGAAAATCTTTAAAAAGAAGGAGTCCAGGATACATTTTTTACTATTTTTATTAATTTTTAAATTTCTTTTTTATTTCAAGATTCAAGTTCATATCAAGGAAAGAATTTAAAGAGATAAGAATTGTTGAAATGTTGGGATCCCACAGTTGTTAGATTTTTCAGCGAACCATAACTCAGCTAGATAAGCTACATACACTAGTTCAGATTTCTGACACCTAGGGAACCTGAACATACATAAATCTGTGGGACCTGAAATGCATCCCAGAGCCCTGAGGTAATTGGCTGATGTACTGGTGTAGTTGCCAAGCCACTCTCCATATCTGAAAAGGTGTCAGGTGAAGTCCCTGCTGACTGGAAAAAGGGAAACACTGCACCTATTTTTAAAAAAGGTAGAAAGGAGAACTCTGGGAACCTCTGACCAGGTCAGCCTGACCTCTGTGTCCAGGAACATCATGGAACAGATCCTCTTGGATCTATGCTAAAGCACAAGGAGGACAGGGAGGTGATTTGGGACTGCCAGAACAGGTTCACTGAAGGCAAGCCCTGCCTATCAACCCAGTGGCCTTCAATATGGATTCCATTAACTCCAAAATATTTTCAGAATACATTAGTAGCTAATTCACCTCCCCATGGGAAAAAGCATAAAAATTATATGGTATCACTGATCCCACTGGAGGCACAACACCAAGGTACATGGCAAATCTGAGAAAATGCCAAACCTCTTCTCAGTGACCCTATGTAATGAATAACCATCAACCTCCAGTGCAGAGCAGGCAAAATTTCCCCTTTACCAACCTTTAGGAAAAGAACCTACTAGGCAGCTGCTTAAATTGAGTATTGAAGTTTCCCCTCACATAGTCAGGTTATTCTTGGATAAATCAGAAGAAAGTGCTCAAATAGAGCTGTGTTGGGAGGTAAAAAAAGGAAAACAGACTTTGGAAAAATCTTCACATCTCTCTTTTACATTGATCCAAGAAGCTAACAGGCAATTAACTGCTGCAGTGGTACACTGCCACCTAGAAGAAGCACTTCAAGAGATCCCAGACATCCCATCTGATTATTAAAGAGCAAAGATGCCATCACACTGGCCCGATCTTTGCAGTCTGACCTTTGAATATTAAGTTGTCACTGATACACACACCTACCAGACAAATACTTAGCCCAGTGAGAGACTTTATAATTGAAAAAAAGATACAGATTGATGCCAAAAAATGTAGAATGCCTTTCCCATTAAAAAGTTAACCTACATTGATTTACTGCATGTGCATATCTTGCTATTGTGATAATAAATTGACAAGAGAGCCTTTGTGAATGGCCAAAAAAAATATACTTCCTATGGAGATTTCTGCCTGTGACAACCCTTTCAGCAATAAAAAAGTGCAATTAAAAAAACAAGGCAGACCAAAGAACTCAACAGTAAGATATCATCTTATAGACAGAATTACTGCACATTTTCTGTTCACAAAGGCTAGCCAGGATGGCTTTGTTATTGAGTTTTCCCCCCTGATATCACTGCTTTAACTGTACCTAAACAGAGCATCCTGTGGAATGACCTGTTTGTCTCAGCCAGAGGAAGGAGTCATCATGCAGCCAGGGGGACTTCAGTGTTTGACATTTGTTGTCCTATGGTGCACACAAGGAGCACAATAGTGGTTTTTTTCCCATATAAGCAGAAAGAAAAAAGAAAAAGGAAAAAAGAAAAAGCCCAAAAGATAACGACATAATGTCCCCCAAAATGTCCTGATCATCTGATGCATCTAAACATGAAAGATTTAGATCAGAGATTACAGAGATAAGAAGTTCTGATTTTACCACTTAAGATCTTTTTTAACCAAAATCAGGACTTCCTGGGAACACACAAATCCTTAGCCTCAATTCAAATACAAAAACAAAGATTCTGTGTTTCTCCTGCACAGAAAAAGCAAATCACTGGAAGATCTAAACTGTCCACACTGCAATCTGAAGTAGTTTCTTATAGTATATAGTGGTCATACCTTAGGAGCTCTCACTCCTCCTTCCTGTACAATTCAACATCTTAATATTTGCATTAACTTTAATCCATTTTGTCCATTTTATTAATGAATAAATTCTCCCTGTGAAAAGATGGAAAGCTTTTGTCTTATGTTTGCAGCTGGTCACTTAATTAAAGATTTCAAAAACTTTAACAAAGACACTCAAATAATCCAAAACAATGGAGCAAAAATTTTAAAGTATTTTTTATCAAACCAAAGAAAGTGGAATGTTTTCATTTCTTATTCACCATCACTTTCTACTGCTGGAGCATTCCATCTCTGTTTATCCCTATGAAATCTCTGCAAGACCACAATACACTCTGCACAGACTAGATAATGCAAAAAATCTCCCTATGAATATTTACACCAGCACAGCAAACACATTAGTGTCACTCACACATTGAAGGAACTCCATTACAGGGTGCTGTCTAATCTGTGAATTAAGCCACAAACTGGTCTTTCATCATATAATAATAAATTCAAAGGAACACTGAGACAAAATGTTTTATCAAAAACAATGATGATTATGCTGAACAGTGCAATGAACCCTTGGCTGGTAATTCCCGTGCTGGAATAAGGGACATTTGCATGCTTTCAGAACAATGCAGATTATTTTGGAGAAATGGATGAGCTGCTCTGACCAAAACACTTCTTTTCACCACACCACTGCATAAAACCATAACAGCAGAGAGCTTCAGGGGGCTTGGGGAGGTCACTGCACAGCACTGATGGCTGTGCTGCCCAAGGCAGGGTCAATTATACCTCTGTCATTTCTAAAACACTTTCCCATCCCTTTCCTGGAGAACTCCAACAACTGAAATTTCAAAACTCTCCAAGGAGTGCATTATCTTTGCTTTAGGAAGCATCCCCTAAAGAGTCTTGCTCTGATTCAAGTCTATTGCTTCTTATGGTCACCACAAACCCCTACGCAAACTTCTTCATTTTGCACTAATCCTTATATACAGAAATATTATCATGTCCTCCTCAGTTGACTTTCCAGCTTGTTAATTTTTTTTGTCTCCAAGCTAGACAACAGCAGAAGGCTTATAGTGTGTAGTATAGCTACATTTTCTTCTTTCATGGCTCATGAAATGTGCGGTTTAGAAATGGTCTTTTCATTGCAAATTTGTGTTCCACCTTCTTGCAAAAGTGCAAGACCTCTGATTCTTGAAAAATCATAAACCAGCATAATCCCATCACTTTTTTTTCTAAAAGAAACAAAAAAATCCCTACCCAAACCAACAAATTCACCAAAGTCAGCAGCTTCTTCTCTCATACTTGTGAGAATATACACATACACTTACTTCTGTGTAAATGGAAATAAAACAGCACTATTTATTCCTGTTAAACTTTATTCTACCTTTTCAGACCAGACTTTATTCAACTAAGACAATTTTGAATTTTAATTTTGTCCTGCAAATTGTTGGATATTCCTCCCACACAAAACACAGATGTTTCTTTCCAGAAAATCTCAATCTCAGTCCTTGCTCCATCAGTCGAGTTTTTCATTACATGGTTATTCATTATGTACACTGCATAAAACCAAATCAAGGCAGCATGAGATGGGATTTTGACCAATACCTCTACAGTTTTGACCAGGAACTTTTCTTCTTTAACTAAGCTGTGGTTATCTTATCCAAACAGTTTTTCAACAATTTTTGTACTTCAGATACTTATAGAACAGGAATAGAACATTGCTTATGGGCTCCTTTTCCTGTCTGCCCCTCTTGTTTTCATGAGAGGTTTTGCATTTCATCATTTCCAGTTTTCTGGTTCCCAACTCGTGCACTGTAACCCTTCAAAGTCAAGTAATGGTCGGAGTCTGCAGTAGCATTCGTGCTCTAGCCTAGATCTCACACCTTTCTTTTCAAAAGAAAAAAAGGCATTTAAGTGTTGAAAGGAGACTGCAAACTAGCAGTGGTATTCATCAGTTCTGTAAACACACCAGAGTACGAGGAGGGCTCCTGTATTTATAGAATGGTTTGTGGATCCCCGTGATTCTGACTTCCAGGGGGAGCAGGGCACAGCACAGCAATGTGGGAGGTGTTGAGTGGAGGCAGAGAGAGACTACAAGTTGTTGCTTTTGAGAGGACATATCTCCCTTTTTCCTCCCTCCCTCTGATTGCTTTGCCTTTGGAAGGATACATAATAAAAAACTCCAGTCATTTCATCAAAGAGTTTTTTCTTTCCCTCTGCCCTTCTGCCACAGAAATCTCTATTGAAAATGACAGCATGGTCCATGTCCAGTGAGCAACAGCAGCAGCCATTCAACAAAAAATATATGCAGAATGTCAATTAGGATGAATTTTGCCATGTATTCTCTCTGTGCAAGTTACCAGCAGCCATTGAGAACTCTGGTTTGTTAAAGATGACCAGCAAACTTCTGTCAAAGTAAAGGTATCTCTTTAATAAACTTGGATGAAGTTAAATTTGGATCGGGTTTTTTTATTTTCCTCTCAAATGGGCTAACCTGTCAGGGTTTTTAAGAGGCACTGGAGGTTGTTTACCAAGAAACTGAAGGGTGCTTTCATTTTTATATCCAAATAATTCATGTGAACTCTGGACTCCTTTCTCACTCTTTATTCTAATTAACTGCCTATTAGAGCATCTCAGCGTCAAACAACCTCAGTCTAGTTCTATCTATAATACAAAACCTTTGAGATTAGAGAAATGAAGCATCAGCAGTTCAGACTGCAGCTACACAAACTCATACCTGAAGACAAGAACCATATCATTTATCTGTTATATTCAGGACAGAAAAACAAATGAAAACCAAACATGATGCCTGTCCAGACTCCCGGACACTGCTTTGGGCTTTGAGCACATTGTAACAGAGAATGAACCCACCAAATGGCAGAAAAATTGGGCCACAGAGTGCTCAGAAATTTAAACTGCAGAGAGAACAATAATCCATGGGCATGTTGAAAGGATGAAGTCTGAATGAGAAAACTGCATTATTTATGAGCTAATTATGAACATACATATTTTTTATCACTGCACTGTGACCTGGGGCTCAAGTGCTGAGGAGCCTTGAAAAGACATGATAGCTCAGAATGGAATTAACTTTAAAAAGAGCATCTTCACAGCTTCAGGTCTTTTTATGAGTATCAGCAAGTCTAAGAAAAGAGCATGAACAGAACAAAGTCACTAGAGGAACTTTTCTTTCCTATAAAACAAAGGTTTAGAAAATATGCTGCACCTTCACACATTAATCTAAAGTGAAAATAACAATAAATAACAATCACAAGATAATCAATGTTCAACCTTAAAAACATAAATGATATGCATCTTTCTCTAACACACAAACTGCAGCAGACAGATGGGGTATCCAGATCTCTAGATTTTGACTCTGCCTCTTACTGACAACTCATCAAATCTTTTGATTAAGATTTTGTGCTACAACACAGTTGTGCCCCTTCTGTCACACAGGGACTGCCTACCCTCACTTTTGGAGTGAGGCAGTCTTAGACACACTTCAAGTCATCACATCTCATCTGAGAGGAACAAACTGCCTTGCATAAGTAACCTTTTTGTCTTTTTCATGCTCACAGAATCGTTTAGGTTGGAAAAGACCTCTGAGACCATCAAGTCCAGCCGCTGACTGACTGATCACCACCACTTTGTCAACTGGACCAAAGCTCTGAGTGCTACATCCAGTTTCTTCCTGAACAACTCCAGAGACCATGAGTCCACTCCATTCCCGTGCTTAACAACCCTTTACACAAAGAAAAACCTGCTGATGTCCAATGCACACTCCTGTCAGTAATGGTGCCCTGCTGAGATATTCAGCAAGCTGAAAAGATGTCTCAGAGGACATGAGAATTTCTTTGTCTACAGAAGCACAGAAAAAACTCAGCAATGTCTATACCACATTCTAGACACCTGTTCTGGGCAGAAGCAACCTCCAGCACTAACTGACAAAGTTCTAAACACCAGATCTAGAACACACTGGAAACTGTCTGAAAAACATCTGGTTTGTCAAAGGACTTTGAAAAAAAAATTAAAATCCCACATATGTGCTGTTGTATCTTGCAGTTTCTTCAACTCAGCTGCTAAAAGCCAAACATTGCAATCCTTACAGGAGGAAATAGAGAACTCAGGCAAGCAACCCTTACACCTGCCTGTTCCCTGACTGCATAGCTGCTCCCCCACTGGAATCCTGAAGGCCATCAGTGGGATGAACACAGCCCCAGTATCGCTGCATGGTGTCTCTTCTACAGAGCCATGGGTCACTCCTTCCCCACCAATTTGCAAGAAAAATGTAGAACTGGTGGTTATTGGCCAGCTACCAATTACAAAATTAAAAACCTGTATGCCAAATGGGCACAGCTGCATCAGCCACTGCTGAGCTATATGCAGACCTGCCAAATAATAGTCACCTCACTTAGGCTGAACTGGGATGCATCAGAGCCAATGTCAAAAGCATAGTTAAAAAGTAATTTTTTTCCCATCAAATGAGTTCCTTTTCAATTACCAGTTAAAAACAAATCATACAAAACATGGCACACAATGTAAACTAAACCACACAGCCAAAGACTAGAACAACTTCTCCCTGTAGCACAGTCACACCTCAGGCAAAGCTACTGACAGGAAAGAGAAGATGGCCTCAGAGCAAAAAGGTATCTTAGACATGCATTTCTTGGTATTAATGAATTAAACAATATATGCATCCTACAGGTGCTTTCAGTCGTGAGTGTATGGATAAGATTGAAAGAAAAAATAAAAACCCTTTATTTTTACCTATACCTATTTTTTGTTCAGCTTTATGTAAACACTGATTTCTTTCCCCTAGTCTTTTCAGGAAACAAAAATTCTGAGTTTTTACATTCAAGTAGAAGAAAGCAAAGACAGAAAGGTATCTTTTTATGTGAGATGTTTTCTTTTAAGGAAAAAATATTGACATTTCTAATGGAAATAAACCCTGAGTAGATCTGACTAGCTATGAAAGAATCAGTGAATTTGTCTCAAAGTGTCCATCACTGGATTATAACAACTGCATGACTCCCATGAAATTTGTTGTAATCTCTTTTCAGGAAAACAGTCATTTGCTGGATTTTTTTAAAGTCAAGAGTAGTTAGATTACACCATCTGTAACTAGGACCAGCCTCCAGTCAAAATTTTCCTCAGAATCTATAAGTTCTCTTTTGTTTACATTACCACAATATATTTGTTTCCAAACAATGCCCAGAGCTGTTTCTTGTGATGGCAGTAAGTCACCAAACTTTTTGTTGGCCTGTGGACCAATAAGACGAATTACAGCTCTAATTCAAAACACCATTGCTTCCTTAATCACAAGCAGATAAGAATAGGCAAAAAGTCATAAGAATTCTGTCTGGAACTCGACTGTTGGCTTTTATCTCATTTCTTGTCAGTCATTTACGGGAACTTTTTTCTTCAAACATGACCTATTTTTCCCTCTTTGATTGTAGAATTTTTAGAAAGACCTTTCATCAATTAATCCAATTTTTAACAACAACAGTTGCAATTAGCTTTCTTAAAATGTGTGCTGTGGCCATCTTTCTTCTTTACATGAAATGTGCCCTCCATTCCTCCAAGGACAAGGCAGCAGACCTTGTCTCAGGAGAAGGGGACAGTTTTCAGCCACCACTGCTGCCATCCCTTTCCTGAAAGGACACAGGCAAGTCAGGCAGTGACACTGTGCTTTATTTCCCCATCTGTGCTGACTTCCTACAGACCCCAATATTTATTCACTAAAGGGTATGAAGTGACTCTAATTGCAGAAAACACCACAGAAAAAAGTCTGAGCTTTTTCTTCAGTTTATGAGGTGTTGAGTACTACTGCATAGGCTGTGCTCTTGTACCCCACTCCACCCAGGCAGGACACTTTAGTTCCCAAAAGAGATAAGAAATTAGTGACATTACCATAAATCCAAACAAAAAAAATATTAAAATAAAATTTATATTTTAATATGTCTTTATGTTTGTTTTAATTAAACTAATGAAATCTAATATATGTTAAGATTTGCAGTAAGAATAAGGATAGAATAACAATCATCTTGCACAGAAGTTCCTTTAGATTTTACTATTGTATAATGGAAAGAGCAGCTACTCCATCTATAGGGGAAACCCATCCTGACAAGGAGGCACCAATTAAGTATCATCCTCCATCTTTTTATCTTAATCTTAGGGTGTTGTTTTGCACCATTAATTTTTAAGCAGAAATCCCCACTGAACTCAATGGGTATTTCTGTTCAAAAATCAATGCCACAATATAGTTCAGCATATTTAAACTCACCCTGGACTCTGCTTTAGTCTACTTTCTTTCCTGCTTCTTCAGCATGGCAAGAAAACTGTTATTTTTATGTCTCTATTGACTACATTTAAGATATTTAATTAACCAGACCTCAAACAAGTACCAACAGTTATTATTTTTAGTGTTTTAGAGATAAACCTTGATATGCTGGTTTTCCATAAAATGTCAGAGTGGTAGACAAAGTGCAGCTCAGCTGTGTTGTGGGGGAGAAAGCAGGATGCAGCAGACTCGGAGTGAGTACTAATACACTGGGAAAACTAAGAGTCTATTGAAACCAACCTAGAAATGTGGTTTCTTTCCAACCCTGTGTATTGCTTTTCATTTACTTTGTAGTCAGGGCACATGAGAATTTGTTTGAAGGATGTTTACTGTACTTTTGCAAGCTCCTGTGTGTGATACACTAGATTTCACTCAAATATAAATCTTCTGGCTGTCTATAGAGACTTTGGGACTACTGGGATACGAACACACACAGAAGCAATTGTTTCTTACTGAAGAAAATTAGAAATGTCATTTTTTAGAGTATTTGAGGCTTTTTCCTACAGAAGAAAAAGGTTTCTATAAACTTGTTCAATTAACTTGTGTAAGAGAGAAAACATTCCTATGGCTCCTCCAGCTGCTTCCTGTAGTTCTTCCTAACAGCTTTGTCATTCCTCAGCCATGCCAAACTGCATCCCAGGTCCTCTACTGACAGTCCAAGGTTTCAAGTAATTTTGATGGACTTCAGTCATGATCTGGTTTGCCCTGAATCATTCAGATTTGATTCTACCATAGCCCCAATGAACAAACAAGGCAGAAGGGGTTGGGTTCTACATGGTCTATATTTGTTAATCAGTTTAGCTTAAGGCACCCTTCAGCTAAGGAACTAGATCAGGAATCAGGGCTTATCTCCTTGCCACCTTGGAACACAAACCCTTAAATATGTTTTAGAAAATAGTTCATGGGCCAAACCAAACATAAATATATTTATCCTTTACATCAAAAAGAGTTTTGATGGATGATGGAATAATGTTGAGGAACCAGACACAATTTTAATCAGACTGAATTGCTCTTAAGGACAGAGACAGTTGTCACAATAGTGGTGAGAATGTATCATCCAAAAAAAAGGCAAAAGTTTACAGTAATCACCAGCAACTTTCCTGAGGTCTGCTAAGCCCACTCTCCAACTCCTCTTACACACACAAGTCTAAAAAATTGAGAGGCTTTGGGGCTGCAGGGACATATACACAGGGGAAGGCAACTGCACTGTTTGCTTTAGAACAACTCCTTTCAGAACCAGAATGAAACAGTCTTCATAATGTGTGCCTGCTCTGATCCTGTGAAAATCAATGTCAGACTGCTGATTTCAGGGGAGATGTTTGGGGAAGCCTTGTGATATTTTAAAAGGACAAACTGTGAAAGATCAAGAATGGGCTTGTCATAATAAGTATTTATGTCAACTGCAGTAGGTCTCATCTTCATATCTGGCTAAGGATCTCAGTGCAGCTTTGATTTCACACCTGTCCTTTGCATTATGCCAGTGTATAAGCAAAAAGAGCAGTTGGTAAGTAGAGTCCTACCCCATGAGCTATTTTGGGAGCTAAGACATCTTGAAAAGATTCTGTAACCACATTTCCTGATATTTCTTCAAAATAGGTGAGATAATTTTAACAACAAATATTTCATCTCCTAAAAGTAACTGATACAGCATTTAGTTATATAGATCATCAAGAAAAACTGGCTTAATATAAATCACAAACCACAATTTTCTGTGTTTTCCTGTAGGACTCTGCTCAAGAGAGCTTTTTCAGATCAACCATAGTCGAGCGAGTTAGCTGTCACTTTGTGATATAGTAGGAGCCAGTCAGCACCAGATATAGTGCTCATACTGTGAATAATGCTGCAGGCACTGATGCCTTACCACCCTCTGAATTGAGCACTGATGTTATTACACTTTGTTCTAATACAGACTTTAGGGAAACAGTACAGAAGCCATTATTTCTGAGACTGAACACAGCAAGAACTGAAGGCTGAAATCGCATGATACACCCTTAAAGTCAGGGTTCCTACAGAAAATCCATAATATGGCTATTGTTCCAAGCTTTCTAACAAGTAGCTGATAGAAAAGGTGCTGTTAAGAACTGGTTTGCCTTGCTAAAGAGCTTCAAAATTCAAGCAGTTCTCTATCCCCCCTGTTCAGAAAAAAACAATGCCCATATTTCAATAGGAGCTTTCACGTGAGATGCTCAAACTGCTTGCAGAGCTTAATTTGTCACCCCTAATTGCTCACTATCCTAGTAAAATATCTCACCATCCTAGTAAATGTCTCACTGTGCCAGCAAGACACTGAGATATTATCCTGATCTTGGACAGAGGGAAAGCAGGACATTAAACAGGATGCTGTAAAAGTGATGAAACTTGAAAAGGATCCAGACCTCCTGTTAAAAGGCTAGCTAAAATCTGCAATTCCCAGTACACAGAGAAACTTTCAATTTTTGTTCGTTTAGATGATGATGATAATGATAAATCCTGCCCTACTCTACTTCCCAAAAGCCTAAGAATTTGAATACATTTCATTTCATGAAATTGTATTTAAATTTTAACTTCCCTCTTTTAATAGTAGTGTCTTGATATAATTATATGACATACCCTCAGTTTTCTATCACTTTAGGTGCACCAAAGCAGCTTCCTCCTAATATATAGTGAATATTTTTCTGTTGGTGTTCTAGTGAAACTCATGTTGCCAGTTACTAGACATTACTACTATATAGCTATCTCAAGAAATAATTTCAATAGTTTTAAATAGAGAAACTCATGTTGCAGAGTTTATTATCATAATTAAACCAGACAGTTTTGAAATGAAACTTTCAAATAAGGTGTGCAAGAGTTGGGGTCACAAAAGGAGCCAAGGACTTCTGGAGAAAGACATTGGTGTACAAGCAACCCACATGCTCTTGGGAATGTCTCTGGGAGAAGCTGTTTGCAAATACCCTGTGAGAAACATCTGCTTTGCCAACAGCAAACTAGCAGCAGGAAAGATGAGACTGCAAGGATAATTTCCACACTGTGTAAACATGTGTATAATAACCACTCACTCAGAACTCTTTCTTCTTGAGTCTTTAGGAAGACATAACCAAATACTTGTCTGCAGCTGACCCAAGACACTGAGCAAAAGTCCTCTCCTAATGTTTCTCTGTAAAACTTTCACATCAAAAACTGTACAGCTGCAAGTTTTTTGTTTCCCTTTTTATTCTTTATCTTGTGGATCGATCTCCTGAGAAAAGGACCACATTCAGTACAAGCCATCTCAGGTGTTCTCCTGCTGGTAACTACAAAACCCATCATTTCTAAAAAACCCCATGTGGGGTTGGGAAGGAACATCTAGTTACAATACAAAAATCACAGCCATAAACAATTACATTTTCTCAAACCAGTAGGATCTGTCCCAGTTCCAATTCAAAATCCCTACCAGAATGCCTGTTTTCCCTTTCTACACCACTGGGTAATGTTAAACACTACAGAGGAATTAATGGCACAGGTTTTGAGTTCAACATATTAACATCCATGTCTCCAAATATCTTACCCAGTAAGTCTTCAAGAAAGGTTTAGTTATCCCTCCCATTATCCTCTGCCTCTTCTCTGAGAGACAGAACTGCAATTTAAAATACAGTTTGTGGATTACCTATAGGTGAGCCCAAGAAAGGTGACACCTGAGTCACTTCCAGCTGCTTTTCTAGGTCTGGCACATATCAGAATGGAACAAGGCCTCTTACAACAAAGGGTTTTCCTAGTAAATGAAGGTTCAGTTTTTCACAGGACTGTTCTAGAGCCATACAACTCTAGGGTCACTTCTGACCTATGTTACCTGGTGTTCTACATTGCAAATATTTTCTCTGGGTTGCTCTCTGAACTTTGCCTAATCTACTGCATGAATACAGCAAATTTAAATAGGGACTGTATTTGCTGCTGGCTTCCCCCAGGAGCATTTTCTTCCCCCCTTCCCATCTGCTGCCTCTATCAGCAGAATCTGCCTCATTCCTCTCACTACCTAACCAAAAGGCCATAGCCTGAGACCTGACACAAACACAGCATTCAAACCTGAGCCCAGAACTCTGATGCCTTGTAGCTAACCTTGACAGTGCCTTCAGGGGAATTCAGTCTCACAGGGTAAAGATTCCCAGCTTTTTACTGGGAATGTTCATGCTGATCTGGAAAATTCACATTACAATGTTCACCTCTGTGAGCCTTGCACAGTAAGATTGAAAGAATTAGAACAATGGGTAAATCTTCTCGAACAAATTAACTGAAAATATCCTCAAATATTTTATAAACTGGATTTTCTCTCTAACACATCATGCACAATGATGTACCTTATACATTAGTCATTTGGAATGACCTGGACAATGATCCTCTCTTTGGAGTGATTGCATCATTCCCAGCATACACAGTAAAGTATTTTTATCATATTGTGAGAGCTTTGAGGAACAGAGCAGAAACTTGCTAACTTCGATTCAAGACACACAAATAAATTTTATTAATCAAATAATGGGTTTTTCAGAATTGCATCCTTTGCAATAATGAGCAATTGCACATTGTTACAGAGTTTTGTCAATTACTGGCTGCTATTAATCTTGGTGTGACTAATGAATAATTGAAATATTTTTTTCAACTATTCTGCTGCAGGAAGATTTAGGCACCCTCTTTTTCTTTCAAATTATATGAAGCAAAAGTAACTTGGACATATAATGCAATCAGTTTTATAATTGACAAGCATGATTGCAATTTTGCAATAAAATATATGTCAGTATTTCAGCAAATTATTGCCTAATGTCACATGAATCTGGCATTAATGAAGAAATTGAAAAATAAACAACAGTAGGAGCTTTAAATACAAAAAGCCATCAATGCATATTTGAGAAAAATGTGATTAGGAACAACATGATGTGTGAACATAGATTTCCTCTTGGTTCAGCATTTCTCATTTTCATACAGCTTACAAGATTGCAAAGGTTGTTTTGTACTGAACAGCTAACTTAGTTTAGAGATGTTACATGCCCACTCTATTTTCTAAGCAGAGCAACACTTATATTCTAGGGATTATATTCTATTAGTGCAGGCAGATGAATTTTTTAAACTTGTTTGTTCTGGGATTAGATGAACATGGGTTTGCAATATTTTAAAGCCATCTACACATTTCAAAATTAAGTTAAAGCTCACAGAATTAGAAAAGGTTCAAAAGGAATAAAGAATCATTCTTTTTCCTGCCAGTTTGGAAAGGATTAGACAGTGTGTGAACAACAAATGAATCTTTGCTGTATTGTCTCAAAACTGGAAAGTGGGGGGGTGGGGGCATGTGCACCTCATAGGGAACCATCCCACGTAGATGACAATGAGGATGGCTCACATGGTTTTGGAAAAAAGTATGTTCATTGAGGATGTCCATATAATTATGATCTTTCACCAGAAGTGCACAGAATGGTGTTCTACAATTATGAAAAACATAGGTATTAATGTAAAACATTAGACTGAGATGTGAGTCTCTCAGGAATACTATGACATTGTGAAATGCCATTTTAGACAAAATTAGATTCTAACTTAATAAGCAGGCTAAAAGTCATTCTTCAAAGGCACTATATGGTCTTAAATTATATGAATTTACTATAAATTGAAACTGAGGTGGGGGGAGGGCTTAGCAGGTGAACAGCAAGATTCAGCTCATGTTAGTATCCTAAGCAAGAAAAGCTGGGATGTTTCTTGCTGTGCCTCTGAATATCATGGTATGTACAACACACATAAGTACAGAACTGGGCATGATCAACATGCCCAGCTGAAAATGTTCCAACAAGTGAACCTTGGGAGACAACGCTGGTTTGACATCACTGACATTACAGAACTATTAAAATACTATAAAAACTCTATCAGCCAAAGACTATTTTCATTTCTGGTACTACGGTATCATCTAAAAATCATAGCAAACATTAATGTTCCATAGGGCAAGGAAGCAACATTTAACATAAAGTTTATCATTATAATTAGTAAATGTTGAGTGAAAAAATCCTACCAATATAATCCTGCTATTAGAAGAGAAGAGTTATGTCAAAATCTTACATCTTTCCACTGACAACAGAGGGAGTCTGAATCAGATAACTTCAAGGTCTAAAACAGAACAGGATATCTCTCCTATCTGCACTGACTGGATTAGCACACTGCCTCAAGTCATGCACTTACATTTTTAAAGAAATGTATGGAGAATGAAGCTGGAGTCCCCTATAAATGAATCTAGTTTTTTCCTGTTTAGTTTACCTTCTAATAGCCTCATAATATTCACATAAACCTGTTAACATTTCTTAATAAGAATAAATAAAGCAGTTTTGTTAATGGAGGCTGTGCTAGTTTTGGCTGGGGTAGAGGTTTTTTTCTCCCCAGTATCTAATAGAGGACTTGTGCTGGGAACAGTGCTGAGGTCACAGGGACGTTTTAGCTCCTGCTGAACAGAGATTGCACAGAGCCAAGGCCTTTCCTGCTCCTCTCCCCACCCCTGAGGAGGCTGGGGGTGCACAAGAAGCTGGGCAGGGACCCAAGCAGGACAGCTGATCCCAGCTGACCCAGGGGATGTCCCAGACCATGTGGTGCCATACTTGGTGTGTAAAGCTGGGGAAGGAGGAGGAAGGGTGGATGCTCAGAGTGATAGTGTTTGTCTTTCTGTGTCACCATTAGGTGTGATGGGGCCCTGCTCCCCTGGATGGCTGAACTCTTGACTGCCCATGGGAAGTGGTGAGCGAATTTCTTGTTTTCCTTTGCATCTGGGAGTAGCTATTCCTTTACCTATTAAAACTGGTTTTATCTCAACCCACAAGGTTTTCATTCTTTCCATTCCAGTTTTCATTCTTTCCATTCCAATTCTCTACCTCATCCCACAGGAGGGAGGGGAGGAGTGTGGGGCTTAGTTGGTGTTAAATCACAACAGGAGTCGATGTCCCAACTTTGCTGATGTGTTTGTCAGGTAAAAGCAACATTTTCAAGGCTGAGAGCTGCATTTTTTCCAGCCATGTCAAACCAAGGCATTGCCTTCTGCAGATTGCAACTTACGTGATATTTCCTTGGTTCACTTCCCTGGACATTCTGTCTGGAACAAAAATACGCAGCTCAAAGAAATATTTTTCAGTATATCGTAGATTAAGCCTTTCCTTCTCTTTGCCATTTTTTGTAAAGCACTGTGATGTGTCATTGGGGCATTTACTGCTTAGTTATGTATATCTAACCTCTTTGAGGAAGAAGTTTAGCTGTCAGGCAGTAAGTATCAAGGGGGTTGATAACAATCTCCTTTTAAGTAGAAATTGACAGTCTGTATTAGTGCCTGCTTTGAAACCAGCAAGTTAAAACCCACCTGCAGTCAAGAAGGAGGGCCTCTTAACAAGTTCCCAGCAGCAGGAGCCAATTTTCATTAAATCAGCATTGTTGAAATTAAAACTCTAAGTATTTGCTATACAATGACGAAATTTCCATTATGTTCACTACTTTTCTTTCTTTAGGAGAAAAAAAAATGTTTATCTGTAAACTGTGTCTTAGCAAGAGTTCAGGACTGACAGCTTCCAGCAGTAAGGTCTTTCAGTGATGGACAAGAAAGAGCATATGAAAAGTAGCAACAAAAGCTGCTCTGTTACAACTTCTCATCTAAAATCCCACCATTTGAGCTTTCAGCCACTGCTCACACATCACACCTTGATTTTGGGTACCATTTCATGCCCAAATTCCCATCTCTATGGCAGATTGCTGCAGATCCCATCAGCAGCTACCTGAGTCCCAGAGCCAGCACACGTAACCATCTATGTGAGAAGCGTGTGTTAAAGAATTGGGTCATTTCACATTCACTTGTACATAATTATTCACTAGATGAAAGAATACTGCTGATACACAGATGACCCCAATTATTTCTGTTAATGAAAAAAGGAACTCCATAACTATTTCCTGCTATTCTGCACTCAGACAAACACTGACGTTGGCAAGAACAGAAGTTTGATTATGAGCTTTATACTCTTTTTTTAGTGTGATTATGAGCTTTATGTTTTGCTTGGCTATTACAATTATAAAGCCAACACAGCCCAATACTTCTTTTAAAACTCAGTCTCAGACAAACAAAATGTCTGGACACAAAGTCAGAGCCATGTTATACTGGCATGTCTGGGCACACAGACACACACTTCCCTGCTACACTTCCCAGCTTGGTTCTGGAAATAATTTCCCCTTTGCTCCTCCTTAGTACAGCCATAAGAGTCAAAGGCTGAAAGATACAGGCCAAAGTGCTTGAAAGGAAAGCCAGAGCTTCCTTCAGGAAATCTCCCTGATGCCAAAACAACCCCACTGAGGAGTGAGCAGCTGCCACTGCCTAACTTAAGACTCCTTAAAAAAGCCTAAAAGCAAGGACTGTAACAGCTGGAGGATGCAAAGCAAATGCAGAAGTAAATGGAAGAGCCAACTTCAAATAAAGAAAAAATACACACAGCAACTGGAACTAACAACTGGTGGACCCCCAGAACAAATGAAAGCTGTCTTTGAAAGTGTGCAGTCTCTGCAGCTCCCAACATCTCTGGCTGACTAGCAAAACCTTGTATTCCAGTTATTTATTTGCCCCATTAAACTCATTCATTAGAAGTCAGATTGCCTCCATATCATTTGCTGCTCACATTTACCACTTGAGTAACGTGGTGGTATTTAGAAAAGCTTCTGACTTAACACCATGGTCAATGACTCTGCCACACTTTCAATCACTGCTTTGCACAAATCTGGGTGCAATACTTGTATTCCTTATTCCTTTAATACCAACTTAATCAGTAGCAGGAATATCTAAGGGTGTTCTACTATTTTTAGAAAATCTGTTTGAAAAGATCAAAAGCAATTCTAAATAATTATTAAAATTTTTGGAATATTTTAAATTTTTGTGTGCACACAATAAAGTAAAAAAAAATGAAAGTAACTCTTAATTTTCATATATTTTTATTTTTTGAAGCCCAGATTTGAAATAAAATCTGTTTCAAGCAGAATCTTAATTTGTTTCAAAGTATTAAAAATTAAAAGTCAAATAATTTTTTGCTACTTTCTTATATATTCTATCCAGCTAATGGTATTTCTACTTCAAGTTTGAATTTTCAATTGACTTTTGCCAATCTGACACTTAATTTTCCACATGAAAAATTTCAAGCCCTTATACATGTATCTTACCAAGGCACTTTTTATATAAACAAAGAAAGAACTACAATGTCTTTCAAATATGGAACACAGATTTGGGTATGTAGGGACAAAAGTAACATCTGTTGGAAGGGTATCTTCCACCCTAAAAATTCATTGTGTCTGATTCGACAGGCACTGACAGAAACCTGCACACAGAGTATGTGTGAAAAAGTGGAATTCTGAATAGAAGATTACTGAGACATGGCAGACTGATTATTGCATCATTCTGTCTACCAGAATCTGAAATATCAATAAAAGCTCAATGCTACTGACAGGATGGTTTAGCAAAATTTTTCCTAGACTAGTACAGAAAAAAATTGCTGGAGAACTTTTAAATTAGTAATAGAGCAGGTAGTTAAAAAACAAAAAATAATTGGAATGCAAACCATAGCAGAAGAGTGCACTACAAAATGAAATTAGGATTTTCTGTTTTTTTCTGAACTAAGTATTATCTTTCTACAAATTGCCCAGGATAGAGCGCAACTCATAATAAATAGAGAAATCACAGATAAACATATGACTCTATGAGAGGATAAGGATAAGGTAGTCTTGATAATCCAGAAAAGAAGAAACTATTTACCCAGCACTTGGAAGGAAAAAGGAAAATCAAAACCATACAAATTTCCTGAAAAAACTAAATAACCCTCTGTCTGAATGCAAGTTTAAAATAAAGGATTAAGGGCTTAACCCAATGTCTGCTGAAGTCCATGGAAGTCCTCAAAAAGTCTAAGCCCTAGGAGACAAGGGGCTGGGGAGGAGGGTATCAGCTTATTTATCCAATAGTATTTTTCCTTGCAGCTGCATGCCTCTTTCTATATCTGCTTGCATCTTTCTCACTGCCCTACTTTTAAAACTTGTCTCCTTAAAAAAACACTTAGCTCTATCATAGGGAAGAAAATATAGGAAAATAGGATGAGTACTATAGATCAAGTGGCTAGGCTGGATATGACAACATGGAAAATTACACAATTCATCATTAGGATGGACAAAATAATTCTTATAAAATAATTAGCCCAAGCTGCTTTAACATCTCAAAGCCAATGAGTCCAAGATGAGCTTTTCTCTCTTACAAGGTATCCTGGGCTCTCCAGCACATCAAACCCAGCAAAGCTGAGGAAGAGCATGGGAGCTTTGGGTGCAGTGCTCCATATACTCTCCATGCTCGATGGCTTTCATTCTGTACTGAATTCTGTGCAAAATCCTTTGGATTATTGGATCATGGTCCACAAGAGAACTGTGTACAAATGGCTGCATGAGGACACAGTGGCCAACAGGCCCAATCCAGCCTTTCCACAGGAACCATCAGGCCTGTGGTGTTTTCTGGTGCAGTGGATCCCCTGAGTCCTCTGGTGAAGAGCTGTTAGAGAAACTCAGCTTCCCATAGACCTTAAGCCCCACTACAAGTCTGAAAAATCTTGTGGAACAAAGCATCGTGTCCCTGTCTGTCCCATGGGGTTGGAATGGGAGGATCTTTAAAGCCCCCTTTTAACACAAGCCTTCTATGGGTGTGAGAATTTAGTGAAAAAAAGCAATGGAAAATTTCACAAAAAACTTTTCTCATAGATTATGCCGTCTGCCAGCCATCTATACTTCTCTGTGTTCTACCTATACCAATTCTATGTTCTATCAGAAAGAACATAAAGTGGCATCTGCATTGATACTCCAAAGCAAACAAGACCTGACATCAGAGGAAAGAACCTGAACTACTTAATTCACAACCACATTACTCCCAATTCATAACCATGTAACTCTATTAAAGGGAATTTATGCCAGCATAAAACTGTAGTATTGGAGCAGTAAATCAAGCCCAGAATTGGATATTCACACTGGTTCAGCTCAATTTTATTCAGTGCAGGTGTTCACTTAATTTTGCTGATAGGATCTGGAGGAGGGGATAGTCTGCTCTTAATTTATTTCTGCTGCCTAGTGGACTCAAGTCATTACAACACTGCCCCTGTATTTTAGTACATCACAGATTGCTAAATACATGTTTTCTTCAGTCTGAAATCCACAGTGCCTTCACTTAACCCTGGTTTTCCTCTTCACTGCATTTAGAGTATCTCAAAAGTGGCAGCAAAGGGAATGAATATAATAATTAAAAGACCACAAAGAGGTAATATAAAAATAATACTAATAAAAATACAGGAGAGAATCTTACAGGGTTCTCACAGGAGAGAACAAAGACATAGCAACAAGTAGGAGCAGCTTTAACTTGACTGCCAGTTTTCTATAGTGCAATCAAAGCCATTGTCTGCAAGCCACAGGTGCACAGCACATGGAACAGACAAAATGCAATGGGGAGTGATGATGGTTAACTTCTGCCCGTGCTATATTCATCCCAACATTCATTTGTGCATCTGTTGTGCTGAATTTTAGTCTTTAATTATTTTTTTTCCCCTCTGATATTAGAGGCATTTGAGCAGCTGAGGAAATGTACCAAAAATGCTGTATGCTAGAGGGGTCTGGGCTTTAGGAGGAAGAGCTTTATTCAGGAACCTGAAATGTGAAGACACTCCCTGTGTTTGTCAGCCAGACACCCCAGTGGTGGTGACTGGTGACAGTGATGTTGTCAGCTCAGCTGCAAAGCAGCTGCCAAAAAAGGTGCTCATCAATTCAAATATCAATAGAAATGAAACAAAACAAGTATGGATTTTGTGTAGAGGGCAAGAAAAAGCCATGAGGAAGGGAAATCATTAGATGAATTAAAATAATGAATGGCAATATTGTTATAATGTCTGATTTCACTGTTTTTCACAGGCCAGGTCTGTATGGATTACACTTGGATGACGGTCTTTTGATCTCAGATGTTCTCCCCACCAATCGGGCACTTTTTGAAATTAGATGCAGTCTGACTCCTATTCTTTGTTTTCATCACTCTCCAATCAGTGGGAGGAAATTAGCTCCCTGGGGAACGTTTGATTCACATTGGCTCACTGTGTCATTTCAGCTGGGAAAGATGCTAATGAGCTAATATCAACTTTCCTACTGGAAAATGCACGTGTCACTTTAAATTTTTGGCAAGGAACCAGCATTTCATCATTTTAGGCAAGGTCTATCATTACACTGCAGGAAAAGAAGAAAACCCAAGAAATTAAAGACAAGTTCAAGTCACCTAAAGGGCAGAATCTCATGCAGTCTTCTTCCAATATGTAATGCAGATCAGCAGACACATAATTTGCTGTGGAAATTAGTTTTCCCAGTTGGACAGAACCTGGCAGCATCTCAAGAAGCTTTGAGGATAATTGATTTCTCAAAGGGAAAAAACATCACTGAAAGTTTTCAGTCGCTCTTGAGGAACTCACCTGTGACCCTCAGACAGATAAACAAGTGTCTAATAAAGGGCAAGGGCACACAAAAGGGAGAACTTTACTTTTATGAGGCTTCAGGGTGAATCCTCATCTTCAACACACAGAATTAGAAAAATCAGATCACCCTAAAGAAGCAAAGAAACTTGCAGGCTTTTATACGCGAAACAATTTCACGTATAAAATTTCACGTATGAATTTCATTCAGCAGTCAGGGTTTTTTATTTTGGGGAAAACTTCTGAAGAGGTTTAAGATGATAATAAAAGTTGTTCTCTTTTTTCCCTACCAGAGTTGTCATTTTTGAAGAAATTTAGATCAGTTCCACTACCACAAGATTTGTAAAGTTCTTCACAAAAGTTGAAATGCATTCAGGTTTTCCAAAATCAACCACCACATTTCAAAAAGAAGACATTCCATCCTCTACTAATATATTTTTTAATAAGCTGTCAATTTAAACCTGAATCTTTAGGTTTCAGGTACATTTTGGCCCACAGTTAGTAGTACACTGATCTTCCTCAGATTAATTTTTCATTTCAGAAGAGGTCTGTAGCACAGTATTACTTGCAAAGTATTGATGCTTTGGCATGGACTATTATGAGACAGAAAACTTCTAAGTTATCAAGACTTAAAGCAAGGCTTTCTCTTCTCTTTTACCAGCCAACTATTCACCACATAGTCTGCTTCTCATAAACCTCTCTGAAAAGACTGAAATACAAGCATGTGAAAGCACAAAAAGCTGATTCACCTACCAGAGCAAGAGTGACAGCCAAAAAAAAATTGAGGGTGATTTTTCTCCAAGACATAAGGACAATTTTTGTTTTTCTACTACTTAAAAGCAATAACCAGTGAAGATTAATGAGATCACCAGATCTGTCCAAAAGGGTTCTGTGAACACACCAAAAATTAAAATTTACCTCTTTTATCCTTACTGTGCAATTTTTGCACAGTAAAAAAACCCCAAAATCATCTCTGAAAAGTGAGAATGACAGGCAGCAAAATGACGAACTTTCTCTAAAAGCAGTGAATTTCTTTCAAGCATTGAAGATGAAAATTAGACAAAATAGAAAAAATTACCAACTGTAGTAGAATTTCATGTACTGAAAATCTGAACATTTTAAATTCAAGAAAAGATTGAATTTTTAAAAATCTGTAGACATCATAAAAATGTATCTCTACTTCACTGAAAAAAATGTAAATAAATATTTTGGCTTTGCTTAATTTGTTTTGGGCTTTTTGTTGATTTATTTTTTTCTGGTTCTGTAGATGCTTTTAACAGGCATTAAACTCTAGACTGCTCTTGGTTATTTGAGCAATTATTCAGATAGTGGAAGGTGGGTTTAAATCATAACATTTGAATACAAATTTTTGCAAATTTTGAATTTATTTGAAGCTTGAATTTTTGTGCTGACATCTGAACTTCCAGCCTCTCTTAACGATAATTTCTTGCCTGTTTTTAACGCTAAGAAAGTAATTCTAGCATTTGGGTTATTTTTCTCAGGTCTTACTGTGTAAGAATAGTTTATACTCTCCAGACAAACTATTAAGACTCAGAAAGGAATGAATGAGATTAGTCCATTTGCCCCAGCTCTGAAGCTGCTACATAAGACACTGATTGTCAGTGACAAATCATTCTTTGTCTCTGAACCACTTTAGAAGCTTCCTAGAACTGTCTGTTGACTACATAAATAGCAAATACATCATCTGGCACTCGCAAAGCCGCTCTGTACAATGCCGTGTGAGTCACTGCTGATCCTCCCATATGGCATTTGCTTTACCGGGTGTGAATACAGCCAGAAGGAAGAGAAAAACCCACAATACTACTTACAAATTATGCTTAACATGTTTCAGTGCATTCTTGTTTCCAATTCCTGGTTTTCTAATATTATTTCCTTTCTCTGTGTATCATAACAATAATAAACTCTGATGAGATGATAGTTCAGAGTTCAAATTCCATCCTGGCTTCTGCATTATCTTTCAAAAAACAATCAAAGGGCTGTCCAGAGGTCAGACACCTCTGTGAGTGATTTATAAAAGCTATAGTGATTTAAAGTCTTGTTGGTTTACATTAAGTAGCTTCTAAAAAACACCTGAAGAAAGAGAATTTTGGAGGTTCTGTGGTGGTACCTTCCTGTGCTGACAAGCAAAACCCCTGGTGTGAGCCCAGCACCCATAGACACTGCAGCAGGCACTGCCTGCTCAGCACCCCCCAGTCCTGCGGGTAAATCCCAGAGCCCCAGGGAGGAACTCTGCATTTCTGACCCTAAACTGATGCACAACACATACATAGCAAGAGCCATAGGTGCTATAAATAAAGAATATTGGTAAGATTTTCTAGATGTGTTGGGGGTAGGTGGCTGTTGTTTAGCTTTTAGAATAATTTCTGGTAAAGAAGGAAAATTTCCTAAACAAAATGTCTCCACATTATCCAGCATTCCCAAACACCACACAACCAGACAAACCCTGTAACAAATACTGTTATTATAAAATTCTTTAACCAAGAAAAAATACTTTTTTACTGCACCATTATTTTTTATTGGCTGTTTTCAAAATAAGCGTGAGCCTGAATATGTATATTACATGATGATTGTTATATTATACTACCATACCAATGGTCAATACCCACTTTTTTAATAAATATCAATACAAATCGCCCAGAACTTGGCACAGAGATGTTTTGCTCATAAACTACGGTGTGTTTTTACTATGATTGCAGTCAAATCTTGCCCTTTTTTATTTAATTTTGCTCCTGTTTTGAATTCTGCACTCCCTCTCATGCACAGAAAAAGAAATATTTGTATAAGAAACAAAGATAAATTGGTTAATCTTAGTAATTACTCATCCATACAATACATACTTTTATCACATAAATGAAAATAAAAGCAATGGTGGCTGTGGCCTTCCTTCCCCAACAGGATATATGAACACTATCAATTTAGTGATAAGTCTGAGATGTTCTTCAGGATGCTTTGAAATATCCAGGCTGAAATCTCGGCCACCTTGAAATCCCTGAGAGCTTTGACAATAAAGTCAGCTGTGTTGGAATTTCATCCTTAATCTCTGCTCTGCCAGCTATCACTGTAACACGCAATATGCATCCTTTCAAGGATTCTGTTTAGTGTCTCTAATGAAGATTGACTTCTTGTTTTGATATTACAGTAACATGATCCTGACTTTTTCCAGATCTGTATGAACATGTAATGGAAACACTCTTTCACTGCTCTGAAAACACTAATCATTCCCATTAATTACATATTATGCCCCTGGATGTTACTTTTTTTTTCCCCCTAATTTTATGGGTCAAAAAAATAAGATGAATTCTATTTCAAGTAGGTTTCCTGATGCCCTCACTGCCAGATTTGTTCCTCCGCTGTGTCTCAGTACTCTCAGCACATTTCCAGTCGGTATTTCCACACTGGGCCATACCCCCCTAATGCAGACACAGAATGTAACATTTCTAATTACACTTACAATTCATGCTGACACAGTCCTATTGCAGCTCTTCTGATTAGTGCAGATCAAAAGATGACTCCCTCACTTCCCACCTGTTTGTCTGTGGCACAGCTCCAGCTCTCAGCCACCCTGGAATGCAGGACTGAGCATAAGCTTTTTTGTACTGCATCTCCATCACTCGTCTGAACGAAAGGTCTCAGTTTGCAGACTGAAGAGGCAGCTATAACTTTGTGGGGCTGTATTTATTGATTTCTCCATTGGTTCACAAAGATTTTAGAGGTTTTGGTAATGCTAAAACACACAGTATTTTCTCTACAAGTCTTTGCTGCTAGAATTTATCTGCTTACCCCAGTAATAAACTCTGATTTGCATTTTAAGAAAGGAGAGAGTTTCAAAGGCTACTGAGTCAAGGGGACCGATGCACAATATTTTGAAGGCAGGCTCCAGACTCTCAATTTTTCATTAGAGTTTTGCACTGAGCTCCAAAAGCAACTGTGGGCAAGATTTCACTCAAAAAGGCACAAGAGCAAACAATTTCAAATCAGCTGTTTTTGCATGTGTCAAGATGGGATAAGTGCCACATGCTACTGCTCCAAAAACAGCCTCTGCCAAAGGTCTCTGCAGCACTTTGGTCACCTCCTAGACACACTTGATCAGGCCATGAGCCACTTCAGAGGCTCTGCTTGCAAAGATTTCTCTAAAGTTCAGATAATAAACCCTATGGAGCTAACAGCAAGACTTTGCAAGTCTTCTGGTCAGTTCTGAACTTTTTTTTTTCAGCTCTACCTGAAGCTTAACGTATTTGTTTTGCCAGGAGTGCAGATGTCAGTTTTGGTTCCAAAGATATTGGGGAGTAGCTATTTTTAATTTTGCATTTCAAATAGGAATGGGGATCTTTGAGAGGAATATGGTTATATGTCAGTAGTAATAATTTTGCTCCTCATTAGTGTAAAAGGTTTCTGTCTTCTGCCAGCAGAGGAAAATAAGTGAGCTTTAACATAACTCTTATCATAACTTGTTATGAGCAAAACACAGTTTCTAAATAAAGCAAATACTTACAATCAATACAGAGGGAAGGAAGTGGTTTTCAAATCATTATGAACACTCTAAGTCTGCTAGGATATTTCATGAATAGAAAACCAGGCTTAATTTATCAGAAAATTGATAGTTTAATAATGGTTTACCTACCTCTTATAGCCAACAAGTGGCACAATCCTAAAACATATGATTATTTATGTATTCTAAACTACAGATTACTTAAGAACATTTTTTACTTAACATAATTGCTTGTTCCTCTGCAGAGCAAGTGAAAAATAAAATTTATTTCTGCAAAATTCTTCATTGAGTATATTCCTTTTATAGTAGTTAATAGTCAGACAGCCACACATTCATCATCCTGTGTTACGTTTCAGTTCTTAACTGTTGAAAGCCCACAAAACAATGTATGTTCTACTTTATCATTGTCCTGAAAATGGATGAACACTGTAACATTTGTAATACAAGTGTAAGACAGGCTGGCAGAAGACCACAATAAATTTTGACCCACATGAAAACAAGAAGGTTTTAAAATCATTACCCTAATAAGTCCTTCTGAACATTAATACCAATTCTAAAACCTTAGTCGTTAGTTTTCCTACATTACAAGTCTGGATGTAATTAAGAACAACACATTGCTGCCTATTTGATGAAGAAAATGTCATACTGAAGTGATTGTTTATTTTTATTTTAACTGGAGATGGCTGATACTTTCCAGTGATACTTCATCCCAATTGTATTCTTGTTTTATCAGGATAGGTTCTTAATTTCCCCTGTTGTAAACCACTTAAATAAAACTTAGGAAGAATCTGGGAAGCATTACATGAAAGACTATTGCTGTATGTTTCTGAATCTCTGGGCTCTACAAGACTCTGAAAAATTAAATTAGTTTTAATACACTATTGTCAAGGATTTAGTTGGAAAGCCATGTCTAAAATTTAACTATAGAATATGCAAGGTATAGAATATACCTTTCAAGTTTCTGATCAGATAAATAATTAGACTGAATGGAATATATATGCTGTTTTAGTGCATGCCCTTTCACTGCAGTAGTAGTAAACTTACTACTTTATACAATTTTTTGTTTAAATATGAAAGACATTGTGTGACAACAGTAAAACTGAAAGCATAATACAATCTATCTTTTTTTCATTCCTAATCTGAGAGTAATTAAAATTCTCCTCATGCACCATTTGAAACTATTAACTAACCCATAAATGTAAAAATTTGCCAAATGACAGAGACAAGAGCACAGAATTCAAACCTAACAGAAATACCTGTAGAAGTATCTCACTGTTTTCATGAGCATTAAAGATAAGAATAGGAATTGTTTCTGGTCAGTGTTTCTGCTCAGACCTAGCAAAGTCTCCTTTCAATTACACGGGGCTCTCCTGTGCAGGAGCAGCCACAGACCCAACGCCAAGCTGCAGTGTGAGTACCAAGGGATCACACACCAGCTCTGAAGATGAAACAGGATTTAGTGACAGATCTGAACTTAAGGATGAAGCTTTCCAGCTGAGTCTGAGGGGCCAGTCTGAGCCCCTACAGCTCCAAACAGCAATGCCAGTGTCTAACCATCACACATTCTTGTTGACTGAGTTGTGGCTACCCAGAGACCCAAGGCAGGGACCCAACTCACCAGAAATGCCTTTCCAAGGTATCGTTGTCCTGTCTCCTTGGATCAATTTGTATAATTGCTACTGCCAGGCAAAGGATGGCAGGGGAAATGGATGATAAAGGTCAGGATGGAGACTATTGTCTTCCCATGACAACATCATCCCAACAGCAAAGCTCAGAAAATTATTGCATCCTGAAGTTAACCGGGTAAGAGGGAAGCATCTAGGGTGAAGCCATATGTGAAAGACGAGAGGAGGAAAATGTTGACAGGAGGAAATGATAGCTAACTTTGCTCAAAAAAAGGTGTATTTTGAATTTCAAACCATAGTTCATCAGATGTCCACCATTTAGAGACAACACATCACCCCAAGGTGACTCCTTCTACCACATCCCCCAGAACAGAATGACACATGACATTCTTCAAGAGCTAAAACCATCAAAACGTGAAAAGTATTATTTTTTTTTCATTACCAAAATTGTATTTATAATCACAAAAACCCCCTAGGTAATGGTGCTTTCTAACAATTATTTTGAGCTAGGCCTGATTGTTCCACTTCCTCAGTCATCACACTCCACTCCTGAATTCTGACTAGTGTCAAGGAGCTGCAAACCAGGACATGAAATCTGCTGATACAGGTTACACTGTTTCCAGATACATTTTGTCATTCGCCACAAGAACAGCATACCTGGCAGTAGAGTGGCCTTATGAGAAGTAAATTGAGTGAAAATTAGCATTTGAATTGATGCTACGTGAAGATAACAGCCTGCAATAATCCTATTTAACAGCTGTTAATTGTCTGCTATAAACCACAGTTCAGCAAATTTTGATCACACAACTGAAAATCCTCCCTAATATACATGAAGAAAATATACCAATTGATGCACAGAAATATTCAGAGATGCACATCTTAAATTTATTGTAAATATAGATTTCATGCAGACGTCATATCTCCTATCTGAATGTTAATCATAAAACATTGTATGCAAATACTGTCATGAAAGATTATACAGAAATATATATAAAATTCTTTCTTAGTTTTTCACCAAGAAACATTAAATTTGTAAATCTTAATGGCAAGGAATGTTCTTCAAAGTAATGATCACTCTGCTAAGAAGGTGTTTGTGTTTCTGTGTGTTGCTCATATCCAGGTGGCCAAAGGTGTGAGCAATCCAGCAGTCAGACCACATTCTCCTACCACATGGAGACTTCCAAAGCACAGTTCCAGCTGCAGGATGAAGGGATACTTCTCCATTGCTCAGTCTAAAGTGCAAGCTAGAAGAAAGTACTGTTCTGGAAGTCAGAGCATCCTGCAGAGGGAGGTCAAACTGCACAGTGTTTAATTCTTTTATCTGTAGCCAATCAAGAACAGATCCCTACTGGTCTGGAATGGAAAGGGAAAAAAAAAAAAGGAAGCAGTATCATGGGTATCTTGTGGAGATGCAGGAATTTAAGAGGACTTGCTCCAGTGCTTTGCTGCTAATAAAGATTTTACAGCTCTGGTTGTTGGTTTCCAAAAAGACAGGATGCTGAGGCGTTTATCAAATTCTGCTTTAAAAGCATATAACATCTTAGCATAAAGGCTAAAGGTTGTCCTGTACTCTTTCATCTATCAAAGAGAACACAGTACAGAGGTAAAAGTGACAACTAATTAATCAGCACTTAGATAATTGATGGGGCACATATTCCACTACAATGTTCCCAGGAAGTAAAATTTTCCTCTCATTCCTCATTCAATTCCCATTATATGAGTGTTTCAAGATCTTTTCACCCTTGTTAAAAGCATGAAATACCCATCACAATCTCTCCTACATTCTTACAAAAGCTTCCCTGAGAGTGTTCTCTGACACTCTCAGCTGTCCTGTCCCTCTCTGTTCCAAAGACTCTGCTGTTGTGATCACACCAAGTTTCCATATATATTTTTAACCAACAGGATGTTCTAATAAAGCTTTCTTTCCTATTTTTTATATTTTCCTCACATATTTCTTTCATTACTGTCTTAGTTGTCAAGGCCCCACTCTTGGGTTTCATTCATTCAGCTTCTGATGTACTTTATTCTTCAAAATTCCAACAACATAATTTCTGGAACTTTTGGTTTTAGCACTTATGTCCAGTTTAGTTAGCAACTGCCCCTTTTACATTCAGACTGGCAGTCTACTCATCACCTTCTACAATGGTGTCCCTCAAGTTAATGAAGAACTGAGCTAAAATTTTTTTTTTTTTTTTTTTTACTTTTACATTTCTCTTGAAAGAACAAATTTATGAAAAATTGCAATTTAACAGCAAAGGAACTATTTTCCTAAATTTTGTTGACAGTCGGGGCTCCCTTCTGTGCAGAATTAGAAGCTGTGCAAACTTACCACCCACTGCTAGTTACTCCCCAGATCATGCTTCAGTACACCTACATTAGTAAGAAACTAAAATTTCATTTTTCATTTACTGTGAGAATGACAGTGAAAAATGTCTTATGCCAACCAAACCAAAGCTGAGAATACTAAGGGAGTGCCCCCAAATGAAACAGCCCTTCATTCCAAACAGGCACACTCAGCATAGCAACTTACAGACAGACCCAGCCACGTCTCAGTTGTTGCATCACGGGCTCACAAGACAGTGATGTGCCATTAGAAATTTCAGCAATATATATTTAAGATATAAATTCAATTGCCAGTTTCATTTCAGAGCTCATATCCTGTCAAATCCATTTATTGTGTTCAGAATGCTATTTCAGAACAATCAGACCAAAAGTTTCTCTCAGTTCGAATCACACCTGAGCTTACGATGCTGATGCTGCTTTGCATCAAAAGGATTTCAGGGCAAGAAGAAAGATGCTGTCTAAGGCAGATACCCAGTACCTGGAGGTCTCTCTGCCTTTTAGATTAAGAATGATGTGTGAGAAACTTCAGATTACCTGTAGATGGGATGAAGACAAAATATAGATCATTTAGGATGTAGCAAGTGGGCAAGTGGCTAATGTCAAAATGCGTAATTGTGCCTCTGTATTTTTCACTAATTCATGAACAATCAGACATTCTGCCATAGTATCTTTCTAGGCAAGGAAAATATACTAAATTATATACAGAAAAATGTTAGTAAAGCTACAATGTAGTACCCAAAAATGAAGATAAAACATTTTCCTTTTAAATGGAAGCAGGCTAGGACATTTGTGTTACGTTTTAACTATTTTGCTTCTTGGTTATGTTTGTGTCCAAGTTTCCAGTATGCAGTTCAGATCACATTTACTTTTCTCAGAATTCCCAATGCAGTATGTATTCTGCAAAAAGAGAGAGTAAACAGTTTCTAGAAATGGTTCTATTTATAAGTACCATGTGATTTCTTTTGCTTGAGTAATTTTTAAACCATCAGTAATCAATATGCACTTGCTGGTGTGGACATATGGACAAGAAACTCCAGATTTACTTGATGATGGATGTGAAACCCTTTTATTACTTCAGACCTGTGAACAAGCTCTCAAGCTACAAAAAAAAAATTTAATTATACAAAATTAAAAAGAGAGTGAATGGGCTTACCCTTCAGATAACTTTTTGTCTGAAAAGGGAGAAGGTGATTCATGGCAAATCAGATGATGGCTTAACACACACAATGATGCCTTGGCTTCTCCCAAGGTCTGTGGTTTGTCCACGTGCCTTTCCTCTACCTCAGATTGATTTTATCCAAGAGAAGGTCATACTGAACATAAAGCCAGTCCACTAAGGATTAATACTAAGCTGCTCAAAAGGCAGCTTCAACCATCATGCAGGGGTTTGGGGCAGACCCATTAAATCAGGGAAATGAACACAGCAACAAGTACACTCACTGATGTGTGCAGTAGATTTCTCATGTGTTAATTACTGATTGACAGAATATATTTCCAGAAAAGTTCACACAGAATATAGGAAAAAAAAAATATTTCTGGCAGCACAACAGTGTTTTCAGGCACCACATTGAGATATGATGCAGTAGGACAAGTTACAGAAAATAACCCCAGCCAGTCATGCCCACCAAGCCTGACAAAGCACTACAAACCTGGACACGTTTTCCCCTAGCAGCCAATCACATTATTTCACAGGAGAGACACGGTGTACTCTCACCTCCAGTGCTCAGGTTCAAGGGCAGAACTCTGTTCCCTGATACCCTGGTTACATCCTGGGGACACACTTGCTTCACTTTAGTGCCTGCCAGTAAAGTCCTTTACATTTCAGCCACTGAGCAAGCACACAGAGCCTGAGGCTGCTCAAAACAAAGCTGGCTACAGCTTCTCCCATGCCAGGGATGAGAATAGTACTCATAGGTTAGGTATCCACCATCCAGCTTCCCTGTAGGGCCAAATCCACTAGGCAGGCAGGCCTTTTGTAACCACCTTTTCCAAACTCTTCCTAACAAAGGTTCCTTTCTTCAGATGCTCAAGACAGAAACCAAACCCAGATCCATCATCTCTGAGAGGATGAACTTAATAAGATATTTATTGGACTACAGAGAAAAGTGAAGACTTTTTGGGAGTTCAGCTGTGCTGCAGGTGAGTAGAGACATGACTCCAGAGATTATTATTCATAGAATATAAAATAAGTTCAATAGACAAGACTGGAATGGATAAACCTCAATGTATTTTAGAGAGAGATTTTAATGACAAACTTCTACTTGTACTTAAAAAAAAAGAAATCCCTTTTTTTAAGTATTCATTAATTTCAACTTACATATAATTTTGAAAATACATATACATTGCAAAAGGCACAGCATGCATAATTCCCATTTGGGGTTTACTATTTTAACATCAAACTGATATTGTAAAATTCATAAACTGTTCCTAATTCCTGTTTACTTCTTCATAATGCCTTCTAATTTCCAGCAGCTGAGTAAGATCATAATCACAGTCATTCTGCTTGAATAAAAGAGATTTAAGGAATAGGGAATAATCTCCCATGGCAGCTAAAATATTAATCTACTTCAGCATTAGTGGCTTGTGAGATCTATATAAAATCTGAGTCCTGTAACCTTGGAAAGTACACAACCCTGATTTGTGGAGGTTAAAATGACCTTGACAGAGAAAGGCTCCATTATTACCTGGTAGGTAACTTGCAAAGAGAGTGTGGATTGAAGAATATAAAAGAACTGACACTGCCCTAACCATTTCTGAGAACCAGTGAAAGAGTCACTTGAAACCCTGTCATCCTGCTGCTGCATGTCAACCAAACTACATAGACAGTCATTGAGTCAGCAGCATTAAAGATGACTTTTAGATAAACTCTATTTGGGAGTACCAGTCAGTACTAAAAACAAGAGAAACCTTCCTGAAGGATCATTATTTTCCCACCTATATTTCTGCTCCTAGCTGCATTTGTGACTTTTAATACCCTTCTGTTCAAATACTGATAAGTACGTGTTGTAAAGCAATAACAATAAAAGAAGAAAATAATTAACCTATTTAACTTGATACTGCATCATGGCATAAAGTCAATTGGCCATGGAAATGTTATCTGAACGTTCCAAAGCAGTACTGGCTTTGGGAACAGCATCAAAATAGATTCAGCCATCAACAGAGACCATCACAGCAGCACCATTATTCAGTTATTAGGGGAACATGCTCGCAGGATGTAACTCAGATTCTTTTGATGAAAAAACTCATTTAAAAGATCACAACCAAGCTCTCTTGAATGTTCAGTTAAATAATGTGTGCTTTTCTTCAGCTTCTGCTAAGAAAAAGGGAAAATAGGGTAGTTTTGAAAGTGTAGGTCATCTGGAAGGAAACACTGACTATTGGAGCTGCAGACCCAACTATTTTAACCTTTCATTTTTTTCCAGCAAATCCCAAGCATCTGTCTGAAAACACACCACACTGTTTCCAGAGGTTAACTCCTTTGTCTTTGGTTACTAAGTATTTGTTAATTATAATGACCACTATATCCTTAGCGGAAACAGCAGAGTAGTCTACCCAGAACTTTTTTCTTCTAGATTTATTTAAATTAAAATCTTTTGTTTTAAAAAGGAAGTCTGCTCAGGGCAGATATTTCCTCCTAAAGTTTCACATGTTTTTCCCTCAAATCAAAGTACTTTTAAACATGGAACATTTGAGCCACACTTGATGGTGATGTCAAGGAGGCAGTATTGATCCAGAGAAAGTTAGATTTAAATGAGAACTTAGATTTGAAGCATACCTAGGGCTGGAGTTAATTTTGAAGATTACTTATAAATTAAAGCAGTAGCAATATTCTAAAGTTTGGTTGTATGAACTGCCCCCTCATGTGGGGGTCATTGGAGGGAGTGTGGGAAGTAATCTCTCTTTGAAAAAGATATTTCAGAAGAAACAAGGAAGGACAAACCTGCTCAGGCAGGTAGGACAAGTCCCTGTGGCTTCTTCATGCCCACTTGTGGGTTCACCATACCCACTAAACCATCACAGTTTAGTGCAAATGGTGGTTTTCAGTTAAAAGTTGAACTTGACAGTCTTGGAGGTATTTTCCAGTTTTAATGATTCTATGATCCAGAATGTTTACCTTTCTGGACACTGACATTTCACCAAATCATGACTGCAAAATATGGGGATGTTCCAAAATTCACATTATTTCCATAAATGTGGATATTTCCTCTTCTGAAGCTTCCAGTTTTGAGTGTAGGCTTTGGAGATACAGTACAGAATTCTACAGACACATCCAATTGATCTCATGTCAAATCATCCCTGTTTTGCATGGACTGATAACAGAATTCAAAACTTTTTCATTACATATGCACAATCATTAACTTCACCAGTTAAAAAAGAGTTATGTACTTAATCTTCCCAAGGGAAAAGCATATTAAAGCAAATAGACACTATTTTACCAGAAGCTGAATTATTTTCAACAAAATGTCTCACTAAAGGATAAGATTCATTTCCTCAGCTCATCTGCTGCCCATTAGGTGCACTCTATTAAGGGGAATGAACAACAATGTGCAAAAGTGCACTGATTCCTTTTCTCAGTTAAATTACACCAGTTTTATGGCTTTTTCTATTACACAGTCAAAAGGAACACTGAAATTGCTGCTCACTACTATTACAGGCATGTCTTCAGATACCTCTGGTGAATTTTGTCTGATACCCCATCTTATTAACTCTAAAGGACAGACCATGTGTGTAGGCATGTGTCTTTTCCTCACTGGTAAACTCAGTTCACACTTTCCTATTACCTAATGGACATCTGGGTGACTCTTGGTGTCAGATTCAATTTCAGTTGAAGTGGTTGGAGCTCATTCAATAGGTGAAACCAACTCTGCAGGCTAAGCTCAGCCTGAATTTAAAAGTACACTATTACGAGGTGTAGCAAGCACAGCCTTCAATTGGTCATCAATCTTAGCATGGTGACCAAGGACAAGCTAAGGACAACTCTGCCCTATCTGCACCAGTCTGAGATATCTCTATGGTTCAGCCACAAACAAACCAACCCAACAAAAAATCCCACACATAAAAACAAAATAAGTATGAAGAAATGTGCAAAAAAACATTTGCTTTTGGGAAAAGCAGAGAAGTGTAGGCTGTAATATCTGTACAAGCAGCAGAAAAATGGCTGGTTTGTCCATTTTAATTCATGTCAATCAGAGAGGAAAATTCAGCTTAAGTTTTCCAGCCCAAGCAGAGACAATCCAAAACATTTTAGATATTGTGCACCGTGCTATATCACGTGAGGTTTGTTTTCCAAAGACTACATTGAGAGAATTGAGTGGGGGAAAGCAAAGGAGGGTGTGAAGTGTAACAACTTTGAGGTCTAGCACTTCATTCAGATGAAGTCCCAAATGCTTATCAAAACTGCCTTGAAATATTTATTTTTATTTCAGCTGTGGTTACTTCTTACAATTTCTGGTTATCTCTTGAAAAATTTAGAAATCAGCAATCATACCAAGGCTGCTGAATTTTTAGTGTAAGGAAACAGTCTGAAACACTCCCCATATCAGGACTAACTCCTCATTTATTTTCCTATTTAAGAGAGCATTGCTCTGCATGCAAATGGACTGATGCTTACAGCAGTGTTTCACTGATGGAATATCAACATATGTTATGAATACTGATGAAATTCATATTCTCTTATAATGTAAGACTGCATTTTTCCAATCCCATTGTTAGGTGCCTCCAATTTCAGCACAGGACTAGCACATATGCCTTTCCTGCCATTCATTACAGTCTTTCCCTCTCCTAATACCTTCAATTATATTCAGCCCATTTCAAAATGGAATCCCAATATTTTCAGGCTCATTTTAAAGGGCATTTTAATAATGCTCAGGTTGTGTATAGAACTGTTAAAGGTAAAAACAAAGCAAATGAGATTTTAGATAAGATTATCATATTTTCAAAGACTCTCCGGAGATTGGGATGCTGAATTACCCTTAGTTACAATGCAAATTGAACACTCAAATTCCTTCTGCAAGACCAAAAACATTTTACTCCTGTACAAAAGAAAAAGACTTGAAATTAAAGATGACCTGCTTCATTATCTACATTATCTTTGTATCTTGGCATTCTAAGACATTTCCAAATCATCAGTGCACCAACAAATATATTTTCTCTGCCTGTTGTGAAACACAACAAATTCCAGTAAAAAACCCTTTGGCACTCAAATAGGAATCACTTGAACTTCAGGGTGTGCTGAATTATAAAATTACCTAACCATATTATTTTCTGTTTAATTTATTGAATTTTTATGATGAAAAGGCATTTGATTTGGCAGTATTTCAGTTTACACTGTAATGGTTTCTCAGTAAATCTACACTAAAAGTAGTTTTCTGATAAATTCAAGCATTTTTAGATTCAGCAGAATTGTACTGAAACGGAACCATATTCCACTTTTAAAATGGTTTTAATATTTCAAATCACAATTTTTCTAGAGGTGTTGAAAAAAGTTTCGAAATAGAATTTAAAAAATTTTGCAATGAATGAAAAATAGACTATATTACTCTTGATTCCCTGTTGACATTTCCAGCAAGTGGTCACTTTTTTTCTGTTTGTCCCTCTGCACCTTCTGAAAGATAATCCCACAAACATTATTACATCCCTGTGAGTGGAAATTCACCTCTCCTGTCAGAGTTTTAGCTATCTAATTCAGGGGCTGTAAGCTTGCTTTTGCAAACCAACCAATTCTTGTTCAATGTTTGCCAAAACTGATGGCACTGCTGCCCTAAATTCAAGAACCTGGAACATTCCTTCCTTCCCTGCTAACAAGGATGCCAGATTAGAGAGTAAGAAGCAGTCTGTGTTTCACACACATTGAGCATTACTGGGACTGGCTACAGAGAAAGTGAATGAAAATATTGAAACTCAGGCACAAGGTCCTGAGGTCGCTCTGCTTTCCTATGTGGTGTGAAGCAGGAGCTTCTCCCCCTGCCCAGCTCAAGGCGTGAGAGAAAGGAGTAAGGGATGATTAAAAGCTCAAACACCTTCCAGCCTGGTTCCCTCATCTGCAAAAGAGCTGTGGGAACTGCAGCCAGGCCACAGTGCAGCCCCTTTGTACTTTCCCAATCACCTATTATTATTTTTTCAATTTTTACTGTTTTTAAGAAAGTTTGAATTTAAAGGTTTTGATTTATTTTTTTTCTTAATTTACCATTTTAGAAGTAACTGCACGTTAACATGCACACACAAAGAGGAGTATCCCAACGTTTTTGTAAGCAGATGACCCTCTGCCCATCTGAGGACAGAACACTACAATTTTCCATAAACCCAGCCTGTGTGTTTCCAAGTGGAGATAAGTACATTAAATGTCAGCCCTACTCTTTCCTCCCACACACAGAAAACCTCTTTCTCCCTTTTTACTATCTATTATTCCCATTATGACCTTTTATTATACAAAGGTTCTTGAGGATTTTTTTTTTTTTTATTCTATACCCACATGACCAGCTGTAGAAAGAATATTTTCATGATCTCTCAATAGGACATGTGGGTGCTATAAAACTAAATGTTCTGTGGTTATGAGAAAGTTCAAATTATTGTTGGGTTTTTAGATAATTTTTTTTAACAATTTTATTAGTATCATCTCTAGTTTTAGCACTAAGTTTAAAGCTATTCCTATGGTGCATACGCAAAGCCTCATCAATTTTGCAGTATGGCTATGCAAATATTCTCCCTTCAAGTACCTTAATGAATAATTAATATTGTGCTTAGAGATCTAGCTGAAAGCACCAATCAGAGGGTCCAAATAAATTGGACTGGTATTGAAGAAATTGTTCCCCATGCTCATCAGAAAGATTACTGTTTCTTTTAGAGAATAGCTTTAACAATATGAAATAAAGCCCTTTTGGAATAACCTGCTGATATCTGCATGAATAATCAGAGCAGCTATAAGTTATCTGTCATAGTGCTGGCTGGTATTCAAAGACATCTGCTGGAAAGGTATTGTTTTGTAATGACAGAAATCAAACTGATTTGGGGAAAGTAACAATCTCTTTTTGTCTTACTTTTCCTTCATCTTTGAAATAGATACTTCCAGCACATCAGTTTGAAATTAAAAACAAGTGACAAAAGCCATTATTTTACTGCAGGAAGGACAGAAGGTAACCTGCCAGAAGTTGTCTTATATCAAAATAACTTTGGATTTGCCTGAAGAATATTAGCTCTCTGTGTTTATGCCCTTCAACAACGTGGGTTTCAGCACTGCTCGTGAATTAGGCTTTATAAAACTGACACATGTTGGGCATCCTGGTACTGTGGCTGTGTTTCCATGCTAAACACAGCACTGTCTGAAAAAGGAAGCAGTGAGGGGGCACATTGAAGGAAGAACTGAGACCAAAAGACACTGGAGGCATTTTTTCTTTCCTTAACAATGACTACCAGGTACAATTACCCACACTGAGGAGTAACTCACTTCTACCTAAAGACAATGAAACCTTTATACAAGCTCTTCTTTAAAAAAAAAAAATAAATACTGAAACCAATTTTATATAATTTCAGATAAAACCTGTCATTATGAGTCTGTGGCAATTTTTCTAAGTTAGTGTGTGCAATCAATCGTAGAAAATTTCAAAACCAAGAAAGAGCATTTCTTACTCACTGATTAAAGGTGGGGTTTTTTATTCTTTTGAAAGGTGATCAGTGAAAAAATGTCAGGTTTTACATCTTCCCTCCCCAGTGTAAAAGGTCACCAGCTTGGAAGAATGTTTAATACTTCATTTCATGCTGTATACAAGCCTGTTGCCTACAAAAATTAGCACTTTTCTGGTCACTGTGCGTTACCATTTGGGTACTGGGAATGCCAGATTCAGATCCCATGTATTTGCTTATTAAGTTTCCAGGGTAGGAAAGGTTGTCTGTTCAGAAAAGGTGTTAAAACAATACTCAAAGCATTTTAGAGTATCTGGGAGCATAGAGATCATGCTCTTTCTGAGAAACACTAGGAACATTTAAGGAAACCAAACTGGGATCCATTTATGCAGATGGACTTCTGCATCCATGAGGCTGTTCCAAACCCATGGAAGTCTCAGCCCACTGCACTGGGTAAAGCAGAGATGACAGCACTTGAGTAGAGTTACCCAAGTCACACTGGAGTGAGACCTTACATCTGTGTCATGGACTGCTCACAGATTCAGCACAAGTGTAACTGCACCGTTTGGGCTTTCCCAGCAGCAGAAACAAGGAGCTGCTGTTCTGTCTTGCCTGGATATTTGCACAACACTTTCAACTCAGGCATCAAAATAGATGGTAAAAAAGCCTAACAGAAGTAAAACTTACACTGGCACTTTTAATGTATAAAGTAATAACTTTTCCCCACCTCGGTTTGCTTTTCTATAAGCCCTGCAAGACCAACAGATTAGTGTGTCAAATGATGGATGGCCACTCTTACTGTCTGTGTTTGCTGCACCACATCCCCATCACACCAGGACTTGAAAACTGCTCTTTTCTGTTGTGGGAAAGAACTTCCATCCCCCAGTTTAAAAACTGAGCTGGCTTATGAGGCAGCTTGCTTGTTTCCTCACATAAGGGGCTGCAGTGATTGAATAATCCCTAAGGAATTTTTAAGACACATGTGTGGTATTTGATTTCCTCTTATTATGTTCTTTTTGGCTATTCTATAATTATGTCTGTATAGGTTATTGAGAAAGGACCCAAGGCTGTTAGAGCACCTGTGAGAACACATGAGAATTATAAAAACATATAGAAAGTTTAAAGGCAATTGACAACATTGCAATCACCAAAGTTCTCAGGAGTGTCTAATGACTCAATATCTGGCAGAGTATACATCTAAAGAGACACTTGGTCTCAAATCAAAGTTTTCAGATATTTAGGAGGCAAGAAGATATCAAATAAAAGAATTAAGAGCATGACTTATCTTACTGGAAATTACAGATAAATGCAAAACTGTAGATAATATATAAATTGGCTAGACATTAAAAAATAAATTAAAAACTAAAAGCAGATTTAACTTTGCCTATCAGCAAATCTCTGGTAATATGCCTAATGCAGAAATTTAGATTATAAGCAAAAAGTTACAAGCAATAACTAGAACATTTTACCTTCATTTACAACTAATATCAATGGAAGCTACTGGCAAGAATAAACTGAAAACTAGTAAAGAAAAAATATATAAGGAGGAATAGCCTTGATTTTGACTGTTTTCATTGGTTATTGACATGCTTAATGTTCACTGAATCATTTTGGCACTTTCTAGTCCTAATGAAACTTCAGAATCAATTCACATGTGTCAATGTAGATTATAAAATGTAAAACAAACTTGATTTATGCATTCTCATCCATAATCATCACTGAAAAATGTAAATATTTTGTTGATGGCTGTCTATGTTGTTGATCAGATGAGACACTGAAAATGACATCTTATTTTCACTGTCAGATTGACATATCCTGGCAAGAGAAGCAAATAAATTGTTTTCACCTCAATGAAGTGTGACAAGAAAAACACAAAGGGGAACAAAAGTATGCAGGCATTGGTTTTATGAAATAACTACTAAATGAATTTTTTAAGGCTAAGTCTTCAGGTCTGAGGAACCATACCAAGAAGATTTATATGGGATTAATACACTACACTGATACAAGACTAAGATACTAAGATATCATTCTAGGTTGAAAAGCAAAATTGAAACCACATCACAGACCAAGAGGTAGCAGGGGCACCCCTGCCTAGCCCTGGGGCTTTAATCCAAGGGGAAATCAGACTCCATCTGATGGAGTTTTTTGAGGAAAAGCAGAATGGTGTTACACTAACCAGTTCAGTAACAGAGCAACACTTGCTCCTGACAAGTAATCAAAGCCAGGCAAGCTGAAAGCATCTTGCTCAATTTCATTCTCAGGCACACCTTCCCCTTTCACAACTCAGCTTCCATGCAAATAAACATGGTTTTGGAAAAAAAGGAGTGCAGTCAAATTTAGTGAAACACGACCTAAAAATTTTCCTTTGACCAAAAATTGAAAGTCCAGTTTACTTGCAATGGAAGCTTTTTAAAATCCATTTTTTTCACTCCCTGCCCCCTTTAATTCAGGTCATATTACAGAAGAGATCAAATGAAGTCATTCTGAAAAATGTCCAATGCATTTTGCAAAATAACAGAAGGCAAAAAAATTTTAACACTACAAAAAAATCCCCAAACCTGTTCTCATCAAGCCCCAGATGGAGGATCTCTTGCCCGGGCACCACGGCACTCTCAATCCAGCCCGTTCCCATGAGTGTCTGCAGTGCCAGGGCAGGACTGATCCAAATGTGCACACAAATGTCCCAGTGCTGCTTCCCACCCAAGGCCAGGCTGCCACTGCTCCAGCTCCTGCAAACACAACAGCCCATGAGGTCCATGTCAGCCATGTGCCCACTCCAGTGCCCTCCCTTTGTGTTCTCTGCTTGCAGCTCCTGCTCTCATTCTGCAGCCCCTGCAGTGAGGAGCTGCTCAGCTGCCTCTCACACACTTATCCAACCTGCTTTCACTCCAAGGATTACACAGGGCTTTGTACATCTCCCTGCACAGGCAAGAGAGTTACCTGAGCCCATGACCTTCTCTCAAGTGTATGCACTGTTGGCACAAAGCCCCCTCAGATGATCTCCATCACCATACACTGTTCCTCTGCTCACAGTTACATTTTCCTTAGGGAGCACACAGGACATCAGCTTCCCCTGGAAACTCCAAGAAGGAGTCACAAGTGTCAGTTGGGTAACTAAAGTCACACGTGGCTAAGGCCAGTGAACTCTGCAGCTGTGAAAAACATTGTGTGAAAGATGCTATTCTGAAAGACAGCAAAGAGATTTTTATTTATTTATTGGCCAATTATGCTAGCTTTGAACCTTTTGGTGAAAATGCTTTATCTTTGCTTATGCTATCACAGAAATTTATTTAGTTATTTCAAAATCAATTTATTCATATCAAGCCACCAGGAGCTGAGAATGCAGCCCTGACCTCCAGTGTAACCCTGGAGCTGTGAATGAGATCCTAAAAGATTATGTCAGTGCACTGCCTTTTGAAAGTAAGCAAAAAGCAATACATCTTAGAGAAGAAAAAATTAAATAAAACAGCCAGAACCTAGAAGCACTAGAAAACTACATCCCCAAGCCTCTGGTGGGAATTGTTTGTTAAGAGTTCCTGTCTAGATGATATCTTGCTTCATTGAAATATCTCTACCTGTACATGCCAAACACTCTGAATGTGAAAGATCCTAATTTTGAATGACACCCATCATCATACTGTACTTCTGCACAGAAAGTGCAGCATCTTCTGGAAGAGCAGCTTAACAAGATCAGTGCAATTATAAATTTCCGTGCAGTGGAACTAAGGTTATTTTGCATTACATTAATTTATTTTTTAATGTGTTTTGCTCCTTACCTTCCTCTGCAGACATAGATCACATTCTAGTTATTTTCTGCAATGGGTTCATTATACTGTGCTTAATAACTCAGAGAACCTGGCATTTTAGTAGCAAACATCTCTAATTCTTAAGCACAGGATAAGTGAAAAAATGCATTTCGCAGTACAAGCATTCCTGCAAAAAAAGTCAAAATGCAAAGCACTGACCTGTACCTGAATGTATTTTTCCTTCCTCTCTCCCACTGTGCCTTTGCTCTCTACATAACACAAGAGAGGCAGGAACTGCTGCTGGATTTCAAACATCCACGTTTCCTAGCTCAGGGGGTACAAATCTGCACACTGGAGTCAAAACTGGTTTTATCACTTGCACTACAAAACACAGAGAGAAAATGATGCCAATCCACTACAGCAGCACGAGAGTTTTCAGAGACACATGCACATATTATTTGAGGTCCAGGAAGGTAATTCTTAAAACCACCTTATGCCTATAAAATTAATTTGATTTTAAAATACAAATATATGCAGCATGCAGTTAATTTTCCCTAAAAAAAAAAAATCCTGAAAAAGTTAATTTTTCCTGATCACCTTTGTCAAAAAAAACTTCAGAGGTCATCAAAAATCCAGCTATGACTTCCAAGCAAGGAGGAATATGAAGAGCCAGAGTTCTAAAATTTTAAACCCACAGTTCATACTCCCCCATGAATGTTTCTTCCTCTGGGTCCAGACTATTCTGGGTTCTTTATTCCTAATTTTTTACATGGAACTTTCCCACTAAGGAAAACATTTTCAAAAAGCCTTGAGGAATGAAAACAATGCTACACAGGAAATACTACGAATCTCAAGATTTTCTTAGTGCATATCACAACAATTTCTATTTAGGATGCAGTTGATACTGTATATTATTTTTCAAGAGAAGATTCAAGTTGACTGGCCAATAGGGGAAAATCCCCCCAATGTTACTTTAGTGTCAATTCTATAGAAATATCTTTTTTATTGTCACCCTTCTTTTTTCACTTGGAACAAAGTTCCTGCTCTCTTGAAGTTTTTACCATATTTTCGTGATATTTCAACTATTTTTAATAAAACCCCCACAACCCAGCAAAAAAGGATAAAAGTATATCGTACCTAGCTGTTCAGCCAAGGGCACCTTCTACATCCAAATGTATCCCTGTCTATGCCATCAAAAGTGCAGTAGGAGAGACAGAGAATGGCCAGAATTCTTCCTGAGTTTAATTCATGAGATCTGGCCCACCCATGACCTCATCCAAGGAGGATTCCTGAGCTGTGTTCAGAAGGTTGTCCCTCCTCTATCACACTGTACTGTGCCTCCTAAGGCTGGTTCAAGGTGCCTCTGATCAATTTACTACAACTCTGCCTTAGCTGGTGAAAATGGCACATGTGACCAAGACAACATTCACCACTTCCCATGTTTGGAAGCCACATGAAATGATCACAGAAGTTACTTTTGCTGCAAAAAACAATGACATTTTACAAACTCTTTGTACTTTCACATGCTGTTTCTTCTACCTTAGCTTTTATTTCTCCCAGCTGTGTCCCTGGTGTTTTTGCAGATGGCTGTATGGGCAGATGGACTGGAAGTTCACACTATAAACATGCAGCAAAGGACAATCCATGGGTCTGCACCGCCTCAGTTACCAGGATCTGCAGAGATGTCAAAGACATGTTATTCCCCATTTGGCAATATGCTCTGATTGCTAATTAATGCAAACAGCTTGTTGTCTACAGTAATACACAATTACTTCCCAGTGACCAAATGGCTCACAACAATTTCAACAAGCAGTTCAGGAGCCAAAAGCTTTCCATAAATAAGATCCTGCCACTAAGCTTGTGTACTTTTATTTAAAGATACAATATTACAACCATCTGGAAAACCATTTAATAACATCCCGCAACATGGGCCTTGCCACCTGTTAACTGGAAAATTATTGGCAAAACAGGTAGCCAAAGGCATGAGTGGATCCAGCAGTCAGGACTAAGGAGAAAGAGACAGTGACTGACTTGTAATAACTTCTTTTTTGCATCACTCAAAAAGACAGACACTCAAAAGACAGACATATTTCCATGGAAGACCATCACAGAATAAATCCAAACACCAGAAAGTTATTTTACTGTCACAGGAGGGAGCAGAGCTCTTCTTTCCATCTTTCTTGAAGAAAGCAGAAGAGTCTTTGGTTAGAGTGTGTGCCAAAGTAAATGTGTTTTCATAGTGGCAGTGTTCAAACACATCACTTGCACAACACAGAGCAAAACTGCAATTTCTGTCCTTCCACATTCCCTTTGTGAGCGTGGCAATTTGAGATGCTGCTGACATGCGGGAATTCAGTTCTTAATCCCTAAGCTAAATAATGTCACGCATAGTTTCAAAGATGTAGCTCCCTGAAATGGTTTAAAACAAACAGGATGTACAAACACTAATTTTCAGGGCTCAGTCAGGCCCAAATCTGTATTACATACAGAGACATAGCTTGAAAGTACCACTTGTCACAGAGGGAGATGGCAGCACAGCATCCTACAAAGGAGCCAATCTTCTAGTCCTAACCTGACTCCTTACCTGCTTCTCTCTACAGCCATAAATGCTTGCTCTATTTCCCCTTAGCAGCCCAAGTTTGAGCACCATTTTTCACCTGTTACTTTCATCAATATCTCCCTTCCGCTGCAAGTACTACATTTCCAGTCACCTTGTCAGTGGAGCTGAGCTTTTTTTCCCTAGCCTACCCACCACTCTTTTGTTAAAAGCATTATTCCTTCCCTTGCTGTGTCTCATTTAAACATTCAAACTGACAGTCTATTAGGTGTTCTGGTGGCAGCTTCTTAGGAGATTGAGGCCTTTTGTGTGTCAGCCCCCTGACACACAATCTACATTTAGCAGGGAGGTGGCAGACACAAAGAATATCTTTTTAAATTAGAGAGCAAGGCAGAGATTTGCAGAGAGTAAGTGAAACTGTTCTGAAAACATGGCTCCTCTGGAAATGGGGTTGCAGGGTAGGGCAGCTATTTTTGAATTGCCCATGCAATCACCTTATCAGGCAGTTCAAGAGGTGACACATCTAAAGCGGGTGTGGAGGAGTTCTAAATTTAATGGTCCTTCTCATGTCTGAAGACATGAACGTTGTGATGGGGGTCCCTGGCACTTCCCTTTGCTGCCAGTTCTGCTACTGCAGGTGGCAGAAATCAGAAACATCCCTGAAGTTATCAAAAACTGGAGGAGAAAAAATGGCAATAATATGAAACTGATTCCTCGTTTGAGAAGGTTGATTTTCACATACCCACTTCTTCGGAAAACAGACACAGCACAGATGGACATACTGCTGAAGGAGTTTTCACTTACTCATATTAACAGTACACAATGACACAGACAACTCTCAGAATAAGAATAATGATGTCAGCATCTCCATAAAACCTATTCTTCTTGAGGACAATAATTTCTTGAACTTTCCTGATCATTGTTATTATTACCTTTTAACCGTTTATTACCTTTATCTGTTTATCTTTGTCCAAATATTATCAAGAATTCATTCTTCAGCCATTTCTTTGAGCACCTAAATACAGCAATTAAGAGAGTAATTTGAAGGTATTCTTTACCTCACTCAGCACACATATGCATGAAGCCCAGATGCTGGAAGTGATGTTTGAAATTCATAGTTTCACTCCGTAACAGATGCCACAGAAGCCAACCTCTCCCTATACAGAAAGTAAGACAACTGATTAAAATATTTAAAAAATACAATCAAAAAGGACTGTAAGTCCAAGCTCAGTCTATTTCAGTCTCAGAATACGATTGGAAAATCAGGTGCTAATGAGTCTATCTCAGAACTTTAATGATGTTTTGTATCTTGGAGTGGAACTTGTGCTAATAGTTACTATTGTAAATTATATTGTAAATATAACTATTGCTAGTAGTTACTCTTAATAAGCAGATTCTTTCAAAATAAATCATGTAGGAAAGCCTGTCAGTTTCATTCAGTAGGTACCAAGAAGGAAATCATGCATTTGGGGCTGACCCTCACCTTCCCTTCGCCCCCTCCCTTTCTCCCCTCAGTGGGAATGGGGATCACTGAGGGATTTAGGGCAGAAAACTTCTGCTTTCTCCCCTTCCTCTCTCTTTGTATTTTGCCTTCTATATTCTTCATATTCTGAATGGTTATTCTTCTGTTAAAGACATTTTTTTCTGCCACTGAAGATGTATAGTGACAGCTTTTGTCTAAATTAAGTTATTCTGTCTTCTTTTCTGGGTAACTGTAAGGTGCACACACAAATATCTGTTTATTGTTTTCACTGAGTTTGCTGTCATTTCACTACCATTATAATTATTTTTTTTCTTAACAAAAAAAATTAATGTCTAAATTTTATATGGGCTGCTACTAGCCCCAAAATTCATCTCAGTACTACATACTGAAATGGACTTGTTTTCCTATGGCTTCTCAAGAAGTATCAAAGTTTCATATCAACATAAAGCCATAGATCAGCATCAACTTTAATATATACCTGCAGTTAAGGATAATCCAGAAGGGATTCAGAACTAACCAAGAGATTAAAATCAAACTCAACAGATTTAGAGCTGACCTCTGAGGATCCTTTGTGAGTCCCTTCCAATTCATAATATTTTCTGAATATATCCCAAGTCCTTTTTTTACAGAAACCATTATTTTTATTGAAAGCTTCTATACATTCCTACAGAAGTTGTTCATATCTGTGACTGCCAACAACATAACACCTTGTTATCAGCTACAGTCCATTTTATGAAGTTATAATTTCACTGGTTACCTTCCCCAGTTGTCTTGCCTCTCTGTTAAATTCTCTGCTATTCTGGGTGCCACGTTTTCAACCTCCAATCAAAACATGTCCAAAAAATGTGCTGAATTTGTTCAATTTTCACAGATATGTCAAAGAGTACTGAGTAAAGTGAATCTCTCTCCTTAACTCTGCACTACTGACAAATGAAGGGATATTGCACACTCAAGAAACACTGGACTATTTGAACTATTTAGTTTCTTACAGTTCAGACTTTTCCTCTAAATACTTCCCTTTCTTGACACTTTTAATAATCACTCATATATTGTAATTTCCTTACTTTCTGCTGAGCTTGCCATTTCTTGTTGCTCTCATGTAGAACAGGTGAAAATTATGAAAAATAATTTATTATGAGATAAAACTAATTGTAACCAGCATTAAATAAGTTATTCCACAATTATTTTTCAACCCCTTCTATGGCTCTATATTTTATTATAATTTAGTCTGTTGCAGAAAAGAAGAATCGGTGTTGTCAGGAAACAGTCAAAACCAGATTGCAAAATTTGTTCTGAACAAATGTGTAGGCTATATCTACATCTGAGATTAATTCATTTCAATAATTAATATTAAAGTGAGTGCTGAAAATATTTCAGTTTCTTGTCTTTAAGCATTGACAAAAAGGCTTTAAAAATCTTAGCCTCAATGCTATGCTGAGAAAAAAGTGTTTATAGTCATGTACATTAAAAAAACCCACATTACTTAAGTTCCAGTATCCTGCACATTTCATCAAAAAAGTCAGCACTGTACATTTTTCTGCCAGAAAGTGACTGCTTTAATAGCTCCAGCCAATACTGAAAACTCTGAGATCAGTAATCAACAGACAATACAAAATGAGATAGTACAATTTTAAAGACTTTCAATAAAACTGAATTATTCCAAAAAAGCCTTGAATTATTTTTCAGACAGATATGCTACTAAAAACAGGCCTAAAGCTCTTTCTACAGCCAAAAGCCAAGACTTGCATTATGCAACACCTTAGTTATCTATAATGTGTATCATGCTGAGCCATTCATCCAAGAATATCCTTTGCCTCCTTTAGGGTAAGAGGTAATTTAACCTCAGTACTAGCTCATTTCTCCCAAGATTGCCAGTCTTGTGAGAAATTACAAGATTAGCTTTACGATGAGAACAAATGTGCATTAGACAGTGAAATTTAACCCTACCTTCACCTTAGGGCTGGTATACAACACTGGAGGAACAGTTTTTCTCCTAAGCTATTGCAGTTTGATAAGGTGAGACATCTTAGTTGCTATTAAATGGTAAAATGTGAGTATTTTACATTCAGTAGTGGAAGCTTAAATATCTTATTGACAATCTTTTATTCCCTTAATATACTATTTCATTATAATGGCCAAAATCATTATGCAGAAATGCAGGAGTACACTCCGGGAGTCAACCTGAGTAATTCAATATCCTTCACTACCAATATATTATTTCCAATCTCATCTAATATTGTATCTCTCTCCAAATCGTCTTTGGAGACCATAATTGTTCATTCATTTGGTGAGGACAAAGCAGTCTCACACACAAAAGCCTTAGAACAGACACACATTATTGTACAGTTGGAATTTCTAAGTGCTCTTAAGACAAATACGTACAGTGGGGCAGTATTTCCACAGTGCTGAGCAGAGCCATTAATGGGTTTGTGCTCTTGTATGCCATCAGGTACAGTTCTGGATGAACCAAGTCCCTGATGCTGTTCCTTTGGGGTCTGCTGCTCAGTTAGAGGCACTGCTGTGGTTACAAACAACTGCCTGGCTCTGGCTGCCCAGAGTGGATATTGACTGGCTGGCCAGGGGACACTGGGAATGAAAGACTTCTCCTGGAAGGACTGACTACAGCTCCCTCTGTACACACCAGGCAGACACTCTGTGAAGTGCCAGAGACCTCACTCCCACTTGAGCAGACACTGCAGTAACAGTTTGGGATCTCTGCTGGTGACTCAACCCAGTTCAAGTGTTTTTCTAACCCAGAAACTTCAGGGGTGAACAGGTTTAGAATTCCCACCCATGTCTATTTCAGACTTCAGTGCTTTATTTTCCATCACACTTGAGCTGAGCAGCCTTTCACTGAGAAATTAAAGAGTATTTCAATATGTGAAACTGGCACTGAATTCAGGTAAAGGGGATGATCAAAATGAATGAATGAAATCAGAGACACAGATTTATTCTGTTTGTTCAAGCTAAATGCAACTCAGTCCCAAGTCATTTGATGAGATTTGTTCAAGGAGTGATTACATCCCAGCTAATTAGAAATAAAACCCACAATATACCAAATTTAACTCATCATTTTAAATAGGTCAGCAGAGAAAAGGTAAGCAACTCAAATGTCACACTTTAGGAAAGGAATGTTAAGAAAGCATTTAGAAGTCGGAGGGCATCTTTTCTGTATATAAATAAAGAACAAAAATATGACCTATTGTTTTCTAATTCAGATTAATTCAGATTCTAATTCTAATTCAACACCTGGAATTTGATCTTATGCTAGTTGAATATAAAATGGACTTTTCTGATGTTTTTCAGAAACTGTAATTCTGCTCATTTCATAAACACTAGAGTTACTTGAAATTTTTTTTTGTCCTATTAATGGTTTCCATCCCATTGACAAAGAATATCCCCAGACTTTTTGGTCCTACAGAAAATCTAGAGAAAACTACGCAGATTTCTGACAGAAGGCAATCAGCATTGAGACAGAATTTCAATGCACTTTAAAAAAAATTGGTTTACTTCGATCAATTGGTGTTTAATAGCAAAATCACATTTTGTCCCAAAAATCCCAATCAGAAAGGAACCTAGCATTTGCCATACTTTCTTTATACATCAGATGCATATTTTAAAATAGAAAACTCCCTGATTTGGCAGTTCTGTCACTAATGTCACTTTACAACACACATTATGCCAATATGGTGATAACAAAGGAGGCAAGTGCACTTTAAAAACAAGATGGATCAGCTTTAGACAGGCAGCACAGAACAAAGGAAATTTTCCCAGCAGCCACCATGTAGTGACGGTTTTAAGTTAATAATGTAATGATTTTCTACATTGTGCCTGTCCTATTCAGTCTTGTACTTCTCTATTATCACCTGCTTGCCACATCAGCCTCATGACTGGTCACTTCTTATACACCAAAATCGATACTGAAAAATCCCTGTTTACCTCCATCCCCCAAACATGCTGACCTGCTTTCTTTTGGCTTCCCTTTTCCTGAATGCTGACATCTGGAAACCATTGCTTTTCTCTTTTTCTCTTTTGTTTTTGGCTCAGTTACTGAAGCACACTCTAATACCTCTTCCTTAACTTCTTTTTTCTGACCTCAATAACCATAGCTCATCCCACATTGTTCCTTCACTCTGTCCAGAATCAAAAGATCAATTCCACTGACCACTATTACAATGTTTCACTGATGCTGACATTGGCCAGTGGTGCAATATCAGAACTGGTGGTCAAGGCTAAGTGGGGTTATGGATAAACTATGAAAAATCTGACCAGAAGAACATTAGAATCAATATATGGAATTAAAGTATTTCTTCAGTTTGTTTGGCCAGTTCAGAATTTTTCATAATCATCTTCTTCTAAGATTTGACACTTTGAATATCAGAAGCTTCCTGAATGGAGAAGAGAGAGGAAATGGTAGTGAAAAGTTGAAATGATAACTATAAAGTTCTATATTCTTGATGGAATAGAAATCTGGCATGCTTTATTTCCTCCATTTGCAGCCAAATAAAACTAATCAAAATACCTGAGTAATAAGAATTTTTAAAAAATTATGAAAATCATAAAAACCTCCACAAATGAACTCCCCTCCCCAAACAATAAAATGCACAGGAAAATAATTATTCCACACCTGCCACCCATTTTAGAAAGCAAGAGATCCCCTTTTGCACTAACTGTGCAGTGGTACTGGACACCAGCTACTGACGGTAAAATGACCAGGACCAACACTACAGCTATGAAATGATGGTGCTCTCATTCTGTGTGGAATCTGAAAGAAACTATAGCAACTAGCTGGGTCCCTTCTCAAAGCAATCTTGTTTGGACATGACTTGTTCCATTTTCATTTTAATCATTTTTAAACATCCTTTCCATAGGGATGTGACAATTTACCTTTAAAAGACCTTAATACACATGTGACTTCACAAAAAACTGTGTTATGACTGACATTTTCAGATCTGCTTTTGCCAGCACAGCACTTATTAAAACAAGTTACAAAAACCCTTTAAAATAATAAAGCCTTGAGCCACTCTGGATCAATTGCAAACCTCTGAACAATTTGTAAATAAATCCATACAGCCTACCAGCTAGAATTTAGTTATGTTTACAATTTAGTCAGGCTTTCCTATTGTGTTCTTGCAACTAAAACAGATTATTTACACATCTATAGAGATTTTGTCCTTCCGGTTTCTTCCATCCCAAAGCAAAATATTTATTTCCCCTCTCCCTTTTCTGCTAGTGGAGAATTGCATGTGAGATCTTCCCTTTTCTGTACAAGTCTATGTGCAGAAAACTGCCTGCATTTTGAGAACAAATAATCTTTCTTCATTAGTGGGAAGTGAAAGCTTCTATCCATGAACCTCTGACTCTTTCAAGTGCACAGTAGGGGTTAATAATGAAATAATTAAGCACACAAACAAGCATTAAGTTAATACCTAGTGTTGCAGCCATTCTTTCTCCATAACTATTATATTTCCAAGTAGTCTTCAATCTTTCCTGTAAACAGTGCAATACCTTGGTGGGGACAGCTTTTCTTTCAGACTGGAGGAACACTAGAAGGTCAATAGCTTGTTTTTTTTTTAACAATTCTTCTTATGATAACACACCTGGTATCGTTGCACCAATAGAGACCCATTCTACTGTCTCTTATTTTGATTTAAATTAACATGGAATAGTTGGCAATGCACACAAATCCCCGTAGTTTCCAGAAGTGCTATCTAATCTAAAAATACCAGTAGTACTGAGAACTAAGTGTGGCTCTATCTTTACTTCTCATTACTATGCTTAAAGCCCAGAGTTTAAATAGCATCTCAGATGTCAGGGACAAGGCACTGCACATATACCATGCAAGCTAAGAATGGATAGAGAGCTCCAGTGCTACACAATTGTGCTTCAACATGTATAAGTTACATATCTAATACACAATCTTGGAAAATATAACATGTTTAACAATAAACACCAACTTCCATTAAGGGGATTATTGTATTTTCCATCTCTGCAGCTAGTGATTGATTCAGCCAGGGAAATAAAACTAAATGTATGAGAGGATTGTGTTTCTGTGGTTGCATAACTAATTACATACAAAAGAAAAAAAAAAAGCATAATAATTTTTAAGTAATTTTAAACCATTTTTTCCTGATGTGGAACAATCAGCTCTCACTAGAGAATAATGGTTTGACATTCCAGAAATTAACAGCAGAAAAAGAGAGAGGAATCAGTATTTTTCATTGTTTGTTTAACAGCTTGAAAATCAGAGGGTGATCCCAGACAGCTACAAGCAGTGTCTCACCTCTCAACAACCCCTCAGAGCCCAAGTTTGAAGCTATTGGAAGATACACAGTTCCAGGGACACCACAAGTAATCTTCTCTTATGAGAATCTTCACTGAATGGCAGTACTTATGCTACAAGTGTCACTTTGCAGGCTTAAGGTTTGCCAGAACAGATTTACACGGGCCTTTCTAGCCCTCCAAAAGGTTATCAAAACCTTTAGAGAGAACATTCAAGGGAAGCTGGGGAGCACACATGAGATTTCATTGAGAAGTTCCTGTCCAAAAGGAGGAAAGACTTAAAGTGGCTTTATTTTATTTCCTAAGAAATAAAGAGAGAAAATAAATAACAGAAATGCATTTGTAGTCAAGTGGAGATATACTAAAGTCACACTATTTGTAAATGCAAACAAAACAGGAGCTGCAGGGAAACGCATCTGGACTCTCTGTTGATGGACAGCAAAGCTTTCATATGAGTGCAATTATTACTTCCTTTCTGCAAAATCTCCCTCACTGCTGAGACAATCACTGTTCTTTTAAACACAGCAGCACAGATGGAGTTTTTGAAAGATCTCCTAAAGAACAAAGGAAAACATGGAATCGGGAAATTTATGTAGAAAACATTCTGTAAGAGTAATAGCTTATCTTTGCAGACCAGTAGAAATACTGAATAATCACAAAAGACATTAACAAGTTCCTATGAGCTCCTGAATGCCATGTGGGTCAGATTCACGCCTGCAGCACAGGGGTGTGCAAAAGCACATACAAGGGGGAATTATCACAGTGAACAACACCACTTCCATCTCACTCTCTCAGGGCTTCAGCTTTCAGTGGAAAATAGAGGCTCCACACAACCTTGCTGGCAGACACTGTCTTGTGGAGGTGAGGATTCAATAAATATTCCAGTTTCCCAGGCTAAACTCTGCCTCCAGCCCCTGGATGGATGCACCTCCAACTCCTGCCAGCTGCTGCTGCTAATGTTCACCATCATCTGAAACAACACCTTCCACAACCTCTCCTACTTCCTGCATATCCTGCATTTCTCTGCACTGCCCAACTCACAGCAGGGCTGACATTTCAGATTGCACAGGGGACTGTGCAATCCAGTGCTTCTCCAGAGATTACTAGCCATAATTCAACAGTCCTTGATTTAAAGCCAGAGCAACACACAGGTCAGGATCACACCTAACTCAGGAGTTCTGCATAATAAACACACCAGGCATGTGGCTGGTAGTCAGCAGCTCATAAATTTGAGTAACACCTCTGCTTCCTGGAATTTACAGCAGTTTTGGAGAAGCTTTTCATATGCAAGCTAGAAAGCTATGCTTAGAACCCAAATTTTTTTGATTATGTTAGACATAGAAATCCATATTTAGTCCTCTGTAATGTGTCATATCTACAGAGCCACACAACAGGCCAGAGGTCCAACAGTACTAGTGAATATAAGAAGTTTCTAAATAACTTCTAATAAGCATCACAACATAACAGTCCTTGCCTTACCTTCCCTGCTGAGCTTCCCTGTAAGATAAGGTGGTTGGATACTGAACAAAACTCTTAACGTTACTGATTTTCATCCTTATCCAATAAACATGGGGTTTTTTTGTTGTTGTTGGTTTTTTTGTTTTTGTTTTTTTTTTTGTTGGTTGGTTCTTTGGTTGGTGTTGGGTTTGTTTTAGTTTTTAAACAGAGAATCTTTTCTGCAGGTGAAGGTTATAGTTATTGGCTAGTTTTCTAGTTTTAACAAAACACTAGACCCTTTACCGTGGATTCTCAGATTGAATCTCTACATTTACACACGTATTTTCCACTTGTGGTCACCAAATTAAGCAAACTGATTTAAGAAAATGCAGGAGGTTGTCAGTCACTCATTATTTTGTGAAGCCAGCTCACATACCCACTGAATATTGTGTGGCCATGCAAAACAAATAGCATCATTTCACATTTATATTGGGCTCACTTTAGTAAACCGTCAGCACCGTGCACTCTTCCCCTTTAAACCATAACTCCATTTCATATTAAAGTTAACACTTCAAAACCAGTTTTCTAATTCAGTATGAACACTTCATAATTACATTTTTCTTAAAAGCTGTAATAAACTTTATTTAAGCAAGTGCTTTCCGTTTTATTGCCAACCCCAAACACTGCTCATTTGCAAGCACAAAGTGTCCTCTTGACACGATAATGAAAGTGCATTCATACATGTCAGCTGGAGCAATTATGTACTTCACATTTATACGCAACAAGTATCATTCAGTCTTTTCTGCTGACACTTTCAAACATGACATGCATATTAAAATTAACACCTTCAATGTGAACATAGTTCACTTAAACTGCAGGTTTGCTAAATCCTTCAGAAATTTGGGAAACAGGACAGAATAGGCAAAATTATTTTATAAACAGACCAATTAGTTCCACAATATATTCAGATGAATTTACTGTTGTTTAATTATCTCTGCAGTACCTAATGCAGGAAGAAACAAAGCAAGCCTCAGAAGAGAGCCCTGGGCTGTATTAAGGTTTAAGAGGATCTCAAGCAGTCTCTCAAAGCCCTGGGCACACAGAGTCCCTGTCCCTTTCCCTGGAGCATTTCTCCATTCACTAAGCCTCATGGCCCAGTCTCCAGCAGTGCTTGCACCCCCACTAGAGCAGGCCCGGATGGGAACTGGGAGATATATCTGCAGAGACAGATTACACCCTACTGCCTGGAGCACAGAGATTGCTGGAATAATGCTGACTTATTGAAAAGGGGAAAAAAAGTGAGTATTTTAAAATTGGATTTTAAAGGACACTTCTTTTCTATACACCCCTGAGTGGCCTCAAATGTATTCCATCCTCAGAATTTACAGGAGAAAATTTGGACTATTTGTTTCCCATTATTATATTGAACTTTTCAGGTTTTTCTTTTTTCCGATGCATCCGGGTCTTAAGAGACCAATCAAAATCCGTGGAAAGCCACTACTTCCTTGAAGAGAAAAAACACACCTAACTTCATAGAAAGCAAAACTCCACAAGCACAATCTGCTTTAAATGGAAAACAGTCTGCTGCAGCACCAGACACCCCAAGGCCATAATTTCCACGTGATATTTGACTACCTGTGATTCCCTGTTTTACAGAGCTGTTCTGAGGATCACCCATCATCTACAAAGCACCCCATGAATCTGAAGGGAGATAAAACAGGAGGATTGCTGGTGTTCTGTTCAATGTTGAATGTGAAATGACTGATTAGGAGTATGCCTTCTACCAAAATACATTCTTGCAAGACAGAATCCAATAGCAGACAGCAGAACTTGGAACTGCTTATCTCTGCTTCATCTTGCCTATCCTCTAGACCCAAGCAAAACAAAGTATCCTAATAAACCTCAGTGTCTTGCTTAAAATATCCAGCACAAAATTTCACCATGACACCACACTGTGGTGGAGCAAGAATGGGTTTATCCTTCATTTAAAAGAACAAAGTGATCTCTTTGTAACAGATCATGAGAATTGACAAACTCAACCATTACAAATTATAGACATGCAGTAGTACACAGGGCGTGGGGAGTAAAACATATTAATATAGCAGTTCAGGCTCAAAAGTTACAAGAAACAAATAAAAATTGGAATAATTTATATAGAATAGTGTTACCTGAAGAATAAACATGTAAGTGAAAAAGATAAGCCAAATCCTAATTGACCTATATACCAGGGAAAACATAATGCGCATTCAAGCAACAGGCTCAGCCAAACTACAGTCCTGCCATGCCACAAGCTCTGGGTTTCAGTCATAACTGCTTCTGTTCCAACCACTCCTGCTTGTTGTTATGACCCTTAGTTTTACGAATTTTAACTATTTTTCTATTTTAATCTACATTTCCATTGTCACTGGAAGCAAACTTTGAAAATTGCAATTAGGATGGCAGGTGGAAAATAAAAAATAAAAAAAAACCACTTAAAATTTAATGCTTAATTTCCTCTATGGGAACTCCAGAGGCACAAGTAATGGTTCATTGGAAACAAGTCATTATGCTAAACATCTAAGGACAGAAATAATCTAAGAAGCTCCTGACTTCTTATGAGCTTGTTTACAACAGGATTTGGCTTTGGAATAATTTATAGACTTTAGTGTTGTCTGCAATTACTTTAGTGAGAAAAAAGTTACACCACACATGCACACACACAACTACCCTGCATAAAACAATTGTGTACCTGTCAAGGAATACACTTTATCTTTCTGATTCTATATATCCTAATGTTTTTCAAGTATAATATGGAGGAAGAACGTGATTGAGAGTGCAAAGCAGAATACAAAAAAAGTCTCCAGTTATTTTAAATTTGCACAGCTTTGGGTCAGATGTTATCTATGAAATTACACAGATTTCATAGAACCTTGATAGACGGTTCACACAAACCAGCTTTAACAAGTTAAACCTCTTTGTTTGTATTTAATTTGAAAAATAATAACCACTATTAAATTATTAATAGAAACGAATAGAAAGTTATATGGAATTAAGCTGCTTTTCCAGAAACTGGCCAAGTCTAAAATACATAACTACACTCACTCATTGACAGGAGTGACAGGAGCACAGGACACACCTAGCAGTGTTCAGGGTCCCAGCTGCAGGACCATGGGCACCTACCCTTTATTGGGTGAGAAATGCAAAGGTCTTGTCCCATCTGAAATCATCGGAGATCTCTCATATCCAGGCAGGGATTCCTGTTGCCTCCATACCCCACACAGTGCTGAGCAGGGAAAGGCACCTCTCACCACAGCCGTGTGATGAAACAGCAGCTCCCACCACCAGCTCATTTCCATTTGCTGCAGATCATCTGTAGGTTTGCTGTGACACCAACCATATCTCACTATCACTCTTACAATTCTCAGCTGCCAGCCAGAATAATTTTTTCCAGTTCTTAGATGCACACTCAGATCTGACTTATCCACTGTATCATCAGGGTATCCCATGGAAGAAAAGCCTTTAATGGAGTTTTCCAAAATAAGACAGGAAGCCAATCCCAAAAGAAATGAAAGCTCAGATTTCATGTATTGTTTTGATTTACACTTCTGAGTAAATATTTGTCAAACCACAGACTGGCACATCCAAACACCAACTCCCCTGTTTTTCAATAGGTGATCTTTATTAGCACAGAGCCACAGTGCAAGGTCCCTGGGGCTGTCTTTGAAGTGACCTTAACCTGATACAGAGATGGCATGAATAGAAGAGAGAAAGAATTTTATCTATTTGAGTGCTCAGAGCTTAAACACTGCTGAAAAAAATTAAAAAGCAACCAAAATAACCACCACTAAAGAGCTTGACAACAGTGCCAAGATATACCGAGTTGTACACAACAGGTATGCAATTGGAATAATTTTTCTCCATGGATGTAGTTTTTTTTCCTAATTTTGTTATTTTCACCATGCTACAGACTTCTGTCAGTACTGTCTTTTCAATTACAGTTGATTTTCAAACATATTCATTTCCCTGGCTAACTTACCTGAGAAGTACAGTCAGGTTAGTAGAAAATCTTAAGTTTTTGTCAATATTTTCTTAATTCATTTGAAAACCTTTAAGTATGACAATTTTTTTAAAAATCATTTATCTGCAGGCAAAAAATATTTATATTAGATACCCTAATTTAAGTATAACAGCAAACCTGAGAAGAGCTGTCTTTTTTCCAATACAAATAATTCACAGGATCCAAGAAGTCACTGGCTTTTATAAGTGAGATATGCACTTCAAAAAACATTAGAACCCAAAATGATGTTTACAAACTAACTCAAGATGCCCCAGGGAAATTCATTTTCATGCACTATGGGGTATATTTCAGTGAAGGTGGTGAGTCTGAGCTGTGGCAGAGCTGCACACCCAGCTTGGGTACGGCCAGGAGGAGCCCCTGGCACAGCACAGCAGCTGCTCGGTGTGCGCTCAGCCCTGCTCACAGGACACTGGCTGTGCTCCACGGACAGCAGAAGGCACCTGAGCACAAACAAGACAGCTCCAAGACTTCCAGATTTCACCTAAACTATGGCCACATACATGGACCACACTGCAAGGTTCTCAGAAATCCTGGTCATTAATTGTCAAATGGAAAATCCCACGGCAGCAGAATTTCTCATCAAGAAAGACAACATGCCCAGGAGTGCAGTAGCCATGCCCAAAGCAGTCCAGGCCTGTTTTCATAAGCAACTAATAAAGCCAATATAAGACAGTTGAAAACACAGGGCAAATAATCTAAAACAAACCTGCTGCAAGCAATTCTGCCACTAACGTAAGAAAAGCCCATGATGTATATACAGTGCAATATCAGAATTGATTACCAGCTTTCCATTACATGCAGCAGTCTAAAGATAGGAAATACAGATGAGCTAGAGCAGATTTTCCTTCCTCCAAGAAGCCAAGCTGCAATGGACCATGCACAATAAAATTAGAACACAATCTAAATATCTAAATATGGAGTCAGTTGTTCAGATCATTAGCAAAAGCTTCAGAGTTCTCTACTGAGATGGAACAAATACTGATAATTATTTTGTTATGCAAAGTAATTCCCCTGGGCATCATCTGTCTGTTAAATTAATGTATTTTGGATTTGAACTAAGGGTGTGATGTAAAATAGCAGACTACAAGGAACTGGTACTTAACAATGGCATTAATACAACTTAATTCTATTAATCATGTGAAAGGTTATACAAAGCTTTTCACTGTCACATTCAGAAGGGACCAAACATCCTGACCTCCCTTTAACTCTTTTGTCATCCCTATTTCATTCCAATGTAATTTCTTTACATTCCACTGAATGGCACGAAATGCAGGTAAAAGCAGACGGCCTTTCCAGTAATCCTCTAAGATAGAGTGGTTTTGAAGATGATTTTTCCCTGAAGAAATACACAGCTTTCCTTTCCCCCAACCTATTTTCAAAATCCTTTATTCTCAGCTTAGTAAAAAGCAAAGGATCACTGATCAGAGCAAAACTGCTGTAGTTGTATGAAAGACACTGATGGTAAAATACGGTTCACTTGTTGAAGTATATTTTAGATGGGCCAGCAGGAAATGAGAAACATTCTACCTGTCTGTTTCTTGAATGACTTGGCTCTTCACACAGCTTTCTTCATGGCATCTTTATTATGTTGTTCTTTTTGCCTTTCAATTCCCCAGCTGAGAGACATTTCTAGGTTCATTTCAGTAATGTCAAAATAATTGAATCAAAACCAAGAACGAAGTATTACAAGAGCTGTGTCTTGACGAATTTATTATTAGAGTAAATGATAAGAGTTCTGAAATTTCCCAATAGACCCCTCAAGTTCAAAAACCAAGCAGAAGGCATACAGAAAAACACACACAATAATATCAATACTGTCTTCACCTTTCCCAAGTGCTCACTCTTATCATATATAAATCTGCTCAGAAGGGATCAGAGCAGATGCTTATTGTTTTACATTGTTACCAAGTCAATTATTCTACCCTAAAGCCTGCTTTCAACCTCTGTAAATCAGAAGTGATTCCACTAAAAGCAATGGGTGCCATGCTCACATAAATCTGAAAAAAGAAAAAGCAGGGAAGGCTCCTAGCCTTGAGAAAGGTCAAGGGGAACCTGCCTAATGGTTCTAAAGTAACATTTTTTTATATCATTTGCCTTTATCAAAGCTAATGAGAGCCCAACTGCAGATCTACTGGAAAAATATAATCATGCAGAACACAATTTAGGCAATAGTCCAAAATACAATGATAAATTGTTGGTGTTACAAAAGACACAAGCAAACTGATTGTCAGCTCCCACAGCTATAAGGAAACAGAGTAATATTTAAGAATACTCCTGTACTTGCTAATATTTATTTTAAACACAATAAACCCTGGAAAATTCAAGATGGAAAAGGACATCCCAATTCTCAATTATTTGTTAAAAATAGTAAAAGGATAAAACAAGATTCCCTCTGAACTTTAGTGTCACACATCAGAAGCTTTCCCAAAATTTCTATGACATGTTCCTGTTCTGAGATAATATAAGTTTACTGTTACATCAAATGAATTAGTTATACACAGTTAAAACAGACTTTGTCAGTGCTCTAAATTTAGGCTATTGGCCTGTAGCAAATTTAAGCTGAAATAAATGCGCCATACAATTTTGCCTTTGCGTGAAAATTATGGATGAAGAGGCCAAGACATACATAATTCAAATTCTCTTAGATTTTTTTTTAGCTGCCTAGAATAGTATTTCTAAGACAGACTGAAAAATGGTGCTTAGAGGATTGGTAAAGACATTGTGTTTTGAAACAAATACGCTCACAATATTTTAAATGAATACTTATATTTTATTTCAAATTTTGAAGAGGAGAGTGAAATTTTATTTAGTTATTTAACTATTTTTCTGCACACTGGCATATGAATTCAGGACATAAGTATGTAACAGTATTCATGTTACCTAACATATTCACAAGTACCATGCATATTGACACAAGACATTTTGGGAGAGTGTATATGGGGTGCAGAAGTGCAGCCTGGCTCCTTGGCTTTAGCAGCCTAAACTGCAGCACATCCCAAAATGATGCTAAAATGCATCACAAGGGATGTGTACAGACTAAAGGCAGAGTGAAAATTTAAGCCTACACATTTCTGTGTCTTTTTTTCCTGAGTTCTGTACAACAACCAGTGCTTTATTGCACATTCCAAAAGAAGAAATGGGAGTAGATAAATAAAGAAAAAGTGGAGTAAAATGCTGACCATATTAATGCAAATAGACCATATGAGGGACAGGAAGTCCTGATAGATTCTGTGGTAAGGCAATGGATTCTGTAACTATGGCAGACTCTCACTCCAGTCAGTGAGACATTTGAAATTTAGGCACTAGTATGGTGATACCACAAAAATAAAAAAGCAAGCACAGTTCTAAAACATATTAGGAGATATAGTTCCTTTAAAAAGAGAAAAATATGAACATACTAAACACCAGCAAAACAAGGTCTGAAATCCAGCCTGTGTGCAATTCTACCTACACACATTTAGGCAAGTAAAACATAATTTAGGTCTGGAACAGAGAAGGGTTTAATTTAGGTCTGGTGTTATATTGCTTGCCTTCAGAGAGGAAACTAAAATAGCTGGTTAAAAAAAACCAAAGAAGCTTCTCTTCTCAGTTTTATGTATGTTCTTCTACATGTACAAGTACAGAGACATGGCTGCAATCTGAATAATTTTAAATTGAGCTTGAGAACCATTGCTTTTGATAATTGGCTTACCATAAACATGGCTCCTAAATAGTTGATTAAGTTTATAGTCCTTTTATCACTCATAATTTAAAGTTTTGTTTCTTTAAGTTAATTGCAAATGTATCGCTTGGAGATTGAACTCTCAGGATTGGGGGGTTACTGAATTCTTACACTTCATTTCTCACCAGAACCCAGCACTCATGGCACATGTTGACTTCACCCCTTCTGTTTAATTAAGAAATGGTATTCAGCATTGCCTTTTGCAAGCCATGATCTTTTGTACATCTCCTTCATAATTATAACAAACTTCCTAGCCCCTCAGCTGACAAGCAACATTACAGGCCTGTCAGGTTTCTGGTGATAATGTCTTATTCTACAATGCTATATGAATAGCTGTCCTTTGAGGATCAGAAATGTACAATATGCACTGCTTCAATGTGTAAAGATAAGATTAAACTACAAGGAAGGCAATTAAATGCTTAGATCACATTAATAAAAGCATTTCCTCTGTTTACCTTGGTGTTATCATTGCCTACAACATTGAGCAGTGTGTTTGTTTTGCTGACTAAGACATGAACTAAAAACTCAAAAAGGGATTAAGGACCTGTTTTTCAAAGAAGACAGCCCAAACTACTTTTGTTCATTGCCTTTTTATTCTGATGTATTGAAAAATTTTGCACTTCAAGGGACAGATCTCTGTGTAGAAGAAACATCAGCCTGTCTACAAACAAATCAACATGCATTGAATTCCTTTGAACTTTGATATTTTTGCTGAAAACTGTGGCTCATTTTATAGCACTAATAACCATTAGTATTTTTCTTCATAAAATCATATTAACTTATTAATAAAAGTCATATTTATTTACCTCCATTTGACCACCATATCCTGTAACTAACACTGGTGGAAATCAGAGCCTCTCCAAGTTTAATATTTCTTTCAGTATTAAGATAAGTACATTTATATAATATGGCACTAGAATTGGTGCTATAAGGTACCTGCTTCTGTATGTAATGTAATGTAATGACATTTTTGGCTCTCTTTATTTTTAGTTTTAAAAGATTCCTTGAGTCTTTTTGATTGCTACTATCTGTTGTATTAGTCAAGTAGGTTCCAAAACAAAAGAGGCAATAAATTAGCCGGAAATCTATCTTTGAATTATTTAAAATCTTGAAGATTTTTTGACTTAGTAGTCATGGGCATGTTACCTAGCAATATTTCAGAAAAAAACCTGAGAGGGACTAGAAAAAGATAATTCAATATACTGGGGGGAAACCAATCCAATAGAGTGGCTGAAACCGGAGAGGCTCCTCAGTGTCAGCACAGCTACCCAAGCATTACTTCATTGTTTGCAAAGATGGTGCAGCCAGCAGAGCATCCCTGCAGAGAGCACCGGGTGCTGCAGAGGAGGCTCAGCTCCCTCTGCATCATGGCAGGACAGAGCTGTGGCAGCTCAGCCTCATCCCCCCAGCACAGCAGCCACACCAGAGAGGCTTCACAGCCCACCTGGCTCAGGGAACAAAGGACAGCTCTCATATTGCTGCAGGCTGACTAGCACGACAAGCCCTGTTAACTATCACAGTGCAAATAATACACAGGATAGTTAATAAGCCACAACTGATTTGTTTACTAAATATTTAGGCCTGTAAAATAGTCTCTGAAGGAAATGTGTCCACTGTTTGAGCTATTCAAAGGGAGGATGCATAGAACACAAGAAAATATTCAGTGGAGATAAGCCTATGCTTACAGGAACATCAACTGTCTATTAAGGCTGTTTGAAGTCCAGAAGATGAGTCAATTTACATGAAAGTTAAAAATGAGGAGTTATTTCTGTCAAAGTGTTTTCTGTTTCTGCTGAACTGTTAATACTTCTTTACAGCAGTAATAAGATTGGGAGTGGATTTGTTTTTTAAATGGAAAAATGGAAAAAATTTGGAAAAACTACACCAAATTTCTTTTATATTATGTGGAATGTGGTAAAAGAAAGGCCAAAAGATTCCCCTCTTGAGAGGCAATTATTTAGTTTTTGTGGGCACTGAAAAGTATCTAAGAAATCTATTTAACACATATATAAAATACAACTTCATTCAATAGGAGAGAGCATGGAACACGATCTTATGAAACACACGGACATAATGATGACACATTACAGAAACACCTGCCTATTAAGATCTAGAACTTATGTGAAAGAATTCCTGTTTTTTGTGAGGATAAACAAAATGTAAATACAATATATTTTTATCACACAATATAATTAAATCTTCAACATGCTCCATGTAGCCATCAGCACACTTACTTGGAAGGTGGTAACATTTTTAAATCAGAGTTCTGCCTGCCTTGCTCATTTTCTATGCAAGCTGTAATTTTTTCCTTTTTCTTTCCTTAGAATCAGGGCAAAACATCTCCTAAGCAGTCACCTACTGACAAGCAATTACATCCAATTGTGTAATAGCAAAGAGATGGAAGACTATTCCTCTATGAAAAAAGATTTGAAATTGTTGGTTTTGTTGCAAGGCTTTTAATGTGTTGCGTATAAATCTATATATGCAATTACAGTCACAGTGCAGCCACATGGTAACTTGATTAAAAGTTTGATTAAAGGAATTAAAACAATCAAGTTTTACACTGAGATACTGCAAGGAATGCTTCCATCAAATCTTGATGTGTCAGCAACCTTAGTTAGCACCAGAGCTCTGCCAAGGCCATGCTGTTCTGTAACACACTGACAGCATCACCAAAATTAGGATCTTCAAACTCTGTTAAGAATCAGCTTCATTTCCATGTTAAGGCAGTGAGATTTCTTTGGCAAGCTTTGCACATGTGGGTATTCCTCTAGTGAAGATAATACTCTATCTTCCAGACCAGGATTGCTAATGTGTTTACTGTGAGAATGGAGAGGGTAAAAAACCAAACTATCTCTGAATGGGTATTTTGTTTCTGTCCAGCTCTTGCTCAGAGTTTACACATAAAAAGATTCTCGCAGTAGCCAGCAAAACAAAACAGTACCTGATACCTACTGAAGAATCACTGTCCAGCCTGCTCTGTCAGCTAAAATGGTTCAGAATCATTAAGTGCCTCATAGTGAAGAGAGCAAATACAATTCCTTGCTTTGATCACAGGCAAAGGGTGGCATAACGACCTACATCAACAGCTGGCATTGCCAGTCAATAGCTGGTAGCAGCTCTAAACTGCTTTGTTACTGGTATCAGATGTAACGGCTCTGTTCTATACACAGAAAAATATTAGAATTTCTACATCAGTCAGAAGCCTGACCTGTAGATTATCAGAGAAAACAGCCTTACTTTCCTTCTGCCACAAGCTTTGTGTAATCTTCTGAAACTGAAGGAACATAGTTCAGATATTTATATTTCAACTTGCATCATCATGCAGTGAGGGCAAGACCTGTATCTGTGGTGCCCAAAATCAGTTTCAGGAGCAGAAAGAGCTCGCTGCCTGGGACTTGTGTTGAGAGTAAACCCATTTCCTGCAGTTTGCTCAAGAAACCTACTTAGGGAAGCTTAGATAGGGTCAAATTTAAAAGATAGCTTAGGTCTAATTAAAAGTCTATGCATTGCATGTATATCATGCAATGTAGAGTCTATATTCCTATACCTCCCTTTAGAGCTCAGCTTTTTGTCCCCTGTTTGTCAAATGCTTTTAAAAAGTCATTGCTAATCACAGCTCTTTTATTGTTTGTTTTTTGGGTTTTTTTATAAATGGTAATTTAGTTTCTTCCATTTTCATTTGAAGATAAACTTCCAAACGAAAATTGATAGCAGGGCTTGTAAAACTGCCAAGAAACATTTTCCTGAAAAACGTTGCTTATTCATGGTTTCTCCTACTCCGTTAGCTTAGGATGCTTATTCAAGTTTGGAGGATGGAGGTTAACAAATAATCTTAGTGGCTCTCCTAAGCATTTAAAGGTCACTTGAGAGAGTCTGATTGGAATGATTGTAACTGAGATTAGTCTTCAGCTGATGAGAAATAAAATGAAAAGGGCAAGTTGTTCAGGAATATAAAGGAGACGTGCCAGAGAGTACTTGCCTTGTTTCTGTATAAAGCAGCACATACTCTCCTAGGCACTGGTGTAGTGAATCTCTAATAATTACTGTAGTAAACAATAGCTTTTAGATCAATTCTGTTCTCATTCATAATCTACATTCAAGATAAGGGTTTGTTCTGCTCCTTTTAAAAGCAATTTCTTTAGAAATTTTAGAAATAGATGCACATAGAGACCTCTTGAAAAGAAAAATTTCTATGAGGAATTCCAGTCACCAGCTTGGAAGTTTCCCACCATAAGCATAAGAATGCACATCATGTAACATATGACTACATTTATGTATTATAGACCCTGAATAACTGACTTGTTAATTTTGCTCTTCCTTCCATTTTTTGTGGGACAGCAAATGTTCTGCCAGCCATTATCCTGAGTAAAATTTTAACTGATGGATTCATTTTCATTTATGCCTAAGGAATTTTCACATAATTGTAAGCTGGAAAATATTAGATAATTAACATTGGTGATAAAACTGCATTCTACTGATTACCCTGTTCCACGTATATGCTTAATTGTCAACATTGAAATAGCTTTAACTGCAAATAGACATCGTCCATTAGCCAACCAGACTGCTCGATGAGAAAAACACAGACATTTTAGCTGTTATTTGGAGATGAGAAGAGCATAATTATCATTTAAATAGGCAGTTTTACATTTCTTTTCCACTCAGAATCCCCCCCCAATAAAAATAGTTCTGTTTAATTTTTGGGGACAAGGAAACAACATTGTTTACAATAACAGTGATATTGAAGTCTCTTAATGCTCTGTCCATCCAGAACCATCACAGTGTTTTGCAAAGATAAAAAACATCTTCATTTCCATTTTTGGAATGGAGGAAACACACAGAAGAGAAACAATTCACCTTGTGGCTGACAGGGTATGTCTTGAGTTAGTGAGCAAACCTTACAGTAGAGAGCTGAAATAGAAAGAACACAGTTCTTGGATCCACATGGAAAAGCTTTTTCCTACATAGATCACATTCATTTAAAGCAGAATAGGGAAATGGGGATATGCACTGTTCCCTCTGCCTTGCATCCCAGTTACAAATACCAAAGAAAGCACAGAATCTATAGCAGCCCTGTGATCCCTTTGTGTGCAAATTTTCCAACTGGACTTGTCGCCTTTTTCTTCAAAAAGGTGGGTGACAATTAAAGTGAAACTTCTGCTGGAGGGGCTGACAAAAGAGCTCCATTCCTGGTGCATGTTTCTGTGGCTCTTCCTTTGGTCAGTCTAACAGTGTCTGATTTTTGATGGCACTTTCCCTTCAAATCTCAGAAGCTGTTTTGATGCCAGTGACCAGAACAGTTCCGAGAGGAGCTGAATGAGCCTCCCAAGTGCAAAGCATTTTCACCCCAGTGCATTCAGTCCTACTCTCTCTATAGGCTCCATTTGATGACAGAATTATATTCCAAGCTATTGAGCATTTGTGTTCACTCAGTCTACTGTTTCAGCCTGCTCTATCTATCACTAGGGTTATTTCCCTGGGTGGCTGTTTCATATTTTATTAGAAATGACAGCTCTATTATTAACAAGAAAAAAATATAGCATGAAAGAAAAATAGAAGTACTAGCTCTAAGATCCAGGTGCTAAAGAATGTGAAACTTTTATCTGGTGACACAGGAAATGGCTGGATCTGTAAAATATTTTCTACTTGAATGGTTTATTAAAACTGACACCAGTACAACAATTACTACCAATTATTTTGTCAGTGTCTATTCCATTCAAAGTGAGAAAGTTAGTAGCAGAAAAAAATACATAAAACCTCAAAGTGCCTGAAGACTATTTTACTAGGGGTCATTTGGTAAGCATGGAGGAAGAATTTTCTCTCCAGATTACTGGTTCAAACCAACACCTGATACAATCACAAAAATAAATCCCAGCAGGTATTTTATGGTAGCTTGTATAGGTTTCTAACTATATGATCCACTGGTTAATAAAGCCTTTGGTGCCAGAAGTTACATTTCATGCTTGGGTCAAGCCTGTTAAGTCTATTAAGGTCTCAGTTGCCTCCTGTATGGACCACCAGAGCCCAGAAGAAATTACAAAAGCTACTGGCCTGGGGCTGCTTCTATGTTCAATACACATCTTACAGATATATGAATCTGAGAGCAGTGCAGGCCCTGCAGGGGAGGGGTGAAAAAAAGCAAAGCCACTCCAACTTAGAACCAAATATAGAATAAAAAGTTACCTAATTTTGATACAGAGGACCTTGACGTAATACATTTTTACAACCCTCATTTCCAGGATTTAAAGCCAGAAAGATCCATAAGATCATATTAACCTTGTGTGTTTCACAGACCACTACATTTCACCCAGTTATTCCTGCACTGGGCCAAATCACTTGTATGTGACTAAAGCATTATTTTCAATCTTAACTTCACAAACACCAGTGGAAAATCCAGCACACTCCAGAGCTTCAGTTTTATATTCTGGTAGTTAATAGGCCCCACTCTCATATATATTTCATATTTAATATCCAACCCCAATCTGTCTAGTTTCAGCTTTCAAGCACTTGTTGTGTCACCATGTTCTGCTGGATTAAAATAAATTTTTACTCGCAAAGAAATTACACAATGTAACTAACGTAATTCAGGACTAAATCTGTAATGAGAAAGTGTTTTCTCCACCCCTCAAAGGGTTCTAACTAAGTTTAAAAAGACACGTTACAATAACAATTGAATACCAGCAAACCTGAGCACATTTTTCTAGTCCTATTTAGAAAAAATCATTCTTTTTGCCTTCCTACCTAAAAATGGTCACAATCTTGAATTATTTCCATTCAGGACAAAAAAGCAGGCAAAGATTATATTACCCACAGAGGAATGAAGGAAATGAAACAGAAACAATCAAACCAAGGAACAAAAGGAAAAAGTCTGAGAACCATTTTTAAGGACAGGTCTTGAGAAGGACATTAAATTAAGGCCACAATCTCATTAGCATTCAAAACTTCTGGTTGCTCTTGTGAATGTCCTCAAGACTCAAGAAAAAACAGGATTTTGCAGGCACACAATCAAAGCACAGATGTTTGCCTTGACCACAAAACAACTACTTAGTGATATATTAATATTTTTAAATGCCTCTGACACTCATCAAAGATAATTTAATGAGCCCAGATTGTACATTTATTATCATCTGAAATTTTTCATGAAAGATGATAAACAATGGAAACTTCTTTCAAATGAGAGAATCATAACTTGAAAAATGTATTCTTATGAAATGAAACATCAACAAGAGCTTAGAAAGCCTTAGAAAGCCATGTGGCATTCTTGAAAAATCAACCTAAGTTCTAGGATACAGGACTGGTGGGATTGGGTTGTTGTCACAGCTAAAGCCAAGAATTTGAATTAAATTATTGTGGGAGCCTTGTTTTGATCATCCTGCCACCTATTTAGAATCAAGACCACAATCCCACAAACTGCAAGTTAAGTAAAAAAGAGTAACAGCAGGTCCCAGGTAGAACATGACAATGCAACATCTAAACATAAACAGAGTTTCCAATGAAATAAATACATCCTTACAAAACTGAGAACAAGCTAACAGAGCCTAGCCCTTGCTCAGTACATCCAAAATCTCAAAACTTGCCTAAACACATATTTTCAAGTGAATATTATGCTAAAACAAGTCATTCCTACTCAGTAATGCAAAGCTTGGAAGGGCAGCAAACCTATCCACTTTTTTAACTCAATCAGCACTTCCTTCTTCCCTTTATTTCTGCATTTATATCATCAAAGCTCTTCAGTGAACAGTTTGATGCAATACCAAGTATCGTTACTGCTGCCATTCAAAGCCAGAAGCTCCCTACTGTACACCAACTGATAAATATTATCTAGGGCTGCAAACACCTATATTCATTTGCATCACAACAGCAGCACATTTATCTAAAGAGAAAATTATAATTTGGGGTTCAAGGGCAGAATGGCAATAAAATTAGTAAACCTATTGGAATCTTTTCTAGGTTTCCTTAATCCTGTACCATTACACATATATGACTTTACTTTAAATTTTAACTACATTTGGAACTGCCACTTTTCTGTTAAAATGAGGCTTCTAAAGCAAATGGTGATGGCAGAAGAGTTTATTGCTGATGAATCTCTGAGTACCAATTCTCCCAGCGGGTGCAGCTCGGAACACTTCCGAGATATTCTTGTGCACATTAGGATTTCTCAGGCTTGAAAGTTCAGCGCAAAAAAGAAGTGGTATGTTCTCATGCCTCAACCCCTAACTTAGTTTGCATATGAATAAGAGTCATCCTTTGGAAATTTGCAGCAACAGGCTAGTGACTAATGTATGCGGAAGAAATTGAAAGCACTGACTCCTGTAGATCAGGATTTCAATAGCATTTTTAAAAGACTTCAGCCAACAAAATTGAACCACATAGGCATTTGGTAAAAGCAGCATTAGTCCAAGTTGCTGGTGTGCATAATTAGGAAATACTACATGTGCTGTGTATGCCAGGCATCCTGGAGCAGCCTCAGTCTTTGGCAGGCCTTGCAGTCTTTCCGGAGGATACAAACCACCGAGTATTTAAAAGCATTCATTAACCTAAGGAGTCTCATTTATTAGTTGCTCAACTCAGGACATCTTATAACTAATATCCAGAAGCACCTTAGACCTTATCTCTTGACTGATAGTAAAGAACTGCTCGTGACAGTGATACAAAAGCTCTGATCTGCTCTGAATTCCCACAAAGGTACTATTCAGTGCCACCTTCTCTGGGAAGTCTTAGGAAGATTTGGTGCGGGGTATTAAGGCTTGATCTACATAACTTCTTGGAGGACAAAAATCTTTCTTAGGAATGCAACCCCTCAGGTTGTGAACAGAAGTGTTATTTCAAACTTGCTTTCAATTTGCAAGCAGAACAACTTTCTAATTTACTTCAGGTTAGGTCAACCAATTTATCAAACAGATTAAAGTCCCTGCATCTGCTAAATCACTTTTGTGGAAACTCGTTATGGAGCTCAAGCACAAAGATTTGCAGGCAGTTTTGAAGAGGCAGCAGAGAGCAGTGATGATCAGCCAAGTGCACCACTGAAGATGGTCTGAGCTACAGAAACTGGCACTGATTACGGCAGATTAAGGTGCTTTCCCAGTCTGTGCTGTGAAAACAAATGTATTCAACCACTTCAGGCAGACCCAGGGAAAGATGCACGACTGCAGCCTGATTGAAGAATAATTGTATCTGTACATCCTGCCATGATGGGTCAAATTTATAACCACTGGACATTGTTATATAATTTCTACACTTTTTCTGTGGATACTCTCCTAGACAAACCTGCCAGAGGACCTTGGCAGAAATGAATTGGAATACCATCCTGATGACTTGGAGGAGTTGTTGATATTATTTGGAGACAAGATGATTTGCAACACTATTTTGAAATATAAGCTTTAATAAAGAAAACAGTAATTGCATGCTTATAATTTCACTGATTACAGAACACAGCTTGCAGCTTTCCAAATTATAGTTTACAGAAATGGTATCCTGAATCTTTTAATCTGTGCTTCTTTCTAAGCATCCATTCACATGACTTGTCCCCCCACAGTAGTTTATGAATTTTGCAAAACTGCTTTTATACAGTCCATAATTCTTGAAGGAAAATGAAAACTATTTTCCTTCAAAAGGCATTTTCTCAGGGTAAATGACGCTCTATGGGAGGCTCAGCCAATTGCAGTCCATCAGAGCCACATACTGTTCTACCCTCTTTGATTTAACCAAGTAAACCTCATGAATCTAACAAGTAGCATCCAAAAATATTTGGTGTTTGCAACAGCATAAATTTAGTAACATTGTAATAATTGCATAATTATAGATTAAGAAGAAACTGGCAAAGAGGTGACTAACTGCACATTTTTCCCCTTCAGTAGTGGAGTTAAAAGCACCCATTTCCTTATTCAAAGCACAAAATACATTCTTCTTCTAAGGTTATTTAATTTATACTGTTGGTAAAATTTTGCTCTTCTACAAATTGATTTACTCTATGAAGACACAAAGCAGCAGTATTAAAAAAAAATAATCTTTGTCTTTTATTTGGAACTACAATGTACAAATCAAAGCCAACACTTGGAGTTCCAACAGTTATATTTTTGTTTGTTTTTAAAATCACATCCCTTCTCTCAGATGGATGAAAGCCTTTTCCCTGCCTGGAATGACTTTTATCATGGAATACAGACTAAATACTCCATGCCTCACTCAGCACTCGTGGTAGCCAAATAAATTAAAAAATTACATAAATCCAAAGAGTTTACAAAATATGAATGTTTTGGTAGAAATTCCCTGTGTCTTAAGGTAAAATTTATTTCTTTCTTCTTGGTTTAAATAATTACACTAATTGCAAATATTGCATTTTTCTTTTTTACAGGTACCAAATTTTGGGTTCAGACAGGTAGTCATCCTCAGGCTCATCACCAACTAAAGACCTTCTGGAGATTAGCAGGAGAGATTTCTCTCCTCGGTGTTGTACATAATGTACAACACCGAGAACTTTGTCACCATCTTCTCCTGAAGCAGAAAATGAAACTTCACCTCCCTATTCTCTTCAGCAGGTTTTCTTCCTAAATCTGGTCTACCAAATCTCCCTGGATAACAAAGTTCAAGTAAGATTGGATTTGTTTCAATTTGAAGGATCACTCAGTCTCTAGGCTCCATTCAAACCCCAGCCTTTCCACTGAGAATCATCTTAGAATTTTCAAATTACTTTATCATAGTCTCTTAAATACGTCCCCAAAGCACACTCATTACAACATGAAAACCAAACAAGGATAGGATTCTTAATGAAACAATCAAAAAACCCTCACATAATGGTAAATTACTCAATCCAAAGTAATAGCATGTACCACCACCACAATCAGCACCAACCACAGCCCTCCTACGCCCTGCCTTTCCCAGTCCTCTCTTTGTTTCATATGCAGAGGCAGAACCATTTCCACCACCCACCTGCTTACCAAAATCATCCTCATTAACTCAGCATCTGTAGCTCATTGACACAGCTCCTCCTACAGCAGCAAAGCAAGTTCTTGTTCCAAACTATGCAGTTTCTTACTCATTCAGTTATTGGCTCAAGCCAATGATTCAGGAAGAAGAAATAGACCAAAAATAAATAGAGTAATAAATGTTAAAATAAATTTTGAGGATAAAGAAAACAATGAATGAAAATGAGAGCTTTGTTTAGAAAATGTCAAGAAAGTTGTGTTCTTAGGAAATTTTTTTTCTGGATTATATTTGGCCTCAAGCACCAAAAGCATTAATCTGAATTCAGAGTAAAAGGATCATCCAAAAATACATACATGTTCATTTTTGTGATGCAGAGCAGTTATCTCATAGCAGAAAAATGAATGGCTTCACACATCTTCTGTCATATTGAAGTAAAATTGAACACTAACTTGATTTCAACCTGCATCTCTTTCTGTTAGTGCAGTCTCAAAACAAAATACAGGCACAGGCTCCATTTCTGGGGAGAAGTAACAGAAGCTGTTACTGCTGTACTCTCTGTTCATGTCATGGATATGGGTTCATCCAGCTTTCAGTGTCTATGGATCATCCCTATTAGTGCTACTGAGTATTAGAAGCACCACTGGATGAGCAAGTAGCTCTTTCATTTCTAGACTTTTTCATTAGACTTTTTCATTAATCAAATATCAAAACAGAGATGTGCACAAATATTTTAATAAGCTATTTTATAGTTCTACATTTTTGTTAAATAATAAATAGCTCATTATGCGATAATGCACAGTGGTAATCTGTTTGTGGCTGCTAATGAATTGTATCTATGGAATTTCAAACAATATCTTATTATTCTTCTAATATTAGAAGTAAATAATTAAATTAGCAGAAGAAATTTAGAGCTAATATACTGAGACACTGCTCAGTGCTTTAGAGGAATCCTTTAGGCCATGCAATAGATTCAGAACTAGAAATACAGTGCTGCCAAATGCACTGCTCTGCCCCAAGCCCCACGGCTGGAATCCAGCCTGACAAGCACAGAGCAGGGGCACAGCTGGAAACAGACCCTGGACAAGCCCCTCATAGGGATTTTGCCCTGATTCAGCCAAAAGGACACCATTTCTCATTGCATTACAACAGAAAAGTTCTTAATACAGAAATGTCCCCCAAAACTAGAAATACCAAGCAGTATTTTCTGGATTGATGTCTCAGCTATTTAAAGTCTTCTGGTATGAGTGCAACTCTGGATCCACTGCTAAACAGGCCTTTTGAATTTCATTCCCAGAATTCTGAGAGGAACAACATCCCATGCAGCATCATCTGACACCAAAGGTTTTATTTGTCTTATTTATTTTATATTCTTGGACTTCTCTACTGTGGTATTTATTTATTTATTTTAAATTTCCTTGTGTTTATAATTCACCTTCTTTGTAAACAGGTTGTGGCAGACATCCAGCTCTGTGTTTGGGGTTCTAACCAGGAATGTCTGAAGCCCTGACAAGAAACGTCCAGCTCATCACAGCAGCAAAGTACAGCTAAAAAAATTCTGGATCATATTAATCTCATCTTAACACTGCGATATAGTCCAGTTTCTCTGCAGGAGAGGAAACTGCAGCTCCTGAATCATATGCCCTGCAGTCCTCTCTCCAGGATTGTGCTTACCTGGCTGTCATTGGGATGATCCTGCAAGATTGAAAAGCAAAGATGGATAACAATCTTAGCAGGACCACTGCTGGCAATGAAGTACACAGGATAGAACTACAGCCAGGATGGCAAACATGGAAAGGTGAAACGATGGGATTAGCTGTGCAGAAGTTCTGGAGACCTGTCCCACAACATGCAGCTATGCTGCAATGAGGTTGTGAACTGACCAGGTAGAAAAACAGATAAGTGACATGAACACATAAATAGAAAATGGTTAGGGATACAGCTGAGCTCACTGGTGTGAAAGGATATCCTGTTCAGACCTGATCAAGCGCTTAATGACTGCTGTGAGCATATTATCTAGAGTACAAACAGGGGTAGAGTGGTCAGTTAATCTGATGCTCTTGAGCAGACACAGATGTGTTTGTTCACATTCAGACCAGTATGAACATGAACTGGAGTCACACAAACCAGCAGTCACAGATTTGCCTGGAGTGCAAGCCTTTATTCTTACTATTTTCACATGTGTATAGTATTACCTGTACTGTTACTTTCCTACATCCTTCCTTACCTCATCACCAAGACAATTTATTACATTGCCTTGTACTTCTAGAGGGCTGAACAGTGTCATTTAAATGATTCAGCATTTAAATGTTTAGAAAATTTAGCAGTTTTGAACTATCTATGTATTGGATTAATTGCTAACAAAAAGCTCTGTGATTCCCACTATAATCTATTTGATGTGGTAAAATAATGAATATGTAATTCTGTAGACACTTCTTACTGTTAGAAGTCTAACTCAAGCTGAATTGATACATTCTAATGGTTTCATGCATGTGTCAGTAGAGCTTAGCCTGAGAAAACATTATTATCTTTATTAACACTTGGTAAGATTCCGTGTGCCGGACAGATCTGCTGCAGCATTGGACAATGGGCTCTGAGCTGAAACTCCTCACTAATACATTTGAAGAAGCTATTAAATAAGCCATGCTGGCAGTCTGTGCATTCATCTTCATCAATTACATTTTTTCTTTTATAGTATTTTTAGGCTTAGTTTAGTCAGTATGACAACACAGAACACACATATAGATGCAACATAATTAACTGAAGACACGCTGTCATGCAAGAAGGATGTCAGTTGACCTAGCTTTAACCCCTCATGCCTTTGAAGACTAAATTAGCTCTGTGAAATTTATTGAAGGCACAGCATTGTAATCATGTTTGACTTGGAAATTAGCCAAATATCCACCACAAATTCACAGGAGTTTAGAATAAAAGTGTGCCCCAGTTTCACATGACTGGACTGCAATACAGGGATTAGACATTTTGAAATCACTATTAAGGAGAATCACTGTCTTTTCCTTTAAGTAGATGACATTTACGTTATCCTTCACACTAAAATGGTCTGGCTAAAAAGAAAGCTCATCTATACTCTCTATATAATAATTTTGATGTATGAGTAATACATGTTATTGCTTTCTTCAAGACGAAAATTGACAAGGAAAACTCGAAGACTATCATCAGCTTCTATTAATGTTTCCTGACATCTCTCTGACATACTGACACCATGGATATTGCTTCAATATGCGTCATGAGAAATTTTTCCAATGAATTTTAAAAACTGAGTTTAGCCACCATCATGGGAGCCTGCTGCAACACTATCTGTCAGGAAAGAAACTAAAAAAAATTTCACCACAGAAATTTCATTGTATGAAAATACTGGCAATATGATTTTTTGTCCTGGAAATATCATTAAACTGCATTTCAAATACACTTACTTAGTTCGCCATCATGTGATGTGATGTACCAACTGCTAAACCAGCAAATAACCTTGCCTACTTCAAAAGATCTTCTGAAAAATAAATCTATTTATTTGGGTCTAAAACTCTTGAGATCCCTGTGGAACGTTTGCTGATCTGCAGCAGCTGCTAGGGTACAAAACCAAAACACTTTAGGCTACCATTATCTCTGCTAGAATTCTTCCATTTGGCTACTCTTGGAGTTCAGAGGTTCATTATATTCCCAAGAAGATATTTATGATGAGAAGACATTGACCAGAACCTTCATGTGGACCTTTCTCATACAATAAACACAATTTTTAGCTTGAAAGAAAGATCTCTTGGATGCTATCTAGACTGCTTTAAAAAGTATATTAATTGCAGAGCTGAGAATGATGCTTTAGAAGGATGGTAAGGTATTCCTGGATATTTCCTCTAATGACATTCATAAACTAACAAAATACTTTTTAAAGACAGGTGGTGACTGAATAAACAACTGAACATCTGTTTCTGCAATAAGAAATTAAATGCTCAATACACAAGCCCAAGATGATAGTCCAAGAAATCAAATTTAATTTTATGATTTTAAATCTGGAGGATGGTAATTTTAGTCAGATGTTAAAAAAACCCCAAAAAACAAAATGGATGTCTGCAATAAAAAAATGAATAAAATTAAGGAAGTAAAAAAAGTAATAAAAAGTGCTCAGAATGTATTACTTCCAAGGACAGTAACAGAGAAGCAGCAATGTCATTTTTTCTCTTGCTTTGTTCTACAGAGCACTGTAAGGCACCTGTTCCCTCATGTTATGGGCTGAGAAATCAACAGAAAGGGACAGATCATGAGGGCAGCTGCCAAGTGACACACAGGAGACTGGCTCCAAGACTGGCCACCTTCCTTCAGTGTCTACTTTTATATCTCACTCTTTTCCTTTCTTCTGCCTTTCATAGGTTTATAAACTCATCATATTTAAGAGGAAGCTGGTAGCTGGAGAAGCTGAAGAGAGGGGTAAAAGCTTATTGCTCAGAAATTACTAATCTAGCAAGAAAATCTCTTATATCAAAAAAATCTAAGTCCTGGACCTTATGCTTGACTAAGAAGATCCATTCCCACGTGCAGCTCTTTATAAATATGTGCCATCTATCTCCCAAGCTCAATGTTTAATCCAAGCACTTTATCTGGCCTGCAGAGCCCCCATAAATCCATTCACACAGTTGGTGACTTTCCAGCATCCTTAATGCCAGGGTACCTATTAGACAAATGCAGTGTTAGATCAGTGCCCACTGCTGTCTCCATTACAAAAGCTCCTACAGGTTCTATCTGTTTTCCAACCACTTACACCACAGTTCTGATTTCTTTAAAAGATGAAAAATAGTGTATTTATCTTCTCAATTCCTATTACTTTTGTTAGACCATTTACACAGTTTTCTGAAATTAGCTACAATGTGTGGGATTATAAAAGCTACACTAGACCCTCAGAATGCATTTTGGAAACACAAGGAAAATAGTCCCCCAGGTTGTGTTCATTATCAGAAACTGCAAAACCCTGATAAAGAAAATTGGGAAATAAATAATGTTTATATGCAGTTTCTGTTTCACAAGGGGAAGATGTTTGTCAACAAGCACAGCCAGAAATAGTAGCCAATTTTTTATATGATGGTGAAGGGATTTAAGCAAGGCTGCTTTTGGTTTTTTTTAAATCCAGAGAAAAATATTTTTATAACTTAAAGTTTTCCTGCTTTCTTCATCTATATCAGTTAGTTTAATGGAAGATATAACGGCTGAAAACCTTAGCAAACCAGACATGAGCAAAAGAAAAGGGAAGCAAAGCTCTGGAATTCTTCTAGAAGGAAACTTGAAGCATGGAACATCTCAGGCAGCAAGCTCCCTGTGAGCAGCCAGGAGACAGCCTTAGCACAGCAGTCCTGAGTGCTCACACGTTCCAGAGCATCAAGTGCCAGCCTAAGGAACTCAGAGCACCAAACATGTTGGCACAAAATGTCCTTGAATTTTTTATTTTCATTTTGGGGAGTTTGGGCATTTTTTAATTTAAGAGACGTAACTGTGTTCAAAACCATATTTTTCAAAAGATTAAGAAAGTGAGGTTTAGATATTTTGTCATCAATCCTTTTTAGAGGATCTCATGACCATCCCTCAGCCACCTCAGTGTGCATACACATTTCACTTTTGCTAGGGAAAGAAGTTTTATACTGATAAAAAAAATAAGCACAAAAATATGTAGTAACTTGCCCAGAGCAGAAAGGAACCTTTGCAACCAAGCCATTCAATGCCTTAAACACAAACATCCCCTTGATCCTGTACATAATTAAGAATTGAAATGAAATGCCACTGCTTTATTGAGGTCACATCTTAATTTTTAATTTTTAACTTAATTGTTGAAGTTTACCCATATAGTTCATTCAGTAATATATAATATATAAACTTTTATAGAGTTAACAATGCTTTTTTCCCTGCCACATCCTGTTCCTTCACTACAGTGATAAGTTGACCTGTGATACCTAACAAAGAAAAACCTAGCAAGCACATGTGGTTGTATTGTGCAGATCTGCTGAAGTCACAGAGGGTCTTAGACAGGCACATTATTAACAATTAGCCACTTACTGTAAATTCTAGCTGACACATCTCATTAAATATAGGCCAAAATAGACTTTGGTGATCGAACCTCATTTTTAATAGCTTTTCCCAGCATTCTGCCAATTGTTGTCAGGAAGCTGAAAATTACTCCTACCACTAGGATGCCCACTTTATTCTTGCTGACTGCTGAGAAATTTCAAAAGGCTGGCCTGCCTCCTCTGTGCCTGATAAAGGTAAAACCCAACCATGTGCCTATGATGGAGATAGGCTTTTAAAAACCTCCCAGCAGGCAGCATGAAGGGAAGAGAAGTAGGGGGTAAAAAGAAAAATATTTTCTTTTGTTGTTACTTCTACATAAGAGCCCAGAGTGACTTATAACATTGACTGCCCCCTTCTAACACAATTTTGATGTGGGACTGAACAACTGGTCTAGTGTCCAGAATCTAAATGGCAACTTATTGTTGAAATGTCTGCAATTACTTTCCACCTCCACAACCAATCAAAAAATAAATGAAAGTAAATTTTTCTTAACTATCAAACTTAGCCAAAGATACTTTACTAGATGATTTTTTTTCTTTTTTATTTATTTTTCTTTCCCCCCAAGCCAGTTTCCCATACTGAAAAAGGATTCTATGTCCAAATGGATGTAAGAAATTGCAAATTTAACTTACTTAGCAGAGTCCTCTGTATTTTACAATCTCATTACCCAGACATAATTATCTTAGCTCCAGTAATCTCTTCAGTCTTAGTGCTTCCCAACTTTGAACAAGTATCAGAACCAAAGTTGTGTCCTCTGGCTTAGTAGCATTGGTATAGTTTCAGCAAATATTTTATAGACAACATTTCAACAGATCAAATTATGTGGCAGAGCACAACAATACAAGAAAAAGCACTTATTAAGCTCTCTACATACAGAGATAAATGTCAGTATCTTACTTGTCAAGATTTTGGAGTTTCTTCTTTGACCCTAATTGTTTTCATGCAAAGTATTCATGGCTGAGAATATGTTTCACCGTGAGCACATGCAAAATATAGAGATCACATGTTTGTTCTGGCTAGAAAGGAGCTCACTGAAGGGCCCAAATACAATCTCCTGCTGAAAGCAGGGTTAACTATAAGCTCAAACTAGGCTTCTCAGGCTTTTTCCCAGCCAGAGTTTAAAAAGCCCAAGGAATCCACAAAGTCTGGGACTACACAATCTTCCAGGAAGCCTGTCCCAAATTTTAACTGCTCTCAAAATGAGAATTGTTTGGTTTTTTTCTATCCAGTAAAAATCAATCTGTTTCTTCAATCAAACTTCCAGCCTAGGCAGATGTGTACAGTTTATCCAAAAACAGGCTGAGGAAGCAGGTAAATGTCCAATTTGTTCAGAGCGACTGAGCCACTGACTGAAATATAAAGGGTAATAACCATGGCTCCAAAGCCCACTACCTTCCATTCTTTACAGTTTGTAATTATTTCTGCATAAGTCCCCAGTCAGGCCAACAATGCACTGATCCCTGTCTTCCAAATATGCTATTCTGACTCATTTGGCAAATACATTCAGTGAACACAGCTTTTTTAGCTCCAGTATTCTCCCATCTGTCTGTTTAAGAACACATTTTTGGCAAAAACTTCTGGATCTATAAAAAAATAAAACACAAAACAAAGGGAAATGGATTAGTAAGTATGGGAAGTTTGTTTAGCTAGGTTGCTGCCACGTTTAAAAAAACAATGATCTTTAAAGAGAAGTTAGTTATGTGCAAACCACTGCACTAAATGGAAAAATTAGGAATAAAGCTTCAGAAGCCTCCCACATTTTGCTTCATAAGTATTCAGGTGTGAATGTGAAAATCACTCATCTGTGTTTCCCTGGCCTTGATTCAGCCAAGACCTTTTAATGATGTTTTTAAAGACATAAATGTGACCTTCTCATGGAAAATTTTCTTTAAAATCATTCTTCAGTGATCTAGCGAAACCATCTATCTAAACAGAAAAGATTCTCACTGGGAAATCTGCAGCAGAAATTGGCTATTGCAGCATCTCCAAGTTTCCTCTGGGATACGTTTCCAACAAGGGCAAGAACCTTGTGAGAAATGTATCCCAGAGGATATTTTTCCCACAAGGGCTCCTGTCTTCTAACTGGTGTCTTGGTGTTTCAGATCAAAGACTGTGTATTCACTCCATTTTCTGCTTATTCTCGAGACATTCAGGAGCAGTTTCTGTCTAGTGATACACTGCTATGGGAAAAAGGAGAATAATCACAGGAAATATATGCAACCATTTAAACAGTTTCCTCTAATGAAACTTAAGAAAACTGCCATTTGGATTCTCAGCTTCAGAATCAGAAGTGGTAAAACCAGCAAAGAAATTTTAATTCACACACACAAAGCATTCTAATGTTTTTTCCAATACAAATGTTCTTTTTGCTTGTCCAGTATTGCTCTTTCTATATCTCCCTCAAAACAGAAAAATATTTAGAGAAAATATTTAGAGAAAAAACCCTTCCATTTCTTCTTCCACAACATGTACTGCAATGAAAAATGGACCCTTCACTTTGCCTCTCTTGTGTGTGGTTTAGCTGTCACTACCAACAGCTCCCACCTGTGCACATGTGTGGGAGGCACTGCTGGGCTGCTGAGGACCACAGAGGAACACAAACCAATTTATGCTCACAGCACCTGGGGAACCCTAATACTGTCTTAAAAGGAAGGAAAGTGAAGCAAAATAACAGTGTAAACTCAGGTTGATTTCCTGTATTTAGCTGGATTCTTGAAAATAAGAATCATGATGTGGGCCAGGAATATTTTTTGGATATTATTTTACTGAATATGAAGTATTTAGAGAAAAACTGTCTAATCTTGCCGGAAAACAAACCCAGATATTCTGCCATATGGAAAGCTTCTCAAATTCTCTAATCTGATTCACATGGGCTATTTAGGTAATTAACTAAAGCTGTTTAAAGAAAGGTAAAGAGGGAATATCAGAAAAGGAAGCCAAGCAGCTCACAGATATAGCAGCTACATCATGCCTCCTGCAATCACCAAAGGAGACATTATGGTAATGATGATCAGGGTAGAAGCTCGACAGAACTCGGGGGCTGAAGGAATCCAGCTAGCTCACCATGATGGAAATCTCTGGAACAGAGGAAAGGCTGCATGACCTTCCCTGAACCAGAGATGTGTCTCCTTGGCTGTGCTAGAGGAGCTGAGATAGCTCGCCACCACAACTCCCCCAAACAGTCTAGAAGTTGGATAAGGATGAGACCTTTGCCCACAACAGCCCATTTTTGCTATTATTTTTGCCACTGTAAAAAGCCACTTACTGCCTCAAAATTACTTCCTGGCCCCAGTTATGAAAAAAAACTATTGACAGTTGCAGCAAGAAGCACTCATAAGGATGGTCTGCCATCCACAGCCTGAATGAAATCTCAAAAGATAAGGAGTAACTGCTCTAGTGAATTTGAAAATCAGAATCTTAAATGGTTGTATTCTTCTCAAGTGTATGATGTTTGGGACCAGCTCAAGCTGAGCAAGCCATAAGGCTCTTCAGACCAAGCACTAATTAATAGAAGTCATGTAAAATACTGTTTTATTCAATAAAAAAGGTCTTGCTCAGCCTCCCAAAGCTCTGTCAGCAGAGCTCTACATGTGGCATTTTTCTCTGAACAAGGAAGTGAACTAAGGCTTCTCATTTCTTGGCTAACTTCATTTAAAGAAAGAATGAGATTGGTGCCAAAAAGCAATCAATGGATTCCCAGTCAAACAAAACACCGAACACCATGACTTGAATCCAGTCACTCATGTATTTAAAGTTACGAATGTGTGCAAGTGCCTTGTAGGGTGAAGGTCTAATTACCAGGTTTTTTTGGACTAAACTCTAGCTAAATCCAACAAATAAATGAACATACACTTGAGAACTCAAAGTTTATTTAATGATAAACTCCAAAATCCTGGTTTCCTCCTTCTTTGCAGCCACACACATCGTCTTGGAAAGTGTCCTTCTTCCAAAATGGTATTTGAAATAACTGTTTCAGTCTGGGTTCACCTCTCTAAAAATGGCCCAAAATCTCATGATACTGGAAGAGTTTTAACAATAAGTCAATATCAAATTAGGGTTTGGGTAAAACAACTAAACTCTCAAAAATGTGTAATAAATCAGGACAAAAAACTGTAGCTCAGGAATCTGGCCAAAGTGCTTTCAAGTCTTGCTAAATAGTTTAGTAGGCATTGTCAGAAACCTGTGATGATTTTTTTTCTGCCCTTTAAGTATTTATCAGCAAAACTCATTTAGCTACACTGCCTGAGACATTTTGGAACTTTCCTTAATATTTTTACTTATTTTTAATTACTTTTAATACTATCCTAATAGTAAAATCTGTTCTATCCTGATAGTCAATTCTGTTATGTTATATACTTGAAAATGGATTTACACCCATCCCAATTTCACTCCAGTGATCTTCATTAGCAATGTACATTTTACATTTCCAAAAGAATTTTTTTAAGGTATGTGATTCTACTTTTTCTTCAAGTAAGAGAAATGAAGAACCACATCTTCAAATACTTTTAAGGAAACAACTCCACTGATATACACAGGAAGGACTTTTGTACCTAAAATCTCCCATTAATTATCAAAGAACTATAATCAATGATAATTATCGCTGCATCCATGATGCTAAGATCAATAAACTAACATATAGTCTCAAGCCCTTTGAAAATTTCAAGTTGTTCTGGCACCTGGTGTCCTGTAGGCTCAGGTTCTTTACATTTCTGACAATATCACCCCTTTTTTTTTGCTTAGGCTAATGTTTAATGTCATGTCTTCAAAAAGACCATGTTTTAGGGAGGAATTAATCCCTTTAGAAAAAGTGACTGGTGTTAGAGATCATCCCACCATTTACCCATGAGGAGAAACTGTGAGCATCTGCCAAGACTACACAGAAATTATTATGTATTTTAAATGGAAAAAAGGGAGAATTCTGTATGTACAACTTAAGAACTCCTGGAAAGGAATCCATCTTTCAGTGAGAGATGTTTCCAACTACAATGAAACTTGCTACCAAAGCCTCAGAAAAAAAATGTTTTTTTATTATAAAGTTTAATAGATATTTCCAAGATCTCCAAAATCCAAGTTCCAGCAACATTCTGAATATATATTGTGAGATTCAGACCTGGCAAAAACTTAATAGGTCTGATCTACAAATCCCAGTAAACCCAGAGTTGCTGCGATTCCACACATCTGTGATTTGTAGGGATGAGTTATGCATTTTTCCTTCTACCCTATCTTCTCTTTTGAAGTTTTTCATCATATTTTTTACTCTTATTCATAGCCTAGCTTGATAAAACATATACTGTAATCCAATTATAATACATAAATCTCTGTTTAATTCAGATATATTCTGCCAGACATCAACCACATTGCTTTCAACTTTCTTAAATACTGTAGCCTAAGTCCAGATTTTTGACAAACGTAAAGGTAAATTTGTCAGAGTTTCTGTCAGCCTGGCCAAGAGACCAAGACTGGTCAGTACCAGCTGTTGCTGCCATCATCTCACAGGTGAGATTTCCCATCAGCATCTCAGATCTCTGGGTGTCACAGGGCACAGTACTGAACAGTAGCATACTATTTCTAAGTATTGCTATCTGCATACTTAAAGCTAAATAGCCCATGCAAGGCTTAGAAACTGTAGTACATCTTGATATTCATATGAAGACAATTTGTCTAAACAACTGTTGAAGCCATCTTTGCAAATAGAGGAGATAAAAAAAAAGGCAATGCAGGAAAGTTATAATTATTTAGTAGCAACTGGTAATAGTTAATGAAATAAGACATCAGCTTTTATAAAAACATTTGAAACAAAAGGATCAGTTTCCCAGGTTTACAGGAGACATAACTAAAATTCATCTCTTACATGTGGATGGTAATTTCAATCTGCTTATTTTTTTTTATTTATGAACTTCTTGTTTGTACAGGCACCATATAGGACGTTTTACTGCTTTTAGATGAAAGCAGGTTCAAAGTGAGATTTGTCTTTGTATCTATCTTTCAAGATCTGCTGTGTATAATACACACTAAAAGCTTCACCTAGTTTGGCCTCATTATATCTTCCTTAATTGAGTCTTAATAAAAAGACTGTGTTCTAGTGTGAAATGTATTAATTGCTTTTCAAGAAGAGAGGCTTGAAGCAATATAGACATCTCAATTAGGGATGCATTTCAACATAAATATGAAATTTATGCCTCCTGTGATTGCCTAAATGACTTAGAGCTAAACATAGAGAACTGACGCACCAAGTCTCTAGATATATTTTGTACCTGGCTAGGAAAGCAAAGTATTTCTACAGTAGATTGATTTACTGCTGCTGAAGACTGAAGTAGGGCTACATCTTGAGTGTGTGAAAGGCTGCCACAGAGGGAAAGCTTAATTTATTGATTTGCCAGTTTCTCAGGGGAAGCCATTAATGACAACAGTATGAGGCTGCCTTTTAGCAAGATTCATTAGACTTATTTCCCTAACTTAAAAAAAATTATAACTTTTTCCCCCATAAAATACCAGACCTGTCAGACACAAAAAAGGACAACAGGAAATGGTGCCCTAAGCACCAAGAGCATCACCTATTTACCTCACAGCCTTCTGCTTATATTCAGAACTCAGAGTTCTGCCATAAAAACAGCACCTTTAAAAAGCAACAAAACAAAAAAATCTGCACTTTCCAAAACCAGACCCAGCTTACCACAAGTTACACACTCACTTTGCACATAAGTGTGGTTTGCTTACCCTGTAAATGCCCAAGCCAAGGCACACTGCAACAACAGATCACAAATCAGTCAGTAGCTATTTCATGTAAGTGACATGGAGCATCCTAGTAGCAATTATTCAACTCAGCTCAAACTTCTTAAAACAATTTTTGGTGCCAACCATGGATGCCTTTTAATGAAATTACAAAAATCTGTGCAGCATGGCCAGAAGAAAATTCTCACCTGTATATACAGTTTCAGGCCAGAAAAAAACATATAAAAGTACACCTGAGTCTGTGTCTCCCTGTCTCAAACTGATTTAAAACCTTTTTGCAGTTCCAACAAATAGTTAGACCTAGGAAATATGTTAAACTTAAGCAGAGCATGTGTGACCTCTACCAGTAATCACCATTGGTTCTGCTTCATCAAAAACGAAGTTTAGAAAACACTTAATAAGGAATAGTGTCTGATAGAATAATTTTAATAATGACTTACATACAGTTTTTTACCTCTTAATCAGAATTTGTAGTTTGTTAGATTAGTGTAATTTTAATAAAACCCCTGGTTAGCTGCACTGGGTTTCAGCAGAGCTCCTTCTCCTAGTGAGAAGGGTGGGGAGCTGAGTCTCCTTGCAGGCACTCCAGTGCAAGCTCTTTCAGCTTTGTACATCTGTGGCAGGGTCAAGTGTTTTGACCTCACCTCTGGAAGGGTCACTGAGCACAGGGAAGTTGTGCTACTCTGCTGGTTTTCCATTGCTGAGCTTGCACTGCAGCAGATCTCCCATCCGCTGACCCCTTCCTTTGATCTCACAACAGGTTCAGGGAAATTAAAAACTGACAGTGGTTCAGTGGAAGAAGAAAAAGCTAAGGTTTTCTTTGCATGCAGAGACAGAAGAGCTGACAAGGATGAGAGACGAGCCCTTCCTGGCATTTCTGCCCCTGCACAGGTGACAGGATGAAATTAAAGGAGCATACCCATATCCAAATTCCTTACCTTACAAAGGATTCACTGTGTTGTCCTAAATGTTATTAAAAGGGAAGTAAAAGGGTACTGTCGCTTATGAGAATGATCCTCTTTTACCTGTCCTGTGGTTTTGGGCACAGTTTCTGTGTTTAACTGATGGACAGAGATGACCTAAGCATGTTAGTCCCCAGTGATTCGTCTCTGCTTCTGTTATCCCAGCTAAGAGTTCTTTCACCCTGTTCAGTAAGCTGATCCACACACAGAGCTGAGATATTCAATTTCATTTCACATCTGCACTGAGATGGGTGTTAAGTGGAGAATTCAAAAAGGTAACACACCTCCATTATGCCAGGTGCTCATTTTAGCACACTTGGAACAATACAAATTTGGTATTTCCCATGTGTGTAACAACCAAAAGCTCTGGTCATTGTCTTTGCAACCTCATCTGTTTAAAGACACAATGAACGCTTATTTTGCCACTCACAGTCAATGAGGGAGAGGTTTATGTAAGGGCAGCCTGTGGGTGGCTATGTTCACAGAATCACAAAACAAGCTAAGTTTGAAGGGATCTTATGTTCGTAAGCACAAATTTCAAGCAAAATTGTTCTTTGGCTTTGTAGTTTGATTTATCATGTCCTTCTACTCCTACTTCTCAGGTCATGGCTCTTGTTTCCTGCAGGTTTAGTTATTCCCCACTTTTCATAAGCTCTTTTATTTGTCCTGCACTGTTCTTCAGTAAATTTTTAACCTTTTCATGATACTTTATTTCAGTACTTCCAGACTAGGAAAAAGCTCCCCTGAACAGCTAAATAGTCTAAGATATTTTGAGGATTTACCAAAGGAACATCCCTGCAGGAGCTCTAACTCCTTCTGAATGCAAGGTGAACATACTGACCCTAAAGAAAAAATCAGATATTTGCATTCACGTGCCTTCTCTTTCTCAACAGCCATGTAATCCCCTTCTTCCTTTTGCACTAATGGAAGAGAAAAAAAGAGAGCTTTTTTGCAAGCTAGCTAGCAAATGCAAATTTAAAGCCTCTTTGCCCAGTACAGAATGTGTCTGAATTCCATCTGTATCACACTGCTACATGCCAATTACTTTAATTAGGGTGAGATCCAAGATTCACAAGAGAAAGTTCATAGTGTAATTAAGAAATAGTTTTTCTCCTCAGTGCTCCTTTTTCATCTTCTTCTTTGCTCATTTTCCTGCTTCCCTCCCACCCTTTCTCCATTCAGGGACTTTTTCATTCTGATTCTTTAGTCATTTGGCATTAGCATTGTTGTACTTACATCTTCAGACAGGCATGAAAGCCAAAAAGCTGGTTGCCTTTAATGCTTCCAAGATAAGGTGTAAAAAATGAAAAGCAAAGAAATGAAAGTGAAAGGTTTTATGCTGTTTTCAAGTGATAGTTGGTGTGGTGTGGCACAATGCTTTGAAGTGTATCTTATTAAAAGCAATGTCACATCCTGCCAAGAAATGTCACTGCTCAGCATTCAGGGAGCCGGGTAATCTCACAGAAACACAAAAAATGGACTTGCCAAGGAAAGAAAGAACTGATTAGGTTGTGTAGATGTTCTGCAGGACCTATTATCAGTATGATAATACTGAATGAGTCAACGAAATGAGTGTTGTCTTAACACCAGCAAAAGACATACATCTGTCAAGTTCTGCTACAACAATTTTCATTTGAAGAGCTACCCAATCTCAATCTTCTTTGCAGCTGGAAGGGATTAACACCAACAGTGGGCACCTTTTAACAATTCCTAAGTCACACAAGAACCAAGGTTATTTGTTCCCCTCTCCTGACACTTCTAACCGGAATGCATCAGTCATTAAGAGCTTGACATTCATGCATCTTGTAGCAATAGGAATGCAAACATTGATTATAGAGATTAGTGTGGAAACATCTGGGTTTAGAATTATAAAAAATAGTTTCTCAATAAACAATTTTTTGCTTCTGTGCTAAACCAGAATATGTTTTTTCCTGGACAAAGTAGCTAAATGGAATTTTAGAGTTGGTATTAAGTAGGAAATAAGTTTATTCTTTAAACAGAAGGGGATGGATTCCTAGTTAGGATAAATTATTTAAAAACAGATTTATGCCAAATGAGAACTGGCTCCTGCCTCATTAAAAGAATGATTCAAGCCTCTCTCTTGTAGCAGGTGGCAATATCTCCTTGACTCCATCTTGACTCTGATCAGGTTATAGATGCTTTAAAGGCAAAATATAGCAGTGTGAGCTCAGTGCACTTGAAGTATTGTATTTACAGTGTGAAAAACCCTCAGTGGAACACTCATCAGTCACCTCTGAAGGGCTCTTTTGTTTTGTTTAATTAAAACCTGTTTCCAGTTGACTTCAGGTAAACTGAATAAAATAAGGATGTTCCACACTTGGATTTATACCAGCTCACTTTTGGAAGTTTACAGTCATAACCTGGTTTCCTGGAGCATCTTTCCCACACAGGCTAAGCCCCGCCACTACAGACAATGCAAAATCATAATTGCTGCTTTACAGCCTTTAGATATTCCTCTGTGAACATCTTTCCTATTGACCAAGCTGTACAGGCATACAGTGAATTTGCACTTTTTTAACTGCTTTTGCATTGACATAAGTGAATGTGATATGGTTTTAGAGCAGAGCTGCATTTGGGTTGACAACATAAATAATCCTGAAACACGTGCATAGTTTCAAATTCAGGAATGCTCATGTGCACATGCATAATGATGAGCAACAACTTGTGATTAAATTGATCTTTGCCTGAGTAAAAAAAATAATACAATAAGTGGAGTATATGTACTTCTAATTGAGTAGGCAAACACACATATGAGAGAGAAAAGGCCGCTCTTATGATCAACTACGACATTATTTACATTTCCAGAAAGATGTATGTCGAAAATTTTTTCCACTGTACTATAGCACAAGAATTGCATCATGATGTCACTGGATTGAAATAAATAAAATATGCAAGGTATTATTTGATTTTTTTTCAATTTCATGAGTTTTCTTTAGTGCAAGTTATTCTCCTGATAAGAACATTTCATTCCAGAAATACAAATATTTTTTAAAAATTATGTACTGAGGAACAGAAGCACTGACTTGATACTCAGTTTCGGAATCCCACATGGCCTATCATTAGTGGCAGACTGATTGTTTTCAACATTTCAGCAAAACACACTGGACTAATTATAATTTCACCAGCACTGGAGTTGAAGAACACAGATTAATGATCAGCAATTAAAACATCAACAGCATCACAAACAATAATGCTTCAAACTGTTAATTTCTGTTGCCTGAAGTCACACTATTTCTCTTTGGGCATGAAATACATAATGCAGTCATTACTACCAACAAGAATAAAATGCTATCGCATTACATGCTGAGATTCATATACTGGAGCTAATTTACAGCACCTAGACAGGAATGTGCACTTGGTGGATCGTGCATATGTAATAAGAAGCTAAATTAGTGTTAAGATCTGAAATACCAGAAGTCAGTCAGATTGCTCTCCCCAAACATATGCAGCACCAAACCCAGATTTAAACAACCATAAGCTCAATGTAAACAAAGTACATCAGACTGGAGTCTTTACCTTCAGAAGTTTTTCTGGCAGACCAATGCTGTCAGATTCAACTGACAGAGGTACAGCCTAGACTTTTGTGCTACATTTTCTTAGAAACCTAACATCACTGTTAATCCTTTCTGTCTGGTGCAGCATTCAATTTAATCAAGTCTCTAGCACAAAGCTCATCTGATGTCATTTCTCATTTGTGTGCTGGGAAATCAATGGCTGCAGCTGCAAGTCACTGCAGTAGGTACCTGTGGTTTGCCCTTGCCCTTTGAGCATTTGCCTGCAGAGTCTGGAGGCCGTCACCCCGCAGTCAGCCTGGCTTGTGGTAGCACAACTAGGGCAGGATTTAAAACAGCCCTTTTGTCAGCATATCTGCAAGGGCATCCCATTAGCTATGGTACAAGTGATTGTATGAACTTGCTGCAACGCTGCTTCTGTTATGCTCAATATTCTCTGTTATCTTTTTCACCTACTGAAATTTATGTTGGGAGATGCATTCAGTAAACTGAAAAATAAACAAATGTACTATCTCTGTGTTGAATGTCAGCACCTTTATGTGATCTGAAACACTAAAAAAGCAAGCTGGGGACAGCTTTGTTATGAAAGAATGGTGAGCAGAGGCAGACACACAGAGGGAATGAAAGCAAACACATGAATCTCACTAGTCATTTTCAGAATGGAAATATTCTATTCACTCCAATGCAGCCCTATTATGGAAATTGAAACGGATCATAGACCCAGCAAAGTCATGCACTTAATAATGTTAGCTACGTTTAAAATTTTCCCTATATGATTCAACAGGATAAAGCAAGATGCCAGCAGCTGATGTGTTTACTAATTATTTATCAAGAAACAGTTAAGTAGTCTCTTACCAAGGGTAGAGACTCTTGATGACTATGGAAGTGCTGGATATGGAGCAAAACAGCCCAACAAGAGGGAATATTGACACCAGTTATGTCTGAAACAGAAACAGGTGCAGAAGTGCAAACAGACATACAGATAAAGAATTCACCCATCAGCTCATAGGGATGGTCGGCCTGGTATAGCAAATATCAGATCACTAGGGATGTCATGGAAGTGGAAGGGAAAGTCAGGTGTTTCATTTATCTGCAAAAACTTTCTGATTAATTTCTAACTTGAGATGTTTCTTGTTCCTCTCCTAGCAGCTGGAATTAAAGCTGTCCATGAGCTGCCACTCATGAACAAAGATTCTGCCACCCTAACTTTCTGCATCAATATCTCACAAGTGTCATTAAAACCAGCTGGTATATTTATGAATAAAAATGTTACATTGTAGAAAGGTTGGCAGAATTTTTTCCCTAGCACATTAGCAGCCCTGGAGGCATTGTCACAATGCTGCCAGAAAAAGGTTTGGTTTCACTTCCCAAATCCAATTCCCGGGAGCAGCAGGGATTACAGCAAGAAAGGTCTTTAGTGATTGAAAGAGACTTTCCTTATGCGACTTAATGGGATGCCCTCTGGCCAAATGAACATACTCTGTGGGTTCTGAATTCAGCCAGGTTGAAATTCACTGTATTTCTTGCTATGATACAGAGAAGGAAGGATGCTTCCACCTGACACCTAACACATGGCATATGGGCAACTATTACAAGTGATAAACAGAATGTCTGTTACTATTTCTCAAACATAAGCATGGATGGCTGAAGGCCCAATCTAAGAAAATTCCCCTTTTAGAGCCAAACAACAGGTGGGACAGAATTATCATCATTTTCTTATGATACATTATGGGCATTGTCAGATGCTCAGACAACGGGGCTGATCTGCTCAGCTGCTCTGCTTGCAGACAAAGGAGATGGGATATGGACTTTATAAACATTTGAAAACAAAGAGCTACAATTCACAAGCAGCTTTGCCAGTTGGAGGATAGCCAAAGACACAGCCAAAGAGCTATGCATGGGCTTCAGACACCAACTCAGGGAAACAGTTTATTCTCTGTTGCAGAGCTTTTTCATTACCTTGTTCATTAACCTTTCCTTAAGCGTTACAATACTTATTACCTTCTCTTGTGCACTATGTTCATGCAGTATTATTTTTCATCATTCATATTCTCAGCATGGTGGCACCCAGTTCAGGTAATCTTCAAAATGGCAAACAAAGTGAGCCATTCTGGAGCTTAGTGCTGTCACAACATCTTCAGACAACTTTGCTTCAAAATCTTACGTGTGAAGAGTCAGCCTTATATTAACCTTATATCCACCATAAGAGAAATTTTACAAGACAGTAGATGTTCTTAAACATATTTTCTTCATTTTGCTTTTTTCTCTTTACACAAACTTGTATGGGCTTTAAAGTCTATACCAGTATCCTGGTAGAGGTGTTAAAATCACAGACATGATGGTGCTGATGATTTATCATCTCATTGTGCTGGCTTGCCCTGTCATATCCAACACTTCCTCCCTGAATACAACTGTAAGAGATATCCAAACCTGCAGGAAAGCCCAGACCATTCTTCAGTGCAACACTTAGCAAAAATACTTCTTTCTGGCAGCCCTACAAATCATGTCTGTTGATACTGGTCAGAAGAGCACAGGCAAGCTCCATCCATCAGAGCAGCAGTGGTTTTTCTTCTAAATATTATCTACTATATGTAATTGGAAGAAATATAATTATAAGGAGAAACTATTTCAGAGGCACTCTCTCAGGAGGCCTGTGTTGAAGGTTTAGAAGTACCTGTACAGCTGATATCAACGGCATCAGCAAATGCTCAGTTGCAGACCTGGATAGAATAGAGTCAAACAAGCCGCTGACAACAGCCCACCAACACACACTCCCCCACCAGGCTCCTAGTTTTTTTTTTTCTTATGACAAAGCTAGACTCCAGCTCAACAAATCCACAAAATGAAATCACTTTCCATTGCATTATTCATTTTGGATGTAAACTTACTGTGGCAGATATCACCAAAGGATTTCAGAAATAGAGTGGTGTTCTTACATGGCTTTCAGTAGCAAATAATTAGGTATTTGTTTTCAGAATAATACAGTGAATCTTTTGAGAAATGTGTAAGCAAAAAGGAGGTTTTATACAGAAGTTTCACAGTAAATCAAACACATCTTATCAAAATGTGACCTATTCAAACTGCAAGTGATGTAGTGAAGAAAGATCATCCCTTAGCTGAGTACATGTTAAGTTCAGCAAAACTGTCAAAGCCGTTTAAGGCAAACAGCCCATTACAGACCATGAACGTTGTAAACTATTACCTCTGCCAAGGTAATGTGAGATAATTTCTCCAGAACTGAAAAGATGACATATTGTCATTTGACTTTTCCTCAGAACTCTACAGATCATCTCTGAATATAGCATGTTCAGCAGCAGGAAGGTTTTCTCCCTTCTCAGAACAGCTAACAGAAAAGAGGGGAAAGGCAAGCCTGTACAGGCTACAGTAGATACAACAGCCAGAAAAAAATATAGCAACAAAATCTATTAAAAATTCCATAATAATATACTGTTCTATGGCACAGAGTTTGGAAAAATCAGCTGGAAGGTAGGCTGAAATCAAGATGTTGGTTTCTGTGTCGGGGTGGAGAAATATTACAGCACTGACTCTCAGCAGTAAAATCCTCACTCCACAAGTTTACATGATTAAGCTGCGAGCATTTAACTCACCAGGCGTTTGATCAATATCTCTGTCACACAAGAAAGGACACAAATTGCTTTGGGAAATGCTAATGGACATCCTAAGGTGTAACTGCTTTCCAAAAGTATCTCCCTATGTTTGTACACTAGGAGGATCTAAAGCAGGAGCAGTGCTGCAGCTGCATGGGAGAGCATACACGGGAGATATGTTCTGCATTGTTATCTCTATCTTTTAATTATGATAGCTAACCATGAGGAAAAAAGGGTTTTCAAACATGTATGACATATATGACAAACATATGACTGTTAAAAAGCTGCTGCAAAAGCCTAAGGTTCTTTAATGAAAAGGACAGCAGATTATCCACTGCACCTAACAGAACAAGTCTTTTGGTATTTGTAACAGTGCAGTGTCAATGACACCTTTAGGATAATTACTAGTTTATCCTGAGGTCCTAAATACATAATCACATTATAATAGATGCAAATAGATTATAAAACCCAAACACATATACCATAGGAAACAAATAAAACATGAGCACCTAATGGAAAACAAATATTCCTTCAGATGTTGAAATCACAGTTGTGATACAAAATATTGCAAGAAATCAACTAATCTGGCACTTTCTACTCTCAGTGACTTTCTCACATGTTGTCACACCTTATTGAGCTCTCACTGATTTGATATTACAGCAGCCCTGATGTAAAATGCTTAAAGAGAGAGAGTTCACTGTGCTCAAGAGGCTGAAAAAAGATGTTTTGCCTCTCTGGAGGTTTAAAATAAATAGAAGTTTAAAAGAACATACACCACAAATTTGGTTTAAATCACCTACTGAGTACAAGGTCACAGGCCACTGCTTTTCAAACTGAAATGCAGAGATCTGTACAATGAGTATGGATAACAGCCCTAGAAAAGCAGGAAAAGTTATTTTATAACTTTTATTATAAGCATTAAACCTGCCCTTCATATGCCAATCAACAAAAACTGAAATCATGTTTAGCTGCTGGAACTTGAGCTCATATCATAAAGATTCATATGTCTAGCTATAAAATTAAGCTTCATTCAGTCTTTAAACAATTTGGAAAAAACAAAAAACAAACACTCACTGGAAAGTGATTTGATTGAAAAAATGTTGCCCACACAAAACAAAAAGTAGGAAATATCAAAACAATGCTGAACTGATTTCTAACATTTCTAAATACAAATTCTATTTTTAAATATATTAGTTGCTCCAAAGAAAACATCTCATATTTGTAAGTTTTTACAGATTTGACCTTAACAAAAAAGTTGAATTTCTTTTTTATTTAGATATAAAAATGCCCCCCAAACCCTTCATAATGTCTGTCTTATTGCTCCTAAAATACTGATAGCCACAAAAATGCCAAAGGTTTCTGCATCAAGGTGCAATTCCATTAAGCCTCACTTTGAACTTACTAGGATATCCTCTGGCTGAATTTTGCACAGATCAAGTTGGCTTTGAGATTCAGATTCAACACTTATGAAAACGACTTTGCTTAAAAATACACTATTCAAAGACTTTTCTGCCCAAAGAAGCCCCTTTAACCTTCAAGCTCTACTTACTATAGGAACTCATGTGAGCCTTGAGTAGTCCCAGCTCTCTCTTCTCACAGCAGTATTGTTTATGTTCATTGATATCTGCTCTCCATATCTTGGAATTTTTCCCCAACTGAACTTTGCCTCTGGAGGGTTCTGATTCATCCATTTCCTGATATCCCATATGTTCTTTTTGGATTTCTAGGGAAGATGGCAAATACTGCAAAAGTAAAAAAGTAAAAGAAAGGATTTGAAATTTTAAATACATTTGAACTTTTGAAAATTTACTTCTTATTTTGTATTTTCCTTAAATGAGTACTCATTTCATTGAGTTTCAGCATGAAAGAACACAGAAAGTGAATATTTAATTTCCTTCTTTCAGGTATTTATACCAGCCACTAGCCAGTTAGACACTAATGGATAATGAGGAGAAAAACAAGTTTATTAGTTAGAACTGAAAAAAAACCATGCATCCTCGTGCTTCAAACCATTACAAAAAGAAATCTAGAACTGATATCCTTTTACTCTATAAATAACATTTGATGGAGATTAAAGAGAAACTTTTCTTTCCCATATTAGTTCCATAATTGCCTGATGGTACTACATTCTGAAACAATTTTATCTGAGAGACAATAGACACATACACACTTTGCTAAAGAGAAAACTAATTTGCATCACTTATTCCATGGTAACTGTGCATGTTTTCAGTTCATAAACAGGTGAGGGTGCTTATCTCTCAGTAAAAAAACCTGCAATTTATTTTGTTGGGTATATCAGGGTATGAACATGCGCAGGAATATTTCCCACATCGCAAACAAACTGACAGTTTTCTCAGAGGGCCTTGCCCACAAACTCATACCCCAGCATAAAAGGCATTCCTGTCCTGCACAAACCAGCAGCTCAAACTTCTGTGGCAATTTGTAAACTTCTACCTCAGAGCAGTAGAGGAGTGCCTGTACTCAGCAAAAAGCACACAAAACACTTACAGGAAAATTCTTTATTGGAGGAAGTTGCAGGTCTTAGAATGTATTACACTAAGAAAAAGTCGCAATTCATCAAGCAATTTATTCACTGTCATTTATCAGCAGTAACCATTAATAGATGTCTGCAAACTTGCAAATGGCTCAATTTCAGCATGCTTTTCAGGCCACTGTTTAGAATATCATGGCATTTAAGCAAAATGTTACGAGGTGACATCTTGGGATGTTATTTGATATTTCATATGGATGGATAAACTCCCTTCCCCCTGCCCATCAGCTGGCAGTTCCAATCCAAAGAATAAGTCTGGAAGTTCAGAGTTACGAGTCCAGAATTAAAAATTCAGTATGCTGAAGCAGTTCCACATGGAGGCAAGCAGGATGCTACAGACTTTACATGCTCCTTTTTCCACTGCCAGCTATCAGAAGTCGTCAATTTACATGACATTTTATCTTTCAGGCATGTACTTATTTGTAATGTAAATGATATAGAAAAGAAATATTGATTGAACATGAACATCTCCAAAAATAGTTTTTGTGAATAATGAACTTTTTCCCAGATATTTCCATTTAGTGCCTTTGAAATAGTGAATGCTGCAATAAATGTTTTTAGTACAAGTACTTGCAAATAAATGCTAGAGATATTTCATGTCTTTCCTTCAGGAGTAATTCACATAGCCATCCTAGACAAGTGTCACTACTCAGAAAAAAAATACCCACAGCATAAGCAAGACAGCACTGGGTGACAGACATTCCTGAATCATACTTTCCCACACTTTCCTAGGAGATCTGGAAATTGAAGCTCAAACAATTTAATAATAAAAGCTGGAAAATTTTCACTGTTGATGTCATCATGGCACTAAATTATATGATGGACTGCCCCAAAATGATAAACTTTAAATTATGAAAAAGTTTATAATGTATTAACTCTCAATTCTCTTAACATCTTTTACCAGTTCCAACTTCTTCCACATACAGTAAATGTCACGGAATACCTTCTTCCTTTTAGAAAACCACACTATAAAGTTGAAAAAAATTATAATAGACAAAGTTACATTTTCAGTCCCTATATCCCATTTACAATGGTGTTAGGGTACATTTTGATAATAGAAAATCCCAATGTGCAGAAAAGACAAAGCAGATCCTCTCATGAGGTAACAATGAATAAAGCAGAGGAACAAGCTTTTAGTAATAATTCTGGAGGACAAAACACTTCATTTAGGGACATAGGGACTATAGAATAGACAAAGTTTGTGCATTGTCTTCAATATATAAACCAATCAAAATGCTCAACCATACGGGCCCTTGGGGAAGTCAGTCAGACTCCACACCCTCTCATTCCTCCATGTCTCAGTTAAACATTGTGTCAATCAGTGACAGGTGATCTGGTGTTCATTAAGGGGCTCTACACCAACTGCAAACCAGAAGTATTACCAAACTCAATCACTGTCAGCCGTGCCTAAACACAAGGCTGTGTCTAGGAACAGATGCCCATATACCCCACTGCCAAATCTTCAATCTGTACTTGTTACATGAAGGATTTTTCAGTCCTTCTTGTGCCTCCAAATTCTTTGTGCTCACTCTGGCTTTCTTGCTATTCCAAGTCCAGGGAAAGAGAAAGAAGGTTATATAGGAAAAAAAATAAAAAAAAAAAAAAATCAAAACTTTATACCTGGGAATTAGAGACTTATTGTATTCAATATCTTTCCAAAAAAGCATTTCAGATATTTCACACAGGTAGTGAAGCACTGACTGCTTTGCACAGCCACACGTGGAACAGCACATGTCACACCCGCTTGCTGCACTCAGTTGTGTTCATTACAGCAGAAACAAACATGGTAATTTAAACATGTATACATACATATTTTCAATGCAACTGTATCTAGGAGTGATTTAAAGTGTTCCCAGCATGAAAATGGAAATTCTGAACAAAGGTGCTGTAAACAAACTTGAAATTCAGATTAAAAAAATTCTCCAATATAACCTTTAACATTTTCTAAAATAACTGATAAATAATGGTAGTCATTTGGCTTTTAATTAAATATAGACAACAGGAAAAATTATATCTTGAAAGAGACTGGGGAAAATGCAGTTCTTGGTTATATATCACAGCATTCACATCAATTTTTCTGGCTTGCAAATGTAAACAGTTGCACAAAGCTTGGCAATCTAATAATCAAGTTGAGCTCCTCCCACATAATAATAATAATTATTATAATAATTTTTACTTGAAAAGACTCTGAAAAAAAAATTTCCTCTGCTGGATTTCAAGTGGAACTGTGAAAGTCAGACTTGACTGTCAAGTGTTTTCTTGTCACCGCTTGCTTACTGAAAGATGAAGAGAATTACAAGCTTTAAGGAACAGGTACTAAAAGTAGAAGAAGTAAGAAATAAACACCTGCAGAGAAAGACAGAAAAAACTTTCCCTGACAGAATACAATTCAATTAAGGTTGACACAGTGCCCCTAGTAAAAACCCTGTTCTCAATCACTTGTACTATTGAGAAAGTTGTAATCATCTGGGTGATGTGTCTCCCTTAGCCTGAATTTCCTGGAAAATTTCAGTCAAAATCGTGCAGCCATTCCTGAGAGAAAGGCAACAGGAAATTGCATTTGCTTAGAATGTTAAAAGATTCTGAAGACCTTTCTTTAAAAAGTCCCATGCTTTAGAATAAGGACTTGCAAGTTGGCAGAGATCTTGTGCCTTTTGCTCTCTCAATGAAAACCACTCAAAACTGTCCAACTTCAAGCCCTGTGGTCTGTGCACAGCCAGTACTTCCAGGACTGGTATTTCCCAACCTTTCTGTCTGTACTGGATGTGCTCCAGGGGCCTGAGAAGGTCTTTCTCTGCAGTTACAGCTCACTGCCAAATCTGAGTCAAACAATCTGAACCAAGGCAAGAGGTCTTTGCTGCTATTTCAATACTTTCCTTACTAAGTCCAAGCAAAATGCAAGAGGCAGCTCTCAAATATCCAGGGAGAGCACCAATCCTTCAGGGAATAGACTGGGAGGATGAGGAGCTTGAGGAATGAAAAAGAAACTGGCTAAGTGTAGGGAAAAGACAGATTGAGACCCAGAATACTAGAGTCAGAAGAAAGAACAAATGGGGAGCAACTAGACTGCTGGGCAGAGAGACTAGAGTAGTACCCAGGAGAAGGAAGGCAAAACTCTGTGGAAGAACAGCTCCCAGCTAGAAGAGATATCTGGGAATGAGGCTGGAGGAGTACGAGACACAAAAGCCGTGTCTCCTATAGTACCCCTCCACCCCCCCACCAAAACATCCTGCAACCTAATATCGTTATATAATGCTAAAGCTTTTGTTCTAAGGTGGCTTTTTTTCTTCCTAACTTCCAATCACATTCATTATTTATATTTTCCTCTGAGGCAAACAGCATTTATATTTTTTGACTTGCCTTTTAAGGATATAGATATTTCAGTGTTTTCCAAAGTGTTTTACTGTGTCTTGAGATTTTTTTACTATTTTTTAAAATAAAAATGCAACATTCAAATTAAAAAATAATCTTTCAATAAAAATTTTGACTTCCATGAGTGTATATGAACTCAGCTCAAAAGAACTTCCAGGAGCACACCAAATTAACCTTTTTTGTTTTCTCTTTTATAGATCACCATTAATTTTACAGTAAATCTATTTAGCTCAAAAGCAATGTTTGAGCTGTTTTGGGAGAGAAAATGTAACTGCTTCTGCAGAGCCACTAGATCCAGTGAAGTTCTTTGCAAAACAGTCCAACATTTCCATTTTTTTTTATGATTCCTTAAGCATCATAGCAGGTATGGTTGTAAATGTATGTGATAACTAGTTGAGAACCCTTCTAAATTTTTATTTTCTATAGTTTGGCTATAACTAAACTCCCACATTAACAGTATCTGACCACATGAGACAAATCCCATCAACTTTCATGTGTAGTATTAAAGTACTCTGATAAAACATACGCATTAAAAGTAATGAGGACTGTTGCAGGTAGGCTCACATGTGAAATGTTCTACACTTAATCAACGGGATTCCCTTTAGGATTATTAGAATAAAATATTCCAATAAGAAAATGTTCATTGAACTATGAAAAAGAAGGCAGAAAGCTTCCTCAAATATTTTTCATTCCATCCATTGCTTCTGGAAGTCATCAGAAGAGCTGACAGCTGCATTTCAATTTTCAGATTTCAGTATTATCTTTGATCGATGTTATTCTTTGTATATATCTGGATTATTTCTGAGCCTTATTCTTCTAAAAGTCCCTGCACAGTTGGATTCAGTTTTCACTGTCAGTGGCCTGAACAAGATGATCACTTAATGTGAGAAGACCCAGGAAGCAGCAAGAGAGAAGGACATGTAACAGTGTCAAATTCAGCAAGATTGTTCTGTATTACTTCAGTTCATGTGATTGAATCACAGTCTGGAAAACTTAATTTTGGAACTCAGTACTAAGTTTTGGAAGACAGCTTGTAATTGAAAAGTTCATTACTAATGAAAATATGAGGTGATGAAAGGTTGGACTAGCAGACTAGATCATTTGAGTCTTTATTAACAATATGAGTACATTTTAATTCAGTGAAGCACATAATTGGCATCAAGCTTTTCAAGATCAGCCTTCCTTCCTGTGACTTGAATCTGTAATATTTTAGGACATTTTTAATATTATGGTAGATGTTTTTATTATTTGCATTTTTAAATTAGGTTACTGTTAGATAGTTCAGACTAATTATAAGCTTGTTGATTTTATTGAGCTCAACGATATCCAGTGGCTAGTCACAAGTCTTTATAAGCCTAAACCCGAATTCCTTGCAATGACTCTGAAGTCATCTTGCACTGTGTGGCAGAGATGAACAGGGCCCCCTGAGATTACTCCACCTTGAACAACCAGAAAAGGGTAATGGGGTCAATTACTGTTTCAGTTTACCCCACAGCTACTGCATATAAATCAGTTTATCAGAAGCTCTTAAAGTGCTTTAACAACATTTACTTCAATGCCATTATCTTTGTAATTCCAGGCATTCTCAATGTAGGACAATGAAATCCAGAAACAAAAATACACAGAGTGCAATGGAAATGCTCTTGGCCATTTAGACTGAAATCATCACTCTGAAAAGCACAGAAACTTCTTGACATTTGCCCTGCTGATATCATGCATTTTATTGAGGTACTTGTCTACAGGAAAGATATGCTTACAAAAATGCCTGTGTAATAAAAACCACTCAGTCACATCAGAAAGTCCCACTCTGTTGGATATGAATTTTAATCAATAGTGTCCTCAGTACTTTTGAATGTTAGCAACATCAGGATTCTATGAATAACTCAAAGATTTTTTGCAAATCCATAGACTAATTTTTAGTTCAACTTTCCAAAAGAACCTGTGATTCACAAGTCTAAATCATATTAAGTCTTTGAGGTACAACAAACTTGCGCCCAAAATGATTGACAACTAATAATCTTCAGCTAAGTGATTACCAATGAAATTATTGTTTGATTTTGGATTTTTTTTTTTAGTTTACATGGTTATTGAAGTTATTGGAAATTGAGAATCTGCAGGTCTCATTTAAAAAAAGAAAGAAAGAAAATAAAGAAACTTAGATAAAGATAAAAGCAATCTCAAAGGACCAGTGTGTATGTTGAAATTTACCATTATGCATCTCTGCACAGGTTTACAGCCTTCATTACTCAAATCTTCTCCTTTAAACAGAAGTAACATATTGGAAAGTCTAATGCTCTATGGTCTTCTTAGGTTTACAGAGGCATAAATGAGACCTAGCTACCCATCTAGCAATAGAAAACCACAAGTCTGAGTTTTCAGAAAGCCTCAATTTGCCATAGTTAAGCAATAAAGTGAGATTTTTCTTATTTTATTTATGTTGATAAAGCTGGTGAAGGTGGCAGGAAGAAACAGATGTGGCGTGGCTGATGCAAGCAGTAAATTCTGGCTTTCAATTGTGCCAGGGTTTAACATCAATTCACATGGCTTTACTGCATTTTCCTGGCCCAAATACAGATTTGGACCTCAAACACAGCAGCAGAAGCTGAGGTTCATGGAACTTGTGGAGTCATAAAGGCTTCAAAACCAGGACTTCCTTTCTGGAACAGCATCTCACTAAAGCAGGTTCTGAGGTGGATCCCTTCTCATACATACTCTCTCTTGAAAGGGAGTATGAAAAAGCATCAAACAGGCAAGACACTTACTTGAAGTGAACATTCAGACTGAAGTATTTTCCTTCCCTACATAATTGTGTGGTTTTAAATAGTTCAGAAATACAGATTAAGCTGATATTCTTCAAAAGAAAGAAGACAGAAGGTACCAAAAGGACAGATAGAATCTTAGGACAGAACTCCAGAGGAGTATTTAGCCAGTTTTTCAGGTCCTCAAGGTTTGAAGCCATAACCTATCACACTGCCCTAGGATGCTTTCTAACCCATTCAAAGCACTGGGTAAGAAATTGATTCAGCCTCATATTTTAACAACACTTAAACAATGGAGATACATTTCTTTATCTACTCAAAGGAGTCAACTCTGAAAGAACTTGCAGAAAAAATACTATACTGTTTTCTGCCACTCTTTTGAAAATATAATTTTAAAAGGGCTGACCCAGAGTTTTCCTTCTAATGAATTAAAAAGCACCATTAAAGGTTTTCTACTGAATTGTTTTATTTGACGAGTTTAGTCTGAACTCTCTCTTACTGTGCCAGCAGCTATCATCATACTTCATGGCACTTCTTTAGAGAACATATCTGCAGACCAGAACTCTGTAGAAAAAACCAAACTTTTCAGACTGTGTATTCCACATTATAAACAAATGGATGTCTGCTGAGGGCAACACTCTCCTCTGTGACAGTCAAATCTTTGAAGCTTGGTCAAACTTCCCGGACACTGCAACCTGCTTCGGGTAGATGACAGCATGAGCTGCACTCCAGCAGAAGCAGATGAGGGACAGGATGCACTGTCACCAATTAGCTGAGTTTTTGACTGCTACCGATCCAGCTTTGCTTCTTTATACAAGAATCCCAGCCCCACCAGTACTGTTCACTATTCATTCATCTCTTTTGTAAAAGCCTCAAGAAAAGCCCTTCACTTCTAAACCTCCCAGAGCCCCAGCAGACCATGGGTGGCTGTTAAACTCAGAGTACCATTTATGAAGCACTGTCAGCTGGTGCCACCTCCAAGGGCACAATGGCAAAGGGACCAGTTCTGGCTGCCCACCAGCTTCTGAGCAGCAAAAAAGGGGATGCTCAGAGTCCCAAGCAGAAGAGGACACACAGACACGAAGCCACTCAGTCCTCGTGGGATGGGAAGCTTTGTTTGAAGGCAGTTCAGGAACCATGTAACATCACTGATGCAGTTAGTTTTTGGTAAGTTCACTCTCACCTGTCCATGCACGGTAAGGACAGCAACACACGGAATGAAGTCATTGCTCTACAATCACATTCAGCTCAAACCAGAGCTCTCTGTCACTCAAGCTCAAATACACTGCAAGTTTGTCCTGCCTGGGCACAGGAATACACTAAGGTCAAACAGATCAGCGTAGTTAGAGACCATGTGAAAATAATCTGTATTATGTATTTCCTTCAAATAAAGGAGTTACATTATGTCAAATAAGAGCGCAGTACAGTATATAAAAACATAATAACAACTGGAAAGAAAGCTAATTATTTATTTAAAGAGGAAAGAATGGTTTAAGTATAGTGATAAAATTTGTTCTCATTTTAAATACCTCAACAAGATGAGGTGTCTACCGTTGGGAAGTTATCTGGCCTGTTCACCATTACTAGCCTTGTTATTAATTTTCATATATTTATGTCATTTAAGTATTGAAAGCTATAATCAATGTTATACTTCAATACTAAAGAAACAATTAACAGTCAGACACTTATATCAACTGACATTTCACAGGGATTTTCAGATCCTCAGGGCCCAAAGTTCAGCCTGTATATCCATTAACTCTGTACATTATTTTTTAAATAGTACAATCTTTCCTCCCTAGTTTGGTGATGTAAAACCACAATTTTAAAAGAGTAAACATATCATCTATAGAGGATTGTCCCCATCTCCTGACAGGAACCCCACATGTCAGATTCACTAGAACACTTTTCAAAGGACCCTTTCAAATAAAACCAGATTAGGCAGTGTCTTGGTGGTGCTAACCAAGTATGCATTCCCACAACACCTGCATGCATGGTAGCAATGTACAATTACTCCTTCCCCATGTTAATTCAAACTACAAAGCATCCAAAAACGTTTTTTGTGAGAACAAGTGAGAGAGTGAAACAGGACAGAAACCTCTAACTTTCCTCTCAGGAAACACTACCACCTTCCACATGGATCTGTTGAGATAGGGAAGTTCCAGCAGCAGGAAAGAATAGGTTTTTCATTTGCTAAGAGAATAACATATTTTGACAAAAAAAAGTAGCATTACATAATTTTACTGTGGTAGTTCTACAGTAACATGCTAATAACATGTCAGGAACGCAACTTCTAGTTATTTTAATCACAATATTGTATTGCAAATTTGCCTTAGAATGTAAAAAAAAAAAAAAAAATTTAAAAAAGGGAACAAACACTTCAATGTTACAGAGTTGTAGTAGAATCATAGTAATTTCTGAGTCCATGTGACATCAACCTTTCAGGCAGTCACATGATGATACAATAATTTTTAATGTGATTACCCTATAACTAACAGTCTATACACAAAAGGGTCCATCATATATTTACTGGTCCCTTCCTTTTCCTGTGTGATCAAATACTGCACAGCAAACAGAAAACATGAACCACGTTGTGCTGTATCCAAAATCTGAGAGTAATATGAAGACACAAAAGTGAGAATGATATCTTAGAGCAGTTGACAGCCCTTAGATCACTACCATTTTCCCACAGGAATTGGCTCCAATATTTCTGCCATGGCACTAGGTTTTTTTGATGGAGATAATATCATATACCATTTCAACACGGCACGGGATTTAGCCACAGGTCTTATGCAGCTAAATCTTGTTCATGCAATGCCTGGAAGATTTGAATGGGAATGATTAATTATTACCTTTCAGCACTTTCTTTTGCATAAAGAATTTAGAGTTTTGGAACAGTCCTTCAGGAGATTACCCCTTAACATTTGTCCTTCAGTACTTTATAATAAAAAGTTCATCACAATAATTTTTCACAGATGAAAGGTTTTGGATTTTTTTCTTTTATTCTCCTTTTCTGAACATTTTTTGTCTAATCCCTTTATTTATTTTTTCCTCATGGGTTGAAGAGACCATCTTTACCAAATTCTTTAGTACTGATTGCAATTAACAATCACAGCCTGAGCTAAATTATTTACTAGCTGGGCATCTGGCATTTTCCTTGCAATTCGTGACTGAAGGTTACATTGACCCACTGAAAAAATCTAGGAAAATCTGAGATACCATTCAGTTTTTTACTTTTTTATGGATGTCCAGAAATCACATTATTAATCTGGTAGATCCTAGGTCATTCTTTGTAAACTAATAAAACACTCATTTTCTTTCTCTTCCTCCAATAAAGTCTTAATCAAATTTGGCTTTGCCCTTCTCTGGTGGATGAGAATCTTCACGAACTACACAGAAAACAATATCACAGTTTTCCCCCTAATCCCTTCCTAAACACCTCACCTGCTCAGAAGGCTGCAGGATGAGGCAGGTGATGATGAGGCGAAGGGTGAACAGAGGAGCATCCTCACAGAGTGGCTGCTCTTATCCCTTGTGTTTGAGGCCTCCACTCAGCTGGTTCATATAGACCAGACTGTTCCACCTGAAGGGACCTGAAGCCACCATCTAGCGCTGCTCTCTGGCCGTGTGCTTGAGGCCATTGTCCAAGTGTCTCTCAGACACTGACCAGCTTGGGAAACCTTTCCCTAGAAAACCTGTTCCAGTGTTTGACCACCCTCTTGGTAAAGAAACTCTTCCTTATATCCGGTCTAAACTTTCCCCAGCACAGATTTGAACAATTCCAAAACACCCTACCCCTGGATATCAAGAAATGCTCAGCATCTCCCTTTCTACCTTCTCTCCCCAGGAAGCTGTAGAGAACAATGAAGTCACCCCTCAGTCTTAATTTCTCTAAAGTAGATAATCCCCAAGTCCCTAACTGCTCCTTACAGGCTACTCCTTCCAGCCCTTCTGTATTTCACTGCAATGGTAAAGTCTTCCCACAAAAAAGCAGGATGATGGTGCACGTTTGTGTAAGTGTGCACTGAAACTGTGTCCTGATCCAAGCCTCTTAATAAAACAGATGATTAATGATCAACAAAGCTGCAAGGAAAAGACAAAAACCAGTAACAGTGGCAGCTTCCATATGCGGTAACTGCTGATCAGGAAAACTTTAGATACTGCCTGTCATGCAGCAGGGTACATTTCCACTATACATGTGTTCTTAGCTGAGTTCATTCAATAAATCTGTGTCCTCAGTTCTTGACAACAGCCCATCCTGCTTTCTCCCTTTTCCTCTGAATTGCCTTCACTCCTTCAGCACAGATTGAATGACTGATTAATTGCAACAATTTTAGCATTGCCTTTGTTGTTCACGTTGGAGATGTCATTCATTTGTGTGAGAAAGCAGAGATAAGCAGTGCTTAGCTCACCTTTCTGTCCTTGTGTAGGGCCTAAACAGGAGGAAGCTCTAAGTGTCTTCAGGCTAATTATGCTGGTATTTGTTACTGAGTGCCTTGAGGTGGAAGCATCTCGTTACCACAGCATGACCACAGACAGAAACATTCAAAATGCGTGTCCTGCAGATAAAAACAAGCAGACAATTTCCAGAAAGAACAATCAGCAATTTTATGATAACTGGGAAATGGAACATGTTTATGCTCCGATGCAAAATATCTTACTTCCTGCCTATAAACAAGGCCCAGCCTTGTGGTGTTCGTGCAAAAATGAAGGGGGGAAGAAAATGCTTTGTGATACTTTTGTTATCATCCCATCTTCCTGTATCCTGCCCCTTGTACCTGGCTCTGCTACATTAGCCTGTGGCTATGAATGAGCAATTATAAAGATAAAATGTTTTCATTAGTAGCTTTTATTTTGCATATTGTACTACTTCAGTGAGGGCAGATTTGTTTTAATTACATCTTGCATTTAATAGCACACATTCTCATCAGGCACTTTTGTCACCCATAAGCAGAGCGTATGATCTCCATGAGGGTGTCTGCTCTGTGCTCACACTGAACAGGGATGAATGCAACAGAAAACCTTACATAGAGCAGGAAGACCAAAGATTTTTTAATCCTACCATGACTACCGTAGAGAAGCTGGCTGATTTCTCTCCCCTGTATCACCCAATTCTGTCCAGGTCCAGGACCAAAAGCTAAGACATTCAGATTTGCAGTTTCATCAGCTGACACTATGAAGTACTGACAGATGGCCCAGAAGACTCTCAATGTCATGGGCCTTGAAAGTTTTCTACCCTCTGCATTATCACTCTGCTTGCCAGTCAGGAATTCAGAAATTATGCTTTGCTTCCTCTGCAACTAATTTACATCTCAGACAGGGCTGTCATTTTAACACAAAAATGAACAATCAAGGAAGAAAAAAGAATGGCTGCAAAAAATTTAATGAAGTATACACTATTATAAAGATAGCAGTTTTTAAATGCACAAAAATTCTTGTAAGTCTTTGATGAAACCCCCTCACAAACTACCACCTCTAAAAACAACTTTCTGACCCTATGCTGATTGTAGGAAGGAAGATTGAAAACCACCAGGAAACAATTCTGCAGGGTGAAATTCAGTGTGTAATGAGGGATGTAGGTTCCCTCATCCTGGGCATACTTTGGTCAAGCTCATCAGGCAGCGCTGCCACGGCTGAAGTACCTTTGTGATTTTAGCAGTAAGGAACAATTCTGTTCACAGAAGCAACATCAAAGTGAAACATGCTTTGAAAACATAGAACATTGAATCATGCTGCACTTAATGACTTTTACATCTTATGAGGATGGGGTAGAAATCTCTTACATTATTTTCTATCTGCAGTTCTTTGATATCTTGAAAGACTCACTGCATTTCTTCCCCTCTTCTCCATTAAACTCTTCCAGGCAAACACGAGCAGCACACCAAGCCTAGCACATCAGACATGGAAATCCCTTTTGTTCTATTTAACTTCCCCAGTGCTGTTTAAGACCAGAACAAGTACTGATTTTTCAAATTGCCAGGGGAGGATTCCACAATGTCTTTAGGAAAAAAAAAAAAGGGGATTATTTGAGTCTGTATATAAGTATTTGAAGACTGGAATTATACCAGGAAAAGATACATGGGTAGATCCTAGCATCAGAAGGGCAAGCATGTAAACATTTTTAATGCAGCAGATGAGATGTTAGATCACAAACCTAACATTATGTTAGTCAAATTCTCATTTGGTGAGAACTGACTTCTCAGCCTGAACAGAATTATGTCAGTCAAGGATGATGTTCATTTCCAACCACACTGGCTTTGTAAAATTTAGGGCCGGATTCATTAATATTCAAGGCACTTTGCAAAGGCCATCTTTTCTGTGAGCTTTTGTGGCAGAGATAGACTGATATATCCCAGTGGGTTTGTGATTCAGAGTTGTAAGGTTCTTTTTAGCATTAGCACAGTCAATGATTAAATTAATTTCATTTATTAAATAAATTCTCTATCAAATGCTATATTATAAATAATGTGAGTTAGCTAGAAGCTGCAAAAAGTCAGAAAAAAATAAAAATCTGACAGTTTTTAAGAAAGCTACACAGAATGCACATTCCTTCTCTGACATGGGTGATTCTATTCTTTTTATATAATTTCTGTCTTCTCCTTCATTCAAGTTCCAACTTATTTCATACTGCTACAATATTTAAAGCCATTCAATATCAATCAACATATCAATTTGTTGTAGCCATTTCTTCACAAGATAAAACTCTTTCACTAGAGTGCCTTTAACATCAGATTGTGTCATGCATTCATGGGTTAAAGAAGGCAATTAAAAGACTTTATAATTTTAGAGTAATATTAGTAGGCAGCAAAGTCTGTTAACAGTGTTAATGAATTCCCATCTCAGCAAGAAAGGAGCTAACTACTCTTTCATTTCAGATTATGATTATCCTGGGCTTCAGGCAACCACTTTGGTCATGGAAACAAATACCTATTTGCAAAAGCATTTAGAATAAGATTGCATTTAACTGTGTATCTCTTTGGTTCTTGATCAATTTAACTTTAGGAAAGAAAAAGAGCAGGGGTAGGTTCTGTGGATTTAAATTAGTTCTATCATTTAATTTGAATAAAATAAAAAATTAAAAGCTATTGGCAATCATGGCAAATAAAAAACAGTACCAACAATTGCCATATGATGAATACAAATTTACTAAAGGACAGTCCAATACTGATTCAGTCTTTTCCAAAAATCAGAATACTGTCTGCTGTTGCCCCACCAGGGCTAGGCACAAAGTTTTCCATTAACTGCACTGACTGAAGTGAAGGTCCCTGCCAGCTGACCGGGTTATTCTGTGACCAAATGTGGCAGTTCAAGCTGTGGGATATGAGCAACCACTGGGTCACTCCCAGCTGAAGGTCCCCAGGCCTCCCAGCTGTCTCACCAACATGAAAGGCTGTCCATATCATCAAGCAGGAAGGTTTGATTCAGTCAGTAGATCATCAGGTGGCCACACGTGAATTAAAAGTACTAGATTTTAGATTTTTACATGGTTACCAATCTGAAGGAAATTGGAGATTTCTACAACTGAAAATACATGATAACACAATAAAACTCACAGTCTGAGACAGATCACCAATAAGATCATTTAAGCATAGCTTTAGCATTCTGTTAACAGGTTGTAGGTTTTTCTCACCCTAGGCATCCTTCAAAATAAATAGAAATCTAGTTAAAAGTCAATGGAGTTTATTAATTTATTTCATCCTAAAGTAAACATTTAAGAGTAGCTCAGATGGAACATTCCTTCACTGTATCTATAAACACAGAAACTGATTCGATTTGAAGGATTTGTCTGAAATGCAAAGATTGGTGTTAAAGATTTTTGAACAAGGCAGAAATAATATGATTTGGTTCCAGAGCCTGCAAAGAGCCTGTAAAACAATCATCCCAACTGAAAACTACAAGGTAGCCTGACCTGCAAGCTACCATTTCCCTCTGCTTCTCACCAACACTTGAACTGTGCCTTTAAGACATGCTTCTGAAAAACAGATTCTTACTATAAACCTTAGTTTAAAACAAGCAACATTTCTACTGTGATTTTTGAAATATACAAAAAGTCATCTAAATATCAAGGCAGAGATCTGTTGTTAAATGATTTTTTTGAGCCACAGGAGAGGAAGGCTGATTTTAGCAGTCCCAGTGTTCTTATCAGTTGAAAAATGGACATGCAAAGGGGAGTAAAATCTCACAGCATTCATTTTAAGTTATTAAAGATCAAACTTATCAAGTTATTAAGAACAAAGCTGTACTAACAAAAAAACCCTGAGTTTACTGAAATACAAACAGATCATCACTACATGCATTTACTTCCACTTTTCTAGTCCTTGGCCCAAAATAAACATTAGAGAATGCCCCCCCAAAAAAAATCAAAGCGAATAAAAACAATAAAAGCCAGCACCAAACACAAAATCCCTTACCTGACAGCTTTTTAACTTTATTTTTGTCTCGAATTTGTGCTCAAAGTTCTAAGATTAAGAAGTATTGCATACAGTATCATTTGAACTGTATCATTTTAATCATTTTCATTAAAATATGTAGCAATTTTTAAGGCATTTCTAGCTTCAAATACAATTACTGTCCTTTTATATGCCCCCCACAATGTACAGCATAAAGATGAAAATCAAGTATTGAATTAGGAAAAATGTCCAAAGAGATCAAATAAGAGCTAGACAACAAGAGTGATGAAGTAGAAATTCAAAATTGCATGAATAGAGTTCCACTACTAAGAAAAAAAATTTGCATTTTTTCTACACTTTACAACAGTCTTCCATCACCAAAATTCTGGATTTACAGATGATATTTTGCCATTTATCAAAATGAAATGTTATGCAGTCTAAGCACATAAGCACTTCTTGGTAAATATCAGTCTTATTTTATGAATTGCCTAGCAAATGCATGGATATGTCATAAATAAATAACATTTTTATTAATAAATTATTATGGTAATAAATAAGTAATGTTTCAAATTACCCACTAGCAAAGCACAGATACTGAGCAATTTGCTTATTTTAAATTCAGATTTCCTAATTCAGTCCTTATTCCATGCTGCCACAATAGTACTATACAGTTTTTATCTGCAATTTTCCAAACTCTAAATATTGTGTTAACTTTAACTGTCTCTCAAATTGATTGGATTATGAATTTATGGAATGAAGATATTTATGCAATGATCAACAACAAAACAACAAAAAAAAAGACCCCAAACTACATTCAAAGATAAATCCAATGAAACTGAAATTGAAATTCTAAATAAGATGTACCAAAAGTCAGTGGCTGTTTACATCTCAGATATTATTCCCAGTACTAGAAATGAAACATTTTTAATTAGAAGTCAGGGAATATAATATGAAACAATAAAATGGAAAAATTATGATGGAAGTTTTGCAATATTAAGATAAACAGAGTTTTGTGCACTCAGGTATTTACTATTACATATTCCTTATGTGGCATCATTGTGACAGACTCATACTTACAGCTCCCTTTTAATACTCTAGAAAGGAATAAAACTGCAGAGCAGAAGCATTCCTGCTGCAGCCAGCAGTAAAAACCAATCTACACTTCAATGGATAATCCTCCCCTGGCTAAATATTGAGATAGCAACTCATTGCAATATCAATACTCTTGGGCTGTGCTGGGTGCTTTCATTTGGGAGACAGCATTTTCCTGGAATGAACCATCTGGAGGGAGAAATACTGAACCAAACCAAATACGTAATAAAATAAGGAAGAGCAAGGATGACATTGAATATCTTCTAAATTGTGAAATCATTCTCTAGAAGGATTTGAGTCAAACCCAAAGTGGATTGAGTGAGGATTTAGTGCAGATTCTTAAATCTGTATGGTGGCCCAAAAGTGCTGAACTAGAAAGAGGCACATTATCCTCTCTTTCATCCTCAGCTTCACACAAAGCTGCTATTGAGAAACACTGACTCTTCTCTGAGTCTTCATGACACAGGGAGGATGGTAGGGAGTTTTGGAGCTCTGAACACTATATTCTGAAATGCTTTGGGAGGGGGAAAAAAGCATTTTATAAAAGCACTATATGCCATTAACAATCATCAAAGCTACTGTAGCCATAAATATTTTCCTCTATGAGGGAAAGCAACCTCGAGGGAAACAATGCCTTAGGAGGCAATGCTTGCATATCTGCAAAAAGAAATGCTTAAGGGGAAAACTTGTCTAGTCAAGAACGATCTGCTGGGCTGTGGGGATGAAGTGACCCAAGGGACAATCTCACAGAGTGTTTATGGTGCAAATATGCAGTTAGTGTCTTCAGTGCAGTAGAATCTTCATATTCAACAATATGCAAATCAAAAGCACTGTCTTCACAATCTCAGAATGTTCAGACTTTCATCATTAATAATCCAAATGAGGACCAGTGTCACAGCCCAGTAACAACAGGTAAATCTATGACAGAGAACAGGACAAAAGCTAAGCTCAAATGTTCACCATTGTTGGTTGAGCAGCTAAAAGCACATATCCCCTGCCAAGTGCCATGCTGGCCCACGCTGGAGCAGGGCAAGGAAATGGGCACAGAGAGGATGAACAGGACTATGGAGCTGCATTTTCAGGTATTAAGCACAGAACATACCAAGAGAAATATTTCTTCACACAACATACACCTGAACCGGGAAAAATTGCATCTGTGCCACAGGTGTCGTAAGGGCTAAACAATAAATGTCTTGAAAAAGGTTTAGACAAACTCCTGAAGGATAGGTCTATCACTGGATATTTAATATGACAGTTCAGATATAACTTTTGACTTAGAAGTCCTTAAACTATTGATTGCCATAAATTGTAAGAATATAAAATGACCCTTTTCTCAAAAGGGTCTTCCAATAGTTTTTTGTGAGAATCAGCTTCTGGACTAAATAGAATTTTGGTGTGACCTAGAGATATTTTTCTCATCTTACCCATCTTCTGTGAGTATTGAGAGCCTTTGATTTGCCATCTACCATAATCACTTTGTTTTATGTTGAAGTGATGAGAGTACTTATAAAGCCACAAAGTATGTGCATGCTCAATTACAGTAAGAAGCAGTAATTTTAAATACTAACAAAGAAATAATTTTTGATGAAATAACATACTAAACAGTTCAACATTTATTGAGTTGCATAAAGGAGAACTATGCATAGACTGTTCCTACTTTTATATTTTCATCTTTTTTCCTAACAGTCAATATTTCTATTGCTACTTGCTTAATCCTGAAAAAAAGTCTGTTCATTGCATATTCACAATTTGATTTTTCCAGAAGTTTATACAAAATGTTTTATTGATACACCCTGACGAGACAATTCCCTTTAATAAAGGGGGGAGGATAAAACCCCACAAGAAACCAAAGGTATGTTTATTATGGATCAAAACATCATAAAGGACCAAAGAAAACTTACATAAGCAAAATGAATTTTACATAGTAAAGTCTGGCCCACTGTAAAGTGGCTTTGCACAGGTTATTGCTTAAAAACAAAATTACCTGTGCCAGGACACAAAAGAGTGTGATCATGCCAGACATGGATCTAAGTGGATAATGTAGAGCTGCTTGAAAATCTGTGATTTTTCTAAGGGTGGGGACTCAGAGAAGATTAATTCGGGGTGAGGCTGCAGACTCCTGCTGCAGAGCTTTCCCAGGCCTGGCTGCAGAGGTACCTTGAGTCAGACTGGCTCAGATCAACTCCATGAGCCAGGCAGGCTCTTTACACAAGTTAAAGAATGTTTTCAAATCTCAAAAAATATGAGAGTTTTCTATAAACATTATTAAATTCTTTCAAAAATGAAAATCATATGTAAAAAAATATTCCCTGATCTCATCATGCAAAATGTATTTGTCTTTTCTGGCCAATAGGAGGCACTAGATTTTATCGTGTTCAAATTCACTACAAAACATTATATGCAAAATTCAGGTTAAAATTTAAACACATGGTGAACATTTTCACATATCTAGTAATTTTTTTAACTATTTTTTTTTTTTGTTATGCTTATCTTAAAGATATGAGTACCTCCAGTTGTGACCTGGGAAATTTCCCCAAGTTAAGAAAACAATTATTTCAACAATACTGTCTCCATACAAAGATTAAGAATTCAAATCTAATTTTTCAAATCATGAAGCCAGGATAGTGGGGTTAGGTACAACGTAATTCTTGGAATAATTAAATTGAAGGAAATCCATCATCCTGAATTCCAAATTCTGGGCTGAACAGACATGTCCATCACCCTGCTGACTGACACTGGACAGAGCACATCCAAAAGAGACCACACTAAGGTACCACAGTCTTTACCACATTAACTTTTTATATCTAAACTATGCAAATCAAGAAATCAAATGAGAAATGTCATCTCTCTTAGAATGGCATTAACTTGACCATACAGCTTAATAAATAAGAAATACTATGTCTGCCTTCCTCTCATACCAACATTAAATATTAACAAGAAAAGAGATTCTGCACTGAAAATCAGTTCAATGCTAAGAATCACATTGGCATAAATCACATCAGAAGAAACCTCTATTAGTGTATAAATGTTTTGTGTAGGTAAAATCCTGGTTTACTTCTAAATTGCAGGAAAAGTGTGTTGAGTTTAACCTGGCTGCGGCTGCTGACACAAAACAGAACCTGTATTTCTGTGGACTTTGCTCTCATAAGAAATACACGGTATTTCTCTCACCACATTCACCTTTTAAGTAACAGCATAAGAGCTGGTATTTGTAGAAATTGTAAGAAAATGTCTCTTCTTCATGAAATCTTGACTATTCAGTAAAATATCCGTTCCTCTCCACTACTGAGCATGGGGAAAATACTTATTAGAGCATGACTGCTGGTGTAACACAAGTGAGGATGTGTAAGCAAATGTGAAATGGTACCTCCATCCAGATGGATTTTACCTCCCACAATACACCACTTTCCCTTCTAAAAAAGGGAATTGGTGACTGAAAATCTGATCCCAGAATCACAGAATATTCTGAGTGGGAGGGGTTCCATTGTACAAGGATCATTGTATCTACCTCTTAAGGGAATGGCCCTTACAGGGACTGAATCCATCATCCTGATGCTATTAGCAGCATGCTCAAATCAACTGAGCTCACACTGAAAACTGATGAAAAAACCTACCATGGATGGAAAAACTATCCAACTTACAATTTCAATATGTCTGAGCAGCAGTTGGAACTCAAACTAATTTCAGGTTTGGTGAGTTTTAGGCTTTTTTGAAAGTTTATTTCCAGCACATGCTGAAAATTATCTAAAAGTAGAAAATAATAAAACTCCATTCTTCCATTAAGAGTGATTTCAAAGCAGATATTTCAAATACTTCCAGCTTTCTCCTTATTAGCAACATTAAGGCATCTATCACAAAAAAATATGTCCATGATCTGCTAGAGAAATACTGGTCATTACAGCCTCCTTTATCCATATCTCATCTAAGGGAAGACAAAAGCTGAAATAAAATTCCATTTCTGACTGAGACGTTGCATAGCAATCTTTATTCACCTTTACTCTCCAAGTTCCTGAATTAGCCATATCCCACTGCAAAAATTGATCGTTAGCTTTGACTGCAGTTCCTTCAGTGTGTACATCCCTGTGTGTGCAGAGACATGATTCAGAGTACGAATCTCTTTACGTAATCTCATTAGGACAATGTTTCCAGCCAGCCCTTCAAGTGAGCTCCTCATTGTATACAGCTGTACTTGAGGACAGGAAGCAAAATTAAAGCATATCCATTTTGCCAGGGAAAATGTTTCACTTCCACCCTGTAAACACAGAGGGGTTACTATAACATTATGAAAAAGAATGCAAAATTGATTTACTACTTACTTTGTATTCAGAACAGTGGTGAATATTATTATATTAGAAACTGGAAGGGAAAGTTTAGTCCTTAAGCAGGTGATAACTGGGAATGGGGCTGGGGGGCAGAGCAGCCTTTTATTTCAAATTAATAGAAATAAAGTATCAGGGGGAAATCTTCCTATGCTATATTTATAGTCTCCATATTAAACAATATTAATGTAATATAACTCATTTGCAATTGACATGAAGACATCACACGATACAGCTCAACTGCCTTCTCAAAATTTCTAGCCTTGACACCTCAAGTGCAGGGAATTGACTGAAATGAATACTCTAGGATCTTTTCCTTTTGGGAGTGAAGGGGGTATTATTCTACAATTTTTGACTTTCCAAATCTCCTACAAGCTTAGCTAGGCAAACACTTCATGAGTTAACAGTGCCTCACTACACCGTGTGGCTATTGCCACAAAGATACCCTTCTATCAATCAAGCTTATTAAAGTGTTTGTAGACTGCCTGGTACATTACTGCCTCGTGTGGGAGCCCAGAACAAAGCAATCGCTAGGTAGCAACTAATTAGTCATGTTACATATAAATTAAATAAATCAGAAAACATACGGCACTGAGTAAGGATATTTGAAATATTTGAAAAATACACTTTACTTGGGTAATCTCTTTTGAGCCAGTGAGCTGAGCTCCTGGGACTTTTAGGGCACAAACATGACACTAATCCCTCAAAGCATCATCTGCAGTGGTGACACAATCCAGGTGCTCAAGCAGAAGCAGATTCAACATGTGAATAATGCCATGAGAGTTGCACTGAATGGGGATAGATCCCTCTGCAGTACCCAATGCAGGCCTTGCACAAAACAGGCCTAATAGCTGAGCATCACTCTTCAGCTTTAAACACTCCTAGCCCTGGGGCTCTTCCTAGTGTTTCATTTCTCGGGTATCAATAAACATTAGAGAAATAGCATGCTGAACAAGAACAGAACTCTGGTTTTGCATGCCAAAACACTAGTTGAAAGCATAAACACATTTTGTTAAGAACATCTATTCCAAGGTTTCCTTACATGCTTTATAGATTACTATAGGAAAAAAAAATTATGACATCAGTAGAGGAATGTAAAATTTGACCTTCAGCTAGACAATGATTGGCATTGACTGTAATTCTTCATGAGATTTCACATAATCAACATGCTGATGCATGCAGGGACAGTACATAATCAGTTGCTCTTGATCACAGACCATTTTGCCTAAGAAAAAATGCAGCACTGGATTTCAAGAGTGTGTGACAATTCAAGAATTGTCTGTGACAATTGCAACTGGAAACTAAAGTTATGGGGAAAATAGCAAAGGAAAGTTGGAAAATGATACTATTTGAATTTGGACAAGGTTTAAAAACACAAGGTTTATAAACTTCAGACTGAGAAGAGATTATTGACTTAATCCAGTGGTTTGGTCTATGGGTGTTTGTTGCAAATTTGCAGAATAGATTTATCATCTTTGACTTCTACCAACATATCAGACAGATGCAGTCCCTTCCCTACCAACTCTTTGTTTTATTCAGCAGTTCCTGAGGACCCTACAAATACATCAGAGCTAAAGACAGACATCAGTTCCAGATGGTAACCGTCAGGCTGGGAAAAAGTATATTCCGGTTATAAATATATCTAACTATTAATCCTGTTTGATTTTACATCCTTGTAATAGTCAGTTGTTCTGCATTAGCTCATGCAGTCTCTTCTATGATGCACATCAACAAATGTTAACTACATTACCAAAATCAGGGTATTGCCAATCTGTACAATTGCACATGTAAATTCAGGGGTTGCACATAAACTGTTAATAATTGACTAAGGTCATTTTTTTGATATTCATGTGCATTTGCAATAACTGCAAAGGGATACACAGAGTAGAATGCCCTTATTAATAATATGGCATTCACTATGGTTAAACAGACATTTTTAGGACAAGAAGTGTCACCAGGTTGAGACAATTCCCAATACAAACAATTAAGTCTTGCACCTTTTATGGCAACTAACAAAGTTCCAGCGTTAATAGTTAAAGAAGAACACATTTTTATTGTTTTTTTTTTATTTTGTTTTGTTTTTGTGCTAATTGGTTACAATTAGAACTTCCCCTTCAACAGACAAGAGTTTCAGGAAGAAAAATAGTAACACCTCAGGTAAGGATGCAAGCCTGTGATTCTTCCAGCTGTATAAACAAACTTTCCACCCTTAAGTTTTACAAAGACTACAGATGCTATGCCACACAGTTCAACACTCACAGGCGTAAGTTCAAGATCAGAATTATGAAACTTTTACATTTGCACACTAAATTTTGTGACTATGTTAAATGTGGAACTTGGCTGAGCTCAAGTTTCAATACAAATTTTTGACAAATAGAGAAAAAGCTGCATAAATCAAAATAACTTTCCTCACTAACAATACATTAATTATAAAATGCTTGATATAAAGAAAGGGAAAAAGGAAAATATCTCACTCACCACCTTGCAAAGTATTGAATTTATAAAAGAGTTGATCAGGTCATCGAAAACTGAAGAGTAACTGTTCACAGAGCAGTTAATCCAAAAAGAAAGGTAACTGTCAGTTCAAATTCAAATAAACCTTTTCTTCATTTGGTCAACAAACAGGTTATCATTCAAAACCCCTTCACACTCATAACAGTTTCAACCAACTTACACTCTGCTCTGATCATGTATGTACATGTGTGCATTTCAGTAAGAACAGTGTCCCTATTTTCTCTCTAGTACAAAAGAAATAGAATCTTCCCCAGGTTAAAAGGGCTCCAAACAAATAATCTTTCTCAAAGAATTAAAAAGTACAAAAGTCAACAGAAATTTCCACTTTAGTAACCCTCAGCTTATACTTCAGACTAAACTTAAAATGGCCCAGATGTATAATACCTTCATATTCCCAAAGTGGAGCTCCAGAAAGAGCAGATATAACTGTATGGCAAAACAGCAAAACAGTTTGAATAAGAATTTCTGTGCTGAATGTGTAAACAGAAGCAACTTAGAAAACACAGTGAAATTATGCACCTTTGCAAGAAAAAAAAAATTATTTCTTGGTTGTACACACATATATAGGGAAGGAAGGCATTTCAGCTGGCCCTTTTTTAAATTATTCAGTGTTGCACACACATATTTTTAGTTCTACAAAAGGTCAGTCTTCTTCTGATTCCACAACACTTTCCTGTGGAGTAAAGAAGAGTCCCATGAATATGCAAACGCACACCCCTGTAACACTTCAGTCACTGTGCATTAATGTGTGTTCTCTGTATATTTCAAAGTCAAACAAATAATACCTGTCATGAACATGAATTTCTAATATCTTCTATATTTCATTTTAAATGAAATGTCAAAATGATGGAAAATATTTTCTAGAAAGTTGCAAAGGGCAGTTTCTAGTAAGAAGCTGCAATATGTAATTCTGCACTAGTGCAAAACATCATTAAAGGGATACTGCCACAAATTGAATCAGATTTTTTTAAATCATTATTTTACTTACCTGTGTCAATCCTTACACAAACATTTCTGAAAACAGAAATCTGTTTGTTAGCCTGATTTGTCATTCTTCAATTACAATAACCAGATAGATTTCTCTACAGCTGAGAAAATGGATGCCAGTATATTATTTTTCCTTTGTTATGCAGCATCATGTTGACATAATATTTACAAAACCCACTGAGCTGGAAGCCAAGTTTGGATGGGTGGTGTTTGCAAAAGATTGATTTTCCTGGCTCTGTCACCTGGCATGCATAAAAATGCTTTTATACATTTATTCAGCAATATTTGTTCAGCTGATTAAGCACCAAAGAAGTCTTAATCATTTTATGTGGATATTCCAGTCACTCACATTCAAAACCTAAGCTGGCTTTTACATCCACGAGCCAGGCCCAGCAGCCCTCCTCAGGTCATTGACATCTTTCTCCTGTCCTTGGCAGTCCCACCTTCCCCAGAGCACTCAGGTTGCGTTTTCTGTAATCACTCCACACCCGTATGTTTCCTCTTTCAGCTCACACACAGCACACTGTGCTCTGCCAGGGGATCCTTGTTAACCCACTGAGTTCATCTTTCACTAGATTAGCTGTGTTCATAAAAAGAGAAGAAGTCATTAAGGCAAGTGACATAATTTTATCATCAGCCAAGGAATGCAGGAGTGTGGGGCTTGGTGGTTTTCCTGGGGGTAGGGTATTGGTTTTTTAATGTTGGCACAGTCTTAATTTCTTTCACCATTGTTATTTCAGACTTGTGATCCATCCAAACACAGATCACAGAGATGAAAAGATAAATCTTAGCAAAAAGAGAAAGCATTGATTTTCAGGCACCAAATGAATCTCTGATGTCCATGGTACCTTCACTGTGATCTCTAGCAGATAAATTATTAATGCAAGTGTATGAACATCATTTTGTTGTGATTAGATTTCACTTAAATTTTAATTTAAAAAAAGTCACAGGGGATTGAAGAAGCAGTCACATAAGATAAGCGAGTCAGTCAAAGTTTTATTTTTCATGTTTGTGTGCTGGGATTATCTGGAATCTTATCATTCATGCAGCAAATTACCAAGAACTACATTAAAAATGTGTATAGCCATTTTCATTTTTAAAATATTCAAGACTATAAATAATTAAATGGGTGAGACATCTGTTATTTATGAGCTGAAATGACAGTTTTAATTTAGTTCTTCGTTTAGCTGAGCCTGACGCGTTGAGACTAAGTAAGAGAAAACAGGAAATATTTTTAAATGACATCTCTCACAGTTTAGAACTTCCAAGAGTGCAAATCACACACTTGGGTTTTTTGTTTGTTATGTTTTCCTTACAGACCCATCAGAAAACACTCCTCATTTTTGACCTAGCATTGCATGTCATGAGGATTCTGATGACAAGGTAGAGCAGCCACGGTGGCTTCACAAAATAAATCAGCCACGTTACTTCTCTGTAAACATTCAGGAGACAAATTGTTTATTTAACACATGGATACCAGTCAGACATGTTGCTCAAACTACAACACTCTTCTGAAGCAGATATTTCCCATACTTTTCCCCTTTATTTCTCTCTACTACTGTACTAGTAGAACATTTATTGTTGTGAATCAAAATATTCCCTGTGAGAAAACAGAGGGCTCAGAAAACTCTGCAGCAAGGTTTACACAGAGCTGGTTGTGTCAGATAAAAATAAAAGATGCCCATCTCCCCCTTGCCAACTTCAGTTTGGGGAGGAAAGGTTGGCTTGTTCTGAAACTATTGATTTTCTCCTTTTTTTGCTGGTTTTTAATTTTCTTTGTTTTAGTAAAAAGTTTACATACCATGAAATCATTTTTTTAGGAACAGACCTTTAATATGATTCTCCTTCATCATAGATTGTTTAAACTACTATCTCATATGTCTGCTAACTTTGAAAGAGAAGAAATGGGCACAAATTATAGATTAACTATTCAAAGGATTTTTGCCTGTTTCAGCAAGAAAAAAAACAAACAAAACAAAACCCCCAAATTATTAGAATGCAAAAGCAATTTTATTTTAGTAAAAAAAAAAAAATTTTTTTTTTTGTGATTACAGCTATTTTTTCATTCTCTAGCTTCAAATAAGCCACACAGCCCCCAAAGCCAGACCCAGAAGTCAGAACTGTGAAAGTAAATAAACTGAAAATAGATGTAATTATTTGTATCAATCTATCACTACAATTAACTTCAGATCTAGTTTACCTGGGAAATTACTGTTCCCATTCTCCATATGAGAAAAGCAGATTAATAACTTGAGGGTATTACAGGGGGTGGGGAGGTGGGATGATGTGTGAAATTCCGCTGAGACGGAAGCTTTCCAATAGAATAGGAAATAGGAATGCCATGATTCCTCCCAAACTGAGGAGAATGAGCTCTGGGCTTCCGTGTGATCAGCCTGGGACAGAAGGGCTTTTCACAGGTGTTGGACATAAACAGTTTTCACTGAAATCCATGGGAGTCATCACTGCTCAGAGAGAAAGGGTTCATTACACATGTTGAATGACAGAGGCTGATGAAAAAAAAAAAAAATATGGAAAAATACCTAAATCTACAGATTTGTAATAGCAAGCTATCTTTTATTACATCAGTCATAAGATGCTGGAATGGATAATATTCTAGCTGATCTCATAAAATACTTTTGTGAGGTGCCCCGGCGCAGGGAGACAAAGATTTAGTTTCAGATAAGCTTTTTAAATTGAGAGGTGTGGCTTTAAAGCCCGGGCAGTGTGAATTCCATTGCTCTGCCTCGGGGGATGTGCCCTGTGAGCCCAAGAAGAGTTGCCCCATCCCAGACCCCTCATGGGGTGGCAGCCCAGGGGTTCTGATTGGGTTTGAGCCCCTAGGGTTTCTCCCTTGCTGTGTCCCTATTAGTCCCCAACCTTGGGCTCCGCCCTGGTTCTGTCCCATAAAACCCATCACCCTGCCTCTGTTCGGAGCTGTCTCTGGATCTGAGTTTGTTCCTGTGCTGAATAAATGGTTTCCTGAGCAGAAGCCCGTCTCGTTGGAGTCCCATGTGGGTCAATGGTAACCGTAGCCTGCCTGAACAGGATCCTGCAGCCCCAGAACACAACAGACTTTACCTGTCCTTATGAACATCGCAATTCTAAAATCCCAGGCCGCCACTGACACAACCTTACCGCTGTGTCTAGAACCTGAAGCAACTTTCTTTTGATATCGTATTGTTTCACAGAGGAACAACTTTATATTCAGAATCTCAGGGTAGTAAAACCCTCCCAATGTTACACGACTGTATTGTTTATTTTTGGTGAAGCAGATAGAATACCAAAGCCTCGAGGTTTTGTTTCCTCACCTGCTGCTATGCAAGGAAAAAGGCATTTCAAAAATCTATGTATTTTACACTTTATCTCTTAAACAAGAAAAGGCAAAATAAAGTAATACTGACATTTCATTCCTGCAGAAGAAAGTAAAAGAGTATTTCTCAGCATCTTATCTTATTTCTCATTGGTCATTTCCCATTTATTTACTAGGATAAAAATGAAAAGTGTTAGTTTTTATTCACATACAGACAGGAAAGAAAATGAAAAAAATACCAAAATGTGAAACAAACAGCAAAAATTAGGTGGGGAAGGAATACATTCTTTTGCTACTGGAAGATTAGCTTGTCTATTAAAAAAAAATCACAACAAATTTTCACATAACATAAAAACTATTACCTTACCTCCCCTCATGTAGCAGTTGAGATATGTATTAAAATCAGCAAGAAGGTAGCAGGTGTTGAGGAGCATTCAGGCCAAAGACACCTGCTGTAGATGTCAAGAAAATTGAGAGAAATTAGGGACATCTAAGAGGACAAACACAGGTGAAAGCTTGAAAAGTAACAGGGTGCCAGGTGAAAAAATAAACAGTGCTAATCAGACAGAAGAAATTAAAGGCTTGCAGATAAACACTGCTGAGTTGCCCACCCCATGAGTATAATCATATGTAGCCACAGAAATAAACTTCAGAAGTTGCAGCCTGATGTAAATATTATTATATTCATCCTATAACTTCCTAAAAAGTGGTATGAGCTCATTTCAAATCCAACCTTTTTCTTAATTTTTTTCTGAGAGGAAATTAATAAATGTCATGAAAACAGTGAATAAAAGATAAGAACATAAGCAGGACTGCACTGCTTACATTATAATAGCCTATTACAAGGTACCATTTAAGAGCATCTGGAAATCAGATGTCAAGTGGGTGGCTTTGAGTGATGAGAGAAACACCTGCTCCAATGCCAGCAAGGGGCTGCAATTTCAGCTCTAGAGCTGTGGACTCTGACTTTAGAAATGTACTGCATCTGGAAAACACTTTCTGTTCAGGTGTACTTGAAATGGGGATTTTTTTTTGAAGGTCGTAGATTAATAAAGTACAGTAAATAGTAAAGTAACTTTATTTTTGTGAGTCAAATTTTATCAGGAAATCTTAAAAGACAGGAAGAGCAGGAATCACATACAAAACTGCCAGTAGCATTGCTCCTCATAGTTATGAAGCAAAAGAAGAAACGTGTAAACTGAACCAAGAAAACTGTTATTTCTATGAGCTGAAGCTCAAGGCCTAGCAGTGACAAGGGAATGGCTCCCTTTTAAATGAAAAGGGGACCAAGGCCACGCTTTTATTAAGCAAGCAGGGTCCTGTGTTTGTCTGTACCATTGGCAGGTGGATGGAGGCACTGAGATGTGCCTTGCCAGTCAAGCGCCCAGTGGCCTGTGTGTCACTCAGGGCTGCAGCAGCACAGAGGCAGGAGAAGTCCTGCTCCCTCAGAGCCCCAGCTGAGGCTCTGCACGGCTGGGACTGACTGCTTGGGCCACTTGGCAGATACCCCCAGCCAGTCTGGGGCAAACACACTGCTGGCACTGAGGAAAGGACACAGAGGAAATATTTGCTGTCATTTACCAGCCCAAGGACAACTACTAATTAAAAGAGTTTTGAGAGTTTAGGGCACTGAAAATCAAATGCAGGACCATGCTCAGATTAGTAAGAAAAATTGCCATCACAAAAGATACTGACTGACCATGACATAAAATAAAGAAAGGCAGACAGGTGCTCAAAAAGGGAAAAATCTGCTCTGCAAACAGGTCAAACACTCAGCATCTGAAGGAGGCATCTGAGTTTATCACTATCCAGAACAAGGTACGTGTCATACGTTGCAGAGATTCACATAGGTTCCTTCACTCTCTTGAGTACCAGGCCATTTCTGCAGAAAAAAATTTGGGCACCATAGAAAACATTGTCAGATTTAAAAGCAGGTGTATTTGTTATACAGGTATACATAGTATATTAAAAGCAACAAAAATATTCAAAATTAACTAAAGGTTTTAAAGTTTACAGCAAGCTCACTTTCTTAAAAGCCCCCAACAGTTACAATAATGTAAATAGCATTAGTTTTAAAGCAGATAAAAAGAATACCCCACTACCATCATCAACATTGATCTTTGAATATTAAAAATGAAGGGAAAGCATGTTAAGAAAATCATTAAGTTAATCAACCTTTCACCTGTTGTCTTTCCAATATACCACTGAAAGACTTTAAATACTATTGTGACCTTTATAAAGTTCAAGGATTCTGGAGTTGCATTATGGATAAAATAACTAAAACAACCTACAGAATACCTATTATCTGCAGATTAGTGCTACAAAAAAAGTTCATCAAAACTTGCCTATTTTGCTTCCCCACCAAAAGAAGACAGAAAACTAAAGTCTGGAAAAAAAAAAAAAGCCACTTCCAAAATAAACTCAAAGCCTAATGTTAATCATAGTCTTTTCAGAAAAATAAAAAAACACAACAGTTTTCAAAAAAATTAGATTGTGAGCTAACACAAAGGTTTTGAAGACAGCTTTTCCTCTTTTTCAGTTTCTATTTTTTATCAAATGTCAAAATATGAGATTTTGTAATTACAATACAAATGTGAGATCTTGATTTTAATAACAGGATGTTGCAGTGAGTGCTAAGATGTGGATACCAGAAAAAAAAATTAAATAAAACTTAAAAATACAATAGCTTGTCTTTTTCTTTGTCAGGAAATGTCAGCAAATGGACATAATATATCCCAGTACAATATCCCAGGTTTATCTTCTCCTCTACCAATATTACTGACATGTCAGGAAATCATGGAAAACATAAGGTATATGATGTCCTGTCCCAATAATACTAACTTAGTAGGATACCTTTATAAAAATAAATTGATATTCACCAGAATGCGTTTCTAGTCCACCCATACAATAGAAAGAACACACTTCCCATTTCACAACAATGTTTCTAAAATAGAGGAAAGCAACTTCATAGTATTTCAGATTAGTTTAGTTTTTAATAATTGTGCTAGGAAGAAAGAAAATCCAACTATAAGCTTTGACAGGATGAATGGCTCTGCATGTGTAAATTCTACCTTCACCACAGTTTAAGTACATAAGTAACAAGTTCCAACAGATTGTGTGCAAAACAAAAGTAACTGAAATTTTCTATTCTCTTCCCACTTGCATAATAGGTGACTGCATTTAATTGAAAACATCTTTAAAACTTTTGAGCTGAGACTAATGATGGCAGTTTTGAGACAGACGAATTTTTTTAAAATGTAGTTGATGGGATAAAAATAGGGCTTTAATAAAAGACTCTTTGCAACATTAACTAGGGTGTTTACTGGTGCAGAAATACCAGAAATTATCAGCATACGTCTTTTCACAGGTAGGCTGCAAACAAAATTTATAAGGCAAAAAAGGAAATTCTTCACTGGATTTCTACAAGTACAAGGTATATTATCCCAAAAGCTCAGTGTGAAAGGGAAAAAAAATAACTTTGTTTTCTAAAAGTCACTTGCTTGAGTTCCCTGAAGCAGAGAAAAATGCCTGTAGATGTACAACAAAAAGTCAAGGGCAAATCTCGAACAAGTTAGAACTGTGTTAGCATTTCTCATGTGAGTTGTCCCAGGCGCTGTTCAGGCATGAAATAAAGGGTTTGTTGAGCATGGTAACAAGAAGTGATACTTCATTACAGGGTACCAGAAACCAAAATTTCTATATCATTCAGATATTTACTGTCATTTCTGGGGGAAAAAAACCCCAACCAACAGATATTTGATGGAGAGAGAATAATTCAGTAGTCTCTAAGTCAAGGTAAAAGGTATTGAAAATTAAGAAATTGTAACATGTCCCAGTGCATATAATATACTGTTTGCAGGAGATGGAGGGCTAGATGCCTAGAAGCTTTCTGAAACACAGAAATTAGGCATCCCTTTGTCTTAAGAAGACACCAAGTGAACAAATTAAGGAAGTTAGACCTCTTTTTTTTTGGAGGTTTCATGACATTTATCACCAGAAGCACAATCTCATACTGACAAACCTGAATGTGGCATCCTTAGCTGGGTTCCCAAATAGGCCCAGAGAAGTCCAATCGTGAGTTCTGCTGCCTGATGGAAAACACAGAGACAACAGCCAGAAGAGGAACTTTAACACACAACCAGCCCTTGCTGGCACACTGCAGAGAATGATGCGGGTCTCAGAAACATCAAAAATGGCACCAAACAAAAATTGGCATTTTCCCCAGTTTTCCTACACCCTGCTTCTTACACTGATTCTGTTTCATTTTAAATAACAGTCTTCCTGATTTTGAATATATAAAGCAGAAATAACTGTATAAGAAATTAATAAAAATACACAGGCTTTCCTTATTTTTAAAAAAGACTTAATAAAAATTTAAAAAGCCCTACCAAAAAAAAATCAAAACCAACCAACAATCCCATCAAAAAAAAAAAGCCCCAAAAACCCAGAACATACAACTGCTTCATTGTCTACGAATAAACCACACAGAGAAAATATCTGTCATTGTCAAGCTCCTACCCTTGGATTTCTAGCACCGAGAATCCACTTTTGAGGTATATTTCTGTAGTGCAATGATGCTTATTCACCTATTAAGTTAATCAGTGGTATTTGTTCCCTCTGGATATGGTTTTGAAAAATTCTTTTAATCCAAGCTTTCTTTTCAGGATTGAAGTCAGGACTGCAGGCAAAACAAAATTAACTCTAATTGTACTTGATATACCAAGTTGCATGACTCAGCACTTCAGATACTAAAAATTCATCCATGCAAAAGGACAAAGTGTTCCCAAATGCCTGAAAATACCTGCTTTTCTTATTTGACAAGCTGAGTCTGAAAACTCTTAATGGATTCATAGCAGTGAGAACAGGGAGTAAAGGATACACTGGTATGGGAGCAGATCCAAGCAGCACTTCTAGGCAGTGTAGCACAGTCCCAGCCTGCAGGGGAGCACCAGCGCAGTGCTGCACCCAGGGTAACAGGTCCTGCTAAGCTCTGCAAGATGCATCACCTGCACAGCTCCACACTGCAAAGGAAACCTGCTTCACACAGTCCAGAGATATTTACCTAGCTTGGCTAGAAAGTATAAAAAAGCCATCCAAAAGTGTTGTGTCCTGGGTTTCATGGGATATGGTAAACTACTGCACCCTCTGGAATTTTGATCATAATGCCCTTTCAGTTTTGGCACATGACCACAGAAAGATCAGCTTGGTTCCTTAGGTGATGGATACTCACAGGGAAAACTGCACCTGCAGTTGCTCACTGCAGCTATGGATTATATAGCATTTATCATATGTGGCTGGCAACAGATTGGTTTGTGGCATTTCAGGGAGAGCCTCTACAATGCCAGCTCTTCAGTCTATCCAGATAAAAAACTCTTTAATGCTAATCAGCTGAGGTTTGCTTTATGTTTATACATAATTTTTCATATTCAATCCCGGACTTTATTTAAACTCTCAGTGCTACTACATATAATAAGGACCAGTAATAACAACTAAAGACACAGAAACTTTGAAAAATGTTTTTTTTAAAAATTATCTTGAAGACATTTAACCTTTCCTGCTCATGAAGTAAAATGAAGGAAAAAACCTCAGCATAAGAGTTCTGATTTCATATCTTGTGACTAACCAGGGAAAGGAAGTGGAAAGGATATGCATGCGAGGATTCTTTAAAAAACATGATCCAGGCCATAAACCTGCCTAGCCAGATATGGGAATATACTGCACTCCATAACTTCAAGGAACAGCTGCCCACATTTAGAATGTTTGACTAACACAGGTATGTACAACAACAGAACTTTTGGAGCAAAGTTGCCCCCGATGTTTGAGTGTCCTTGATATGTGAAAAGCAGCAGCAAAGCATTTCCACAGAGAGGCTGAGCTCCAGACTGCACAGGTCAGCCTGCTCCAGTTCCAAGTTCCATGGCCTTACACAGCTACTGTGGTATGGATGACTGCAAATCATTACAGCTTAATAGAGCTCTAACAGAAGGAGCAGCTCTCTGCTTTGCTCCATGCATCTCTGGAGAGAGCGAACTGACACCCGATAGAATGGTAATCAATACATACCTGACACAAGCAATGTACATAAATTATAGATGAAGGATCATTTAAATACATTCAAACAGCACAGTTAGCCCTTCAGATGCACTTGAAATGAGGATCTTGTTATATGAAAATTGGTTTGTGATACATAATTGTACAGGGATCCTTTTTTCAACAGAGGCAGGTCACATTACAGGCTCTGGGATGAGCAAAAGACCAGCTGCTTCAGAGACACCATACCATCAGACTAAGAACACTGCCAGGTATTTCCCTGCAGTTCCAGCTCCTTTACATTAACTGTGATTTACCTTAAGCTATTGATTGCCTTCACCAAAGTGTTTATTGCTTAGTGATTCTACCCTATTCATTGCCTGCTTCTATTTCCGTGTTTCTGCTCTTTTGATCACTTGCATTGTGCTGAAGGCATGACTAAGAACATTATTTATCTGTTGTCCAGCCCTTTGTTCAAGGACCTGATCTAAATAAAGGCACACATCATTTTCATCTTGCATATACCACATATGCACCAGAATATTTCCTCCCAGAGCAGTTCCTCAGCCACATCTCTCATCTTCAGCAGCACTATGCTGATTTACACTAGTTAGGCATCCAGTCTTTGAATGCTATATAGGCCCAAGAGAAAAATCAAGGTCCCAGGAGATTTGTTTTTTCTGAGATGCCAGTGAGAAATGAACTGAAGCAGTCCATTTGTCATAATCAAACTTTGTTTTTCATCTTTATTCACCTCTATCACACATTTTCCCTTCACTCATAATTTGTTTCTCTTCTCTTCTTTAGATGCTCACCTAGGAGCATGAGAAAGAGCAATCCAGTTTGATTCAGAGGTATTCCCCCTGAGATAAAGAAGTGGGCATTCACAAAAACAGGAACTATATGAGTTCATTTTGCAGAAGCTACCAAGGAATAAATTATTACTCCAGAGGTAATTAAAGCTAAATCCTGACAGCTGCTATTTCAAACAAATTTCTTTCTTTTGTTATATGTGAAGTGTAGACAACTTAACATGGTAACTAGTGAGCTAGAAAACTGGTTAGTACTAATTTAGTCACTAACAAAGTGTTAGATCTGTGAGGGAAATACCACAAGAAAAGTTTCTCATATCTTTAAACTTATCTGAAATATCTTTCCTTCTATTCCATGTTTATAATATAGTCACAGCTTGTACGAAGAAGCTGCAGAAAGAGACTTGCAGAGGTAATCCAGCACACTAAGGGAGTGAAAACTTGCAAGAATAACTGATACAGTAGGTTTTGCACCAGCAAACATTTTTATCATTGAGATCATGCCTAGATTTTCTCACAAAGTTAATCCTTTTCTTGAGGAATACAATTTGATACCCTGCCTCTAACATAGCTCTTGCAGTCAAAATTATTTTATTCATACTTTAGTTCCTCCCAGCTTTTAATGTCTATTCGGCCATATGCAAGAGTGAAATACCCCATTAAAAATATGATCAAGAAATTCCACTGAAAAACTTACATTGACCTCACGGTAAAAATCTTGTCTAGTCTGAATTTAAGCTAAGAAAAATCACTCTGCTCACAATAATATAACAATGAGAGCCCACAAGAACAAGACTCAGTCAGTTCCAAGAGTTTTACCCTACACAAAATGGCAAAAAGCAGCTAGAAATGTGCTCAACCTTCTCAACCCTGAGCATTCCTGGAGCACAGAGGAAAACCCTGGCTGGCATAGAGCTCCTTGTACCACCAGCACATGCAGTAGCTTGGGAGATACCTACAGTGCAGTTTCTGAAGCTGCCAAGAGCATCAGTGCAAGAAAATGGGCTTTTAAACTGGTTACAGAGTGTGTAGTCTGCCTGGAGCTCTGTGCTGCCACACAGCTGTAACTGAGAATTCAGATAAATTAATACACATTGAAGTCACCACAGCCACACATATACAAATTGGATCCTTTCGATCCCAAGTACACACAAATGTGTCAAATCAGGACCTGTTTAATTGTTCAGAAGTCAATCTAGACTAGCACATGGCATGAGCCCTTCCCAGTTCATATGTGGTCCTGTCAAGAATTACTCAGCATAAAAGAGCAGAGGATGAGGTCTAAATAAAAAAATATGGACTTCATGAAGTCTTCTAGCTTGACCAGCATGACCTTGCTGCCTTCATCCTTCATCTTCCGCAGAGAGAAAAGGGGAGCATCTGTTCTAGCCAAGGACAGTCCACAAAATGCCTTTTCTCACTCCCAACTGCCTTGGGTGGTGGTGTGGCAGCCCCTTCTGTCCAGCCATGTTGGCCACAAGAACCATTCACATTTCCCCATTCTGCAGCCCTTCCCTTCACTTCCCCTCTGGGAGAGCAGGAATAGAGACTAAGAGGGGAAAATTGTTCCTGGGATTATTTACAGAATTACTATATCACATACATTTTTAAAAGGAGGTGCCTGTGGGTGCAGGATGAGAAATCAGTTACATAACAAACTCAATGAGCAGGGAAGCACAAAGCACTAATAAAGCACATTGAAGTTCACTCGAACTCAGGTGATGGGTTTGCACGGCCAGGTGGCAGTCATACAGCCTGGCAATGTCAGAAGTCTTTGAGTCTCCTGATAACAGAGACAGCCAGGGCTACATGTAACCTCTCTGGAGCACTATTTGATGTGACTGGTGAACATTTGGCTAAATGTTCATTATGCCATTTTAGCCAAGACATCAAAATGCAAATGCCAGGTACTGTATCTCACAGCAGATCAAGCTGGAAATTGTATCTTTCCATGTATTAAACAGACAAAATACAGAAAAAAATCTAGATCAGGCTACACTGCAGATTTTTATGTACAGATGAAGCACACAAAACATGAAAACACATGCAGATGCTAACTAGAACAAAACTGCCAGAGTTTAATTGGTTGGCAGTCAGTGTGACTCTAGGCAGAAATAGCTGCAGATTGTTCTATATTGTGCAAGAAATGAAAGCAGCAAAACCAAATATGTAAAAGCAGATTTACAAAATGAAAGTGCAGCAACCTTCCCAGCCACAACGGTAAATCTGGATACAGTAATTTATTAGTAACAGTAAAGAAATTAACTGAATAAAAATTTTAATACAAATAATGAATGACAATGTACTGAAAATTTAGAGCGCAGGTAATGCTCTGACAAAGAAGAACAAAACCTTACCCTGACTTCAATATTTTTCCCTCATATAGCACACTAGGGTAAGAGAGTGACAATGCAGTCACACCTTTTCACACAGCTTCCTGCCATGCATGCCAATGTTTGCAGTGCAGCCACGATTTTACTCTAGGTTTAGTGGAGCTGTATGTAAGGAAAGAGAGAGATTGTGAGATCAAATGATGAGCTCAACATGCCCTGGCATGAGTTCCTGGGCTTAAATAAAAGCTTGGAGGTCATAGAAGAAAAGAGAAGGAGCTCAGAGAGGCAGGGCTATCCATCTTCTTCAAGTACTACCAAGGCATTCAGGCCGCTTCTGCTTCCTGGCAAAGACTACCAAACATTTAAAGAAACACTAAGGATGCTAAGAAGTACATTTACCTTTTACTTCCTTCCTTTCCTTCTGTTTTCCCTCAAATGACTTCTATTTCACTCTTTTCACCTTTTCTTTTACTTTCCCTTTAAATTTACAGTAGTGCAGACTGGTTCTAAAGGGAACTTCTTTGCCAAAGTGCATTTAAGCACATCTTGACTCAGCATGAGTCTATCCTCTTGATAAGAAGGCTGAGTAAAAATTAGAAAAAATACTCATTGCATAAAGAAAGAAAATCACTGGTAAGGCCAGTTTCAAGTCAATCAAAACTATTCATGAATAGAGCAAATATTTTTTTACAAATAAAGTAAAACATTCTGCATGGACTAAGAATGAAAATACTATGTCAAATATTTAAATTGATCTGGTATTTTAAACAAGGTTCCAAAGTTTAATTAAATAAAACAAAACACTGTTGTTGACTAAAGAAATTTTAAATCTTTCAGTTTTATACTTGTCCACTAACAAAGATCTCCACTTCCCACAAGTGAACATTGCAAGCCACTGTTGGAACACAGAACCCAAAAAACTATACAATTTATTTTGTCTATCATATGATCTACCCATACACTGAGGGTGATGTTGTCATTATAATTCAGTCAGCTGTCTCATTATATAAAACCATACAGGGTCTTTTTTTTCTGAAAGTTGGTAAATACTAGCAAGAATTCAAAGAGAAGGAGATTTTGGTAGTGTACACATCCTCCAGTTGAACATTAGATATTGCTGGTCTGGTGCTACACTAAAATAAACACTTATGTTTCCCTACCATTTCCTCATCTTATTACAAGTTTGATCTTCCTATCATTTCTACCTAAACAGAGTTTCCTTGAGATTAATAACCAATGTTTCCTACAATTACACCTCAACAACATGTACAACATGGACACTTTGCTTTAATTTTTGAAGATCATGGTCTGGGCCAAGAGAATCTTCAAGCTAGTACCTAACTACTTCAAGTGAAAATAAATGCAGTCCAAAGAATTAAAAGCTTTTACTTTTACCTACACTTACTCTGAGCATTGTTCCCATTTGCTAAAGGGTGTCACAGCAGCTTTCCTGCACAAATAGTTACAACAGTAATCCATGGATGACAAGACAATATGAAGAGGCCTTGAGCTTAGTAGGACCGTCTGAAAATCAAGATTATTGTTGAAGTGTTGCACTATAGCTTCTTCCCAGTTTGGTGTGCGTTGCAAATGCTTACTCACTAGAGAAATTACTATCCAGGAAAATATTTCTGAAACACTGAGAAGCATGATATGTTAGTTCTAGTCTGAGAATATATCTTGAAATAATCCTCAAAGGGCATGCCACTAGAGGTAGGCACCAGACTGTTTTGCTTTATCGAGAACATTGAACTAAAACATGACCAAGGATGCCTGAAAATAATTACTGATGAAAATGGTTTTTGTCTGGGTTTCAAGTAGACTGTTATGAGCTTGGGAAGCAAATGAGATTTTTAAATTTTTTTAGGTATTACAGTTTAAGACTGGACTCCTAAATCCTTTTATGTATCCAGATTTTTACCTTATTTTGCTCCATCCCAGCCCCCAATATGATTCTGGGAAAGTTTTCAGTGTCTTCTAACAGAGATCCAATACCTGCTCAGTGGTGCTATATTCAGTATCTGCCAAAGCAGTCTATATCCCCACAAAGGCCTGAAATTACCTTAACAGTTGTTACAGACAAATTCCCTGTAGAAGGGAGGCAGTGGGATATATTGCTATTTTGTATGAACAGGCAGGTTCATCTTGCATAAACAAGAGCCTTACTACAGAGCTACAGTCCCGTCCCTCCCCCGACTCAAAAAGCAAAATATCTGCCATATTCATAAATCGCAGATAGCCTATGAATCCCAAGAGCTACTCTGAAATGAGTTTCCACCTTCACAGGAACTACATTATTCAAAGGACCTTGCACTTCTAATTTGTCATTGTAATGTGTTCTTCAATACCTTGCACTGACATTGTGTAATTTGACAGTGTTACATGAATTGCTCTCTGAGGACAAGTTATCCAGTAATATTCCCAGTGCCGTTAGTTTCACTGCTGAACATGGCCACTTCCACAAGAAGGACAGAGCATGTAGTTATTGCAGAATAATTATTTCCATATTGGTTAATTTTGTTACAGAGAGTAAAAGTGGCCTCACTGAAGCTTCAATTGCCTCCATCAGCCCCTCTCTCTCAGTCTCTTAAAACAAAGCTGAAACTGCTGAGACAGCAGTGATCAAAATTTATCATGTTCTGCAACAGAATGTTCTATTGCTGAAAAGTCTTTGGGGATGACACTATTCTCTCATAAAATAGCACCTAAAATGCTTCATGCAGTTGCTCTACAGACTAAAACACATCCTTTAAACCACACACTGCCAACAAATCACCAACCACCAGTAACAGCATATGGCTAAAGTGTTTCACTGAGCAAGGAGCACGGAAAAGAACAGATCTGAGGCTACTAAAGGAAGCAGTGATGGCAAAACATTTACATCAAGTCTGGCACATCCAGGGCCTTGCTTTTCATCTGGAACATACTGTACTCTTCATCCACATTTCCAATAACACACTGTTCCAACACAGCTCTGGGTTTTGGTGGATTGGGTTTTTTACAGCTGTTATCCATAGATTATACTGATAATGACTAGACAAACAATGCTATCACACATATGTCCCTTAATGCATATTTTAACATAGTTCAATTAAGAATTAAGAAACAGCTATCACTGCAATCAGTGAGAAGTACAACTCATTAGACCAGACACTTATGGATGTGGAAAAAATCCTTATAAAACAGGCATGTAGCTATTCAACTATGTTTTAAAAAATACCAAAATTACGATTATATAAAAATCAGTGATAACAAATTTGGCAGAAAGATATATTGACATTTCAAAATAACAGCAGTCAGAACAAATAAGTATGTCTTCTAAGCAAAGTATTAGGAATTTTCTTTTAGCTAGAAGTTGCAAAATTATAGCTCAGTTCCCAATAATACAGTATACTTCTCCCTCTGCTGGAAAATCCATCCAACTACACAATCCAAAACCGAATAAAGATGAAGTATTATTATAACATACTTCTCTGACTCCTCCTGCTGGGAGAGGTAAAGACTTTAATATAAACACTGCTCGTTGATTTTATAATGAATGCTGCATTGCCTCAATAATTTATTTATTTGGGTAAGTGCTTCATTTTGGTGAATGACTTGCAAGGGATTGTAACTGTTACTACTCAAACTCTTTCTTGATGACAACTTTAAAAATTATCATGCTGGAATTCTCATGGTTAAATTGCCTCCTTCCAGACAGACTTTTTTCAGAAAGACGGGGAGGAATGCTGTATTTCAGCAAAGTTCTATAAGCCCATATTTTTACTCATAGTGGTGAATGAAATGAGTTGGTATGCAATTACTTTCTAAGAACTTCCACACATAGACACACACTGGAATAACTCAATTTTAGCTTCTACAGATGCTGAAACCAATGCTTAGGTGCCAGATGATGTTTGGAGCAAGTAACAAGTGCAGCAAGTAATAAACTAATTTGGGGAAAACTGTTTACTAAGATGAAGGAAAGGTGGAACTAGTTGCTCTGTGGAAATATTTCACAACTAGCATAACTCATGCCACTATTTAACAATGCAAGTGGCTTTCCTAACTTATTAAAGTACAGAGGTTCCAGGTAAGCATGTGTAAGCAAACCTCTTAATGGAGGAAACGTACATGCGTACGTTAATTTTTTTAAGACCCATCTATGCTGCTGGAAGTATCTGCTGCCAAAATCCAGATATTGATGAATTTGAGTTAGATATGCATCCAGATTTCCAACTATTCCACTGCTTCCAAAAAAACAACCACAAAAGTTCACTCAACTCATCAGAAGTGCAATCAGAGAAGGAAAAAACAACACATCAAAAAGCAATTCCTTAAATGTGCACTTATTTTGTTTAATAGCTACATAACATACTTTAGGATGACAGTCTTCAACTTAGTTATCTAAATTGCATCATGATTGAGCCCATTTTCTGAAAAGAACAAATTGCAATGAGCTTCAGAAAAGAGTAGCCTACTTGCAAGTCAAAAAGATAAGATCTTATTAAATGGAAGAGTAGTCCCCCATGAAATCCTGAGAATTGCTTTCAATTATCAAGGCCTGATTTAAGCACCCTCCTATGCTATGTCTCTTGTGGGGGAGGAAAAAAAAAGTCTAAGAGAAAAAAAAAATAAATAAATCATTATCATTCTAGCTCTCCAGTCCTTTAAATTCTTTGGTTAGCAGCCATGGGTCACTGGGATGTAGCCAGCTGAGACAAACCCCAAGTCCCTGGTCTGGGGATAAACCTGAAAACCATGCATAAGATTAAACTGTCATACTTTGGGGGCCCAAATCTCTTTGCATCCCCTAGCATTGCTCAGTCTGGAAGCATTCAGCACGTACGGGGTGCTGTGCTGTGCTGTGCTGTGCTGTGCTGTGCTGTGCTGTGCTGTGCTGTGCTGTGCGGTGCTGTACGGTGCTGTACGGTGCTGTGCAGCACAGCTCAGCCGTGTCCATCCTTGCAGAGCTGCCCCCTGACAGGGCTGGCTTCAGCTGCCACGGGCCATGGCATCGAGCAGCCCGACAGAAGGGACTAACTGGGTCCAGCCCACCCTGACAGCTTTCTATAGCAGACTACAGGGAGCCATGGGGAGTGACAGCCAGTATTTAGTGTAGAAATTCCGCTCATCTGAAGCCAGATAAAACGTCTCATCTCTGCTCCAGAAGACTTAAAAAGAAAAAGCTTCCGTTGTAGCAATAACCATTAAGCACTACAAAATTACGTTTTAAACGTTCTGAAGTTTGAAGTTTGCCAGTTCTGAAGACTGGCAAACAAGCTCCACCAGAACAAACATGGTGAAAACTGTAGAAGTCCCTGAGAACATCCAAGAATATTGGCACTTTTGCAATTAGTACTTTTTCAGTCCAGACAATGGCTCTTAAGCATGAGTTTCAAACTCATTTACTTGAGATGTATGATAGACTGGAAACAGGAAACAAAACCAAATTAAAAAGTATTAACAGACTCATTCAACTCAGAATAAATATAGGTAGGGGAACTTAAAAATTAATGAAGGAGATCCAAAAACTGAGATAACATCAACAGAAACATGCAAAGTTAACCAAACCAGAGAGGAATAGGAAACAAATTACCCTCCAAGTTTCACACACAGCTGCACAATGTTAAAAGCTGACACCTCTGAGCAGAGGATATTTCTGCAGAGCTGTTTCAGAGCAAGTCCCAGCTCTGAAATGCAGCATTTTGGGGTTGGAATTTTACAGATTAAATTTAAAGAATAAAAGAAAATACAGTATTTTCTGACACTTCAAAATGTGATCACAAAAGAAGTTTTTTCCATAGCTGCTCTTCAGGGCAGTCTCCTTTTTCAAATCACCTCAGATTTGCTCAAGTAAGGTATTAGACCAGGAATCAAAACTCATTAAACAATGTAAGTGCTTTGGCAAAACTGCCACATGTCTTTGACAAAAATGGGAACAAACCCAAGACCAAAAAGGGTACTTAAAGCAGTACCTGGAAAACAGGAACAGCCTAAGCATTGCCTACATTTCCCTAGAAGTCACCACACAAGGTCTGTCAGCTACACAAGGTCAGCTACACTGACCTAACAGTTTACACAAGAACAAACCAAAACCCAATAAGCTACTTCTTCAAATGAACTACACTGATGATTTTCATTTCTTTGTTGTTCCTCAGCTTGTTCCCCTATATTGCTTCCAAATTTTGTCATTTTTAAAAATAACATCAATTTTCCTTTTAACCAATCTTTTTCAGATTGCATAAATAGAACAGATGTCCACCCAAGTAATCTGAACATTTCCTGTAGACAACCATTTTATTAAGGGCTTTACCTTAAAGCATGGCCAGGTGACTTCCAAATTAAAAAGGAATGGTCACTTCAACTTGAGCTCTTTTTTCTAAGGATTCTCTTTTGGAGGACATAAATTAGCCATCAGTTATTAGAAGGTTAATCCATTTAGCAAACCTATATAAGCACTCTATTGCAAGCATGATTCTTCTCGAGGGAATGTTATAGTGGCTGCCCTGCGATTCAAAGAAGTAATAATTCAAATGTGCATTTCAGTTACAGCTTTTGTGAAACAATATTTTTAGAGCTTTTAAAAATTTCTGGGGTGATGCCAAACATTAAAGTATAAAAGAAACTTATCAAATGACTAATCAATCTTTTTTATTTAAGTAGTCTTTGGATAAAGGTGTGATATAAAAAAAAGCTGCTGAGCTTTTTCCTAATATCACTGTAAGATGTGATGGAATGTGCCATAAAAACACATCACATTAATGGATTTGTTCTCACAATAGGCACTTTTCAAGAGTTTCAGTAAATATTTTAAAATACAACACAACAAGACAAATTATTTGCTGAATAATTTCATTATTCCTATTCCTTAATAGCAGAATATCTATTAAAGTTACCTTAATTTTAAGTTCCATCATTTTGGTTTCTATGTTACATATTCAAATCTTCAAATCTGGAAATATTTTTCTCCATAAAAGTACCTGTGCACTCAGCTCCTACTCCTGGGCTGGGTAAATCTGTGACTATGCACTTGTCTAAATCTCATATATTTTCCTTTCATAACATGCACAGAAGAAATTCAGAACAAGCAGTAGGGCTTATTGCATAATTATTAGTGCCAGTAGGAGATTGTGTATGCATGAAGAGCTTTGGAATTCTTTTTTTTAAGGACTACTTCACATCTAAATCTCGAGGTTGATTTTTATTTTTAATTTCATCACTGCATATTTAGTTTGAATTGACTGCTGTGTTTTATAAATGCTAATACTTATTTAAGAAATATTTAAACCTGTAATTTTGAAACTTAGCATGCTGATTCACTTTGAGAAATACATATTAAATGTAAATAAATGCTTCAGAAATCTCTAGCAGTGACTGTTATGTTGTGAAACAGTTTCTATACATCAGAAATTACTTTTATTTGTAATAAAGAAATACTTTTCTAAGTTTAAACCATTTTTTTCTTTAATTGTTCCCATTGAATATTATTGAGCAACTATTAATTCTGAATAATGAATATATGTGAGCCTAAAGATTGATCAAGATTTGTGTGCTTCTCATTTCTCTCCCTTCAATATGGTGTAATTGTTACCTAACTTGCCCCTTGACAGTATAATTTATTCTTCTGAGTTCAGAATGGTAAGAAAAATAATTTCAAATAAAGGTAACCAATACATGTTCAATGCACATGTGTGTTTCTTCTTCATACAATAAGGACTGCAATCTGGTGTGTCTGAAGGCAGAAATAACAAATGGAAGTGTCCTATGCAAGACCAAGTAGCTGTTTAGAATTCAAACTGAAAAGACTCTGTTGCATTGGTTCCAATCCAGCAGAACAACTCCGCCCATGTGATTTACATACCACATTTCTTAGATGCAAAATTTTTTTAAGCATGAGGCTGAAATTTTTCAGACGTTCTCTTATATCCAAAAACGAAATCTGACCAAAAAAACCCACCTCACTGCCTCAGCCATTTTCTTTGTCTGCTAGTGCCAGGAAATGTAAATACTTCCCTACAGAAAGATGTCACTTCTTGAAAATTGGATCCTCAGTACCAATTTCATCATCTCTGCTGGCTGATGCCTATGTCCAATTTGGACTCCAAAAAAAGTAACAACACTTAAAAACAGTGTTCTGAGTGCTCATTAGTTAAGACTTAAAATATTGGTAGAGCCTAAAAAAATTCTTGAAATAACCCACAAGCTCCCTATAAAAAGTTATTCAGACCACACCACTCAGATGTGTTTCCATTTTAAATAGAAAGTGGTTGCTGCAGAGGTGCTGTTGAAGATGTCTGCTCCTCCTCACAGTTGTTCCTCTTCACACTCATGCTCCTGTATTTCTTACCGTTGGCTTCTGTGAGTGTGGATTCAGACGCCAAAAGTCTCTTAAGCAATTCCATTCTTCCAAATAGCTGAAACTAGCCAAGAATTTTAAATACATCTCCTCAGCAAAAGGAGAAGAAATTCCCTTGTCAGTTTATTTAAATTTTTCTTATCAGTCATGTTTTGAGAAGAGAAAGGCTCTTACTTAGAGGCATTAAAATCCAATTTAAACTTAGAAAGTGCACACACAATCAGCCAGAGCAACCATGTTATTTCATTAATGGCAGTAAGTTTGTGCTGCCTGAGCTGAGACCTGTGTCCCTGTCCAAGCTCTGCCTTGCAGCTGATCTCTGTCAGCACAAACCTGCACTCAGCCATTGGATAAGGCAAAAACATTTAATCCCACAAAACCAGTGGGCCTCCACGTATCCATACACTCTTCTGGTGATATCAAGTGATCAACAGCAGTGACCAACAGTGATCAATTTCATTTCTATTTCATAGAAAGATCTCCCTTGAAATATCTGGCAGTCAGATGAAATTTGTTCACAACCAGAGCACCGACTGTCCTTGTAACACCAAGAAATACTGCTCATACTGAGCAACAAAGTCCTGTAGCTGTCACTGCAAAGCATTGTTGCTTCATCCTGCTGAGGTGCACAGCCATGTTGCTGCACTTGATCTTCCATTCCCTCACCTCTTGCCTTTAAGCCATCTCCCACACAGCACCATCTTTTTCACTAAAATTCCTCGTGTGCATAGGAGTCCTCACATTTGTAATCTCCAGGCTGATAGCCTAAGGCTGTGTCTGTGTGAAAGAAAGACTCCACCACACCTGCATGAATGATGCCAGGATGGAACACACAGACACAAGTCACACCTTCACAAGTCTGGCTGATACCAATTTGATTTTACATGACAGCAAAACAGAACACATTGTGCAGCTATACCAAGAACTGCTAAAACACAGAATGCGTTTAAGACTGAGAGATTTTAGAGGTTTGGAGCTGACTGACTGTGACTATCTATCAGCTTTCATAGCCTAACTGAAGAGATGCTCTTTCAAAGTGAAAGAGGATTAAATAACTCAGTCACCTTCAGAATATTCTTAATTCCAGTTACCCTGACAAGGCTGGATCCTGGTACTGATAATATATGAGATGTATCAGATACCACAAATAACTGTAAGTAAAAATTTTAGTTTTGTATTTCTAAATTTAGTTAATAAGAACAGATGGCATTGCTTTTCTATTCATATCTCTGTTTGTGTTGTTTGGAAAGTATGGGCTATATTACTGCTTTGTAAGTAGCTATGACTCTGACACTTGTTTCCCAGTATAATTTTTCTTATTCCATGTTGACTGGCACTGTCAGAGCACTGCAATCTACAGAGCAATCTTCATGCTCATGATTAAATAGCTCCTCATGGTATTATTCATTTCTCTGGGATACATGATAAATATATTCTGTACTTAAAGGTATGAATCTGGAAAAAACATTATATTTGAATATTTCAGCTCAAGTCTTGATAAAGCTAGACAGATATAAGAAAAATCAATTCACCACTGCTTTCATTTCAGTTTCATGCAATCATAAAGCAGAGTAGTAGCATGTCTGAATGGAAACATTACCTGTTCTAAACAGATCAGTGCTGTACAGAAATGGACAGTAAGGGCATATAGATACTATGTGCTTGAGAGACAAACTCTGAGCTCTGAGTAGCCTTCTAGTTTGTGGTCAGTGCATTTTGCTCCCATTCCAAGACTGAAAATCAGCCCCTTCATAACAACAGCTCTTGTGAAACAGATACTGAAAAATGCAGCCACGCTCTGTGAGATTGCCCTTAGCATCTCCTAAAAAGAGATAAGCACACTGCTGGGCAAGTCTTCCCTAACAATAGTAGGATTTTATCCTGATGAAAATCAGTGAAAACATTCTCTATCATAAAGCCACTCCTTACCCCCCATCAGTAAAAGATTTCTTTTCCTTTCTCAGTGAGAGAAAAGGCACAGTTTGGGTCCACCAAATTAAGCATGTGCACACTGAACTGGCCTGGCTCCATACGGTCTGCCGGCTTTAATATATTTATTCTCAAAACCTAGGAAACACTGATATCACCATTTTACACATTATCACCAGTCATATTTAGAACTATACAGGTTGAATTTAAAAGTAAGAAACTGAATCCAAATTTCCCTCATAAAGCCTAAAGTTTCTGTCATCCCCTAGCTGTACATAGGATAGGCTCAGAAGCTAAATGTCAGTAGGAATTATGTTACCTTCCACCTCACACCCTCACCCCAAATCATCCTTTCCTTTCTTTCAACTCTCCAAAACCCAAAAAGGTACTACTAATAATGTGTCATCTTTGTGTCACTAGAGTACAAATCCTGCAGACTGGCCTTTCTGTATCCTCTGTTGGAATAACTGTCCTTGTGACCACCTGTATTTAGGAGAGTAATTTCAAGGTTTTCTACAAATGCTCAGACCTCCTGCTACAGGTTGAATAAAAACAATTAATACTAAGGAACTTAGTAGGACTGGCTTCAGGAACAGGTTTTCCTTGTGAATAAGGCAAGAGTTGACACAAGAAGACAAATAGTTCATGACCTATAATTTCAAAACACCTTGTAAACTTTAATCAGTGGCTAAATGTACTTGCAAAAAAAAACCAGTCAAGTCCTAGTAAACCAATCAAGAGAGGAATGAAAAAGGAGAATGAAAATAGGCTAAAACAGCAAGCACATGTTCTGTAAAGAGCTACCCAAGGCATTGAAGAAAAGAAAATCATACATTAATACAATGTACTATTTTAAAGTAATATCAGATAAACAGGGAGATAGAAAAGAGAAATAATGGAGAATGAAAAGGAGTGCATTCCTCACAGAACAGAATTTTTACTTTCTCCATCAAGTCCATGACAAAATGAGAACCATTTCATAACAAGCTTAAAGTGCATTTTCCCCTCCTTCATCCCTATTATTTAAGCTTACTTAAACTTTGGATCCTGAAGTATATATACCAGACAGCATATACACCAGACAAAGACCCACAGACTCAAACAATTTTTTCATGGGTTCTCTGAGCTCCAGTTTTCAGAAGATTTTATAAGTTTATTCTAAACTTTTTCATGTCTATTAGTCCATGACTGAATATAACCACTGGGTGTCACTAATGCTCTATTTAAAAAAGCAGCGCGTTATTGCCTTTCCCACGTATTTTCTGGTGGGATTACCGCCACATGCTTTGGCAATCCCCGAGCCTTCATAAAATACCCACGTATTTAGGACCAGCATCAAACTTAAACAGATGACTAAGCGGGAGTACAGACTCTCAGGAGGTCTGTGTTTTCCTTAGAATCAATACTATCTCTGCCTCAGCTCTGACTGAATAGGATTCAATTTAGCAAGCGACAAAATCCTGCCACAGAACAATACATGAAAGCAACTGTTTCTATGCAGTCATTCTGAGAACAGAACAAGCTAATTAATTGATGTCAAATAGAGTAATGAAGCCAATGTGCTCCTAGGGTAAAAATCAAGAGATCCTTTGTTATAATTTTTTATCATCTGATACTAAAATACAGCACTGACAAGAACTATTCATTGTGCATTGTATGTCTGTGGGGTTGATCTGTAAGCAAGGTTTAGAGGTGAAGTTCTATAAACTAGCCCTCTTTTTTTGGTGGCAGTAAATTAACTTTCCACTAGCAAAGCTCTATGTCAGCCTGAATAAAGCAAATTAATTAAAAGGATTTCCTTTCATCAGGTTTAGGAAAAGGCTTTTTCAAGTGTCAGGTTGTCAGATTTCTAATCACTTAACAAATAATAAATCACTGTGGATAAAAGTCAAACTTTTTAAAGTGTTTTTGCTATAAAAAAAGGATATAATTTCTGCCAGAGTAGAACTGTTAAATACAGTTATAAACATTTAGTTTTCCAAGTGCAATACTAAATAGTTCCTTTAATTCTGTATTGGAAGGATCATCTGTGAAAACATCACTTCAAATATAAAACTACCAAGATCAATTTTATCATTGCAGTTAAAACACTTTCTTTTCTCTTTTTTCTGGGATCAGAAAAAAAGACTTCATAACTGAAGGTTGTCTGACATCAGCCCACTCCCAAAGAGCAAAAACCATACAGTTGTGGAAAGAAAGAGAGTTACAAGCCAGACTGGTACTAACAGAGAAGATCTTCTCTCCCTCTTAATAATATTAAGTTCTCAACACAGGAAGACCTGCTCCTTAACAGTGATTCTGACTACTTAAGTTGCAAGACCCTTGTATATTCTAAAGGTTTTTTACTCTTTCACTTTTATGGATGGGAGGGGAGAGGATTTGTAGTCATCTATCTCCCTAGATATTTCCTTTAACTTAAAAAACCTTATAAAATGTCTCAAAGGCTTCTGCTGTGTCTCTCTAGACATTCATTCTGTCAGCAAGTGTCCTTCCTGAAACATAACATGTTATGTGAGGCTGCCTCTGAGGATGCTTAGTCATTTTTTCAAGGCAGCTACCAAAGCATTCCTTGGGAAATTATTGTGATCTATTTTGCAAGATTGCTACTTACTAATTACTAGCAAGGAGGGACAGATAAGAACTTTAGGACACTAGCCTAGAAACTGAAGAATAAATGTTTGAGAACAGGAAAACTGAGAACTAAGCATACAAAAAGGATGGTTTATGTGTTTTTTGGCTAGCATAGATTGTCAGAATACCACCTGGCACATCTTGTCCCCTAAGAGTTACTAGAGGAAAAGAATCCAGCATTTTTTCCAGCCTACACCCCTTCATTTTAATTCTTCTTCTAAATGTGCCATTCCTGGGCTAATCTTCCTACTACTTGTTCAAATATGTGGAGGAGAGGATTAATGGAAGTTAAATTCTCCTTTGATCAGTTACTGTAATCACAAGATAAAGAAAAATTTAGTGAATATTTTGGTATTTTTTTAGGACAGGTTTTTGAACACATTTTAGGACAGATTTTTGAAACAGAAAATGTAAGGTCTGCTGAACCCTGAGATGGAAATACAAGTAAAAATAATTTTCAATTACATCTCACTGGGCAAAGTAACCAGTCTGAAAAGCATCGTGAGACATTTCTTATGTCCAGCCTCACATCTGGTGAGACCAGTGGTGGTTTCTACCACTGACTGGACCAATGAGTCAGAGGCTCCTCAGTTGCCATGACAAATATTTTACCAAATGAATCACAGAACTTGCTCACAGCTAACGCCATCTGGCAGAGCGCTGAAACTGGTGGTTGTACTACCCTGTGGATACAACCCTTGCTAAATACAGTAGCAAAGATTATTTCCCTTCCACTACATCCAGATAGCAACTTCAGCAACTGAAGAAATTTCTGAGGCATGGAAAAACAACACTCCAAACACACCTGCATATTTTTGCTGTATTTTTGCAGTAAATGCACTGTCCTCACAAATTAAAAAAAAAAAAAAAAAGAAAATCAAAAACACCAAACCCAACAAATTATTCACACTGTCTGCACTGGCTCGTCATTTTTTCTCCCACTCCCATCTGTTCAGTTTCACTCAGCTGGAAACAAGAGAAAAAGCCAGCAACATTCAATCACTCTTTTCCTTGGGAGTTGGAGCAGTCAAAAGACTGGAGTTTTTTAAATGGACTTACATTGTAGATATGTTTTTTAAAATGCATTGACAAATAATACATATATTGGAAATATGCCTTTTACCACCAAAAATATTACAAATTGTATGGCCAGGTGAACAGGACTGTAAAAGGACTGAACAAAAATGCAGATAACACCTAAATTCCCTTAGGCCTTTGGGCTCTACAATGCAAAACATATAAACCCATAAACATATTTCATGAATTCAAAAAAATATCAGAGTTCATTTTAGTCTCTGCAATTGGAAATGAAAGGATTCCTGGTGCTTTTCCAGCATCAGCTGTCAGGTTTACTAAGTTACCCCCCTTTCGGGGTGGGAGAAAACTATATTTCAGTTCAGTGTCTAGTACTCAAAATAATAAAAAAAATTATTTCACATTTCTTTGAGTTTTTGAATTCCTGTTCAGTAGTTGTTCTGATTTATTTTTCAATAAAATGTTTCATTTTTCTTCAGAACAGAGATTCTGCTCAACAGCCAGGTCTGTAAATTTATCTGGGTTCTTTACATTAGTACAACTGCACAGATGGAGAATTTACACTGGTGCTAGAGGTCTAAGCACCCAAGCATCAAATTAAGCTGTACAAAACATAACAAATAGACTGCAAAGTAGATGGTTTATACCTACTACATATCTTGGGGACGGCAAGACCAAACAACCCAATCATTTGCAGTGCTGATCCAACTCTCCTAAGCATCTCTCCTTTTCAACTTTGTATGCATTTATTTAGTACCAAGACATAATGGAAATAATTAATCTTTGTGCTGGAACTGGGCCCAGTACAAGACCCAAATGGAATCCTCTTTGCTGTTTTTAAGCTTGTGAACATTACTTTGACTCTTAGATACAAAGCAGGCCAAATTCAAGGACTACCTAATCCACTGCTTTCAGGAACAGTCAGGTTGCAAAGTTGTACCATTGTGCTACCAGTAAAAAACTGTTGGAACAGACAGAAGTTCATCCTGGATGTCTCCTGCTCCATGGATCCCCAGAAAGAACAGGCAGAAGGTAAGATGTACCAACTGTTCTTCTCATGACTAGCAAAATACTGACAGATTCTTTAGCTAAGTGAAAGCTGATGACTCCAAAACAAATTAATGGGGCACAAAGAAGTGTTAGGATAGAGAAAATCAGAGAGAATTTGAATATCAGAATATAATTCCTACAGATATTCTCATGCTGTGCATGAGATCTTTTAGCACACCTGGTGCCCAAACAGCTCTTTGCAATAGTGTCTGAATATAAGTAGTCTGAGACCCTCTACAAACAGACCACCTCACAGACTTACTTGGGTTGTGCAGCCAGTACTGCAAATAAAAATGTTTTAAATAGTTATTTGGCCAAGAAAAATGATAAACACCCATCAGTAACAAACATGGCAGCAACTGCAATTATTCTATTTGAGCTGCTTAACACTAAAGCTCAAAATATAGACTGTCTGATAAGGATGACTACAAGGTCATTCTGAAATGATCCCCCGTGGTTACTTCATAAATAAGATATAAAAAATACTATACACATAACAAACTGCTTGTCCTGCTGCCTTAATTACTGCAATTATGTATTTGCTGTAATTGAGGGAAAAAACCCAAAAATACTATGTTGATGAGATGTAGAAAAAAATCCTATTATTATTTAGCTGAGGCTTCTTTACCTAAATTTGCAATATCCATGGAGTTTCAAAGTATTGGGAACTAAAACATTTTACCTGAATTCAGAGATAATAAACATCCAGAGAAAAAACAAAAACAAGTTTTAACATAAGTAAAATGATACCATTTTCTGCTTCTCTTAATGTAACAAACCTTTGTGAACAGATGGCAGCAGATCTGTGTGATGCAGTGGGCAGCATTTCCATATCACGCTGCTGGCAAATATCACCACCATTTAACTCATTTATTCCTGTGCACACCCTCACAGCACATGGACGCATTGTTACCTGTCAGAGGTGCTCAGCACCTACCACTTGACAGTAATTGGTGCTCAGGGCTGGCTTCTCCCTGTATTGTACCTGATGAACAGCCAGTCTTCTCATCACTCCAACAACTGCAAAATTAACATTGCCCTCTGCTTTTCAGGAAAAAGCAGATAACCCAAATTCAACCACTCTAGTTTAGACAAAAAAAACTGAGGTCAAAAAGTCAGCTGGTCTGCATTTTAGGCTGGTAACACAAGAGGAATCCCTTTTGTGAGATGAGGCATTACATGAGGAGTACAGGGAATAAAGCCTGTCCATGGCTGCCACCTCCTCAGTCCCCTTCTTGTTGCCCTGCCACAGCCCTTGTGACATCTTTAACAGCATAACTTCCACTAACTGAAGGTACTCACATCCATTTGTGTCCTGTGCCAGACTTTCACCACAGCTTTGAGGTGAGGGCCTCATTCAAGTCTCTTCTCTATGCTGTCCAGAATTTCCACAATACGTACAAGGGACTTCAGGATTTGTTTAAAATGAGTTAAGGAATTCAGGAGTTATGGGAGACAGAGAGGGAAAAAGGGATGGAGGGTGGGACATGAACTAGGGAAGCACAACAAAATCTCAAGGAAATATACACAAATTAAAGAAAATCTGCATTCTTCCCAGCAACCAATACACTAGCAAAATTATTTGCTTATTTAGGCCCAGATTTCATCCTTTACCTTGCCCTAAGATATTTACAACTGGATAGCAAGAGTGCACTTTCAGTGTATTTGTTGCAGAACATAATTAACCATGGCCAACACTGCATTCATTTCTCATATCCTGTGTGCAGCTGTAGGATGAAGGGGACGTCTTTCACAAGCATACATCTTTATTACAATCTCAGCATTGTCTGCATGATCAGAATACACAGTTCACATCCCAAAATAACCCTAGAGATTCTCAGTATTATATAATATGAGGAGTCAAGCAAATTTCACTTTTACATGTACTGCAGCTACCTGAAAATCACTTTGAAGAGCAGAGAAAATCCACATGTTCCTCACCAATGTGTTGACACAGGAACCAGCAATCTTCAACTGTCTGCATTGAGAAGCTCCAGTTAGAAAACTCTAGAGACTTCTCACATTCCCTGGAGAGAAGGTACAAAGAACTGAGTTGTTGCACATATAATCCTCTTTGGAAAATATTTATTGTCAACAGTTACTTGCTTTTCATTATTTATTACAAGTAATACAAATCCCAAATAATTCAGTCACCAGTTTGAAACCATGAAGTCCATAGAGCTTTGCATATCACCTGTCAAACTTACTGCTACCTCTTAGAAACCTTACATGATTCATTATTTATTTTAGTAACTGAGTACATAGATAGCACTTTGTTCTCAAGATACCCTTCATAGATGCCACTTTTAGAATACTGCACATGCCTTAAATATTAATGCTCTTTATGTATTATTGCAAGAAACTTTCAAAGGCTTTTCTATGGACACAAATTATGAGCAGGTATTAAACCAAGATCTGCTGCAAGGCAGCCAAATTTAAGTGGGGGATTTATGGAATTTTTAAAAGTTTTTTAATTTTCCAGAAGATTTTGTATTTTCAACTTTTTACTCTGATTGAGAGGTGGAGGATATGGGAGAGAATATCAGACCTTCATACAGCCCCAGTTATTATTAACTGTGTGGTATGGTTTATAACCTCAGCTTTTTAAAAGTCAATTAGACATAAGAAACTCTCAACATCTCAAAATAAATTTCCACACTAAACAGAGATGAGGAGATGCCTCAGAGTTATGATAGTGAGATGGAATATTGATAACTACTTTATTTCAAGTGATTCATATCTGTCCTGACAGGCTCTCTGGAAATGCATAAAGCAAATAAAATACTTGTGGTCACCAAATTACCCACAGCAAACACATTCATACTGCCCAAGCCACAGCCCTTAGAGATAAATTGCCGTTGAGCTCAGCACAAGAAAAGGCAGTTGGGTTAATTAGCAATGGTTCAGCTTGAGTGCCTATGCAAGAGACAGGAGTACTTAAGAGTTAATGATTAAAGCCTAAAAAAACCAAACTAAACCCCAGCAACTGGCACACAGTGCTTCAGTTACATCTGTGACATGTTGCACAGGGGGCAAATTCAGTCTTATTTTGCACGCTCCTTTTATAATGCATTTCCTGTACAGACAAGAAAAATGTGAGATGTTCCAGGGGACACTTTGGAAGACCTTGCTAAGTACTCTACATGAAGTGCTGCTTTCCAAAGCCTCTGCTGAGCATCTACAGAGCAAAACAGATAAACGGTGGATACTCTTTCCACTCTTCTTCCTCACCAAAGGCAAACATACCTTTAGATTAAAATACAGTGTTTATGGTGTTCCAGTATTGCAAACAGAAGAATATAATAAGATGTTCACAGTGACTTTCAGCAGCTAAATGCACACAATTGCACACATTATTTGCATCGGCAGTTCAGAAGAAGCAAAACTGACAGTTATAATGTTACAAGCTTTGTTGCTTTTACTTCCAACTTAAAAACCCATACTACAGTCTTTGGAAGTATGGATAATATTACAACAGCCTCAAGGTACTGGCTTGCTCACAAAAGCAAGTGAGTACTGAAAATGTTGGATTAGGATGCATTCAGATACCTGCAGAAAATGTTACACAAAAAGCCCACAGCATGTAACATACAGATCTGCATATTGTTTCAAAAACAGCCTACACAGGTGCCAGGAAAATTCAAGAACGGTACCATATGGAAAGCTAAAAGAAAATAGCACAAGATAAAAATCCCTCCCTTACAGATTCTTAATAACTCTTATAAAGTGAGGATGTATTAGCAACAAGGCACCTTGAAGCTGAAGAAATAACCATTACAAGAGCTACCAAGAAAGCAACACAAACCTAAACTCATAAGAAACTTTTTAAATGGCAGTCCAAAATATTTTGCATTGTTCCTGTGGTGCATGTGAAACTGTTGAAGACCTGGATGTGCTTGAAAACAGTCATGAGAAGTTTATGACTGGAATCATCTTCTAGATTCCTCTAGTTTCTGGATAGGAATTTGCTCTGTAAATTCATGCAACACCTTCCATTACCTCCTTAAGGACAGGAACATCTGCCTCTAAAATGCTCTAAAATGAGGAACTGAAATCCTGAATAGAATATGACTCAGAATGCATCTGGGCTTTGTTTTAGTTTTGGTTTGTTTGTTTTTTTAACCTCCCCAAATTAAAGGGCCAAGGGAAATTCCCCAAACATCTTTTATATACACCTAGTGCCATCAGAAGACCCAGTCTGAATGCCTGTTTATATATTAGGAAAGTTATTAGTATGAAATTGACAATATAATTTGTCATTCTATTCAGTCATCTGTTAGAGTGCAGGCTGAAGAACATGGTGCATGAACTAATGCACTTGGATGAATTGCATGCAGTCATCTGTGACTTCATTGGAGGGATTCTGATTTCCAATTGTTTGGAAGATGCACAGAAAGGCAGGATACACAAATGATCATAAATGAAAGAGTACAGAGCACTAATTATTCTACCTGAAGAAAAATATTTACATTAGAATAACAGTGCCTCCTACAATGTATTGAGATCCCAACGCTCTGAAAATTATTCAGAGCACATTTGTTCAGTAAAAGATTCATTAAATATCTCTATAGGATAAGCATTTAACAGAGAACACACAAATAAATTCAGGCAACAAAACTAGTTAACACTTAATCCTGTCATTAAAGTCCAATGTCATGCCTCATATCAGTATTACAAGTAATTTATGTTTACTGTCTCTGTTTTCTTAACATCTAAGTAATTACAACTGGACACTTGCCAAACAACTAAATCCTAATTTTTTGTTCTTTAAAATTGTATTTGTAAGTGATTGTGGGAATTGTGCACAAAAAGGATTCAGAGAAATATTTAGACACCTATGCACTGCCAAAAATGTTCAGCATTTAGATACCCCTAGGGAAGCAAGACTATCAGTTACCATGAACTTCCAAAAAAAGAAGCAAAAGCTGTGTTGTAGCAAGGTCTTTCCAATATAGTAGAAGTGACCATCCCTTACAGTTGAATGAATGCCTTTAAGGCTTTCTAGAGAAGCACACTGAGAATGAACAACAGAAATAAATAACAGTTTACAAATTAAGATCATTCTGGACACAATCTTGTTCAAACAGTAATAACAAAAGTAGAGGAAAAAAACACATTACAGTTCAAAAATTAATAGCAGAGAACGGATGTTGCATCTTGTGGATTGAAGAACATTATTTTCTCCAGGTTAACAGCTGAATTTGAGTTCTAGAGAAAAACAGACAAGCTTTTCCAGAGGGAAAAATATGTTTTGTTCAAGTGTACCCAGTGAAGAATTGAGACAACTATTAAGAAACATGAGGATGTTATTCCAAAAAATCATAAAAACATGGTTCTCAGAAGCTTGCTTTCTTGTGGAATGGCAAAAGGCTTTCAGAAGGACAAACCCAACCAAGTCGCTGAAACACGGGATGTTCTTCAAGTTTCAAAATACCAAAGCAGCATTTCACCTTTGAAACAAAAGGCAGTCCAGCATACATATTTATCTGGCACAATACCTCTTATGAGTGTCTCTTTCCCTAGGCTGATCTCACTGTAAAACCTTTTGAATTTTCTGCCTTCCCATTAAACACTCCACCTTTCACCAAAAGCAAAACATTTCTCCTATCTCTTATCCCTAAGCAAAACTAGTAAGTCTTAATAAGCTGTCGCTTATTAGCATAAATTATGAGTATAAATTAAACAGTTTTTAATTCTATTCAGCTGACACTGTCCTGTGGTGCAGGAAGTTCCCTCCTCACAAAGCCACACCAAAACACAGAATTCCTGGGCAAACGGAGGGACCGCAGGAACTTTTCTTTAGAGTTAAAAAGAAAATAAAGCAATAGAATAAAGCAACAAGATGGTCAAGAATTAAAGGGGAAATTAAAAGACTGAAGGCCCTTACATATTTTTACTATTATTTTACATTTTATATATGTATGTAAATATATATATATATATATATATATATATATATACACACACAAAAGAGACTGTTTCATGGTCTCAGGTACAGAAATCACAGTCACATGGACTAAAAATTAGTAAGTAATAAGGAATAAGGAAGAATGATTTCTGGTGGGTAAAACAATCTGTCAGCAAAACTCAGGTGAAAATATTTGCTTCCAGGAAGAATGTGGAGGCCTTATCTGCAGATACTTGCAGAATGACTCTCGCTCAAAGTTCTGTGCACAGAGCTAGCTACATCTATAGGTTTCCACAGCCACAGGAGCTACAGCCAATCTTATTCTCATCAGGTGACAGAACACTGAGCTGAAAACTAAAACTCTCCTTCTTCATGTCTGTACCCAGCAAGACTGAACCAATCCTGCAGGTACTCAGCTTTCTCTGAAGACTTTGTGCCACCACAACCAGGAAACCCTTTCCTTTAGATCATGCTGTTCATTCTCATTACAGCTGCCAAACCAAAATCCAGCTTCCCTCTTCAGGCATTAGCTGGGCTTCATTCCACTCATTCAAACAAACAAACAAACATCCCAACAAAAGCCAAAAAAGTCCCACCAAGCTCTTTTTTGGCTTTAAATCTTGTTGCAGGCATTTTTTTTTAAAAAAAAATCTTACTCAAAACAAATATCAGTCATAAGTTATTAGACATCTTATGAGGAAGAGCCTTTAATCAGAAAAGTTATGGAATAGTGAGTTTAAGTACATGAACTTTACATGGTGCTTTCACGTGTAACCAAGTCATCTGAAGATCTAAATGGTTTTTCCTTTTCCATTTTGCTAGAGATACTGTTGCCTTTATAAAGGGATTGCCTCTAACTAGCATGAGAGTAGACAAAACATGAAGTGTTTTCATGACAATGTTTTTTCCATTCCAATATAATTTGGCTTTGTGTTTATTTACCTCTACACTTTGCATTTCATTTACACAGTAAGGGATGTACACTTTTAAGAAGATGTACAAGGTAAGATGAATCTTGTAGTCTTGACACAGGCAATACTGCCATAGGCTTTAAAGGAGTGGGAACTTTTCAGCTTCAATTATTAGCAACAGTGAGACTCTATTGACATAGGACAGGAAAATGGAGAATTTTCTTTATTGCATGACACACAGCACACAGAGTATTTTTATTCCCCCACTCAGAGTACAGGATCTTTTCCAAACAATTTTTAGGATCCAGTCTTCTCCACGCCTCTGAGACAGAGAAGGGCAGGCAGACATAAAGACTTTAGGTTTCAAGAGTGTTTGACCGTTATTACAAAAAAAGCAGCAAAAGCCTGGCGGTATTTTCTGTGAGGTCACTTACTGTGCATGAAATTCACCTGGACACCCTGACCAAAGTCCCCTCACTGTGGGCAGGTCCCTGCCCCCGCTGCGGGCACTGCTGGAACGACTCTGGTGCATCCCAAGCTCCCTGGGATATGAGCAAGGGAGAGGATCCTTACGGAAACAAGCCGCCCTCAGAAGCGATCGATCGATAGATAGATTAGGTAGATTAGGTAGATTAGGTAGATTAGATAGATAGATAGATAGATAGATAGATAGATAGATGCATGTACCTATATATATGTATATATATGTATTTATGTATGCATGCATGTCTAACTACAGAGAGGCAGACGTGTGGGCCGGGCGGTACCGCCCCCAGACCTGCCGGGCTGAGGGCACCGCTGCCCCTCAGCGCCCCGCCCGCCGTGCTCCCGGGACACGCCTCCCCACCTCCCGACCGCAGCCGGCCGGAGCGACGCTGCCGCGGCAGCCGGAGCCCGCAGCCGGAGCCCGCAGCCGTGCTCCCGGCCGTGCCTCCCGAGAGGCGAGTCCAGCCCGCTCACCTCCCGGCGCCGCCACGTCCATCCCCTGTCCCGGCCGGCCCTGCCCCTCACGGCACCGACTCCTGCCCCCCAGCCCCGCGCGCGCCCTTCACGCACACCCCCCGCCCGCGAGCGCGCGCACAGCCAGGCCCGCCCCCCTCGCGCAGAGGGCGGTGCCCGCGCGCGCGCTCCTCACCCGATCCGGGCGCTGCCCGGCGCGTGCGCCGCCGCGCGCGCGCTCCCGCCCGCCACTCGCGCGCGCCCCCGCGGAGCCATCCGGGTCCCGGTGGCGCGGCGGGGCCGGGGCCGGGGCCGCGATGCATCTGCACCAGGTGCTGACCGGCGCCGTGAACCCCGGTGACAACGGGTACTCCGTGGGCAGCGTGCAGGACACCCCGTTCACGGTAATGGGCGCCGCGGCCGTAGGCCCGGGGACAGCGGAGGGAGGGGGAGCCCGCCGGGCCGGGGGCGCTGCGGGCCGAGCGGGGAGCGCCTGCCACCCCTGGCCAGCGCTCCGTCCTCTGTATCAACCGGGAAAGCCCGGGTGTGTGTCCTCGGATTTCGCTGGGTACTTCTGTCTGTCTTCCCTTATTTTTTATTTTTTTTTAATGTATTTGTGTGTGTTTATATCTCACCTGCAAAGCGCACACAGTCAGTTGCTCTGGGGCTCTGACGAAGCCTGCCCGCTATTGATGAGCGTCTGCCTCCATTACTGAGGTTGATAAAACACAAATTTGTGAATTTCTCCTCTCAAACTGGAAAAGAAACAGAAAGAGATGATAAAGAAATACACTAAATGAATTTTAAGAGGCCCGTAGTTTATAAAACAATCTGTTTCTCATTCACAGGCTATTTTTGTTTATTGTCAATTTCTAATGTCGGTTTCACTCCGTTAGGTTATGAATGCTTGGTAGGCTTTGATTTTAGTGACTGATCAGCTTCTGCAGTGTTTTCCTGCTGCCATCTAATCAGTATCTTATTCTTTGGGAATCAGTTGTCTTACTGCATTTTATATTAACAAGATTATATCCCAGGCACAAACCAGTTCCAAGCAATATTATGCAGAGCATCCTTTTTGGTATAAGATAAATGTCAGCCGACTCGTGAAACATTTAAAGCTTACAATGGATTATCACAGATGTATTATTTCAGTAATGAATGCTGGAGAGTCTTAAGAAATAAAAGGTGCCATGTTTGTCTTTATTTTCCTGGTTCTGCTGCTATGCAGCCATACTGCTATTAAAGGGGCCTCTGTTACTTTTGATATTTATATAAGAAGTCATTTACTCTTATTCCCATTCTAAAGTGCTTCTTTTTACTATGACAATTTGAAAAGTCAATCAAATTGTATTATGCAACACAACTTTATGCTAATTCTCATCAGTTTTGATAACATCAGTCATGAATCATAGGGTGTACTGTGGTTTATACAAGAATTTTCCAAGAGCAAAAGTAGCATCTTCCAAAACAGTGCAGGATTGCTTGGTAGGATGTTAATTATGGAAGTACGTATAGCAGATCACGCTCTGTTCTCTGGCTGCTGTATCCAATTTTTTATAATACAGTAAACAAGGAACTAAAGAGACAAGTATGTTTTAATAAATGTGTTTTCTGGACTTCCATAGCTGTAGCTTTCTTCTTTGCTTTTTCTTCATTCTCTGTATTCATAGTATTATTTCCTGCTCTTTTAGCCCTTTATCCTAGAGTAAACTGTACTGCTAAAAACTGCTACAAATAGTCTGGGGTCTTATGTCCAGATTCTTAGGAAATGGCTTGCCTGTGTGCCTTAGTAGAGTCATAATCTACCATTGACTGCAGGTGGTTCATTAGTGCCTAACCTCAAATTCTGTCATTCACCATCACCTGTAAGGATGTAGCTTCATGCCCCCAAACCACTGATCTGTTTGGAGCCATAACTTCAGCTCACATCCTGAGGCAGGTTTTGCAGTTCAGGTGACAGAGCCTGCCTCTGCAGACCTGCTCTGAAGCCCCAGCACCTGTCAGGCACTGGCACACAGCACCAGCAGAGCAGGGAGAGGGCAAGGGAGATGTGCACAGCACACTGGGAATCCATAGGTGTCTGTGGGAGTCCATAGGGCTGTGGTACAGGAGCTGCTGTTTGTGTGCACGTGTGCCCACTCACGTTTTGGTTGATGTTTGGGCATTGAAAATGCGTGAGAATGGTTCAAAATTGCTACAACTGATTCATCACAGGCACTTGAAAATACAGTTTTTTTTCTGTGAAGGAATGAATCATTTCTGTTAAAAATATTCCACTTAACAGCAGAATAATGGCTTGGGTACACATATATATGTACCCACTAGTTAATAGTTTTGGAACCATTTCCTTTTTTATTTTTTTTGAGGAGGAGTAGAAGAAACTTCCTCTTGAAATGAATGTGTTTTAGATGCCTAAGTCCAGCAATCTTAGGATTCTGAGAGAAGAAACACATTTTCTTCTAACCTGATTAGGGACATTGCAATTCTCAGGTTTTTACATTCTTCCTTTCTTTTGTGGTTTTTCCTTGGCTTGTTTACATGACTCCTTGCTGGGGATAAAGGTAAGCTTTTAATTCCCAAGTCAGTGTAGCTAGAGGTAGGATGATAGCACAGTCTGCCTCAACTTTTTTAAAGCTTTGGTAAAAGTCATCTAGTTATTCTGAGAATGAGACAGGGAAAGGAATTTTTCCACTGTTTTTTTCTCTGCCTGCTAAAACAAGTATTAGCAACTCCATAAAACTATAGAGATCCAAAAAAAAATAGAGACAGGTGTCTGTAGGTTGGCTACAAAGGTTTTGTCAGTGCTTATTCTGAAATGTGCAGGATCCTTTCCTCCCTCAGCTCCCACATCTGCCTGCAGCACTCCTAACATGTATCCAGCCTTTCCCAAGGAAGGATGAGGCACAGAGATGAGTGGTGTGCCTGGTGGAGGCTGGAGCTGTGTTGTGGCCAGTGTGGTAGAGGGGGTGATACAGGAACAAGTGTTGGAAGGGTGATTAGGAGCAAAATAGCTGCATAATGCTGTTTTGTACCAGACAGGCTCCTCAGCCTCCTTGGTCTGAGCTCTGGAAAAGACATTGCTCAAGCAAAGGGTTGAAGTACTGAGTGAGGGAAGTTCTGGGAATAATTCTGTGCAGTTTTCAGCTTGCTGTTAGTCCATGCTCTCATTTTAGCAATATTGTTAACTGTGTTCCACAAGTGAGTTTACAGAACTTGTAACCTTCTGGTTGAGGGTTGAGCTTTAAGCAGAAAGGCCTTAGAGCACACACCCTCTTTGACAGAAGAGGTAATTGTACCTCACAGTCTAACTGGCAGCTAATAACCTTTTCAAGGTAGTAAAATGCATTTTTCAAATCACAGCTGATTTCACTTAGCTTTTGTTCAGAAAGAGCTGGTTAAGCAGCTACCACAGAATGTTAACTGTTTCTAAGGTTAGTCTGGGCTTAAAAATAAATAGATAAAAATAGCTATGTCATTTACCTAGAGGCTGGATTCTGTAAGTATAAAAATTTGAAGTGTCAGAGAAACAGGAAATAATATTTACTCCTGCACTAATTGCACAAAATACAAAACTATAAACATTCTTAATAAAAAATCAGAAGGTCAGCTATCTAAGAACTTTGCTGATAAAAGTGAGAAAAAATTCATTTATTATTTTTCATTTTTGAAAAGGACAAGCTTCTTAACATATTTCATGCCAGTACTGACACTTAACCTGGAGCTGTGTGTGGTGAATTTCAGAAGCTGTTGCAGATGAGTCTTCCACACCCCTGTAAATTTTTTCACCTCATTGAAACCAGTAAAATCTTCATTCACACAGATGTCCACAAGATACAGCAACTGAGAATAGGTTTACTCTTCTGTGTAGGGTTCTCCTACTTTTTCACTACTTCATCCTTCTTATTTGCAAATCCCTCTCAGTTATTTATGACTACTTATATATATATATATATATATGTTCTGCACTGTTTTTATGTAAACTGGATTAGAGATGCTTCATATCTAAATCCTTACTAAGTTATTTTATCTCTGTATGTTTAAGCATGTTGTAAAGTATTTAATCATGAATTTGTCTGAAATGTTAGTTTAGGAAAGCCTGTTTTACAGGCCATGGGCTAGTAGTAGGTTAGTAGTTGTTTCTCAATTATTTTGTTAGTTTGCATTAAGTGTATGTAATTCTAGTAGTACTTTGAAGGAGGAGGGGGAGGAAGTGTAAGTGTTGTGTCCATTGATGAAAGTTTGGAAACGATTCAGAATTCAGGTGTCTTCATTGCTAAGCAGAAGGTGGAGGAATTTCTGCATCTTATGTTTACTGTCTGTAGCCAGAAACTTAAAGATGGGTATTGTTTTACTAGAGGAGTCCTTTAAGCCCAATACAGACTTTCAGGTTTCAATAGATGTTTTAATTTATATAATTTTGGATGTTTATGAATTTTATTTTTTTAATACTACTGTGGGCTAATTCTGTTTCCTCCACATCATTTACCATCTTGAAATGCCTCTGCATCCCTGATAGTACACACAGGAGCTTGAGGACTTGTGTTTTATTATGTTTATTACTTATGCCAAATTGTAAAGAGTTGCAGGTTATAGAAAGAGAATTTTGTTGGTTTTTTAATACAGAGGAAAATATTTGTATAAAGAAAAAACAAGATGAGAATGTGAAGGAATAATTGTTTCTCTGTCTCTTATTTCCAGAAGCAAACTGGAAAACATGAGCAGGTGAAAAAGACAGAAGCATGTGCTGCTTTCATATTATCTGAAAACTGAGGATATAGCATAAACTCTTACACTAGGACACAATGTCCTACTTCTGTGTGGTGCTCCTGCATTCAATTAAAGCTTTGTAATTGTTCATTTCAGAGGTCCCAGATCTTGACAGAGAGAGCAGACATTGGCAAACTACAGCTTAGTAGCTGATTATGGATCCTGCAAGTCATCCTTGCATTCTGGCAGTTTTGCAACTCCATTTAATTTTCTCCTTGAAGTTATCAGTGACATTAGAAATGGAGGCTGGCAGATACTCCATGTGGGTGGTTCTTACTGCACTTGTTTTGTTCAGTCACTGCTCATAATTCTGTTTATTTAAGAGCTCTGTGCTGCTCACATCCATTACAATATCTCAGTGCCTTATTTTTCATCTTTCCTGTCTGAATGGCTTACCAATTTTCCATCAGTTTTATCAGGTTAGGCAGCCAGACTGCTACCACCAACATTGTGGCCGCTGTTTCTCTGGCAGGAGAGACCTGTGGTGGCACAAATGACCTCCTGAAGATGTCAGCTAAATCCTTAAGAAGGAACTACTGATGTTAAATATTACCACACTTCCCTGTTCTTTGTCACTGTGGGGTGTTTGTGCTGCATTATGAGTAAAAGGACAGAAGAAAAGAGGATTTAACAGAAAAGTGTTCTCTTCAAGTAAAAACATGTTAATAAAGAAGATATCACAAAAGCTGCTTAAAAGCATCAAATGGAAAACCTGTATTTAGGCATATAACATGAGATATGAAAATATCTTTCAGTACATAAAAGTATATGGACCTTTTTCAAATACATATTCTAATGACTTCATAAAATCATTTCAAGATTTAATATACCTTCAAAAAATAAAGCACACTCTCAGAATAAATATCTACACTCAGAAAATGACTCCAGAACCAAGGGATAGCAGCAATTGCTCTAACATCCTAGAGCTGAAGGCTGGTGTCCTGCTGCTGGCGACGGGTTCTGCCTACGCCCCTAACCAAGGGATCCCCTCTCTTGGCACAGGACACTCAGGTTGCTGAGTCACTTGTTGGTGCAGCAGTAAACACAGGCAAAGATTAGGATGGCTGCAAGTGACAATAATAAGATTTCACAAAGGAAAAAGATCTCTGTATCTTGATGAATCTTTCAAGAAAAATAAGTCTACTATAAACCACACTTTTAATTTAGAACCATCTTTTTATTTAACTTTGTAAAACTAAACTACATAGTATAATTAGCTGGAAATTTAATGCTTTGTTGGTGGGTTAAGTGCAGGGGACTCCTGGAGGACAGGAGAGATGAAAAACTAAAATGTTTCAAGAGAAAGACACTCAATTCTTTTGCTTACAGAATAAACAGACCTAGCCAAGTATAAAATATTTTCTGTTTCATGCATTATGAGCTATACACACACATATAAATGGGCATGTTTAAGAACACTAAGCATAAGGAAATTGAAGGTGTTAAGTCTTTTGCTTTTATAATTTCTGAGACACACATACATGTCTCTTGCCAATAAAATTGCAACTAATGATAACTTATGAATAACGTAGTTTGAAATTTGCAACTCAGCTTATGAATACCAACAGTGAATAGGGAATTTGAAAGGTTTAAGTCCTTGCTTTAAGTGGATCAGCACCTCTTTTTATTTAGATAATTTAAATCACATCTTTAGTAGGTTTGTATTAGTAGTTATGAGGAAGACTGTGGAAAAGAAGATGAATCAATTCTTTTCTGTTTTAATGCTCACCCTTTGATGTTTAAGTAGGAGAATCAATTTCTTATATTAGAATTCTGAATAAATTATGGGGAAAGAGGATGTGCTTTTATTTTCCTGTCTACTTCTGGGCATTCACATCCTGGTTTCAATCTTTTTACTTCTACTAAGGAGCCTATACTGTTTTGTCCAGCATTCAGCACTGCTGGTGAAAATTGTTTAGTAAAGAATCCCACTATAGAAACAGGAAAGCAACAAAACAAAAGGACTTTCTGTATAATGCCAGAACTTATTTCAGAATTTCTTCTTTCATTCTCTTACATTCTGGAAATAATCCTATTCAATTTTAATGATAGCTTACTCCCTTCCAGACTGGGTCTAATAATCACATAGCCTAGTCTTCAAGGAGCTGGGATATTCTGCTGCACAGATAATCTCCCTCCAACAACCTTTTAGCAATCCTGCTTACAGTGTGAATCACCCCAGTATCAGTTCCTCAGAGCTTCCCAGAACAGCAGTGTGGGTTATTATGTCTCAGACAGCACTGTGTCACTCTATTTTTGTGAGATGACCTTGGGATTCTATTAGACAATCTGTTTTAGCTGCAGTTTTCATTTTTGTGTGTACAGTTGTATGGTGTGTTAATTTCTGGGCACTGAGTTTCCGCCTTGCTGCTTGCATTGCCGTTCCTTTCTGTTCCACGCAGTGACGTACTTTCACTAAATTAAGCCCTTTTTTTTCAGCCTTTCTCACTTGTTGCTCTTTCCCAGGAGAACTAGAAGTAGACATAGAAAGTCATGAGACCTAAACTGTCAGCTCTAATTCCAGTGGTTGTCTCACACCATTATCTTAGTGTGACCACCAAGGGGCACTGGTGGTAAATCAAAACAAATACAATTCTCATACATTTACAATAAAGTAGCCTTTAAACTGATTGATCTCAAAGGAGAGGGCAAGGGCTGACTCAGTATTTTGGAAGTGGACAAGTTAAAATGATAAGTAATTTTGTACCATCTGAAATTCCCTGTAGAGGACTTGTGCTCTGCCTAACTCAGCTGCTATAATACCTATTGTATTGGAATCAGTGGAAAAGTTACTTTAAGGAAAGAGACCTCTAGCTCTAATTGGTTACTGCAAAAGGCTTAGTGGAGATTGATCTTAAGGAGAGATTTCTGTGCCTGAATGCAGGAGCTCAGTGGGACAGATAATCTGGAGTGATTAAACTTTTTAGAACAGGTGAAAGGTTGGCAGACAGGTATATATTTATCCTGCCAATAAGAAGTGCTGCAAGCTAGCACTGTTCTATAGCTACTACGTAAACAAATTCTTTAGAATATAGAGTGTATTGCAAAACAGTATATCCAAAAGAAATCTTTGTTATTTTACATTCTTATAGTAATGTGCACTTCTTAAAACTCAGAAAAGCCCAGAAATTACATTATTATAGAAAAGTATCACTTAACAATCTTGATTTAAAAAAAAAAAATAATAAAAATGGCAGGGGGTACAACACACACCTATTGAAGAAACGTACATGCAAATTAAGAAATGCTCCTGGCTTGACTGCCTTGCTCTAAGATGCAATAAGAATTGGAGGAGGGGAAAAAAAAAAATTGAAACCTAAAACAGACAAAATAAAAGGTAAACAGAGAGCTCAAGTTCTCTGTTTAAGTTCGGGTGTTTGGTTTGTTTTTTTTCTCTTTCTGTTTGCTGTGATTTAAACCCTGTAGAGTTATGGACCCATTGCTACTTTGTTTCTAATTGTTGCTCATTGAATTAATTATTAACAAATCTGCTACATTGTAACTGATGTTTTTGGAAGCTGTGACCATCCCAGTTAAACAGAAAGTTTAACAAGTGTTCAGTTAGTTTTAAAATAAACATTTAATTTTGTTTCTTTTTAAAATTGTTCCAGGCATATGGCTCTGGTTGTGACATTGTTATTCTGGCAAATGACTTTGAATGTGTACAGATTATTCCTGGTGCTAAACATGGAAACATCCAGGTCAGTTGTGTGGAGTGCTCCCAGCGCCAAGGCAGGGTAAGGATTTTAATAAATCTGTATAGAATTTTTAAAATTTGAGAACTCTAAATTGAATAATTGAATGACAACATAATACATTAAAAGAATAAAGGAGTTAATTTCACAACAAAGATCACAGTTTACTGGTCTGGGACTTTCTAAGTAACACCTCTTGTGTTAGTCTTATTCTTTCAATTTATTAGTAATCTGGGGGAGGGAAGAGGGTAGAGGAAGCAGGAGACATAACAAAGGATTTTTTCCCTTTCTGGGATCTGCAATAAGAGGTGTCACAAAATGTGGGCAGATACATTAGTTAAGTACAGCATCAGAACTGGAATGGTACTGAAATGGTGGTTACTGTCTCCATTTTGTATGCTTCCATCTAACTAAAGAAATGAATAAACTGTTTATCTAACATATATATACACATATGGGTGTGTGTCTGTGTTCTGCAAAGTAATGAATTTGAAATACTTACTTAATTAGAAAGGCTGCAGCATGTTTAATGTGTTTAGAAGTGCTACTCTATGAGCTGTTGTAACTGCATGGCCCCTTGATTTGCTTTGTGGTGTCATTTTAAATCCCTAAACAATGCTAGAGAGAGAGGGTAGAAAGAGGAGGGGGAAAAATTTTCTAGGAGGTCCAGTAGTTCACTGAGTAAATTTTTTTTGTCAGTTGTCACTGCTGACTAGAATTAGCTGGGTAAAAATTGGTACAGTGTTGAGGAAGACATAGTTAGAATTGGGGAAGATTTAGTTGGCAGAGCCCTTGAACTTCAGCAGTGCAGTCCCAGTCAGAGTGGGAGAGAGATTCCAGCTTCAGAAATGGTCCCTACCAGACCACCACAAACCCCTGGGTGGTTCTGCTTTCAGGATTCTGAACTCATGGTCTGTTCTTTACTTTAGGACTGAATCTGTTGTTGCAATCCTCTCTCCCCCTCCTCCTAAGGAAGAAATATGATTTCATAATAAATTTCGTTAAACTTTTGCATCATTTCTGTTTTGAGGAAACCAGATCCTGGATGGGAAGGACTTTTAGAATTATTTTTTTTCTTTTAAAAGACATTTTATCTTTTAAAAATCTTTTTAGAAAGAAAGAGGAATTTTAAAGATAGTTAAAATACTTAAAGAATATGAGTATTAGGAACAGGCCCAGATAAATACCTAAGAAATACTATGTTGTGTTTAGAGATTTCTGTGAAATAAATGAGTGAAAGGAACTGAGGGGTTCAATGGCATATGTACTTCTATTTTTCTCTTTACTATTTATGTTGTGTCAAAAGGTATTGGAGTGTTAAAAATAGAATTGCATTTCTTTCTGCTTATTGTAACTATTAATTAGTGATTTAGTGATACAAATGGAATCTAGGGACACAGACACTAATAATTAATGCATTAGTTAGCTGTGAAGTACACAGGACATGAGCAGAAGCAGTGAAGGCATCAGCTTTCTCTTATGCATTAAGAGTAGTTGCCCTAGAAGAATATACCACATCTGACTGTGTTAGTGCCACTGAACAAACAATCTGCCCTGTTTAGAGTTAAAATCTGAAAGCTGGGCTTCTTCAGGAGTGTGTTTTTCTCAACTGCCTTAAGAAAATATACCTATAACACAGTTGATTATATTTGTATTAATTTCACTTTTCAAGAACCCTGACACATAGAAGAGGTGCTGGAAATTCTTTAGCTATTTTAGAATACTAATTCCACTTGCCTCCCAACCTTACATTTTGAGTCTCCAACTTTTTTTTTTTTCTTTTTCTTTCCCCAGATTGCAGCATCATATGGAAATGCTGTTTGCATTTTTGAACCACTTGGCATAAATTCTCATAAAAGAAATTGTGTAAGTATGTATTTCATATTTTTCATTCTGTTTAGGCTCTTAGAAGAGGCAAAAGTCTGTCTGCAAGTTATTTTTATTATATTATGTCGGCAAGCGACAGATTGATGGATAAACAGTTTCTACCATTTATAATAAAACTGGATGATTCTTCACTGAAGGAATTGAATTGTGAACTGCACTTCTAAGTTCCCAACATCTTGTTTTTGAGTCTCATACTAGAATAACATGGTGACAAGCTGGTATTTCTTATTTGAAGAGGTTGTCAGAGGCGCAGTGCAGAAGTACAGCACAGGCTTGTTTAGTGCACCCAGACTTGTTTTAACAGCACAGCCATGGCCGAGCACTCGAGCATTAAGGATGTTCTCAAGCAAGTTTCACAATCTTTGTGGCATCTATACTGCTATCCCTTATGTTCCTTTAAACCTACAGACACAGTAGTTCAAAGTAATCTACAGATATATTTGTACGTGGGGTAGGTCCAGATCTGGTTTGCTGGGCACCCTGGGATCCTTTTACATTTTACAAAACAATTTAAAAGCATATTAAAAGTAGATTCAGCAATCTACCACTGAATACTTTTGCAACAGGCTTAATAGAAATTTCATATAGAAAGAAATACCAGTATCTTTATTTTTTGCTGTTGATGTGAGAATTAATCCTTGTCTGGTTTTATGCTACAGCAGCTGAAGTGTCAGTGGCTAAAAACTGGGCAATTCTTCCTCAGTTCTATGACCTACAACCTGGCCTGGGATCCTCAAGGTAATGCATCATTTGTGAAGCATTTGGTCAATATTTGTAATTAGAATTACTTGAACACAAAATATTTTTAATGTAATAAAGTGAGAGCTTGATTATGCAGATTTTAAATTACCTCTTCTCAGGCAGCGTTGCATAAAATGTGAGGCTACAGTTAACATTTGCCAAGTGCTTGAGTCTCTTATGTAAGATCTTAGTTTGGGAATCACAGTGTTAACTGACTTAAATTATCACTAAAAATCATTGAAATAGAATTTTAGCACAACTAAAGTCAACAATCTACCTGGACATGGATCTTTATAAGATGTCTGTGTATTTATTTGAGATGTGAATAGCTATTGTTTGCAACATTTTATGGTAAATACAATTCTGTGATTCAAAGCCACCAAAAAACCTTGGCGTTCTTTCTTAAAAGGAACTAAGATAGCTACAATAAATAAATAAACATAATAAAATATGTATATTTTTATAATATATATATAAAAATGTGTACATATAAATAGTACATCTATGGTATGTACATTTACTGTATATACTATAAATATATATATTTTTATAGTGTGTGTATATATAAAAGCATATATATAGTGTGTACATAAATATAGTGTGTGTATGTGTAAATATATATATATATATATGCTATAAAAGACATTAAAAATTGAAGACGTTTTAATAAAACCAGCTGGGTGAGATGATTGAATACCCTATCATATTTAAAATGGACTAAAGTTTAGCTTTCAACCTGTTCTGGATAATTCACAACAAAATATGATGAGAGGCTTAATCTTTGAACATGCCTTTGTCATCCTGGTTCCACAGCTTTGGTATCACTCCCTTGCAGGTAACAGGTTATTGACAGCAACAGACTTTTTGCAATTGTGGGCCCCTCCATCTGATGATATTCTAGAGGAAGATGAAGATGATGATGCCAACAATCAGATCAAGGATGATAAAGTTCTCCCAGTTCTAAATGACTGGAAATGTGTCTGGCAGTGCAAGTGAGATAATTTTTGTTTTAAGACAAATTGCAATGCAACCTCACCTATATTTTAAAATGTGCTTTTAAATACTCTAAAATTCAAGCAATGTAAATTATTTTAAATAAAATATCCTCACTCCTGTTGGATCTAACCTAGGCTTGTCATACTTAAACCAATCTTTTGAGCTATCTTTTCAATAAAATATGAAAATACTTTTATGTTCCTGCTTTTCAAAAATTGTGCTTAAAGAAACAACTATAAAAAACTTAATCTGAATTTCACTTAATTTAATATTAAATTTAAATAATCAACAGAAACACTGAATCAACTGAATACCCATGAAATCATATTTTAGAATAAATAGGCCTTACTTAACTTGCTCTTGTGTTCTGTAGGACTGCAACATCAGTACATTTGATGTCATGGTCTCCTGATGGTGAATATTTCGCAACAGCTGGGAAGGTGAGGACAAAAAAGTATAATGGAGTTTTTGCAGATTTTTCATTTGCTTGACAAAAGTAAGTAATATGAATAGTCCTGGACCGTACATTCTATTGTAGTCTTAGAAAAGGTAAATTATGATCTCATGTAATGCTGTGTTTTTGTGTAATTCCATGAATTTCAGCAGCAAGAAATTGGACTTATCTATGTACTCTTACTGAATACATGAATGACAGTGATACAGGCTTGTTTGTATGTGTTATATATGTATATATTTGATTTTTTCTTTTAGACATAGTATACTTCTGTGAATTTTCAGATACACATAAACAATTTTTTCTACTTCTGTTGAAAGTAATGAGATTGTTATGATAGAACATACACATTTAAACTGGTATAATATGCACGTCTGGATAAATTAGGGAAGGTTTTTATTTAGTGAATTTTGGGTTCAGTTATCAATTCTATTTCAGTTTGCAATATTTTTTGTTAAATCACTATTCAAGCTAAGTTTTCAATTAATAATTCTCTTTAATGTCACACTCTCATTTGAATGTTTCCTTTTGGTTTACAAGTCTCAATAGGTAAGAAATTTTTGCTTGCACTTACTGTTAGTTAAACTGTGAGATGAATTTTAGTTCTGAGACAAGTTTTTATGAACAATACCGGAACAGCAATTTTCTTATTACTTGAGATCATCTTTTTGTTACATTTTTAATTATAGCTACCTGACCCCCTGGCTTTTTATTGCTTTACCTAGGATGACTGCCTCCTAAAGGTTTGGTATCCTACGACTGGCTGGAAGTCATCTCTCCTGCCCCAAGAGAATGAAGAAAAGAAAAAATGCTCAGAGGATGTGCAGTTTTCCTTTGTTTATTTGGCGCATCCCCGAGCAGTGACAGGATTTTCCTGGCGGAACATCAGCAAGTACATGCCCAGGTTTGAAAGCTGCCTTTTTTCAAAAAGCAAGCCAGCCTTTGATCAAGTGTTTTTTTTAACATTCTGCTTAATGTTTTGCCATCAAGAGCATGAGATTTCTCTTCTTATACTTTCAAGAAACAAAGCATACCAACATCTTCCCATAAACTTGTGTATCACCAAGTTTAATAACTGTAGTCATGTTAACATTCAGTTAGGAGAGAAGCAGAATTTAGATAAAACAGTAACTACTAAATTCTTGTACACTCCCCTAATTTCTGCCGTGTCTATGTAGTTAATTGAGTTACCCAGGCAGTAATTTTGCTGTCTCTGCCATCAGGGGGTTGGTCTGTAATGTGTTACTCACGTCATGCATCGATGGCATCTGCCGGCTGTGGGCAGAGACACTGTTACCCGAAGATACTCTCCTGGGGGAGCAGATCTGTGAAACCACCACTTCCAGCATCAGCAGCACCATCTCTCAGTCTGGAAAGCAAAAGGATACTATACAACATGCACTAGAGGTACATGTAAATACTTAATTTGTTAAATTTTTATTTCACGATTCTTCAAACTTCAAATATTTATGGATATAAAGCTCTAAGAATGTGTATTGTGCAGTCCCTATATGCATAACAGAATAGCCTGAATTATTTCATATCAGGTTTTGAAGTCTATTGCTAAACTTAAACACTGGAAAAAGTCAGAGGCTGCAACTCTGCATCCAAGCACCATGTTTTTAAAACTCAATTTATTTTTTCTATAGTTAACTAACAGTAATGGGAAGAGACAGTGTTTAATGTGGAATAATAATGGTGGTTTCATTCTGATTGAGTCTGAAAGCCTGCAATTATAAAGACAATGAAAAGAATAAAACTTCAACTTAGTTACTTCATTTGATTATTTTGTTTCAGTGACAGTCTTATATTCTTAGTGAGTCTATTAGGTTTACAGTAAGAGAAAACCTATCTGTAGAAGCAGCTGCTCTTGGTCCACCTTAACAAGCACCTTTTTCCCATGAGAAAGTGCATACCAATGATTATCTGCAGCCATAAATACCTATGTGAGAATGTTTTAATTAAGCTGTGTGGGATGTGTGAGAGTGTCTGAGATAAAGGAGCAAGAAACATCGGTTCTGCCATTTAGTTGTGTGATTGACTAAGTTGATCCTTCTTGTACACAGAAGGAACATACAATTACTCAAGTGTGTTTAATAAAGACAATCCTGCTGGATGACAAAGTGGTGGTTTGTTATCCTCATTTGCTACACTATCAATATAAAACCAAGGAAAGAAGACAAAAAAACACCCCACCACCCATTTGTAGACTATTACAATTAGACCAAGTTTTTATTTCTTAAATATCATGGCTGTCAATATCATGGAAGCTTGGGACCAATTACACTTTGGGCTGTTAAATCAGTTGTTGCTTTACATGCTCTCAGAAATATTCAGTCATACAAAAATAATTCATTATAAAATTATATCACAAAAGTTGCTGCTTTTAGATTGTTTTAATCTTGTTCATGAATGTTGTGTGAAATCCTGTGTATGTTTGTGGTGTTGTTGAGTACGTATTAAAGGATCTTTTAGAAGACTGTTAAGAGAGCTTTACTTTTGGGTAGATCTGATGTGCATAAGTGTTACTAACCTGTGTTGAAATCTATTCAAAATAATCCTTTTGAAATTAGTCTTCATTTATTTGGTAGAAAGAAGCTGTAGGCTTTATATAAGTGTAACTTTTCAACTTAGAATGTTTTTGGTATTTATTAATTTATTTTCTATAATTGCAACAGACAATTCATCATTTGAAAAATATGAGAAAAGGACAAAGGAGATCTTCAGTTCTTGTCACACACACAGATGTACTGCCAGATCAGCAGGGCATTCACGAAGTTCAGCGTCACATTTCCCATCAAGCAAATGCACTTGGTCACTTCCACATAGCTGCAAGCATCAACCCTAATACAGGTGAAATACAACCATTTCTTAGACTGCAATAATGTATTTGCACAGCATGAAAAATAAAGGCAGCTGAGATGCACATTCTTTGCTTTGCCTAATCAAATAGAGGCAACTTGTAGGAAGTCTGTTATTTGGCATAGAGTTTTTTAAGACAAATGAAGCTGAATTTATTCTGAATACCTTCAGCACCTTTGTGAGTAAATTAAATTCATCTTTGCAAATCAGAAGGCAAAAGAAGTATAAATTTCCAGTCTGATTGGTGTTTGATTCTTGGGTTTGGGGGGGGCATGGTATATCATGAATAGAGTAATTGCATCCTATAAAATGTAGTGATTGAAAAAGAGCTGTATCAGTGTCTTTTGGTGAGAAACCAGCTGTTTTTGATAGAATAATGCAGAATATTTTTAAAGGAAAAGACTAAAGAGCATTAACATGTTTTACCTAAAATCCATACATGAAAGGCAACATTGCAACATATGAAACTGAGCAGTTAGAACGACTAAATATCATTTACCATTCACCTGAATATAAATTTTCATGTAAATTTATTGACCTTAAAATATCTTTACTGGTTTTTGTACAATTGGATGTAAAATTTTGATCTTTACCTATTTTAATCTTGCAGGCACAAATTATGTCATACCTAAAATAAGTGAAATGTGCATGTACATACATATATGAATAAAAAGATGAGTGGTTAATCTATAGCTTAGTATCTAGCTTTATATACTTTTATATAATTTAATACATAGTTGTTTGTTTTTTTCTTGAAAATGTCCACAGATATTCCTTCGGTGTTGGCTGGAACTGCTTTTAATACAGATGAAGGAAGTGGAGGCTTTGTTGTCCACTGGCTGAATAATAAAGAATTTCATTTTACATCCTCTATTGAAGTATTCATGCAGCATCTAAGACAAATTTCAGAACAACAACTAGAACAAGATTTTGATATTGAAGCTGAAGAGGAGGAAGAAGCAGAAGAAAAAGAGAAGGGCTTACATATGAAGTTAGATCATGGTTAGTAATCTGGTTAGTTCTGATCAGCTACTAGCAGATTAAAAAATACTGTGTTTTGAATGGAAACTGGTAGGGAAATCTTAGCATAAAATGGCACATTTCTGTTGCAGATTTGTCTATAGACAGAGAATCAGAGACAGGGACTGGTACAGGCTCTTCAGAACATGAAGATGGAGAAAGAGAGGGAAGCCCCAAAACATCTCTGCTTGCGGGCCCACGCCTGCCTCTTCCAACAGTTTTGTTAGACCGGAAAATCGACTTGCTCCTAACAGAATGGAACAGGAATCCAGATATGCTTTTTACTATCCATCCTGTTGATGGCACCTTTCTGGTGTGGCATGTGAAGTATTTAGATGAATACACTCCAGGCATCTTTCGACAAGTTCAGGTATGGTATGTTAGAAATGGTTTTATTATTTTTGATGTTAACAAACATTGTCCTTTGCTTTAGAGCTGAACATCAGTAGGAATTTCATTTTAAGTACTTCCTGTAAAACAGCTAGCATTTGTTCAGGCTGAAGCTGAGTTCATATATTCTAATTTTTTTCCTTTTTTTTTTCCTTCTAGGTTTCATTTTCTTCTAGGATTCCTGTTGCATTTCCATCTGGAGATGCTAGTTCCCTTAGCAAAAATATTATGATGTATGCCTGCCCTGTCTTTGTAAAAGACAACAGCAGTGCTGCACAGCAGAAAACAATGGATTTTCCAGATAATACTCTAGCAAATAAAGGACCAACCTTTGCCCAGGACAGTGCAAAAGTGAATATAATTTCTCCTGTGGTAATGATGATTTCCAAACATATAGATGGCTCTCTAAACCAATGGGCAGTTACTTTTGCTGATAAATCAGCTTTCACTACTGTGCTAACTGTATCCCATAAGTTTAGGTACTGTGGACACCGCTTTCACCTCAATGATCTGGCCTGCCATTCTGTTTTACCACTGCTGCTGACATCTTCCCATCACAATGCTCTGTTAACTCCTGAGTCAGACACTTCCTGGGACTCCGACAGGATAAACAGGATGATGGATCCCATTAAACACAAGAGAGGTTCTTCTAAGCAGCAGCTTAAAAATGCAGCAACCCGTACATTCCATGACCCAAATGCAATCTATAGTGAGCTGATTCTGTGGCGAGTAGACCCCATAGGACCTTTATCCTACACGGGAGGAGTGTCTGAGTTGGCTCGAATTAACTCTCTTCACACCTCTGCTTTCTCTAATGTAGCCTGGCTTCCAACACTAATTCCCAGCTATTGCCTTGGTGAGTATACCTGGCATGTTTCCATACAGAGTTAACTCATAGAATTAATTTATTAAAATAAAGTACTGTTTTATTTGGAGTATATTTACTTTAACTTTTCAAAAATTTCCTTTTACTGTGCAAATTAAGTATTTTTACTTCATTTGTGGCTAAGCTACTGCAAAACACTTGCTGTGGTCTGAGTGTTTCTGCAGTCCCTGTGGATCAGCTGACACTCAGAAACTCCTTTGTGTGAGTAAGCACTCCTTGCTCCCGCAGAGAACAAGATGCTGCCTTTCCCCAGCGCTTCAGGCAGCTTTCTTGAGTGCTCTCTGCACTGTTGTGGTTTGCAAATGCAGCTGTGCTGATGGCTCAGGGTGCTGGCCATGTGCAGGTGCAGTTGAACAGAACTAGTATTTGGGCTACCCAAACATCAGAGTTACTGGGGAAGATTTCCAGCCAAAATTGGCATTATCAAATTCCTTTAACATGCTGACTAAAAACTGCTTAGGAGGTCCTGAAACAATACTGAAATTCTTCAGACCACCAGAAGCTTACAAAAGCCTGGTTGGAACCCAGGATATTTATAAAAAAATAGACTGCATTAACTTTACAGAACTGCAAACAACACTTTTTCAGAGGTCAGACTGTACAATATCTGATGTGTCATGCCCTTGGCCAATTCTTCAGTTTTTGCTTTTAATTTTAGGGCTTTCCATTGCAATTAAGAAAATTACTTATACAAATGTTACTCTATCCAGCCACACAGATACTAATTTTCTAATTATCACAAAGATGCTGTTAGAGTAGTTGTCATCTTTGTACACAGTGCTAAAAGCCATTTGTGCTGTGGGTGTAAATTAAATTTTATATTAATGCCTGGTTATAAATACATAATATATTTGATTTAAAATAAAGCAAATTAATTTTCTCTGTTTACATAGTAACATTCGGGGCTGTCTGTATCCCACAGAGTGTTCCAAACACAAATAATGAGCTGCATCCTTGTAGTTTAGAGGAAGATGTATACCAGAAAAGAACATCTCATGTCAAGCCCATTGTATATACTGTTGAGAAGCCAAAATACACTCTTAAAATTTTTCATATTTTATTTAGAACTGTAGACAGATCTATTTCTCCCCTCCACTGTTATATTTGTACTTTCAACTGCAGGCCAGAAGGGAATATTCATAGTAGTTAATTTTATGCAAAGAGCTTAGAGTCAGGAAACAAGGAAGAAAGCTATGGCTGAATAGTTCCCCCTTAGACCCTTACCCTGAATTGTGTGTGACAACCTTGGGAATCTGGAGTTGGCTCTTCCAAGCAATTCCCTGGAGGTGACAGTGAATCAAACATCACCAGAGTAAGGAATGGCAGCGTTCCCTTAGCTGTAATACAGACTGGGACTTGTGTGAATAGTGTTTGAAAGCAGACATGAGATCAGCTTAGTTTATTGAACCTTTTTCAGGAATTCCTGTTACAGTCATGAACAGAAATGAAATTATTTCAAAGTTCAAATGATAATGTATTAACACACACATTTGCTTAGGTTTTTTGCTTCAGTGCTTTATGAAAATTATGTTTGAAGCATTTTTATATACTGAGGATTGTAACAGACTACCTGATACCATTGACTGCCATTTTTTTCATCATGAAATTTTTTGCTTTTCTATAAGGTACCTATTGCAACTCTGCTAGTGCTTGCTTTGTTGCATCAGATGGCAAAAACCTGAGGCTCTATCAAGCTGTTGTAGATGCACGAAAACTTCTGGATGAATTATCTGACCCTGAATCATCTGTAAGTTTTATGTAGCAATGGTTTGGTTTGAAACTGTTAAAGTACAACTACATAATTCACTTTTCCCCCCTTCCAGTGGTTTGTCTTTCTTTAGTTCTGTGTGATTTTTGTGCCATTCCATGTATAGGATCTTATGCATTACACCTTGCATAGCTGCGTGTTTTGCACCTGTCTGTAAGCATTAACAGAAAAAACTGCAGCTATTATTACCAAAAGTGTCTGCACTGAACCAAAATGTTCCATACAAGTTACTGCAACCTTTGGCAGGTGGGAAAAGGAAAAGCAGGATTTCTTAGTTTGTCCTCTCAGAAAAGGGGAGTTAAGAGAAGAGGGAAGATGAAAACAGGAGAGCGAGACTGAGGTGCAGCTACATCTATATATGAGGAAGAGCAGAGATGTGGGGTATAAGGGAGTCAGCTAAGGGTCATATTAGCTTTTTTTTTCTCCAATAACCAATTTTTTCATTCTTTTTATCTTTAATTTCTGTGATTTAGGAAAAGTAAAGCCTGACCTTATACTGTTACTGTATGAGGAAACACATCTTTAATTTTTTTCCCATTCTACTGTTATTTAATAAACCATCCTGCAAGACAGGTCCTGTCAGTATTCAGATCAGTCTAAAGGATCTGTTCTAGGAGCAATGACTATGAACATTCCACCAAAAATCAATAGAACTTTCAGCTTATATATAAGCCTGATGGTGTTTTCTACATGTTGTGACAAAACCTTGAAGCTTGAAAAAGAAGTGAAATGGTATATTGTTTCTCATTGCACAGATACATTATGTAGTGTTATCCAAGGATAAATCTTTAAATTAGCAATATTTAGCTTCCGTAAAAACTGGTGTTTCATCCCCATGATGAGCTACTGACTCACAACAGTGCACATGCTTTGATAAACACATTATTCATGAGTGTCAAAGTGACAACTGCAAGAGCTCTGTTATGGTTTGTGCCAACAAGAAAAATTGAAGCATCAGTTTATCATAAGCAACTGCAATTTTCTTCTGTCCAAAGGAAAAATATACTAATTCTACTCATTTTTCTCTGTTTCAGAAACTTATTGGGGAGGTGTTTAATATTGTGAGCCAACAATCTACTGCTCGACCAGGATGTATCATTGAGCTTGATGCCATAACTAACAAAGTAAATAAATGGTTGACTCTTTAAGGCTATCATATAAGGGTGTTAATAACTTTGTTTGTTAATTACCCTAATCTTTTGAAAAGACATAAAAGAGATGACATTTCTCTATGGTGACAATGACTGCCTTGAATTTTTGTGAATATTGAGATACCTTAAATATTTTACTAAGCCAGCCTTCTGTTAGCTGCTAAGAGCTCAAAGTTCAGTTTTTAGAGTAAAACAATATTTTCTAAGCATAATTATTGAAGAAAAAAACCTTTGCTATAGAATGGTTTCCATGGTATCATAATTTAAAGGAAATAATTACAATCTCCTCAAACCCAAACAAACAAAAATAACTTTTAAAAGCCCAAACCTAAAAATTAGATCTAACTGTCAAAATGTAAGAATGATAGCCAGGAATGACTTCAAGCTTTTTGTGCTGATATTGTAAAATAAATTTATTAACACACCTATTCTTCTCAACCAATGAGCATGTAGGATAATTAAACCACCTTCTTAGTCATTTGGATGATATATGCTGCAGTGCTGTTTTCTGTTAGCAGCTTGTGAAAACAGTGAGTTTTACCAATTTTAATTTGAAAACCATGGGGTTTTGACATATATAAATAAGTATTTCACTATTGTCAATAAATTTGTATGCCTTCCATATATCAATAGCACAGAATCTCCAAATTTAAGTTCAGATTTACAAGACACTTTCCTAGAATTTTTATAAATAAGTACAGGGAATACCATCTTGTTTCTCTGGCCAAAAAGATGGTTTGCAGCATAACTTTGCCATCACTGTGTTTTGGGGATGTAATTTTCCTTATCAGCAGGGAAGGATTTCACCATGAGCAACCTTCTCTGTAGCGAGGTAGAGTTACTGCAAATAAATATGTTGCTGTCTGTAAAGATAAATGTGAAGATATCTGAGAGAAGGAAAATCTGCAATTTATTCCCTTTTTCAGATTTCCCAAGCAATTCACCATAGACATGTCTTCCCACTGAACTGGGATAAAAGTCTGAGACTTTTTGCTGCTGTTACTTATTCAACACCAAAGAAATAAAAATTAATCAGATGCTAATTAATCTGTCAATAATTGCAGCAAAAGTGTTATTACAGAATTTGTCTATACTGGCAGACCTCGGTGAAATTATTTCAATATAGAAATTACGAGTTCTAGAACATGCTGTTCATAAGATGAAAATATTTGGGTTTTCTGATGAAAATTTTAAACTTTATAAAAGCAACTGTTCCTCATTGGTAGACAGATTGCATAATAATTGCATTAATACCAAATCTCACTGAACTGTTTTGAAAAACATAACAATTGCTCAATGTTTCAGTGTGGCTCAAATACACAATTGCTTCATGTCTTCCAAGAAGACTTCATTTTGGGATACAAACCACATAAGGAAGATGTGGAAGGGAAGGAAACGGAGATATTTTTCCAGCCATCACAAGGTAAACTTTAAACTATAACTAATATGAATTAAATTGGTAGCAAAAGATATTCTTCAGGAATACTAAAATCTAGCTGGCATGTGGTAATTTACTTTTAAATGAGAATCTGTAAAATTCAGTGAAATGGCTGTTATGTATTGCTCATATGAATTGTTGCTAAATGCTGTTAAACAAAGACATTCTAATTGCTCAGAGTGAAACAACTTATATGATAAAGTACATTTTTCAAAGTGCATATGTTATATATAAAAATGTGAACAGAAGCAAATGTTCTGCATCAATAGGTAGTTGCAGGTGATGATGTCAATATATCTGGCTTTCAAGTTAGTACAATGGAAAGTCCCTGAGGAGTTTGATAGTAGACTTGAAACTTCAAAAGAAAAAGGAAGAAACCAAGAAGGTAGAAGAGTCTATAATCTGGCAAAATAGCTGAAACTGAATGGGAAGGCAAATATCTAATAAATTAGATTTGTCATTAATACTCAGATTGTCTGTAAGTCAGTATTTTGTAATTATTCTGTTGTCATGAGCAATCAAAATGTCAATGCATGCTACCAGTGGTACTGTTTCAATATTTTGTTTTAGACTCTAACCGTTTATTTCAAAGATGAAAATGGGGTTTTTATTGTCAATTTTTAGAGAATCTTTTGCTATGGAAAAATTATTTATGTTGAATATAAATGTTATGACCCTATATGAATATATATGTTTATATATTATATATAATATGTAAATTACAGGGTATCGTCCACCACCTTTCTCAGAGAAGTTCTACCTGGTAGTAATTGAAAAAGATAATAGTGGCTGCTCTGTTCTTCAAATGTGGCACCTTCATCTCAAATCTGTTCAAGCCTGTTTAGGTGAGTGATTGTAATTTTCTTAGAGAGGCAGTTCTATAATATTACTTAGAATAAAACAAACTCTGGTGCTTTATTATAAAACAAATTGTGTCACCTTTGCCAAGCAGAAGCCTAAAAACCAAGGATCTTCAGAATAATATATCAATGTAATAGAAGCAGTAAAACTCCTTACAAACATTGGTTGCATTCTGTACTAATAACAATATAAAAATGTGTTGATGAGGTGAGTAATGTACTTAAGCAGTGGTTTATTTCAAACTACCAGTATTCAGAATGTTACGGATGTCTAAAGTGAATAGTCAAAGCATGCAATAAAACTGACACAGCCTGCACACATCATATAATTATTTAGTGTGCAACTTGAGCTCATGTATAAACAAATAAATTTAATTATGAGATATTCATGCCTTGTCCTTACAAACAATTTTTTGACACTGCTGGCATTTTTTTAATATAGCAAAACCAACTGAAGCATCTTCAGCAGATAATAAGCTTAGTGTACCTGAGCAGAAGACTGTGGATTCTTCTCCAGATGTATCACCTGGCACAGGTCCCATACCACGATCTTCATCAATTGCTAATCTTCAGACTGCTAGTAAACTCATTTTGAGCTCCAGACTTGTGTATAGCCAACCACTGGATCTTCCTGTTGGTGTGGAAGTAGTAAGAGCAACTCCTTCAGCAGGTAACTGTAACAGTTTTTTCTATGCAGTTGGTCCATTGATTTATCTCCTAGTTTGTGGACTTGTATCTCCCCAGCCTTTAAGATTCTGATTTACTGATATAGGAAGCACAGGACTGAAAAGGTGCTTTCAAATCATCATGCCCATGTCATGTTACTCTTCTGGAAATGTATCAAATCCCCACAGGAAAGCTGTTCCTAAACTTATTGCTCTAATATTTGGAAATGTAACTTTTAGTCTTATTCTATTAATGAACAATTTATATTCATTTGTCAGCATTCCTGTGTTTGGTATACAGTGGATTTTTTTACCTGATGCACTTACACCTTCTTCTTCTTATTGTCTTTCTGTCTCTCCTGTTGTTATTTTTTTCCCTTTCCCTCTTAGGTTTCCTTTTGGTGGGTTATATGAGCCTAATCTTAACTTCCTTACTCTCATTTGATTAAGGTTATATATTTCTCTCATTGTTCTAAGAGCCCTTCTCTGAATTAGTTCAGTTCCAGTTTACCTTCTTTGAATAGTGACCCGAAATGCAGATGATAGGTGATGTTCAAGCTGCAAGACTGTTACCAGCTCTGATTTAATTTGCTCTTATCTAAATCCAAATTAAAAAATAACACCAGATTGTAAAGTTCTCTAGCAGTCAATAGACAGTGTTATGTCTGCCCTAATCATGTAAGTATTCTACTGTCTATTACTAAAAGTAAATATGTTTGTTCTGACTTCAGGTCACTTGAGTTCCTCATCAATCTACCCTGTCTGCCTCGCACCTTATTTGATAGTAACGTCCTGTTCGGACAACAAAGTGCGGTTCTGGAGGTGCACTGTAGAGACAGACCTGAGCAGCAAAACTGAAGAGAAGGAGACGTACCACTGGAGAAAATGGCCATTAATGAATGATGAAGGGGAAGACAACAGCAGTACAGTGAGCATTGTAGGGAGGCCGGTTGCTGTTAGCTGTTCTTACACAGGACGTCTTGCAGTAGCATACAAACAACCCATACAGCATAATGGGTTTGTTTCCAAAGAATTTTCCATGCATGTTTGTATACTTGAATGTGAGTCTACTGGAGGATCAGAGTGGGTTTTGGAACAGACAATTCACCTGGATGATTTAGTTAAGGTTGGAAGTGTCCTTGACTCAAGGGTCAGTGTGGATAGTAATTTATTTGTTTACAGTAAGTCAGATGCTTTTTTGAATAAAGACAAATACCTGGTACCCAGTATCAAGCATTTGGTGCATTTGGACTGGGTTTCAAAAGAAGACGGTTCACATATACTGACAGTTGGAGTGGGTGCCAACATCTTCATGTATGGAAGGCTTTCAGGGATTGTAACAGATCAAACCAGCAGCAAAGAGGGAGTAGCTGTCATCACCCTGCCACTAGGAGGGAGCATAAAACAAGGTGTGAAGTCAAAGTGGGTGTTGCTGAGGTCCATTGATTTGGTTTCGTCTGTGGATGGCACTCCTTCCCTGCCTGTGTCTCTGTCCTGGGTGAGAGATGGAATACTGGTGGTAGGAATGGACTGTGAAATGCACGTTTATGCCCAGTGGAAACACGCAGTCAAGTTTGGTAATGGAGAAAGTGATGTTTTTACTTCTGAAGACTCAACAACACCAGATCCATTCAAAACAAGCGCAGTAGTGAAGAAGACCAGTGTAATTGATGGGGCAGGTATTGTGGATGATGTTTTTGGCACTCCAACTGTAATTCAGGATGGGGGCCTCTTTGAAGCTGCTCATGTTCTTTCACCTACACTACCCCAGTATCATCCAACCCAGTTGTTAGAACTGATGGACCTGGGCAAAGTTCGCCGAGCCAAAGCCATTCTGTCGCATTTAGTTAAATGCATTGCAGGAGAAGTTGCGATAGTCAAAGACACAGAAGCTGGAGAAGGGACTGGTCCTAAACGCCATCTTTCTCGCACCATCAGTGTGAGTGGCAGTACTGCCAAGGATACCATCACTGCTGGGAAAGATGGTACCCGAGACTACACAGAGATAGACTCGATTCCCCCACTGCCACTGTATGCACTGCTTGCTGCAGATCAGGATGCCACTTACGTTGCTGAAGAAACTTCTAAAATACCTCAGGGCTCTGAAGAACATGCAAAGAGAAAAACGGAGGATCAGTACTCGGATCTGTTCCAGATACAACCTGTTACAACTGAAGACTTTATAGATTTTGAGCCTGAAAAGAGGGAGAGTAAATCCAAAGTTATTAATCTGTCACAGTATGGGCCAACTTACTTCGGCCGAGAACATGCCAGTGTCCTTTCAAGCCACCTGATGCACTCAAGTCTGCCAGGCCTCACTCGACTGGAGCAGATGTTCCTTGTAGCTTTGGCAGACACTGTGGCCACAACAAGCACTGAACTGGATGAGAACAGAGATAAGAATTACTCAGGTTAGTAACTGACATATTATTGAATTGACATTCTTGTTCTTCTCAGCAAATGTAAACTTAGTCCTTGGGTATTCTGGGATAACAAAGCTGAAAGCTAACATCAGTTACTCAGGTTAGATACAGTAGGAAAGAAAAACAGATGTAAATATCGACTTGTAATTCATACATAATAAATAACTTGTTGTTCAGGTTCTCAGCAGCCTTAGAAACATACATTCCTCACACACTGTTATGATAACTTGTATATATGTCTACTGTAGTCAGCTGCATGTTCAAAGTGTGTTTTATACGGCACAGGAAGAGATACCTTAGATGAATGTGGCCTCCGGTACCTGCTGGCCATGCGCTTGCACACCTGCCTGCTGACATCCCTGCCTCCCCTGTACCGTGTGCAGCTGCTCCACCAAGGTAACCCTCACCAGGAGGGATGGCTTCACTCACACCATCTGCTTACCTTTGATTCATAATGTCATATTTCTATTATCTGCATGAATTTTCTATTTCATTAAGGCCATTATCTTTTAAAGGCTCGGTGTAGGTTTCCCTACATGCACTGTAAATAGCAAAAAATACAGCTCTGGAGTAGAAGATTCTGGCCTATCCAGTTCAAGGCATGAATAAATTCCCCAACCAGATAAAACACAGATTGTATATGTAATTCATTTTTTCTGCTGGAAGAATTAAGACATTTCCTTATATGAGCATGGGTTTATCTTAAAGAATATTTTATTATTTTCATCACAGTAGGTTGGGGTTTTTTTCTCAGACTGAGTAAATGCTGTTGTGAAATACTGAAAAGGAATGAAGTTACCACCTAAAGAGCAGAGAGAAAGGTTTCTGGCCTAAAATGGGTCTGCTTCTGTGGTAACAGAATATTTTTCCTTCAGTCCCTCAACATATAATTCTTGTATATTTATGATGTACTGGAAAATTATGAAAGAAGTACAGAGGAGAGGACATCCCTAACAAGCAAAAATATATTTTTGCTGTTCCTTTAACAGTTCTACTTCCCTTGGAGGGAGTTGGTGTCTCTCAGATGTACCCAGCTCTTGGACTGGAGACCCCACTTTGCATCCCTGACATATTCCATTTGCTTATTAGATACTCTTAGTCTTCTGAATTGTATGGGTTTATGTTGTTGTTTAGGCCTGTCAACTTGCCATTTTGCATGGGCTTTCCATTCTGAGGCTGAGGAGGAGTTGATCAATATGATTCCTGCTATCCAGAAGGGAGACCCACAGTGGTCTGAACTGAGAGCTATGGGCATTGGTTGGTGGGTCAGGAATATCAACACTCTTCGAAGGTGCATCGAGAAGGTACTTTTTACTGGTTACAGATTCTAGCTCCATGCTGTTAAATGTGCCTACTGTAGTAAATTTCCAAGTCATCTAATGTAAAAATACATTTTTAAATGTTACAGTTTAATCAAAGAATCCAGGAGCAAAACAATTATCCTAGTACACTAAATCAAATCAAATTACATGAGAGCCCTGTATAAAACCAGGGTCCATTCAAGAAATACTGTTATTAGCTTAAGTATTTTTAAGTAACGGATTGCCAGAGGAATTTCACCTAATAGTATGAGTTACTGTAACAATTTCAAATAAAATATTTTTATTTGTACATTCCTGAAGTCCCACTGTGCTTGAGAGGGGTTGCTATCTGCAACAGTGCTGTTTTTCTGACTCTTAAAAGCATTTACAGTGTAGAGCTCTGTTACATAGGAGTAAAATATTCTCACAGAAATTACTTTGCTGCTTTGTAGAGCTGTCTACCTGGCCATCCTCTGTGACACAGAGCACAAGTTATTTAGCTAAAAGCAGCTTTTGTATTTTCATCAATAATAGTAGGCTTTGTTCACTACAGGTTGCAAAAGCTTCATTCCAGAGGAACAATGATGCCTTAGATGCTGCACTTTTTTACCTTGCTATGAAGAAAAAGGCAGTGGTGTGGGGTCTGTTTAGGTGAGTTCTGCTAACTTGAAATTTGATTAAATCTTAACTGAACCAGGAATGCAAAGCAGAACTCGTTCAAGAGTAGAGTTTAATTTCAAGTAATGTTGTTCAAGTGATAGTATGCTAAGGTACATAATAAATAGCTCTATACATTGCATTTCTTTATACAGGTCCCAGCATGATGAAAAGATGACTGCCTTTTTCAGCCACAACTTCAATGAAGACCGATGGCGTAAAGCTGCTTTAAAAAATGCTTTTGCTTTGTTGGGAAAACAACGTTTTGAGCAGTCAGCTGCATTTTTCTTGCTAGCAGGTTCACTAAAAGATGCTATAGAGGTATCCACTTTTGAGAAATTAAGTTTCAGTTTCTAATTTGACCTATGTTACTGGATTCTTACTAGTTCTTCTCTGACAAAGTTTTCACAGATTGTGGCAGCACAAATGGGATGGTATGTCCACATAGGACCCCCACCTTGTGCCCTGCAGACATACCATTTACCCCTACAGTACTGTGAAAAACAGCTGGGAAGCTGATTTGAAGGCCAGAATAATCGTTCAGATACACCATTCCTCAGTAGAAGCACTCTTGGGAGTACCAGCTGTGACCCTTATGGCAAAACTTTGTTCGAAGCACACAATTAAGTTGTAGCACTCTGTTCAGCCTCCAGCTATTCTGCATAACCTATTGGTACAACATTAAGTAAAAAAAAAAAGAAGTCAAGAGTTCTCCTCTGAAGCAGTTCTGGGATCCCTTTTTAGTGGAGTTATGATGCTGCTTGCTGCAAGGGAGGTGGGAGCTGTGAGAAGGATCATAAGCTAAGCAGTATCTCTCAGGAGAGGATGGGAGTTAGAGAACCTTTAAAATACCTGCCTATTATTTATAATATGTTTGTCTTCATTTGAGAATCTATTTTCTGCATTATGTATTTAATTCTGCACAAGATGGTGTGAAAAATATCTTACCAGTTACATAATAACATGAAAGTTGGAGGTGTAATTATTCTACTAGATAGAATAAAAATAGTCATCTTTATCTTCTGCCATATTAATTTTTTAATGCTATGTACTGCTATGCATAAAAAACAGAGAAATGTACACCTCTTTCCAAACAGAGGAAAATGTTACTTACATATATATATAATGGATATATATCACTTGCCACATTTTTGACCTGAAGGTTAATTTATACTACAAAGAACAGATAAGAGGAGAAAAAAAAAACCTGTTCTGTAAACATATATTTTATAGACCTCTCTTTCCCTCAGAAAACAACCTTTTCCCCACTGCTTATCATAGGTGTGCCTTGAGAAGATGGAAGACATCCAGTTGGCCATGGTCATTGCTCGTTTGTATGAATCTGAGTTTGAGACCTCTGTCACGTACACCTCCATTCTCTATGAAAAGATTTTGGGTTGCCAGAAGGATGGAACTGGGTTCAGCTGTACTAAGTTGCATTCTGATCCATTTCTGAGAAGTATTGCATACTGGATAATGAAAGATTACACACGAGCACTGGATACACTGTTGGAACAAACACCCAAAGATGATGATGAAAACCCAGGTAAGAGAAAGATTATTAATCTGATAGGGCAAACTTATTAAGAAAAAGAAGAGTGGGAGAAATGCTTTAAAGCAATATAAATATCTGGTTTCTTTCCAAGGGTTGTTTTCAACCCTCTAACACCAAACTTAGTTCCTGTTAGCTAAGCTTAAGAGCTGTCTTTGACATTTCCATACAATACTTCTCTAGTAATGAATGGTTGGTCTTTTTTCCAGTGGACTTAAATTCTTATTCTTGCTTCTAGGAATTAGCAATATTGTAGCAGGATTTTCTATCCCATCTCTTCAAGATATAATTCCCTATAGGAATTTCCTTGGGGAAATCCCTGCCTGGATGATCATCTCAGCTGCCTTTTAGCTTAGCTGAGTGCAATGTAACTGTGAGGCAAATTACAGAATTTCTATCTTTCTGCTCATCCAGCTTATACCTTTACTCTTTTTGTGGGGAATAAGAAATTATTTCATATTATTTTGGTAACTAGACCCAAAATTGTCTTTGTGTGTTTTGATAAATCTATAATGCAGGAAATAACTGCAAAACAGAATAATACCATCTAAAAGGCATTTTCAGTAGATGTCACTCATCTCTGTTTGATTCCTCAGTTATTGTCAAATCCTGCAATCCTGTGGTGTTCAGTTTTTACAACTATCTTCGGACGCACCCTTTGCTCATCCGGAGATACTTCAGCTCACCAGAAGGAACTCTGGCCACCTTAGGTCTAAAAACTGAGAAAAGCTTTGTTGATAAGATTAATCTTATAGAAAGAAAATTATTCTTCACTACTGCGAATGCTCATTTTAAAGTGGGCTGCCCTGTACTAGCTCTTGAAGTCCTTTCCAAAATTCCAAAAATAAGAAAAAAGTCTACTGTAGCTGGAGAAAAAGATTCATCCAGTCCTTCAGTCCAGGCTGATGTTTCGGATTCCAAAGCCCTACAGGATGGTGCTGGAAGTGGTGACATAGACTGGTCAAAACCCATTTCAGCTTCCTTTGGTTTGGAGAGCACTGTTGAATCTGCAGCACAATTTGACTGGAGTCAACCAGCAGTAAAATTTGATGATGAGCCCCTTACTCTTGATTGGGGTGAAGACAAAAATGGGTCAGATGAAGAAGAAAAGGATGTTGGGATAATGATGAAAAAGTCCGATTCTAAGAGTGAAGATGAGAGGACGTCAGACACCAGCGTGGCTCAAACACCACATGGGGAGGTTGCTGAGGCAGGAGACACTGAGGTTGATGTCATTGCCGAGCAGCTGAAGTTCAGAGCCTGTTTGAAAATTCTTATGACTGAACTGAGGACTTTGGCTACAGGTTACGAAGTGGATGGAGGAAAGCTCAGATTTCAGCTGTACAACTGGCTGGAAAAAGAGATTGCTGCTATGCATGAAATATGCAACCACGATGCAGGGGACAAAGACTACTGTAAAACATATACCAAAGTAAACGGGGATCTGCTTGACCCCGAAGATATTATGGATAAGCCAGACATTGGCTCATACGAACGGCACCAGATCGAAAGACGGAGGTTGCAGGCAAAGCGAGAGCACGCTGAGAGACGGAAGTGGTGGCTGCAGAAGAACCAAGCTCTTCTCAGAGTTTTTCTCAGTTATTGTAGTCTACACGGGGCACAGGGTGGAGGTTTAGCATCTGTAAGGATGGAGCTGAAGTTCTTGCTGCAGGAGTCACAGCAGGTAAAGTAAATTTGAGTGATTACTATTGATGAATGTGAACAGTTCTAGACTGTCAGTTATGTCAAATGCATGAGTGTGTGCCTAAATAGATGCTGCTAATGTTCTGAAAGTCTAATGGTCATGGTAACATTAATGTTCTTGGAGAAAGAACTTGCTATTTAAGTGTACTGCTTTTCCTGATGAGGATTATTTGGTTCTGAAGAATCTGCTATGTGACACTGAAGATCAGGCTACTTATGATTATGGAATATAAATGTTGCTGTTTTATATTGTAGCTGCAGCATTGTTTATGTTACTATGACATAATTTTGGTCACAGTTTCTAAGTACCTATTAATAAATTAAATCCACATGAAATAAAACAAAATCTCATTCCCAGACCTCTGCAAATCATGCAAAGGAGCTACAAGGAGTCTTGGCTTCAAGGCTCAACAAATAGTACAAGGTCAGACAGGGTACTACTCTCTTTACTCTGTTATGGCATTTTCTACATTTCATACAAAAAGAGGTATTTTACAGCAAATGTTAATTACTACACTGAGCTGCAGCAGATAATCTGATACTGGGAGGTCTTTCAACAGGCGTTAGTCCTAGATTTCTCCTATTTCAGGGGCAACAGACAGCTGTTTTGGGGGTACTTGGCTTAGAATGCGCATTAAAGAATTTTTTTAAGTTCTGTTTGTTTCCCCTTGAGAAACTCAGATGAGTACAAATTTGACTTTGTTACTAAACTTAGACCGGTGACTATTGTATCAACTTTTGCTACTGCAAGTACATTTTTAGTTAGTGTTTCTTAGCAGACAATCTTCACACTTCCTAATAACACCTTGTTATTATAGTCAATAATAACTTGTTTTTGACAGTAAAATCTTGTCTATACTGAGTAGACAGCAGTGGAAGAGGATAAATAACCTGGGAAATATATTGAAGATACAAAATCATCTCTATTTTATTTTTTTTTTTCAAAGCAATGATTTTAAATACAATCTTTTCTTTTAAACAGGAAACTACTGTAAAGCAACTTCAGTCTCCGCTTCCACTGCCCACAACATTACCACTGCTTTCTGCAAGCATAGCATCCACAAAAACTGTGATAGCTAATCCTGTGCTGTACTTAAACAACCACATCCATGATATACTTTACACTATTGTGCAGATGAAATCACCACCACATCCTAATATTGAAGATGTCAAGGTAATTCATAGCTTTAATCTAAGGCCTAATGTTTGATGAAATAGAAAGATTTTAGTAGGAAAAACGGGAATTGAGCACAGGGTGAGTTTAGGAAAATTTACTTTTTTAACAGTTGGACAGTACCATTTTCTTCACACTGCAGATTTCATTGAACTTTCCAATAAATCCTTGCATTTCCTCTTTTTAAGAACTGGACTGTTTTTGTTGCATTGTGAGGCAGAACCAGTTATTTTCTTACTCCTGGAGACTAATGGAATTTATAAGCACATAACTGAGGTAAAAAAAGAGATTTTAGATAAAAGTATTATATCATGACTACACAAACTTTGTATTTTATGCATATAGAGTAGCTATTAACTACACTGAACTGCAGTGTTATGTAGTACAGCTTCCAGGAACCATTCCATCAAATTCATTGTCATAACAGGACATGCTTAAACACTGCTTTGGTATGCTCATTTACTGTGGCTGTTCTGTATTAGAATCAAGTTAATTGTCTTGACATAATATTAGAAGGTGTTGACTGCCATCAAATTGTCTTGAACAAACAGTTGTGATTTTCTAAGCACTGCACTGTAAACGTAAAGTAACATTCAGTTCCTATTTCTTGCACTTGGTTTAAAACTAGAACAGTCCTGCAGAACACATTTTCAATAGCTGCTAGAAAGAAATGTATTTTACTCATATTCTTATATCATTTACTCTATATTTTTATATAAAACATATAGCTTATTGGTTTTCTTTATTTTAGGTGCACACACTTCATTCTTTAGCAGCTTCACTTTCTGCATCCATTTATCAAGCACTATGTGACAGCCACAGCTACAGGTAAAGAGGGAAGTTTTCATGCAGTCCTACGTTTGCAGTGTACTTTGTGCATCCTGAATGAAAATTCTTCCTGCATGTGACTTTAAAAGGGATTAAATGTTTGTGCATGAGTAAAGATACTTGTACACATTAAATGTTGCTAACTTTGATATGCCGAATCAATTTCACACAGATAAAATAACACCAACCATTCAGGGTTTTCAATAAACAGTAGGAAAATATGATGTCACTCTCACTTAAGACACTCACTTTCTCATCAGAAAAAAAATTTATTTGTATGTAGCAGTCAAACAGAAGCAAATCAGTTCACTGGGATGGTTTATCAAGGCCTGCTTTTGAGTGATCGACGCAGACTGAGGACAGAAAGCATTGAAGAGCACGCAACTCCAAACTCATCTCCTGCTCAGTGGCCTGGTGAGACTAACATAAGGTTACTTTTACCTCCACTGGATGAGCTCCATGTGCCAGAATTATTTCACTGTCCTGTATGAGAGATGAAATAGTGGGAAATCAATGACAAATGTTTCTATCTTAGTTCTCAAAATAGTAACAGCCTGTCACTTTTTCACGTACCAAAGCAAATAAACTTTTTATATGGCAAACATCTTGCTTGAAGAAACCATGATCTTTAGGATAAACTTAAAGATGATTTGTCACCCCAAAATTATTTCCTCCAGTCTGCCTAACCCCCTAGCAAGGCTACCTCTGTTGTCTCCACAGTACTGTCCTATATGTATGCTGTACTGGTATAGCTATCAAAGCAGCTAATTCTGATGCATAAACTGTTGAAATGGTGCAGGAATTTCATAGGCACACTAAACTTCCCATAGTATTTGCAGAGAAGTGCAGTGCAAAAGTCCCACACCCAAGAAAGCTTTTTGAAATTTTGATCTTTATGATTTTAAGAAAACTGCTAATAGAATGTTTCATCTAAATAAAAGTGTCATGTGCCTACTAGTGTTTACCATAAAGTGTAAAATGCCTTCTTTTTGTGCATTTGTCCTACTCATTTAATCCCAGAATTTTTCCTCTTTGCAGGTGTTAGTTCACTTATCAACCTCTTAAGCTCAGCTCAGGATGAAGACCAGCCAAAGCTGAACATCCTGCTGTGTGAAGCTGTTGTGGCCGTGTACCTGAGCCTGCTGATCCATGCCCTGGCCACCAACTCGTGTAACGAGCTGTTCCGGCTGGCGGCGCACCCGCTCAACAGCCGCATGTGGGCTGCTGTCTTCGGAGGGGGCGTCAAGCTGCTCGTGAAACCCCGCAGGCAGTCCGAAAACATCCCAGGTACACTGCTGCCTAAACGGGGTGCACTTTATACCTCTGTATATTACTGTATTACTGACCTAGGAGGAGAGCCTTCCTTCCTTTTAAAGACCAAAGCAGCATTTAAAAAACTACTCTCAAGAAAACTGTTACATTAGCTAAAAAGGCTGAGACAAATAATAGCTTTGCAGTTGTCCTTTGTATGGCATCCTGCACATTTTGAATTTGCCATAAAAACTGTACAGTTACTATAGTAATAACAGTAATATTAGGTGCTTACTTTTAACATTTTTCAGGACTTTCAGCCATTATTTTTAGGGGAAAAAAACCCCAGGTGATATAAATCAGTGTTAGTACCTATGGGTTTTTGTATGGATGAGTGTTGTTATTTAATGGCTGCAGTAACTAGGGAACAGTATTTCTGAAATCAGTTTCTATTGCAAGGTAGGATTTCACCTAGCACAAGACCACAAAGAAGAAATACCAACTTCATCTGGCAGAAAAACAGCTCATGCATATGTAAACTCCAACTAAACTCAAGATTTTTACAAAGACTGATGAGCAAGTGTCAATATGCTGCATGGAAAGCAAAACTGGAGATTGAATTCAGACTCTGAAGACAGATACAACCATTTGTGATAAAATTCAGCAGTACTGAAAATCACGTCACACAGACACCAATAGGCTTCAAACTTACGCAAAAATTAGACATTCCCCCTCCAGAATTTAAAACCAATCAGTAATAAGGCATTGCACCATTACAAGCATGCACAAAAGTTATTTGTCTTATGGAATAAGTTAAATGCATTTAGGGCAGTTATTTTCATAAAGTGATAGTATTAATAACTTCTGTAAGTCGTTTTTATTTGAGATGTATTCTGTTTTCCTTTAACCTTCAAGCTGCTACAGCTTCTGATGTTTCAGAGGATGTTAATGAAGGTTTGTAAAGACTTGCAGTGTAGATGAGTGTTGGTAGTGGCTTTTTAGACAAAAAGAATAGTTTTTAAATACCTAGCTCCCTTGTAATAAAGTAAGTGTGACCTTCAATGTTGCCTGGCCAATAACACTTCGAAAAAAAAAATTCTACATTAATATTTTGGTTACTATTAAGGCATTTTAAATCATAACACTTTAAAGTAGACTTCAGTTGTCAAAAAGCCTTTCTATTCAAATTTTCATCGCTACCCTAAGAATTCCTTGGTTTATATTTGAGTAACTGCTAATTGTGCAGCATACTGTTTAGTAATATTTTACATATGATTTTATTTCTCAACAAAGTTTCTGAGTTTCTTTCTTGAGAAATTTTTCAGCTTAAAAACTTTTTAAAAGCTACTTCTCCTAAGAACTTAATCCACTATGTAAATGTAAAGTAAAATGTTTTTTTCATAATATATCCAATGCCTAAATGCCACAGTTATTGAATTTATCAAAATGAAACTTTTTTATTATTACACTTACTTTATTTAGGCTGGCTTTGACTTTAAATCAGTAGAAATTAGTACCAATAACAGTGGTGTTAGTTGTTTCAGTTATAAAAGACATACATTTTAAAGATGCAATACTAATATCAGCTTTTTTAATTACCTGAATTTAGCACCTCCTCTTCCATCAGAAGAAATGGATAAACACCGCCGTAGGTTTAACATGAGAATGCTGGTGCCAGGAAGACCAGTAAAAGACAGCAATGTACCACCACCTGTACCTGCAGAAAGACCTTCTTATAAAGAAAAGTTTATTCCTCCAGAGCTCAGCATGTGGGACTATTTTATGGCAAAGGTAATTGAAAATTCCGTTAGGTTTTAAAGGACAAAAATAAAGTGAAAATTTTGAGCACTCCTAGTAGTATGATGCAGAATATTATGCTCATAATAAAAGATAAAGACTTACAAGTCTATTACTGCATTTTCAAAACATGTCTCTTGTCAATAATAGTGATTAACACTTTTCCCCCTCGCTAATTACTTATATTTTTAGGGCCATTGACTTACAGGTTAAATTGCTACCATTTAAACTGTAAGAGAATTGTAAGTGAAGAGAGTATTGTTTTTATAGAGACTTTTGCTTTGCATTGCAGCCCTTTCTCCCTTTATCAGACAGTGGTGTTATATACGATTCTGATGAAAGCATTCACAGTGATGAGGAGGAGGACGATGCTTTCCTCTCCGATGTGCAGATTCAGGAGCACACAGATGCCAATTCTTACAGGTCAGCAGAAAATGTCACTATTTTAGAATTATGTCATATGCTTACCTTTGCTTCCAAATTACAAAAAAAAACCAGACATGGATCTTCTGCACCATCCAACATAAGTTAAACAATTTTAGTACTGTGGGCAGACTTGTCTATGGCAGCGGGATTACAGAAATTACAAATTCTTGTCACAATAACAGTTCCCCATTTACTTGCCAGAAAAAAATGGATTAGGAAGTTAAAGTTGTGTGGTTTGCAGTTTTTGGGGAGGGGAAAACAACTGAGAAACATCCATTTTCATTTTTAACAAGTCAACATAAGGTACCACAATGCCAACTCTAAAATAATGAATTAGACTGCAAGCATGTAGTTTTTGAATGAGGAACAGGTTAAATAGAACCTTTCTACAGTGTTTTTATAACCTGTGCATTTTCTAGAAGAAGAAAAATACTCTGTAGAGAATGTTAATGTTTTTTTAACATGACTAAATCTATTCTTTTTATATAGCTGGGCTCTTCTACATCTGACAATGGTAAAATTAGTTCTGCACAACATTAAGAACTTCTTTCCCATCGCTGGTCTGGAATTCACTGGTATGCTAAATTCTGCTTTACATTTAATTTTTCTGTATATGTGGCTTTCTGTCAGACTTCATGTTTTAATTCTAACTTTCAAATTCAAATAATTAAATACATTATTTATTACAATTATCAACATGTACATTTCCTTTCAAGTTTTTTTTAATTGTTATGTTATTGTAGGGATTTATACTCATTGTAACTTTATTTTTTTTCTCTGAGCCATACTTTATTAATATTTCTGTTTAGATCTGCCTGTAACATCTCCATTGGGCATTGCTGTAATAAAAAATTTAGAACACTGGGAACAGATTCTTCAAGATAGAATGGACCAGTTTGAAGGTCCACCTCCAAACTACATCAATACTTACCCCAGTGACCTTGGTGTAGGGGCAGGACCAGCTATTCTCCGCAATAAAGCAATGATTGAACCTGAAAACACACCATTCAAGTAAGTATTTTTTCCTAACAAAAACACATTCTTTGATCACAGAAATTCTAAAGAGCATTTCCTCTTTATGTTCAACCAAATGAAGGTTGTCAAGCTCTTAGGTCTAGTAGGCAATATTCTACAGAAACCATTTTCCCACATCCCTTTGCTCATTCTTATGCAGCTGCAGCAGCCTTTATTTACTCTGCTGCACCTTTCACAGCTGCAGCAAGAAAGGAAAATGATGAAAGAGCAGAAGTTGTAGGAATTGAAGGAAGTGGCTGCTGCTGGGAACACCTAATTCAACCTGTTTTACTATTCCTTCAGTAGCAGTTGTCTCTCACCCTGTCCCAGCAACAGAAGAGTTATATAATACATGCAGATGTCTGGAGGAGGAGAAAGACAGTTGTACTAAGGTCTTTTTGAGGCTAATTCTCCTGTGTTTAGACAATGTCATGTCTGGAGGTGTCTGTAAATGCAGATAGTGAACTGTGTTTTCAACTCAAAAATAGCTTGCTTTTCTCAATATATTAAACTACAACTGAGTCAACAGTGCAAAATGGCTCAGCAGTGCCCTGGCAGCCAGGAGGGCCAAGTGTGTCCTGGGGAGCATCAGGCCCAGCTGGGCAGGGAGGGGATTGTCCCTCTCTGCTCTGGGCTGGGGCAACCTCACCTCGCTTGCTGAGGTAGGTTTGGGTACCAGAATATAATGAGGATATTAAACTATTAGAGAGCATCCAAAGGAGGGCAGTGAAGATGGTGAAGGGTCTGGAGGTGAAGCCGTGTGAGGAGCAGCTGGAGACACAGGGTGTGTTCAGGCTGGGGGAGACTGAGGGGACACCTCACTGCAGGTACAGCTCCCTTGGGAGGGGAAGAGGAGGGGCAGGCTCTGATCTCTGCTCTCTGGTGACAGTGACAGGACACAAGGGAATGGCCTGAAGCTGTGTCAGGGGGTTTAGGTGTGTAATTAGAAAAAGGTTCTTCACCCAGAAGGTGGGCACTGGAACAGACTCCCTGGGGAAGGGGGCACAGCACCACCAACAAAGGTCCAGAGGTGTTTGGTCAACACTCTCAGGCACACAGTGGAATTCTTAGACTTGAGTTAGACTTTGGTGATCCTCATGGGTCCCCTCCAACTCAGGATACTTTCTTTCCTTCTTCTGCTTTATCCAGATCAAAGGATTACTCAGCTCTTCCAGCAAAAAGGCTCTGGCATTTTCTTGTGAAGCAAGAACTTCTTCAAGAGACTTTCATAAGATATATATTCACAAAGAAAAGAAAGCAGAGTGAGGTAACAAAAGATGTAATTTTTTTAAAAAAACAAAGCTCAAGTATAACTGTTCCTCGGTCTCCTCAGTATTTAATTTGCCTTCCCATTTTTCATTGACATTTCAGTTTCTCTCATTTAACAATGTTTGGATTTTTTTCAAAATCAACATAACTGTCACGTTGTTGATTGGGATGTCAACTAAACCAAATATTTTTAAACATGACATATGTCACTTTTATGACTATCCTAATAAACAGAACATTTGCAGTAACAGTAATAAGCAAAGAAATTTGAATATTCTTTTTTTTGTGCGTGTGTCATACTGAAAAAGAAATTTAAATGTGCTATTCATTTGTGTATATGTATATATGCATGAGTAATATATACATATAAAAGTAATATTATATAGTAATATATAATATGGGGCTTTACAAATTGTGCCAGTTACAACTGCTATGTTCAAGCTGAAAATTTAAGCCAACACATAAATACCATGGGAAATAAGTATATTATTTAATATCTTTTACAATTCCTGTAAGTATGGAGTTTGTGTGTGTATTACTCCTCCATTTATTTAGTATATCATACATTTTGTGTTCATCTAGGAGGCATTACATTTTAAGTGAGTTTGTTTAGATTCCTGTCTTAGTTTCTGTGCCTTTTATAAAAAATTAAAAATACATTTGTCATCATTTACTGACAGAGTGGCCTTTAAAATCTAGTTTGGAATGTTTCATTCTTTTTTTATATTTGTTTGTGCATGTGTTTTGTGTTTGTGACTGTGTGATGTTATGTAGTCTGTAGAAGATCGTGTGGAGCAGGTCAAACAAAACTGCGTAGCAGAAGATCACAAAAACAAGGTAGTATCCCTTCTCCCAAACCTCTAGCACATTCTTAAAAGTTCTGTGGAACTGGCTTTTTTTTTCCTAATGTGACTAACAGAAGCTGTATGTTCTGTGTAGTCTGTGTGACAGGCTTTTAATCCATGAACTAACTTCAGATGTCCTGATAATTGGGATGAGTGAACACCTTGTAAATAGTGTTGCACACACAACTTCGTGTTTCTCACACTCAAATATCACTTTTGGCTTCTAGAACACCAAAGAGTATGAGAAGTCTAAAGTTTAGCTACTGAAACAATGCTAAGGCCACTGAACTTTTCTTGCATGAATTTTATTTTTATAGATTTTTGCACTCTGAATGTACCACTACAAAATGGATTTTCGTGCTAATTGAAGTTTTTTATAAATGTTTTGTAGGTTGAAGCAGATCTTGGATACCCTGGAGGAAAAGCAAAAATCATTCACAAAGAATCAGATATGATAATGGCATTTGCCGTTAACAAGGTAAGTCTCAAATACTACTAGAAATGTAATAAAATATCTTAATTATAGTTAGTATAAATTTTGTGTTTGTGCTGCATAGGCAAACAGCAATGAAATTGTTTTGGCATCTACACATGATGTTCAAGAACTTGATATTTCAGCTCTACTGGCTGCTCAATCATTTATATGGATTGGGGAAGAATATGACAGAGAGTCTAAAAGGTAGGATTGTTTCTTTGTGGTTATATTAATAAGAGTATTGATTTTCTGTGAGACTGTATCTATATTACCTGTGTAAGCACAAACAGAGCATACAAACAACATTAATTACTGTTCTTCAGTAGGTTTCAGGTTGTTTTGCAAGTATGGGAAGGCAAGAGAATGATTACTGTCTTTAGGCAAGCCTGCACTGCACAGTGAAGTAAAATCCCATGTGGTGCATAAGATAATAAAGTGCTACCTTGGACACCCTGCAGCTCCCTTGCATCAGTGCAGTGTGGAGGGCAGCTGTGGCAGCTGATGCTGGTTGTTCCTGTCCCCTCCATTGCTGAGGACTGTGAATGCATCAGATGCAGTGAGCACTCCTCTGTACCAGCTCCTGCACACTGCACACACAGGTCAGGAGCAGCCCAGCAATATTCTTCTCAAGGGAGCTTATGTTCTTATATTGGGATCATCTCTTGAGATTAAACATGGATAGATTTGGGGCACGTGGAAGGAATTTCTACTGCATAAGTGCAGGAATTATCAATTTATAGTCTCATTATTGTCACTTCCTCTACCCACTGCCATTAGGCTCTTGACAAATAAGCAAAGGTCATTAGAAGCAAAGAAGCATTTGTTTAAAACAGAACTGTTCTTTTACAGTTCTGATGATGTTGACTTCCGTGGTTCTACCACAACACTGGCTTCTTCAACTGCACCATCGTTTGGAGTGAGTCAGATCCAGCCATCTCCATCCATGCCCTGGCTGGGCACTGGGCAAACCAGCACTGGAGCTGGTGTGGTGAGTACTTCTGTGTGTGCAGCTCAGGAGAGTGGGCTGTTTATCATCTGTGTGCATTAGTCATCGTACTGTCAATCCAGTATTGACATTAAAGGACAACAGCAACCAAGGCCAGGCCAAAAAGAAGGCCAAACTAAGCATTTTCTCATATACTGTGGCACAGAATTGTTGTGTTATAGGAAATAATGGCACAATCTGGGTGGTTTTCTTTCTTATGGGTACATTGATATAGGACCATTCAAATAATGTTAGTATAATAGATGTTTTTTTAACTAGGGAACACCCACCACATAATAGTATAAACAAAATTGAACAGTGTGTTTATGTCTTTTTCAAAATTATTTTAATTTTCCTTTGTTTCATATAAAGCTGATTAAAAGAAATCTGAATAACGTCAAGAGAATGGCTTCACATCCAGTCCATCAGTATTGTAAGTGAATCACTAGTATGGAATTAATAATTTTTTACAAAATACTGTAGTATTAATGATCATCTTTTAATCTTAGATCTTACAGGAGCACAAGATGGAAGTGTCCGAATGTTTGAGTGGACAAGGCCACAGCAGCTGGTGTGCTTCCAGCAGGCTGGGAATGCCAGGGTGACAAGGATGTATTTCAATGCCCAGGGAAATAAGGTAAGTACAACATGTAGGGTTTTGGTGGGGGTTGGAGTTTTCATTCATAAGGAAATGTTTGGTTGTGCTGTGACCTCTAAAGTAGTTTTAACTGCTGCCATGCAGAACTCTTAGGTTGCCCTAGAACAGTGTGTCGTGCATTTTGGCTGCATGTGGGAGCTTTGTAATAAACCCTGACCCATATTCTCCTTTTTTTTTCTCTCAGCTCCATACTGCTATCCCATATCCTATTTGCCACATATTCACACTATTTGTTCTCCCTCTTCAGAAATGTGTTCCTGTATGGTGACTTTTTTAAAACTACAGAGATTCCTTATTTTATAAATGCACACTTGTATCTATAATAGAATCATTAAGGCTGGAAAAGACTTCCAAGACTGTCAAGTCCAGATGTCAATCAGTATAGGCACAGATCTTCAAGTGCCTCCCACTTTGCATTCTGGCCAAGATAAAGTTTTCACAGAATGCATTACCTAGAAGAACCTGGAAGAGAGGGATAATTCAGCTCATGAGTTGAAGGCTGTAAGTGTACTCCACTAGAGTGAAGAGCAGAAAGGGTACAAAAAGATATGCTTTGGCCAGAAGTCTCTATGAGGGATATGAGATGCACAAAGAAGAGTGGAGAAAGAAAGACAGACAGACACTGGGAGGAATACCAACCTCTTCAGTTTTTCATGTAGTCCATTCTATTATTTTAACAGGTCTTGTCTGCATTTTTACTGACAAAATATTTAACTTCATTGTAGTTAAAAGCTGTATGCTATAAAAAGTGAATTAAAGGTGTTTGCACATGACTGTACATAGCTAGAAAACAGCAAAGGGGAAATAGCTGGAAATATAAAGTATCTCTCAACATACCTATTTTCACATGGCATAGAATGTAATTTAAACTTATTCTAAAAATGTGTTTTGATTGTGCTTTGAGATATTGCAATCTTACCTTCATGTGGGAATTGATGTTAAGTCAGAAATTAAGATGTACATATTGTTGCTATGCTTCACATGAACTCATCAGGCAGTACTTGTGAAACTCAACTAAAGAGAAAATATAAAAAATAATTCTAAATATTTCTAAAATTATTTTGTAAAATACTTACAGATCACACTGCATAGAGTATACAATATTTAATGTTATTTATTTTGGTTAATATAGCTCAGTCATTTTACCATTCATGCCTACAATCTTTCCACAATTGTTCTTATCATGCTTTTATGGCATGCTGTCATGCATCTTACTTTTTTAAGTATTTTCAGGTACAGTCATGGAGTAATCATGCCTTTGTTAGCTTTAGCATCTAACATTAGGATTTGAAAGATAAGCTTCCACTCTTTCTCCATTTCCAGAAAATAACTGAGTATGCAGGAGAGCATCAATCATTAAATAATCATTAAACATCAGCACTGAACTCACTTGGCTTCTAAATGAACTCACTTGGCTTCTAAACTAGTTTTTTTTTTGACTTGACAATCATGAAGCATCCAGTAGCCACCATGTAATGCTAATAAATGCAGTTTGTTCCTTGCAGTGTGGTGTTGCTGATGGTGAAGGCTTTCTAAGTATCTGGCAAGTAAACCAAACCACCTCAAATCCCAAGCCCTACCTGGTAAGTATTCACAATTTTTTTATTGTTATTATTATTGTAGAGGAAAGCAAAGTCTTTGAAATTTGAGACAGGCCCAGAGTGTATGACTTTCATGAGACATGTTTGATTTTGGTGCTTTTTAATTGGCACACTTCATCAAAACAACTGCAAAGTTTCAGTGATACATCTTTGGAAAACCAATTGCACAATAACCATAAACTACAGTGTAATTACAAATACTCCTTCAACATTAGCCTTGTTTAAATTAAAAATTAGAGCCATGAATAATGACTTTATAACCCCAAAACTAAGTAAAAATACACTCTTCAATACATTTTACTGCTTCTTAACATGAAGACCATGCTTAATTTAAAACTCAGGCTGTTGTTTTACACAATACAGCAGATTTGTTCTTTGGCACTTACTGTACTATCTTTCCATTTTATACTGAATTTTAATCCATTGTTCCATTCTCAGTTTCAAACTGACAGTTATTAAGCTTTGTTCCAATGACTCTTTGTGTTTTACTATCACTGACATCAGACTGACAGTTGTTACTTTTGATGCAAATAACAACTGGTAAGATTGCACTTTTCTGTTTGTTTTGTTTTTAATAGAGTTGGCAGTGCCACAGTAAAACCACAAGTGACTTTGCATTTATAACCTCTTCAAGTCTAGTTGCTACATCGGGACAATCCAATGATAACAGGTGTGTTTAAAGAAACAATGAAGAATTTCAAAACTACTTATTCATCTCCCTTAACTTGCTAAGCTCTTGGGCATTAACGTGTGGCTGACATTTTAAAGCTCATTGTTCTAAGTTTTGTTACTGCTTGAATTTGCCAGATAATTCCTTTGACTATCATTTCTTCAGTTGCTTATTTCCAAGTTTAGTTTGTGTGAGGAGTGGTCAATAGTTAACCAGTTTTTTCAAGCTTTATTCCAAAAGCAGCTACTTTAATAGGATGCTGTTGCTGGAGTTAGAAATCTGTTCAGCAAAGCAGGATAATTCTTTTTCTCTGAAAAGAATAAGATCTATAATTATTTGACACAACCTTTGATCAGTACACATTTTAAGGGTAGAAGGTATAGTTCCACTAAGAAGCATAAAAGAGCAAAGAAAATAATTAAAAGTCTTCTTTGCAAATGCTCTCCAGTGACTACAGAGTGTTCACTTCTGCCTTCTGGACTGAAATAAAATGTGAACACTTTTGGAGTCACCTCACTCCATGAATGATTTAGCAGTAGGCCATAATGATATTGGTTTTTTCTCTCTCAGAAATGTGTGCCTCTGGGACACTTTGGTTTCATCTGGAAACAATCTTATACATGGTAAGTACTGTGCTGAAAATTAAACCTTTGCTTCTTTTCTGACTAAGGAAACACTGCTTGCATGTGCATTTGGTGCAAGGGGAAAACCTTACACTGGGGAACACGTTCAAGTTTCTGTTGCACACTAATGCATGCACCAGACTGGTTCTCCATGTTCTCTAGCATGATGTTAATCTGCTCTATATGGAAAAGTATGAAGGAAGAACATCACAGAATGGTTTGGGTTGGAAGGGTCCTTAAAAATCATCTCTTCCCATTCACCTTGCCCTGGGCAAGGACACTTCACTAGACCAGATTGCTCAAGATCAGCTATACATCTTTTAAATCAGGAATTTACCTAAACTTCATATGGTGAATTTTATATTTTCTCAAATTTTGAACTTTCATTCAGGTATGACCTTGTATTCTAAAGTAACTTAGACTGAATATCATGCTTTCTTGTGCATTTGTGCATTAGATCTAAGTATCTCTTATGAGAGCAATAAGCTGTCAGCTGATGAGACATTACCTATATGAAGGAATGTGTCTGCAAAGTTAGAAAATATTCAGGTAGCAATTTATAGAAAAAATGCATTTTAAGATTGATAGCTACTTACAGTTTCAAATCTATTAAATTCTGACATCCTTCTTCATCAGCCTTCACTTGTCATGACCATGGTGCCACAGTACTTCAGTATGCACCCAAGCATCAACTGCTCATTTCTGGAGGTAGGAAGGGATATATCTGCATCTTTGACATCAGACAGAGGCAAATCCTTTTCACCTTCCAAGCACACGAGTCAGCTGTTAAGGCCCTTGCACTGGATCCTTCCGAGGACTATTTTGTTACGGGCTCGGCCGAAGGCAACATGAAGGTAAGGACAGATGGAGGAGCTGGGCTCTGGAGGAGGGTGTTTGGCTGAAGTAGTGTGCTGTCATATGTAAATAGCCAGATAAATGCAGTAACAAAACAAAAACAAACCCCAGAACCCCAAACCTACGCTTGATGTACAGCCTGCTTGCTTTACATTTATAATGTAAACTGAAATATACTGGTAGACTTCTAAAGTAAGTAGGTTTTGTCCTCCACTAAAGAATAGTCTTTTTAAGGTTGTGAGGCTGATTTTAAGTGGATAAAACAAAGTGCACAGTTCTGAAATCTTACCTTTGTTTTTTCTCTCACTAAAAATTGTTCTGGCTCTGCCGTTGGACATTTTGTTGTAATACAGAGGGTGCTCAGCAACTTCAACATTGTGTAAAGTTTCTGTATCACCAGGTTCTATTTTTTTTCTCATGATGCTGTAGCCCCAGACAGTTACTGAGAGGTCAGAGTAGCAAGAAACAAACTCCAACATGAAAACAAACAAATGAAACAAAACAAAACAAAACCAGAAATACAGTCCCAGTTTAAAGGAGCATTTTACCTGAATACTAAAGGAAGGAAATATGACATGGTAAAGAGAAGGTGAATACAGTTTCTTTTCTTTTAGCTGGAGGACGGCTTAACAGGGGCTTTCATGGCCTGGCCTTGATGAGGCTCCTGCTACTCAGGACACAACAGGCAGCCGTGCTTCCTACCTCTCTGCATGCTTATTAATTGTGCAGCTTAGTCTCTGCAGCATTCCTTAGCAGGAAAGCATTTCCAGCTGCTGGAAAGCTGACAGTAGTCATCTTGGATGAAAATGCTATCCATTTCTGCAGCTTTCACAGGGGGAAGCTGGGAGGAGGACTCTGATCAGGTAACACAAGGTAGCTTCACCCTGCCCAATACACAGCTGGTCCACAGTACGGCAGTCTTACACTGCATCAGGAGTCTCTCAAGACTCTTGGACTTGTAGTAATTGTTGCAATGAGGCAACAAAAAAATCCTTTATCTTTGCTGAAAAGAGTTTAGAACAGCCAGGAATCTGAAACATTAGGGGGGAAAATACAAATCCTTTAATATTCATCTCCTTTTGTCACTCTTTTGATACAGGTGTGGAGACTGACTGGCTACAATTTAATTCATTCATTTAAAAACGAACATGCTAAGCAATCCCTTTTCAGAAATATTGGTGCTGGTGTCACCCAGATTGAGACTGTGCAAGGCAATCGTATCTTCTCCTGTGGAGCAGATGGCACGCTGAAAATGAGGGTTCTTCCCAATGCTTTCAATGTACCTTCAGGCATTTTTGACATTCTGTAGCATTCTGTGAGCTAATCATGGTTCTATAATGTCCCTATAAGTAGCTAAAAAGACAGTGATATGCGCTGTGGAAAGTGCATATCACTTTCCCATCAAAGCAGTTACTGCAGCATTAAGTAGTATGGGGAGAAAACCAACACTTTTCCAGCAGGTATATTTTGAATATGCCCATAAGGATCACTGGGGTGGAAATGCATGTACTGGATTGTAAAAGCAAGGAATTCAACCCAGTATTGTTGGTCGTGGGGGGGTTATTGCTCAGTAACCCACAAGCTGCATTTTGTGTTGTAAAGATCCTGACAGTTGTCAGTCACTTCACAAGCACTGTGGCTCTACAAGTCAGTAAGCATTTCTGACGTGATTCTGATTACTTTTATTCCAGTTTTTCCCACTAAATGAAGCATGTATACAACTTCTCATTGTAAAATAGTTTAGTTTTAATTAAGGGTACTCGGTGTATTTGATTTCTGCAGAAAGTGTAATGGATGCAAATGCCGTGGAACATGTGCAATCAAGGACGTACTGTGAGAGATGTATCATTTTATGCTGAGATTTTTTTTCCCAGTTAGTATTATTGCACAGTTGATACTGTAACTTGCACATCGACATATTTTTAAATGCGATGGGGTTTAATTTGCACAGTATTTTCCTTTCTTTCTGAGCTATGTTTTCTATTGAACACCTGCCTTTACTTTAGGAATGTATTGTAAGCACTAAATGTTTGTAGTGAAGACATCCAGCATTCTAGTCAGCTTTTAGTTTCAAAAATCATTTGTCCAGAAAATACTTCATTAAATGAAGCTGTTAAGAGAATACAATGGAACATATAATGCCACATTTCAGATGAATGTCAGGCTTTATGTGGCCAGCTAGTAAATAGTGGATAAAACTGGTAATTAAATTATTACCAGAGTATATTGTATAAACTATGCAGAGTTCAATATTGTTTGCTTGTAATATAACTAGCTACTGTTGTCAGATGTATTTTTCTGTTGTAAACAAAAAACAAGTTCTTCAAGGACTGGAATGGATGTCTGTGTATTTAAATGTTAACAAACTGTCTTATTCCTCCAATGAAATTTTGAAGTCTGTGTTGTATTTTAAGATATACTAGAATAAAAAGCACCTTTCTCCAAAGGTGATTTTAAATTGCAGCCTGTGAAGTAGGAAAAGTATGAAAAGAAGGAAGGGTAAATGTCACTGTTTAGTTTTCCCTTTGTAAGTTAAATAAATTACTTTTATTTCATGGAACAGCCCATTCTAGAACTCTTCCTTATATTTAAACAGATTTATCTAAATCTCCAGTACATTGACTGAATACTTCCTGAGTTAGCTTTAACTTGACCTCAGACTGTACTGAAAAAAGATTAGCTGTTTACATTTTATTTTCAGCTGTTCTTGAGAAGTACAAGGTTAACAGAATTAAGTTCCACAGCTGCAAGAAGAAAAGAGGTAGAATTTCCTGGCCTTCCCTCTCCAAGAGGTTGATTCAAGTGTTTCAACAACGCTGTGCAGAAGTTTACCGTGCTTTGAGATGGGTACATTATCTAGAAAATATCACATCTGACTTGAACGGTGTTTGCCTGAGTATATTGCTGACTTTGTGGGTATTTTAGCTGAAAATGTGTGCTTTATTAGTACTACAATTCAGTTTTTGAAACAACATCACAATCAAACAAATATGAAAAAAACTACCAACCAAAACCACCACACCCCCACAAAAGTCACAAGCATTGCACAGAACTGTAGCTCTGCAGTGTGAAGTGTTACACTCTATAAAGGTATAGATAGAACTGTTAGTCTGTGAGTTTTGATGTCTATACTAGTTCAAAGTATTAATTATGATTTTTTTATTCCCTTCTGCATATCTTTCCCTTAGCATGCAAGGCCTTAGTGATAACAGCAAGTATCCTGGGAAGGGCCCTGCCATCCCTGTGTCACACACTGGAGCTTAGCTGCAGGAGAGGAATTGTTCCAGCACATTTGCTAGACAAGGTTCTGCAGGCACAGACTTTCCCAAATTCATTAATCCATTTGACAGGGCCAGGATCACACAGGTATTAAACAGCTCAGTGCAGTTCAGGATTTAAATAACACTCTGCCTCTAAATATTTGGGTGCACTCCATGAACTTTAGCAATATGCACAGGCAGCTTAGAAATTCAGGTAGAGGTTTTCCAAGAGCATGATTTTGAATCTATATACATAAAAGAACAGTAGAGATTTTTGTTCCAATGTTAAATTTAGAAATCTGAAATACCAGAACAAAATTCAAATCAAAAAGTTCCTATTATTTCTCACCTCTAACTCTCAAAAATTTGAATGTGAATTGAGAGTCTCTGACTTATGGTTAACAACAAATTAAATCACTAAGCAGTATGATGATTCTAAAAACAGCAGCAAAAAAAGTATATCCTTCATTTTATAATTTCATTTGTCTGGATGAATGTGGAGACATTTTATTTTAGAATTATGCCTTACTGTAATTAAATAGTTACAAGCAAGTTATAGTGGTATAGTTTGCATGGCAGTGAAAGCCAAAGAAGGGTCTGCAGCAACTCAAGAAACTCAAATACTGTTAAAAATGAAATTTTAATCATAAAGGTTACATCTTTAATTTTAAACCTTGCTACTTTTCATCCAACTCTCCATTTAAGAAATAATGTTTGTTCAGTATTTAATGTCATTATTCCCATTTTCCTTGTACTTTAGCTGGATTTTGCTTTTGATTATTAACACTTGATTTGACTTAACAAATTTAAACTTTTTGCTTTTTTTTTCCTATTTAAACAAGTATTTCCATTCCCATTATTTTTAACAGCTTTAAATCTTTGTCCAGAAAAGATGGTCACAGAGAGTCCATGGAAATTAAATGAAAGTGACAAAGGTATTTGTACACGAAAGTTCATTATTTAGATGTTTAAATTAGAACATCATCACTGACTAGGAAATTATTGTAGAGAAGAGGAATGTAAATAAAAGTTACAAATAGTCTCTGCTGAGCACATGACCATGGAATAATCAATGTACATTAGACACAATTATCAGCTGAATAACAGGGGGAAAACAAAAGTATGTCTATGCTGTGTGCCAGCTATAATAGTGAACAACATTTTTTTAAAAAGATGAGGATGGCCTATGTAATCGAAGTGTGTCTTTACAAAGGCACCTGATCTCCCTTTTATACACACTCACAAACCATCATCAGGAAGCAGAAAATGATACCAAGTGAAGAGACCCCCATGTATATATCAGAGAGCTTTAAATATCCTTTAGTTAAAGGTGGCATGTGAAAATATATTCATCTGCCAAAATGGACTGGGTATACCATTAAACTGCCATTCTCCCACGTGTACAAATTCTTGTCTCGCAGGCTGTACGAAAGCATAGCAAGAACAGACTGTGAAGACCGTAACTCAAACCTTGCATCAATCTGCTTCTCTTTCAGTAAATCAAAAGCAAAACTGACTACCATGTCCTTAGTGTCAGTAACATAGAGAATGCCACACGCTATGAACGCGTTACCAGCCTTGGACTTAGGATAGGTGGTATTGATGTGCCGAAGGACTAAGAACGTTTCTTCGTCAACGTGCGCTACCATTATATTTTCATCAGTGCTTGAGGCATATATAATCCAAAGACCCTTCTCATCCACTGCTATGTTGAAATACGTCTTGGAGTTAGAGAAGAGGTAGTTCCGGCCGTGGTGTAAGGCATTTTTGATGGGCAGAGTGCCCAGCGAGGCTTTATCGAGCCCAAATCTGAAATGAGATACAGCAAGGATTCATTATGAGGGATCAGAGCTCACCTCACATACACAGGGTGGTGAATCACTGATAAAGGTGGTGTTGAAAATACTTGTTCAAGGACCATTCTGATGTCTTTTAAGATTAAGTTCTCAAAGAACCTTCCAAAACCCCAGGAGAAAATTAGAAAATAATAACCAATCTGAAAGGCGCACAAGAGCATGGAATTGTTTTGGTAAGTTTCACTTTATTTAGTCTATGAGTTGTATTATCACTAGGATGAAAGAAGCAACTAAAAGGAATGGGTATGAAAAAGAACTGGATACCAGGGGAAGGCCCAAAATTGGGAAATGGAATCTATACAAAAGTTTGCTTTGGAGTAGGTGGGAGCTAAAGAGAGAAAATGTGATTGAGCAAAGCTGCAGGAATTCTGGGCAGCTTCACCTAGACTTAGAACTCCTCTGATGAAAACAGTTCAGATAATGTGGTGATTTACTCAAGTAGACATCAAAGGAATAAAAATTCTACTTTTGCAGAGCCAAAATTGTGACCTTACGCTGGCCTCAATGGGACAGCCTGAATACTTCTATGCCTGATGTATAAAATTGTTTTTATTCCTTGAAATTCCTTAATAGGTTGATAATCTGAAGGCAGGAGCAGTGAGCAGCTAAATCATGTTCCTCTACTGGTTTAGGAGGGTAATCAGCTCCTCCCAAGACACATCTGCTGTCAGTATTTAATTACCCAATACCACTGGGCTTCAGCAAAAGCAGGGAGAGCTTTTATCTTTTTAAATAATGCCCTCTGCAAAGAAGCACATTTCAGTGTCTGACTTTTCTTTCACTGTATAGCTCCATGCTTCAAATAGAGGAAGAAAAAATGCTAGTTAATAAAGAAATCTGCTATACTTGCAAGTATATTTTCTGAAAAGACAGGTTTGATCACAGGAACAGTTCAGATCCATGAATACACAATGCTGGAAGAATAATTCTTATGTTTAAGCAGCATTGATAGCATATATTGGAAAAATCATCCTAACCAACTTAGATAATTTCCCTCAGCTTTTGTAGGACTCACATCTGCAGTAACTCCATATTCCAGCAGCCCATACGTGCAATAAATCAAAACAGTTAAAGGCTGGAGGAGATTTGAGAAATACATGTGTCCACCTTGTTAATATTGTTAATTGCTTCACATGTGTAAATAACCTCATGCAAGGGCTGGAAGGACAGCCCTTAACAGGACAAGTCACTCAGAAATGTAGATTTTTTTTTTTTCAGGATTGTTTTCTATAAAAAGCCAACAAGATAAAAAGCATCTCAAAATTCATTAGAAATACACAAATTCTGCAGCACACCACACCCTATCTTTTACTGTTATGTGTGAAAATCCTGAAGGGAGAAAAAAAGTGAGGTTTCATTCCCAGGTTCTCTTGGGCTCCCCCAGTCAGGGACAATCCAGTCTGGAATTCCAAATGGTTCAGAAATTCTTTAATCTTCTGACATCTTGGGGTAAATTATAAGATATAGTGTAATAGTTTCATCAAACACCAGAACTCAAGCTATACAAACACATTTCTGGTCACTAATATCAACAAAGTCAATAAAAAATAACAAAGATAGTAAAGCATGTTATGAAACAAAGTAAAAAGAATGAAACTATCATGATGTTGGGGATCTGACCATCATGAGAAAATCTGCCAAGGGTCAGACAAATCTAGTTTTACCAGCTTTTAAATATGATGAGAAATTCCTTTTGAATGTTTTTTTCAACATTTGCAAAATGGAATAACCATATCCTCACCTATGCTTTCCATTAAAATACAACATTTCCATTTATACAACAACTCCCAGAAGTTTTTATGGAGCCCAAATTCAAGGACTTCACTGTCACAAAATTCATAGTGCATTCTGTCTGTGCTGAAGGTAAGTAATCTCAGAGTGAAGAACAGAACAGAAAGGCCATTTCTCAGCAGCTCCTTGAGAGGATTTGAAAATTACACAGATAGTTTGTGTTCATCTGTATGTGAAAGCATTTCCTGATTCATGGTATGCAAGCAAAGGGGAGGAATCTCTGCCCTATCACAGTGTATTGCTTAGACAATGATGGTCTTTTACAGACCACCAGAGAAATAGCTGAAAGATGTTTAAAGGAGGCTGCAAAAAAGGGAGCTCGTGCTTGGCAGAATAAATATTATAGAATCCTTGCAGCTTGCTCACATTCCTTGGCATCCACATGAATATAGGAAGGCAGCACTCACACCTGCTTGGGAATAGACATCAAAGTATAGTAAATGTTCTTGGCTCAGACATCAGAGTCGTGTAAGAACATGAAAGCACAAGCAATCTTTCACTTGCCCTTGGACTGTCTTTGGCTCTTCCCACAAGGTGAGATTTTGGGGTTGATTTGTATTGTTTGTCTCTGTCCTCAGCAGAAACTGAAACAAGAGATGTAATTCCCAGTTCCAGTTCAGGGAAATATATCGGGAAAGTAGTAGAAACTTCTTATTATGAGGAAATCAAACTCTGGAGCCACTCCTCCCCAGTGGAATGTGCAGTTCTCCAGGTCGCCCTGTCCTCAGCAGGTGCCTTGGTGCATCCCTCTGTGCATTCCCTGCTGCTGCCAGCCAGAGCAGAGCACAGCAAGGGCTCTGCAAAGCCAAGTTTCATGAGTGGGCCACATAACCACCCACCTACACCTCCTACACTGCAGCTGAACCACTTCTGACTCAGATGCAGGTAGATGCACAGCTTATTCTTCTAAATCTAATCCTTTCTTCTGGTACCCAAATTCCTTAGTCTTCATTTCTTGCTGTGATTATGAACACAGCAAAGAATCCAAGCTGAAGAACACCTGCAGCAATGTAATGTTGGATAGAACCTGTTGGATCCCAGGATAGCCAAGAGGAGAATCTGTTGTCCTCTCTGCACATGGCATCTTGTTCACCCTGGAGACCTATTGCTCTATTGCATGGTCACTGCAGAGGCGAACCTCTGGGCTGGCTGCACAATGCCTAAAGAGTTGTCACAGCAGAGTAGTGGTCCTGAGCTACTCTCCCAGTTTTCCTCTTCCCACAGCTGCACACACAAAGTGGAAAGCTGTTGGCCCATATTCTATTTGCAGATTGGAAGGAATGAGTTGTTCTGCTCTGGAAAGAGCTCTGAAACATTCCTCCATTCTTCCTATTTAGGTAGGACCAAAATAAACACAAAATGCTACAAGGAGAATTGTCTGCTTTTTGGAGGTTCAGCTCTGGCACTCTAACCTATCACTCCTTTCACAAGTTCACTTGTTTTAGACCAACTATCTTTGACTTACTTGAGAATGACATTGGTTCCTCCCTTCTGATAGTAGAGATGATTGTTTTGTACTGCGTGACCACATCCATAGAAGAATCCTGTGATGTTAATGATCCTGTAGCTGTCATTCAGCAAGGCATTGGAATTTTCATATTCTTTTATATAGTTTCCTAAACAAAGGGGATAACATGCTGAAAAAAAGGACTATCATCTGACAAACAATTGTATGTGTGTTTTCAAAAGATTCAACTTGCTGGAATGTGAAAAAAAAATCCAGAGACACACAAAAAATATCTATAGAAAAGATGATCAAGAGCCTGCTTCCCACAGACCCAATGGGCCCTCACTCTGAACACAGTTGATGTGTATGCAGAAATATTTCCTTTTCCCACTTAGGTCCTGGACATTTTCCTGCTCTAAATGTAGCTCATACAGCTTTTGTCTCATTTGCATGCCTAGCTAAATGAAAAGGCAAAACTCTGAGCTGTAATTTAGGGAAGTAAAGCCACAGGAAATGGAAACTCTGGAAAGAAAAGGATAAAAAGCCACAAACAATAGATATTTAAACTTGGATTTGGTAAAAAAAAAATAAAAATCCAAACATCAAGCTATTTCCAAAATCTTCTGTTGACTCTGAAAATGTCTAAAGATACTACAAATGCCTACAATCATATGTATAGTCAAGTGTTACACAGGTAATATGGAAAATGTTCTGAAAAAGATCAGTAAAAGCTCATCATTCTTAGGAGTTTAGGCTGAAGGGATTAAGGAAGCAGTCAGGATCACCACAGACTTTTGGTCAGTGACTACTACTAAAAATACCTGAAAAATGCATGGTGAGCCAAATCCTTTCATCACTTATGTTTGCAGGTTCCCTCATCCAAGTTCCAAACGTTTGCTGTACATTGACAAAGTGAACAGGACTTCCTACAGACGTTATGACACATTCTAGTGGGAAAAAAGCACATGTCCATGATCTGTGACACTAAGAGAGAAAGGAGCACTTGAGTCACACTTTGTAGCAGGTTACCAGCTTTTTTTGAAGGACCTGGGATTCTGTCTTCAGTCTTTCCAGCGAGGGTATCATCATTTGGTACAGCACCTGTCTCACCTAGGGTGGAGGGAGAAAGAGAAGAATGGCACGTTTTACCCTCTTTGACATGACAGATTGGCACATCAGTGACTCCACTAAAATAAAGGAATGACAGCTGGGATTTTGCTTCATCTGGAAAAACAAATGTTTAGGTTGGTGTGGTCAAAAAAAAGAGATAAGAAAATACTTGCTCTCACTTCTGCTAAGGAAATGAAGTGTTCAGGCTGACAGTCAACTTTGAGGAGTAACTAATTAAATCAATAGATTTAGTTCCTGAGCTGTGAATTTCTGAGTAGCCACTTAGAAAGAGAGTGTTGCCTTTTTTATGAGCTGAGGTAGCTGGAAATGGCTGATTTAATAGTAAGACCAAAAGCATTTTCTTGGGAAGGAGTAGTTGTTAAAGTGAAAACCTTCATGCACAAATCCCCAGAGAGCAGCAGAGAGGCTGCATCCTGCAGGTAACACAGAATGTTCTGCTCGTGTTGTTAATGCCCAAGACAGCAATAAAGCACTCACACATGCACTGAGTACATAATGCATGAGGTTGACATCCACACACTGAAGAAGCAGGATGAAATACTAAGGGTAATGACACTTTATATTATACACATAGAGCTGGTTCACATTTGAATCAAACAGCTGGAAATATTTTTCCCCACCCCACAACAATATAACGAGTAACTGGATTTTCTCTTGTCATTCACTGTTAAAACAATGCCTGAATTAAATTATTTATGGACCCTTTTCTATAAAGCCAAGTATCTGTTCTGCCCTTAAAAAAATGTGATGCATTTCAGTTTGCTTAGAATGAATAACCATGGAGGAAAGTTCTCAGCTTTTTGCTGGTTTCATTGTAGCCTTGTTTTCTAATTCCATTCTAAACTTTTATCTCCAGCATTTCACACTGCTTGACACACTGCAAATTTTTTAGACTTTCATTTTCATTGTTGCCTTCTAATATATTTCTAATATATAAGTCTGTGATGAAGTTTAAGTGACAAAGATAGTTAAAAATGGGAAAAAAATGTAAAGCAATGCTGAAAGGGTACCATGACATTCAGGAAAGAAAGAACAGATAATACTGCACTGTTGTTTTCTCCTTTAGGTCATATCCTCCTTTTGTTCATGCAGAAGAAAACTACTCCAAGATGGAGCAAGAACAACATGTATTTCTCCCATCCATTATCTAGGGCATTTGGTGAGATGACATTGAAAGTTTGCACAGTGTATCTCCAAGTAAGGCACAAACAGTCCACCCAGCCATGGTAAGCTGAATGCCTACAGCTAGAGTTTACCAGTCCCTCGAGATTCCCTTCCAGCTTCTGATCCTAAAATATTTCCAGAATATTTCATAAAACAAAATCACTCAACAGAAAATATAAATTGCAACGTACAAGTTGATTTTTCTAAGGCTGAGTTGAATAGATGCAGTTGGCTGAAGGAGCAGGTGCCTGGACAGCAGTTTATCTAAAACTATAGGATAGCCAAGGGCCAGGTCAGTGTTTGTAGCAGAGCTGAGGGCACTATTTGCCTTTGAGAATATTTGCAATACTTCCAGCTGCATAGATTAGAAAGCAACTAAAATTAAAGAGACAGTTTTCAATCAGAGATTCTTATGGGAATCTTTCACTATTTTCTTTCCATCAAAAACCAAGATTAATATCCTGCTGATTTCTATCATAAAATATTCTGGTTGAGAGTTAATGGAGTTTAAAAGTCATTAAAACTATTCATTTGGTCTGTTGGGGAAGGATGGAGCAGAGATATTTTGTTTATTTCAGAATTCACTAACAGTACCAGAGAGAAAAAATATACCTGCACTTCCAACTAATTATTCTCATCTCTTGAAGAAATTAAGTTTCACCAGATTCAAAAATTTAATTTGAAAAAGCCAAGCTTTGTATTCTTATGCAATAAGTTAATTACAGTTGTAATTCAGCATATGTATTCTGTTTCCTTGAAAGAGAGATGAATATCTAATTACAAAATCTGGATTATTCATTGAATTTTGGTAATAAGATCTCATGGTTTGCTGAGTCATAAAACATAAAAGCTCATTGAGGAAGATGTCATCTTTGCAGAGTTATTTGAGTGTAACTCCCATTTTCACACTGCGATTTAGAATCCATCAGAGAGCTTATCCTCAAAGCATTTCAGTTTGTTTCAACACTTGAAAAGAGGCCACCTGAGCAAATGGCCCAATTATCTCATACAACAGTTCATGCATTTCTGAATTTCAAATAGGATGAAATTTCTGCTCCAGCTCTCTCCTGTCCATTGTAAGGAGGCTCTTTGGGCTCTGTTCTGACACTTCAATGTCTGGAATCAGGGGTTTACATTTACATCTAAAATTAAAAATTCATTATTGAAAAGCCAAAAATTTCAACTGCATTTCTCTTACTTTCCAAATGTATCCCATCTAATAAAAAACATCATTTGTAAATCCTTTGCCTGAGCATTAGCAAAACACAAAAGACTAACATGAAGGTAACTTGCTGCGTTATTCAGATCATATTTCAGCAAAGCACCTGAGCACATATTCAGCTTTAAGCCTCTGCAGTTTTAGTGATGCCAGAAAAACTAAACTCATGCTTTCTGTTCTGTGAGCCTTGAAGCAATGGTTTAACCTTGAACGTGTTCATAATCTGGAAAGGAACACTGGAAAGCACTAACCCGTGTTTTTGCTGCTGTAGATGTTCTCCTGAAGCTCCACTTTGGCTTTACCTTTACGTTTACCTGGAGGCCCTGGGGGTCCAGGAGGTCCAGGGGGCCCAGGTGGTCCAGGCTCACCTTTTGCACCTGTGTACAAAGGACAGTGTCAGGACACAGCCCTTCCCCTGGCAACAGAAACATGCAGAGAACTGTACGTGTCCACAGGACATCCACTCTCTTTAAGAGGTTCCCGAGTACAGAATATGGTGCAATAAACTCTCTGAAACGCTGTTTGCTAGAAGGTGAACCAGACAGAGCTTCACAAGGACTAGGACATCAATACATTTTATCTGTCTGGATTACAGGCCCATTAGAGAGTCACAATTTCAGATGCTACACTGTTGTAATTTTACACAGCTTATATTTGGCTACTTCAAGTACTCATGAGTGGAAATCTGCCCTCATTTTCTAATAGAAATATAAAACTACACTGAAATAAAGAGCAGGAGGAAGTCAAATGTATGAAAGCATTCTGGAAAGGGTGAAATTCACATACACCTCAACCCAAAGGCCAAGCAGAAAGGTTTTTGTGAAGATTTGCATTGCAAACAATCTCCTGGGCATAGCAATACTCAGACTATGTATATAAACCATATTTATACAGGTTGGTCCTGCCTTTGCAGATCACATTCATACTTCAGAAGCAGAGCAGAGCATATATTTTTCTGTCAAGTACACTGTTGCAAGAGAACTCCCAAGAGCACTTTTCCTTACCTTCTAATATCACATCATTGTTTGCATCCCCCTTTTCTCCCTTGGCTCCTCTTGCACCTTTTCCTCCTGGCATACCATCCTTGCCAGGCAAACCCATTTCTCCTGGTTCTCCTTTCTGTCCTTGATCACCTTTTGGTCCTGGCAAACCTAGAAATAAAAACCATTTCAGTATCAAGAGCACTGCTCCAGTATTAAGCACCCATTAATACATATTTTTACTACAAACCATATTCACTCTAGTTATATTTTTCACCTGAATTTAGCTGGATAGCTGTAACTTCTTTGGATTTAAAAGATGCATTGCAACCTAATATGGAGGGAAGCTGTACCTATTTTTCCTCTTTTTCCATTTACTCCTGGTTCTCCCTTTTGTCCTGGAGTTCCTGGAATTCCATCTGATCCATTGTAGCCAGGCAGTCCATCAAGCCCAGGAGGCCCTGATCAAACCAAACAGCACAACTGATTTTGCACTGTTGAATGCAAGTTACCCTGAAATCTACTATATTTAGTATATATATATATATCTAAACATGCAGCATGTTTAGATATATATATTTAAACCCCAGCAAAACATAACTCATACTTTTCTGATACAGAGAATTACTCCAAGCAGACCCACAGGTTAAGCAGTGCAGAAAGAAAACAAGTAACCATAACACAGCCTTGCAACCACCTGAGTGAGAACTGAGGCACAATTAAACAAGAGAGGAAGAAAAGTCATGGGGGAGGTGGGAGGGTGTAATCAGTAACCAGTGTTATTTAAAAAGATAGTTTTACTGTTAAATTATAATATCCATTTCCTTGGAGGTTAATATTCTTAAACATCATAATTTGGCTTTGATCAAATGTTCTACTGCCTCCACTAGAAAATTAAAATGTGTAAAACCTCCCCTCTCTCAAAGGGGCATGACTTAAATACAAGCATTAGAAAGGCAGGCAGTCATTCAACCCTCCCTTAATCTAATTAGCAAAGGAAGACAATTTTGTGAAAGATACCTTTCTATATTTCAGTATTTTGTACCAGTAACTGTTTTGATTACTCCCAAATGTTACTGCAATTGTCCAAGTGTCTTACCTGGGGGTCCTGGGGGGCCTAGAGCAAGAGAGGAAAAAAAACAAGAAAAACAAAAAACAAGAAGGAAGAAATTGTTAATTTAACCTAGCAAGAAAACAAAGTACTTCCATACTGAATTGATCAGCACTAGATCAGAACAGTAAAAGAAAATTCTTCAAATTTCAAAATGAATATCTATCTAACTGCTTTGTATTATAAATAACTAGCTGAGCATTAGGAGTAACTGAGACTTACCAGAAGAGTAACACATTTACGTATACAGGTTTTGCTTTTTTCAAATTGCAACTGATAAAGGTTTGGCAACAACCTCTGCAATGCAGCCTCACTGTCACAGGCTTTGGTGCCTTCACAAAGCCATGGATACAAGACACAGTCAAATTTCCTTTATGTAAGTGTTCTCCAAAAAGCTGTTCTAGTGGAAGAATATTGGCTTTAGAGTACTGATGAATATCACAATTAAAAATCCTGTTGGAAATACAGATTAAAAATACATGCCACTTCTCTGTGTTTTTCATTGCATTGATATTTCATTGCAGTTCAGGACTCAGACTATTTAAATATGACAAAAAAAAGTCTTGTCATTCCTATCAACAGTCAGGCTTTTCACATGTGATAGCTCTCCAGTCTGGATCGAGTTTCCCACAGAAACTGGTTGGTACATTTAGAAATTGGACTTGCTTCAGTCATTCAGCAACTTGTAATACAGAAAAATCTGTCTCTCTCCTAGCTCAGATGTAGGGCCCTAAAGAGAAGCAAGCATAGCAGGCAAGAACAAAGAAAGATTAACCAGGACATGTTTGTGATTTATTATCTGTGATCCCCAAAACTCATTAAAAAAATTTTTAAATGGAGAACTACTTGGAGAATACAAAGGTGACAGTTGCAATTAAAGAACCAAATTAACTCTAAGAACATTTTTATCCAGCCAAAGTACTGTCTTATTTCAACCAAACTTTTTACAACAGAAAATAACAGTAATTACTAGATTTCTAGATTACTAGATTTCCCTAAAGATGACAATTTCAGCAGCTTTGTTAATTACAAAGCATTATGAGTAAAGTGAAAACCATTTTACAATACCACAATAGGAATCATCTCTTTTAATCAGTACAGGCAGTAATATCAGCTAACATCTTTCTGCCAGTTTCTCAGTAAATGCCATTTCTTCCACACTATGTTACATCCATTATTACATTGAATTACTCCCTCATCCCTAAAGCTGAGGCTCCTTGTACAAGTGTAAGCTACATAAGAAAGGTGCTTGAAAAGCAATAAATGTCGCTGAGGTCTACAGCAGAGAAAGCCACTCCTTTAATGGTGCTAAGAGAGAAAAAGGTGCAAAAGGCACCAAATAACATGAGTTCACAAGTCTGAAGCTCAAAAAACCAAAACTTAGATTGTCTGTGGTTCAGCCACTGTTGCAGTCAGAACTGATGTACAACTTAAGAAATATTTAACATCTGTGTGTAGAATGGTAATTCTCATTTATGTTTAACCAGTTGAGTCAAATGGACCTTATTGCCATTTGCAAATTCAAATCAGACAGCAAGTGAAGCATTTTCTTTAACTCATAAAAACCAGCTCCTTTCTAAGCTTCTCATTTCCAAAAGGAACATAACTCATTCTGTGGCAGACCTCAAAACTGGACCATAGCTCTTAAATTTGCTGCTACCAGACACTCTTCACCCAAGCCCACAAAACTTTTCACACCTTCTCGTGACTCAGCCATCAGCAGCTCCAGGTCCTCACTGGTGATGTGTGAGACATCCTGCAGCTGAGGAACACGAGTTCACTAAGTGCCACTGCCCCACTGCAGCTGAAACAATGGCAGCAAGTTTCTACCCCCTGCATGTTCCTCCTGTGCTAGGCCTGAAGTGTGACATACACAAAAATATTATGACTAAACCTCAACTGGCATTTTAAACATACAAGTCTAAAAGATTTGCTTATGAAAATTACATGAAAGAGAAGTGGCCCCAAGTAGCATCAACTGAGCTCCTTAAATTCCAGCATTTCTATTAAGAGGGTACAGATGTACCCTTTGTTCCCAAATATTTTTTAAAATTCTGCTAAATAGCAGTTTTTTGACATAGTTATTGACATCAGGTTCTTTGAAAACACTGATTTTGTGTTCCTGGAGGTAACATAAGTGTAATGCTCAAGGCAACAAACATACCTGTTAAGCATATTCCTTTTGTGCTGTTACACAAATCCACCATCACTCGGACCTAATATTGCAAAGAAATTAAAGTTGAAAACAATGTATTTCATAAAAGTATCTGTTCACTTGACCTACAGAAATAATTCCTAAACCAAAGATACAACTGGGCCCTCTGTGCTTATTAGAATAAGCTATTCAGAATGCTTTAACACTGTGACACCATCCATCTCTTTGGGCACTGTTTCACTCATAGGACTCTGCTCAATAAACCTCAGTTTAATCCTTACTGAAAATATGAACAAAATATTGGGCAGACAACTCCATACATCACTTAGCCATTAAATTTCATACATTGCTGGAACACATGTGGCTGTCCATGCATGGACTCTATCAGTAGAAGGTATTAAAATCCAATATCAGCCAATAAAAAACACATTCAATTTTATTTTATATTTGTATTAAGTGATGGAAACTTTTCTAATGTAGCATATCCAAGGCGAAAGATGACCTGTGTTCCAAGTAAGCAATTTCTTATCTTTGAATAACCAAGATGTGCAAATGTGAAATGGACCTTCATCCAGCCAAAATAATTCAAGCAAAAAGACAAGACTATTAAACCAAGCTGGAAGACACATTCATAAAGATGCTTTTAATCTAGAGTAGACTAAAATTTGCCAATAGAGGAGTCATCTTTACAAAATACACAGTCCTTGGCTGGGGAAACATTTACATTACATGTCCTGCATAAGGAGAGTCAACACTAAAACATTTTGCAACTCATCAAAACAAATAGCAGAAATAAAAATATTATGACCATGAGCTCTGGAAGTTCCTCAACTCTCTATGGGAAAGTTTAATGTTTATAGCCAGAAAATAAGGGTCACTATTTCAGGGCTGTGCAATGTGTAATAATTTATGAACCATTTACCCAGAGCTGCACATTTATTGATCTTTGCACAATTACTCTATTTACAATTAATTGAATTTTCTAGTCCCAAAAGACAGAAGGAACAAGTGCAAGGCAATCTGAAAGGCAGATTGAAGTTTAATCCTAGCAAGGTTATTTGCCACTGTCAATCATTATTTTTAAAATTAATGCATCATTGGTTTCAATTGCCAAATCTAACAGACTCAAATAGAGGCAAATTAGTTTGATGGAAAATATCCTTTTGCTGCAAAACCAGACTATATTTGACAATAAGTTCCTGTCCTGTCTGATACATACCGAGAATGATTCCAGACTGTACTGGAATGGTACATGTAAAATTTTAGACTCAATTTAAATTAGCTGAGAAGTGCTAACTGCTTTTGAATATCAGAATAGGCTTGTTTTCTTTCCCCTCACACTCCTCAAAAACACTCGGCTCCTACCCTGTCATTTGTAAAATACACATTGTTTATGTGCACTCCAAATCTAACTGCATTTTAATTTAAATAGCTCTGTTGAGGTTGTTGAAGTGGTTACAGCTTGCTTTGGGGCCCCCCAATTATCTCAGCAGCACTACTTTATCAGTCAGTGCAGCTCAGGTGACAATTGAAAAACATGGCCTCAAGAAGTGCAAATTGCCTGCAATGGAACCTCCAGCCTAGCTATGAAAGATGAGCAGCCTGTTCACAGCCAGCATCATCACTAAGAAAAGCTACAGATAAAAACATCTTATCTAAATGCTAAAATCTTAGTTTTCTCATGAAGAAATGGTGTAAAAAATTTTAAAAAAACAAAATTTAAAAAAAAAGAGAAAACCTGAACTATTAATTATTACTCAGAAAACTGGCAGCCATCATCTCTTGCACTGTCTGAACTCACACTTTGAATCTTACTGGCCTGTTACCCTCCCATCAGCCTTTCTGCAGCAGCAGATTTGCCAATTTCCTGTTTTTACTGTCTTACAAAATAAATATACACATACTTAAATAAGAGGCCCTGAACACAAAATATATTATTAAAGCTAACATGATTTTTGATGCCTGTGGTTATTTCAAAGACTCATGAAGAGTGGGCACAACAGATGTGTCCAGGGGATGAGCAGAGCAGCGGGACACTGATCCCTGAGGGGCCCTGCAGAAATGCCTCCCCTGCCAGAGAGAACCTGCTCAGGCCAAGTGCACATTTAGAGGTACAAGTGCACAGTCTGGCCACATGCTGTTCAAATACACACAACATGCTCAGAGCTATTTGGAGAGGACAATAAAATTCATGCAATCCATACTGTTCCTACCGATAGCAGAGTAGCACACTTAAAGGCCACTGTCAAAATTATCCAGACATGCACCTGCAGCTAATGATCCCAGTCTGAGGCCCTAGCAGTGAATGGCACTGACTGCCTTCAAGCCCTGTCAGGATCAGAATCCTTTCCCCAGTAATTTTATTTGTGGATCTTTTGGACCCAAAGAAGCAATTCATATCAGAATTATAAAAAGTGCACTTATATATCAAAGTGCAGCTGCCAAATTCAGGGACGACTTCCTAAAAGAAGTTATTTAAAAGCCAGTTTTGAGTACAAAACCATGGGATTTTACAGATTTTTACTTCTTGCAGAAGTCTTGTACCGCAAATTCTAAATTCAAAGCATAACAACTTAAAAGGCCTAACTAAAAAAAAAATTTCTAAACCCCAAGTAATGTCATTATCAAGACTCCATGCTTTCAACACCTGTGTTTGACACTCATTAGTCCTAATATTAATGGAGATGTAAAATGAGGACTGCAATAGTTTATTAACAAAAATTCCATCAGAACGTGACTGAAGAGGTATTTTCTGTAAATAGTTTTTTAAACCAGTAATATTAATACATGAGTTACACTTTTGTGCACCTAGACCTGCAATCTTTGCTGGGACAGTTTCCACTAAGGTTCCCTCAATAGTAATATTTTTCTTGCATTTCTTTTAGCTCAAAACTCAAAAGCTTTCCAATCCAAAAAATTCCAAAAAATTTTTCAACTATACAACCTGTGTCATTTTTCAACTACATGACATTAGTTCCTACTGAGCAAGATCATCTTTTCACTGAAGTGCAAAAAACCGTGCTGTTCTGCCAAAGAAAGGACATACAGTTCTCCTGATCCACCAAATACCACCTCAAATGTAACACTTACTGGAAGAGCATTATCAGTTTCAGAGAGATGTCAGGTGATGCATCACGCTGAGATGCTGAACAGCACAAGACACACGGGGGTTCTGTTAGTGGGGTTAGTTTGAAAAACCGCAAACGCTGGAAACGGGAAGGCTTCTTATTGCGACGAAATGTTGGCGTTTCCCCGAACCCCCAACTTCCCTCCCTTGGTGCAAGTCTCGTTCGTGAAGCGGGAGCAGAGATCGCTGCTCGCGTTCTCTCGGGGCGCAGCCGCGGCGGCGCAGCCCCGGCTGTCCCGACCCCCCGGCCCGAGCGCAGGGCCCGGGCGGGCCCGTACCGGCACCATGGAGTAGGTGAGCACCATCAGCATCTCGTCGCCGTCGGCGCGCACGTGGCCGCGGGCGCGCTCCCCGCGGCGGCTGCGCTTGGTGCGGGCGGCGGGCGCGGGCAGCGGGCCCCGCACGGAGCCGTTCCCCGGCGGCTCCGGCTCCCGCAGCGCCGCGCCCAGCTCCCGCCACTGGCACAGCAGGAACAGCGTGCCCGCGGCGCTGAGCGCCGACAGCAGCCCCACGGCGGCCAGCAGCGCCCGCCCGCCCGCAGCCTCCATCGCCCCGCCGCGCTCCGCCGCCCGCCGTTTATCGGCGGGGACACGGCCGGGGGCAGGGCGGGGACGGGCAGGGCAGGGACGGGCAGGGCAGGGACACGGCCGGGGGCAGGGCAGGGACGGGCAGGGCAGGGCAGGGCAGGGACACGGCCGGGGGCAGGGCAGGGACGGGCAGGGCAGGGACACGGCCGGGGGCAGGGCAGGGCAGGGACACGGCCGGGGGCAGGGCCGGGGGCAGGGCAGGGACGGGCAGGGCAGGGCAGGGACGGGCAGGGCAGGGCAGGGCAGGGACGGGCAGGGCAGGGCAGGGACACGGCCGGGGGCAGGGCAGGGACGGGCAGGGCAGGGCAGGGACACGGCCGGGGGCAGGGCGGGGCATGGCGGGGACACGGCCGGGGGCAGGGCGGGGCAGGGCGGGGCAGGGCGGGGCAGGGCAGGGACACGGCCGGGGGCAGGGCGGGGCGGGGCGGGGCAGGGCGGGGCAGGGCGGGGCAGGGCGGGGCGGGGCAGGGCAGGGCGGGGCGGGGCGGGGCGGGGCAGGGCAGGGCGGGGCGGGGCAGGGCAGGGCGGGGCAGGGCGGGGCGGGGCGGGGCAGGGCGGGGCGGGGCGGGGCAGGGCGGGGCAGGGCGGGGCGGGGCGGGGCAGGGCGGGGCGGGGCGGGGCGGGGCGGGGCGGGGCGGGGCAGGGCAGGGCGGGGCGGGGCGGGGCGGGGCAGGGCGGGGCAGGGCGGGGCAGGGCAGGGTAGGGCGGGGCGGGGCAGGGCGGGGCGGGGCGGGGCAGGGCGGGGCGGGGCGGGGCGGGGCGGGGCGGGGCAGGGCAGGGCGGGGCAGGGCAGGGTAGGGCGGGGCGGGGCGGGGCGGGGCAGGGCGGGGCAGGGCGGGGCGGGGCAGGGCGGGGCGGGGCGGGGCGGGACAGGGCGGGGCAGGGCAGGGACGGGCAGGGCAGGGACACGGCCGGGGGCAGGGCGGGGCAGGGCGGGGCAGGGCGGGGCGGGGCGGGGCGGGGCGCGCACCCCGGCTGGGCCAGCTCATCTCGGTCACTTGCAGAGGGGCAGGAGCCTGGCACGGCCCGTGACCAGGCGTGCTTTCAAACCGGTGACATTGTACGCGGCTTTTTCCGGCGCCAAGCTGTGTAACAAAAACCCCTCGGTTAGACAGATCCTGCCATCGCTCAGATCCGTGGCGCGGGTCCTGCGGTCACACCATCACTTCGCTTTCTTACAGATACCGTGTGTCATTCACTTATTAAAACTGACCTGTTGCTTTAGACTTTGGAGTACAGACCTTCCCCAAATGACTACTGCTAAACCTTCTGTGACATGGCATAGCTTTAATATAACAAATTTTGTTATTGGTTAATTTATAGCCAATTTAAGAAAATTAATTACAGTATATAGCAGAACCTGACCAAATACCAAGACTTCATGAAAAATGTGGAAGCTCTTGAACTCAAAATACTTTCCAAAAATGTTATTTTTAAAGCTGGCATTTCAAATCAAAGCCATGCACTTTCTTACACTGATACCACTTCAAATAAACCTCAAGAAATTCCCAGATTTTGAATGCCAAGTTTGCTACAAGACAGGGCTTTGATCCTTTGTCAAAGTGACAATTCTCTGCTGAAACTGATCACGTACATTTTCTCTCCATTCTAAATACTTCATTGACCTGTAATTCATGCTAATCCCACAGTACATTGACTGATGAACTGTTAGGTCAAACCAAATCTGAATTTAATACACTCACTTCTGCTACAGCTGCCTAAGCACAGTAGAGAAACAGAGACAGGAAAACAACTTCATCATGTTAAATTTCTCATCTCTCCAAAATAAACAATTAAGGAAAAAAGTGCTGGTGCCCTCAGGCATTGCATCGGAGACTCTTTCCTTATGAACCTGCCATGACAGGTACAGGTAGAACAAGATGAAAGAAGAGGGAACAATCATTCCATCTCATCCCATGACGGCAGATGAGACAGAAGAAAATCACCGTACACCCAAAGGCATAAGGCTTATCAGCGCAGAAACAAAGAATAGTTTGGGTAGAAAAGCACCTATAAAAGTGACCTAACCCAACCCCTCTGCAGTGAGCAGGCACTTTCAAACAGACCAGGTTGCTGAGAGCCCCATCCAACCTGGCCTTGAATGTGACCAGGGATGGAGCACCTATCACCTCTCTTGACAATCTGTGTCAGTGTTTCACCACACTGACTGTAAAATATTTCTCCCTTATATCTAGTCCAAACCTACTCTAAGATATTCTAAGGAATAATTGCATAAACCAAATATGCAAAAACTTGCTGAAAAAATCATTTGAGGCTTTGGACCTTGGCAAACTTTTCTGGAGGTATCACAAAGTCCTCCATATATGTGAATAGCCTTTCTGATGTCAGTGAGGGTTACAAGAATAATTGCCTCCCCTGATATATCCACACTGGGCAGGACATTCCTGGGTGTGGAAAATCCCTTGGCCAGGTGGAGTCAGCTGTCCTGGCTGTGCTCCCTCTCAGCTCCTTGTGCACCTGCTCACTGCCAGAGCACGAGAACCTGCAAGTCCCTGAGTGCAGGTGAGCGCTGCTCAGCACCAGCCAAGGTGTCACTGTGCTGTCAGCATTATTCTCATAACTCCAAAATGCAACACTGCACCAGCTGCTAGGAAAATAAATAACTTTATGTCAGCCAAAAACAGGAGACTCTGCAGCTGATGTCCCAGTTTAGCATAGAAGTGGATATTTGAGTTTTGCTTACAGTATTACTCTTGTAAAGGAGAAAGAAGAGAAAGAAATAAGACCTTCCATAGAAATTCCCAGAAGACAGGATATCTTAAGCAGGCTTAGTTTATAATTCATAGACATAAAAAAATGAGTAAGAATCTATCACACCAGCAAAATAAAACTTTCTGTCCAAGAACAAATAGAACTGCACCCCAGAGACCATACAGCAAAATAAACAGCAATTCTTCATTTTTATTGTCCATTTCAAAGTGTAATGATTGAGTAAAAAAAGAGTATAATAATTATGAGCTACAATTTGGAGAATAACAAAAGCAATACAGCACTCTTAGCACTCTTGCTTTCCCATCTGCCTAATCTTGTAAGGTTTTCTCTGCGTTGCAATTAAAAAGCAACTGAACATTGTTCATTAAAAAAATGGGCCACTTGATCACTACAGACATCCTATCTGAGTCTGCAGTCTAGAACTGCTGGGATGGCAGTGGCAGAGCTCTTTCCCAGGCCCCAGCCTATACCTACAGAGGTTTATGACACAGTGTGAAGACCTGCACTTGGCTTGCTAGGACACACAGTCACACCTCTGGTGAGAAATTGCCCTGTTTTTGAAAGCTAGGAATCAGTTAACTGCACAATTTTGTAGCAAAGGGGTTCCCACTGAAAGTCCTTTTAGCTGCTCCAGTGGCAGGAGGAGCTGAGTGACTGATCTGTGGACATTCCTGTCCCTGCTTTCTTCTGAGTGTTCCCCCATCCCACATGAACAGCAGTTCATTCAAATGTCTCCATGTTATCCTCTGCTACTGCCTGATAATCTGTGACTCCTGGATCTCCTGTCGCTGTGTCACACAGCTGAGATTTTGGTTTATCCATACAGCACTTGTTACCAGCTCAATGCCCTTCATGCTCAATGCCTGTGCTCCTTCTCTCTGATAAAAACCAATGGTGATCAGCAAAGCAGAATGGAGGCTTGGGAATGCTGTTGGTAAATTCCAGAAATCTTACCACTATTTTCTTACCAAAAAACAGAAGAACTTGCTCAGTAGCAATTTAAACCCATATGAGAAAAGTGTTATCCCCTAGATCCATCATTTTCTCAGTTAGGTATAATGCCAGCAGGCAGCACTTCAATTATTTCCTGGCATTTCAGAGTCTGTGTCTCTAAAGCACGACTGTGCATCATAACTGACAGGGCATATAAAGGTCATGTAAATCTGTCCAAGTAATACTGGAACCAGAAAGAAACTCTCAATATGCAAACTGCAGAGGCAACACCATGTTTGTGCTTTTTAGAATTCCAGCTTTGCAGAGCTGAAACAAATTTTCAGGAAATAAAACACAGCTTTACCACAGGAGATATTTTTATATGCAAATTACTCACTATGTGTATAATAAAAAAATGTTCCTTGATTATTCTCAAGCTGACAATGTATTCAGATGGTGTCACACTTAACTAATGCTCCCACTGCTGTTTTTCTCTGTAGAAGTTATTATTATTAAAATCTCACCTATTTTGGCAGCTGTCCCAGTGATAAAGCACACTGGAGATTGGAACATTATTTTCACTTGGGTAGATAATGCTGGAAGAAGGACCAAGTTGCTGAGGACAATGTTCTTATGAGACAGTTAACCAAACTGCCTCTGATCATGCCATGGAAAGATTACACAGAGTATAGCCTTTACGAATGCTATCAGAAAGAAGCTAATCTCTTTTCCTGAACTAGTTAAAGCAAAAAAAAAAAAGGTCTTTTAAATCTTTCCAAACCTGCCATGAGAAGTGACAGATTTTACTGGATCTCCCTCCTTCTCAGGAAATATACCAGAGGTTTGATATATTCATTTTACGGTTCCCAAGCTACTGTACATTCCCAGCCTACAAAGTAGAAGGGGAAGATCATTCTTTGGACTGTCAAAATGATGAACAGTTAAAGCTTTTCAGTAAATTTCTTGTGCTTTCCATTGCCACAGCTGCCTCTGCTGCAGCTGTATGTTCAGCATGGATGCATGCAGGAAGGAAGCCTCAGTCAGAGCTGTAAATGCCCTTCCTCCTCACCCCTGCTCCCATTGCTCAAACCATGAGCAGCTGCAGAGCTGCTCCATCCAAGCCACAGTTGCACTTTAATATTGGCACTGAAACCAACTTTGTTTCTACAGCAAAAAATTAGCTTTGAAATATTTAAACACTACATGCAAAAAGAGGCTTGATTTTGAAATTCATATTAGGTCCTGGCATATTCATGTTCAGAAAAACGGGAACACGTAGGTTGGAAATGTCTTTGCAGCAGTTGTAGGTCAGCTACAATAGCAGATTTAGTGATTCAGACCACACTAAGTTGTGTGTTCAACCTCACCCCACAGAATTAATTCAGCCTTCTATGAGAGACACACACCAGAATGCCTCCTACTCCATTTCTGCACATACATTCCACACAGATTATGGCATATTGGATACAGACTTTCTTTTCAAGTGAAAAAAAAAATATTGGAAGAAGAATAAAATAAAAATACAATGCTATAATTCTTATGATTTTGTACCAGAGGAGGTGTGGGAAAGATGGATTAATACCCCAACCCCTTAAAGCTTGTACTGTGCTTTTCAGTGGCACCAATATATAATGCTCCTCAAGGAATCAGCCACAAATACCTGTAAAATTACTTCTGATTTCAGGAAATTCCTATTTATTACAGAGCTGCAAGAATAAGCAAACTTATGCGAAGGAAAGGATATGCCAGCTGTTAATTTAGAATATCCAACCTTATTATAAATCAGGACCCAGTGAAAAAGCATTTCTTACTAGGTAGGCCAAGTTGGTGTTTGAAGTTCAAAATAAAACCCATAAATATCTGCAAGTGCTGCAGCACAAAGAGTACTATTCTATGGCATCAGCAGAATGTCTCATTGTCTTTGAATGAACATTCAATGAATTGGAGGAAGATGCCTTAGAGATGCATCATCAGGGCACTGGCAGCTAGACTTTTTCCCAGAAAATTGCTCAGAATTCCTCCAACACACATGAGAAAAAAATCAAAGCTGCACCATAGACAGAGATGACTTAAGAAGCAAAGAAAGAACAATTCAGACACCGTGGCTACAACCACCCATTCATAACCTAAATTATGGGAGTAAAAGCAGCTGATCAAAACACATGACAAATAGTAAATGACTCAAAAAATCTATCACATCTTTGTACCACCACTGAAATCCAAAAACGATGAGAAGAACGGTATAAATCCAGAAAGCTGTCTTTGAAAAGTCCCTGGAAATAATCCCATGAAGTGTTCCTGAACTTGAAAAGTTCCTGTGAAAACAGTCCCTGCTTTTTGTAGAGGATCCTGAAGTTCTGTAAGGAAGAAAAGGAAGATGACACCCCTCAACTACCCTGAAACACAGCCAGAAGTTAAATATTAAACATTCAGTATCAAGCAAATCATCAAACTTGTTATCTCCATGTTGAGATACAAAACAACAAAGAACTTTTTTTGGTAAAGGTATTCCAACAACACAATAAAAAACTGGAGTTTGCATATTATGGGAACTCTCTTATGCCATCCACTTTTAAGAAGTTTGTCCAAGGAGCAAGAGTGGATGTCTCTGTGGCCCAGGTATAACAGACTGGGAGAAATTAAATAGCTGGATATAAAAATAGATCTCTGCTTCCAGAACCTCTCTCCACATCATATCACCTACTGCTGCACAGAGCTTTAATCAGCTCTTTGTTAGAATCCACTCTCTGTAGCTCTTGGTAATTCCCAGTCAGGAAGCATTGAATACAAGCAGTATTCCAACTTTTTCCCCCTCAGCTTTGTGTCATTCATATTTACCACTGTGATACACAGAGGATTAAATATAATTTTGCCTATTTGAGCACTTTTGACACATTAATTTGATATATAACTATACAAACCATAAATATACATTGTAAGACTATTTATAAAGCTGAGAGAAAGAAATAGCACTGTATAATAGCACTTTTTAATATGTCATACAGAAAAAATGTCAAATAATGGATTTACTACCAGTATCTTTGACTTTCAGAAAACTGAACACAGTCATAGCTGCAAACACAGCTGAAAAATACATGGACTAACTGCACTGGGATAATTGATAAATGGAGAACATCAGTGTGATCTCAACACCCACAAGAAAACTGCTGGCTGTCTTAGGTAGATTATTATAGGCACTATATGCCAACTCATCTCAAAACCACTAGACATATTCTTTTAGGTCCTGATAGGAAAACCCATTGTAATTTTAAAGACACTGAGAGGTAAGACAGACAATTAAACAGTAAAACCATGCATTAGAGTGGCATAAAAACCAGCTATATTAAAACAATTGAAATCAATCTGTCATTTTCATCTTTAAAATCTACCAATAATCTAGAATTGGATCTTTTTTTGTTAGAAGAGTTAAAGTTTTCATCAGTAAACAAGTAATTGCCAACTGTCTCACCCAAAATCAGGATTAAAATCACATACTCTGGATTGACTAAAGAGGAACCTTTAATGAGCTTATCCCTGACACCCCTTACAGACAGATTGGGAACTCAGTGAGCAGACACAGACTGAGAACAAGGGGAGTCACTCCTAGAAACAACTGCTTTTTCTCTACCACTAACAGGAGGAGACAGGTTTAGACCTACATGTCTAGAGCTAAGCAAAATTAATCCTATTCATAGAAGTATTACCATTCAGGGGAAGTCTGATACTGAAACAAACCTTATTCAGACACATTTCCTAAAAGACTCTCTCTATTCCAGTGACTCCATATTCTCAAGTCATAGCATAACAGAAAAGGGAACCAAGACAAGAAATAGGAGATAAAATACACATTTTTATTACTAGACTGGACTTTAAATATGCTTTTCCAAATATAAATTATCTGGAAGCACAGTTTTCAGAAAAGCTGCACATACAGTAATAGAATGTACAGACATAAAAATGTATTTTGAGTATTTTGCCCTATTCAGGGAGAAAGTGTGGAAGGCACTTGTGTTTGTCCAGGTAAAGGAAGGGGTACATTCCCCTCCCCCAAGCACCCTTGTTTCAGAGCTGTGTATGCCTTGATTTGCAGAGCAGAAAATGTGCAAGTCTGTGCAGATCTCAAAATGGCACATGGCTATGACACAACATTCAGATTGTTCTGGGAATACAGGATGGAGGGGGCACTCTGGCAGAATACTCAGTTCCTTTGCAGGCATTGTAGCTGCAGCCCACGCCAACCAGCCATTTGGCACATTCCATGTCTGGGAAGAAGCCTCTCAGATTGTGCTGTCTGAATTTGTGTTTCTTGTCTCCACAGTGAAAGAGCTGAAGATACCACAAAAGGACTAGAAACACCACAACTCATAACTCAAAAAAAAAAAAGTAATTTTCTAAACAAATAGATCAAGTCAGAAAGACTCTTGAGAAAAGAGTCATTTTACCAGGTTTTTCAACATGAATGACTGGATGCTGTAACACTGCATTCTCAACCCACTTTCTGTGGGGGCAGAGGTCCTCCTGTAAGGAGTAGGCTGGATGAGCCTACATGAGTAATGGCATAGATGAGCACAACATTTAGTGTATGCAATGTATTTGTGATCTGCAGGTAGAGTTTGTAACTGATGTCAGGATAGGTTTAATGTCAGTGCAATGAAACACAATAATACAGTTCCTTCAGGTGGGAAAGCTGGAAATCAGTGCATAAGCTACGAGGTAGAGGAACTGCAGCAGTGAGGAAGAGCTGCAGCATTCCCCCAGCCAGATCAGCCACTAAGGAAAAAAAAAGCACCAAACAGAAAAACTGACCATTCTAGAGTGATTCACCACAGTATTTTATTCTTCAGTAGAGATGAGATGCAGCCTGATTGTGGGCTAATCCTAGAATTTTTTTTAATATTCTCCTTCTGATGTAATTTGAATGCTGGTAAGTGTCCTTGCAAAGCTAAGTGACACAAAGCCACCTAATTCATCTATTTAGATACTAACTTAAAATTCAAGCTCATATGCATGGGGAATTTTCATTTATGTGTTACAGAATTAGATCAGGATGTATTACAGGTATGTACAGAGCCTGGCAAGCAGAGTGAAGGTTAATTCATAAATATTTATGTGAAGCAAAGCCACAATGATGGGTTTGGTTATTCATTTTTTTAAAAAATTGTCATAATCTAGAACACTCTAACCTGATTTTTACTGCTTACCACTCAAGCCTTGGATCAATTATTTATTTCATTTTATGGAACATCTACTGGACCTGGCCTCTCCTGAGCCTAGAAATACAATCCAAGTCACTAAGAAAATATAGACCAGAGGATTTCCTCTTGATTACACTCACCAGCCTGTGGTTTCAGTCCCAAACACAGCAGAGGAACTTCCATCTGAGAACATTTACTGAGAAACCGAGGGAATTGTCACAGGCAGAGACTGAAGTGACACAACCATTCTGCTGCCAGGGTATTTCCTTCAGAGTTAGCTTAGCTCTTACTGTGGAGTACTGCCCTGTGCAGTGCTGGTTTGAGGCTATTTACAAAAGCTTAATTCAGAATTGCTAATAATTCTAAACATTTCAAGTATTAAAACTGACTGGATTCCACCAAAGACTGAAGAGGATTTTGCACCATTTCCATTATGCTGCTGTCTTAGACATAATCTTCAGCAAATAGGTGTCCTCAGGTGAATAAATTTCAGTGCTGCCTCTTCCATTTGAGTTTATCTCATTACAAGTAGGTTTCTAGAAAATACATTGTGTTGTACTTGTGTACACACACCAGGAACTGTGAGCAATTTTGCAATGGACAAGTAAATATTTCATTGTGTGACTGGCTGATAAGCATAATTACAGATAATTCTTACCTGTGCAGGTTATGCTACATTCAGCTTTGTTTACATTTCAGAGCTTATCAGAAATGACCTGACTAAGCATACTTACATACAGCTTTAAAGACAATTTTTTTACAGATCACAGCATTTGCCATACATTCTGGGTCATGAGTTCTGAGCTCACAACCAAAGAGCAATTTTGGTTGTTTTGCTACGCAGCCATAGGTAACTACTCAGGTTTAGCCCCCAGCTTCCTCTGCAGATGGTAGCAATTATCACACTGTGTTGTGTAGCATGAAAATATAATATTCTGTCAAATTCTAACATGAGAGGGCCTAAACACAAAACACGTGTTTCTACAAAACTGACTTGCAGCTTTTACAAGGTGAAGCCATAAAATACAGGAGGTTAAAAGAATATTTTTCAACACAGCAGGAATTAACTTAAAGAAGAATTTTCAGCCTGAAATTCTACACAGCTTTAAGTTGAATTCATTAATGGTTATGGTATGGTTTTCCTCTGTAGACCACTTCGAATCATTTGTTACTTGTATTTGCCAAAACCAGCATAAATTAAAAAACACAACACTTTATGAGAATCTGATGAGCCCCAAAATACCTCATGACTTTTTCTGATATACAAGCAAAACTATATAGTCCTAAAACACTGAAAAACCCTTTTGTATAAACCACAAGCCCAGTGCACAGAAAATGCTTTTGCAAACCTGCTGTGCTTACAAACAGTACATTCTGCATGGTTCAAAGCAGGTGCAGAAAGGCTTCTCTGGAGCCTCTTCACTTCAGAGATTGTGCAGCCAAAGCTGTCTTAACAGAGAAATTGGCAACACTAACAGCACTTGAAGAAGCAAATTAGAGGATTCAGAACAACTAGAAGTAGTTAGCAAAATTTTCACCTGATGGCCACACACCTCCTTTCCAAGCTTTAAACTTTAGTATTGTTTTCAGTGCTTTAATTCTACTGAGGAAATGCCTGCAGTGCCTCCAGCACTGCAAATGCTCTTGTTCTCCAAGCACTCTTAGCAGGGCTGCTTTGCTTGGCTGGGAGGTTTGGCTGTACTTCCATTTCAGCAGAAGTCTGGTACATTTGTTTTGAACTTTCCCTGGGAAGTATCCCCACTTGTTAAAAAAATGCTGCCTGAATCATCCCATAATATATCCAAGTGTCCATTGGAAAGAATTCTATGTGATACAATGAAGAGAGGATTCATGCTCCCAGTACTACTGCCAAATAACAGAAATTTTCTTAGAAAAAGCAAGTGGATACTGGAGCATTTTTCTAAATGGTACTGGTTGGGGAAATAGGGGAAAAAACAGGGGAAATGGTTTGAAAGTTTACAAGGTTACATTGTCTTTATTGCAGATATCACATAAAAGAACACTGCATGAGACTTGCAAAGGCATCTCTGTGACAGCAAAGCTTAAAAATACAAGAAGAGACTGAATATTTAACTTACAAAGAATCCTGTAACAATCTGAAGACTCATCCTAAACTGCTCTGAACATCTTACACATTTTTCCATGACAAGAGAACATATTGTCTCTCAAGGCACCTTTCTCCACTCCCCAAAGTGTTGCTCTCAAATTAGTCTTATGCCCACGGACAAAGACAGAAAATCTGAGATAGTCTTCACTAGTTCTTGCACATCAAGGACAAAAATCTTCACACACCTCTTTCTTTTTCTCACCAGCTGAAATGCCAGGAGAAGGAATAAAATGAAAACAAGCTGACCAGCTAAGAAGCTGAAAGTGTAGCTGCTCAGGCACTTAATAAATAGAGAGTTAGTTTTAGACAGTGCATCCATGACCTGTTCCTATAATACACCATTACAGCTGCTTCTGTCTGTGACAAGAACACACTGTCCCCTTCTTCAAAATGGATAGTACTTCTTGAATTAACAAGTGTGGTCTATAGTAGTCTGAAGATTTGAACTTATGTAGGCAGACTAATAGGAGAAAAATATCTATACTGTTAACTCTTTCCACTTTGGCTTTCATTGGGAGTTTTAACTGCTATTCTATCAATCTGATATGGACAAAATGAGAAGAGTGATTTTGGGGGGAAATGTGAGAGATACACTTGACTGCTAAAAAAAATGAGGTGTTTGGCCCCAAAGGAAGCAAAGGCCTGACCCACAGCTGGGCCAGAGACTCCTCCAGGACACCCCCAGAGGAGGAGCAGTGCACAGGAGTCCCCTGCATACCTTTCAAAAGTATGGAATTTGACTATGGGCTGAACACCTCATTCCATAAATATGGGAGGGTAATTCCATAAATCTGCTGGGCTGCAGGGCAGAGATCTCCCCTTGAGCTTCCCAGGGTGGCTCCTCAGGACAGAGACACCTCCTGCTAGTGACAAATCTTCTGATGAGTCCAACTCAAGCTTCCTCTTTGCCCCTGGACTGCACTCCAGGTTACTCTCCCCTTGAGCAGGGACACCTCTCAAGTTTTGAGGTTCCTCACCTAAGACTATGAGATTCTTTCTTACGGATATGTTGTGAAAATGACCCTCAAAAACCAGCTGAACCAACCCCCTGGCTCCTGTGCACCTCCTCACAATGGATTATTCAGGGGAAGAATGGTTGTAATAAAGCTCAGAGCACACAATCATCACGTGAGACCTGCTTTTAAGAAAATTAAAACATGTACACGAATTAAGGAGCTGCATTTAGTCGTACAGAAAACTGAGTTTTGCCTGCTTTTGTTCCAGATAAAAGAAATCACTGAAGAGATCTTTCCAAGTCTTCAAGCCCATGTGGAACATCTTTTATAGAGCTCCTTACATCAACAACATTAACAACCAGAAAGAAACCCACCAAAAACATAAGCACCAACCCCAAGTACCAAAAGGTGCTGCTTGAAGACTTGTACCTGTCTCCAGGCAGTATGGGCAGAAAGATTTCAAGAGGCTCTTAGGATTGTTTTGTACCTGACAATATAATGAGCTTCTCCTAAAGCTTTACTTTCCTTCCAGAATAAGAGCCAATGTTCTTTATTGAAACTCTGATGACCATGACACCCCAGATGTTAATCACCCACGCTTCCCAACACACTCCAAAGTTTGAGGGTTTGGGCAATAAGCTGAAAAGAGAATTGTGAAGATTTGTGAAACAGAATTGCCAAATCTGCCTGGTGTTAGAACTGCAAGCAGTATAGACCCTCTGAAGCATGAAAGAAAAAATGTGGATCGTATAAACGGGTTCAACCAACTACATTGATATGAGAGCACTTAGGTGATCTTTTTAAAATGGCATTAGCTAAGGAAGACAAGATCCAGTTTACATGAGGAAAATTTTGCTGGGAACACCAAAAAAAGTCAATTTCTGGGCTGAATATAATGTAAGAAAGGCCAAACAAGACAGCTCCTTACAAGACGCTGCACAAGAAAAATTCACGTACAAAATGTGAGATGAGTGATTTCCAATATTGTCTGCTACTAACTCCCTCAAAATACACCAGCCTACGTACACACTGTTCTTTGAAAGGGTGCATTTATAACAATGAACAGAAACAGTCATGGAGGGGATATGGACAGGTTTCAGGATGAAGTGGATGCTGAAACTGAAGGAACTGTTTAGAAGCAGCACCCAGGTACCCCCAAGGCAGTGCTGGAAGTGTGGCTGGAAATGATGGCAATGGCTAAAAGGGACTGCCTGCAAACAATCTGCAGCATTTTGTGCTTTACTAGCCCTTTAATAACAGTGGACTGAAACAGACTCAAAATCTGCAGGCTATTCACTGACACAATTTTAAGGAATTGATAATTTCTTATACACGGAGTGTACGTTTTGTTGGACAATTTTCTGGCCAGTGAGAGAACCTGACAGGCTGAACATGACCTGTTCCCCTGGCTGATACACACCTACATTATAAAGTAGCACTGGAAGTATTTGAAGACAGGCACTTGCAGTAGTCTCAGCTCTCTCAGCACTTGATAATTTACTTGTTAAGGGTAACTGGAAAGTACCACATATGGGAAGTTAAAGAAAGAAAAAGAAGGAATAAAATGTCCAGTTAAATAACAATGTCTTTCTTTGAGTTCCTAGGAAAGACAGGCAGCCATTATTGAAAACATAGGGATGTCCAAGAGCACCACTTTAGATTCCTTTACTTTTATATAGGGAAGGAAAGGCACAGAGAGAAAAGGAGATATATTTGTCCCATGTTTAAATTCCCCACCTGGCATCTGATTTTGTCCAATGTCCAGGATGGAGCAACAATCTCCATAGATCTCCAGCATGACCTTGTGCTGACAGCCCACACTCACAGAGATGTCTCTGCTTCCTCTTTCCTTTGTTTGCTCACACAACATGGAGCACATCAGGGACAGCTTCACCCGGGGTTATCCATCCTTGGGGCAAAGCAAGCATTTCCCTCATACCCTCGAGACTGCATTGAAACCACCAGGACATAAAAAGAACTGAGATCTCAGCCTGATGCCACCTTACCAGTTTCATAATACTGATTCTTATCAATGCAAGTCAGAAGTGAGACATTTCAGAACATTTTTGCTCATGATTTACACCAACTGGCTAAAAATTAATTACTCATATAACAAGCCTGTGCTGTGTTGATTTAACATAAGCATTTTTTCTTTCTACATAGTTTCTAGGGGAGATTCAAGCCCTTATTACTAAAACCCAGCTCTCATGATTGCTTTCATATGAGCCATGGGGTCTCTAGAAGGTTACATACCCTTCTGCTCAGCTATGAAGAACATTTTGCATCCTTTTCCCTCAACAGCCTATTGTGAAATATTTAGAACCAAAAAAATCCAGCTTTATTTTTGTTAAACGGTATAAAATTCAACTTTGTTAATTCAGTGAATGCCTACTCAGGCTCTGAAGAATTTGTAGTATTCAACATAGACCTTTGTAGTGAACAAAAAGTCCAATCATTCTGGTTGCATTATGCAAAGTTCCAGGAATTCTTTGGCATTAGAGAAAGATACATTTTCTCTGGTATATGGAAATATTATTTGATTTAAAGTTGTACCCCACAGAAGTCAGTTCTGAAAAAAACTAGTTTAAATATAAACCATCATTTTCATGCTATTTTACCCCTTTTGAGATTATTGCATGACCATCTTAATCAGGTTCCTACCCCTGAATTCATACACAAATTCCTTTTATTAGTAAGCAGACACATAGCGCTGTCAGAAGAAGGAGCTCCAACAGAAACTTTAACAGATTTTTTCATTTTTTAACATGTACTTATGATTAAATAAATTATCATGGAGCAAGGAATAAAAATGTGCTTATGTGAGAAACTGACCATTCTTGGACTCTTCTAAACTTCTAGCACTACTTGCTGACAAAGAAAAAAAATGAATTTGTTTCACATTCCTTATATTAACTTCTTATTTCATTAAAATCATTATTCTGATGAGCTTTTAAAAATGAGAACTTAAGTAGTTTATTTAGTGAAGAATATATAAGGATTTATGTGCTTCCAAATAAAAGTAATATTTGTTTTAATTTCAGTTTATCACTAAGGAGAGCAATGCCTCCAAGAGCTCCTTCACCAACACCCAAGTTACTCTCTAATGCTAAAGCCTGACCCATCAGCGATACAAAAACCACCATCACTGAGGGGTGGCTGAACCACACCAGAGCTGGGAGTGTCAGAACCTCCCTTTGCCTCCTTCCTCGACAGAACACAAAAGCAGTGATGTGTTTGCAGTGGCAACAAGGACCAAGTTTGGCCTCTGAAAAAACACGTGGGGAACACAAATGAAAAACACAAGCAGAAAACCAGCACAGAAAGCCCAACACAAGCTGTTGTTCTTCTCAGCAGCTGAAACCACAACAGCACTTAATGCCACAAACCAGTTCCGAGTCATGGGAAAGAGCTGGAAACTTTCTATGACAGCTTTCACATACAAGGCTTTCTTAATTTGGTGTCTTTGAAATAATTCTCCATCTACTTCAGAGCTGATCACTTCTATTAGCTGGCCCATATTAACAATCTATAAGAAATACATCATGCAATGGACCAAAACCAGCAAAAACCACAGCTCCTCCAGAATATAAATATCCCTAGACTACAAGCACTAAGAACATACAGCTGGCTTTTAAAAGCAAAAAAATTAACTAACTAAATAAATAATACTAATGCATGAGTTTCCCTTAAACTTTTAGATAGGCCCAAAAGTTACAAGCAGCTATCATGTTTTTTGAAATAAAACAAAGTAATTTTAACACTTTTAGAATATCAGACACTTTGCCACAGGTTGTAACCATTCTTGTGTTCAGCTCTAAACACAGAACACAATAGAAGTGAAGTTCTGCCCACTTCTGCTTGTACTGTAAACAACTCTCTGAATAATAAAAAGACACAGAAGAGTGTGTATACACACAGAACAATTAAAATCATGTTTGTTTCTGGTTGTATCAGTCTCTTCCATGGGGGTTCCAGCAATGCCACAAGAATTTGTGCATGAATTCAGTCCTTATTCTCCCCAAACTGTCTGCATTATTTATTTATTTATTTACTTAAAGACAGGCTTTTCAAAAGAGATTTTAGGTTCAAAAAAATTCTAGGTTTCTTTCATCCTTCCTCGACTTAAAAATATTCCATCACTGGAACTATTGTATATAACCCTTAAATACCTTCTGTTCCAAGTGAGATCAGAGTTCCTTAAATGTAAGACTCCATTCCCCTTTAGATGAGTTTTCTTATTAAAGAAATGTTAATGCTAAAGCTTTGAGTTAATTCAGAAAAAGAAGAATGAAAACATTTTATAAGAACCTTTTACATTTGTGGCCTGACAGTGGAAGACAAGGATGCACAGTGTCTTGCTGCCACAGGATATAACACAGCCTTGCTCAAACAGAATGGAGTCATTGAATTTTCTAAACTGGAGAGTACGAAGGAAAAAAAGATGATTTTGACCTATTTCCCAAAACAGTCTGTTTGGACTCGTGGGGTAAACTTTCAGAAGAGGCAGCTGAGCCAGCTAAGGATTTCCCATTGCAGACATTGAGACAATTTGGACTTCTCTTGCATCAAACCAGTAACAAGCACAAGTACCTTGCTCATGTTTCGGTGTTAGTCTCCTCTATTAATATCAGCAACACCTTTTCCTATAGATCTTTGGATAGATTACTTTGATGTTTCCTGTAATCACATAATGCAGTTAGTTCTTCAAAACAACTGGAAGTTTGAGTTGCCCTAAACTACAGCAGAAAAGGAGAAGAACCACAAAGCAGAGAAACCAGTCTCAGTTTGTATATTCATTCTGAGGAGTTATCAACCCATCTGGGAACATAAAGCAAACAGCACATACAAAAGCAGATAGGATACAGTCTGTCCTCTTCAATGCCAGTGAAGGATTGTGTCCTACAGAATGTTATTGACAACTTCATACACTCTTATTTTAGAATAAAACTTTTGGACTTCCTTGCTGTTGGAAACTGAAAATACCTTTAGATACACTTGGCAAAGAGTTGATATAATTTCTGCTAGTTGTATCTCCAGTTAAATGACACATCTGTTTCCTTGTTCAGAGCCACTAACACACAAACTATAAACTTTGTTTACTTCTCTGTTTTACTCTCCAGTCACAATTCCAATCAGCCCTAGGCATGTGTATCTCTGTCATTGGCTGTTTTGCAGCAGATACACCGAGCTGTAGAGGTAAAATTACAAAATTTTCTTTTCAAAGCAACAGCCCCTGATCTATTACAATAAACAAACTTCCATCTCCAAGCAACTGATCTCTTAGCAACAAGAAGCACCTGCATAAAAGATGCTACAGAGAGTGATCACCAGAAAACCTATCCAGACCTTTCAGAGGAGCACATCAGGAGCCAGGATAGCACTCTCCACCGGCAAAAATCCAGAAGTAACAAGAAGACACAGGTAAATTTTCAATTCATATTCCAGCATTTTTCTTCTAACAGTATGAGTAGGACATTACATAAATGGGATTTATTTTTGTTTTGAGTGGGAAGTATGCCTTCTGGAGCTGCTTTGATCTGCTACTGTAATTATCTTTGTGTAAATTATATGCTGTCACTATCTAAACAGATTTTTTTTTTTTTAAGTAGAAAATATGCAGGTCTTTGGCCAAATTCTTGGTAGTAAAACAACAGTAATATGCTATATATTTTGTAAGTACTCTACAAAGTTTCTTTTTTAAGAAAACAGCACAGTGTTCTTGCAGAATAGTTATCCCAGGAAAGTGTATTCACTTTGTGCAGCCTTTCAAGCTGTTTACATTACATCAAAAATATTAAATCATTTCAGTTTTTATAGATATGCCCCCCCCCAGATTAAAAAAACCAAACCTGTTCCGGCGTTTCCGTGGTGTCTGATTTAATTCTTTTGACTCTAAAGTGGATTTTTTTCATGTGTACCATGACAAAGTTATGGCAGAACACACAGCATGGGACAGACACTGCCAGCTGCTGCAGCTTAGCAGAACAGAATTAGTTGGGAAGTTGTGATTTTTGGACAAGATTGTCACAGCATGGAAAAAATGGATTGTAATTGAGGTTTAAAAAGTGAGGTTAAAAAAAGTGAGGATAAAAATCAGATAGAACAAGTCTGAATCTGACCCTGAGAATTTTTTTATTCTACCAATGTTGATATATCTCAGTTGGTGCTTGCTGTGGAAAAGTGCTGTCCTCTAGCTGCTGTGTCTCAGTTAATAATGATATCTGATTAATAAAGTAATTTGCAAAAATAATGGTTTGAGAATTGTCACACATTCTTTCTTAGTCTTGTTTTTTTCAAATACACAGAAAAACTTTTCTTCAGGATGAATTTACATACTTTGATACAATACATCATATTTACAGCCAAGGGAAAAAATGTCCAAAATTTAATTGATATTTCTTAGAGAGTCATGCCTTCTGTGTCAAGTAACTTTTTACTTAAATTGATCAAGGTATTTGCTAGCAGTAAAACTACAACAGCAGGAACACAACTATGGCAGAGAGAGCTGGTTCTCATTTGAGAAATTAGAGACAAAACACCTTCCCTGTAGTAATAGCAGCCAACAGCAGCTGCCTACAGAAAGCCCTCCCCATACAGGTCTGCTTTGCCAAAGTCATAACAAGGAGTCTGATAAAAAGCACTTAGAGAGATTTCAGCTGCCACCCACAACTCCTTTTCTGGTTAGTTTTGAGTTCATTAGAGCTTGTGGTGTTGTAATGGAGCGTTGGAGGTTGACAGGAAGTAAATTACAGTCCTGCCACTACCGCAGAAGTTTGCAGAACCCCACAGCTCTTTTTGATGGCTTACAGGCACTGGCAGACCTATTCTGCTTCAGGAGAGGCTTTGCTGCAGATGAAACCCTTGTACCACCTCATGTGGATGATACTTTTCATGGACACTGTGGTGGTTCATAAGCAAAAAAAAAACCTTTTGTGAAAAGTGCTAAAACTGGCAAGTTATTTTTCCAAATCACACCTCCAGCACCACATAAAGGCACAAAAAAGAGTTTCTGCTCTTACAACAGTGATCCAAACAAACAGTAATATTCAAATGGAGTCCTACTCTATAAAAGGTATTTTAATGTATTTGTTTCCCTGGCAAAGGGTTTGGTGGCCAGTTAATTTCCAGTCACATGCTAGTACTCTCTGGTGCTAAGAAAACAGATTGACCAAACTGACTCCAGACAGCAGGAATTGTAAGTTTGCAATTCCAAACTTCTCTGCACCTTGGAACTCACTGTACACCTTGAGTAGAAGGGGTGACAAGTAATGGAGTTTTGTGGCCACTGGAGCAGATACAGCTGTGGCCACCACCAGCACTGTAACAAGTGCTGTTACAAGTGCTCTCAGAGCAGCTGACAGAATCTCAGAGAAGCAGGCTCTGGCAATAGATCCTATTCAGTATAAAACAAGGTAACCCTTGCCATAACCCCACTGTCATAAGAATACTCATCAAAATTAAAAAATAAAATTCCAGATAATAACAGAGACATCAAATGTAACAATCTTTCTTATCTCATGGTACAGACATTTTTTCAACACCACAAAATCATGGCTGTGTTCTGCATTTCTCTTTCCCTTGCCCTCTGACACAACACTGGGCTCCTACCTCCTCATTTACTTGTCAAGAGCCACTTTAGATTGCCAGGATGATCATTACTAAATTCCCACTTCCAAGCTTCTGCTGAAAGCTGTCATCTCTTCCTTCTCTCTTCCTCCTCCTCCTCTAACCTAAACAACAGATGAAGTTGTAAGTGCTATTTAGATTAGATTTCATAGTAATCAAGTGGTACAGGATTATTCTACAAGGCTATAATAATCATTCAGCACTGCTAGAATACATTTCCATAGTAATTAGATGGGAAAGACCTCTAGAGCTACATAAATTCCAGAAATGATTGAGAAAGGGGTTTATTCCCTCATTTTCACATTTTACTATATTTACCTTCCTTTTGAGATGCAGAGGATTGAGTTAAAAGTAGAAAACAGTCCTAAACAAGGCAGAGTGCTTCAAAAGCAGAGTAATGAAAACACCTAACTTTAAAATGTCTGCTCTGCACATTGGGACTGCAAACCCATCTGTAATGAGAAACCCTGACAGATCTGACAGATGCAAAGGATCAGGTGGCTAAAACACAGTGAAATGTTATTAAGTGATAAAAATCATTAAGTAATAAAACAAATGAAAAGTAATGAAGAAAAAAGTACTGTGGATCAAAGACAAAAAAATTTCACAAGAGGAGTGCAATATGAGATAAACAATAAATTGTGATGGAAAACTCTCAGTGACATCCCCATTGCAACCTGAGAGAATTAAAGAATTAGAAGAGACCACAGAATCCAGGGTGACACTAAATAAATGTGAAGTCTGATGCTTACAGAGTAATTTACCTCTCACCTTTACAAGCAGTGGAAAGCATTCCTGAGTTTAAAAAGTCTCCTGACTTGTTCTCAGCTTTAAATCCCATAGCCTTTCAAGGAAACAAGACAATCCCTCTATCAAGGATGTGACATGTGCTGTACATCTGGTGATTAATACCCACTTCAAATCAATTAAAACCTACTATTTTATTTCTCAGAGGTACTGTGTTCCTTCACTCTGTATCAACATTGGCAAAGATTGTGGTACAATGGGAGCAGATCTGTAAAAAAAAAGGGGGTTGTGTGAAATAAGTCTGTCTATTTTTCCAAACTGTTTAAAGCTAGATAAGTTGCTTCAGATGCTGATAATATGGGTTACTAATACTTGGGAATTTATAACAAGTAGCAGATTTTTTTTCTCTCCTGACAGAGGAACCACTCCAAAGGAAACAACTCCAAGACACAAGAATGGCTCTTCAAGAGTTATCAGGCATTTGTATGAACTCCTTCTCGAAACTAAGAGAAATTTTCAGCTCCAAGTCTATAATATGAGTTCATGAATTTGCTCTTTTCCTGACAGAGTCATTAAGTACAAAGCTGTAACCAGAATAAGAGGTGTCAATACAGCTGTCTTTCAGATATATGAGCTTTTCTCTTTACTGTGGACCTTGCAATCACTCCTCACATTATCTTTGGCAAGAAAATGTTTAACAGAACCGAGAATATTCTCCTAGTGCTTTGTAGCCAAGACTCAGAAATCAGTAATCTAAAGGGCCCTCTGCTGGCAGCTGCTTTTCCAAGGGTCAAGATCCATAATTGCTGTCAGGCCAGATAGTCTGTGCACATCCATCTGTTCTGCCACAAAAGCACTTTCCTATAATAAGTCTCTTTTCCCTCAGTACATAGTGGGATTTTAAAAGCTTTTTTTGCCCCATCCTTCTTCTGCCACATAAGTAACAATCAGAACCAACAAACCCCTCTGATCTGAGACACCTTAACCTTTCCATGAAAGGAAAATTACAGCAGACAAGACAAAATGGGCAAGACTAGAGAAACCTTTCATGCGCAGTGGGCACTCTAACTCTGTTCCATTTCTAACTTTTCCAATCTGCTCAGTGACTACTTACTATCTAAATGGGTTTGGCTGAATTTTCATGAGGAGAGACTTAACTGGTGGCAAAGTTCTTAAAAGATGCCATGGATAAAAAGTAGGATAAGCAGCGGGGGTTACATATTTTTAAGGTGAATTTTTCATGGCCCAGAAAGCTTTTGCAATGAAAAAAAGAGGTTAAAAATGCAAGCCTTGAAAGTCTGCTTCAATCATACTCATTGAAATGAAGTAAAGAGCTCCTAAATACAGGAAATGTCAACTGTTTAAGATCTTGAGAAGCCACTTTGACTAAAGACTGTTTTAGATCAAGTCAAGAGTGTAAAAAGGATTCAGGCTTAATACTTTGCCTTTAATACTTTTATCTACATGACAGCACAATCCAGGATATTAAAATTATAACAGCAAGGTGCACACTGATGTGTTGAACACAGAAAAAGTTTATTTTACTAAAAACTATAAAATTATGAATCTGGAGTAATCAAGAATCTAAAACCCAGTCCATTGCTATCTGCATATTTTGAAAAACCAGAGACCTGCCTGCATTCCACTATCAAAACAATGATAAGCTTCAGCTGTGAGTATCTGAGAGCTGAACAAGATCAAAACTCAGGGCTGGTCTTTAGAAAATATAAGGGGGAGACTCATACTTGCAAAGTACACTCTGCAAACATATCAGGACCTTCAACTCTACCAGGGCTCACCCTGCAGATCTAATATTCATGGGCTCACATTGGGAGCTATGAAATTGGTTTGTTCCACAGCACCCAAATGCACAACCAGCTCCACATTTGTCTTCACAGGGAATATGAGGCAGTGAAACTACTGCACACACACCAGAATGCCTTGAAAAAACAGAAAAACAATGCACATCAGAGCCTATCTGTGGCAATGGAGTACAAACATGAAGTTTATGCAGATACAGAGAGAAAGCAACATAAAAATGGAACTATACACCCCAAATGTGGCTATTTCCCTTTATAATGCCATAAACTCGTATTAGTGAAAGGGACAGAAGCTCATAAAATATTACACATACACAGGCATGCTTTTGTTGTGCTAAGGACTAGCACTCAAGGAAATTTAAACTTATAAATATCATTACATTATAAAAATGCTTGTGATTGCAAAACTTTTTTTCCACAACATTCAAGAGAACATAGCAGCTGGATGTGTCCAGGATGTGACCAGTCTCTGGACACTCAGGAGGGGTGGGCTGCTCTCCCTTGTCATAGCAAGGATGTTTCTAAAAGGTCACCTGGCAGATTGGTCACTTTGGATCATAGAAACCCCAGAAGCCTGGCACAGAAAACATCCAAATGTGAACATTGCATGCACCTGCAAGCCTTCAAACCACTGCTTGCTCCCTTTCCCCATATTCCCTTCCTACACTCCATACATTTCCTCCTTTGACCATAAACAGCAGGAATCTCACTATCTAGAAAGCATCTATCCCATTCTAGGCTTAGTTTAACATAATTACAGCACTGACAGTCACTACAGAGCAAGCTCTCAGTTTTTCTGCAATGTGAGACCAAAGCACAAGACAAACAAGCACTTGCTAAAAGGAAACTGTATCTAAAAGCTTCCTGCTAAGTAAATATATCCTTAAACTTTGAAATATTGTTGTAGGAAGAAACAAAAAAAAATCTCTTTTTAGTTATTGCCACAGCAGAATTAATAAGTTTCATAAATAAAATATTGTTCAGGTTCAAGAAGTCCTTTCTGTGGTTAAATGAGTTCTCATTCACATTCCTTCTCACACATATTCCCTCTCAGGTACAACTTCTTATATTTTATGATTTAGTTCAGAAACATGCAGAAAAACTTGCTAGAATAGAAGGATTAATTACTAGAATTAATCCTTCTATTCCCTTTATGCATAAGAGACATGTTGGCTGTCCTTGGGTTTTCTTTCCTGTGCTGAGTGCTGGTTACAACCTGAGTAAAAATATGGCAACAACAATCTATGATCCTGTTTGCCATGGCATATATTATATTTTTCAAAGTTTTTAACAGAAAAGACATAAAGAAATGCACTACATTATATTACATTGTTAGACTCAAAGTCTGGCAGTTAAAAAAAGCTATAATACATGTTTCAAACAAAAAACTGTGGTACTGGGGTACTTTATCATATCATTGAAAACTACCACAGTTATTCTGGAAATTCAGGAGCTTACAGGCATACAGGAAGGGAACAGCTAAGTAAGACAGACAAAAGCTGGCAAGTGAACTCATTCAATGCTTCCACATGTGCTGAAAGTTTAATTTCTTGTGTTTTGGTTAGAGATTTGCAAGGAGTAAACCTCAGTGTTGGCCAGCCGAGTCGATATCAGAGATAAAAGGTCTGTCAGCCAAAATATCCAAAACTATGCCTCAACATCAAGGTCAGACAACCTTTGTTATTCCCAAGCAAAAAAAAGTGTCTGCTTCATGTCTCTTTGGGCTTGTGATGAAGCTTGTCCCAGCAAGCTCCCCAGGCAGCCACTCTCGTTATAAAGCCATGTCCAGAGCTGATTTGTTCATTTGTAGGAGCTACAAAGGCAGTGAGAGGTACCAACAAAGCTGAACACATCTGAGCTTTGGCAGCCTCTGCCTCTCTCCCCACTTCTCTCTCTCTCCTTCTGAAGCAAAGCAGAGCCTCTTTGGAAGGATGGTCCTGGAAACCCTGAACCCGATGCACTACAACATCACCAGCCTGGTACCGGACACGATGCCCGTGGCCACAGTGCCCATACTCATCCTCATGTGCTTTCTCTTTCTAATATGGAATCATGAAGAGACTTCATCAATACCAGGTAAATTCACTTTAGCTATTGTGCCACATAAAAGTTTTCAGAGCAATTTTTGTTTGTTTCTTAAATTTAAAGTGACAAAGTAATGCTGAATAGTCATGGTATAAAGACAAAATTTATCATGAATCAGTGTAAATAATACAGATTTTTTAAAATTCCTGATAAAGGAAACCAGGCTTATTTTAACTTCAGAACTTCCATAATAATTGTGACTTGGCCTTATGACATTTCATTTTCAGCTTTATTTTGTGTATGGTAGAAAGGTATAATACTATTTCACAAACTCAGGATGTTTTCATTTCCACGTGTGTTATAAACTACTTTTTACACGTTTTAAAGTTTAAGTCTCTCTAAACTGCCTTAACTCTAAACCGTTACCTAAGAAGCTGTTCAGATTTTAGTAGGTTATCAATCTTTCTCTGTCTCTAGCACTGAAAAGCCTCCAAAACAGAACATCTAATTCCCTTTCCTTCCTGTAATGTTTTGGGGGTTTGTTTAGACGTTAATGGCTCAGCTTATTTTTCACCAGATGCAATGCCCTGCTGCATTTATATTTATTATGAAGGGGAGCAGCACACGATCTCTCACAGGTGTTGGACAGGAATTACCCTAAACCAGTTCGGTGACTCCTGAATGAAATTCTGGGAGAAGACCAAAAGAGAATTTCCTATTTCCAGGATGGAGGCACTGTCCCTCCAGAAGTGAGCAGCAGCTGGAAGCTGTACAGAGCAGCAAGGAAAGCTGTTGTTGTAGGTACCACTGAGGGCACTTCAGGCTTCCTCAGACACTGAGGGTTCACCAGCACAGCTGTGGTTTCTGACCAGGTTTCAGAGCAGGACTCTGTGTGAACTGCCCAGCACAGACTGCGCCTGTCACGTTAAAAACCTCCTTGCAAAAGGGAGATGCTCAGAAGTGTTTCCTTGTCTGTGAGCACTGTGAGACCAAACCTCCCTTACCTTGTTTCTCAGGGCCAGGATACTGTATGGGAATTGGGCCCCTCATTTCACATGGGAGATTCCTCTGGATGGGAGTAGGGAATGCCTGCAACTACTACAACAAGACATACGGAGAATTTGTGAGAGTTTGGATCAGCGGTGAAGAAACATTTATAATTAGCAAGTAAATCCTTATTTTCTATACTTAATAAATTGAAAAGCTTTATATCTTTTCAACCTCTTTGCTGCTTTATTCTAAAGTAGAATTGAAGTTATTATTTTCAAAAATTGTCCTAACAAAAACCTTTTACTTTCTGCTATTCACAGACCTTTTCTAACCTTGTGCTTGTTTAAAGACTCTGCTATTGAAGTATTGGTGAATTCTCCTAATATTTTTTTGTGGAAAGGAAAGCACTGTGGTTTAATCCTAAAAATATTTTGTTATTCCATTTATTATTAAGACAACATTCAGTTTAGGGATCTAGGCTGACTGCAATGTGGGATTAAGTCAAATTTTTGTTTTCTGTGTTTTTAAGTTTCTCCTTATATCGGAAATAAATGCTTGAAGATTATGGCTCCAATTCAGGGATTTAACTAAGCAAATACAGCATTATAGTATTAGGAGTAATTCCACTCCAATTAATGGGATTCATAGGCTTCAATTATGCACAGTATTTAACATAATGCTAAACTTCAGTCTATCATTTTATTAGCACCAATGGATGATTGCTTTCTTCTTACATTGCATTATTACAAGGCATGCCATGAAAAAGAAAAAAGAAAAGAATAGTAAAATGTTTACCATATGTAACTGATGAAGAATCAGAACCTTTTCAATAGCAATGTCAATCAATTCATACTTTCATTAAGTAAAAGCTTTTAAAAGACAGCAGCATAGAGAAAAATCACAGAATTTGCCACATGGTACAAGTCAGCTTCATCTCTATTTTAACCTCTGTAGAAAGAGGTAATCATGACAAGGAAACCTTTGCAACAAAGGAGTTGCAAATATCAACTAAAACAGTAAAATGTTCTGATAATGCTCTGAATGCTTTGAAAATACTACAAACTCTTATTGCTGTCTTTCCCTCTCTGTACTATCAATTCATCAGAAACCAACCAGGAGTGCTGCTGAAAAATGTCAGATTTACAGTCAATACATTGTTTTCCTTCAGACATTTTTTGCTTTAAATCAATGAATGTACATAGAAAACAAGCATTTAACATTTTTTAAAGCAAGAACCTAAAGTAAAATCTTCAAGGGATCACAAATTCACTGCAAAACTAAACAAAACCCAACTTCTGCAAAAGAAAATCAATGTCATCTTTTTTCACCAATGTTATCTGAACTTTTAGCAACAAATCTAATACTGAGGTGTTAATGCACAGAGAGAAGTATTTGCAGTCGTTGTTACAACAGTTGACGTCATTTGGAGGAGTTCATTAAATAGTTTAATTAGGAAAATCTGCTTCTGGAAGGCCACTTGACAAAATTCTTCCTTGAAATATTATGATGTGTCTCCTGCATGGAGACACATGGGATGGGAGGGAGAAAAATGAGCCTGATGCACCTTCTCCTTTCTGGGGACAGCTGTCAGAATTCAACACCATCTTTTCATGCCCAGGGAAACACAGATAGCGTGCCCTGACATAGGAAAAAACTTTAATGTTAACTTTTACCTCTGGGTCATGCAAAACTATGAAACCAAGAATATTTGCAGTCAATAGCAAAAGTCACATTTACATTACCTGACTGAAAAAACAAACTAAACCCACATTAGTAGTCTGGGGTTTGGCCCATAGACTAGGCCACACAGTAAAGGAAGAAGCATATTGTCTCATGTTGGATCTTTGTTCTGAGTTTCTTTCTTTCGGTTGGATTCTCTTTGATCAGTGTTTCATCACATGCACATTTCTGAAAAGCTGGCTCCCTCTAAAGGAAATTATATCTTGAAGCAAGAATGCTGTCTGCCAGCACCAGCAAATTAATCTTGCTGACTGTAAATATAATTATGCATATCATGGACTTCCCTTATGTGTCTCTTTAAGAATATTTACTGTGAATCCCACACATACCATTGTGTTATGATGATGCATATTTAAGTGATGCATGTATTTTTATGCTTTCAGGGTGTGTCTGGGAATGACCAAAGAGCTACAAAGGAATACATAGCATTGACTATACAAAAGTAAAGCTGTAATTTAGTACATATGAAATATTTTACCTTACCCTCTGAAATATCTGACATTGGGCACTGCCTAAGTGTATCATATGTACCTACACATTTCTATGTACACACGCTATTCAGTTTAAAATCCCTCGTTAACCATTTGCATTTTAATTGAAAAATAGTTTAAATCCGAACAGAAGAAATTACTGCTTTAATATAAATTCTGAAGGCATTAATCAAGATTATTAATTATGTGAAGGGAACAACATTTCGTGCTAAGCATTATATTTCCTGCTAAATTAAGAATGCGAGTCAAGCACTTGGGAGCAACTGTAAAATGTCAGAATACAAATGCTGTATTCAGACTATGAAACAGCTTTTTATTTGGGGCTTTTCCCTCCTTGCTTGCCCAGATCCTCAAGCGTGTTCCATGTGATGAAGCACTGGCACTACGTGTCTCGATTTGGGAGCAAGCTTGGACTCCAGTGCATTGGCATGTACGAGAACGGGATCATATTTAACAACAACCCAGCACACTGGAAAGAAATTCGGCCCTTTTTCACCAAAGGTAACTCGGTGTGCACTGACAGCCTGCATCACTGTGACACACACAGCCAATCTCTTCCAAAATGCCCTTGTGTTTGTCTGAAATCCCTCTATTTTCCTGTCAAAGAACAACAAACCAGTTAAGCTCTGGAGCTGTTTTACACCAGCCACTGACACATTTGCCATTCTATGGACACTATCATCACCAAGTGAGATGTTATACAGAAGGTACAGAAGTTAACAAACCTTTTGCTCATTTTGCACCAATGTTTCAGCTCTGTCTGGTCCCGGGCTGGTGAGGATGATCGCGATTTGTGTGGAGTCAACCATCGAGCACCTGGACAAACTGCAGGAGGTGACGACGGAGCTGGGGAACATCAACGTGCTGAACCTCATGAGGCGGATCATGCTCGACACGTCCAACAAGCTGTTCCTCGGGGTCCCTCTGGATGGTACCCACACTTTCAGCTTTGTCACTTAAGATGGGTCTGAAATGCATATCCAAGGAAAATTCATTGGTACCACTCAGCAGTTTTGTCTCAAAAAACCAGAGCAAGGACACACCCTTGTAATCACCATATTATTGACTGAAATTGATTTATTATTTTGTTAGTTATAAAAGAGAGTTTTATATGGCCAAAAGTACACATTAGCTTGTCACCCACCTTAATAAATTGTACCATTTAAAGAGATTTTTATGCACCAGTTTGGTACAATTCAAATATTATGTTATATTCATGCAAGAATCCGAAATAGTTCCACCAAACTAAATGATTGCTCTGAAAAGTTCACCTAAAAATTTATGTTTTCTATGATTCTTTCAGCCTATGACAGAAAAAATATTATCAAGGACATCTAAATTGCCCATTTCAGTGTTCTGCAATAGTTCTGCTGCTGGTCTCCTGCAGACACTTTGGTCTGGCTGACACACCTCTGTGTCCTTGCAGCAAGTTACCAAGAGTTTCTACAAAGACCTTCTGTACAAAGTGCTACAAATGTTACCTACTGGTTGCTTATCAAATTCCCATGAACCTAGTGGAGTAGAGAATGCAATCTTATTATTAATTTTGTCTGAAGGATTTATCTTACTTGACAATTGACCTTTTTTTTTAATATTCCTTTTCAGAAAATGCCATTGTGCTTAAGATTCAAAACTACTTTGATGCCTGGCAAGCACTTTTATTAAAGCCTGACATATTTTTTAAGATTTCTTGGCTGTGCAAGAAATACGAAGACGCAGTGTGAGTATGAACCATTCTACAAAGCGTTTGCATAAGGTTCTTTCTTTCATTTTAAGAATGAACATTTCCCTTGAGGCTTTCCTCTGCCTTTTAGAAACTAAATTGTGACACTTGCAAAGGTGGCTGCTGAGGTCCCCTGTCTGCAGAACCAAGACAGAACCAGATTTGTCACTGGTGGTACAAGTAGCTGAGTTCCTGGACCAGTTTAAAGTTTTGTCTGTCCAGTCTCAATTTATTCACCAAAATACCAGTTCAAGCACACTCAAATGTGAAACAAAACTGAGATCACTGGCTCAGTCCAGACAAGGAAAAGCCATTGTATGGATGAAGTGATATTTGCTATCCAGTTGTGGACAATCAGAGTAAGTTAGAGCTCATCCAAACAAGGAAGCCCATCTGTATTCAGGGCACAGTCCCTGAAGAGTAAACCTTGAGCAGGTACCTGTTTATTGGGTCCCTCAACAGGCATTTTTGAGTCAACCACTCTTTTATGAGATAAAACTTGGTGCTCAGTGTGATAATCCATTTCAAGGTTGGGGTTTTTTTCCTAAATAAGGAACACATTTTGCCGTTTTCTTGTTTGCAAAAATACAAAATGCCTCTTCCTGTTTTGTGATCTTGTTTTCTGTCTTCTGCCAGAAGAGAGCTGGCTTTAAAAAGAACTGGCAGTCACTTTTTTTCATTTTGGATTTGCTTTCCACCTAGGGAGAGAAATTGCTCCTTAGCAAGGGTATGTAATAAATTGCTTTGATAGTGCTACATAACATAAAGGCTTTAGGGAGAAGATTGGGTTCAGCCAAACTAATTGACAGCCCTTGAGGACTAAACAGAAGATTCACCTTTTCTAATATTTGCTTGCTAGTTTTATTGTGGCACTGATTACTGCTTTATCCTGTGATGCTGATAATAAGCTATTATGGCCCAGTTATTACCAGAAAGCCCATGCAAGCAGATATTGATATTTCAAAAGCAGCCCCATAAAAATAATGTATTAATAATTTTTTATTGTAAAGAAAAAAAAAGTAATAAGATTTCTGGATTTAAAGCAATGCAAAGAACCATCACAAGATATGAAGACTTCTAATGTTCTTCTGGTAAACTTTGCAAAAAGGACCACTTGATATTTTTAATACATAAAATATTTATAAATAGAGATCTTTATGGGATTGAAGTTCTAAATACATTTACCCTACAAACACAAATTATCTATCTCAACAGTAATAACCTGACATTTGAAAAGCCTGAAGATTTCACTCAAAATCTTTTCAAAACACTTTTTTAAAAATAATTGCCTCCAAATCTATATTTAATTTAAAATTCCCCCAAATTTTATAACAACTTTTGAACCCTGCCTTTTCTATCCCTGAAACAAACTTTTGACATAGTATTACTATTTAAATATGAAAAGTTTAAATTAGCTCTTCCTCCAAGATACAAGTTTTTTAACACTTGCCTGCATTTTTCTAAAAATCATCTCTTATATTCTCTAATTCATTTTACTTACTGATAGAATACAGCATAAAATACAAGGAAATCAACAAATTCTTTGGAAATGGGAATAAATCTTTAAAAACTTTAATAGTGTATCTAGACGTCTTTTTTCTCCTTTTCAGTCTATTCTATAAAAAGAGAGAAAGATTTCATTCCAGACTGACAAGCAATTATTTAAGAATAATACAAAAGTACACCTTGCCCAAGTATTACTACTTCTGCAGAGAACCATTTAACCATTAGGAATACCTTATTTCTGCCATCCTTAGATGCTTTTCTTGGTACATCTCTGTATTTCTAGTCATATCCTGGTGCAGATATTTATCAATGTGTTGGATTTCATCTGTTTTCAGCAAGGATCTTAAAGGAGCAATGGAAATCTTAATAGAACAGAAACGACAAAAGCTTTCCACTGTGGAAAAGTTGGATGAACACATGGATTTTGCATCCCAGCTGATTTTTGCACAGGTATTGGGAATTTACTCAAAATATGGCTAATTTTGGTTTTTCTGACATTCTCCTGAGCACAGGCTTTGCAATTTAAACTTCATATGCCTCTCTAAAAGTCACATCATCATAAAGGGATGCTGAGCAGTTGGTGCTGTGGAGTCTCTGACAGTGACTCAAACAGGAATATTTGTATTTCAGGATCAGGAGCTTGTCATATTTATTTCATGGCTTAAACAACATCCCTAAAACTCTTTGCATCTATCCCTGAGTGCCCTTCAGTCCTTTCCCTAACCCCTGTGTATTATTTAATGTATTGCCTTTTGTTTGCAAAGGTTTCAAATGCTATACAGCTGCTATCTTGTATAATCTCTGACAGCTCACAAACTCTGGGAGGAAATGCAATAAACTAAGAACCTGAGCTAAGAACACACATTTCTGTTTTTCTGTAAGACAACACACAGCCATCAGAACATGAGATTTCTGCCTTTGTCTGAAAGACAAAAAAGAAATGCTATTTAGCATAAGATAAACTGTCAAGAAATTGTGCAGTTTATAGGACCTTTGTTGGCATCAGAAGCCAGCAATCAGTATTTTCTCAAAAAATTACTTTTTTTTTCCTTTTATTAGAACAGAGGGGATCTGACTGCTGAGAATGTGAACCAGTGTGTGCTGGAGATGATGATTGCTGCTCCTGACACTCTGTCTGTGACTCTCTTCTTTATGCTAATCCTGATTGCAGAGCACCCCACAGTGGAAGAGGAGATGATGAGAGAAATTGAAACTGTTGTGGGTAAGCAGGAGCTGCAAAGTCAGTGATGTGGGAATATGATTTTGCTTCAGCAGTGATATAATTTCATTTATCTAAACATGGAAATTTTAAGCATTACCTCCTAATAGAAGTGTTTGCTGTAAAACATATGAACTACTACTGTATGTAAAAGATTATATTTGAGAGCAAATGAAAAAAGTGTAAGAAATTTGTAAAATAAGAATCATCAGAACTGATAATCTATTAGAAATGATGTGGTATATTCTCTCCTCAGCAGCCAAAGTGTAAAATCAGCATTCACCTCAAGTTTCATTGAAATTATTTCCCAATTACCCTGAAATAGCAAAAGGGGGCACTTGTTTCAAATACTTCTAATCACCATTATTTCTCTGTGATAAAATACAGAACTTCTCTAAGTTTCATTATGACTCTAGAAGGGAAAGACTAGACAAAATTAAAATTATATATTCTGCTGTCATCCATTTTTATCTCAAATTGGCTTCCTCTAAGTACTAATTACTAACTATTCAAAACACAATCAAGATATTCCAAATTTGCATTCTTCCCCTTCTCTAGTCTTCATTCAAAGCCTGACACTGAACCAATATAGAAACTAATGTCAGCCAGTATTATTTAAAATTTACTTCTGGTCTGTTAAACACTGGAAAATGTATCACAAGTCTTTTACACTTTTTCTAAGGTGCTTTTAACAATCCTTATTTTTCTGTCCTCATGAGAGGACTCACTTATTTTCCCCACTTCTTTCTGAAGCCTTACCCTGTACAAGAGCCTTGTCTTTTCCCTGAGGAAGAGCCCAGCCAGGGTGGCAAAGTGCCTTTAGTCTGCCCCAAGGCTGCCCCACAGGCTGCAGCCCCGGAGCCCTTTGGGGCTGGAAACAGCAGGGAAGCTCCTGCAGGGCACATCCCAGCGCTGCCACTGCATCTTCCTCATCCCAACTGGAAGTGTCAGGCCTCAGCAGGGCCTGGAGGGACACCCAGCCAAACCCAACCCCACGGGGAATGTTTAAGGTCCCTGCAGAATTAGCTCCAGACTATCCCCAGATTCCCTTCGCTGTCAGCTCGTGGGGATTGATTTGTTGTGCCTTGTTGCTCTCTCATGCAAAAGCCAGGGAAGGACTCCCAGAGCTCTTGCTGACAAGAACAAAGACTCAGTGTTAAGAAGAAGGTGAGAAGATTGTTAATTAATAAACTAGGGTTTATGCTAACGAACAATACATCAGATTTCCCCAATAAGTAAGGCTGCAAAAATCTCTTTAGAAGCTGTCAGATCCTTCCTACAACTTCAGACCCCGAGAATCTTCCCAAAATGTTCTGATATTTGTACAGTGAAGCAATTAAACTCCTAACCAGCTAATCTCTTCACCATCTGCTTTATTCCACAAGGCGACAGGGACATACAGAGTGATGACATGCCAAACTTAAAAATTGTGGAGAATTTTATCTACGAGAGCATGAGATACCAGCCAGTTGTGGACCTGATCATGCGGAAAGCGTTACAGGACGATGTCATTGACGGCTACCCTGTGAAAAAGGGCACAAACATTATCCTCAATATCGGACGGATGCACAAACTCGAATTCTTCCCAAAGCCAAATGAGTTTTCTCTTGAAAATTTTGAGAAAAATGTAAGTTTTCCATCTTATTTCTTCCAGAAATTTGGATATTATTTATTGTTAACATCTCTCCCTCTTACTTTGCTTAAGAACTTTGTGACTATAGGACTGTTTTCCCTTTGTCTAAGTGTCTAGTTAACTATATAACCTGCTGATTACTATTATTACTATTACTATTATCATTATTAGAGCTGGGCAGATATTTTCCTGTCAAGCTGCCTTTTAAATAAAAAGTAATTATAATATAGAAAACAGTTTCTCCCAGACATAATAATTTTGATTAAAAATCTCTGGTTAAATTTATCAGACACACAGGGTTGCTATTACAACCCCAGACACTGGACAAAATAAAGAGGATTTAGGGCGCTAGAGCCGTGCCAGCAGCTGACACAGAGCTGAGGCTGCCTGAGGATTCTCTGGAGAGGTGTAGCAGTGACTTCTGAGAGACTGGGGATCTAGTGCCCATGTTATTCTTTCTTTTCTTTTTAGATTAACAATATTTTATAGACAATAATGAAAATTTCAACCTTTAACTAACTTAATACTGCAGATGTTGAGTAATTAAGTTCCCACTCAGCACTGAATTTCAAATGAAGTTACCTTCTAACTACCAGAAGAACTATAATCAAAAGAAATACGTGAACATTTTTTCTTCTTGCAGTCCCCTACTATTCAAATCATCCTTCAGATTATTTACTCAGACCTCTGCTCCGCTGATTACTGATGAAGCAATCGGTTTTGTGAAACTGTATTTGTTCAGCAGCAATAACCTGGAGAGATTAAAACTGCACTGATCTGTTAGCAGCTGCACAAATGAGCATCAACAGTAGCAACTTCAGCTTTAAAGAAAGAAACAGCCTATTTGATACACCAAAAATGGACTCACCAGTAAAAACACCTGAAGAAACAGCTAAGGAAAGGGGGAAAAAAATTTTTTTAAAAAAAAGATATGAGTGTTCAAGACCAAACCCCGCACACAGCATTAAAAACAACAGCTCAAAAAAAAAGTCTTAGTAGAAAATTCAAGAGAGCAAGTGATGAAGTTTATCAAAATTACCATTCACTGTGAATAGATTCCAATTTGCCACTCGTTATTTACATTCCAAGTATTTCTATCAAAAATTGATATCTTGCTTAATTTACGAGGACATTTTGCTACTAAAAATATTTCCCCTTGACCAAATATTTAACCACACATTTTCTATCTGACTTGATGCATTCTGTTTGCCACATAATTATTCTGGCAGGCACAATTTTTCTCCAGTTCTCTAAGTGAATAGCAATCCACAGCATTATTTATGCTAAGATGCCATTGTTAGGATCTAAACATTTTTCCATTTTCACAGGCTGTGCATTTGCCATTGTGCTGTACTGACAGCTGCTGTACTTGCTCTGTGTTATAAACACTTGTATTTATATATAATATTTCCAAAGGCACAGCTCAGTTTACTTAAAAAAAATAATTAAACAAAACACTTCTGTCAGTCTGAAATAAGAAAAGACAGCATACTTTTTTCCAGATGATTTGATATAAATAAACATTTTCCACTCTATTCTTGTTAAATAGGAAATCAGAACATGGTTAATATCTGACTTTTTTAAAAAGAAGTTACATGGATGAAGAAAAAAAATATTTATAACCTTTTATATATGTAAGCTATAACCTAATGTTTTCAACTGATCTACTTGATGGCACTAAAAGTAACAGGAACTGGCTGTTCACTCTTCAGCAATCCTGGAAATCCCACATTTCATATTTCAGCTGACAGGACAAAAGGCAATAATTTTATACATCTTATCTCTCTATTAGATATCAAAAATTCTAACATTTCATTTTTTGGCAAATTAGTTCTCAGAAACACTAGCTTTATCATTATAAATGGAGCAGGTGTATGGCTTAGTGATTATCCTTAGACAAAGCAGCAGATATTTATGAGTTTTATAATGAACATTTTCTGAAGAACTTTTTAATGAGCTGTAATGCATTTGAAGAGCAGAAGCTTCACTCCATTTCACAGCTTGTAGTGATATCCCTGTGAGTCCCAGGACAAACAGACAAATACCTGAGCAGAATTCAACTGTTTAATTCCACAATCCCTGCTGCCTCTGAATTTCCAAGGGCTGGTCCGTACTTCTGTCAGTGTCTGTAGCTGGGCCTGACTTGGGTGGGACTTCCAGTGTGAAATGAGTAATTGCTCCTAAAAGAATATTTCCACAAGTCTTTCTGTGTATATCTACTACCAATTTCCATCATTATTTTCACTGCTTTAATGGAGAAAAACCTGTCTCTGAGTTATTCCTCATGTTTACTCCTCTGCAGGTTCCTTCACGCTATTTCCAGCCATTTGGATTCGGCCCCCGGAGCTGTGTGGGGAAGTTTATAGCCATGGTAATGATGAAGGCAATCCTAGTGACTCTTCTGAGGCGGTGCAGAGTGCAGACAATGAAAGGAAGAGGCCTGAACAACATCCAGAAAAACAATGACTTATCCATGCACCCCATAGAAAGGCAGCCTCTGCTGGAGATGGTTTTCACACCCAGAAGAAACGCAAATGAGAATCAGGGTGATGGAATGGATCAGCACTAAAGTTACAGGGTTTTCACAACCACTAAGAAATAATCATCATTCCTAGTTAAATATGGAAAGTAAAATGTTTTGTTGCCCCTAAATGACTTCAGGTGACAAATTGTACACAGAGCCACAGGCAGTAATTAGAAAGACTAAAAGTACAGAATAGCTTTGTTGTAGATTCCATGTTATACAATTCCTGATTATTTTAAAACCACAGAGTTCAGATAAAATGATGCCTTCCCTTCCAAACACTGCCAGTTCAGAGGTTTGAGGGTCAATAAATGAATATACCTGATGTGGTTTAATCCCAGGACTACACAAGTCCCTTTTCCCCCATCTCCCTGAAGCTGGACCTAGCAGTATTTGACTACAACAAAAGCTCTAATTACCTGTTTTCAAAACATCTGATTGAATAACATTAATTTATTTCAAGAAAAAATTTAAAATATTTAAGACATTTATAAGTTGTAAAGAAATGTTAGAACAAGAAGTCATTCAAACATTTTTCTTTACCGTATTTTGCTGACCTATTAAACAAACACCGAAGATTTCCAGTGTCCTATAGATTTTACCAACAGCAGTAATTTTCAGAGTACTAGGTAATAATGGCAGTTGAGACAACTGTTCTGCGTTTTTAAAACCCAGTCTCCTGCTGCTGAGGATCTGTAAGCATCTTAACAAAGGCTAGGTGAGAATGAGGTAATGAACACCAGACATCACCAGTGTTACATGGGCAGGGTAACTTCCAGCCCCACCTCCTCACCTGACTGACTGTAGAAATTTCCCACCTCACCTCACCTTGAATGAAGAAGGTCAAATTCCCTTTAAGCTGCCTAAGATGTGCCAAATCCTTTTTTGATTTGATTTTAGTTGCTCAATTCTACTTCAGAGAGTAAGATATGGAGTTGTTGCCCATGTTCTCACACCATAGCAGGAGAGTGTCTCTCCCTAATGACCCAAAAAACTCCTGGTTTCACGCTTGAAAGGGTTTATTGAAAAATTTATTGCAGCTAGGTTACTTTTAAAACATTCTCCATAATATTTGCATTATGCCAAAAACTACAACAGTGAAGTGCAATCCTATACCACCTGTACATACAGCTAAAACTGGGCAGTTGAAGACACCATGAAATAGGATTTAATGGTAAGACTTGATAATCTTTTTCAAATTGAAAGATTCTATGTTTCTAGGACTTCTACTTTTTAGGTCATGAAAAGACACAGTGGCATGAATCTGTGGATTATCTAATTTAACCTCTGTTTCTACATTCTTTGTACCCTTTAAAAAAGGAAATTGATAAAGCAGCCAGAAGAAGAAAAAACAACAAATGTAACCATGTTTAAAACCTTTTTACTCATTTTGTATCATAAAACACTTCAGGGCACTTCAGTGGGCAAGAATTTCTTACTTGCATAAGAACTCTGAAAAGAAATCCACTGAAGCTTTTTTTTCTTGGTAATAAACTACTATTTTATATACAGGATACATATATTTACTTATTTCACACACAAAACCAATTTTGTAGTGGTAATTTACTCTCTGATTTTCCCACCTCACAATTATAGGCCTCCTCCAAGTAAAATTTTTCACAAGCTTGAAATTATTAAATTATCACTCAAATTTTGAAGTAATTTTATGAAATCAAATAGACGAAAAATGCATGCTTGCTCTGATTTCTTGAATGTATTCTATATTGTTGAATTTGTAGGTTGGAACTTCAGTAACATGAGTACCATAATTATTCTATGGACAAAATAAAGCAGTATCATTTTTACTTTTTATCAGCAAGGCAACAGAGTTATTTCCCATTGTGTTTGAAGTAAATTCCTTCTGATATGTTTTGAACTTAACGTTTCTGGTCCTCTGGTTTCTACAGTATTTAGTTTTGTCCACATTTGGACAGCAGAGCTGTAATTAATCTGAGCTGTCAGCTCATCTGAGTCCTGTTCTCTCTGATTTTATTATGGCTGGTCCTCAGTGGTCTGTTTGCATGAATATTTGCACTGCCAGGTCCATTTCCCCACCCCAAAATCTCACACGTGCTTGAGAGCTGCAGCTGGGGAAGCAGCTTCAGAACTTTGCCATGTGGGCATGAAGAGTTTCAACCCTTCCACTGTACAGAACAGAGCTCTGATTCTAAGGTGTTTTACTACCAGGTACTGTACAAATTCAAGTGGCTTTTTAAACCACATCAAGTCCAAAGTGATCAGGGGAATGTTCCATTGCTGTTCAATGCATCGACACACAACAAACTTGACTGTGTTTTATACATCACTGTGATTATGGGCTGCTCACAGCACATGGATGTGGATGTTGTTAGAAAATAAAATAAACATCAAATAAAAGTTGTATGCAAAAGAGTTTGAAGTCATGTTTCATCGTGTTTTCCCAATCTGAGAATCACAAGGTAGTATTAAAATGCATGGGTGTGTCTACATCCATGAACAGATTATTAATGTATTAGATACAAGGATGAAATCTTTGACATTCTAAAATCAAAATTCACACTGATTTTAGAGGCTGTATCATTGCAAAGATATTTTTCATGATAGTAAGAAAGCATAATAATAAAAATTTAAATTGATACAATACTACTTGCCTAGGAATGCACTTCATCAAATCTTTATAAGAAAGGAGAATAGGTAGGTTTTGGTGGTTCTTAAGATAACAGGTATTTGTGAATAAAAACAAAAAATTTGGCCTGATGACACAAATAAAAGATTCAGCTATCAGTGAGAAAAATCTCTAAAGTAATTTAAAAATAAAAAGAAAGTAATTAAACTGACTGTACAGGTCAAAGTAAATTTCAACTCATCTTCTACTCATAGAAAGATGGCATGACAAATTCAATTTGTATCCTAATGCCTAATTTACTTCACTTTCAAATTAAAAGCTTTCAGAATGATAAACCTTACATCTAGCTAAGTGAAAGGGAACTGGAAGGTAGTGAATGGCACACTAAAAAAAAAATTAATTTAAAAATCACAAGAACTCTAACATAGCTGCAAATAGATTTTTCAGGCAGTGATCTGATCTTGAGATGTTCCCAATGAAAATACTTATCCTGGAATTTTAAAAGTTTTATTAGTAATTTTTAGACATTAATAAACAATTTTCATTCTATAGATTATTCACTTTCTGTATTCTCCAAGAAAACCCAATGTTACAGCCTCAGTTGTATTCCTCCCATTAAATACAATTCTAACCTCAAAAGAAAATTCCACTTGACAGTTTCCAGCAGAAGGAAATACAGTACTGTTGGATAGAGGAAAATAGTTCCGAATTTAGGCCAAATCCGCTTGAAATAAATTATTTTGTAATTTAAGACTAGAATTTGCTCCTGACATACAATTTTAAACAGGCTGTTACCCAGGACTTAAGAGTCTGGGACTGTTAGGTGATGTAGTGTTGAGTCCTATCTACTGTTACTGTAAACCTTAAAATTTATGATATTTACAAAAGTGCTGGGTTTGCACGCAGTTACAATCGTACCTTTTTCAAACAATTTAATTTAATTTTACAGTAGGGACAAGCAGTGGGCTCTGCAAATCTCTCCTGCTGTAGCACTCATTCCCTTCGGATACATCAATGCACTGGAAAGGAAGCACAGTCACCCACAGTCACCCCACTGCTGCCCCAAAGCGAGATGAGGTTGTGCTCCCCACGCTTTTGCCGCATCTCTCCAGGTGCTGCACTTTGTTCAGGTACAGCCCAGGAGCTCTGTGAACCTCCACAGGGCCCAGCAGAGGGCGAATTGCTCCTGCCACAAGCACAGCTCAGCTTTGGCCAAGTCCCTGCTGATGGACCAGAGCTGGAAGCCAAGAGACTCCTGGTCTCACTCAGTCTTTAAATATTGCTTTAGGAAGATGTGGAGTCATTCCAAGTGTAGAGATGGAAGGAAAACCAGCCCGGGAACAGAACTTAGCAGAAATAAATTATTCTACTTATTTATTGTTCCATTTATTATTCCAATTAGCAGTGGCATAGAATATTTTCCAGTATCACCTTTTGCTAAAAGTATTCTCCTAGTCTCGTCAAATCTTTATGTATCATTTGGCATCAAGATCAGCAGAACCTTACTTGGTAGGGCTCAAAATTATTTCTGAGAAACTGTAGGGTCTTGCTGGTATTTTAAGTACAATTCAACCCACCAATTAATTTGATGTATTGGTACCAACACACTCTCTCAATATGACATCTTAATACAATATTTTCCCTGTTAGTGGCTTAATTTAATGTAGTGCCTCTATGGCATTATTCCACAGTCCATAGTGGAACAGAAATCACAAAGGAAACATTCTGGTTTTTGAAGTTAGATTTTTATGAGTAATGCAGGGCCCAACACCTCATGGAGCCTCACCACACTTCCACAAAAGATACCAACTTAGCAGCCCAGGAACTGAGCAGGTCTTTATAATAATACTTTAATTAATTGCTGGTCAAAATCAAGTCAGATGCAAAATAGGATGTATTTGGCACAATGTGCACAACTCTATTAAACAACCTGATTAGAGCTGAAATACCTCCCATTGGATTTCAATCATTTAATTCCTCTTTAATTTTAGAAGGGCTAATTAACATTTCACTCAATGCCTTATAAGCTTACCCTTATCTTGTAATGATATGTAGATGGAGTTGAATTTCATTCTCCATTTAACAACCATTGAAAGATTCTTGGCAAGGAATTATAGTTCATAATAATTATATTCAGAAACTGCACCTTCTAACACCTATACGCATATTTGTATTTATAGCCATCTTTTTTTAATTCCAACAAATATTGGAAGATATTTTTCAGTGTTAAACAATAGTTCAAGAGAGACATGAGAAGAGTATAAATCAGTATTATTATAATATTAAGTATGGTGCTAACTGCATTAAGAAAATTGCCTCTTACTGCCATTTCAGAAAGCACATAATTAAATTGCTAAAGAATTCGGTCCAGCTACTGAATGGATTCTAAAGCAGCTGCAAATGGATCTTTTTCTGTTTGATGTGAAATGTTTTCAAATGGAATATCACCAGCTCAGATGTATAAATCCAAATGAAATTGTATACATTGTCTTCCTTCTAATGTTAAGGACAATGCAAAGAAGATATATTAATTCCAAAGAAATGTTCTCAATCCATTGTATTCCTTCACCTAAAGAACTCAAAGCATGTTATGAGTAACAATAAATCTTTGCAATGAGGCTGATTTGGTAAACTGCTGCCTCAAGGAAAGGCTACAGTAAAAAAACAATCTAACTGTGTAACTCTGGTCCTAATTACTTGTGGGCCCCCTCACTCAGAGAAAGTTTGGTCAAAACCACAAAACATTGGGACAAAAATCCATTTTAAATGTCTTTGCTTAGATACCAGGATATATTTGAGTCTGGATCTATGAGGATGGTATGAGTAAACAAGATTATGCACACAGTAAACATTTGCCCACATAAATCATGCCATTAACAGTTTAACCAAAGGTTTTAGAGCAAGAAGTATCCCAGACAATGCTTTGGCTCCAATCTCCAGTAAAACTCCTGGAGAGCAGAAAGTTTCAGGCTAGAGGGAAATAAGGAGGTGAGCCAGCTCCCACTGTAATTGTGGCTGCAGAGAACCTACAGGTGAAGATGATGGCTTCACCATCAGGAGGTGCACCTTGTCAGAACTGGGACACCATGTCTTGTTGTGACACCTCACCTAGCAAGGCACAGGATTGACCTTAATAACAATTATGTGTAATACTATTACATAATCGAGATGCAAGAACACTTCAAGAAGGATCTATGCACCTTGTTAAAACGTGCCAATTGTGATTTACTATTGCTTCCTTATCATTATTAACTAGGTCACCAGTAAATTATTGGTTCTATATTGTGTGTTTCCCTTTGTTCCAGGCAAGTATCCCACTTAAAATAACACGTGCAAGAACCCCAAATTTTGGTTAGTTGTATTTTTAACATCTACTTAAAATTATATTGAGGAATGACAGCACCCCATTTTCAGTTCCTGCTGAACTATGCACTACAGCTCTGTCACAATAGCAGCATGTCACCTGGCAAACACAGAAGTCTGTTGAAATTCTCTTAAATTATTCTCTTATCACTAATGAGTTCTGAAAATGCCATGAAAACTCTGACATGACTCCACAAGGAATAAATTGTTTTGGAGAACTGCATCCTAGAAGGTTAAAGGTTTTCATGCAGCACTCTAGTACAAAACACTGGCACAAGCTGGTGGGGTTTGTGATTCACAGGACGAGGAAGTTTTTGCAGATGACACAAAAAAGTTGTACTCCCTAGTGAGCATTTCCTCCTGAGCTCTCACTGTGTGCCTTGGACTCTGTGCTCAAAAAGCCCTGTGCAAGAACTCGAGCTTCTGATGGCCAAGGCTTGGAAATTTTGTAATACTGCCAAAAGGAGAATCCAAGTCCATGTATTTGTAAGAAAAACCCCAAACTCACCACTACACCAAGCAACAACCTAGCATATTTCCTGAAATAGGGGCAATGATGCAGTGTGCAGTATTGACATGCAGAAACAGTGTCCACATTTATAAACTAGTGAAAACTCAATTTTGCCATGCCCTTTAAATTTGTCAAATTGTGGATTGCAAATTTTTGAGCAGATTCAAACACAATAATGGACCTATTTAAATTTCAAAATATTTAGGAAATTTTCTTTTTAAGTCTGCTAATGTGAATCTGTTTCCACACTGATTTTTTATAATTAAATTATTAAATTCCCAAATCTCCTCCAAGAATTCAAGGAGCTCTCCACAGAACAGAAAGCAGGACCAGCACATGAATAGAGAAATAGGAACTTAAACCAATCCAAAACATTACTTCTGTGTTTGGCTTCTGAAGAGGCTGATTAATTAGCATGGTGTTTAAGTGACACCATAGTCTCTCAAACAAAGTACCACAGACTGGACTTGGATCAGAGTAAAAACCCTTAATGAATATTACTGGAGTGGAGCCTTTGCAAATCCAATGACTATTTATATATTGGTCCACAGTTTGAAAAGTTAAAGAATAAACTGAAGTGTGACATTTATTCACCAATCCTTTAGAGAACTTACAATGTGTGGTTTATAGGGGTTCATTTCAGTATTCTGAGCAAGTTTAATGAAATGTCACGTAAAGTCAGTGGGATTTAGAAAAGTGTTATGATTGCTCTTGAAAGCAAGGAAGATTTAATCTTAACGTATTTTAAACTTAATAACAAAGACCCCATGTTCTTCTAATTGATTAGCAATAAACAGCAGTACCCATGTACAACAAATTCTAGATTTTTTTCCTTCAGCTTCACCTCTGAGATACTGCACAGTTCACCTCATCTGCAGAGCTTTGCCACTATTATTTTTTACAGTTATTTTAAATCTGAAATATTAAGGTTACACTTTGTGCCACAATCTGTTTTTTTGCATGCAAAATGTGTTCAGATTCTGAGTTGCCTTGGAGAAAAAAGCACTCATATCTGATATTGTCTTCAAATCCATTTCCAGTGGATAGAAAATAAAACCTTTTCAACTCTTAGAGATTTAACTTCAGTTTACATGCAGTAACAAATGCTCACAGGTTCTTACAGTAGCTAGACATCTGAATTAATTTCTGTATAAAAGTTAAAACACATGTCTAGGAAAACTAAAGATTTAATTAACACCTCTTGAGAACCATTTCTAAAATTACCGTATGACCACAGGTATTTCCTAACCCTTCAGCATAATTTTGGGATCTGGTGTTAGAGAATATGCAGAAATAGATATGCATTAACTATGAAAGACTGCAGAACATATGGCCTCCTGATTACTTAAAATAAGCACTGAGAAGTTTAATGAAGAGACATAATTGCCCTCCCCTCGCTAATGATGATTCTGCTGGATTATTAAAGACATTTTACCTTTTGTGTGTAACCTGGAATGGAAACGGAGGAACAAGGACTGTTTCACCTACTCCATGCATAGATACATGCAGAAATCAAAGAGTACCTGTACATTGCTAATCCCATTCACTCAAAAATAAGGATCATACAAAGTTGCATTCTTTTTGTGTGCTCTCATCCCAAAAGTTTTTGTACTTAATGTAATAAAAAGAGGAAGGGAAGAAAATTTTAAAACTATTTTCAATTCCACTGATTTTCTAAAACATGCAGCAATATAAAAACACTGTATCTGAGGAAAAAAAACCATGCTCCTAATTTATTAGATGTGGTGGAGCTTTCTTACAAAGACAAAAGTTTTCTGCTCTCAGTTCATTAAACAAAAGAAAGCTCAAGAAATAAATTGAGTTTTCCTAGTCCTGGTTGCACAGAACTCTATTCCTATTCACCAAACAGAACCTTTTTGTCTTCCTCCCAGCTCTTGGGGAATGGTGTACCAGGAAGAGAAATGCCTTTATAAACCACAAACCACAAAGACTGAAATAGGATCACTGGATATAAACCACTCAACTTCTTGAGCAAAAAGAATTGCTTCTATTGAGAACAAACTGGATGAACACTTGAAGTCTGATATTATCCCTCAGAAGATGACAGAATACCATGTGGATAAAATATAGACATCAAGAGTCATGCTTAGACAATACACTTGCCAAAAATTATCCAGTTTAATTATCTCTCAGGAGTAAAAATATCAGTTAATAAATCTGGAATGTAAAGTCGAGTCCATTGTGTTTTCAAAATTAAATGTACAAAAGAAGCTACATCAGGACTTTTTAAAATTAATTAGGGAATATGTTACCTCCAATATCTCTTTAGAATTAAATATATTTTCAAGACAAACAAGAAGAATGAAACATTCATTGCAAACTGGCTTAAATTATTTTTCAGGTGTCACACATTAATAGCAATATCTTTTTGCCAAGTGGGTATATCATTTTTGGGCCTAGAGAAATGACTCACAGAAATAATTCTCTTTTATTAGACTGGTGCTTGTGTACAAGATAAATAACTGATAAGTAATAGGGCTGTCCATCACAACTATCCTGGCAGGCTGTTATTAAAGAATGTGAAAGGACTGATTGTTATGGGGGTGATTATATCAAGTACAAGCATGTACATAAAAAGTTGAACACTTTAAATTTATCCATTGGCAAAACCCCATCACTGGTGAGACATTTATTTGGAAAAAGAAATCCTATTCAATTTTGCATAAAAACACCAGTAAAGAAACCCAAAGGTCTCAGAACATGTATTAAAAGATGCAATATTTTTATATTGCATAAGGCAGATTATCTAAGACATCTTGGCTGTATCTAATTCTAAAGAAAGTAAAAGGCAATATGAAAGTCTAACCAGACTTTATCCTGTTCCCATTTTAACCAAAAGAGATTTTGTCAGTACCTTTATTAAGGATATGCTACATTTACTCTTTTGAAACAAGAAAGCCTTTTGTTCTCAGTCAACCCTGCTGCAATATTTTCTCATCATATCCATGATAGAGAAGTAAATCATCCTACAGACCTCTCCTTCACACCAGTGAAGTGACTTTTTGATATTTTTATGCCTAGAATTCAAGTCAAATGCAACTCTCTACTCATTTTCTCTAATTCTACACTTTTCAGCCTTCAAAAAAAGAAACTGAAGAACCTATAACTGTACCAGAACCAAAGGAGGCCTTAGTCATGCCAGCCCTACATCTTTAATTCAAGTATTTAATCACCATTAATCATGTGTTTTATTCATCACCAGTTTTCTAACTTTAAAATTTTGACTTGATATCTAGAGTTGTGCAAATAAGAAGGTTGCCAACAGCATTTTAAAAGAGCATATAAACAAACAAAACAAAAACAAAACCCCCACCACACTCAAAATCCAGTTTTTTACTCTTCCTTAAAAATCCAATTTAAATACAAGCCAGGTGGATAGAGACAACTCAAAGCAGGTAAAAAAAATGTTCTATATGAAGTTTAAAATGTTTAGATGAATATGTGAGAAGGAACAGAAAGAAAACAGAACAAGACTGATTTTGCATTTCTCCAATGGGGTCATAATGCACGCTGTACCTCAGATTTTTTGATTGTTTGGTGATTTGTCTGGGGCTTTTTTTCTTTCTGTGCAGCATGCATGAGACAAGACTTATTGTGGTAAATACAGCTATACAAACTCAAACCCATAAATCTAACCACCAGGAGAACATACTTAGAGTTGTGTGTTGAGATGTATTTTGAAGAAAAAAAAGGCACATTAATTTTAAAAGAGAAAAAGTAACCTTATTTGACAATATTTAATACAGACACAGTGCACAAGGAAACACGTGCGGGATCCTTTTTCAGCTAGTATGGAAGAAAAGTTAAATGAATGTCCATTTCTCTTTTGGTGCATACTGTCTAGTATTGCTGGCTATGTTAAGTGCAATAATTTTGTCCTAAATCAATATTTCTAGTGATTATGACAAAAAAAGTCCCCAGGATTATCCAACCCTGCCATAGGGGTCTGAGTGGAAGATGAAGATTTGAGATCAAGGCTGGGAAAAAAAGGGAAATCACAACATGGGTTTCACACAGCCCACTGAAGGCACAAGAAGATTTCCCTTTTGCAAACTTTAGCTCAAGCTCTGTATGTTTTATAAAAATATGAAGAATGATGAGTGACAGGGTGAAGGAAGAGTGGAGAAACATCATCTCAGATTGCAGACATTTGCTGCACTGCCAAATGCTGCTTATGAAGGCTGAGCAAGGTTCCACCACGGCTGCCACGCTGCTTGCAGGAGCAGATAACAGCACAGCTCATTGCAGGAGCTCTGCTGCTGCTCATCTCTTGGTTTGACAGCCAGCAGTCCAACTCCCATCTCCTCTCTGGCTGCTGACTTCTCTAAGGTGGCCTTTATTAAGAGTTATTACATGGCTATGCATTGATCTCTGCATCCCTAGGACACACAGGCCCTCCTCACATTCTCAATAAAGCTTTAACATGCTTTGGAAAGAGTACGGTTTTATTCTAAAATTTTAACAGCTTCACCATGCCTGTCAATAGTAAAAAAAAAAAAGGAGAAATGCTGTCTTAATCAAATGAGACTGATTTTTCAGCTGTCCACTGTGATGGAGCCAAGTAGCAGCTTACATATTTTGCTATGAAAAAGCCTTACAGGAGTGTCCTTGCTTTTCTATATGGAAGTGTGAGGTTCTCTGTCTTCCCCACCTCCCATCTCAGAAACCAGGAATTTGTCCCATTTAACACTTATCAACACACAGAAATCCAAAGGGTCTCTAGCTGGGACATGATGCATTATTTAGCTTTGTTCAGGTCAGACAAACAATTCCTGGCTTTCAACAGCACTAGGAAATCTTGTGGAGTGTTCTTTCTCTCCTCTTATCCAAGATCTCCCTTTTGCTGCTCAGACATTTCAGTTCTTAGACTTAGGTATTACATGGGACATGTACAGATCCCAAAGTCATCTGCCACTCAGACATACTGTATCACCACAGCAATTGGGAAAGGTTATTTCATCAAATTAAAGACAGATTTTATTAGTCCTATTGAAATTATTTAAAAAAAAAAAAAAAAAAAAAAAAAACAACAAACCAAAAAACCCCTTCTGACTGCCTGGTTCTGCTCTGTCTCTTCATGAGTTTTCACAAACTACTCCCTCCTGCTTTTCAGCAAAGCTGCTGTTTGGCAGCTGAAAAATCTTCTGTCTCACATCAAACCTCAGACACTTGTCCCCCCACAGCAGCATGTGAGATAAATTATATTTCTTTCTTTTCTATTTAATTATATTTTAAATCTCAGGTATGGCTTGCTCAAACCATGTAAAATTCTATACAAACCAGCTGACAAGAAGAGTTAAAAACACAAAACTGATTGACTACAGAAAATCTTACTGAAACACATGTATAGCCAGCAAGAGTTTGTCTTTATCACGTGCCCATGTATTTCTGCTGTGATATTGAAGAATTTTGCCCTGCAATCAAAGAGAGTTTCAATAATGGGGAATATTTTTTTCCCAGTGAAATTTGCTGAAGTGCTGAAAAGGTAAAACTTGAAACTTCCTTGAGACAATGCAAAATGATGCTGACATAGCTCCACAATCTCTGCATGACTGTAGTGAGTTGTCAAACTGAAGGCACTGAAGTACTCAGGATGATTACATGCTGGAGAAAGTCTAATTAATACAACTGCTGTAGAAGAGTATTACATCTTTTTTTAATTGAGTTTTATCAGAAATGGAAAAACTGAGGCATAGAATTAAATTGATTGATGAAATTGATCTATTACATTCTGAATAAAAATGAACACTAGCTAATTCTTGGCACTCACAAAAGAATTAATTTTTGAGAGACTAAAGAGTAAAACTTTAAAAAGTTTTTTAAAAGACAAATCTTTCTAAAATATATTAAAAAAAAATAAATTAAATGTAGTAAAAGCTGTATTCTCTGTTCTGAATAACCCTAATGCTTTGCTGGTCAGTCATCATCAGTTACCACAGCACCTTCCCATCTTCCAACCCAGTGGAAAAGCTGCTCAGACCAGGACAGTCAGACAAGCCATGAACTGTGAATCACAGTAGAAAATTCTGATATCCTGGACTGTCAGAGGTAAATATGTTTACTAATCACCCTTCCTTGCCTCTCTACATTTTAAAAATGAATGAACCATTCTGATAGAGAAGTTAAAAATTATAATTCAACTGTCAGTCCTCACTGGGCAGCAAAATGCTTAATGAGTTGGGAATAATTCAGCAATATATATTTGGTTCGTTCATGTGGTTAAATAACATCTATGTGAGAAAGTTCTCATGCATTTCAGACAGTCCTCACCTGTAAGTGGTCACTGGTTCATCATCTCTTCAGAATAATATACAGTATAAAAAAACAAAAAGAAACCAGAAAACAAAACCAAACCACAAAAAAAAGTTATCAAAGATCTCTGCATAAAAAAGGGCTGGTTGTGGCATCTTCTCTTGAGCATTGCCCTGAGACACTGCTGACCCAAGAGCTCAATACTGAATAAGGGAAATGAGATTTGGCTATTAAATGTGTATACAGATTTCTGAACTGTGAGGAAGACAAAAAACCTGTAAATTTACAAAATTACTACATGTAACACTCATAAAATTTTTCAGAAACTGGATCCTGTGAACTTTATTCACAGTATTTCTTTATCTTCACTTTAAATTTGACAAGTCAAACCTGAAATCATTTATCTAAGCACCTTAAATTTCCAAGTATGTTGAATTCAAACAGCTTCATATGGGTAAAAATTTCATGACATGATGGTTCAGGAAAAAATCAAACAATGTCCTGGAACTGGGATAAGATTGCATGCATTTTATAGACAGAATTTATGCAATTAAGAGTTATGCTTCAGAGATTAAAGGTGAGCTCAGTTCATTGGTAATTATGCGAAGAAAATGGATCAGCAAATTAATTCTGCTACAGGATAAAAATGAATGCATTGAGCTTTTTTTATCAGTTTCTATTTTTATTGTGTTCTTATTTTCCTCTTTGTTCAATAATGAAGGGGAGGGGTTGTAAACATCCAAGCTTGAGCCCTCATTGCAGAACAAAGTTTCCATTACTGTGCATTACCAAACTGGGTGCTCATTTCTTCCAATTTTATCTCAACTTTGCCATGGGACATCTGTTCTTGTGTGCTGTATTATATTATTAACACCTTCTACTCTGTTACAAGAACTTGGACAACAATCTTGAAAGGATGTTCCTGCTTTAAGACTTCTAGAATGTGCATTTTAAAAATTAAAATTCCAGCACAGCTCTGTCATTATGGTAACAGCTGAACATCCATTTCCAAGTGGAGGATGTAAGGAGAACCCAGATGTGGTGTGATATGTACTGCATGGCAAACTTATTGCTTAATGGTCTGTGCTACACCATACAAAGAGGAGATATTTTCTACTGCTAAGTCCTTGGAATTTGTGAACAATGTAGCTCCAAATCACGCCAGTTTCTTTATAAGAGTGAAAATACAACAGTTTTCTACAGCAAAATCAGACCCGTTTGTTACCAGTTTTTAGTGGGAGATTTCCCAAGGGGAGAATCAATCACCCAAATTCCTTTTCCACACCAATGTAAATGAACTTCAGTTTATATAATTAAGACTAAGCCCAAATTTGTCTAAATCTTCAAAATTAACAGTGCAAAGACAACCTTATGGTTTAATCCATCATACAGCATTAAGTTAGACCTGGATGTCAATTTTAAATAAAGTTATTTTTTATCAAAAAAAGTCATTTGCCTAAACTGAACATCCTCAGGACTGCAGCATTATTTGAGAAAAGGGAAACAGAAATCCCAAAATACTGTTTATTTAAATATCCGTTTTCTGTTGGCAAAAGTTTTTCTTCAGCCTAATGAGCATTTCCACGTAGGTTTCATAGCTGAAAAAAGGACAGGGTAAAAAAGGTTTCCAGACCAAAATGGGTTATTCTAAGACTGGGAATCTGGGAAAACAAAAAAACACTTGGAACATTTGGACCGGATTCGTAAATGTAATGTTAATATTGTAAATAATTTTCACTGATGAGATCTGGAATAATTGCATGGTAGCTGAAACCCAAGGCTTTAAAGTGTGCCACTTCAAATAGGCTCAGGGTTTATTATTAATGCTTCACTTGGACCATTGGGTCAAGGGACTTGGACAGGAAAGAAAATGAAGGTCCTGGCTTCCAAACTGGCTTTCTTTGGATTACTCAGATACCCAGCTTCTGTGTCAGCTTGCAGTGAAAGACAGAACACATGCACAAAAACTCATCCACATGCTTTGTCCATGTTACAGGAATCAGCCTCTGGATTTCTGTGTTGGCCTATTAGTAAAGATACAGGAAAGGATGTACAAGGCCTGACACATGAGCCAAGGGCTTGGTTATTGTTCAAAATAAATCACTACCTAATTACACTTTGCCAAACAGAATTCACAGCTTTCTTGTGGCACACACCCCACAAACATTCCTTACTGTAATACTTATAATTTTGACAACTTCAACTCACAAAATTGCTAAGAGTCTAACTCAATTTAATTCACTTTATCAGCAAACCCTTCTGTGTTGCTTCTTACTGAAGGAGTTTGATATTAGTGGTTGCCACTTAAAAGCTTGGGAAGTTTTGGAAGACTTCTAAAAAAACCCCAAAAACCCACAGTGCAAAGAGTTAACATTTCCACTCAGAGACCCTCATCCTGACAAGAAACTTCTCAGATAGATATGCCTTTAGCCTTGCTAGCCTGCCAATAATCCAGCTGGGTTATAATGGCAGGCACAATGGTAGGGGAGTGACATCCCCACCATAATAAGCAGCTAAAGCAGAGACAATTTCATTACAAACCAAAACGAACATTTTGTCAGCTGTTACTATAATACACAACTGCAGAAAATAGGGTATCACAAATAATGATAAATATTCATTAGGACATCATTGCAAGGCTAAGAGAGACACAGCTCAAGCAGAGCTGCCACTGCTGGCTTTACAAGTCGCCATCCCTTCTCTCAATATGCTAAACTCTCTTAACTGATGGCCAGCAATGATTTTTCCTAAACATCAGCAGGAAACACGACTGTTTAGGATTTCATGGCAGACTCTCAGTGCCTCACAGGAGTGAGCTTTTAAAGAGAAACAAAAGGAGAAGAGAGTCTACAGGCAGATGGTAGGCAGCCGGGGAAAAGTCATGCTGTGCTGGCTGACCAGCTAAAAAGAAACAGAGGGAGATGGTCCAGCAAACTCATTGTGAAACAGACAAGGGCAAAACTTGGGGGAATCACAAACAGCTTGCTTCTGTTGCTGGTGCCCCTATTCCCTGAAGTGCAGGGGATCAGAACGAAGTAGAACTTGGCAGAGAATATGTGATACCATACCAACCCCCTGGCACAACTGCTTCTCTGCTTTCTGCTCTTGTGACTCCCACAAGAACTACAGCTTCCATCAGGTTTTGTATTGAAATGGCTTTAGCCGTCCAAGGAGTAAGCAGGTAACAAAATAAAAGTATAAGAGAAAGTCTCAGGTTGAACCTGAGCTAAACAAAGGAATTACTGTATCAACAATATTGCATCCATCTGACCAGATGCAACAAGATTTCGAGAGGTTCCAGAAAAACATGTGCACCCAGCAGTCATAGGAGAACTGCAACTACCATGTATATTTATGTACTTGTAGTTCTCCTGCAGCCTCATAGCCTATCATTACCACATCACTACAATATATTGAGATTGGCAGACCTATTTCTATTATGAACATTTGAGTTTTCATGATGCTTAAAAGAAATGCATTCAACCCCTACACACACACACACACACACACGTATTTATGTCCTGGATTTGTAATGATCACCTGCTTTCTACTTGTCATCACCATCCACAAAGGTTTAAAAGTCACAAATTGAGCAAATCCTAGATGTGAAGAGAAGATAGCTTAGATAATTATAATAGGCTCCGTCTTTTGAAGCGCAGGTTCTTGCTTTGTAAGAAATACGAAGCATCGAGAGTGCCGCAGCTTTTTTCCAGTCTGAAGAACGGCACAGCCAGGCACAGTCAGGTGAGAAGGGTTTGAAGCAGCTGGTCCAGCCCTCCATCTGCCGGCTGTGCTGAGTGCGTGCGCCTCCCGAGGCACTGGCACCAAACCAGACTGCCTGAGCTTCGTCCTGCTACAAGTCACCTTTTACATACTTTATTCAAGATTTTATCACCTGATGGATTATGCAAATTACAGAATATAATACTTATAATGATACAATTCCTCATTTAAAAACAAAAACAAGAAAACCCCAGCATGGTGGAAAGTTGAACAGACTATTTTGTCTCTGTACCAGCCAAGACCTAAATCACCACCAAAACTTTATTTCCCTAATTTTTGCATAAAAATTCCTCATTGTATTCTAGTTTCTCACTGCTTATCAAATAGTCCAGCAAGACAGCAAAATGAGAACTACTACTTTGAGAATATGAAATTCATAAAAGGCATGTTTCTCTTAAAATCTTTACCCACAAAAATTTAGCAGTAACACATAGAATTCAACAGAGAAGAGGGTAGGTGAAATTTCTCCATTAACTCAAGTGGATCACAAAGAAAGGGAGTGAAGAAACGAGGGCCAAAAATCCAAATCGCTGCTTGGGACAGGAGATTGAATTTTTAACAGACAAATATCCAAGACATGAAAATCTCAGGATTGTTCCAGGAAATGAACATATTGCATTCCTCACTGAGCCCTTGAACCTCACTCATCTAAGTGCACAGGAAAGAAGAGAATTTCTTCATAAATCAGAAATAAGAGAAACAGTGAATAAAGGCTGAGTCATCACAACTAAAACTTCAGCTTCCACCTACACCTCTTACACATGCACACACACACAGAAGATGAACAGCATTGTTTATGAACACTGACACATCTTAATATCAGATGAGTCATAATACAAGGTATTTCAGGATTCATTTTATCATAGCATGTTAGAGGGATACAAAAAATGGACTGCTTAAATCCAGCCCACATATGCTTTGTCCAGTGCTGTGTAAGATTGCCTTTTCAGACAGTACTTTCCAATATCAACAGCATCTCACTTTAAACAATTAAAGTCAATTTCTGAACTGAGGCAGTTATCCCAAAGCAGGTTTGCCTAGTGGTCAGTGTGATACTGGACATTGCAACTTTGTAGTCATAATTGTAGATATCTGTACTACTTATATTTACTTTCATTTCTACCTTTTAAATCTATGCATAACTTAAAAAATTTTACGAGTTACATAATCAGTTAACTAAGGATTTCCTCTCCTAACAGTTCCAGTACTTCATATCAAAATTTAGCTGCAACTGTACCCCAGCTGTGGCTATTTGACTCAGTCCTGATTCCTAGTGTACAATGCTCTGAGATGACAGCAACAGCACAGGCTCCTTGCCTCCTTCAGGGCTAAACTTTATTTATCAGACCTCTTAAATCCCTAGAGCTCATTAAAACAAGGAATGCTCTTCTTCAGTAAAAGCATGAGTAGCCAGGCTCAGTTTCACCCCAGAAAAGATATTTTTATCTCCAGAATGATATCAGCTACTACTTTCGATCCTTCTCTCTAAATTCTCAGTAGACTTGTAACTTCACAGCACCTGGTTGGCTCTAATGAGGCTCTGAAAGGTCTGTTTAGGGTTGTGTGGTCTCATTTAGTCAGACTGGTGTTTGCTGGGTGTGATTTCTTTTCAGTTACGGGGTTCAGTCAGGGTCCATCGTCCCTCAAAACAGTGGGAAACTTTAATCTAAGGAAGGAGAGCCTGCTTGCTTCAGTGCCCTGATGATCTCCTGCAGCATTTCAGTTCACTGACTTTGGGATGACTTTCTGTGCTTCTTCAGACTCTTTTATAATAACACCTGCTGCAGCCACTGATCTGCCCTTGGGCTTGTGCTCTCATAATGAGTCTCTGCAGTGACTCAGCTGCTCCCTGGAACTGTTGATGGGGAGCTGAGTGGCATTACACAACCCACCCATGGACACCATCACAAATCTGTTCCTTCACTTTGGCTCTCAGGAAGGAACTGGGCCTCTCAGCCATGCACAGAGGGTTTGGATTGTCACATTCCCAAACACTTAGTGCTGTCTCCTCCTCAGGTTCTGCACCACGTGCTGCTGATCTGATCATCCCACTCTAGCACCCTTCTCACCAGCACTCAGTTTCCCTGTCACTCTCCAATCCTTTGTGGTGCTCAGTGCTTCCTGGGAGAGGCTGAGCCTCCACTTCCACCTGCTTGTCTGAAAATGGGAAATGCTCAGCCTCCCTCATGACTCGATCTTTACTTGGCATTCTCTTCAAATACACCAGATATTGCAATTTTAATACAAGAAAAGCCTTGCTGGAAACAGTTGTTTTAGGAATGGCTGGGCTATCATCTTTGGCTCTAAATTGATTTCAGATAATGGATTTGATTTTCTCTTACCTAGAGTTTTTGGTTTAATTCTTTAATTTTTATACATATTTTACAGGTGCATAACAAACCAAGAGGGAATGTGCCCTGCAGACTGGTGTTGTACCCTCTGAGGTTAGACTGGTTAATGCCCAAAGATGCCTTCCAGCCTGGGCTATCCTGTGATCCCCAGTACTTTCACAGCCTGACTGACAGCCATACACATTACACCAGTTAAATGCAGCACTACTGCATTATGCATTGCATAATCTTGTTTTTTCCAGCTACTTTTCTCTGCACATCTTTGTTCTCACTGCACGATGGACTCTAAAGCTCTCCCAGTGCTTTATTTGCCAATCTGAGACTTCAAGCATTTCAGTGTTACATCTCCCCACAGCTCTATCCCAAACTCCCACTCTATTCTAGGTCCTTGACATGGAGCAGCAACAAAAGTCAGAAATTCAAGGTATTTTTTCCTTCCTTCAGATTAGTATTCCTTTTTTCTGAAGGAGCACAAACAGTAACTGTGACCCCCTCATACAAAAAGTTGTAGCAGCAGGGAAACAGTGCTAAGTTGTAAGGTGGTGTTTGACCAAAGGTTGGACTCGGTCTTGGAGGTCTTTTCCAGCCTTAATGATTCCGTGATTCTATACTGGAAAAAGGTAGAATTTACATAAAATTGTTCAGTAGATATTATTGGGCAGACACATCCCACAGTACTGATCCCAGAAATACTAATAGAAGATGGTCTTTTGTCTTAGCTGTAAAAAGAACCCAAGACCTACAGTCCAAAAATTTAGTTAGAAACCATAAAATCTCTAGATCTTTATCTAAAGACAAATTTGCATTGTCCAAGTTGAATTCAAGTCCTTCATATATTGTATTTATGGGTACTCTGATGCCCTCCATGTGTGCAAGAGAAATAATTCACCTGAAAGTGCCCTGGACAGCAAGTTTCTAAGTAATTTCATTCCCTTTAGTGGGACTATTGTAGGACTACATGTAATCTAATTGCCCACATTGCATGTTCCCAAGACTACCCATAAAATGCAATTTTATTCCTGGGTTGATGATATTTAGTTATTTATAGATAGGTGGGCAGCAGAGTGCTTTTTGCCATGCTATTAGAGATGGTCATGAAGTAATGCCCACACACAGTCAGATGAAGATGATGTTTCCATGCTGTTCCAAAAATCACATCAAGCTCTACAGAAACCACAAATGAGTATATTAACATTCTGCCATTTGAGCATTCTAATCCATTTGTGGATGTTAGTGAATTGCTCCACAAAATATTGATTCCTGTCTCTCTGATTGCCTCTCAGAGATCATGATTCTCTTTAGTTCCAAGGATTCTATACTTCTTGGCAGAAACTCTACCCCAAGACCAATCCCAGCTGCTGCATCACCCTTTCAGTCACAGCTGTACCACTCCTGGGCTGAAACCCACATCATGGATTCTGTCATCTTGCCAGTGTGCACTATAAAGATAAAAGTCAGAGTCACAGCACCAAATGTAAAGAAGCATCCAGACCCAGTCACCTGCAAAACACTGAATTCCTTAACACTCTTCCTGATAATATCCAATTTATTGAAGTTCCACATAAGATGTGCAAGTCTATGGATCTCAGCATTTGTCTTTTATGAGAAAGCATGACCTACCTGTTTTAATAAATCAGGATGCATAGGCACCACAATTATGTGAATAAATAACAGCTTTCCAAACACAACCTAATTTGAAATGCTAGGGAAGTTGGGTTTTGTGTACTGAATAAAGCTATACAGAAATAACCACAGTGAAAATGCATTTTCTAGGATACAGAAGCATGTAAAAACACCATGGTTATAAAAAAAGTGGGTGCTAGCATAAAGAACAGGAGCACAGAACTTAATTAAATAACTGATACTACCTATAAACATTCTGGAAAGACAGTACAGTATAGGTCCTCCATGGTTTCCTAGCAACAAAATTTTCTCTGCTTTCTCAGAGAATGGTGAAGTTGTGGAATCCTCCTACACACAATTTGAAATCAGGGATGAAAACAAGGATGACCCATCTTCCAGACTGGAAGCATAAAAACTGCCTCAAACCATCCTGAAATGCAGCTCAGTAAAAGGCACTGCTGGCTTAACTGTGTTTAATTTGCATATTAGGCAAGGTCAAAGGCTTAAGTGTAGCCATAGGGTAATCAACCCTTGTATTGAAGGGCATAACTCAATAACACGTGAAAAGTAAGAAAAGTGACGTATTTTAAAATAACTTCAGTGAACACCACAAGAATTAAAAATAATTCCCAAAGAAAATGGCAGAAAGGAAAAAGGTTTAGAGTGGCAGCTGTCCCCTTGCTTTCCCTAAACAGCATCAGAATAGAATAAAACAGAAGAAAATCCCCTGGTTTATCCTATATATCACAGTGATTCCCTTGAGAAAAATCCCTTAAAATTTATTTACCCACCCCCAGAACAGAGAAAGCAAAAATGTATTTCTACTAATCAGTTTTAGCCTTTACTATTATTAGTACCCCATCTGTAATGAAATTTAAATAGCAAGTAAAATTATTTTAAAGCCCTGATGGTTACTTATAATGCCTAAATTCCTCCTCATAAAAAAAGAAAAAAAAAAAGGTTATAATATAAGAAATAAAATTTCCATGCAGAAATTCCTCAAAAGAAATTTCCCACCAACAAAATTAACAGGTGCTTTTTCAATTTGGAAAGTAGCTTTCATTTCTTTAATCACTTAGAAAGCAAGATTATGTATTCAAGGGTTTGCCAATATACAGGTAATTGCATCTATAACTTACAAGAGTTATGTCTTTCTAAGCACAGGACAAATCACCATCTCACACAAAGGAATGGTAAAGTATCTGTAAGAAAATAAAACCCAATATCACTAAAGTAGTAGAAAACAATGAAATGCCCAGGCAATCCAATTTGAAGTTTAATACAGAAAGCTTTATTCTACAGGCAAAATCCTAAAACTAAAACTGCACAGAAAAGTAACAACATCCTCATGGCCAAAAGTGTACATGAACATTTTTGCTGTTCAGTTCCCATGAAGCCTTGTTTCTACAAGCTAAGAGGAAATGGGACAAGTTACTACTCTGCTTTTTCACTTTATTTCACTTGTAATTAAAATCTCCTGAGAGCAGCTTACAAGGCATTGAGGTGATAGGACTGAAACTGAGCCTCAATCTTTAAATCTGGTATTCCAAACATGACAATTCACCACAGTCTCAGCCTGTGACTCCTCAGCACCAAAGGCACAACATAATTCAGCAAGACCAATGGCTAAAAATATGTCCATGCTACAGTAGGTATTCAGAACTGATACTCTCCATCTCTTACAGTTACTTAAAAAGGGAGAGAACAGAAAATACTGAACTCTTCCATATTTATCCCCTCAACACAGGATGTACAAGCACTGCCTACATTATGTGTTACAAAAATCTCAGTCTTTGAATATCTGCTGGCCCATGAGAAAGAATTAAAGTAACACAAAACATCTTGTTCATCATCTGAAGTCTAAATCAAATCTGTTTTCATATTACAATAGATGCATTATTGCAACGAAAATCTCCTAGCAATGCACACAAAATGTCCATATGCAATGCATGCTGATTGGCTTCCAAACCCCAGCAAGAGTCTAAGTTGCCAACATGACAAAATTGTTGACAAAGAATCTACTGACACCAGTTACTCATGTCCTGGAAATAATGGTGCATGGTAGTTTTCTTCATTAAATACATACATATACACCACAAAGAAATTGGGAAAAAAAATCTAAAATCTGCTACAGCACATTTCAAGAGTTTGTCAGCCTGTGGGAGATGCTGCTCTGTTTAATATATTCAGTAGCAATCATGCTTGGTATTGTTAGGCTAGAGTGTGACTGCCAGAGAGCCTCATAAATGGTCAGACTTGAAAGTTTCCTTAACAAATATGAAAGATAATAAAATAAATAGTGTAACAAAATATCATGCAACAAGTTTAGAAACAGTAAATCCTAGGGTAGATTAATTTAAATAAAGAAATAATTTGTGAGGAAAAAAATATAACCTTACTTTTTTGCATTTAGAACTGAGAGGAAGATACAATCCTACCTGCCTGGACAGTGTAAAGGAGACAAGTCAAACACAAAGATGGTAGTGGGGGTTCTGTTAGATGTAACAATGGAAAGAAAAGAGAGACTGTTTTCCATTAGAGGTTTGAAGGCTCAGTTTCAAGGAGGGAAGCTCAAGTAGCATACCAGAGGCAGCTTACCAGCCTTTTATTCAGCAGAAATGGATAACTGAACAGCTCAGGTACAGCTCTTGGGATTCAGGCCAAATTCTGTGCTCCACATTTGACTTTAAATCACAGCTTCTCAGTAACTCATTTCCCTCTAAAGAAGAGAAATACTTCAATCTTGATTTCACAGCAGGCCTGTAAGGATGAATGTAAGACAGGGATGGAATGGTAGCTGGGCTACCTAAGCATTTAGAATACAATGAAATTGTATTTGTGTGAATACGCAGGCGTGATTTGCCAATGGAACACTGCAAAACTCTGAGTCCTAGAAGCTGTCATAGGCAGATCTCCAGCACTCACACAATGAGTGGGCAGAGGAGGGTTTTAGCTAAGTTCCATATGGAATGAAGATCAAGACCAGATGCAGCTGAAATGTGAATGGAGGAACCACACAGAGATGTAGCATCCCATAACTGGGATTACATGGGGCAGTTCCAATGTTACCAGCTCCCCTGCTACATCCTATTGGCAGAGATTTATAGACAAATATATTAACTGGTGCTTGAGAAAAAACATTCCAGATTCTAAACATCCCAGTCTTTAGGAAGGAATAAAGGAAACAGTTGCAGAGCTACAGTCACAGAGATTCAGTTTATAACAATGAATATGTAATTGCACTATTTGTACCAAATGCAAAAAATAAATCATGAAATACCAACTTTCTCCACGTGGAGTTTCATTTAACAGGCACCTAGATAAGTGCATATATTGCTGTTAATAAACTTTTTGTGCTTTTCTCTGCACCAGTATTGTAACGAGTGGAAACTATGAAGTTCAGAGCTCTAAGCATATGGAATTTTCCAGGTCACGTGTTAAACCAAGTGCGGGACTGTGCTGGGCAGAGAACATTGAGAGCAAAAAAACCCTGAATTCTAACCATATGTTTTGAAATGAAACAATATGCTCATTCTGTTACAGCTGAAAACTTTTCTAACTGCTTTATGGTTAGCAGCAATAAAAAGGGAAAGTAATCTTGAGGCAGAATTTAGTGTCAGTAGCAAGTAATTACAGCAGAGTAATGAGAATACCCAATGTATATATCACAAGCATGACGCAATTCAATATTGATTAAGTTATAACATTTCCATCATTATATTTATTAGTGTGGTTATAGGATAAAAAGGATAAAAACACTGACAGGAATTAAAATAAGTGGGGCTTGGGTTTTCCTTTTAAGTATTCCATGCTAAGACCTTCATTTTTCAGAGGATCATGAAAAATAACTTTTCCTTCTACTAACTGAACTATGACCAGCAGAGGACTATTCAAGAGCTTTCATTTAATTTCAATTATAGCAAAGGCTATATACTCAGAAAAGAAAAAAATTGCACACAGAAAATAGGGTAAGGCTAGTGCCTAGAATACACCTTGGAGAGGCATCCAAGCTGCATAGTATCAGCCCCATCCATGAACCAAAATTCAACACAGAGGCAGCCCTCTTTGCCACTGAGGAAGCTGGAAGGGTCCTGCTGGACACTTCAAAAAACCATCATGTTGCTTTGCTTGTGTGATTACAGCCCTTGCCATTAAATTGTCAGAATTTGTCTGAATTATCAGAAATTACCATTAGTTTCTAGCAATTGAAGACAGTCCACAAAATTAATTAATTGTACTCAAATGCAAACTTGCTCTTCCTACTAAATTGTGCTCTTAATTAGGGAGGTGATTTAGGTTGCTTTTGACAAGCATAAATGCAAACAACAACAATAACAGAATGAGAGAGAGCCTAAAATCCTTTCATCTCTCAGATTCTGCCACTTGGCGTGGTATCTGGGATTATTTCTGTAACTTAATATTGGGACTTCTCTGTTGCTACGTTGTTTCTGTTGCTACGTTATTTATATCACGACTGTAGATTCCCCACATATTCTGCAGTCAAATTTTGCATTGGCTTTTCACAACAGAATCCTAGAATCACTTTGGTTTAGATGTTTTTCCTTACACTATGCAAATTTATGAGATTATATTCAGCAGTATTTGGAATGTTACTTTAAATTTAATGAAAGCATCTACAAACAATTTGTCAGAATTTGTTTTCATGGAATAAAACCCATAAGTGTCTTAACAGTATGGGCTCATGTTATGACAGCAATGTCCCAAATTACTTGAGAACCAACTTTTCGCTCCAGAGGTTGAAGGTTTTTGTGTCTAAACTGACCATAGCAATGTGTGAATTCCAGGGTGAGAAAGTTTGAGGTATTTTTTTTCATTCTTCAGGCTCAACTTGGCTTGAAGCAGGGAAGCAACCTTAGAATATAAGCCAAATTTTTAGTATTGTAGCATTTCACAGAATAAGCCATCACTGGAAATAATTTGACAGAGCCCTTTGAGTTAAAAGAAAGACTTTTTTTTCATCTCATGCTCTATGTTAAGAAAAAGTCTTCACGCTTGTCAAGAGTGTCAAGCTTGATCTGATGCAATAGATAATTTGTTATATGCAGCTTGAAAGCAGCATCCAGACATTGCTTTTTCCAGCGAGAGGGGTGTATGGTTTTGGGGAGGGAGTTCCAGACTGAAGCTGTGGCCTACAGCTCCAGGTATAAACCCCTGGCTGCAGATTGCAGCAAAGCGTTGAAGGCTGGCTTTTAACATGGGATAGATCCATGGATCCGTCAGATCTCCTAGGCCTGTTTTAGGATGGCATTTGGCTCCCATTTACAAAAGTACGTTTTGCTACTACTTTCCTGAGATTTTTGTGCTAGAGTTCAAGTCACTTTTGGTCTATAACAGCAAGAAAAAGTACAACTAATAAAAGAGAGATCTGCTTAACTGCAGAGCTGAGTAAGTGACCTCAACCCTCTGAATTAAGGGATGGCTCACGACTGTAGTAGCTTATGGGACAGAAGTAAAACCTGCAGAATCTAACTTCTACATTTTTCACTTCAAAACAATCTAATGACATGGCCGTTTACCAGATAGTGCACTGTCTCCCTCAGAAAAACACACACCCGGGAAGCAACAGAATTCAGACCTTCATTAGTGCCCCTTCTGGGCACTAACACCCAACAAGAACTGACACTTCCCCATTGGCCTCCTCTCTCCTAATTTTTGAGGACACTTATCATTAAGGAGACGGAGCCGGTAAAAAGAGACAAGGCGACTGAAGCTCAGGGCAGATGTCCGCAAGAAGAGCGATGGAAAAGACAGCCGGGAGACGCGACGGCGGCGTACAGGACTGTCATTTCTGTGTTTCTGCGCTCGGCAGCGCTTCCTCGGGCCGGGCCCGATCCGTGAGGGGCAGAGGGGCCGGGCAGCCCAACTTGTGCAGCCCAACTTGTGCAGGAGCGGCTCCTGGGCCGCGCCCCCGCTGCCTCCGCCCTCAGCGCTCCCGCCCGGCCCCGCAGCCAATGGCGCGAGGCGAGGCGGCCGCGTGTGGTGGCGCGGCCCCGGCGCCCGGCGGCGAGCGCGGGGGAAGGCACGGGCTGCGCTCCGCCGCTCCTCCTGCCAGCGGCGGCCCGAGCTGCCCCCGGTGCCTGCAGCATGGACTCGGACTCCGCCGAGCTCAGCGAAGGCGAGCTGGTCTCGCCCGCAGGTAAGCGGCGGCTGCGCGGCGGACGGGCGCTGGGTCCGGGGATACCGCGCCGAGGAAGGGGTCGGGTCCCTTCCCGTCCCCGTGCTGTGGGGTCCCCGTGCTGCGAGGCGGCTCCGGGCACAGGGCAGCGCCGTCCCCGCTCCCGCGGCCCCGGCAGAGCCGAGCGCCGGCCCCGGCCCCGCTCGGGGACGGAGCCCGCGGGCTCGGGGGTGCGGCCCCGCTCCGCTGCTGCCCGGGCTGCGGGAGAGCTGCCCCCGAGGGCTGTGACGTGACAGCTGCTTAAATCGCAGTGCCGGCGCAAGCCGATGCTTTATACCCAGGGGCTGCAAAGTTTTGGGGGGTTAGGTGGTGGCTGTTCCGCTGTCGCTCCGGGACCACCGCTCCTGCGCGCGTACCGAAGGGGAGAGCCCGCTCCGGGGCGGGCACGCAGAGCCCCCGGGCTGCTGGGCTTTTGTTTGCAAGTCTTAACTTGGCCCCAGGAACCATGCTGTCTGGTTGCTGCAACCCACATAGTTCTTGGATGAAACAGAAGGAAAGAAAAAAAAAAAAATCTCTCCTGCCCTTTCCAAACCTTCACGTTCTCGTGTCTTACGCGAAGCAAATGCTGGCTGATGTGGCGTAGTCAGAGGCCGTCCTGCACACACGGTAAAAACGGGGACAGCAAACTCGTGTGAAAGGCGCAGGTAGGTTCGCTGTACCGGCACAGCACGTGGCAGAGAAGCGCTGTCACCGCACCGCCACACCTCTGGGTGTCCGACCCCTGGGTCAGCGGGGGGGTCACCGGCGGGGACACACACAGGACAGGACTGCAGGGATGTCACACACAGATACACACACAGGACTGGGCTGCAGGGGGGACACACAGACAGGACAGGGCTGCAGGGGGGACACACAGACAGGACAGGGCTGCAGGGGGGACACACAGACAGGACAGGGCTGCAGGGATGTCACACACACAGGACAGGGCTGCAGGGGTGTCACACACACAGGACAGGGCTGCAGGGATGTCACACACACACAGGACAGGACTGCAGGGGGGACACACAGACAGGACAGGGCTGCAGGGATGTCACACACACACAGGACAGGGCAGCAGAGGGGAAACACACACAGGACAGGGCTGCAGGGATGTCACACACAGATACACACACAGGACAGGGCTGCAGGGATGTCACACACGGCTGGCATGTGGCAGATGCTGGGCTGTCAATGACACCAGGTGCAGAAGGGAACCTGTTTGACCTCCAGCTTCCCACAGTGGAAGCCATAGACATCTTTCTGTGAAGCCATTTAACTGGCATCAGATGCAAGTAAGTGCAATTGGAATGATGTCTGAAATAGTCCCAGTGATCAAAATAAATCCAAATGGAAAGTTGCCATATTATGTTATTAGATCTTTGAGAAAAAATCTTTTCACCATAATCAGTCCCGTTTAAACATGTACTTCATCCCAGCTACCACCCTCCTGCATCCCCAGAAAGATTTGAACACCGAGCAATGTTCTAACTGCAAAGGCAGAAAAGCACCTAATGTTTTGTGAAATAGTTCACCTGTCCTATTAATACAGCAGTGATAAACAACACTAGGAAGTCATAAGATAAATGTGTTTTCTAGTCTCCCAGCAGAACATTTTATAGCATAACCTTAAATCTAATTCAGTTTTAAATACTAGGGGTATTTACTCTTGATATCTTGCTTTGTATTTTCTTACTTGAGATCTAGTGCATTAAAGAAGACCAGCAACAGGTCACAGAGCTCCTTATATTCACAGAGCCCTGTTAGGCTGAGCTTACTTGCAAAGACCACCAACAGCTATAATTTTTCATCCAAACAAATCTTCCAAGCCGTGCATGAAGAGCAAGTTACGAACATTAGATTTATAGACAAATTATTATAATAGAGTTCCTGCCAACAATTTACTCCTGTTCTGAATAGGATTTGCTCTTAAATAAATTTAAAATAACCATGCTTAAGAGGTTGCCATAAGTGCTTTTCATGTCATCACTTGCTAGCTGCCAAGAGTTGATGTTTATCAGTCTCTTTCCTCTTTTCTATTCCTTCTTTGTACTGTTTAAGAGAAGAAAAATCTGGTATTTTGGCCATACATGGCAGATGCCTGTGCAATAGAATAAAACTGGAACAGAGAGAAAAACTTGGATTTTTTTGTCTTACCCAGCTGCAATTCTTTGTTCTACACTAAAGAATTACTTGTTCTTTGTATCCCCCATCGTCTTCTGGAAAATAGATTATTTTTTTTTTTGCTAGATTTCCTTTGGTCTTTTTTCTGTACTGTGCCATATGTATAGTGCAGCCTCTCTGTGTACGTGGGTGTTCAGCAGTCAGGCTGTCAGTCACTGCTGCAGGCAGCAGCTGAGGGGCTGCAGTGGGATTCAGCCAGCACCCTGCCTGGGGCGGTGTGCACCCCACACATCCCAGCGACCCACAGCTCACAGGGTAAGCACTGTGTCCTGGAGAAGAATTTGGGGTGAAGTCCTGGTGATGGTTTCATTTTGGACATTGATTTTAGTACAGCTAGAATCGTGCACTGGAATTGATAGCAACCCCAAGGTTTCGCTTGCTCTCCTCATTTCCAGTCCTCACACTTGCTCAGGCTGGCGCAGTTCAAACTCCCTGCAGCCACTGCCTGCTGCCGAGGCCGTGCCACTGTTCCAGCCCCTGGGTGCAGTCTGCTGGACCTCCAGGGCTCCACGATGCTGATACAACACAGATGTTTAAAGCATAGCCCGTTTCAGGGATTGCACTACTCGTGCAATCCTGTCGCAGCCTTTTGTTCTGCCCCAGGGGAGTAGCACCCCTGCCATTCCTGGACTCACAAGGGTGTACAGGAGGCTACCTAGTGTACCCCCAACATCTGCCATTACACGTGGCTTCCAAGAACCAGCTGGAATCCTGCTCCAGGATCCCAGCAGCCTCATTTGCTTTAATAGCCCACTTCAAACTTGAGTCTCAAAGGAGGCAGAAATATTTTTTCTGTATTTATTCTGAACACGTTGTCACAATAGCATCTTCCTATTCCTTTGGCACAAACAGAAAGCTCCTTATATATGAGCAGTGCAAGATGTTAGCTGTACTTTAAAGCAAACAAACAGCAAAAACCACCGCACCTCTAACAACATTCAGCTCTACAGCTTTGGCTCCCACAAGTCTCCCACGCCCATCTAACACTGCTTTGCACTTGAGCGTCTGTAGGGTCAAAAAGCTTTGGTTTTCCAGAAAGGTTACTCATGAGACAGACTCCTATTAAGAGCATTAAAGGTCTTCAGGATTCTGAAAAAATTACATATTGTGGTGCAAAAGAAGAAGAGTTGCATGCTTACTAACTAGTGAAAGTTCTAGTTTTACTGTAGAGGTAACTAGTCATATTCTTTTTCTTGTCCTGCAGAAGAGCTTTTGAGAACTGAACGGGTAATCTTAAAATAGAACTTTGTTCTCGGTTTTTTAATGTCCACCTATTGAGAGGTTGGGTTTTAAAAAAGCTCTTTTCAATAGAATGATGGTCTCCTTTTCCTCAGCTCTTTCATAGTCATCCTGCCACATGAAAGAATGATCCTCCATGTCATCTTTCAGAGTAACATTTCACAAAAATTCAGGTCATCACCAGCAGAAATGATTTTACAGTGGGTTTGGAAATTCTGCATGTAGGAGAAAAAAAGTGAGACCTTAATTTGGTGTGCCTTGTCCTATGTTCCATGGCTGAAACAGGCAGGAATTTGGCCACATAGCTTTTATGTGCACTGATTTAAGCCTTTATACAAGCCACTAAGTCACAACATAGATTTTCATGTTTGTTTTAATGGAACTGTTATGTTACAGTAGTAACATATGACAACCAGAGGCTAAATTGCCTGTATGGTCTCTGAAACAATACAGATTGTCCTCGTGAAGTTGAACATACTGTGGAGAAACAGCTGTTGCTGGTCCCTTCTCTCGGTTTCCTTCCACAGAAGTCAAAAGATGTTTGGCCTAGGAAAGAGCAGCTTGTTCTCTAAGTAGAGCTCTAAACTGTTGACAGGGGCTTTGATTTTTGGGGTTTTTTTAAGAATTGACAGTGTGAAGCTTACAACTTTGTATAATGGCAAGGATAACAAAATGAAGATGATCCTATGGCCAGGCTTGTAGCCATAAAGGCAGTTGGAGCCTCGTTATGACTTCAGTATATTTTCAACAGAGCCAAGATGTTACCCTGGAACTCTTAGCACAAAAATGCTAAAGTATTTAAAATTACTTGATAAATTATCTGAGCTTTTCCCTGGACAATAAATATATACTTAGTAAAAAGCCCAATGTATTTTAACATTATTTACTGGTGTAAAATGACCTCTACATTCATTAATCTTTTTCTAGCACTGTAGTATTATTTGATTTGCAATGCTTAGCAAGTAATTTTTTCTGAAAATTATTTATCATGTTATGTGAACTGTCTGTAGTTTTGTGATGTGAATCTTTGAAGCCTGTTACATATTTAATCACTGTTTTACAGAGTTAAATGCCTCAAGAGTTAATGTATTCTTGTAAATACAAAATTAATTAGAAAGCGTAATGAAGACAGTTAAGAATTATTATTTGAGGCATCAGTAACATGCTTATGTGATATATAGTGCAAGTAGGCATTGTTTAACCTTTTGCAGTATCACACCATTTGAAAAACATATCATTTTCCCCAAGGAATACTTGTATAAAGAAGGAGGGGTTTGGTTTACCAAAGCCTTGTTTTGATTCTACATAGAAAGTTCCCAAATCACATAAAGAATAATATTTATTCGACTTCAGACAAACCAGAAGAAGTAGTAGATACTAGAAGATGTTCTAGGTATGAAAACCAGAAAAATATTTTTAAAAGCAAGGAATTTTTATGCTAGTTCTTTCTAGCAACTGTCAAATAAAGGGTTCTCCGTTCCCTTTCTGCTGGAAAATAAAGGAAAACAAAGCTAGCTAAAAAAAAAAAGATGGACAGACAACAGACATGAACCAACATGCCATGGGAGCCGCGCACCAAACTATTACAGGGCTCTCTGGATCACGCTGCAAACTGAGGAAAGCACAGGTCCAGGCCTCTCTGCCAAGAGAGTGGGCAAGAGATGCTTGGGGATGAGCAGGCAGCAGCAGCCGGGCCAAGGATGTGAGCCAAGAGCCTGGTTGGGCGGGTTTTTTCTTTTAGTGTTCCCTGCAGGAATCACCTGGGCTGCTGATTTGCCTGCAGCCCCCTCATTAGCACACAGCTGTCAGCTAGGGAGTCTTGTCCAGAGATGGGGGAAAAGAGTAAAAACTTTAGAGGAAAAAATTCGGTAAGGATAATAAAGACCATAAATAATCCCACTTTTGTCAAATTGACTACACTTTGGACAAACAATAATTTAGTTGAACAAGTCAATTTTTTCAGGGTCCTGTTCTTAAAATCAAGTGGAAATATGAACTTCATGAAGCACTGGATGGAAGCCCAAACTCACCTGCCTGTGCAAGATCATGACCAAGCTGTTCCCCCACCTGAAATTGTGATGCTGCTAGCAGTCAGTGAGCAGGAAACCTCCACTCCTTCTACTGTGTGGATATGGACAAGGAATTTATGATGGCATATTAAATTCATAAGTAGAAATATGAAGCAATTGCTGCCACACAGCAATTATTGGCCATTCCTGTCTGCCTTGCCAAAGGTGTGGGATGAGACTGAGTTCTATTTAAAGGGATATTTTGTCAGTAAGGAATGACCTGTACAAAGCAACGAGTGCACTGCCTCAAAACACTCACATTTCCCCTTTGAAGAAATAAATCTTTTAGCCTTTCATCTCCTCTACATCATAGACTAAAAAGTCATGATGGGAAGAGTCACCTTATTTAGCTGGTAGAACAATCAAGCTATAAATCCCAGTCAAAAGGACAACAGTAGGCCAGATAGATGAGAGAGTTTACCTGAAGACCTGGCCTGTCTGAGAAACCTTGGTGCTTGCATTCTGCCCTCAGCATCAGCCTTAGGGTGGCAGGCCCTCCCAGGAAGGTAGGAGAACCCTGTAATTTTTTGAGACCTCACTGTTTCATCTGGTAAATTAAGCAGGACCTGGCTGTGAGCCCAAGCAGTGGTACACAATCCTCTAAACTGTTTATCTATTAATACACTTCCTGGCACTGGTTCAGCCCATGCCAGATAGCCTCCCACTAAATGTCCTGGCATGAGATGGAGGATAACAGTGGCCACTATGAATTAAACAACATTTGGAGTGTGGGAAAGAATTGAGCCTGTGTCCAGATGGCAGCACAATGCATGGACGAAAGGTTCTGTCCTGGTTTATTGACAGACAGAGACCCTGTGGTCAGAGCAGGGTGCAGAGGTTCTCCACTGTTACTGTGGCTTCTGATGCCTGCTCAAGGCTGTCCAGACTGTTGGGAACCCCACTCAGGGCAGCTTCCCTGGGCTGAGACTTGGGTTTGGAGCCTTGCCCAATTAAAAGTGTGTTCTTTGCTGTTTGCCTGCAGAAACTCTCTGCCAGTTAAATTACGGGAGGTCATTTCATGGGCTGTCAAGTGCAGCTGGATGAGATTCATGGAAGGCTGAGACTTGCTGCACTTACTGCAACTTTATACCCAAGCCTCAAACATCATCTTGAGAAGCCAAGCTGAGCTCAGACATGGGCTGGTGGCCAGTGAGTTTTTCTGCTCTTTAACACAGACATCTTTAACGAAAAAGGCTGAGAAAGAGCAAGAGTCACTTTGATGTCTTTTCAGTGGTCACTAATCCCTCCTTGTTACAGATGCTGGTTTATGTCAAGTTTTAGCAGTTGGCTCTGTTCAGCCTTCCTGCAGAGGAACAGACTGACCAGTCCCTCTGTGCAGGTGTAGATTTGGCCGACATCTGTTGATGTAACAACACAAAATAGGGCAGGAAGATTATGCCATCTATGAAACAAACACTTCACCATGGAGACATTCTCTTAGGTCTTCTCACTAGTGCTAGTTTAATATAGAAGGTAATCTTCTGAAACACTAATAGTAGAAGTTAGCATAACACCTCACTTATCACCATCTCATTCCTGGCATTAACTTTGTTTATCCAAGCAGTTTGTGCTGCAGGAAAAACAAAATTCTTTCTCTCTGAAGAAATGTATTAAGACCAATATTGTGTTAGCGTTTCCTTTCCAAGTAGTTTTCCATTTACTTTTAGAGCCTATAGTTTACATGGTCAAATCACTGACAGATGCAGATCAAACAAATACAAGTTTCAGAGACTTTTCAAAGTCAGGGGTATTTTTATTTTTTCTTTCAATTAAGATAACCATCTTGCAGATGATTTTTTCAACAAAAGCTCTGTGCCATATAGTGTTATGCCAGGTGAATGTCTGTAGCTTTTGTTTACTTGCATTTAATTTTAGCTTTGTGTTTTTGTGCATCATTTCCCTCTAACTCCCAGAAGTGAGAAGGAAGTAAGCTAAAGGTATCAAGGGTGACCTTCATGTTCACTTCAAAGCAAGTTATAGTTGATTCCTTACTATTTTTATACATTATTAATCATCTCCACTGTTAGGAAGAATGTTTACTAGTAGATACAAAAGTAATCAGTACAATCATTATGATTCACAGCTACTGGATTCATTAGAAAGTGATAAAGAATTGGTGAAGAAAAATATTCACTGGAATTACAGGTTTAAGAGTGGGATAAAAAGTTCAAACCTAAGTATATGTAAAAACCACTTGCACAAACTTTGCAGAGTGCCAGTATGTGCCCTTCTTACCCCTTGGACCAACTGGTGCTCTTTAAATACACCAAGGCCTGTATAACTAAAAGAGGAAGTTTCTGTTCAGGGATTAAACCTCACCTGTTCCAGAAACTAGCTTCTGTTGTATGAATCTAGCCTGACCTCAGCTGAGGTTTTTTCTGGCTTCTCTCTTACCTGCATTTTTTTTTAAGAGTCTATTTCTATACCAGTTCTTAAAGGTCAGTATCAGATTATCCTGCATAAGAAGGAAGGATATAACACTTTGCATCCTTAGGGCAGATATAGCTGAGAGTTTACTTTTGCCTGCAGTCCTGTCCATTCCTCTCCCCCAAAACAAAAACCCACCTAACACAACCTACCACAAATTCAACAACAAGAAAAGAAAACAACCATCAAAACACTCAGACCTTTACACTCATCCAAAACAGTCACCAGTGGCATTTCTCTGTAGAGCATTTCCCCTTACAGAAATCATACAGAACTGATGGAAAGCCAAGAACAAATTGTCTTAAGGACGGATGAATACCAGTGTTTTCGACAATTCCATGATTTAACTTCAGAGTTTGGATTAAATCAGAAGCTGCAGGGCTTAGAGCAGTCCCAATACTTAGCTGTTAATCAGCTGCCATCCGGTTATCCTCCAGACCAGGAGAGCTCCTGTAGTTCTGAAGCCAAACTGTGAGCTAGGGCTCCTGACTAGTTGGTATCGCTCACTTCTGAACAACTCTCTCTTGAACTTGTTGATTTTGCTCTGTGCTAGGTGTTTGAAAGCCTAGCTGGGGACAGCCAGAAAATAGCCACTTTGAGTGTTATGTTGCCACATCCTCGTGCTGGTATAAATGGATGTCTGCACTGCATCAGCAGCAGTGAGTGTCACTGCACCCTGCGGGGACAGGCAGAAACTCCTCCTGCTTTGAGAAGAGGCACCTGCAGAGGGCAAGGAAGGTCTGAAGTCTCTTTGCACCCTTGCTTTGCCTGCCTCTGCCACCAAAGAGGCTGAGACACTTGAAAGAGGGCAGGTACCCAGATTTTGGCTATATTCTCCATCTTCTGACCTCTAGAACGCTTTTAAAGTCTTTTTTTCTTATCTGTTCTATCTTAAATAAGTAATTTGTGTTCCTTCTCCAGATACCCACTTCTTTCTAGCATTTAACTGATCTCTCACTTCTCTGTACCCCAGCCAATGTGCTGTTCTCCTCAAGCCTCAGTTCCTCCAGTATCGATCTGATTCTTCTTTACTCATTTCTTCTCAAATGCTCTTGGGTTTATGATTTCTACCACTAAAAAAGGGAGTAAGTGCTGTTAGGTTATATTTCAAGAAAGAAGAAATTGATGGAAGTAAGATACCGACTTGGCATTGTAATTCAAGGTTGTAGAAACAGGAGCTAACCTGCCTCCTCTGGCAAACAAAAAATACGGACAGTGGGCTTGCAAATGGAATCAGGAAAGTTTACTTGATTTTGAAATACTGAAACAGGTAGATGCAATATTTGCCAGAAAGTGAGAATACAATAGCATCTTCACAGATAAAAAGAGCTTCTCAGCTATTTCCAGAACGCATTCCTGAACAAACAACACCTTGAAGAAGCAGTATATCCTCACCCCTATAAGTTAAAATCATTGGGCTTGAATAGCAGATCCAGGTGAGAATTGCATCTGTCACCAGACACGGCAGTCTGTGACTGTCCTGATCAAACAAGGTCAGAGGAGGACACTGTTTTCTAGTGATATAGCTAAACTACAAGGAATAAAGAAAATCAGAGCCTTGTCATTTTCCAGAATATTGTGTTGAATCACAGCATACAGATCTCCCTCACACATATATACTTATTAAGTATACTAATTTAATATATTTAATTTTTAAATATTTCTAATAATTAATATTATCAATATTTATATTAATCTATTATTATTAAATATATATTAATTTGAATATATATTTACTAAAAAATGACAATATACTTCCATTTAAAAATATCAGAAGAGAATTCACATAAATTGCCTCTAGAATTCAATCAGAAGCTTTAAACTTCAAAAGGCAGTGAAGGCAAAAGATGCTTCCGTAAATTAAACCCTTCTTCACTTGGGACAAGAATGTCTCTTAATTTTCTTCAGCCAATGGAGGCAAGGATGAGAGCCCAGAAATTCACTGAAGGAGGCTTTAAGCACAGGAATTGCCAAGTAGGTACAGACTCACTAGGACACCAGCACAGTGCCTACATCCACTCTCCCACTCTGCTACTGACTGGCCTGAGCTGAATCAACCCAAAATTGGGCCCATTCTGCCCTTTGGAGGGTCAGCAGCCACCCTGACACTCAGGTTTCATCTTCCATCGCTGGGGAAGAGAAACAAGGTTCCCAGAGCCGGGGTCCCCATTTTCCACCCCAGCATCTCTCTCTGGGTGGCTGATGTGCCAAGCCCAGTGTCTCTGACCAGCAGCACCTACGTGAGACCAGCCTGGCCGCAAGAGGGGACATGGTCCTGCCCGGCCAGGGGGAGCACAGCTGTGTCCGGCTCCACTGCCGTGGCACCGTGCGGCAGGACAGCTCCTGCTGCACGGCTCTGCGGCCAGAGCATCCTCCAGATTCCCTGGAGCTGGGTCTGCTGCTGCCCATCCACATCGGGAGGATGAGTAACAGCTGCTCCTCACTGCTCAGAGCTCTGTGGATTTGCCTTTCTGAACTTCGGAGGGAAGCGCTGCCCTAGCAACAGCCGAGTAGTATTAAAGAGGAGACAAGTGACGTGTAGGAAGAGAATTTAGGGCGATGGTGGGGGAGAGATTATTCAGTGTTTTCCATATTTTCATGTAAGAGAATTTAATTTCCTTGAACTTACTGCAGTCAATGACAAGCAGAAGTGTGCACGTGAAATACCTCTGGCTGAGCACCGAAATAAAGCATGACTAGACATACCAAATAACCCATGCAGACTGCAAGAGGTTGTTTAAAAAATAATTACATACTTGTCACCGAAGGAGCTTTTCTATATTTATAATTCTTTTTTCCTCGTAGCCTTGTCTGATGGAATTCAGATAGCATGTGTGCCATTATGTTGAACAACCAATTCTGGAATACCTCAATTCTTTCCTCTCTTTTCCAGGCATTAAAGCAGTAGTTACACTTTTTAATGGGGATTATTTTAGGGACAGTTAAGGCCTATGCTTAGTCACTTCATCATTGACTAAAATACAAACTCTGTTCATATGCCATTAAAGAGATTGAAAACAAATCTTTAAATAAGTACTTAGCTTGCTTTTAAAGTAATGTGGTTTCTTTACCATGATAAAGTGATAAAAATACATATGAGATCATAAAGCTTACAGTAATTTTGTTGCTGAAGAAGTTTTACGGCTATCTACTTGAATTCATTTGGCTTGAAACTTGCCTTGGTCTAGCATTTTTTTGAGTTGAAAACATTCTTGATACAAACAGCATGTCATTGAATATAACTAAGTTTTTCTATACATATGTAAAGTGGACAAAAAGGATTTTCCATAAGTAAGGAAATGCTATATATAGATGAAAAGCTGAAGACTTTCAAGTCACAGACTTCAGTAGGTTTGTTAACGCCATCCCCAGGGAGGCAGAAGGACAAACAATAAAAAAGCAATTTCCTTTACAGGAACATACACATCAGAAGCTCCTAGTAAAGAGAACAGTGATGTGCAGAGTGTAAGTTATTTCTCCTGTTGGTTCACGTTTTTCATTCTACTAATCATCATTTTCTGTTGCCATCGATGGGAGGTGCGCACACATCAGTAGGTAACACTGAGTTTTAAATATTTTTAACAAATGTCACAACCTGAATAAGCCAGAGAAGGTGCAGCCTGCACAGCTCTTGAGATGCACAGTGTGTTATAACAGCTCTGGGGAAGACAGAATGCTACAGGGCATTATTGTGCCATCAGAATGGCAAAGCTAGTGGGGATAGAGCAGCCTGTGCCCTCCAGAGCTGCCCAGGGAGTACCATGGCCATGAAACTGCATCCCCAGGGGGACAGTGCTGCTGCTACTAAGGGGAAAAAACCTGCATGCAGACCTTCTGCAGCTTTTTCTCAGACCTGGAGGGTGGCAGACCTGGATCATGGTAGGAGTTGGACTAGATGCTCTTGCTTGATTTTTGCCTTGTCTCTATTTTTTTTTTTAGCAGAGTCACCACAAGTGTTAATACGAACACAAACACAAAATTGGTATTTAAAGTTACTTATGCTTGGGCTCACAGACACACAGCTTTCATGATGACAAGGGGGAACCAGAAGCTTGTCTACAGCAAATAAAAATCTTGGGACAGTGCTGCCTGAGCCATTGAAGGCAGGGGACTGATTCTGCAGTAGCACAGTTATTTAGGTAGAGCAGACATCACAGCGGAAATGTTAGATGGGTGCACTGAAAGGGTTTAGGAAGGAGACTAGGATGTGCAAGGATGTGTCAGATTTCAACAGATGGAAGGCTGATTTGGGGTTTATGCAATTTAGAGCTGTTCTAACAGAGTACTCAGGGACAGACATGCAGGGTAACAGAGAACAGCAGTATTTAAGAAGCTTTGCCATGTTTTCACATGCTCATTGGGGAAAAAATATCCATATAAGTTTTTTCTTCATAAAAGAACCCCACACACATACAGAAACAAAACCAGAAAAAAACCAAATAAAACCAAAAAACTACAGTGGCAGGAATCCTTTCCTTGTGTGACATCCCGGTTAGGTCTGTGCACTAGGAACACTATTCATATTAAACAAATTTAGTACATTGTAAAAGGCATCTGTAATCTGTGTATCTTTCAAAATACACTTTACAACTTTAGATTTCTGTTAAGTAACACCTTCCTGAATTTGAAAGCAAATAAAACTAAAAATTTAAGGACACTGTAAGGATACTGGCCGATTTCTTTGTGAAGCCTCCCATATGATAACTTTTCAAAATCCGGTGGATAAAGTACTGGGCTGACAGCAGGATCTTAATGACAGCCTTAAGCAAGTTTTTCAGTTGTATCTATTTCTCCTCCCATTCCTGGTCTTCTTTGTCTGTTATTACCTTCACTCTTTTTAGGTGAGGAATGTCTTTCACTTGTGCTGTGAGAACCCTGAGGTGTTTTATGAAAAGCATGTAAATATTAATATCAATGCAGGGCATGGTCCCTCATGGTACTTTTCTAGGTATATTATCAGAGGGCTTCCCTACCAGAGAAAAAATCTGTACTTCTTCAGTTCACACATCATCTTAAATGTGAAAGAAACATATGCATTCAATAAGGACTTTCAGAAGTTTTTCATAAAAAAGACTGCAGTTCCTACACTACTTTATCTTAACCACACTTGACTTTTTGTCACATTAATCAGATGACTAAAATTATTTTTTTCAACAAGCAGTGCTACTGCATATCATGAGACAAAGGAATGTTACAAGCAAAAGTAGAAAATTCATATTTTTAGCAATTGAGCTAAAGAGAGCACACTTATATTTTTCTCCTCCATTTTTCCATTTGTTTCTGATTCCAAGTGTTTACCTTTCTGGCAGGGAATCAAAATAGATCCCTCAGTTTGAAATTATCCTGTGTCACTTTGTTTTGCTTTTCCCTTTAATATGTCCTTACTGAAATGAGGAAAGCCATTCACCCAAAGAGAATTCACCAGGAATTGTTTGGCAGAATTAACCTGCTGATGACTGCTGATATATTCTTTGATACAAGTTTCTGCAGGGTGGGATCAAGTGCAAAAAAAGATCCTGATCAGGTGGTTGGACAGTTCTTGCACATAAAGGAGTTTGTGTGGACTCCACATACATAACCCACCCACACCATAATCTGCTCAAGAGGTGCTTGCTGCCAAGCTCACTTGTGTGCAGGCCAAGGAATATGGACATTTTCCAGTCCTGTCTGTTAAGATTTCCCTGCAGGAAGCTGGCTTCCTAGGGTGTGAATTTGTGCTTTAAAACCATCTGCCCTGCACTGCTTCATCTCAGGCAGTGCCTTAGTGGAAGAAACAATAAATCCTTTTCAAAGGTGACAAGGTCTGGTAACCAGGTGACCCTCAAATTATACAAAGACAGATGAAACCCTGGCCTGAAATACAGCAAACTCCAAAATCAAGTCCAGCCAAAACACATCTTTTCAGTAATAGAGCTCTGACAGTCACCTTGCCTGTAGAAACACAGGTTGAAGACCTCCTAGTAAACAGCTGCAATAGATAATGTTATTTTCATTCTCTCACTTCTCAAGATCACTTTATTTAATCTAGAAATGAAATTGTGGCAAGACAACATTTTCCACACTCACACATACTGGAAGAATGCTGAACCCTGTTAATGCACAGAGGGATCAATGTCTGCTGGAAAGACAACAAGAGACACTCAGCATGTTTGCAGCCAGGAGATTCAGCCTGAAATTAGGACAATCAGAGTTGCAACCACTGAGAAGGAGCTTTGGTTTTTAGGAACAGATCAGACTTATTCTAGCTTGCTAGTTTTAGCTCAGAGAAAGGAATGGATTAGATGATTGAAAGTTTTTTTCCTTCAGCCCCAGGTTTCTATGGCACTGAAACAATACACAGCAGATCAAAGCTTAGCTTGGTGAGGTACACAACCTTTTTTTACACCAAACCTGACTCTTTTTCCATGTGAGCAGACAGACCAACCTTCCCAAAAACTCAGTCCTTAATTCCATCTCATTCTAACACCGGTAGTCTTTTAGATAAAGCCTCCAATGGAGGGTATAATTCCTTTAGTTAATACCTGTGTACATTGCCCCATCCTAACTTCAGCCAAACAGCTGCACCTCATTCATTGATCAGTTACCTAATCAGACATTGCAGGGGATATTTAACACAAACATTGCTTTCCAAGGTATAAACGCAGACAGTTCAGTTGCAGAGACTCATAAAGACAGCTGAAAAAAATTTTAAAAACCATATTGAGTGTTCTTATCTTCCAACCTGCAGCAAGCCGAAAAACCAAAGATTGCATTAAGCCACAGTATCAGGTGCACCACTTGAATGTATCCCATGCTGTCAGATCACTTTAACAGTCCATTCTCATCTCCCCAGATTCACCTCAGATTGATTCTTCCCAGCATCACCTCTGCTACTGCTGACCCTTAATTGCTGCAGCAGGCACTGCCCTCTAGACTGGGTTGGCCTCACCTGTCTGGAGGCCAATGTTCCTCCAAGAGCAGGTGCAGCCACCTTCTGTGCCAGCTGGCTTTGGAAGCAGAAAAAGAGCCAGTTCAAATCATCAGCAGATTGTACCTGGTGGTCTGTCAATGATATTTATAATTCCATGCCCTATAGCCACTCTTGACACCTCATGGCAAACTTCCCCTCTTAATTAACAGTGGAATGCATCACCCATAGGTAGCTGTAGATGCAACTTGACTAATGCCTACTAGAAACACTTTGTGGGTGTAAGTTACACCAGGAAAAAAAAAGAAGGTGGATTTTAATTAAAAATATACCATCTACTCCAAGCCTACATACTGATTATACATTGATTTACAGCTCAGCAGTGCAGTGAGGCCAGGAGACAAATTAATACCAAGTGTAGGTGCTGAGGAGCAGACACACTTTCTGTCAGACCGGACAATGTAACTTTATACACAAAACATCTGGGGTTTTTATTTTAATCTTGTTATAACAAAGCTATATATAGCAGGAAAAAAGAGTCTTACTAAAGTAGAACTGTTCCTGAAGTGACCTAAGATAGACTAAACAGACCATCTGTCTTAGGAAACTGATTTTTAACAAGAAATAAAAAGGAATGCTGGAACCTATGAGTTATAGTTAGCCTTAGTCCTTTTTTCAATGTGCTCTAACTTTCCCCTGGAAAATGTAAACAGACTGAAAGGGGGGGAAAAAAATGGTTTTCTAAAGTTTTATTGCCTAGAGGGAAGACAAGGGGGAAAGTAGTTTTTCCTCTCAGGGAGGGAGCTACAGCTCTCTGAGCTGCACAAGAAAAGCACATCAGAGCAAAATTACTGAAGTGCAATGCACGAACAAGACTACTATAACAAAGTGATTGGCATCATGTTCAGCTATGCTGCTGCCAGAAATAAACTTATCAAGCCTTGATGATATTCATTTGAATATTAAAGGAGATACACATTCATTGCTCTTTTAAATGAAAATAAAATACCTCAACAGAAAGCAGCTAAAATTATAATAGAACAGTATTCCCATGGACCATGTAATCTTGCACTACAAAAAAAATAGCCTTTCTGTGAACTCCTCTAGAGCATGGAGAATGTACTTATTTATACTGATTAATCCAATAGTTTCCTCTCTTTGTTTCAGACTGCTAATGAATATCTCTGCTTTAAAAAAAGCAACAAACCAACCACCAAAAACAAAAAGCCAAAACCAAACACATCAAAAAAGAAAACAACACAACCTAAGCAAAAGTCCAAAGATTGCCAAACTAAAAGACAGAGAGTGAAGAGGTGTCCTTTAAACCCATAGTCAGACAGGCTGGTGGAGGTGGTGCCACACAAAGTGCCAATGGAATTCACCCCTTGGATCTTGCAGAACTTTACCAAATGCCCTGCCAGACACCACTATGAAAGTATGAGTAAGGAACTGTAACATCAGGTTTTTATGTTTAGCTTCTCTCAGCAAAAACAATCAAAAACTTCTACAAGTAGTTGAATCCATTCTCAGTTCCATGAGATAATGGAACAAAACTACAGCAACGGTAGGTTCTACCTGTATCTGCTGCCAGAGCAGCAGAGGGACCCCAAACCCCTGCCCAGGCCCATGGCACTGTGACAAAGGCACCGCCCTCACAGAGATTTCACCTGCAGGCCACAAGTGCTCTTGGACAGAACAGTCCCCAAGTGGGACCAGGGCTTCTTCCAGCCCAGCACACAATGTCCCACAGCAGCAAAACCCCAGACAACAACTGAGTACATTGTGGTGGCAGCAAAGCAATTTCTCACAACAAACAGCCCCAAGCAGGAATACCAAGAGCCAGCAGCACCCAGGAGCTGCACACTCACCCTGCAAGTCATGAGTCCCATGTTGCAGCCTTCCACAACCACCTTCTCCTCCAGCCTTCCCTGCAGAAGTAACCCCAACTCTGTCTCTCCCACATTGCAAGCCCCAGGTGCAGCTGGTCAGTGCAGCCCTGGCTCTGCTGCTGAGGAGCACCTGGTGCCTTGGAGGCAGCTCCAGCCTGCTTGGGCCAGGCTCTATCCTAGGAAGGTGCCACTCCAGAAGGGCTGGCAGATGCCCACGTTGTCTCCTGGCACCCCTGTTGTGCCCTTGGTGCCAGGTGAATTTGCCCTCACAGGCTGCAGCACTGCCTGGCACAGTGCTGGTGCAGATGCTGAAGTTTTGCATCCTCTAGGGGTTGTGACCCCCAGGTGTCCCATGAGACCCCCAGTAGTTACATGAAGCTCCTTCCCTTCCAGCTGGAGCTTTCCCAGCTCCCAGGGGCTGGGAGAAGCAGTGTTACCATGTGTGTCTCCCCTGACTGCACGTTCTGTGTGCCTCAGACCTATAATCCAAAATGTGGCTACCTGGCTCATCTGATTTTGAGCCATCAACTTTTGTCCACATTTTGGTACTCCAGAGTCTGTTTTTTTGGTTTTCTACTTCAGTCGTTCCTGTGTTCAAAAGCAGAATATAAATAGGATCACAGAAACCAATCTTCCATTTCTTCCAGAATAAAAATTAAATCTGCACTATTGACACCATCATACGCAAGTAGCAATCACAGAGTAGAACTACAGAGCAAGTCATAAAGAGAATCATCAAATATTAAAAGAATTTGATTTTTAATTGGACTTTCAGTGGTCAGACTTTTTTTAATTCTGTCAATATTTTTGAAAAGCATTGGCAGAATTGTCTTGCAGTATAAATTTGGTTAATACATAAAATAAGTATCCTCAGATCAGAGTAAGGCAATTTAAATGCTAAAAATACCTTATTAGGATTATGAGAAAAAGCAGTTTTCTACTAAAAAAATAGATTTTTGTTTATTGTGTAACACTGAAGCAAGGCCTAACCTTGCAGCTTTAGTTTGGTAGAACTCCCATCAAGTGAGGAAATAGTACTAGACATAAGTCATCCTGTGGGAAGAATGCAGGAAATATTTTTCTAATTAAGCCTTACAAGTTTTTTTGGAGTAGCTAGCAGGTATCATCAGCTTTGGGGAAGTTAAATGCTTAAGTGTCATCATGGACTGTGAAAATCACACTGTCAAGAGCCTGCAAGGGACTTAGCACTGAAGTAGAGAAATTTAAAATTAATTTACTGTCCCACTCATAGGTTAGTCTAGGTGGAAGTTCTCAAGCTGGAAATGATGTTATTTGGGTCTCTGTCTCACATCCTTTACCGTATCTTTCATGGTTGCTAAGAAACAGCAGCATTTCAGCAGAGTAATCATTCGTACTTCAGTCTAAATTGTGGTTAATTAGCTGATGTGTGAAGTGGGATCCCTACCAGGAGAAGAAAGAGATACCATTTATGTTTAAAACCAACACAACTGACAAGCTGAGGATTCGTTCTCAATCAAAATGTTCAAATGGTAAAAAGCTTTGAAAAGTTTACATTTCCTGGAGTGGTTTGTAATACATGGGTAGAATAAAGGAATCATGATTAGCTGTGTCCCAAAATCTGTCCTTTCACAGGCCTTAATGAAAATTCTCAGCTTGAGTGTGAAATCCGATGGGTACAAAACCAAAGATGATGTGATTGGATAAATTAAAACAAAAGGAATTTGTTTTCTGACATGGATAACATATACAGCAGGACAAGGTTTGCAGCTTAGGGGAAGGTGGGAAGTAAAAGATGGTACTGAGATTTTTTTAGAATTGAAGGTATAATTTTATGTGGAAATTATTTGTGACTAAAAATTTTTAGGACACAGAAAAATAGCTGATTATCCTTGTCTTCTGTATTTCTCATTTACCCAAACAAGGGCAAACATCGTGGTCTTGAGCAGAAATAAGTCTTGGCTGTGTCATTTGCCAAGGAATTTTCTAATTAGTGCCTTTGTTGCACATAGCTGTAGTCAGACAATCTTGTCATTTGATTTCCAAACAGGAGTGAAATTTTGTTATTTTGTTAGGAAAGAACAATGAACAAGTGCCTGATACTTGAAACTCAGGGGAGAGCTGTCATTCTCTTTCTAGCAAATTTGAGGTATCAGTGATACCATTTTATAACTAAGTCAAGTAAGACTATTTTAAATACCTCAGAAACTGATTGCTGTGAAAGCATTTTTTTTCTTTGTACAATTTTAGATAATACACAATTTTCTTAAGTGCTGCTTGGAGAGGAAAATTATATTTTGCTTCAGTGTCTTCCTATTTCTTTTCCAAATATGGATGTTATGGAGAGACATTTCTAAGTGCAATGAACTTCTCAGTTCTTACTGAGCAGAGACTCTGACAGACTATCTAGGTGCTGTTAGCATTAATAACCATCTCAATCTATGCTCTGTTAGACAGCCTTCATTTTAGTAGTTATTTTTAAGAGCCAAAATGCTCTGTGTGTTGGTTTGTTAAGCAGGATATACACTGCAAACAAAAAGATACTTGTGTTCATTATGTTTTGAGAGCTTTCAGATTACAAAAAATACCAAAAAATAGAAAATATGTTTTAGATATTTATATGTCTATTTTTGTGTGTGTTTCTATTTCCAGACTAGGATTCAGAAGTTATTACTCTGATTGTCTCTAAAGCTTCTGTTTTCTTTCCCCTTCCTGATGGTAAAAAGATTCATACATCTTGTAAGAAATCAACGTTTATTTCATTTTCCTACTGATTGGGATGTCAGAGGGCTTTTAGGATGCATTGTAAATTAATAGTTTGAGTGAGGCCACATTGGCTATGCCTCAGAGGAGAAGCTATGGTAATTTTTTGGAGCAGCCCAGTGCTATTTTGGATATGTGCTGAACAACCAGCTGTTGTCACTGGGGTAGAAAGAGGTTAAAGCAGGGGTGGATGCAGCCTGACCCGGGAGAGGAGGATACACTGTGCAGGCAGGAGTGTATAATGAAATGAATGAATTGAGCAGAACTGGGGGTGGAAGTGGGATAAAACTTCCTTTTCTCCCACTCCTTCATCTGTTGATCCCAGCTCAGACTGTGAAATTCATATGGGTAAAAAGATACACATGAGATACACTTCAATAAGGACCTAAAGAATGTATATTGCTAGGGGCTTGTGTTTGTCTTCAGCAATTTAAAGACCTCTTCAGGGATCCTTTTTCTGTCCTGTTGCCCTCAGATAATATGGTATTGAGAAAATCTTCAATTCTAACAGTGAAAGATTGTCTGTGGTGGACCACAGCTGGTAAGAGATTCACAGAAGCTTGCTGGTTGTGAGAATACAGTTTTTAGAAGCACAGGGGACATTCCACAGAAATCTGTTTAATGCCATTGTGTTTGAAGCACATAAGTAAGTACTTTAGTGTTTTTTTACTCTTTGAATGTCATTGTGAAAATGTAGTGAGATGTGTAACGCAATGGGATGGTGAGTTTTGTTGCTGATTCCCAAATCTAATGCATCGTTTGATTTTAAGGGATGTTAATTGAAGGACTGACAGCCCTACCTGGGCCTAGCAGAGTGGCTTTACATTTTTTTACTGGGACTAGTCTGTGAGTAAAAGTAGCCACAAGTTGGAGTAGCTCAACTTCAGCAAGGACAAACTCATCCACAGTCTTGTGAGGGCTCTTTGGCTGATGCCTCTCAGACCATCTCCCTTCTGGCTTGCTCCTCAGGACTGCATTCCCCTGGAGTCCCTGGTGTTCTGGCTGTGCAGTGTAAAAGAAAAGCACGGATATTCTGCACATGGTCAGGAATCCTGCCCAGGGCACATCACTCACTACCTGAATTCTGTCAGCAGAAGACATTCTCAGCAAGAACTGCTATTGTGGGGGTCTCCCACACAGAGATGGCTGCAGCATTGGTATAGGTGGTACTTCTGTGGCCAGAAAACTTGGGGTCCTGAAAGCAGCCCAAAGAAATCTTTATTGAAAACAGCAGGCAGGTCTGTAAGTGCCCATCCCGTAACGATGGGCAGCGTGGCAGGGCACTTCCCCTCTTGGGAAGGAGAGTGTGTCAAGCCCTGCTCTACCTGCAGGGTTGCTGCACATTGTTTCTGGGATCAGCTCTCGCAGAGGCTGGTGGAGATGCAGACATGTGACAAACGGATTTGGCTTCCCAAATCCTCTGGCTGAAGCCCCTGTATGGTATGGGCAGCAATAGCCACTGTTGCAGCATCTGAATTGTCACAGCAGAAAGGGAGGAGCTGGCAGGACCTACAGACCCTGGGCAAGGACTGCATTCCTGCATTCCCAGTGGCAGGCTCTGGCAGATCTCTGTGCTCCAGTGTTTCAGCTTTCAAAGGAAGCTTTTGGAAAAAAGCAATGGAACAGCCACTCAGTTTCCACTTGACAGAAAGCAGCAGTTCAGCCCCACTAACTGTAGATTCTTTTTAGAGAACAACCCTAGAAATGAATCAGTAAAAGGCACAGCAAAAATAGGCTGCTGTTTCAACTGGCAACTGTGGAATGCACTTGTGTTGGGCTATTTCTGTCTTCCTTGTAGAAGAATAATTTCCATCATTTTAAATCATTTTTCCAAGTTACACAAGCTGGTTTAATTTTCCAGCACTAATCAAGGAGTAACCTTTATTTAAATCTTGCAAACCATCATGGATGAGTAGATGAACCTGTAACAGAGCTAAATAAATATACACAAATGAATTTATCTACTCCAGAGCGCTAAAAAAAAGAAACAATTCTGATTAGATCTTCGAGTGGCAAACTTCCAGTCCCAGCAATAAAGGCAGGCCCTATGTACTCTGGAGCTGACATATTTCTTCAGCATAGAACAAAGTGAACTCTGCAGCAACGATGACTATAGCCAGCTATGGAAAGGAGTAAGCACTCCCAAGGAATAAGCACTCAGTAGTCTACTGCAGTGTTTTCAGTGTTCTATTTAATTCTGAAGATTATGTAACTATTTTTCAGTCCAGTGTGCTTTCAGTGAATTTAGGCTTATAAAGACTTGATGAGGTTTTCATAATTACATTTCTCTCTCTCTCTCGGAAAAGTTCATGGGCTGCTGGGGTCTGGGGATATCCTCTAGGTCTACGGTCTAGGACTCAGCCTAGATATAAAAATGTAACTTTTATTAATATGCTTCATCCAGGAAATAAACCTCTGGAGAATTGTGGAATTTTTTTCTCTATCAAGAGCTGGTACCAGTGCGATAGCACATGTGAGTAGTGGTGCATGACCTCCCTGTAAACATCTGAGCTTCATCCAATACAAGGAGGAAAGGGAATACTTTAAGGCTTAATGATTTTTTTTTTCCAGCTTTTTTTTAAATTAATTTGTTCTTTATTTCCCTGCTAATAAATTAGACATAGTGGACTTTGATCTGTCTCTTTGTATAACCTGAACTGCACAGACACAGCCATGGAAGTCAATGCTTTCAGCTCTGCACTCCTTCCTCAGGTTTTTTAACACAGTTGTTATCAAAGATTGAACATTACAAATATAAATAAGCTACCAGAAGTTATAAGCTTTGAAGCTTTGTATAACAACTGGCTCTAAATAAAAGCAAGGACTGAAGCAGCAGCAGCAGCACTTATATGGACAAGAAAGACACCTTTCATGTAGTGAGTACCTACAGAGACTCCTACTGCTCACCAGCACATGAAAGGAGACCAAAGACAGACGTGTGAGACTTCACTTGCATGAGGTTAATACATTGTCTCTTTGAATCGTGAAAAAACAGAAGCAAGAACACAGGACACTGGGAAGTTAAAAAAAAACAACAGCAACTCAGCCTGATTTAATTGGAAAGCATCACTTGGCTGGCTTCTTTAGTAATTATTGGAAGCCATCCCAACTCTTCATACATTTAGAAGTGATACAATTCAACTCGTAAATAATTTTTTAACACGCAACAGTGCTCCCAAAGTATGTGATTTAACCCTTCAATGCATATGAGAAATAGGGTTGTTCCTTTCATGCTTCATACCTTCAGAACATTTTATGACAATAATTTTTCTGTTGTGTATTTTAGAAGTAGGATATCACAATAAATGCATTTACTGTCCTATGAAGTGACAAAGGCTTTGGACAGTAGGTAACAATAACAACTGAAACAATAATAACGTGCTGAAACAATTAGTATTACCAGTCCTATGGTGTCACAGAGATGAAATTATCATTAGGGAGATCTACATAAGTGTATGCAAGATTAGATTTGATTAAAAGGCAGTCTTTGCACTGCAAAATCTAGTGGTGCTGTGTTGTCACGGAGAATGAAAAATCTCCTGAAAAAAAGATGTATATGTGTAACATATCTCTGCATAAATATATATATATATATACATATATACACACATTTGTTGGGGTTTTTTATTTGTTTTGATGGTTTTGTTTGGGATTTTTTTCAAGAACACCAAGTCTATATGACCAGGGTCAGTATGAGCTCTGTTAGTCTGATGAGAAGCACTGGGCTAAATTCCCTATTGCATGGGGGAACAATTCACTTTTTCAGTCAAAATTGGTGCAGCAAAGCTAACTCAAATGGCAGACTCAAGAAGAAAGGGCTGAAAGCCTGGGAGATTGACAGGAAATCACTAGGAATTTTGGAAAAAATACATGCACTTCCATCAGTATTTCAGCCAGCCAACATTTTCTGACAAAATAGCTTAAATTTTCAAGCTTACATGAATGCTACAGACAGCCCAAAACTTGTGATTTTCCCTGTTCTCAACTGCATAAGTAGATAAAGCTATAGGATTTGTCCAGTCTTAAGTCTCATTAGGTGCAGAGTGGTTATTTTTCTTCAGTCAACCTATGAAAAATAAATCTGGTGAGGGGAGTGCTCCCTCACTGGGTGTAGAACTGGGCCAGTTTGCCAGCACAGGTGGAACTGTACTGGTGTGCCCCAGAGGATTTAGCTTATTTTAAAGAAAAGCAAACTGCTTCAGAGGCTGATTCTGTGCCTTGGGACAGAGGATATAGGAAAGACCACAAATTATTTTTGATTCAGAGGTTATGTTTTTCTATGACTTCAGTGCAAATTTCAGCCATGCTCTGACTCATCTTTGGGATATTATTCAATATAGCTATTAAACATTAGATTGCATGAACAGGGTCACCTTAGAACTGGCAAAAATTTAGGACATATTTGGAAAGATATGAGGAAGGGGGGAAATCAATACCTTTAAATTCAATTTCCCAGTAAGGTCTGCTCATTTAACTCAGAACATACCCTATAAAATGGCAAAGCTATTTACATTAGTAAGTTTAAGCAGCGCTTGGCTGGGAAATCTCTGGCTGTTAAAGAAGCGTGTTTTCATTAGTTTCAACTGGCTTTGGGTTTAAAAAAAGTAACAAATAGTGCTGAGAATCAGCAAGGTGCCAAGGCTGGCAACAGGGAGTCCCCTGAGCCTGCAGCCATTCTAATCAGGGTACTGCTGAAAAGCACTGTTCTGAGAGCTGTTCTCTGGCAGAGGAGAATGAAATGTCTTTTCATTCACTCCTTCCCACTTCACTGGGTTAGTCAGGACTAAGTGAGGAGAAAAGGCTTCTTGAGGCAGCTGTTCAAAGGATAAGGATTTTGTATTTTTACATGGGGGTGGCTTTGCTGGTGTTACCAACCCCTCACAGTCTGTGATAGGACCCCAAAAGGGTTACCTTGTGCCACTTCATTTCTGCACATCTGGATTAGGGAAAGGAGACCCAGCAGCTTTACTCTCTGGAACTTGTTCATGAGTGCTGCAGTGGGACCTTGCAAAGTTCATGAGAGTGCTGCAATGGGACCTTGCAAACTCTGCAAGGTATCAGGGCAAACTTTCTTCATGGAATCTTTTAAAGGTCCCATGTGAACCTTTGAAGATGAAAATCTGGTTTCCTTGCACAACAAAGAAAGGGGAAGACTGCACAAGCAGGACTGGAAGAACAGAATGAGATTACAGTTGCCCATATTTAACCAAAATACATTAACTAGCCTACATGATAAAAATGACAGCCAAGAAATGACATAGAGCTAAGAGTCTCAGAGATCTTAAAAATCATTAGAGTTTGGTGGAATTGGCCTATAATAGTTCAAAACTCTGGGGTATTTAAAGCATCCACTGCATACATTTCTCCATTCCTATCTCTGAAGCTCTTTATTTTATTTACTGCTTTACTGACCTATGTCTGTGGTCTCTTCACTTCTGAAGCAAAGACAATGCCATTAAAAGTCGCTCCTAAATCTAGCCATTGACATAAATAATTTATATCCCCATATTCCAGATTATTTCTGTTATTTTGTGGTGAGAAAAGGAGGAATAAGGCAAGAGCAGATACAGTAAGAAGTTATCATAGTGCAAAATAAACATAACTAAAAGAACTCAGAAAGTAGTCCTTCTCTTCATTTGCTGATTCAGTCCCATGAGGAAGATGAGAGCCTGAGACTGTTAAAATTTACTGTTTAAATTCAGAACATTAATTCAGACTGGAGCCACTGTGCAGTGCAGGGTAATGCTCTGATGGCTGTGGGAAATGAGAACGATAACACCAAACACCGTGTACAAAAACACATCCTGAGAAAGGTGGTGAAATGCCCACAGAAATATACAATGGTTGATTGGGATACATCCCCTTTAAATAGTGAGTTCCCTCTAAAAGAATTAGGAAAGAGGACCTGGTGGAGCTGAAGTCAGTTTTGGATGAGAAATGGTTGGAGTCAAACCTAATTACATCATGGAAAAAGAAAGCTCTGTGTCATCATACATGACACCATAATTTTACCTGGCCAGTTTAGGCCATTATCAGTGATCTCAGTAGAGACTTTCTTTCATGAAATTCTGAATATAGCAAAATAATTCTTATCTATTCAAAAGGAATTACAATGGAGACCTAAATCTTGTTCATACGCAACCTTTGGGATCTCCAGCTATTTCAGAGGCAAATCCCCATACAGCAAATGCTCCTCCACAAGGCAGTAATTTCTTCACCTTCATGAAGAAAAAAAGGCAAGTATTTTCCTTAAACAGTTTGTTTTCCGTAGCTTATCTAAGCAGATAACTTTTTCTTACCACAGCATCTTGGCCGTATATGTCAATTTTTGTAAATTTCTCTTTGGAAAGAAAATGAAGGAGAAAAGCTCCCTCCAAGTGCATATAGTTTCATTGACTGTAAAATAAAAGAACTTTTATGGGTAAATGTAAAAAAAGAAAGCAATTAAATTATATTAGAAGAAGCCATTACAGGAATGCTCAAACTAAGACATCCAAGTGTACACTTTTAGAATATTGAAGTATGCTACATTCTTTTTATAGTGTTGGACCGGTTTTATTCTGGAATAAAGCAGATTGCTGTACAATTGTCAAGCACCTCTAGAATTTTACAAAGCATACCCATCAGATTGTTAAGGAGATTCATCAGGTTTCATTTTCCCAGTCTACAAAGCAGTATTGTTATTATAACCATCTTGATTAAGAAACTCAGAGCTGCCCTGAATAAATCGTGACATATCATCACATTTATAGACTTGTGTTCAGAGCATTAATGGTCTCTCTTAACCAAAAGTCTCTGGATTCAAATCTCTCTTCAGCTGCTGTCTTAGGATGGATCCTCTGTGTGAGTTCCAAGAAGAAAATGCATCAGCCAGCCACGAGCATCAACATGGGACCAGAACACACACAGTGACAGCTGACTTTCTTATTTTTACCCCTCTCTTTCCATTTGTCAGAAATCTTGCCAATCTCCAACATGCTGCTTGGATTTATAGGCTATCTCTCACTAGATAAGAGACAGACTTCTGCTATCTGGAGTTTTATTTCTTTGATAGAAGCTTTCCACAAGCAATTTTGGTGTATATTAAAGTCAAATAAGCGCCCACTGAAGCAACATTACGCTACCACCACTGGGCTGCACTTAGTGAGAGCTCACACAGTGGGGAGTGAGTCTGAGAGGCTCACTGGGGAGCCCATTTGCTGTAAGAAAATGCAGTTTTATCACAGACATATTTTTATTGGTTGTTAAGCAAGCCAAAAGGGTAAAGCTTCTGCATGAGCTTTCTCTGTAAGCATGAGGGTATTTGATATTTGGGCAGAAAATATTGCAGAGTGGTAAGTGGCGAAGCAGCTTCTGGCTTTCTGCTTAGAGAAAGGACAGACAGCTGACTGATGGGGAGGTGCTGCTCCTGGAACAAACCTTGAGAGACCTGTGGGCAGGGAGGGAGCAGCACTGCCAGAAGCTGAGGAATTGCAGATGAGCAGAGGCAGGCCTGAAGAGCTCCGTGCCAAGGGGATCTCAGCAACAGCATCAGGCCCAGGGAGGGAGAACAGATTGCTGCAAAAGAAACTATTTGAATAGACTTGGGTGGGGAAAAGGGGGAAAAAACTAAAAATGAAAAGCAGGCCAGCTCTCTTTGGCAGCCAACCCAGCTCACTAAGGTGAGGCCCACTGGGTTAAATTGCTGCTCAGTTATTTGCCAAGGGAAGCTTCAGCTATACTGAAGTGTAGGGCTTAGCAGCATGAGATTAGCATTGGTTAAAAGGAAATAAGAATAAACAAAAGGGCTCCTCTTCCAGACCTTTCCTGTTGAATATTTAATGTGCGATGTCTCTATGCAGAGGACTGCAAACATTCTCTCTTTTGGTTTAAAGCATCCTGGGAAACTTCATTAAATTAATAATGACTGTTAGTAAAAGTTAAACAATTATTTTAAAGTATAGTTCAGCTTGATGATGGAGTTTATTGAAGTGTTCCTGCCAGCAGTTTATTCCCTATGAGCAATACCTATATTCAGAGCACAAACACTGGATTATCACTCTCTAGGCTTTCTGGTGCAAACCCATAGGAGTCTCAAGATTATTTTGATTTGTGAAATAATAGTAATGAATAACACGTATACATTCCTTTTTAAGGCTCCTTTTAAAAGCATAGAAATGTCTCATTTGATCAAAGGCTCTCTGCTTCGTGCTCATTCTTTGTGTTCTTAGATGTGGCTGTCCCTGGTTATGCTATGGCAATGGCAGGAGCACCAGCAGGAGCTACAGACAGACCTCGTTGCAGGAAAATCTGAACCCTACAAAAGCAGGATCATGGGAATTTTATTTCCCTAGACAAGTGTGTGATAGGGGTTGTTAGAGCCCCTCACTGAAGGGAATTGGACCAGTTATGAGAACTGGGCTCCAAGCAATCTGGCCCATCCCTGCCTGACAAAGTCCTCTCTGGAGATTTCCCAATTTCTGCTGCAGTACGTGCCAGAACTGCTCAAACCCCTCTCCATGAAAGGAATTAATGCTTTTCTTCGTTGTATAAAAAGTTGAATGGGAAACATAAGATCAGACAAAACCCAGTTTTTTCCTACAAGACTGATGAGAGTGGAGCAAGAAGTGGATTTTGTCACATTTCTTCAGGCAGAAAGAGCCTTGAAGCCAGTGTCCTCAGGCAGGACTATGCAAGATTAGTTCTCTAGGAAGGAAGGATTTACCAAGTCCTACCAGGCAGCAAGAGGAAATAAGCAGTATTTTCCCTCAGGTTGCTGCTGGTCCATCTGAAAAAGTTCCACTTTCAGTGTGTTCAGGGTGCTCAGTCTTTGAAAGCCATGTCAATTCCAGAGAGATAACATGGATCTAAACTCACGTTTGGAAGCTTCCTAGGTCAGCCTTGAGAAGCTGCCTATGCTTAGAATGGCTCCAGAAGGAGAAGTGACAGGCCAGTGTCTCTGCTTCTCCAGCAGGTACCACAGACACCCTGAAAATTCATGCTGAAGATCAAGAAAGGGCTGCAATGACCCAAGTGCCTTCAGCAGTGTCAGCTGTTTGGGTGGGATGAGTTTGTGTTGATGAGCACAGCGTTCCCTCAGAGCCCTGGGACTGTCTGTTATTCCATTAGCAGAGCCAAAGGCAGCAGCTCTGCTGGCAGCTGGAGCAGCAAGATGATAACAGCGTGTGGGCTGTGCTGCACTTCTTTCTCTCAGTATCAGGCTGGGCCAGATTCAGTTCTCGTGGAGCCTCTCTCCAGAGACCGATGTTACTGCTGCATTCAGAGGTTACATTTTGCATCCCCAGCTGGATGCTCTCGGTACACGTGTAGGCATCATCACAAATCAGCTCTGTGCGTATGTACTCAGAGATTTCACAGAATTGAAACCATGAGGGATGGCACATTCTGTTTATCTGTGTGTGTTGTTAAGGCTTGTCCTGTCAGGCTTTTACAGAAAAGCATAATACAAAGGCAGAGATTTTTGGTTTTTTCCCAATGCACATTCTATCCTGACTCCTTGGAGCTGCAGTGTTATATAATGAGGATACATGTGCATACATATAAATATATATAAACCCCCACACAACACATTGCTGTTACTCACATGCCTCAGAATAATGAAACAGACCTTCTAAGAACTGTCTTGACCATTTCAGTACTTTTCCAGCATCTTTTCCATTTCTGCTTTCCTGAAATAAAGAGTTGTACTCTGAGTGAACTTGAGCACCATGGGTGGTTGCAGCCACTGCTGTTACAGCATTATTACAGACTGATGACAGGGAAAGCATCCCTGTTATCAGTATTCCCCTCCTGGCATGATGTGCTCTGCAGTATGTACACACACAACAAACAAGGTAAAAGTGCAAAACCAGATTATCTCCATTAGTGTTTATCCTCTGCAGGAGCTCTGACTGTCAGGTGTTATTTATGCTGCGTGGGTCAGTTACCTCGCTGTGAAGATACTGATACCTTGCTTAGCAGTTTAGTTTCAACCCATAACAAGGAAACCATCATCAGTAGTTGTGTTTGTCCTCCTTTTTTATTCTCAGTATAAATTCAGGATTTTTTCATTCATTAGTGTAAGACTCTAAGACACTGTAAGTTTTGGCAGATAGTATTAATGCAGGTTTTGAACCAAGGAAGAACAGAATTGACCTGCAATTCTACCTTCCCAGGTTTTCTGTCCTTCCAAAGGAAATAATCTTCCACTTGTACTGTAAGGCTCAGCTCACATTAGCCTAGATTAAGCTTTCCTCAGTGGTCATTCCTTATGGCAGGGTTGCAGAGGACAAGTATGGAGCAGGTGGTCTGGTTCATGTGAAATAGATAGATAGATAGATAGATAGATAGATAGATAGATAGACAGACAGATTAACCTCTGTCTTTTTTTTCCACGTGGATGGAATTCATCACATATTCATTCCTTGTGCTTTGTGCATCTTGATCAGATGCTTGACCTGACACTGTAGACAAACAGTGCAGAGCAGATCACCCAAAGGATACACTAAAGTCCAAATCAGACTTCATTTTAAAGGAAAACAAAGTTAGAGATCACATCTGAGGCATGAGGCAACGTGTTCCTACCAATAAATCCTCAATCAGATGCACAAAAACTTGTAAGAGATGGAGAGTGTGATGAATCCCAGCTGCATTGACCGGCTTTAATTTTTCCCTTGGTCAAGAGTTTTCCATTCAGAATCTGGAGAATCTGGGTTGGCGTTCTCCCCAGCAATTAATCCTTCTCTAGGGACAGGGGGAAGAAGGAAAAAAAAAAAAAAAAAAAGGAAAATAAAGTTACTCAAGGATTTTACACAGCCTAATGTTCTGCAACTGTAAAAATGTCTTTCCTTTTCTTTTGAATAACCAGGGAAACAGTAAAGCATTGTTCAAAACAATAAGTAAATGGAGACTTCTAGTTTTGTTGTCCTCTTTGGGGAACAACACTAAACAGCAAACTCTTCCTCTAAGTATTCACATCTTCTGTCTTTTCAGTTTCAGCTTTAATGTTGTTAACAAATACTTTTCTAGCACTTTCAGACAGAAAACGAGGCATTGGTTTCACCCTGCATCGAGGATATTGAGATGTTGAAGCCAGATTTTCTTGTAAAGGTATTCAGAGCTCCAGTGCTCATTTGTGGGCAGCTGTTTCAGTACAGCACAGGCTTAATCTCCTCTCTGTTGAAGAAGGGGAAAAAGACCTAAACTACAAGAAAAAGGAATTTACTTATTTGCCTGTCGGCAAGGAGAAGTCAATGACATTTAAAAATAAATTTTCTCTTTTAAACTTGTAACACCACTAGTTCATTTATAACTATCCCATTGAACTAACTCACTGTAGACAGATTCTACAATATCACTCCTGGTGGTTATAATCAAACAGCAAGCAAGGTATGTTTCAGCAAGGCCACAATGGGATTGTCTGATAGAAGTATGTAAGGAAATGGTTAAAAAAACCCACAAAAACTTCAAATGAGTTAAAAGAAGCCAGAGCATTATTCAGAAACTGATATTATCAGCAGCTCTTCCTCAGAAAGGAAGGGTACCCTTAGGTCTTTTATGAACTTGCACAAGCTGCATTTCCATCTGGTATTGTGCTGGGCTCATAAAGCTGCAGCACAATCAACAACTAATTGGGCTGGATGGAACAAAACTGCTTTGAGCAGCAGCAGAAACTTCCCTGCCACGTTGGAGCTCAGATCTGCACCTGAAACCTGCTGTAAGTGCAGCAGTTCAACACCTGGCTCCAAAATGCTGCTGCTCTCCCACCTGCAGTGGGACACAGCACTGGGGCACAGGGAGCAAGGGATGCTCTGGAGGCACGAGGAGGGTCACTGGCAGTGGGAGCATGAATGAATCCAGAGCATTTCCTTCACCCAAAAAGACTTCATAACTTGCAGCAACTCTTCCAGATCTTTTTAAGTCCTTTTTTGCCTCCTGCACATTCTTGGAATAGGAGCTAAAATTTTGGATGACAGTCAGTGATAAATGAGATGCCTTTACAAATCCAGGCCTTTGCATTCATGGAGGGAGTGAAAACTGTTATAAATACAGAGACAAGTGCACCCACATACCTTGTAAGTAATGATTCTGTGACATAGACAATATAACTAAAGGGAGGGTTCAGAAAACTATTCCTTTAGTAATAGACATACACATCTGCAGAGCCTCTTCTAGCAGCAGCTTTGGGTTGGGGTTCTGAGTGGGATTTTCTGTTTGGTTAAAGATTTTTGTTTGTTTTGTTGAGGGGGAGGGTTGGGGTTTGGGGTTTTTGTTGTGAGTTTTTCAGTCCATCATAGGATAAGCCTCACTTGAAGCTCCCTTATGCCCCTGCCAGGCTGTCATGTTGGAGCAGGTTTGACACCCTTTGTTTGCTCACATCACAGTGAGCAAACACATCACCCTTCCAGCTGTAAGATGGCCACAGCTGGGCCTCTCTGTGCACTGTCAAACAGCAGCTCCAAATGGGTTATAACCTGTAAGCCCTCATCTTCCAGAGCTGTGAGTGCTAATCAGCATCTTCAATTTCTATTTCTTTTTTTAAATTGATTCCCCCAAAACATACACTGAGAATAAAAATTAGACAATAAATAATCTCTGCGAAAGGTTAAGGAAACCTTCTTTCATTATTAGTTTTAAACATGTTGTGATCAGTCTACAGTGTCTGCTCCTGACTTAGGAAAGTGAACTGCTGTCAGACATTTCTCGCCATTATTGTCCTCTTCACCTTCCCCTCATTTGACTTTGTTCTCTGATATAAACAGAGTTTGGAAGCATGGCTGGAATTAAATGTGGAAATTAACAGCTCCTCTGGTGTTTTTATTTATGGACCAACAGTATGTTTTTCCAGCTGCACCTCATGTCTGGCATTGCTTTATTCCCTTTACTTCCATCACTTTCTTAATTCAAAACCAAGTGGTCAAGCAACCAAGTACCAAATTAAGAAAACAACAGCACACGGTGTCCATAAAGAAGTATCTCCCTGTTTTGCTGCCATTAACTCCTACCAGGCTCCAGCAGCCTGTCTGTCCCCTGCACTCCCTTTCCCTTGGCCTCTTCCCATTTCCACACAGCCTGGCAGGTGTCACCCAGCGCCGTGTCTGTGCACTCGCAGCGCTGCAAGAGAAGACACAGTGCTGCTGACAGGGGGTTTGCCTGTTTTTAAAACCCAAGACTACACAACCAGAGTGAATTACAGTTGTGTTTCTCACACCCCAAACAGCCTTGTCCCACAGAGGGGAGCAGGGATAGCCCTGCAGGGATGGAGCTGCTGCCCCATCCTCTCCCTCTGTACGTGGCAAAGCTCAGCTCACACAGCCACTAGGTCAGCAGCAGCTGGACACCTGCTGCAGCTGCATCCTGGTGTGGGTTCTTTCCAGTTTATTCACCTTGACCTGCTTTAGCAGAAATACTTCCCCCTTCCCATTTTCCTTCAGCCTCACGATATCCTACAGAGAAATTCCATCTCAGTTTCACAGCATCTTCAGACCAGCTACTCCTGGGGTCCCACTTGCTTGCTTTCTCATGGAATTTTGTACATCCCTAGAGCATAGACATGGTTATTTTTCATGCCATTCTTAATATATTAGAGTCAAAAATAGAATTATTCTATGTAAAAGGCAAGGACATTTTATCTCTGGAGAAAGAGCAGTGTAGTGCAACAGCAAGCAATTTGAAGGCACAAAAATAAACCCTCAAAATTTTCTTCCTGAGAGGATGAGAAATGGGTGGGGGAAAAAATAGAAACTGGTGAAGCAGTACCCAGTAGCCTGTTTCATAGCTGCACTTTAACTATTTAAAGCACACACATTGCACGGAGGCCTTGTTTAATATTTACGGCTGATATTGATGGGCCTTGCTTTACTAACAGCATATTATTTTGTTCCTACTGGGAACAACCAGCTCCTGCATGCTAAAGAGACTTCTTTGGAAGGAATAGAAAGCATTTGAGCTGCAGAAGCAGGGGGAAATCTGACCCTCCCGTTAACCAGGAGTGCTGCCTGTGGTAACTGCCAAGCACCAAGCCCACAAAAGCACAGATGCCTCCACAGCCTTCCTCTCTCCCTCACCCTGCCAGAGGAGAGGATAAAAGAATGCATGAACACCATACACATCCTGATCACGAATTCAAGTCATTCATGGAACTGGACTGAAAGCCCCCAAGACCTGTGTAAGTGTCACAAGGTTCAAAGGGCTTTTCAAGTTTTTGTTCAGAACAAATCTACCAGTTTGGAACCACTGCAAGCAAGTTCTACAGATCATTGACAAAGAGAAGCTGCTACAACAATTGCATCTGGATAAAACAGGACAGCTGCAGGATCTTCAAAGATTTCTCATGGCTTTTAAGTCTCTGTGACAAACAATACTTTGGCAAGACAATCCTTTCTTTCCTGGATAATTGTTACTTTAGTGTGGAAGAACATGATGGTTGAATCCTTTCAAAGAAGCCTACAAGCCTTCATTCCTTAACAAGATAATTTTTTATCATTCATTATATGCCTGATATTCCCCAAGAGCCTCTGTCCCTTCTAAGCAATAAACAATCCCCTAGCACGTATCAAAGAGCTCATTACAATCCTGTTGTGAAAATTACATGGCCAGACATTAAAACAAGCATAATTTTCCTATAGAGATAATAGTTATTTGACTAATTGGGTATTTTTGCCACACAGTCCCCATGATAGCTTCTTTTTTCCCTGCTATGTCTTCTAGAAAGGACAGTGTATTAAATGTGGTAATTGTGGAAAAGGCAAAGGATGTGAAACACAAAATGTTTCAGAGACTGAAGTTAAATTCTTCAATCGTTCCTGCCCAAGATTTTCTGTAGAGCTTATATTGGAGAAAGAAACTTGACAGACAATTTGAAGGCAAAATACTCCTTGCCAATTAAAGATGTCCCCAAGTGCCACCAAGGGATGGGCTGTTGGGGTTGGTGAGCTATCCATGCTTAAATAAGATCTGGTTGTAGTGTTTTGGGGATGCCACCATGCCTCTTTGGTCAAAAGAGTCTTTTAGAGTAAAACTAGCTTTCAAAAAATCCCCACATTAATATAGTCATAAAGACCTGCCTCAAAATACAAGAACAGGGTCAATAGGTCATTGCAAGGGGTAATGACCAATCTTCCCTTATCAAAATTCTGCTGTCAGTGGGGAACCTTTTTGTCTGGCAGTGTCAGGCAGAGCTAAACAAGCTTTTTCTGGGATAGGGGTGTTCGCTCTTTTCAGTGTGTTTTGCCATGAACATAAACTGACATCAAAAGACTTTAAACCTGTTTATAAAATACAGTGGTCAGTTTATCAAAACCTCTTTTAGTTGTACAGTAAAGCTTAGAAACCCAAACACCCCAGTATTTTGCTGTCATTCCTGGCAGACAGACTTTAACTCCTGAGCAGTTCACTGAAGAGCAAAGCCTTGCTCACACTCTGGGTGTAGCTCAGGGGGCTGGGCGAGCTCTGCATCGCCTTCACTCACTTCCAGGAGCTAACCAGATGTGTTTGCTGCCTCAGCACAGCTTCCCCCATGCCACAAAATACAAGGTGAAAAGTTGAAAATGAACTCTTGAAACACCCTGCAAAGATGCTATTCACTGAGCTGCAGCCTCTTCAGGCTTTGGTTCTGATTTATGTTATCAGGTTAATAAAATCAAAAGCTTTAGTGGCCACTTTCAGAGAGGTGTCTGCTGCTTGCATGTGCCCAGCTGGTCCCTGGCAGGCTGGACCAGGTCCTGACCAAAGCAGCTGCTGCCTGGTGCAGCCCTTTGGTCTGTGGGACACAGTGGCAGAGATGATCCTCACTGAGCCCTTTGGCAGGGAGTGGTTTCCTCTCCCACAAGCTGGATGAAGTTTGCAGGATATGACCAAGCGTAATGTCTCATTTGTAATGTCAAATAGCAGCCATACAAAATCCCAGCATGGTGTCAGCTGTGCCATATATTCAAGGGAGTGCCTGGGAGGGTTTCCACCCTGTGAGCCAGGCTCAGCTCCAGGACAGTGCTGTCATCCACACAGCCCTTGCCACTACTGCTTTCAGACCCAGGAGAGGAGCAGTGGTGCAGTTCAGTTCCCAGCCAGCTACCAGGGGCAGCAGGAGCAAAACTCAGCCAGACACTTTTTGGCACCTCCATCAGAGCTGATGGAAACTGCAGCTGAGCTCCTCTCCCCTGGACAGGCTCCTGGAGGCATTACCCAGAGGACAGCATTCTACCTGCTCACACTGCAGGGCCCCTCTTCACAGAAGGGCCCCCCAGCCTTCCACCACCTCCTCCAGGTATTGAAAGGCAACTCCAGTGTTTAGCAACAATACAGTACTAGAAAAATGAATGCCAGATACAAATCAGCAGCAGAAATAAGACTATCCATTGGAACTCCAGTCCCCAGGTTCCCAGACAGAGCTTTTTTCGTGGCACAGTTGATGCTCATCTAAAGCACTGAAAGGAAAAATGGTCTTTTTTTCCATTCAGTCATATTTCCTCTGCACAGGGCTGGTGCTGCCTTTTCCAGCACGTCCAAGTTCTGCTTTCAGACACTTGGGTACTGGTACATTCTCTCAGGATCATATAATTATCAGTCTGTAATCTCCTGTTCCACTGCGGATATGAGCAACCCTTTTATGCTCACAGTAACAATTTAGAAGTGTTAAAGTTTGAGCACTGGGCCCCTGGTGCTTACATGTGTTTAAATTGGCCCTCCCTGAAAGCTGATGTATTCCATCTGCTCTATTGGATTTCTTGGCTTAAAGTTACTGGAAACACTGAATGTTTCTTCTGCAGTGATCCTGTAGCTGTCCAAGAGTAACACACACACTCAGAGCTCGTGCCTGGGCTGCTCAGGACTAAAACACTGCAAGACAAGTGGCTTTAGTGGACTTTTTTTCCTGTCTGCTTTTAAAGCTACTTTGAAATCCTAAATCCTGCAGTTCACATTTCTAGTCAATTCTATAACATGTAAGTGATATTTTATGGATAAATAAAACATACACATTTGCAGCTCATTTCCTGTAACATTTTGCCTGTATGATGGAAATGAAGCAACTAGATTTTCTGTATTTCTGTCAAGAAAAGGAGCCATTACAGGCAAATCTTTAGGTTATAAAGAAACAAGCTGCCACACTAAATTATCCACACCAGCAGTAACTCTGGATTAACCATTCAGATATTGCCTGCAAGAGCTTTACAATCCAACTGCCTCATTGCCATTCCCAGACTCTCCAGGCTCAGGGGCAGGTATATCACTAAGTTAAACTACACAGATGCATTCAAACTGGGTCACACAAGTCATTAAAACAGCACAGCAGCACAATTTCTACAATGATTTTCATACCCCAGCTATCTCACACTGTAGCAGACTCAGAGAGTGTGCCTGGCCCTTGGCTTGGTCCATCTCCCACAACTGTGAGCAGCTGGAGGAATGCCCACGTTTCCAGCAGCATTGCTGACTCCTTAAAGCCTGTCTTTTGCTGCAGAAGCTGTGCTGCATTTTAAAAGTGAAGATTCAGGAGTATTAAAAATATTTCACCCTCTTCATCATTACTTTCTTACGCATTTCCATCTTGTTAAGACTCAGCCCTTTGCTTACTTCCAGTGCAGCTGGGGCACAGATGCAGGGAACCTTTTCTGGTTCCCATCAGCTCCCATTTCTGCCAAGCTGCAAGAGCCCTCTTCAGACCTGCAGCTTCTGCATGATCTTAGCTCAGACCTTTAATTTAAAACAGCTCAACTCACCTCTCCAGGATGCTCTCAAGCCTATTCAGTAGCTCCACTATGTGCATTTCTTGGCTGGCAAACACAACCAGCCCGACTGCTGGGAGCTGGGTTACACTCAGTGTAGTGGCAAATCAGGCAAAGGCTCCACGTGTGTCTCACTTTGGGGCAGGTGGAGCCAGTGGCTGAGGTAAATGATTGTCCAGGACAAGCTGCAGCAGGCACTGGGGTGACAGCTCCCAGTGTCAGGTGAAATTCCAGCCAGCCTGCTGATACAATTAAAATGCACTGGACAACCTCCTTCAGATCAACCCCTCCTCTCCCCATTTTTGTGGTGAAGCCATGCTCCCTCAGAGTTCACTTCAACTCAACTTTCAGTCGTTAGCCAGAGGAGAAAATATCCTGGCTGCAAAATGGTGCTATGGCTTTGACCAAGTGGCTAACTGGGAGGGAAATGGATTCATTGCTCAGGAGGCTGGTTTCCATATCCTCATGATTGCTTCCAGCAAACGTTGACCATTCTCCCTCCTCACCGTAGTGGGAGCATCTTCTGGTTGACTGGATTTGCCATGTGTTTTGTACAGAGCGGCTGAATGTGGATTTACATAAAAATAGTATTGCTGAGCATTTAGTTCTGACCATTTTGTACTTGGTACAGCCATCTGCAATCAAAATATTTGGAGAATATTACAGATGTTGTTGAATTTTAGTCTCAAAAACCCCTAAAATATAAAACTCTTACATCCGCTCGCTAGAGTTGCCAAACTTTTTCTGCACTTCTGTTATTAAGCAAGTCTGTTATTAAGCAATCGTGTTATTAAGTTTAGCGGATGTGAGACATCTTTGTCATGTTCAGCACCACGTGCCAGGAGCTGGGTGCTCACTGGTGGTGACAGGAGCTGTGTCCTGCCCTGACCATGGGACTCCCTGGGCACAGGGAGCCTCTCCCCATCCTCCTGCCCTGGGCACTCGCCACTCCTCCGTGGGCACCGCAGCGGGGGAGACAGGGCTGGAGAGCTGCTCTTCCAGAGGGATGGAGATTGCTGTGGGATCAATCCCATCACAAGGAGCTTTTTAAACAGCTTTTATCATACACGGCTCTCTAGATGACAGAGAAAAGGTGAGAGCAGATCTGAAGCAGAACTGGCCCTTTAGTAAAAACTAAGATGGCAGATTTTCTATAATGGAAGCTAACCACCACCCAACAAAGCAGGATGCTTAGAGGATGGTTTTTCACTTTTAGCCTTGGTGAAATGTTCCTGAAAGCTAATAGCATCTAAAATGTCGTTGCTGATTTGTTTTGCTGTATGAAAGAAAGCAGAAAATAGAATTGCTGTATGTAGGAGGTGAAGATGTATTTTGTGTAGTGAGCAATGTGCTGCAGTAAGAAAAGGCTGCCACGGTAAACACCCTGTCCCCACGAAAGCCTGAATGTAATCATGTGGCTAACCACTTGTGATCTTTGAAAGGCAAGGCGTCACCTGGGTGTCTGAGCACAGTGTGATTTTGGAGGCAGGAATCCAAACAATTGGTCCAAACAGCTTCTCTCACTCTCCAGCACACGCTGCTGCAAGGCTGTGCACACCCTGGATCAAAGCAGAGCCGAGCCCAGCGCTTTGTGAGCAGCCCCCACGCCGCTGTCTATCCAGGGCACAAGTGGGCTGATGGCTGCTGTCTGCCTCCTTCCCATCCCACACACATTGTCTGGGTCCAGCAGCAGGAGCTCGGCAGTGGGGCCGTGGCCCAGGCTCTGCAGAGCCCGTCCCAGGGCCCAGGCAAGCAGCTTGCTGGGCAGGTGGAACACTGCCCTTCACCTCCTCCTGAGCTTGGCAGCACTTTCCTGACACGGTGGAGGGACCCTGGCAGCAGCTGCAGCTTCTGTCTTTAACAGACACCACAGTGCACAACAATCTGTGTCCACCAGGCTCTGCCCCTGCCACTGGAACCTCTTCTGCCTGGTACTGCTGACTGGGATAAAGCACATGGTGGTGAAACTAATTACCAAACTAATTACCAGCTCCTACAGATTGTGCAGATCAGAGAGCAGCACAGGCCATGGAGGGAGTTGGGAAAGGGGCGAGCACAAGGGGTTTGTGTCTGCCTGCTTCCTGAGGCTGGCATGGCTGGGGGCCACAGATGCCATGGAGGGATGGGCTGGAGAGGCAGGAGCACAAAGTGGGCAGGGAGCCACAGCAGCAATGCAATAACACATTTCTTTATTTTACTTTTTGAAAGATGAGGAGGGGCTCAGTCTCAAGCTGTTAAATAGTAGATCCCACACTTGGGACTCGCCATGGAAAAGCATTCCAGCCTTAACATTGAGTTAAACTTGGCCTGATGGTTTCCTGCTGTGCTGCCCCTTTCACAGCCTGCACCTTTCACTGGGAGCTCTGGTATCATTGCCTGAGCTACCAGCCCAGGGGTGTCCCGGGAAAGAGACACACATTCAAATGTCACACTCTCAGTTTTGTGGATGAGAGACAGGACTTTGGACACATGAACATGTATCACACTTTTTTTTCTGTGCCAGACAACCCTCCCTCCTGAAAGTTCATTAGAAGCTTTTATGTGCTAATTTAGCATCCAGCTTTGTCTCAGGGATCACATAGGTGGGAGGGCAGCTGCATGTGTCTGTATTTGAGGTGCTGGTGGCTCTGCTGGTCCCAGACCCGCCCAGGGTGTGTGGTGGGAATGGGATGTTTCTCTCACCCCAGCTGCCAGATTTGCTTTGAGCCACTGAATTGCAGCAGCTCTGTCCCTGCAGCAGAGCCAGGCACAACAGGATTCAGCTGGGCTCTCACCTGGGCAAAGGGACACGAGGCTGAAGTGTCCTGAACTTCAGTAAAATTAATATTCTAAAAATCTACAAGCAATTATTTTCAGTTTTTGATCGAACAGGGTACTGATCAACTACATCCACTTGATTAATAGCAAGCACTTACTACAGAAACAGACACTAACAATCTACCATTTCAGTGTGTCAAATGCACATAATTACTCATCACAGATACTATTTATATACCCACGTACTGCTAAGTGAAAGAATGCTTTCATCCTGGTTTTATCATTTCTAGATTAAATCACAGTTTTCCTATTTCCTCCAGACAGCAGCTCAGCCCCACAATTTTCTCTCCAAATGACAGGCAATTCTTTTAAGCACATTGAATTATTTTTTCCAGGTGGTGGTTCAGTTGAAATTAAATGGCACTCTTTAACATTGCTCAGCAGTACAGCTGTGGCACATAAAGATGAACTTTCATATTCCAGCAATAAAGAACTTTCATATTCCAGCCAACTTGAAAATCAGAATTAAAAAGAGGACTTTAAATTCAGTGTTACTTACTCCAAGTGAGCACTGGCAGCCAGCACCCCTTTTTCCTGGCGTGAGGGTGCAAGGAGCACAGGGGAAGTGACAACACTCGTGTGCTGAAGGCTGAAAAGGGCCTTGGAGCTTACCCCACCAGCTTAAAGACTCACTCAGACTCCACAAATAAGTTCTGGAAGATTTGATTTTTATTGTCATTTTTAATCACTTAGTGGTTTGATTTCCCAGCTGGTGAAGGACGTGGTTCCCTCCATCCCCCTGGGAGCAGCCAAGGCTCTGGTGTCAGTGAGCAGAGCGAGGTCCCAGCTGGCAGGGACACACGGACACCTCCTTTGCAGGGGGACAGACTGAGGGGAGATGTGAGGGAAAGGCAAGGAAGGTGTCTGAGAACAAAGAGCCCACTCTGCCATCGCTCAGAGCTCGCTGGCTGTCCTCCCTAGGTGCACACCCTCATCACCACCTGGCTACAGTGATAAAGTGCCCTTTGATCCAACAGAGGCTTTGCTCCCCCGGTATTAACCTGGATATTATTTCATATCCATATTTCCTTTGCTTTGTCCACAGAGGGTCAGTTAGCAGCAAACATTAATGTAAAAGAACAGAGGAAGGTCAAATTAATCTTGACCAAGAATCGCAGAAGCTCATGAGATAAAGCCCAGCAATAGCCATGTGTTCGGGTGCTCTGCTGAGTGAAATGTGCAGATAAGAGTAAAAGATAAAAAACCCAAAATATTGGTTTGATAAATGTAGAGCAAATAGCTCAGATATTTTTGTCTGGCAGGAACCGCATGCACTGAAGCACCAACACTGTATATAAATTGTATTCTATAATTTTGCAAATTGATAACAAAAGGGGAAGGCATTGATACTACAGATTAAGGCAAAATAAATCCATGCTTGTGAATCTGTTTAGCCTAACCATGGAACAGCAGTGCCTCCCAATGACCAGAGTGTAACTCTGAAGGTTCTTATATTGCTTGTCACTATACCTTTTTGCTTGTCTCTGATACTTCACATATTATTTCAACCACAACATCTCAGCAGATCTCTCTGCCAAGAAAGCTTTCATATTGAACTACAAAATTAAAAGACTATCACAGAATCAGCATATATATTCCCTGCCAGAATATTCTGTTCTTTATTTGCAAGCAAAAGCCCTCAGTGGCAGCAGGACCAGAAACATGGATGTGTGGAACCCCAAGGGTACCTGGCAGTCGCGTGATGGGAGTGTTCCTGCACTTGTGACTGCTCTGGTCAGTGACACGTGCAAGGTCTCAGTTAAGCATGCAGGTACAACTTTTCTTAACTGATTGCAAAAATAATTCACCAAATTAACATCTCCCCTTTTTTCTATCCCAAACCAGGTCCCGATTATTTCAGCTCCAAGAATCTTGCACTGCAAGCCCAGAAAAAGATCCTGAGTAAAATGGCAACCAAAACCATGGCTAACATGCTAATTGATGACACAAGCAGTGAAATCTTCGACGAGCTCTACAAAGTAACAAAGGAACACACCAGAAACAAAAAGGAAGCCCATAAAATCATGAAAGACCTGATCAAAGTGGCAATAAAAATCGGCATCCTCTATCGAAATAATCAGTTCAACCAGGAAGAGCTGGAGATCGTAGACAAGTTCAGGAAGAAGCTGAACCAAACTGCCATGACAATCGTCAGCTTCTACGAGGTGGAGTACACTTTTGACAGGAATGTGCTCGCAGAACTGCTGAATGAGTGCAAAGACCTCGTGCACGAACTCGTAGGGCGACACCTGACAGCGCGGTCCCACGGGCGCATCAACCACGTCTTCAACCACTTTGCAGATGTGGAGTTTCTGTCTGCCCTGTACAGCCTGGATGGGGATTGTCGGCCATACCTCAAAAAGATCTGCAACGGCATCAACAAACTACTTGATGAGAAGGTTCTTTGAAAGTGTGCTCAAAGGCAAGAAACCGACCAAAATCCTCTCTCTAGAACTGGCCACCCTTCATAAGCCATGGTAGGCAAGCAAGCTTCCTTCCCATCAGTCTTACTACAGTCCCCAGCAGGGCCCAGAAGGTGCTCACCAGGCCCATGATGAAGTGGAAAACTTAAATCAGAAAGCTACCGATTTCAATGTTTGTTCAGATAATTCAGTCTTTTTCAAGGAGCACAGTGAACAAGGCTGTGCTGATATATATTGTTCAGACACAGATTGCTATTCACCGTGATCGTGCTAGCTTTGTGTTCAAGGCTGAACATGTGAACAGAAAGTAAACTCAGATGCATGGCTACGTAAAGATAGACAGATGAAGGCAAGAGCAATGCATGGAATTTACCCCCAAGGCCCTTGGTGCATATATTTTTATTATTTCCATGCTAACTGAAAAAGCTTTCACAGAAAGTAGGGCTGTAATGGATTAAGTTCACTCCTTTCAAAAGGATCAGGAATCAATATGAGAAAACATCTCTGATTTTACATGGTGTATAAATCTATTAAGAGAGTAACAAATCATACAAACTGAAGGGGGAGAAAATCTAAATAGCTGCTCTATGAAGCAACAGTACCATCAGTTTAGTTTTATACCTGCTAACAACAAATTTAATTTGAAAAGCAGCTCAGTGGTTCAAGCTCAAAGGTAGATAAAGTAGTACAGCAGTTCCCCCGCTCTCAGGACGTGTGTGTTGGGTAACATCAGGTGAGTTCAGACTGAAGGCTGTGCTGCTCTTACTGTTCTGCCTGACAGAACAAAACACTCTGTGAAGATTTTGAAATTACCCTTGTGAGGAGCAGCACACCTGAGACACCAACATTTACATCCCTGATCCTCAAAATACTCAGCCTAGATAATACTCTTGGTTTAATGTACCCATGACATTTGTGCCTACAGTAAATCAGAGGTGGGATACAAAGGAACCCCATCCACTATTTGTGCAGTGCCTCCGAGTGTAGCATATCCACAGTAGTCAAAAGAGAACAGCCTTACTGACTCTGGTGAGTTTCTGGAGTGAGTTTTTGCTCAGAATGTTTTCAGTGAATTTTCCAGGGTTTTTTGAAACAAAATATAGTGATGTCTTCAAATGAAAACATTCTGCCAAGGAGTGGGTTTTGTACAGTCTTGGCTGGACACAGGGAGTGTGGGAGCAGAGTGGATTCTCTGCCTGCCACTTGCAGAACCTGGGTAGGTACAGACTGACCCAGAGTGAAAAACACATGTTCAGAAATCTCTCTTCTTGTCCTCTCCATCTTATCCTCCAGAGTCATCTCTATCTCCTGACACTGCAGTATCAGGAGCCCTCTCCTTTCAGCTGACACAGAGAGCAGACAGTGCCATCATCTGGGGGTAATACCTTCCATATCATGTGTGCTATAATAGAGAGATGCATGTATCTGAAAGCTGACAAAGACAAGAAAATATATTTGAAAGCCATTCCTCTCTAAGGGAAGCTTACATGTTGATCATTCATTACTTTAGGAAAAGGAAAAAAAATGTTTCTCATTTAAATAAATTCTTGAATACTAGAGTATTAAGAGAAAACTGTTCAAAAATTATTATCCTTCTGTCTTTCCTCACCCAAGAATAACTATATTTTATCTCTTGCAACAGTTTTTACTGTCATACCTTTATACAGGTGAGAATACATACCCAGGTCATGTATTCACTTGGGTTGTCCTAGGTGAATTTTTACCTGTTCCCAGGAGAACTCATTTGAAGCACAGTAAAAATGAGACATTGGCAGAACAGTTTTTAATGGTGTAAATTTCTCCTACATATTTTCTTTAGCCATTAAAAGTAGATTTAGTCAAAATGAAAATGGAAAACTCCTTTGCAACACAGAAATGAGACAGCAACATTTGGGGTTGCAAGCAGCCAGTTGCAGAGCCATATTTACCTGCATCATTACCTGCATTTCTTCCAGGCATGTACTTGTCAACTGATGCTTTTGAACAGTATTTCTTGTATCCAACGCTCCTGTCCCAGTGCACATGTCAGATTTTGTGTGTATCATTTGTGGCAAACAAATTTAAGTTCTTCTTTTAAAGCCAGAAAAAATTATTCAACATTCAAGATGTCTAAAGGAAAGGGATATTCTGTATTTGTGACTTTTTGTGTGTTTCAAGTATCAATATTCAGATTCTGGTATTTTAAACACACCAGCTGAACATCTGTTGTTTTATTTAAAAATAATCTGAGTAGCCTTAAGGAAAGATATGTTTTCAAGTACTTCTCATACTTGCATATCCTGTATATTCATTGTTTACTTTTGTACTTGTAGCTTGGTATGTAAAAACATTGCTAAAATATGGGCAATGTTCAGGTCACCTTAAATATATTATGTATTATCACATTTGTGGATTAAAAATGTGTGATTACTGCCCTTTTTGTTTCCTTTAGATTTATTTATCCTACCACCTCCATTGTATCACAAGCACATGTCAGCAGCAAAAGGGCAGATACCACAAGCCAAAATCTCACTCTTCCAAGGACTTTCTTGCACATTTCCCATGATGAATTCAGCCCAGTTTAGCTTGATGTGATTTAAGGTAGATGGAAGACACATTCCTGACAGATTTCACAGGACTGTCCTAAACATGGAGATGCTGGAACCTACCAGAACATTTTAACAAGCAAGCATTTATTCTCCTGTCCTTATTCCCAGAAAAGGCAAACTTTTGGCTGAAAGAGCTCAGGATTTGCAAACAACTCACATGGCAATTATACTGAAAGCAATGAAATACTGGCACAAAGAGAAAACTGACAGCTACCTTAAAATCAAAGTTTAAAACAATCTCCTTAAGTGGTGTTTTGAACTTTCCTGCTGGTAAAACATTGCTGTCAGGTTACTTTTATGAATTGTATCATGGCAGGACACAATATTCTTTCCTTCATCACTGCCAACTTTCTATAATAAATACAAGAATGTTAATGTTCAAGAAATTCTCATGGGAGTGACCACTCCTGACATGTTAATGAAATGGTGCCTGTGCCACAGAGCTGCACATCATACTGAACATGTGATCTGCTTTGTGCTACAGAAACCTTCTCAGAGACAGGAACATAAATAGCTGGCCCTGAAGAGAACCAAGCAACAAAGCACAATTAAGTTTCACCACAGCAACAGAAAAGCAGGTTTTAACTGGATGACTTAAGCAGGTCTATTTTTGTTTTTACATAAATCCAGAAAAAGACCATGCACAGTCTTACCCACGCAGAAAAAGATAATTCAGCTTTTTATGCTGAAAAACTACCGGTGGGACTCTGTAGGAATAGAGAAATATTTTTCTGATACTTAGAAACCATCAATGTCATTTATGAGCTATGTGCAAGTACAGGAAGACCTCAAGACAGCGCCATCCATTACACAAATTTACTCTTTTGGGTCCTTACAGGATGAGGAGGATTTGGGAATACTTAGCAGAAAGCAATATAATCCAACAGATTTAGTATGTATCTAAGAAAATGTCCTGCCTCATATTGCCATGTTGCACTTCTTCCAGTTTTCCTACCAAAGTGTTTGTTTCAATAAGAATACCTGAAAATACTTGGGGGTAAGGAGGTAGAAGCTGACAGAACAGTTGAAATCTGTATCCAATACAATCACTTCCCTGCTGACTCCCAAATGTCCAGAACTCACAGGGCACACAGCAGCGGAACAGTGAGGTCTCCTGGTACCTAAGGGTTTGGTCCAGTCTCTGTTCACCTGCCAGTTCAGCACACTCACCATAGACTGACTGGCCTCTGGTTGCCTCTTGAGCCAGCTCCTTCATGTAAACTGGTTATGTGCTCTCCTCCTTCCTGCCTGCTTCTCTGCACCTTATTTCTCTTCCTGGAAAACAGGCTCATCCTTCAAAATTGACCAAGTCACAAAGAAAAAGAAAAGTAATTGTGGAATATGGATATCCACTATGGAATATGAGGATACTCATGACAGAATTTTCAATACAGAACTAGATGGAATAACATTCCTTTGCAGAGTTACCTCTGCAGCTCTGTTTCTGGATGCTGGATCAAGATCAGGACTGCCAGCACTGAAAAGCTGAGGCTCTCCAGGGCCTGAGCTCCCAGCCCAACCAGGACTCCTGGTACACAGTGACAGCTTTGTTACACCAAACAACCTCCTGGCTCAGCTCAGGCCTGCAACCACCTTCCATGCAGCCACTGTCACACTTCCCAAGCTCCCAACTCCACAGCAATGGCTTATGCTTGCACTGAACTTAAAAATATGCTATTCCTGTCAGCTGTGAATAACAAGAGATACTGAAATGTCCTCTGATGCCTAAAAACAAAATCACACTCTGGCAGTATTCCAAAGAAAGGATTGGATAATGTGAGCTGGCACACAATGCTCCTTAAGAAGTGTAGTCCTTCACTGTTTTGATACCTCCAACTGAGAAACAGGACATTTAAATTATTAATGGATTCAAGACTTCTGTAATGTTACAGTCTTTTATCACTGTTCAGATGCAAAGAGAAACAATTAAAATAGAAAGTAGTTCTTAATAGGCAGAAACATTGCAATATGTGATGGAAAAGAACATTTAACAAGTATCTAACTGATTTTTCTAAATAAAACTGGATTTTATTAAACTGCAAGAAATGCAAATATGGTGATAGATTCAGAACAGTATTTGTTGGGCAATCCAAAAATAAAGACTGACACAGGTACAATTCCCTGCAAACTTCTTAAGTGATGTTACCATAAAGCAATTAGAATCAGAATACTGACACTTTAACATACACTATTCATACAGTGAAAAAGGTTACAGAGAACATTACATTAACAACAGAAGGCATTGTTGTCTTTGCAGTTCTTTAAACACCAGGACACTGAACATCTCCTTGCTGAAATGGTTTAAATGCATAGGCCACAAACATATATTTGTATTAGAGTTCCTATGATTACAGAAGTCCAACTGCATAACACAAGTCTGATTAACCAGCAGGGAAATCATCTGCTGGAAATTATTCCACTCTAAATCAGTTTTCATTTATATAAACTGTCTCGAAGTGCCAAGTAAACATTAAGGTATGCAGAACATTAAATATATTTACAGGTTCAGTGCACTTTAAATTCCTCAGTAAGAGGGTACTGAAACAATAAAAAAAGAACTTTGCTTGGATGATTATACTTGTGATAACACAAGTAGCTTGACATAAAAAAAACTTGCCATCAGCACATTAACATTCTTACAATTTCATGAACACTTACCAAAACATCAGCAAAGTAAAAGAATACTTTATTTTCCTTTACAACCAGTGCTTATCAGGTAAGAATCAGTACTGCTGAAATAGAAGAGTTTCCTTGCTACTAATGAACACATGAAGGAGAGAATTCCACCACAAAATCCCTTTATACCGTGTCTGAACTGTGTGTACAATCTTGGATGCTTAAATAGAAAACATGACCAGCTATAAATAATACCAACCAGTACTATTTTTCATTTAGCATCTAAATAAATTCAGAGTGCTGGATTTTCAAGATTGTGAGGTTACCTCAGGAAGAGGAGACAATCTGCTCAGACATTTTCCACGTTTGCTGCTCTGATTTAATCCCTCATGCCTTGTTGCAGTTGCCAGCCATGCACACACAACACAGCCACATCTCTGCAGATCAGAGGTTTGATGAGTCACACTGAGGCTATAAATAATTAGAAGTAAAAATAAATGGAAGTTTTCCCCTTGTGAATTTTCATGCACAAGGACTTTGGCCAGATTAAATTTATAGGGTGGACTGGAAAGCAATGAACATAACGTGTTCACTACTCAACAATCAAGGAGTCAACATGTCCACAGCCAAGCACCCACAGCTCAGTCACCTCAGACTTGATCCACATGGAACTTCATCTTAGACATGCACAAATACTCAGTGACTGTCAGACACCTGTGCAAAGGGAATGAGACTGAAATATGGGGCAGGAAGAACTGCAGACAGGAACTAACCTGAAGGCTTTAGACATTCCTTCCCCAGGAGGTGCTTCCAAACAATTTCACATGCCTGACTCCTATCAAAAACCTATTTAGATGTTATCCCTTCCATGAATATCAAAGATCCTGGGAAGTGCTTTGCTCCCAAGAATCTTTTAACTGTTTCAAAACCATGCATTTGTTGCTACATAAGTTATTTTATATAACCACCAATATGGGTCTTGTTGCCAGCAGTGCTTAAAAATAGCTTTAGAAAAATTATCAAAATAAAATTAGATAACTGATCAAGTCTGACTTCATAATGGAAATATGTTTTCTTCAAAATCATATTTAGGTAGTTGCCATGAAGAGTAAGTGTTGGCATCTAAAAAAGCTGTGTAATAAAAATAAATACTTTCAGTCATTTACAACAAAATTAATATACATTTCACTTACACAGGTAACAATACTTTAATGTACTGTACAGTCCTGAGTATGTTTTTGTAGGGGTAATTCAGGTCACCAGTTTTCCCCCACAAGTCCACTTGGACATTGCCAGCTGGAAGGAAACTTTTAATACTTGAATAAGCAGTATCTTAGTTTAGCTTTGGTAATTATCTGTGCAACTGTATAAATCTGTGATTTGCTTTCACACACCAAATTAAGGCAGGCACTATTGTTCTTAGGATTCCTCCATCACCTTCTGACACTGATAGAGCAAACCATCTGGAAGAGCAGCACAAGGGGATCTGAACCACAGGGCCAGCAGCCCTGAGTGCGTACGGCAGTGCAGCAAACACGGCACAGACGGGAGGAGCTGGCAGGCCAGGATTCCCTCGTTACCTAAGAGACCACAGGAAGAAATGAACAGTAAGCAAGTAACAACTGCTATAGCAGACTTCACAGAAAATGCATCTTTCACATTCCATGTGTGCTGTTTCCCCCTGCTCTCACCTCTAACTCATGGAACACATCACCACAAATCATGTCAAAATCCCAGCTTTGTATTTGTCATACAGCTTCATTCCCTTTTTGTCTTATCCAAAACTCTCCACAGTGCAAGTTTCCTTCTTTGTAAAATCCACTGTTTGCTGAACACTTGTACCTTTACATCACCTTCCCACAGATCCCTGAGTGAAGCAAACAAAGTCCATGGCACACCAGTCCCTTGTTTACCATGCTCCCAAACACTCCCTGCCTTAACCTGTAAGATACTCTCTTCTATGCACTTGTTTTCCTGGGACAAATTATCCTGTGAGCAACCCTACACATACTTTCTCTTACCTATAATGTCAACTCTGTGGAGTTTCAGCTTCTGTTGCAGTGCATCCAGGGCTGCTGAAAGGGAATCTTGGCAAGATGACATTTTTATATTCTGTTTCACATCATTGGAAAGGGACAACCATAGCTTCCCAAAGTCTTCTGTAGTCATTTCCATTGGCCTAAAAGGAAGTTCACCACATTTCTTAGCCAATAATATACATATAAATCAGAATATCTTTGGTCTTAAAAAAAACCCTGCATATGAAAGCAACTGGACAATAGAGCACACAATAAATAAATACATATCAGTCTAATCAAACCCCTCCTCTTTCCTCTTTCCAGCATAACATTTAATAGTTCTATTCCTTGCTTTATATTTCTAAATTTAAAAAAAAAACAAAAACCACAGATTTCACTTCAAAAGAAAAGTCTGTTGGACAAATGACACTTGTTTTTTCCTACTCCTAAAATAAATGCACTGTTCAAAAATGAAAAGAATGAGCTTTCTTCTTTCTCTGCAAAATCTGTCAACCTTTTCATTCTGCACTCAAAACACTTGTTTCCTCTTGACATGTTTACATTATGCCATGTTTGAAAGCATCATGTCCTTCTGTTCTCTGTTCTGTTAGCCTGCTCAAAAACAGTTACTGTCAACATTCTCCCTGCATTTGTACTCCTTGCTGGAACTTTACCCCATTCTTGCAAGTGTAAAATAACCCTTTATTATCTTTACAAGCAATCTCAGATTTTAAGGTGAAGCTTTGTATTTTCTTAGTCAATACCCAAATCATCCTACCCTTGTCTAATACTGAGCTGAATTCAAGTGTTTTTAAAAACTGCAGCTTATTTTATTTACCTGATGAAGTCCATCAATGATAAAGTAACTGAAAATTGAAGGCGAGTTTCCATCTCTGACTGGTAACCAACAGAGCCAGGAAGAATTGCCTGTGTACAGACTTTGATCATCCTCACGCATTTCTGGAAATGTTCCACACTTTCAGCTTCAATTACAGGAAACTGGGAGGTGGCACTCTCCAAAATCTATATAATATCATAAAAGGAATAAAGAATATAAGTCTTGCTGTCAAGCTGTGCAAGTGATTCAGATACAGCTATAAAACTGTGTAAGTGCCTTTTATTTCTGTTGATGTTTCCTGGAGTGTTTGACAAGTGAACAGAGCTACCATTTCTCAGCCCTCCTGAAGGATAAATCAATCATTAACACCTACAAACATTCTATGAGATGCATAGCACCACTGAAATTGATCTCTGACAACTGGCTTCTCCCAGCTCCAAAGAACAGCACCAAGAACCTGAATTCTGTAGCACAGTCCCAGCATAAACTAATACACAAGCAAAAAGCATCACAACATACCTCAAGCTATACACTAAAAGCAAGAAGCTGAGAAAATAAGAAAGGAAGATTTCTAGATTACTCAGCAGTACCTGGCTCTCCAAATAAACTGGCAACAGAAATTCTATCCGTGGTGGTGGTCTGGGTGGGAATTTAAGTGAATTACAGTAAAAATCTAGACAGGAGATGGTCACTCTCTATCAATGGCAAGACAAGTTTGATTCAGGTCAGAAATGGAAAGGAAAAGGACTCCATAACCAATTAGCAGTTCCTTGATTAAGTCAATTCTAAAATAAACAATCTGCTTAATTCTTTTTATCCAATTATCCCTTGCTGAGTTGTATAATAATTCTGTGCTTCTTTTAGCATAGTCTGTGGATAGTCATACCAATTGGCAAATCCTAAGTATGTTTCCAAATATTTAAATGAAGCTTTAATTATGACTATAACATGCTTTTACCAATCATATTTAAATCCCAAATGCAGCCAATGTAAAAAAATAAACTGATCAACTCCTCTGCAACCTCAACTAAATGCATGGCAATGAATCATGACTGGTTCATTCACTTTTTTTTTTTTAATTGAAAGAAGCTTACACAAATTTGGTGTCAGGAAAGCATCACATCTGCTTATCAGGTAAATACAAATGAATGCACAAGCACAATAGTCACACCCAGAAAAAGAAAGCTACACACTGAGGTGAACTCAAGTCTTACCACTCCAAGCAGGACCAGAGAGGTCCCCACTTGGCTTAGTCTTTGCATTCAGAATGGAAAAATCACACATATTCATTTTACAGAGGCAAACAAAATCAAGGTGAATTGAAAAAGTGAGAAGCTAACTTTTATAACCAATGACTGTAAGTTTATGATAAGATTTCTTTCACCTCCTTTTAAAAACATGTGTAACAGCTACACCATAGGTTTTAAGGAAATACTTTGGAAAAAGGCATGGCTATCCCATTAAACCAAACACTACACAGTTAAATGCAAGGAAAAAGCAAGAAGTTCAAGTGAATTTAAAATACAATGGAAACAAAGTTTCTTACCTGAAAGTGTTCTGTCTCTTCAAACACTAAATTGACAGCATGAAGTGCAGAAGTGGTTTTATTTGAAACAAAAATAATGAGCAGGAGAGAGTCATCTCTCCACACCTTACATAAATGCAGAGCTAAGGCATCACTCTGACAAAGTCCCACTACTTCAGAGTGAGGAAGCTCTTCAAGTTCCTCTGATAAGGAAGGGACCAATGGTGTTTCACTGGCACTTTCACATTGAGCACTTGGAGAAGGCTGAAAAATTTCAGTATTACTATCAGCAAATAAAGATGACTGTGACAGCCTGTTAGCTGAAAGTCTGTCATCCAGCACAGATTTTCTGAGGGACTGAGGTGTTTCAAATGCTAAATTGTCTTCTACAATATCTGAAGAATAAGGAGAGGCTTTCCTTAAACTTGTGTGTGTACTTCCTTCAGAGTCTTCCATGTTAGTAGGTACTGTATCAAGTAAGGGACCAAAATCTGAAGCAGCACTGTTTTGGAAGTCTGATGCCTCCTCATTCAACTGCTGAGTTTCATTTATCTTTGATTTCCTTTTGAACTTCTGAGTAGCTGTGTCTGCTTTGCCCATCTGAAAAGGAAAGATTAAAAAAAAAGGTGGAGAAGTTCCTAGCAACCAGCTGTGCTACTGTTAATAGCATGCAACAGTGAGGAAGGACCAAGGAATCAAAACAGATGACAAATACAAATAGATTCCCAATATTTTAATGGATTCAGGAGTCTGCTGTATCTCTTACAGAGTACTAAATTAGCTTAAAATTCAAGAATGACTCTAGATTCTCTTAACAAACTAAAAACTCTTATTAAAGATTAAGCAAAGGTAGTTTCTAGTTAACCAGTGCTAAGATTTGAGCTGGCTAATATGATGCCAGTCTTAAAAATACTACCTCATAGTCAATTACTTTATGTTCCATGTACTACCAAACATAAATTAAGAAATGGTCTTGCCATAGGGTGTCAGTTCCAGCCTTACATCCAAATGAATGGTGACAGCTCTGCAAGGCTGGGCCAAGGAAGAGTTGTTCAGGAAAACTGACACTAAAACTTGGAGCACAACATGTAAACAGAGAAAAGTTCTAGTTACCAAACCAGATGTGCCCCACAGGTTGCTTCATCAAGCTGTTTTAGGTTTCAATAAAACATCACACTGCAAAAGCAATTCTCAATAGTTTTTCAATGACTTGGGGGGGGCTTCTTATCACTAATTTGATCTCCATTTGCATACAAGTATCTGTCATTTTAAAGACCATATGTAAACTTTAAACTGTTAAGTCTCAAAAGAATCACTTACCAGGCTGACACCAGCACTTGATCCCAGCCCAACGAACAAAGTTGATGCCAACTGCTGCTTCTCTTTGTCTTCCTCAGACAGGCTGGCACCTTGATCAGGCTGCAATGCAGGAGGCTCCCCCACCTGCCCTGCTGATAAGCTGCCACAGGGTGCTGCTTCTGGCTCGTTTCCTTTCCCTGCTTTGTTTTCTTTCTTTGGAAGGTAACCTTCTTTTCCCCACAGCTTGCGTACTCCCTCCAGTTTCAGAGTATTTGCCCTAAAAAGGCAAACAAAACAAAGCAGGAGCAGCCATATGAACATGTTCATAAAAACATGCCAACACTCAAACACCATTCACTACTTTGGTACTTTGATAGATGATATTTATGCTAATAAAATATAAGGATTGTGGAAAGGTTTCCTGCATACCAGCTTAGCAGAGTATAAATGAAATTATTAATTTGTATGAAACGTGGATATGGAATTAATGTGTAGTGCACTAAAAATAAAAGGAGCAATGTTACTTTAGAAAAAGAAAGCAGGGAAAATAATAAACAATGTAATCATCAGGCAATCTTGTCTCAATTTTACTGCATTAACTATCACCTAAGCTGCAGTCTGGAAGAAAGTGGAAGGCCACATCAGCTGTTTTCCTAGTTACTATACAGATACCATCACCTGATTTTCTTCTTATGTGATAGAGGTTTCCAAATTCAACTGCATTCTTTTTAGTTTCATGCAATGAAGCAACAAAGACCCATGATACTGACAAGAACAGAAGCTTAAATGTTCAGTTCAAACACAAATTAACTCACTCTTTGTGCCCCATCTCAGCACTATTCCCAGATGTATCAGAGCCAAAAGATAAACCAGTGGGGGACTGTCTGCCTGTGACACCGGATGAGGACACACTTGAAGCAAAGGACAACCCATAAGGTTCAAAATTCAGAGCTGCAAGACAGACAATTTTAAAATTACAAGCAGGCATAAAAAAAAGTAAGAATGAAATCTATTTTCTGAAAATAGATATCCCTGTACTGATGGACTTCTCAGGCTTTCACTTTAATAATCCCTGTAAATTTCAAATCAAATACAGACCAACAATGATTACAGTAAGACTTTCTCACCTGCAGAACAACAATCTACATACATCAACTAGACAGAGGTGGAATTAAAATTTAAGTTGAACTTAGCTCTTGTCTACAGACAAGAGCTGCATTAAGATACTACTATTTTAAGAAGATGAATTAACTGTACACTTAATTTGTCAATATTTATCAGGTAATTTACCAGTATTGAATAAATGCAGTAAAACATCACCTTTTTCCTGAGAAAGTTTCTCCTCTTGTCTCTGGTGATGAGGCTTATATGGTGCTGCACCATGACCAAGTCCCTCAGCCACAAACCCATCCAGAAAAGATAAGGAAGCATCTACCTACATAGAAAAGAATGAAAAGGCAGAGAAAATATTTGTTCTATGTGAGCCTGATGTTACCAGAAGAATATTGTGTCTTATCAGCAAATCAGGGTCTTCACATCTCCAATAGCTACCAATTAAGATGCTTTATGGACAGAATTTTTTCCATCCTTTACTGTTGAAATTTCATGGTCAAAATCAGTAGTTTTCAAATAGGAGGAAAACCCTCTGAATTTAAAAGCTGTACTGTATCACTAAAGCAGGCCTAACTCATCTTTGAAAAAACAAAAGAAGACTAAAAATAAACCAGTGTATGAAATGATAATTTTGCTAAAAGCTACTCCAGCTTAACTAAAACACCATGGTTCTTTATCTTTCAGTACAGAACACTGTGTCTGAAAAAGTGTTCCTGAAAACTCACTTTACACAGACTTGCACCCAGGAAGAACTGCAAACCCCATTAATTTTGAGAACACCTTTTCACCAAAATCATCATCCCCCTGAACTACAAAGAGGCTCATGAAAAACACACATGGCATGTGTCTTACCACCAGGTCATTGCAACTAGCATCAAATGGAAGCAAGCTTTTCATCAGTGCTTTGTCTTCACACAGATGCTTCAATTCAAAGGCATATTGTCTCAGGCAGGTATCCAGAGAGCTGCTGAATTCTTGGATTAGTTCATCCACTGTTTTCGAGCAGGAGGTGTGTGATGCTATCTTGGTGACTGCAGCCATTATCCAAGCTTTAGTTTCAGAAGTAACAAAAGTCTTTTTCAGCAGGCTGTGCAGCTTTATCAATATAACTTCTGGATCAACATCTGTAACAAGACTGAAATATTCTCCCAACACCTATGCACAAAGACCAGACAAAATACACATTTAGAGCATTGCTTTCAGTTTTGAAATTACAATATAGTACTAAATAACAAGACAATAAAATCCAGCTCATATTCAAGAAACTATTACTTAAACATATTCCAAGTTCTTTCTTTACCATGTTGTGTTTTATATGTCAAAGGGTTGAAGTGACCTTTGTATTTACCTCAGACTCCAACTTTTGGCCTTTTAAAAATCAAATGACTGTCTTGAAAAGAAAGCTAAACATAACTAGGCCCCGGCAAAACACCGTTTCCTCAAACTGCAGCCTCTCCCCTGGGTGGCAGCTGAAGCTTCCCCAGGCATCAGGTAACACCAGCACAGCACTTGGCCAGTCATTTGCAGGGCTACAAGAGCTGCTCACAACCACATCTGGCTTACTTGGATGGAGACAGAAAGGCTCTCAGTATGCAGTCAGATTCAGGTGCCTGCTAAGCCATTCCAACATCCACCTGCTTTAAAGGGAGCAAGTCAGCTTTTCCACAAATCACAAGTTCATAGTCCTCACTCACCAAAAAGGTCACTAAAATAGATTTCAGCATGTCAGCTGGACTTCAAGTCCAGCTTCAAATGACTAAAAATTAAAGTTTAATAGATATTTATTAAAAACACTATCACCTTTGACAGCTTCCTCAAACCTGTGTATGGCATTCTGACCATGTGTCTACCTTACCCAACTCATAACTTGAAGGAATTTCTGTGGATATAATTTATCTTCCTCCTCAAGTAATGCTAAATAAGACTGTACTGCATACATCCGTAGCTGATAATCTTCTTTTCCATCATCAAATCCTAGACAGAAAATAGCACAGTTTCTATGAAACACAAATAACATATCCTACCAAATATTTCAAAGTGCATTTTAAGAAAACAAACACAGATTATTAAGGAACAGGTCTAATTCTTCAGAGCAGGTGGGGAGTTACCTTCAGCCAACAGCCTCAGAAAGTTGTTTGGGATATCAGAATGCACAACATCACCTCCAACTGAAAACACAGCATTCATTGTCTGGATGAACCACTCATTGCTAGGGGCATATGTGTCCAGATGTTAAGGAATAAAATGCCAAGGCATAACTTTTTCCTTTTTTATTTAGGGAATTTCCTAAGGAATGCCCATTGTGATCTCCTCAGTAAGTTGGGAATCCCATGGACAAATACAAGTTTCATCTAACTAAAGATGAAATATTCCTGTACCTTTTGGAAAGTGTTTCCTGTAAATGTTTGTTAACATTTGTTAAAAAAGCTGAGCAGGCCTCACACACTAGGAACAGATATGTTCACATTTGTCATACTCTATTTTAAGCTCACACTTGTCCTCTGCTAGGCTTTCAGATAATCATTTGTCTATCAGCATCACTTGATCAATGATAAAAAAATAGTTCTTTTCAGCAGTGCTTTGCTGTTGATTTACAAATTTTACAAAAACACTTTTACAAAAACACTCCACAGAAACCCTCACTGCTTCTTTTTAATATATTTAACTTCTGATCAGCCTTTGCTAACTTTGAAAGATGGCTTTTGCCTTCTCTCAGGCAAGTCCTGAAAACACACAGTTAATGTATGGAAATTTTTAACAGTACAGAAATTTCAGTATTATTGCATTAGTTTTTGCATACTGCAGGGCTGCAAGACAAAAGAGCTTTTTTTAGTACATCACTCCATGCCAAGCACTGCACAAACAGGATGATGAGGCAGCTCTCTGTTATCAAGAGCTTACAACTCAAGTTATCAGACAAAAACACATAGAAATCAGGCAGTGGAAGGCCTAACAGTTATGCCCCATCGTAAGCCAAATCCCTAATCATCACTTTGATCTTTTATGGCATTTTTAAAAAATATTTTCTTTATTTCTCTCAGTGTGCTGCTCTTAAAATCCATCTAACAATGAAGAGTTCTATCAGAGAAGATCAGTCCCACAAGTACAGAGCAGCACTTCAAGTAGCACTGACACATCTCTCTCCATGCAGTAGTATAAGGCTTCAAAGTTTGAATTTAAAACACAAAGTTTTAATGCTAAACTCCAAAGACAAAATTTGTGTGCAATTAGTTTCTGTCGGTGAAATACAAGAAACACTGTAGTCATTTTTGTATGTGCTTTCTTTTGCATACTTCCTTTTCATTTGAAAGGATGGAAAGCACAGCTCTAACACTTCCTACTTCACAAGATCAGGAAAGATGCTTTGATAGGTATCAATGCTACAGGTGCCTGAGCTCTGGCTTCAAAGTTTCGGAAAAATAAAAGGATATTTCTCAGCTAGTTCTGCTATTTTTCCAACTAAGTTGATGATAGCATATTCTTCTTTGCTTTCTTTTAAGTAGTCAAGCATCTTCTGAACTATGACAATTACATTCTGCCCATTTGTAATCCTATAGAGAAGCTCTAAAGTCTGAAAGAGAAAGCACAAAAAGTTAATTGGTTCTGATGACTCAAAAAAGGAAGCAGACAAACAGCAGCTTTAGTACACCAAATTGAACAACCATTCTTAAATGAAATAGAATGCTTATTTACACAGCTTGTCACATTAATACTGTCTGTAACTGCTCTCTCACATTTATGGAAACATAACATTTTTAGACTACTCATTTTACAAAACTTAACACCCACTTTAATAATTTACTTAATTTTGACATATAGAAATTCACTGACCTCCCTTTTAATAATGGGATCTGGGTGGTCCAAACATTCAATTATTGTCATCTGGTGCTGAAGTGCCAGATTTGGATCCTGCTGGATAACATAGGTCAGAGCCTTTAAACCTGGAAAGTAAGCGATTGCAAGTGATATCAGGCTATGCTACTAGTATGGCCAAATTAAAGACAGTGTAATGAAATCAAGCATCCTTACCTAAGTATTTCAAGTTAATTTTGGGTGACAAAACAAATTTTCCAATGCACTTGGCAGCCTTTTCAAGTAATTCAGATTTGGGATAAATGGTATAAATTGTTTGGACACATTCAAACAAGATGGCTGCAGGAGGAGAAGACACATAATTAATGTGTATTGAATACTTCTATAATCCAAAATTTTTTAACAAACAAATGAGCTCAGTGTTCCTGAAGGACTGGCATTGCTGGCCCACTCCCACTGAATCTAACCAAAGAGTACCATCAGACATAAAGAAAAGCAGGTAAAAGTCTATCTCCTTTAGTACATACTTGTTTTAATTAGCCCCTGTCATTGTGCATACAACTTTCTGTCCTTAAAGTTCTTCAAACCTTGAAGTCTCCTACAGCTGCTCAAGGCACTGGATTGGGACAGTCTTCAGAAAGCCAACAAGCAACTATAAAGATTTGAGACAAATTATTTTTGATAACTCATAACATTTCTTAGCTACTACCAACAGCCAAATTCATCCCAAGATCATTCTTGAGAAAAAAAAAATCAAAACACAAAAACAGAAAAAAAAAACCCAACAGCTTTGTACAATTTCAGAAAAATCTAAAAGTAAACTGAACAATGTTCAAAAACAATATAATTACTCCTTTATGGCAACAATTTGGGCAAAGATTCAGACCAAGTCATGCTCCCAAGTTAATTAGCGCTTAAAATCATGAGGTAATTTTCAGTCTTTCTTGTAATTCAGTCACTAACTGAACTGCCCAATAGACAACCCCTCTCTTCCTTAGCCATTACAAACTAAATCTGAGAAACAGCACACAACAAAACTGCCTGCAAGAAACATGCCATAACCAGTGACTTTTTAAAAAAAAGATCACTCAGAATTACATTTTTCTTTTGTCTGGGATTATCAACTATAGTTTTATAAAATGCTTGCCATAAGTGAACACAAACTACATACCTAAATTCTATGTCCTTGTATAAATCATAATGAACTGCCCACTTTGTCCCTTTAAGTGCTCAAAACAAATTTAATGTTTAACTCTTGGCACGTGCAGATAGTCTTTATTAAAAGTCAACACATTTCCCAATAACTTGTATGTTCTTGCCTAAAAGAACAGAAGCAATCAGCTGAATACTCTAAACATCTGACAGATGTTTCCTCATTTATTATTTACTAAGAGGAAATACTTCCCCAAAGGTCCCCTTTTTATGAAAATGAAGCTTACACAATACTCTGTAACATATGTATGATGTAGGTGTTAGACATCTACAGCTTTGGGCCACCTTCCTTTTTTGTTTTACCCCTCACTGTTGTTTTAAGAGTCACAATTTTCTATCCATTCCATTAGCACAGGGACTTTGGCACATCTGCAGGGCTTTATTTAATAATAAAGAAATTGGAGTGGTAGGTTTTTTTAGTAGTGAAACAGCTCTTAAAGTAGGGTTCTAGAGCATCAGAACTGGTATTTTGGGGAGGTATTAAGACCTGGGGAGAAGAAGACAAAGAAAAAACCAAATTGCTCAACTTTTTAGTAGGAAAAACATTAACAATCCAACTATTCCTTTTGCTTTCTAGTAGCAACAAAAGTAGCTTTCTCTACTGAGGAGATAATGAACTTCTACCAGAATGAACCTTCTGCCATGTTTTGGAAATTTTCAGTTGAGACATGTGCCAAAGACATCCTTTCACAGGCAGCACTACCACTGAACTCTGGAGGTGCAATGTTTATTACCTGTGCCCAGAGGAGAAACCCTACACAGCTGCAAAGAGCTGACACTCTCCGTACGCACTGCTGCCTTTCTCAGGGAAGTGAAGAGAAGATCAAAGCATTTCTAACACACAGATGCATCAGCAGGATTGTCTTTTATTGCTTATTTCAACTTTGCAAATATTGATAATTACATAAAATAACCTTACCCACCATATGTAATGTTGTGATTAATCTCTGCTCTTCTTAAAGATTCATCTAGAACATCATACATCAGTTCACTCGTCCTGTTTAAGAAAATATTTACAATTAATTGCAGCACTAATAAACAGTTCAAAGCTATTATTGAAATCTGTAAAACATTATTCATATCCATAAATTTGCTTTAACACAGCAGAGTTCTGTAACATGATCCTAAATGGCATTTAACAGGATGCTTGAAGCTTGCAAAAGAAACATTTTCCATATTATAAGAATAAAAAACACTTCCCTTGCTGCTTGCATAAATAAAATGGCCAATAGGAAAAAGATAACAGACAACTAAGTCCTCACAAAATGACAGCACTTTTTGAAAATAGCTTTACTCCAAATTTTCACTATTATTTGGTAACATTGTAATAGAAGTCCCAGTAAAATTACATTTTAATCATATTCCACAACCATCAATTGTTTAGAGCAATCCAGAAGCTAAGAAACTACTTCTGCAGAAATTAATCTGTTCACTGTCTTGGTTAAAAACAAATGTGCAGGAATTTCGACACCGAAAGCCTCTTACAGTCTGTGAGGTGCAGGTTATTACTGTACTCTTTGTACCTTCAAATTATTAATTACAGAGAAAAATCTGGTTACCTTGTATCATCTTTTCCCAACAGCCCCAAAATTCTTAGAAGCTGAATTTGTAACCATGGTGCTGGCACACTGTGATAGTTGAAGTCAGCAGAGAGCTTTCCTCCCACTACTTGCTTCAGGATGGTTACAAAACTCCCAGTCAAGTCCTTGTATCCAGATGAGTTTTCCTACACAATCAAAATTCAACACAAATCAAATATTTCAATACAGCAACTTGAAAGTAAAAATAATCCACAACTTGACTAAGATCAAAATACCTACACTGATGGCATCATTTCTTTAAATCAAGACCTCTGCTCTCAACCCTCAGCACCCATAAGCTCTTTGCTTTAAGCCAATGCTCTCTTCTCAAACATTTGCAAAGGGAGTGGGTGTATGCAACACATTGACAAGGAAATTTCCCTTTAACCCACTGTAGGACTTGGACCCTCTAGCCAAGGGCCCAGCAATTCTGAGCATTCAGGCCCTGCAAGTGGATCTCTCCAGCTAAATAGAGAACTGGCAGAAACAAATGTAACCCATCACCACATGAATTAACTTTTCTAACTACTACAAGTGAGTTCTTTCTGCAAAACCTTTGTAGAGCACACTGTGTATTGAAAATAAAAAACATCTCCCAAATTTGGTTGTGCTTCTAATTCTTTGCCTACCTTAATCATCTGCAGATAAATATGCAAAGAAGCAGCCATGACTCCAGCATCCCTGTCACATAAAGCCTTCCGGAACTTATCATGGATGTGCTGAACTTGATTAGGAGCAATGAGATAGAATTTATATAAAGCTTGAACAGCTTTTCTTCGGATAATTTCCCTGAAATGAGATTTACACTTAACAAAACAAGTGTACTGTAAGTACTTGACTTTACAAAAAAACTTGCCAGACCCCAGAATATCATGATTTGCCAACTTTAAAGCCTAGTACAGATGGATTCAGAGTGATGATTTAAAACAATGCCCACCAAATAAGCAATGACATAGGCCATGACTCATCTGCTGTGGTCATAGATGCAGCTCCAGAAATTACATGTCTAGAAATTACTGAACTAATTCATTCTGCAACTCCCTTTCTAATCAACAATTACAGATTTTCCTCTATTTATGGGATATAGTAAACTATAATTTAAACAAATCAAGGGTATCTACAGATACACCTTTATCACTTTCTCTAAAGAGCTTTATGAAAAAGAGTATCAGTGAAATTGAAGGATCTGGATCTGTTTCACCACCTACTCTACAAATATTTCTTCATGCATACTGGTTAAAAGGAGTCCAGCATATAAATTCAATTACATTTACCTATCCACACTGGCTATGAAAAAACCTGTCTATTCAATACTCAGTCAAGCTGCAAATAGATGAGACAAGAATGCAAGAAAAAACACAAGGAGGGATTAACTTCTAAAGGTGATAATTAGAAAAGACCAACTGAGAGAAGAAACACCAGTTTACTAAAACTATTTACAAAATTAAGTGATTCATCTGCACAAGGCCATCTGAAATTCTGCAATGAATACATACTTAGAATGCTGAAGCTTGTCTTCTATTAGGGGCAGAACAGCTGGAATCATTTCCCGTGGGAAGATCTGGCTGACAACAGTTAATGCCATGCACACCTCTACAAGATTAGTGCTCTGCAGGTCCTGTTACATAAAAGACAATAAGTTTTTTTCTTAGTCTTTTAAATTCTGCATAGACATCCCCCAAATCTTTCACAAGCAGGCTGTACCTATGCCCCCTAGAGAACCCACCCACAGCCAGCATCCTGCTGGTGTTAGAGAGGAGCCAGCTCTCACTGAGCTCATCAGGATCTTCTCTTACACAGGAAGAGAGAACAGGCAGCTCCTCACACTCATCTTACAGAACTTCATTCCTATTTTAAATGTGTGGAACACTAACATGCAGAGCTACAATCAATTTCTGTTTATTGAAATGATTGTAAAAATATGTTGAGTCCCTGTCTGGATCAGGGAGATGAGTCACTTCCCACAGAATTCTACAGAACTGTCTCTACAGCTTTTGATCTAGCCAAAAGAATTTTAAATAAAATGAGCAGCTCAATAATACTGCCAATTACCTATCTGTACACTAAAATATTACCTACTTCTTAAGAAGCAAATGCACATTACAAGTAACATTCTACAAAACTAACAATCTCAGTCTGTCCTAAATACAATTAATAATAGTAAGTATAGCTCGCTGTAACTTTAAACAAAAACAAAAAAAAAAAAAAAAAGGATGAACTTATGAAGACTACAATTATTTTTCAAAACTAATTATATGTGTGAGATTTCCAGCTGATATAACTTGCTTTGTTCATCTCTCCCAGATAAGTTTCAGTCTTTATTTTGGCTTAGTTCTTTGTGAGTTTCACGCCATATTTTTAAATATCATAAAACAGTTTTCAGTCACAGCAACAACATAAGCATCATTTTCAATCTATAATTTCTGGGACTTTGGTCTACTGCAATATAAAAGTAGACATTATACAGAAAGATTTATAGTAAGTCATAATTGCTCCATGTAAGAGACAGCAGTAATAGATTTTCACTGGCACTCCAAAATGTATTTCCACTTTCTGCCAAAGTCATCAGATGAGCGTAGAGATGGCAACAGATACTTGTCATCAGTTAAAAGCCAAAGCTAACACTGCAATATGCATGCATGGCTCCTCCTGGAGTTGAGAATGTATGCAATTATTACATTTATAAAGTGAAGTTTATGGCATATCTCCTCTGAAAAAACTTTTTAAAATATGGCTTCAAGAGGAAGAATATCAAGATAAAATTAAAAAGGCAGGGAAAACCATTTCAGATTGTCTTTGCTAATAAAGAAACAGCAATTTTAAGAGAGGAATAAATTTTAAGAGAGGAAAATTTAAGAGAGGAATATCTAAGAGAGAGAAACAGCAGTTTTAAGGGAGGAATTAGATGTTGCGTGACAAAATGGGAATAATTGGTCGAAGTTCTTCACCCCACAGCCTCCCCATTAAGTTCCAGCCAAAGCTCTCTGTCCAACCAGGTTTTCTTCCCCACTGGCTCATCTCCTGGCACACGGAAACATCCTCTCCTGCCTGTAAGATTTTCTGGTTTTTTGGTTTCTTTTTACGAAACCACTATACCTTCACAACTGTGTTCACAAGTAGCAGCAGCAGTTCATGGTTTTCATGCAGAAATAGAGAAACTGCCAAGTAACCTATAAAAGAAAGCAGCCTTCATTACTGTTTTCAAGCAATAACAACTTTCTGACAGAAACTTTAAGAATGTCTGTAACACAGGAAGAGTTAACTCAAACAGTTACAAAAACCCAACAGAAAAATCTTTGTTGGATAAGCTGTTCATGTTTGAAATATCAGACTCTCTTTTTCCAGGAAAATCAGTTACATTTAAGTTGCAGTAAATAGCAACAGCTAATAATAATTATTATTATATAATAATATAGTAATGCAGAAAATAATAACATCTATTGCAAAAAGTAACAGGTAAAAATTCATAAGCTGTGAGAAATAAGAGATATTACAATACTTTTACATCTAAAGAACAGTCAAGAGCACCATTATATTACAAATCACTTCCTGGAAAACTAATGTCTTCTCTGAACAAGGAAAAGTCTATTATTTTTAGACCACACAACTCAAGTGCACTTCCTTGTATCTTGTTACTTTATTTCTTTTTCAAATAATAAAATTACTCTTCATATTCAACTTGGAATATCCAAAAGTAAATCCACCATCCTATGCAAAGAACTCCTTTTTATTTCTTAACAATGAGGAAACCATTCCAGAACCCAGGAAAAGAAACCTTTTTTTCTCCAAGGCCTGTCTCTGCTTTTAAACTAAGGGATTTAATTGGGGGGTAGGGAGAGTGTGCTAAAACAGCAAGAACTGTACCTCAGAAACAGATTTTAGAGAATTCTTGGTTCATACAGAGCTTGGGGATCAAAATGAACAACTTGAAAATAAATAACTGTATGGCTGGGCTATCAGATTGATCTATCTGCTTATGCTCATGGCCATGATCAGCTCAGCACATACACAAAGGGAGAGCTCACTCTCCTGAATCAAGGCTCACACTGGGTACAGGAGTCACTCATCTTGACCAGCTCAACTGACAATTCCTCAGTACAAACCCTGGTATATTGCACCAAGAACTGAAAAGATCACTCTCATGTATCACATATAATTGCAGAACAACAACAAAAAAAGAAACCAAAACACACACACACATCTCTGATAACAGCCTTTTATCAGCTCAAAGCTTAAGGGCTCTTTGTGTCCAGAGAACTTTAAGCAACCTACATTAAAAACAAAAACAAAAAAGTGCTGCTTCACCAAACCTTTCTCAAAAAGAGCCCTAGTAAGGAAAGGTCTCAATCTGATTAATAACAAGACATACTGGCTCTTGACACTTACAGAAGTCACAAAGCTTTCTTCAGAACAGCTGATCACTTGCCTTCCCAGATTTGGTGAAGACAAGATTTTGTAATCCCTACCCCAGCATCTGCACACTGGCTTTCATTACCCAGGGAAAAGCAACTTTAATTCATCACTTGTAATGGATTCTTTCAGAAACTCCAATACTTGAGTGGATGATCTGGATGAAATTCAAACAAAGGATATCAAACAAGCATATCCCACAAGACATAGCCTTCCTTCTGTGCATGCAGACATGGTATTGCTTGGAGTTAAACCATTTTCTCTGCAAACAAGAAGAAATGTCTTCACCACGCAGCTGAATCAGCAACTGCAAGGAAATTCTATGGATGAAATAGGCTGACAGATAACTTGTTTCCAACAGATGTAGCTTGAAGTAATAGCCACACTAGCAGGAAAGGAAATCAATCCCGTGAAATTTCAAATAAATCTGAACCAGCCTCCAAGATTTCTTTGGGAACTTCTGCCTCTATGCTGTAAGGGCCTCCCTCTTTGCCTTATTCCCTACAACTCTTTCTAAAATAAAAAAAAAATCCTGCAAGCTCCAAAACAGAAAACATTTGTCTGACAGAACCATCTTTGTCTAATATTGCATCAGTACTTGGAAAAGAAATTAGATCTTGACAGAAATTAATTTTCTGCTTGATGTGTTTAAGAAATATTCTCTTAAATTATTTGTTTACTGGTGTCACAATTCAAAACAATGAAAGAACCAATGATTCAAAATAAATTCATTTCCCTTTCCTTCTGTGCTGCAAGCACACACAGAGCACCTCACAAGCCAAGGATTTAGATCATTTCAAAAAGAAAGACACTGTGAAACAAGACCAAGAAAGCAAAGATTTTGAGTAGGTTGCATTTGAGATGAATTATAAATCCTAAAAAACTTTAAAACTGGGAGTTTGAGAACATTATAAAGGCTACAGCTCCATGCACATACCAACTCTCTTCTCCAGAAGATTCCCTTGCTGGGCAAGTTTGATTGCATGGATGTATCCAAACGAAGACTCATAGCCTAGCATTTCACAATAGATGAGCCTCACCATGCACTCTTTCATCAGTCTCTGAAATACCAGAAACAAATTATTAAAAATTTTAAGTCCAACATGTTTTATGCTCTTCTTCACTGCTCTACTGGAACAGAGAGCTTTATCTCTCTGATAGAAGAAAACACATAGAAACACACCTAGAAAACACACTGAAATACAACAGAAACGTCTATTCACACGCTTTCTAAAATCTCAATATTCATAATTTTTCTTTGCCATGAACTTCTTCTGCAAAGCAGTATTAAATTTCTGTTAAACAGGCAGAACTCCCCCTATTCCACCCCTAAAAACATTCTTATTTTGATTAGCATGCATGTGACCAACAGTTGATTAACTATGACAACATAAAAAAATATGATGATCACACTGTTAATACAAATTATTTTATCATTTACTACCCTGACTTAGGATAGTTTTTCACTACATGCAAGATAAAACTTTGTTTTTCCCCTTCAAAAATCTTCACTGGGACTGACATATGTATTAACTAACTCAAACCAGAACACATCATCTCTTGAAACTCAGACATGACAACAGCACATACAACAAGAAGCACAGCTTCTTAAAGAGCACAAACTATTTGTAAGAACCATGTCAGCCTGCAAAGAGCATTATTTGATGGCAGCAGTTCATAACTCAGCTTTGCTGTCTGTATTGTTTCAGAAACCACAGAATGACAGGAGGGTCATATTGTTACAGCTTATTCACATCAAAGAGAGTAACAGTGGTCTCACTGCTTTAATTATGCTGCAAAACCATGTGTACTGGTACTTTTAAATATCTACAATGCAGATAACCTGCACATCCACCTGTCATAAAGAGTGAGAGCACTGCTTCCTTCACCTTCGGTGTGCTGTTCCACAGCCTGCAGCCACTACCAGAACTTACAAGTGTTGTGTTGGGGGCTGAAACTGTTGCTTTCAAACTGGTTAGTTCCTGCTGGATTAATTTTTCTTCTTCCTGGAAAAATTAAACTTGTTTTAACCTGGCATAGATTTCGCCGGGACCATGTGAAAGAAGCCTCGGGGGAGAAAGCGGCGGTAAGGCAGTGTGTACCTCACCGCGGGGCCGCTCGCCTCCAGCACAGCGGCCCTGCCTGCCCAGCCCGTGGCCCGGAGCGGCAGAACGCGGCCACCCACAAACACGGCGAGTTTATCGGGGCTTTATCCTGGGCTCCCGAGCTCAGCCCGACCCAGCCCCGCGGCTGAGGGGAGACGCCGCGCCCCGGGCCCCCAGCCCAGCACTGCGCCGGCTTCCCCGGAGCGGGAAGGGAGAGGAGCCCAGCCCCGCAGCCCGTACGTGCTTGGAGGTGAGCGCCGTGATGCTCCGGACGAGGCTCCCGAGCCGGGAGGAGGCGGACAGCCTGGCGGGGCCTCCGGCGCCTCCCGGGTCGTGCTGCCCCAGCAGCCCGGGCAGGGCGCTGAGCGTCCGCTCCACCACGTCGCTCATGCCGGACCCAGCGCTGCCGGAAGAGACGGGCCCGGGCGGCCCTTTCCGGGGCGGGGCGGCAGGCGGGGCCGGCCCTGAGGGGCGGCAGAGCCGGGCGAGGCGGAGCCGCTGGCCCGGGCCCGGCTGGGCCGGGAGGTGGAGCTGGAGCCCCGCGTTCGGAGCGGGGCAGCGCCTGCGGTGAGCCGGCCACGGAGCCGTGCGCAGCAGCCCTGCCCTGAGGGAGCAGGCCGGAGGGGGCTCCTGCCTTCAGCATCTCGAAACAAAGACATTTCAGGGGGATTCGAAAGAGCAGCGTGTGGCAGCTTGGCACAGAGCCGGTTCGGTTCAGAGACCATTGAGTTCACCAAACACCACCATGTCAACTAGACACTGAGTGCTACATCCAATTTTCCTTAAGCCCTTTCAGAGATGGTGACTTCACCACCTTGACAGCCCATTCCAATATCTAAAAATCCTTTCGGTGAAGAAATTCTTCCAAATGCCCAATCTAAACCTCCCAGTTATGAAAAATACTATTCCTGAAGTGCGGGTGGGAGCATCAGGAGGTCTGTGCTGGCTTCCAGAGGGCTGATCCTGAGGTGATTCCTGCAAACCTGGTAGTGCTTTGTCCTCCTGGGAAGGTTTTCACCGGGGAGCTTGTATTTCAGTTCAAAGGTCATTTTGAGGGGTTTTTTTTCTAGAAAGGGTGGGGAAGAAACTGAAATAATCCCTTCCAAGCAATGTGTTTCCAATGAAAAGGTATCCCACCATCTCCTACATACATCTAGACAGAAAATCATGCTGGATCGCAAAGCTATAAACTGATTTATTATCCGAAAAAGAAAAAAGCTCAATAGGGAAAAACAAAGATCACTACTTTTTAAAGTGTTAAAAGTGGGCGTTTCCTTGAAGCTGAGATGAAAGATACGGGCTAGTAGTTTTTAAAGTTCACTTTACAAAATGAGTTGGTTAAGAAAATCTCAGTTAAGAGCTGCTCATGTGAAAACACCACATTGCACTGTAGAAGCATGCAAAACTCATAAGCTTTGCAGACCAAAAATATAAGTTTAATAAGCATAGGAAAAGCTGCTGGTAAAGTTGATGTAACTTGGATAAACGCTCAAAACACTCTAGCTTTGACTTTTTTATTCTATTTTTCATGGTTCTAGAGTCTTAAATCCTTCTCATTGCCTTAGGTGGTGTATAAATAAATGCTGTGTGTAAAACGATTCATAGAGTACAAACCCTCAGGCTTGTGTCTGGTTAATTGTTGATGATTGCATTGAAATCAAGAGGACTATTCATAGTGCACAGATATGTGTAAAATACATGACTTACTGTCAGATGATTATAGATACACCTAATGCCTTACATAAAGATCACCAGTAACTCTTCCAACACTTTTTTTCCTTTTAAGCTTTTAATAACTGTGTTATTTAGTATATCATTTGCATTATATTAGATAAAGTAGAAAAAGCAAATCCACAGAAGTAAGGAAAGTCTACCATCAAGGCATAAACTTGGCAAGGTGGCTTGTTGTGCCTTTTTCCTGCTTTCATCTGCCTTCTTTTTTTCATCAGCTAGAGGAAAAACTTTGAAGTGTGGTTATAAAACAACTTGAAAAATAACACTGAAAGGCTGCATTTCAGTGATTTCTCTATGCTTCATATCAACTGCTCTCACACATCAAGAAACATTCTAATTGTCATTCCTCTGAGTTCTCTTTGGCATCTGATAGGCAAGTGGTATTCTTTCTGGCTCATTTCACATCACTGGAAATAAATAGTTCCAGAATAGAAAATGGGTTGATTGTGTATGAGCCAAAACAGAATCCAAAATAGAAGAGCTTGTGCTCTTCACTGTGTTGTCTCTGCACTGCAGAGGAGTGTGTAGTAGTAGATGATGCAAAGGATGCCAAATGAAACAGGTGTAATGAGAAACAAATACAGCACTCTTACCCAATCGTTCTTCTATAAGGATTAAACCTATTTTGTCACAATTAGCAGAGATTATGTATGATCTGTCACATGTCACACAAGCTCACCAGGGCACCACGGAGGAGCAGGAGGCTCAGTGTGCCAAAGCAGAGGGGGCAGTGCCAGTGTGCTCTGTGCTTGCAGCTGGGCTGGCAGTGCCCATGAACAGGGAAAGGGTTTGTGTCTGAAGTTTTAGTGATGGAAGGTTTGGAATTCTCTCCCCACCATCAGTCCCAGTCCCTGCCCTGTCCTTCTCATCATTCCTTGTTAGAGAGGCTTGCCAAAGCAGGAGACATTCTAGCACTAAAGAAATGAACCATATGGATCTGAGAAATAATGTAGAAAAGATTTCACAGAAGTAGAAACATTTATCACATAAACAGAAGGATATCCTGTAAAATAAACAGATTTGAAGACAATTAGATGTATCATTATCCCCAAAAAGCCATATGTAGACACATCACACAAACAAGCATGGTTTTGACCTGCACCTTCTTCACGCTGTTTTCTTTAATTAGCGCTCCTTTTCTGGTCTTCACCGACACTTTCCTTTCAGCAAGTTTAAAATACATTCACTGCTTTTGTTTTGACTGAATGAGAAACGTGTAGAGTCTTAGCAATGGATGCACTTTTACAATGCATTGTGGAAAATATTTGAGTGGAATGGAAGTAAATATCAGGAAGGGTACCTGAAGAGAAAGTACACATTTTTGTTACATTGAAGACATTACACAGGCAATGAACTGTTGAATTAATACCAGACTGGGATAGAATATAAAGCCACACTGAAGTAAGAATCTTTTCATTTTTCTTTATCAGCACTATTCTGTAGTTTTGAGGTTCCTGTTGCTGTACATACACCTCTGCTGAAGATGGCAGGGGAGGAGGTTACGCTCCCTTGTGGAAGCTGCTTGTCTTCTGTGCTTCTAAAATGAGCGAAAGATCTGTTTATTATAATAGTTTCCCTTGTAGGTCACCAAGCAATGTGTAAATAAGGCTGTTTTCTTCTTACATACAATTATGCTTAAAAGGGTTTTATTCAAAATATCCTATAATTCCTAACTCTGGCTCAGCTCCAAGAGTCACCAAACTGGGTGATAAGTAGGGATTCTGGGGCTATCAGTACATTTCTGGAAGCTATTTTTTTTGCTCTGGATGTTGAAGACTAATTTATAGAAGTGAATATGATGTAAACTAGAGTATCGCTTTATCAAAATTATATGCAAAGGATTGGCTATGATGTACAGTGGCTGCCAAGAGGAAAAAATTGCAATTCATTTTAGTGCTTGTGTTTCAATTAATTATCATTCTCTTACTATTTTTGTGTGTTCTTCACGGTTTATGCTATAATACTGTGTATATATTCATTGATAAAGGAATAAACCGTTTGCCTGTGTTCCTGCTTTTCATTCGTGAAAGCACTGGTCCATATCATCTTCTCAAGAAAGAGTTTTTAGCCGGTTTTAGCAGTCAGCAAGAACTGGCATTTCTAATGTTTAAGTATTTTCGTTTGCTCCATGAGTGTATGCATTTGTGGCTACAGAAGGACGAGGTCTTTTTTGAAGAAAGAACGCTGTGGTTTATTTTGGAAGCGGCTTCTGTAGTTCTGAAAGGAGCCAGCGCTGCGATCCTTTGTTTGCCGCGAACTGGTGAAAATGTCTTCCTCCGATCCCTAGGGATTTGTTGGCGTTCTGAGTCGGGCTAAATTTTAATATTGGAAACCTTCAGAAATAGCTTACATGCTTATTGTCATTTGTGCCACTGCTTTTTTAAATCCTAAATTTTAAAGAGCAGGATGTGCTATAATTAAACTTTGCCCGTCCTCTCTTTGCCGTAAGGAGTCACCGACGCCTGTGCCTTTGCAGTGTTGTTCAGCCCCGCGGAGAGGCTGTGAGCAGGTGACAGGCAGTGATTCACAGCCGCTGCCCGCTCAGCCGTGCGGTGAGCGGAGCCCCGGCTGGCGGTGCCGGGCCCGCTCCGCAGCCGTCCCTGGGCCCCGGCCCGGCCGCCGCGCCCGCGGAGCGAGGCCCGCGCATGCTCCGGGCCCGGCCCGCCCCCCGCTCCTCCCCGTGCCCGGGGCCGCCGCCGGGGCCGGGCTCGACCATTTCTGCGGGCGCGGGGACGAGGGGCCGAGCCCCGGGCAGCGGCTTTCCCGAGCTTCAGCACCGCGGGCCGGACAGCGCCCGGCGGGCCGGTGGCGGGCCCCGGCGCGGGGCTGCGCGGCCGCACCATGTTCCTCGGGCTGGCGGTCGCGCTGCAGCTGCTGGCGCTGCTGGCGAGCCGGGGGCACGGCTTCCCCAAACCCGCGGGCACAGGTAAGCGCCCGGCCCGGAGCCTCCTCGCCGTCTGCCGCGGATGGGGAAAGTTCTGCGGGGTACAGATAGAGGATGGTAAAAACTTTCCCTCCGCTTGGCTAAAAGCAATGAGATTCTAAAGCAACGATATTCCTGGTGCAAGACGCCGATCGCTGAAGCTGCGATCTAATGTTGAAGTGGAGGGATAGGTGCTGGTAGAGGGAAAAGCTCTGAATTTTTTCAGTCTTTTCAAGCAATGTTTTCATCCGTTCTACAGCACTGTCTGCACAAGACTTTGCTCGCTCCCGGTCTCCCGCGGTATTCTGGATGGAAGAGATTTTTAATCTCTTGGCTGTGCGAATCCGATTATTGCTATTTTAGTCAATCTCCTCCAGCACTTTTTTCCCCAATTCGTGAGTTTTCCGATCAGAAAGAGGTTGCTGAGTCTATATCTGTATTTCTGTCTTCTGCAGAACCTCTCCCTCTGCCCCAATCATGTTTTGTTTAAAGGTTTGACTTTTTTTATTGTGCTCTGATTCCTCTAGGAACACTGAAATTCTTTTTTCAAGAGCTAGCAGTTGGCATCCTATTTAAGACACCATGTTTTATGGGAGAAAACTATAAATTAAGAAAAAATGTGCTGTCTCTTTGTAGTTGCATGTATCATATAACTGTATATATGTGTGTGTATGTTTATTCTAGATAAAGCTATACACAACAGACAATTAAGTGTAGAAAGACCTTTGGAGGAACAGGTGAGTGAAATAAAAAATATTCCTTTTTTTTTTTACCGAATTCCTAGAAGTATTTTTAGCCTTTCAGGTACTGGATCTATGAATATCATGAATGGGTAAAAAAAAGATTTATCAGTAAAGTGATTATTGGTGGGGTTAGATACAAAATAGGGTTTCAATATTTTTTGAAAATTGGCATATAGACTTTCACTGTCCAGCATTCTAAAAGCAGCTCATTAGCTCAAACAGCTCACAAAGGTGACAACCCTTTCTACTGACATCCTGTGGGAATATAGCATGAGCTTGGAATGAAGAAGGAAAATATAACTGGCATTTATCTTAAAATGGAAAGTCTGTTGCAGCTTCTCATAATGTCTGGTTCTGATCAGAGGATGGGTGGTACTGATGAAAGTGTCCAGTGCTTATTTCTGTTCTACTTATTCAGGCAAACTTCTTACTGAGAGTGAAAATCAGGCATTAAACTCTCTGCTGATAAATAAAGAGATCACATTTTGTTCCTTCTACCTGTTTGCTGTTTTGTTTGCTTTATTTTTGCATTTTAGATTGCTGAAGCTGAGGCAGACAAGAATAGGAAAATAACTCCCACAGGTAAATATATCTTTCCTGGTTTTATAGCAATATTCATAATGGCAGTCAAAGAGGTATAAGATTTTATGTTATGTTGATATTAATATTGATACATTTTCCAGAAAATAAACCAGAGTTCAGGAATTATTCCTTTGTTGATGACCTGAACCTGCTCAAATCAGTAGCAGAAAGAGAAAGGAATGAGAAGGAGAGGGAGTCAATTAGAAGCTCTTTGTACGAACAGCAACTGGCCATTGATGATGCAGACTCCACCAAGAGCCGCAGGCTTGTGGATGACTATGACTCCACTAAAAGCGGGCTGGATTATAAATTCCAAGGTATTCCATAATCATCTTTCAGTGACTTCTAGGTTAGATTTCTCTTGCAAACCGATTGCCTTCATGAATGTTGTGTTCACCACTAAACAGGAGATCTATTTGTTACTGGAATGCAGTTTCAATTATTTTCAATTGTGGAAGATTGATGTATCACAGTTAGGTTTTTGGAACACAGTACAAAAGAATTGCTCTTGATTTTAATAGACTTCCATGGAGGAAAGTCTAATTGTGTAATTTGTAATGTTTTTTAGCAATTTAGATTTGATGGAAGGAAAATGGGACATATTTTTGAATGAAAATATATTTATTCTGGTTTGTGAGAAAGAAGCGTTGCTATATGCAGCTAAATCACATATATTTATAACAAATATTAGGTGCAGTTTTAGATAATTCTCATAATCACAAACCTAGAAGAAATTACTAAAGACCAAAGAATGCTTGCCTTTGCTACAGTAGTAGTTAATTGACTTGTAGTTTAAGTGACTCCTCTGAGAATTGTAAGCAGCATTTAGCTCAGGATATTTTTAATTATACCAAAGTATGCTGATCACAGACCAAAGCTCACTCATATTCCCTTTCCCATTGTCACAATGATCTTATTTTCCGTAGGTAACAATTACATAATTAAAAGGTAATTTGCTGAAATTCAAACAAGATTGTGTGCTATTTTTCATGAACTGTTTTGATCTAAGTGACCATACAATGAAAAGGAAGACACAGATAAGTGGATATGGAAATTCTACCAATATTTTCTATAAACAGGAGAGTAAGCTCCTAAAGTTCATCTTTGCTCCTTCAGAAGAGCCAGTCAGAAAGACATTTTTCAGATGTGGAAAATTGACACAAAGAACTTTTCCCTGTGACTGATTTAATGGCTTGCAAAGTGTGTATCAAAGTATATTCCTAATGTGTCTAAAAATGCAGTTTTGTTCTGAAGAGAAAAAGATATGGGCAGAAATTTTTTACTGTTTAATTAAGCTGTTTAATCGAAATGAGTTAGGGGGGTCAGCATACAGTAAAACTGTAATCCTTTCAGATGATCCAGATGGCCTTCATCAGTTAGATGGCACTCCTTTGACTGCTGAAGATATTGTTCAAAAAATTGCTGCAAGAATTTATGAGGAAAATGACAGAGGAGTGTTTGACAAGATTGTTTCAAAACTTCTAAATCTGGGGCTAGTAAGTATCTTGGTAATCATCATTCAACTGCTTTTTGGATTGGATTAATGCTCTTTCAAAAAGCAACTCGAATGCACACTTTGTCTGAAGCGAGTGGGACTTGGGGGCTAAGAAAATTTCAAGATCCTGGGGCTTTCTGGTTAAGCTCTGCAATAAAATTGTTGTTCTTTGCAACAAAATAGGCCAAACTGCAGAATGTTCCTGATGTTGAAAAAACACTCACTGATTGTACTCCTCCCATGTCTGTCCTCATTTTTCCTTTAGTTTGTCTTCTGATTTTCACTGAGTGCTTTTCTATTATGAATTTCTTTTCTATACTTAATGGGGAAAGGTCTGCACTCATTCCTATCCACCTAATGCTAATTAGTGCCATCAGCAAACACATACTGTTGCTGGCTAGTTGAAGATATATTACATTACTGACTTTTAGGAAGACTGGATTTGTCTGTGACCTCTGGATGTCTTAATGGCTCCATTACCATTTGGAATCCTTATATTTTAAAATATTCACCTTATCTTTTGAGCACTAGATTTTGCAGCTGGGTATTGCACCCCACTGGTTACAGAGGGAGCTGTGGGACAGATGCATGTTCTTGTTCAAGTGACAGCTGTTATGAAGCAAAGAGAAAACATTTTAATGGTATCATAGAAAGCTACTTGCTTTTTTCCCATTCTGTATTACTGTGTTCTGTTGTAATTATTCAGCTGTCCATAGATGTGTTGCAGAGCATATGTATTTCTATATGGGCACTCATATAGGGAGGTGCCACACTTACAGCTCCATCTTTCAAGCTGCACTCCACTGTGTTAAGTGTTAAAGAGATTTGGTTTGAGGGCTGTATGTGTGAATGGGTATGGTTTATGTGTACACATATTTGATGTGTATTTCTATGTGTATATGTATATGAGTGTTAAAAATGTAGGCATGTTTACATATCTATATGTATAAATGTATGCACACATACAGGTATTACACTTAATTTGGCTGTGCTCAGCTTTGAAGCAAATGCATTTACAGCAACCTATTTTCTTATTGATACCAGATTTCATATTGATGTTTGATTTAGAAAAAGCACAGTATTCTGTAAGTACTCTGCACCAATATTTTAACAGATCACAGAGAGTCAGGCCTATACCCTGGAAGATGAAGTGGCAGAGGTTTTACAACAGCTAATTGCAAATGAAGCAAAGGATCGTGAGAAGGAGTCTGAAGATTTTGATTACCCTGCCAGCAGAGCAGACAGTGATACAAAAGAAAAGCAACAGGAAAGAATGGTAATTTCTTAGCTAATAATTTTGTCTTATGGTACTAGCACTGCATTCTTTAGGGAATAGTTAATCCAATCTGGAAACGAGGTGTTCTTAAAGAAATCCTGTCTGATAGAAAAAAGAATCATGAGTTACTTCAAAATTTAAGCTAGATGTCAATTGAAATAACTTTGAGAAAATAGTATAGCTTTCACCTTACAATTAGGGCAATGTTGGCATGAGGTTGTGATAGAAATTTTTGCTCTATTAACTCTATCACCAAAAGCAATGTGATTATATACATTTTCTTTTTTTATTATGTCTTATGTGGAGACACCAAGCAAATCTGATCAGGATAGTTTCATTAATGGAGAAGTTGATGATACACTGGATAACACGTGGTCATCATCTAATGTGCTTGAAAGAAGAAATGAGTTGCCTTCTGAAGATAATTTTGAAGATCTCCAATATTTTCCAAATTTCTATGCGTTATTAAAAAGTCTTAACTCAGGTGAGCTTGTCATAAAAAATTCTCTATTTTCTTCTGCTCTTTTCCCCACAGCTTCCCTAGTCGCAGGAGACCATGCATAAATCAGTAGAAATTAATTTGATTAGTGATTTTGATGGCAGAACACTGTCAGGAACAGCACTCAGAACTGCAGAGAGAGTGACCTAGACAGCCCTTCCCATCTTGTGCTGTGTGATTCAGGAGTCCTGAATTCTTTTCATTCCCGTAAGGACATGATGAAAAACTGGCACATGGTTTTCTCCAGAGCTCTTTCCAGTAACATCCATGTCATCTAAGCCAACAGAGATACGAGTAAGCCACAGCAGAATCCTCACACTGATGGTACCAGTAAATGAGTCTGAGCCTCCCAGCCTTTCCACAAACCACAGGTTTGCTGTTTATTGCAGTGAAAGCCCTGCACGTCTCTTCCTATTCCGGTGCTGGACATCACTGCCTTCCAGTTATTGCAGGCAAGATTGTGGCTCCTTGCCACAGCTCTGTGTCAGCACCCTCTACACACACCCACTCTCTGCAGCCACACACACACTCTCTAACTTATGGAAGGATGGGGGGGAGGGTGGTATTTTGTAGATCCCTTGTCCTGCAGGAGCATTAATGTTGCTTCAAATTGTCCCCATGTGCACCTAAGTGGAGAGCTAAAATGAAAAACCTGAGGGCATATTTTGCTCAATCTACAAACTTTATATTCTTCCTGTTATTTTTAATTTTCCCATGGCAGTTCTGCATGCTAGTTCTTCTCCTTTTTCTACTCACAACACAGGCAGGCATGTCGGGTTTAACAGGTTATCAAGAAAACAGAACCAGGCTGCACATCTCCTGCTTTTTGTGTTCACCTGTCAGGTTGTATCGAGCTGGAGGAGAGGGATTCAGTTGCACCCTACAGCTGTGTGTTAAATTGCAGGCAGCAATAAAAAGCCTGTTCAGCAGCCCTCCAGAGTGGCTGGCCCTCTGCCAAGGCTGGGAGTATGTTTCTGACTGTCCCTGACTGACAGTGCCCCTGGCTCTGTTGGGTCCTTCAGCGATGGCCTGGGCGGCGGGGAGAGCTTGTGTGACTGTGATGGGGGAGTTTCACACTGCTAATGCAGAAATAGCAGTAATATTGTTCAGCACATAAGCACAGTGGAAAAAGAAAAGCTAAGAAGCAGCTAAGTGTGGGCAAAACCTGATTATTTTTATAAAAAATAATATTTTTTGTATGCTACTCTGAAGTCATGATCCTCCCAGCCATGAATGCTATGTTGTCCCACTACCCAAGTAATGGACTTGTGCACAGTAACAATCTTGTTTGGGACACTTTATATTTTTGGCATGGAACCCATGATCTTGTAGGAGAAAGGATCTCTTTCATACAGACTGATCTACTAAATAGTTCACAAACAAATGAAAGAAAAATGACAGACTGTAGAAAACTCTACCTATATCAGCCCTCCGACCATCAGTTTGAACTGTCAGATCACTCCATCTTTGTGTGCTTAGTGCTCTTAGCTGTAAAATGGAATTAATACCATTGGCCCTCCATGACACAGCTCCTCAAGACAAGAAGTTATAAAGAAGAACCAGCCCCTGATATTTTAAAGTATATTCATCTGTACTTTGCAGGAACAGTTTAAAAAGAAACGTATGTAAGTTCTCATTGCTAATCCAGCATAGCATTTTCCCTTTTAATGAGCAGGTCATTCTTTATGCATGAAGTTTGTGCAGTTTGCAGAACAGTTTTTCCAAGTTGCCTGATGTCTGACTAGTTTTGCCTCACACAGAGACAGAGACAAAAGAGAAAGAGACCTTGATAACTATCATGAAAACCCTGATTGATTTTGTGAAGATGATGGTTAAATATGGAACAATCACACCAGAAGAAGGAGTTTCCTATCTTGGTAAGAGTACCTACTTTATACAACTGTTATTAAAAGTATGTTCTTCCTCTACCATCAGTAATAATTATTTTCTCATCTTCCTTGCTCTTATGAAACCTGTTTCAGATTTTTTCATTGAAAATGCTGAAGCTACACTTCTAAATGATTGGTCATTCCCTACAGCAATGTTCAATTCCATACTGCTTTAATATTTCCATCTAATGAAGGAGAGATAATTTATCAGATATGCATTTAGAGTATTAGTACACTTTCACATCTATGAAGCACAATTTATTTCAATGACTTTATGTCAGGGGAATATTAGGGTTTTCTCTGTTCTATTAAAGTGGATTAGGTACTTGCATTTCCCAAAAATATTCCAGCACTTCATCTCCTTTAATCTGTCACTGTAGGTAGCTGAACTAGATGGGACCTAATGCTAATGTTGTCTACCAAGTAAAACTCCTTCCATCTACGAATAGTTTTACATCTTGGCACAAGAGTAGATTTGGAAGCACTCTTTCCTGGATCCATTTTAGAGTCTGTGGCTGTGCAGGTTTTGTAAAATCGTTACCATTTCCTGAAGAGGGAATTTGGAATGGCCTGGTTTGTGGTTCACACACTTTTCCTGGCTTTGACAAACTCTCATCCATTCACTGCAGGCAGCCTGTCTAGTTAAACAAGCTGACCTACAGAAGAAGGGCTCATCTGTACAAACTCTGCACAATCCTTTCATTTTTCTGAAGTATTTCTGGTCTGGATTAGTCTGAAAAATTTTTGTTTGCATCAGGGCCATTTCTCAGCTTCATAAATCAGCCTGTCACAGAGAAAGGACTGGCAATGGTCTTTCTACATTGCAGATACTTGATTGATGCAATTGTAACTGTAATTGCACAGATTGTATGGATTGATTATCAACTACTTGCCTACAAAAGATACAGTGAATCATGACTCACATTCAGTGCATGATTGCACCTCCTCTCTAAAGAATTCATGATGTATCTGACCAAGGCTATTCCTTTATTTGCTGTAAGAAATCTCCTTGAATTTTGGAATATTTGGATAACTTATGCCGCAGTCCAACTCTTTATTTCTCTGTCTGCCAGTAAATTTAAAGAAAAATGTACATAAAGAGATGGTTGATTTGAAGCACAGTGGTTTCAGTGTCATTCTAGAAATGCAGATACTATGGCTTGATCAGATATTGGCAAAACTTAATAAGCTAAACTCATCCCTGATGCAAGACCATGCAGATAATGGAATTACACTAGGAATGTATTTTTCCTGCTAAAATTCAGGGCAGTTGTTCACACTGGCTTTTGTTTGAGCAAATAGATACCGTAACCCTGGAAACAAATTGCCATGATGGCATAGTACAGAAGGCAAGGATTAGGTTAAGAGTTTGAGAGGTCTGATTTAGACTGGATTTAAAGTAAGACTGTCAATTGATGTATCCAGACTCTGCCTTGCAAATGAGTGATTTGTGCAGAGATGGATTTTGTGCTCCATCAAAGCAACTTACTGTAGTGGAAAAAGCTTTCTCATAGATTCTCAGGTTGCTTCTGTGGTATTCTTTTTTTAGACTAGCTGTTGAGAAATTGCTTCATTTATTGAGCTAATATGCTCAGATACTGAGGAAGAGCATCCACAGGAGCATGTTAGCTTCCTGCACTATCCTTAAGCATGGCAGCAGTTTTATTGCCACTCTTACTCAACTAAAAGTCCTGCAGTCTGTAATAGCTGGATAGGTACCTTGGTGCAGTTTGGATTAGGGGATTGATACACAGCTGTGCTTATTTATAGCAGATAAAGGAATTAGTATGAATATCAGAGTTACTAATATGAATATTAGTATGAATGTCAGAGAGAAGAATCAGTGTAAAAAATTGGCAGCTTTTTGTTGTTTCCTCAGTCTTTAATCAGTGAGCAGATTCTGTGCTACTTGGTGGAAAATACCTACTGGGTCTGTGCAGATGGATTACATCCTCTCTCCATTTTTTTACAGTAGGAAACTGCCTAAATTAATTTTCCTCACTCTGTGACTGAAGCCATGCGTAAACTATGTCTCTGAATTATGCATTCAAAATAATAAATCATTTACTGAATCAAGTCACAAGGTGCAGCTTTTTTGCCCATCACAGGGGTGCAGAAACAGTGAATTTGAATACATATACCAGTAACAGCTGGCTTGGGATTTGGAAACCACAGCATTACATCATCATCATTGTATCTTACTCTAGGGGAAAGTGTTTTGCTGCAGCAGTGACTGATGTTATTTGGTTTAGCTTTAAGTACAAAGGGTCTAGTGTGGTGCAAGAAAAACACAGAAATGGAAGAACATGAAAGAAAAAAATGAAAAGCACATACATGGAAACACAAGGAATATGTTCATTTTTTAATACATATATTCAATATTATAATACTTAATACTTATCTAAAAGCTTTCCATATGCTAAATATAATCTGTAACAGAATACAGAAAGCCAAAACCAGCATATTCGTTATAAGAATCGGGAGAAAAAGTAACGCCTACCTTTTAGAGTATGTGTTCAGAAAGAATAGCTCTGGAAGCATTAAAGAGAGACTGTAACAAACAAATAGAAAATAATGTGTTTTCTATCTAGATGAGGTGCACCTTATTTGATAATTATCTTGCTGTGGCAAAATGCCACAGTTTTCTATCACTCTACTTTCTTAGCTATGAATACTGTTACAGGGAGCAAATTCTTCTGTGCAGTGAAAGCCTCATTATATGCTTCTAGCCTGTTCAAAGGCTTTCAGAAATCTCTCTAGAAAGACTATCTGCCTTCTGAAGATTGAAAGCTGCCTTAAAATCACTTTTGCAATTAAAAGAGTGGACAAACATTGTTTGGTACAGAAAGCATAAGGTAGTAGATTATGACAGGATCTCAGGAGCACAGGTGGCTTGTTTATTAGATCCAACTGTAGTATTACCTTAACCACCTTTGTGTTTGTTGGCAGCATCCAGCAAGCGCTTCCCAAACAGCTGAACTCCTCTTGCTTGCCCCAGCCTGCCAGAGGCACAGGCTGAGTTTTGGGAAGGGCTTGGGACGGTTACTGAAATGATGTTGCTGTTGGCAAGGGTGCAGTGACAGAGGGGAATGAAAGCACTGGAACAGTTCCATGTAGTGACCAGCGAAAAGCAGCAAGAGGCTTTCAGAAAAGTTAGGACTGATTCAGCATAAAATATTTTGTTATTCATAGCATTCATAACATTTATATTGCATAAATATCTGTTACTGATGCATAAATATCTGATACTCCATGTGCAGCTGAAAGGACAATATCCTTCCCAGTGCTGAGTGCTTCAAGAGAAAAAGAACTGTTTGAGCCAATAGCAAAACTCACTTTGATTTCAGCAGAGTACAACAAGGCATGCATTGCACAGATCCTTGTACAGTTTAAATATTAATTTGTGAGTGATACCACACTTTTCTTCATTTTCCTTCTGTCTGTTGAGTAATGTGATGGTGGAGATTCACTCTGATTGTCTTTCCACCAAAGCCATCTATCACATACCAGATAAATCTTAAGGAAAAGCTTCATCTACACCACACAAAGAATTTTTTGCATGACAAGTGGCTTTCCCTGCATATGCCACACTATCTAGCTAATTTTAAAATGAATATATATCAGTCCGCTACCATCTTGAAAAAAACTCTATTTATAGTAATTATGTAAACTATAGTCTTCCTGTAGTTTTATTTTAATAATATTGTTGTCAGCTTAGAAACAGGAACCATTTGGTTTCTGCCAGTTTGTTCAGATACAGTTGTAAATCATCTCCTACTAATAAGACCAAAGTAATAAGTGATTTTCAGAACCATTCTAGGAAATGTTTGCAATTAGAGGCTTGGACCCATAAAAAAATACAGTTTTCAGAGATGACAGACAAATTCTTAAGAGGCACCAGTGTGTATGTATGAATCCTTTTGATACAGTAGATTCATTATATCCTCCTGCTGTGTGCTGCTTACAAGACTAGATTTGTAGCAAATTTATCCATTGCCACCCCAACCAAGTGAAAGATATGTTACCCAATAAACTATTACCCTAAAAATGCAGATTAGTTATGTGCACATTGTAGCCTTGTGTGGAACTTTCATTTCTTGATACAACTGTTGCATAGAGAAGTACTGTATTTTCCACAACTGGAGAAAAGAGAAGGGCAAATTTTCTGGGAAGAAAATTAAGACCTCTGTAGCTTTGCTGTCTCTGAAAGGGATCCCACTTTCACCTCCTTGTGGTAAAGCATTTAGATTACTGGAGCCACAGTGTAGAACAAACAGCCCACAGCAGACTGGTTGAGGAGCAAATCCCCCTTTATTTAGGAGGGAAATAGAGAAATCATTCCAGCTGATCAGCGTGCAGTGTTTGAGTCACAGCTGCTTTCTTCTGCAGACCAAACCAAAGCCACCTCTCACACCTTCTCCCTTTGGCTCTGACTCACTGTCAGAAGCCACACTGTCCCCCGTGACTGAGTAGGAGATTGTGTTAGTTAGAAATGGCCATGAACAGATGTCTCTGTTTACCTTTTCCACCCTTATATCATTTGTTCTTTGTGGACTACAGGGAAGAGTACCAAGCTGTGGGACACAGGAGCAGTGGGAGATGGATTGTTCATGGGGAAATATTGCTGAGGAATATGAGCACTCATTAGTTTTGTCCTTTCCTAAAGAACAGTTGGGATTTTGTTTTACTATAATGCTGCCTTTTAGGCAGACTGAGGCTGCATGAAAGGGGAAGGAGAAGAGGCAGAAAGTCTCCTGTGTTGATTTTTGACATGTCTCTGCCTCTCCATGCTAAGGAATATGAAATAGCTGTTGTGCCTCTCGCATTCATTCTTGGTACCTCCACAGCTCCACTTCTGATGAAGGCAAAGCTCTATGATTTCCCTTTTGTAGGCCAGTGCACAGTAGACACAATCTGACCTTTCCTTGGGAGAGGTGAACTTGTTTGAATAATGTGACTAATGCCTGAAGTTCTCATCAGCACAGATGCTGCAGGCTGAAGATCTGATCCTGATATTTATTTAGTTAGCCAAGAACAGGCAGAGAGCCAAGAGTGTGAGGCAAAGTGCAGATCACAGCCCACACTGGCATCATCTTTCCTCTCCTTGCTGTGACCATAAGCTGCTGCTCCCTGATGAAGACTGTGATTTCAGAGGATGAGGGAAGGTGTGGCTAAAGCAGAGCCAGAAGCTACAAGTGGAATATGGACAGTGTCATGTGGACCTTTCGTTCATTTTGACCTGGACAATGAAGGGCACTGACAGTATTTCATACAGGAAACCATTCCTGCAAAATGCCATCTTTTTAGTTTTGAAAATACTTTTCCACAAAGGTCTCCTTGTTGCTACTGTAGATTTTCTTCATAAACATTGAATTTAACAAATTTTCCCTATCTAATTTTCCTTTTGGTGATTTTTCTTACCCAGTGTTTATCATGTGAGTGATGCATATGGCTGCCAGTGGGAGTTACTTAATTTCAGTCAGCTCTCTTGTCTGCTATTTATTTTTAATCAGATGAACTAGGGTCACACAGATGCCAGTATACTGTACTTTATCTGAAAAGTAGAAATCAGAGACACCTCAGATGGCAAGAGTAGGGTGAATACTGGGAAGCAGCAGTGATTATGTAAAGTATATGTAAATAGTTAAACCAAAGATGAATTTGCATGGAGATAAGATAAAATGATGTGGGGACAGAGAGTGTGTAAAGATCTCAGGCAAGATTGGAATTTAGGAAGTATATTGATTGCAGACCCCACTGCACCTTTATATCTGTTCTTTCTGTAACCTCCTCCATGTCTGTCCCTTGCTACTTCTGCATTTAAACAAAAACATGAATGTGTTTTTTTCCCCATTTCTTAGATCTCCTATTTTCCCCATTTAGACTCACTGTATAATAAAACAAATGGGTGGCTATGGTGTGAAAAGTCTGTGACCTCACAGTTCTTGAGAACCAGGACCACTACACACTAGAGGAAACTGGGCATCACCTGAGGGTGACACTGTATGTGAGGGCATAGTATTTTCAGTATCCACAGGTTCTAAATCTTCTCAGACATGTTTTGGGAGAGATCCAAGAGTTTTAATATCACTAGTTGCTTTTCCCACCACATTACATGACTATCAAATCTTGTGTTCAAGAATCCAAACAGATACTTTACAGTTCATTCCTTTGTTTATCTCTATCTACGGCTTAAGTTTGTAGTTATTTCTTGCAAATATATTGCCTCATCTTCCATTTCCCTTCACTGCCTCTTCTATGTTTTCCCAACTGAATGGAAATCTCCATCTTCTCATACTATCTTATTTGACAAATATATTGCTTGGTTCCTGAAAATCTAGGTTTTGCATTCTCCCAAGTGGTTTGTGTTTCTAAAGGAGGGCAATGCTTTTATTTTTTCTCACTGTATTTAATAGCTCCATAAACCTCCCCCCAGCTTTTTGAATTCAGTGCCTCTCTGTTGACAGTTGAGCACTGAGACAGTTGTGATTTGACATGATTATGTGGGTGTGGGGTAAAGAAGGTGTCACTGAACATTTACAACTCCATCCCACTCCTGCAGGAGAGGCAGCTCTGTGCTGCTTCAGTCCCAAACCATCATGCTTGTAAAGGGAATGCTGTAAAAACACATAAAATGTGTGCACAGGCCACGGAGCAGCTCCAGGTTGGGAAAGGATTAGCAAAGGACTGCACAACACAGCTCCAAGAGACCTGCAGTAATGCAAAAGAAATGCATGTAGAATATTAAAAGGATAAATCTGAGAAATAGCCTGTGAAGGAGGCAATTTAATAAGGGTGATAAAAGAGACTTGGTCAGAGCTGTGTTTACCTCAAAGCACATCTATTTAATTGTATTTTACTTTTGGAGTTGCTTTTAACCTGATTGCCAAGTGATACTGTTGCTGTCCGAATTTCAAATCACTCTGACCATCTCACCTGTAATCCCTTCACAAGTGATGCCATGACCTGGGATTTGTCATCTGACATGTCACTCCTCATGGCAGCATTAGGCTTCAGACACTCCATCACAACAAATCAAACAGGAAGATTCAGAAAGAAAACACCCTATGTAAGGCAGGGAGTTAGAGAGCAGTAGGAGATTTGCAAGGCTGAGACCCACCTGTAATTCCACAATGGAGGGATTTCTCTTGTTCTTCACAGTTTTAGTAGTTTATGTGGCATATGCTTGATACAGCTAGAGCTGACCAAAGGTCAAACTCTGCTTCTGGCTACACTGGGGAAAATCCAATGGATATTGACAGTTCCTGGACATGCACTTGTCCAAAGAATTAATCAGATATGCTCTTCCCATAGAATAGTCCCTAGCAAATGCTGAGATGTCCAGAGATTTTTCACAGGCAGAAAATGGCCTTGCTAACTCTTAAGGATCATCTACTGTAGGAGACAGAAAAGCTCTAGGAGAACTGTGTTTTTTTAATGCCTGAAATATGTGCATCTCACACAAGCAGTCATCAGCACAAAGTTCTCCAGCTGAAGCAGTTGGAGTGTATGAACTCATTAAGTAAACTAATTTTTACCTAGTGTTAAAAGTGATCTCAGGTACCTTGATGATCCCTTTTCTTCTTTAATAAACAGTCTTTTTATGCTGTATGAAAACAGAACACCAAAGCAGGTCTTTCTGTGGAAATTTAATGACATCTCAGCTTCAGTCAATTTGATGAGGATGGAACTTGAAACTGTCTCCCAGGTACAGGACTATTATGCAAAGTAAAAACCCTTTGCTGGAAAATTTGCAAGAGTCTGGAAAACACCATGAATCTGTCTGTTGAGAAAGGTACATGTCAGGCTTCCATTACTGATTCCATTAAATACTCAGATGAATGTGTTTGTTTCTGCCTCTCTAATAAGAACAAAGTAATTTAGTGTTTAATAGTTATCCATGTAGTATCTTTTCCCATGGATTTAGAGGGTGTTACCATGGTACATTCTCCCAGAGTAAAGATAAACATTCTGGTTTAATGGTGTTCAGATTTTTGGATGCCCAACTTGAAGGACTTTAGAGTTTCAAAAGTGCTGGGAATTTGCATTTTCAGGTGGAATTAAGAGCATCTATTAGAGTGTAGGAACTGGGCCTAGGATGTCTCAGAAAGCCAACTCAAAACAGAAGTCCTCCTGCAGCATGAATGCTTCAGTGAGTCATCCCAGATCAAAGAGCAAGTTAGAAAGTGAGGCAAGGCAGAAACCAGATCTTGTGACTCCGGGTGTCTGCTTGGATGATGAGATTATCCTGCTCTGCTGAAAGCTGCCGCCAGGCCACTGACCTATTTACCAGCGTAGGTCACTCCCATTAGCTCAGTAGTTATTGTCCTGTTGTTTTAATTAGTGCCATTTCAAATAAGCAGCCAGCTCTGTGGAAAGGTCAGTACCTTTCTAAGCTCTTCCTCTGTGCAAATTGGGTTGCTAAGGAAACGACACCGGAAAAGTAATCAATCCTTGTTAGACCTGCGCTAGGACACGCGGTTGCTTAGCTGCTGGCCAGCACAGCTCATCGAGAAGATGATTCACTCCATCAGTGTAACTCAGAGCAAACACTGCTCAGCCCTGGCCTAGCCACACATGGCAAGTACAAACATGTTTTGAAACAATACCAGCTGTTAAAGCATTTATTTTGAAGCGGAGCAAGGGCAATAAATCCTGTTCAGGAAGACCTGGGATTATCTGGCAATATTCCCTCTAGGGTGCACATCAGACAAGCCCCTCAAACATGGACTGTACCACTCAGGAAATACAGCTGATTATAAATGTTCAGACCCATGTTGATGGGCCATCCAGCTGGCAAAGTAACTTCACCACTTCTGTAAAATGTGGTGCCTGTTAAAAGGCCTGTCTTGTAAGTTTGTGCGCATCCTTACTGACAAAACAAAGCTTTGAAAATGGAGCACAGTGGTTACAGTATTCAGTCTGGCTTTAGAGGCAAAGCCAGGTCATTAGTGGTCAGCATTATTTTATTACACTTCATGGAGCTGGATCACCAAGGAGTGATAGTGAACTCACATGAAATTGTTGCCCAAATCAAAGGACTCAGAGAAACTGTACAATTCCTGATGCTCTTTATAGAAATGAATAAATAATGGAGGAGTATAAATCCCACTGCCTGCTGTAGCACATGCTGTATGTGGATATGTATACAACTTCTAAACACTACAATCTATCGACAGAACAAAAACTTTTGGAAACATCAGTGTCAGACCTTTAAATCTAAAGATATTAAGGTTATAAATCTATCTTGTGGTGGAGTCTTTTTGTTTCTGGTAATAGAAATTTACTGCCTAAATGCAGACACTTTTAAGGAAGGACATGAAAGGCACAAATCAATGCACTTACATATGCATAATATTTTAAAATTTTAAATGCTTTTATTTTTTAAAATACTGTGTTTAGACTTAGAATTAAGCCTAATTTAAGAGAATGTGCTGGATGAAGCTCCAAAATCAGTGACATTCTTGCATTTGCATGAATTAGTGAAGGACAATAATCTATCTGCTTGAATTTACAAAGGGTTTCTAATCTCTTAACTGTGTAATCTTATCCTGAAAACTGTCTCTTGCACAGAGAAATCCTTATATTCCTGTTGAAATACTAGAATGGTACTGATTCAGGATGAAAACAGGATCTTAAAATGAACTGAAGGGGATGTTTATGGTCCTTTAAATAAGCTTTGGATCAAGTGATTAATGGGGCATCAATACCACCATAATTCTAGCTTGATTTTTATTTCACCAGGATGTCTGATCCAGCTTGTAACACAGCCCAGACCTGTTTTGTTTAGGGCATATAGGGCAAGGTCAGAAATCACATTAAAGGGATATGTACCAAATGAAAATATTCACAAAAAAAACATGTGATGTAGAATTGAGAGGGTGCAATCAGGCAGGGTGCCAACAAATACTGCTTACATTTTAATTTTATGTAAATAACAAAATATAGAAGGTGCAGGCAGACAGGATTATGTGATGTCTCACAAATGCTTATGCCACTTTATATGCCACAAAGAGAAATATGCTAAAAAACTACTCCTTAGGTTTCAGTGCTGAGTATCTTTCTAATGGAAAAAAATGCTCCCAGCTGATGGATAAAATACAGAAAATATGATGATATATTTATAGTCATACATATATAGAAATATACTTAGAGAAAATATTATTTTAAATATTATTAGCCTTATTATATCTATTCTGCCACAGTTCCCACATTGCACACTGAATATATCAGCTGTTTATATAAAAAGAATTTTGACAAATTTCAAAACTTAGTCTCTCAAAAATATCCACCAAGAAGATAGTATATATGAAATTTTAAATCCATGTTTAACTGAACCTTTAAAAAGCTGATAAAAGGAAGGGAAATTCTACACTGTGTCCATAATATGACTGAGGAAACATGTCAGGTTGTATGGTGATCTCTATTTTGAATATACACCAAGTCTGGTATCAAAGGGACTTTTTTCCCACATAAGCATACAATGTTTATATCTGAAACATCAGTCTTTATGAAGAGGTGCTTTTACTTTCAAATTAGATTAATTCAGCCCTGAAATTTGCATAGAAATACATTTTCTAGTCTTCTAGAGTTGTATACATGGCCACAGCTGTCTAGTTGGTTTTCAGGTAAATGCCTGACTTCAGCAACTTTTGAAAATATTTGTTTTAATCTCTTCAATTTACATGCTAATTTCATATAAATATAATTTAAAACATTTTACTAGACATTTTTCTAATACAATAAACCATATGAAATCAATACATATAGGCATAGTTTGGGATAGTGTTTTCCTACCAGGCTGAAGCACATATTTCATAGTCTTGTATTTTTTTGTGAAGTTAATTAAAGCCTTTCATTGCTTTCATCAGAATAAATTGCTACAGAGAGTCATCTGTATTTTGTAACTTACGTGACTGAAATATGGAATATGACGCACACTGACTTGATGCATGTTGGCACTATTTGGTACTCTTATTGACATGATTTAGTTGTTAACTTTTTAAAATAAGATTAATCAATATTCTATATAGCTATTTGTTTGTTCTTTTAGCATTGGCTCTGCCTTAATTGTTCAGGGGCAAGGATGAAGGCTGTTCTTTGAGATTTCTAATTACCATTCAGACTGGTTTTGGGGACAATATAGTATGGATTTTGCATCTTATCCATTGAAGAATAACTGGGGTTTGGTTTTGCCTTGATTTCTAGAAAACTTAGATACAATGATAGCTGAGCAGACAAAGAAGAAGCTTGAGAACCCTTCCACTAAAACCAGGACAAAACTAACAGCAGGTACTTACTCTACAATTTTCCTTCCTGGAATAACACCTTTTTTTAACTTATTCAGTTTAAAGTATGCTAATTGCTTTAGCAGCCAACCTGCTTGTAAAAGCCACAGTCTCTCAAGGACCTGTACCAAGCCATGGCTTGGCTGTCTAAGCACACAATGAGAGAGAAATTTTCACTTAATTGTCCAGTCTTTGAGAAATACATTCATTCTCTTTTTCTTCACTGGTGTCCAGACATTATACATATACAAAAGCAAGCTGTAGCAGTGCTTTTTAATACTAAAATAATAATGAAAAAGCATTATTTGTCAACTTTGAATGTAGCAAATGCAAATTTCATAGAATTTTTCTCTGCACAAAGAAATGTGCCTTTGCATAGCAATCACCTGTATTCTGCTATTGTTTGTGAGAGCAGAAAGAGATATTCCTCTTCCCAGAGGTCTGGGGTACAGATGACCTTCCAAAACCACTTTGAGAAAGGCTCCAGTGAAGCTCTTCCTCAACCAGCAGTCAAAATGCTTTACTTGCTGAGATTGTATTGATGGGATTGAGAAATACTCCTGGTACATTTGATACAAAATTGTTTGCTTTTGTTATTTCTTTAGACAAGAGTAGTGAAGAAGCAGACAGTACAAAGGAAGAAGCAGCTAAAATGGAAAAGGAGTATGAAGTTTCAAAGGATTCTACAAAAACTGAAGGACAAAATGCAGCAGGAAACAGTGGAGAATCCGGAGGTACAGAACATTTCTTTCCCTACTATGTGTGCTCCTAGTGATCACAGTCTTTTCCTCTCTTTGGTATTGACTTTCCAAGGTGTTAGCATAAATATCTTCAGTCTATAGTCACTGGGAGTCAGCACACAACAGCTTGATTCGGAGTGTACGTATCTGCCAAGTTTTAAACATATGACACTACATCCCTTGCTGAGCAGACATTCACAGAATTCCTAGACCCTTTTAGAACAATATGAAATGCAGTTTGATGCAGTAGTGCAGAGAGATTTTGCTTCTTTGCATCTGTGGCTTTTCAGTGAATTTGGATGGCCAGAATATTCAATAATCTGAGTGGGCCCATTGATATCTATAGTTGGTGTTAGAATAAGCTGGTACTGAAAGGCAGTGAGAGTTCTGCAGTGACACAATTTACATTTCCCACTGCCAGAGGTTAAAAGTTTTCAGTAATTATCCTGTTTTACATAACTTTGAAAACATTACAGTGAGTTAGTGTCTCCCTAAACAAACATAGCATGCAGTTACTTTTGTCATGCCTCAGCATGGCAAATAATGTCACGTGCTAAATTACACTGTGCTGGCTGAAGTCACCTGAGTGCAAATCAGCTAATGTATCTGAAAACAAATCTGCAGGGGACATCGTGGCTCCTTATTGTGCTGAACTCTTGAAGGAGAATGTTGGTGCAGAAAACTTTCAGTGAGTTCTTCTTGCAGTGTCCAGCATAAGTATCTATGTTTTGTAATCAGTTGATTAAACAAAATTGCTTCTTTTGCATCAGTGCTGTCTGATGCTCATACTTTTTGGAATGCAGTGTTTTCACTCAGGCTGCTCAGTAACGAATTGCAGAAATCAGGATGGCCGTAGATTGTAATCCATCCATCACCTGGTTCAGATCTGTGGGCAGTGCAGCCACTCACAGAAAGAAGGTGGCATTTTTTCCAGCAGCTTATCTATTTCAACATGGAAGAGGAAAATAGATCAAGATGGCTGTCTGATTTCACAGTAAAGAAAATTTATCTCAATACCCATGGGAAGTGATAAATAACACATTTTGTTTGTCTCTTGAAGATTTGTCTTATCAGTTTGGTTCCTTTATCTTCAGCCCAATAGCTTTTTAGAAATTTAAATTGGATCAGTATTTAGCTGTTTGTCTCATCATACAATGCCCTTGCTCTTTCAGAGAGTAAATTACTGTAAAGTTACTGCACTGCCAGCTCAAAAATGGGGGTGTATCTAATACTGTATCCCCTTACTAACAGGAGCAGGCATGCATAGTTGGCAGTAGTAACCTTCTACACACTAATCACACTAGGTTTTTAGTCCTGACAAATGTAAGAACATAACATCAATAATGCTCCAGCCAAGTTAAGAATTCAAAATCCATTTGCTGGAATATTTCCTTAGGGGACATATTAGGTAATCCTTGTACTAAATCTGTCCTGTACAGTTTCTGGTCCAAAAATATCCAGCACTTTAAATTTCAGCTATAACAAGGAGCTATCATGGTAATTTTAATACATCCTTTTTCTCAGTAAATATAGTAACTAATAGTAACTAATTTCAAGTTGCCTTTCCAAAATATCACAATTTTAGGTTTGCTATATGCTGCTAGTACTACTATATGGAGGAGTTTTAATACTGAAAGCTCTCAGCCCTAGTTAAGTCATTCCTTGCTATCTCAACAGCTTTTTCTTTGCTGAACAATTATGATGATCAAAAAGCTACAGGTTATTTTTAATCCACATATGCAATTTTGGTGGATGCCACCAAAAGTTATATATAAAGATAAAAAAAAGCCATGGTCCTAAGTTTGAACAGGCAGCACCTGCTAACCATCTGCGGGAATTTTGCCTGACTGAGTTTGACAGGACTCAGGTTTTAAGCAGAAACTAAGAATAGTTTTAATCTGCCTTAGCTGTGACCAACTTCACCCAGTTAAGCAAGCTGCATCAATCATTGATGTAAGTCCTTGATGTCTCTCTCACCCTTTCCTCCAGGGAAATCTGAGGCATATTTGGAAGCAATCAGGAAGAACATAGAATGGCTGAAAAAACACAATAAACAAGGTAACAAAGAAGGTATGAAGTAAAAAGCTTTGACATTGGGGTGGGCACCATATGCATTAAAAAGCAAGTAATTTATATTGCGTTGTATAACTTACCATTGTGCTGTACCTTAAAAAATAGTAATGTAAAACTGTGCTTGTCTAGATTATAGTGATCATTAGTGGTGTTAAATAATAGAGGTCATGTAAAAGTTAAGCCAATGAACATAAATAGGGAACTAAGGTAGATTAATGCAGACTGGGTTGAATGGCCACTGGCCACAAAACCCACAGGGTCTGACCATCAGAGAGTTAGTCATGTGCCGTCCACGCAGCCATGGTGGTCTGCCTGTCACCAGGTAGCTGTGTTCGCTTTGTCTAGTTCTTCATTTCTTAGCTCTTCATGTTGTTTAATGATGACTTTGTAGGTGAGATAGAGGCATTTGAAATGTCTGGACATGTCTAGAGAAGCTCATGCATCTGGCTAGCATGCCTGCACTGATAGCAACAAGCCTTGTTCTATAGCCAGGAACAGCTGAGATACAAACTTATGTCAGTAGCACTGTAATACGTTGGATTACAGCCCAAATCAACTCGAATGACTTGTAGCTCTCACATGCAAAGCTGTGTAGAAGGGAGCAGTGACTGAAGCAGCTGCATGGGGTTTGCTCACCAGCTGTCCCACCATTTGCCTCTTGCTCGGAGGCAGGGCTGTATGAGAGCTGCTGGCAGGGACAGAACAGCAGCAGGATTTCTCCTTTATTTTTCACCGATCTTTATTTATCCATTCCATCTTTTCCCTCAAGTTCTTACATAAAACCAGCCTCCTATCCCTGTTCCCTGCCACGGCTGTGTGTTCTGCCATTGCCTGCTCTGGAAGTGAAGGTTCCTAGCCAGGGGATCCATCCCTGGGCTATGACTGGCGCCTGGCAAGAAGGACCCTTCTTGCACCAGCCAAGCAGAGGGTGATCTGCGATGAGATTAGCCCTGGGTAATCTATCCATCCTCTCTGTGTGTTGAAGTGTGTATGAATTCCATTTCAGAGATGAGTGCATGCCGACAGCCCAAGACATTCATTTTTCTGTACAGAAACTGTAATAGGAAAGACTATAAAAAAAAAATCCCATCTCTCAAATAGCTTCCACACAATGGCAGCGACGGCAGTTAGCAGCAGGCCTACATATTTGCTCAAGAGTTTTCCTGCCAATTTTAATTAATGGTTCTGTTTAGCAGTGTACTCATTATAGTAATTAGATCTCCATCATGTGTGATTATATCTCTGTATCACACATACTGCCTGAGCAGCCCCTTGTTCCTCTTTGTAGTAATCTTCCTTCTGCACTGCTGCAGTTTGAAAATGGCTGTGACTGCAGATCAATAGCATTTTATCTGCCTGTGAATGCATTAAGATATATATATCTGTGTAGATGGATTTTCATTTACTCTAAAATATCTTTATTGTCCTTTGGCAATGGAAATAGACCTTAAAGTGAGTGTAAGTTATGACAAAATTAGAATAGCATTCTTACCTTTCTGATACCTCATCTTTATTGTGCCTTTTCATACTCTTTATTTTTGTAAAATGCTAATTCAGTTCCCCTGGGATGATGTTAAAAGAAGTAGTCAGGGTAAGCTTATCTAACCGTGAATGCATTGCAGTGTTTCTTCAGTGCAAGATTAGGTGGTGTTGCTGTGCTCATCAATCATTTCTCCACTTCCAGCTGGCACCTGGGGGCTGCCAGAAAAGCGATTCTCAAAGTAATTCATGTATTAAAATGGCCAGACTTTCCTAGCCCTACTCATGGATTGGTTTACTCACTGAATATCCTTGAAGAGGTTAAGGTTTTCTTCAGGCAAATGTGTGTGGGTCTTTCATTTTGTATGAATTTCAGTAGATACTATTCATTCTATGACTAATAACCCTGGAAATGTTGATTTGCATTTCTGCAGTTTGGAAGTACCAATTGCTTATTAAGGAAGCTCATTAGCTTGAGTGGCTGGGATGATTTAAGGATAAACACGTCAAAAGCCTAGATTTTGGGCTCATTGCCTTTTGTGTCCAAAGTTTGTTTTGCCTGTTTACAACCTCCAGGGTCCGTGGGCCTGTCCTTCGTATCTCACAGACATGGCTTGATGCTTGAAACCATTGCAGAACAGAGCATTTAACCGATGCATGCAAAGAGCGTGTGTGGATTGTTCAACATATACTTAGGTAGTTCAGAGCTGCATAACACTAACAGCAGCCATTTAGAAATGAAAGTGAATCCTGTCATTAATTTCAATGGCAAATGGCTTGATCTGAATATGCAAATAAGAGCTCACTTCATTTACTGGAGCTGTTTCACAGCTCCATGTAATGCTGCAGCTGTTGCAGTGAATCAGCATCCAAAGCTGATTTTTCTAATTACAATAGATTCTAAATGAGTATTAGAAATTGGCAGTTATCAATTTCTAGAAAAAAAACAATTTAAATTGCTGTGAGATATACAAATTAGCGTGAATTAGATAATATCATAATGGTTGTAATCCCATACAGGTTGTTTAGTAATTAAACCTTCACATCTCCACATAATAATCTTAGAGTTAGAAACAGTGTTCTAGAAGTAAAATAAGCACAGAGATTTTCATGTGAAAAATGTGGACATTAAATTAATTTAGTATTTGGTGTTCTTTCATTTCTATTCCTTGGTATCTTTCACTGGAGACCCTCATTTTGTCAACATGAATGAAATCTCTCATCCCAATTATGAAATTGCTCAGTACTATTTGTTCCTATTACTCATACAGGATGGAGACACAAGCAGGTTACATTCTCTTAAGTAATGACAGTAACAGACCAGACAAGAAATTATCTCCTCAGTACAGCAAATGGCAAAATTCCTGCTAACTCAGATATGGAGAGAACACCTCTGCGGGATGGGGGAGTGTTGAATATCAATTTTCTGTATTACTCATTTGAAATTGCCTTATGTTGTTACAAAAATGATCACAAGTATCAATTTGCTTCTTAATATCTTTCTATTTCTATCCCATTTTGGTCAATTTTTGAAACCTAAAGAACCACAAATTCATTATTGTCTATTTTGTTAAGAATGCAGAGTTTGAAAGAAGGTTGTTCCATGTATTTCTGTGTGATGTTATACATTGGACATTGCAAAACCAGTTCTAATGTATTCTGAAGGCACTGTCTGTGGAACATGTAATTTATGTTGAAAAATTCAGAATGTATTCATTCTTGTAAAAGAAACTAATTCATTTAACTTAGTATGAACCCTTAAAACATTGATGTTCTTCTTCTGGTTCTAACAAATTAAGCTTTACATTTATGCAGCTAATTATATAACTGAAACTTTATTGTGTTTATATGTGAATATACTGAATCTGCTACTAGAGTCACAACTACACAATAGGTTACCTTCCTATGTTATTTGAAAAATTTCTTTGTAGTAGAATTTTTTTCATGGAAAATAGCAATGTTTTCCAGCATAGGAAAAGTCTGTTTAATGCATATAGTGTGAATCAGGCTGCATAGATGCAGTCATCTATTGGAAAAGGAGGAAGGATCTTTCAGCACTCTGTTGCAGATTGACAGAGGAAGATTGTCAAAAACTGACACTAACACTGTCACAAAGGCTGCTCACTCCAGTAGTTTTCAAACCAGAATATTATGTTCTGTATCAAGGTAAATAACTGTATTATTTTGATCTATTTTCAGAGAGTTGCTTTCATGAATTTCCACTACAGTTGTAATAAGTAGGAATTTTACTGGGATTTCAACTGGAAATAGTCCATTTAATGCTTTCTTTTGATTCCAAGGCAGTTGTGAAAATAATAGGGCACAGCAGCTTTTGCTATGCAGACTAGAACATCAAATCCCTGGACCAGAAAATATTCTTGCTTTAGCATTTGACAGCAATCAATCAAGACCAAGAGATGATTATTCCTCTTGGACAATAAAAGCACCATGGTGTGTAAAAAGACTTTGTGTAGCTGTTTTGGGTTTTTTAATGTTTTCACAAATTGCACTTAGAGAGAATTCTCTTCAAGTTTGATTAAGTGCATTGGTTGGATAAGCTTTACAATGACATTGTTTCTTAGGTGAAGCGGTATAATGGCAATGACTCACTGTGCAAATGAATTCTTGTTTTGCAGACTATGATCTTTCAAAGCTGAGAGATTTCATTGATCAGCAAGCTGATGCTTATGTGGACAAGGGCATCCTGGACAAGGAAGAGGCTGATGTAATTAAACGCATCTATGGCAGCCTGTAAAGAGTTAGTGACTGCCAAACCTGTAGAAATCTAGTCTAGTTTCCCCCACTCCTGGCTCAATTACTTATGATCTGTTAATTTGAGGATATAATTAGAAATGCTCTGTTTACATTGTACTGACAACTCCAGACAGAAATGAAGAGCTGTAGTGCTCCATTCACTTTCTGCATACTGTATTTTCCCACATTCACAAAGCAACCCTAAACACCAAATTCTGACACTGAATTTCTATTTGATAAGGTAAATATTTCTGTAATGCTCTCTTTGATTTAATGTTTGTGTTTGGTTTACTTTTGTAGCTAAACCAATCATTTCTGATGGAAATTTCTTTTAATGCTACGTTTTTTTGCTTTCACTCAACTAGCTTTCTATAGATGTAACTATGTAAAGGGCATTATGAGAAAATAGTTCATAGTTCTCTAAATAAAATATTTGAAAATAATTTACCCATTAAAGTTTTCATTAATCTTATTTTATATTAACTAATTTTGGTTTTAAATACTAACACCTTTTTTTTTATCCTTTTTATTTCTTTATTCAGTATTCTGTAACTTGGACTGTAGTGTCCTTAGCTAACTGATAAATCTTTGACATTACAATTGCTTCCCATATTACAGAGTTGTATTCTCTTCAGCATGTGTGAGCATTCTCTGCACCATTTGATGATTGTGCATGCATAATTAGTTGAATTCCTGATATGAATATCCGGATAGCAAGTGTAAATAGCCATTGCTTTCTCTAAAGAATTAAAAATAAGAAAGCAATTCAAGTAATTTTGTATGGAAAAGGAAGTTTGCAGCTAGAGATGTTTTTAGGAACATGGGCCCTGCTTTTCAGAAAGACCTAGGGAATCTGTTGTATCTCAGTATCTCTGAATATCAAGGCTATGGTCTGATTACTGACCCCTGTTCTGTGCTCAGAAGTATTATCTTGGAGAACTTTTTTTTTCTGGCCTATATATGCTAGCATTAGCCAAGAATTCGGTACTTTTCCAAAGAATCAAAAAGAAAAACAAAATTATTGTCCTCATTCTTCTTCCTCAACTAACAGAGTTTTGGAAGAATGGTTTATGAGGTCTTTTTTCTTTAAGTGACTGGATAACTTTATGTATGAAGAACTGATGAAGCAAGATCAAAGGTAAAGAAGCATTTAGAAAGGTAAATTTCAAAGAGTCCCAGAAGGTGTAAGGCCTTAGACCTATCACCTGCAGTCAGTTGACTAGAGGAACTCCAGGAAAGCCCTGTACTCTTACTTACAGATTCTTCATTCATAATTGAGGTTATCCCTTCCCTGATTTTTTTTTTAAACTTAAGATATCTCTAAGATTGATACAGTTAAAAAATGTTATCTGATGCTGAGGTTGGAATTTGCCTGCCAGTGAATGGAGATACTGACTTAGAGCACTGCCTGCAGAGCACAAAGTTCTGTAAGTGTTTAGTCACTCCTTGGGTCATTTCCTTCCTCACAGCTGGAGATTAAAGAGGAGGAGATTTGAGCAATGTTTCTCAGCCAACTGAAGTAAACTCTGGAATCCCTGCAAAATGTAAATTGTCAGCTGAGCTTTATTGATAATCAGTATTAAGTGAATGTGATGGCACTGAGGTCTGACAGCATAACTTCTTGCAAACTGATGAAATATTAGCCAGTGAATGTTTCCTAGCATCCACAAAATACATCATCACTGCCTGCTCATACACATCCTGACATGAATCATTGAATTGCAGTATCAGTCACTAGTGGTGATCTATTTTTTTTTTGTAAAAACTGTATTCAAAAATGTAATCAATGTAAGCTTCCTCTGACAAATAGTCCCTTAGAAACTCTATGGAGAAAATAATTAGGAAAAAAGAATTAATGTTACTTTAAATAAGTGTATTTGTTCTCATCTAAACCCTCTCGTTTGTTTATTATTATTTGCTACTGTTTCCAAAGATCTGAATTTCTTTATGTCCCTATAGATGTCAGTTGCATTCTGCAACAGCTTCTGACTTCCTTTCTTATGTGTCCATCACATGGGAAAAACAAACTCTTTCCCAAATTTGGATTTATGACAGAAATCAGGAGGATGGTAACTAACCACAGACCTTTACAGCTGGGGAAGTGGTAGTGACCTAGGATCTGCACTTGAAAAAACAAAAAAGGGATAAACTGTCCTTCCCCAATGACTACTTTAAAAAAGACCCTAAATTTTCTTCTCCTGCCAATATGATGAGTAGTATAAGAATAATTTACATTTTCATTGGAAGTTAGTTTCTTACATCCTCTCATGAGTCTGGTACTAAAGGGCAGATGTCATCAACTACTGAGCAGTGATTATGAACAGTGTGTGGTGGTATTTCTTAACCTCTCAGTTTTGCAAATTTTATAGCTTGAACAAAGTATCAGTGACATAACTTAGGACAACAGAAACCCAACAATGGGTATGACCTGATCGTATTTCGGGTTATGCACGTTCTTGGACTTGTTCTGTGCTTACCCTGCTGCTGTGCATCCCTGGGGGTACACATGGAGATAATTGGAGCAGCCTGATGAGTAGCTGAGAATGGAGTGAGCCTCTGACAGATAGACCAGAGATCACAGCTAAGGTTCCTCAAATTAAATTCACTTTCCGTCCTGCCCAAGCCCACCAAACTTGTTACTTGAATGCTTCAAAGACTGGTTCCATTGCTGGTACATGGAACATCTATCAGTACATCACACCTTTCAGAACCAGAGAGTGAAACACAGCCAGCCTGATGAATCACCCTGCATTCCTAAAGGGCTGTGACTTACTCGAAATAAAATCAAACCCAGTGACGCAAGTTTCAGCCTGCACCATAGATCAGTCTTTATTTTGCAGGAGACACTTGAAGCACATTAGGACTTGACATGCACTGCTGTGTGTTTAGCCATAATTAGTAAATCATAGTGCTTGCTTTCTTCTGATGAGAAAGGTATTTTCAACAACTCCACATCTCTGTTTCAAAACTGACAGAAATCGGTTTCTGTGTTGTTTCTATCTCTTCTGGATCCTTCAAAAATCCTTCCCTTCTAAATTATCACTGAAAATGTAACAAGTACAATATATATGGTATTCACCTTTTGAGCTTTTCTAATAGACTATTGTTTCTGATACTGTACTTTATTAAACACTTTACTACAAGCTACATTAGTGTGCTGCTTTTGGCTGGGGTAGAGTTTATTTTCTCCACAATAGCCACTATAGGGCTGTGTTTTGGATCTGTGTCGGAACACAAATGTGTTGATAACACAGGGACGTTTTAGCTCCTGCTGAACAGAGATTGCACAGAGCCAAGGCCTTTCCTGCTCCTCTCCCCACCCCTGAGGAGGCTGGGGGTGCACAAGAAGCTGGGCAGGGACCCAAGCACGACAGCTGGTCCCAGCTGACCCAGGGGATGTCCCAGACCATGTGATGCCATACTTGATGTGTAAAGCTGGGGAAGGAAGAGGAAGAGGGTGTTCAAAGTGACAGTGTTTGTTTTGTTTTCCTGAATAACCCTTACTTACGGTGGAGCCCTGCTTTCTTGGAGATGGCTGAACACCTGCCTGCCTATAGGAAATGTGAATTTTTCAAGTGGTTTGCTTTCATGCCCAGCCTTTGCATTACCTATTAAACTGGCTTTATCTCAACCTGTGAGTGTTGTGCCTTTCCCCCTTGTGATCTCTGCCCCATCACTCTGTGGGGGGAGTGAGGGGCTGTGAGGGGCTGAGCTGCCAGCTGGGGTTAAAGTACAAGAAGCAGTACAAGGCTGCTGTTGTGTGTCAAAGAAAATGCATCTTTTCTATCTTCTGCCCAGTTTTTTGAGGCTGTCCAGCACCACGGATCCACAGCAGCTCACTGCCATGCAGAAATGGTTGGAGTACTACAGGGATGCCCTTCTGAGAATGTTACATGCAGCTACAGCACCTGGTGGCTGAGTTAACTGGATTCACAGGGCTTTAGTAGCCTCCAGCCACATTGCAACCAAGTCCCAAATCTTTTACCAGGTATGTCCCACACATTTCACTTAAAAAGATCCTTGTCCAAGCCTACCCAGGTTTTGACTTTTCAAGCTTTGACTGAAGAAATATGTAAAAACAAAACTTCAAACATGCGGGTTCCTCAGCACAAAATAGCTGCAAAACATGCTTTTATCTGCTTCACTTCAGCCTGACATTGCTCTATTCCCACCCTAAACCACACCTTGCAGGATTGGTAAATATATGTAAGCAAAGAATGAAACTACAAGCGTATGAAGAATAAAAACAGAGTAGGAAGCAAAATATACATGGTAATGAATAAAAATACATAAAATATACAGGAAAATATGTCACTTTGCTAAGAAATAATATGAAAATGTGAATCAAGATATTAAAACATTAGTTATTTTAGAGCCTTAAGAACACCTGTAAGAGCAGTAAAGCCCCACCTTGACTCGCTCTGGGGGTATTACAGACAATTTCCAGGCACTGTTTCCTCTCATGTGCTCAGCTGTCCTGGGGCTGAGCAGGCTGGGGGTGCCTCAGGGCCCTGTGTGTGACACCCACAGAGCTGAGCGGGGCTCGTGGCACAGAAAGGGTGCAAGGAACTGACAGAGGCACAGCAAAGCAATTCCCAGGAGCATTCTACCTTTACATAAAACCCAGGCAGTCAGTCTCTGGATTTGCCCAAGGGATTGTGATGGCCTAGCTACCTATCTAATCTGCCTGAAAAGCAGGAAAAGGCATTAGTTAAACACAGGAAATGCAGCTCTGTGCCCCCGGGGGCTGCCAGGACAAACACTCTGTTACCTGGTGCTCGGTCACAGCCAGGGTGCCCACAGATGAGGAGCCTCGGCCAGCGGCTCCTCAGAGCCTCGGCACGGCCCAGCCACCGACAGCAGCGGCCCCAGGGCACGGCAGGGCGGCCGGGGCACTCTGCTAACCACGGGAGTAACATTTGCTTCCTGCTTTGGCAGGAAGAGCCAGAGAACATGAGTGGAAGCGTTGAGGCCCCTCTGCCTGGCCCTGAGCCCTTGGGGCACCAGAAGAACGTCTGTGTGGCAGGCGAGGAGCAGGGACCTGCTCTGGGACAGCGGTGGCCAGGCAGGGCTCCCGCAGGTGGCCTCTGTGCTGGGCACTGGGGGCCTTGAGCTCCTCCCTGCTTCATCCTGTGGCACGGGTGGCCTGGGTGTCTCTGAGGGCTTTTCACCGAGTGCCAGCCGTGTGAGGCTGTGGAGCGCTGCCCAGCGATGAGGGGTGCCAGCGGTTAGCAGGTTTTACAGTGTCACGTTGTGTGTGGCTGTGGAGGGGTTCCCAGCGAGGAGAGGTTCTGTGAGTTATCAGGGGCAGGTATCTGTGTATTATCACGTATTATCTGCAGTGTGCCCACTGCTGTCTGAGGGGACGGGTGTGCAGCCACGGGCTCTGGTGTGTTCAGGCCGCTTCCTCCCTTGTGCTTCTGTGTGGCAGCTTTCTGCCAGGGAAAAGGGGTGCAAACGCTGTTTTTCCTGCAGGTCCCGCAGGCCTTGGGTAGAAAAGGATTACATTTTTCTGTGGAATAATAAATATAACTGAGCTTGAAGCTAGAGTTGCCTTTGGAAAAGTTCATTTTGGCTTTGTAATGTTCTACTGAAATTAATTGACGACAAGAGAAGTTATAATCCTATAAGGAATAGATACAATCCCAATTTAAGAAAGATACAAGACCTAAAACTAATTCACCAGTCTCTTCAAGAAAAATCAGAACTTCCTTTTCTCAACTCTAAGCTTTTTCTGTTCTTGTTAATTTGTGTGCCACTGCAGACCTTCTCTTTAGGACAAGCTAGAGTTGATTTGAATGAGCCTGCTGGCGCTGAGTTCCTGCCAGCTCTAGGGAAATACCAATTCCTGCTGAGCTTTGAATTTTTACTTCTGGTTTTAGTAAATTAATGAAACTTTCCATATTGTTCCCCTCTTAACATAGTGCAGAAAGGTTTTGCTTCAAGGAAATGATACTGATGAGCTAAAAGATAAGAAACTGCATCTGTTGCAGTGTGGATCCCACAAATCTTTAATGACAAGAGTTTTGTGAAGTTTATGGAATACTTGAGGAAAAATACAGGATATTTAATAAGAAGTTGCTAATACCCTAACTTAGGGAAACAGTGATTACAGGCTGCACTCTGCCTCCCTGGGCTTCAGATGGGATCCACCTGAATACTGAATACTGGCACCTCGTCTCAGAACAGGGAAGGCTTGCCAATGTGCCTCTTACGCATCTAACAGACTGCACAACTAGGGCAAATAGCTCCTGCAGGTCTCCCTTAGGAGGGTGAGTTATATGGACAGGGTAAAGACATTATTTACCCTGAAATTAGTATCTAATAGCTTGTGATACTAGACAAACCATTCCTCCCAAAAAACAGGCTAGAACCAAGCTGACTTCATTATGAACACACACATCAGTATTTTTTGTATTTTATTAAATTAAAACCACACAAAATTTAACTGCACACAAGAACACACAATGTCATATCTCACAAAAAAGCCCTTTTGCATAACTCGTCCCTTTTATGAGTAGAAATCCAATATGCAAACAGTTCTTTAACCAAAAAGGCTTTAACTAATCAAAACAAGCTGAATTCCCCTTTCTAGGAATACATCATAACCACACACAGACACACACAAGGTTCACAGGCAAGTTCTGCAGCCCTGAAGTAGACAAAACTTTCACAGCAAACTTGCCTATGTTTGCAGAATAAGTAAATTTCTATTACTTTCATAATTTGTCATTTACAAGCAAACTTATTTAATATTTTTAAATACTTAAAACAAATTTCACTTTAACAAGTATTTACAAAATCTTTACTAAAGATCAACATCCTGCATAAAGGTGACCTCAGGGATATATAGTTGCTACCATGCTACAATTTGCACAGAAGGGGTAAAAAGGCCATTGCTAGTTTTGGAAGGCTTAAACCTTTTATTGATATAGCATAAGGACATTAACCTATGGAAGGCAGAAGAGGTCATAATTTCAGTGCAATTACCCATTCGTGACTTCTTTTAAGTACATCAAGAGGATGAGTCCAAAAGACTTGGGTTTTGAATTATTGACTGTTTAGTTCTGTAAGAACTGATTTCATGGAAAGTTTTCAGGCCATCACAGCTGTCTTCTACTGGTGATAGGAAGAAGTTGCATAGGGACCTTCCTCATTCTCCTCATCTCTAAAAAGAAAATGATCATAATCATCAGGTCAGGAGCATACCAAGTCTCAACAGTAAAACTGGAATGAAAATGCAGGTGACCACTTTTCCTAGTCTACCAAAATAGGCAATGCCTGCCTTGCCTAACAGGAATATTTGCAGTATACTGTAATTACAGTCTCTGGAGTTCCTGAGATGTCAAAAACATAATGCTGAAATCAAGTAAAGCTGTGTAAGTTCAACAACATCAGAATGTATTTTTAAAAGCATTCTTGATCATATCATTAAGGTTAACAAGGTGGAGGGCATGCTGGAATTCCTGCACTGTTGCTTTTGATTTCTTCTTTTAAAAAAGTAAAGCTTAGTTAGAGGGTTGTTTCAACATTCTGAATGACAGGAGGGACAGACAGACCAAATGAAGCAAGAACAGGAGCAGTTCATCATAGCTGTGGGTGTCTGGATGCTGCAAGGCCATTCCTGATGTGTACTTCCCTTGCATCAATACCCATTGAGACTGATCACTTGGATTTTCTTAGGAAAAAGCAATTGCTCCCAACTGCTACTGTTAATGCAATAACTGGATAAAGCAATGTTGCTTTTAAAATATCCTCAGGAAAATCAGTCTGCCTGCTGTTTACCTGACAATATTGCCTTTAAAAAAAAGGGGTTATGCAAACCTATTGCAGTGCAGCATCCAGTACTAAATCAAGGATGCCAAGTTCCCCAAAGGTCATTGCTTTGTACTAGTGAAGCTTCAAAGTTTTGTTCCTGAAAGTCCAGCCTTAAAGCTGCTGCCAAGTTCAGTGTTTTGTAAGAACAGAAGGACTTTACAGCTGCTACACTGTGAAAGGATTACTTTTAATACTTGTATGTACCTTCATACAAAGGTACAGCAATTCAAAGAGTTTAATAATGGTATAAGGTAAAAAGTAAGTATTTCAGTATCAAAACCATGAAGAATTTTCCCTAATAAACATGATTATTTATCTACAATTTAAATTTCATACAACCCCCCAAAACAGAACTGAAGAACCCTACAAACTAACCAAACAGCAGAGTAACTTGCACTTGTCTTACCAGAAAAGTTATCATCTTAAGTCAAAGCCGTATGTCTTTTGCCTTGAAATAATCTTGCCAAAGAAAGAAATCTCAAAAAAACAAGTTTGGGATGAAACTGGTTGTTATGACAGTGTTATGGATGTGTGGTTACAGTAATACTGAGATTTTTTGCCTTCCTTAAAAATCCACATCTATTTACATTAATGATGCTACCAACCCAGTACCAAGAATGCAGATGATCTGTATACGTTTAAATAATATCCTTCGTTATATCCAGTTCTGCATCCAACACTGCCATGGAATACTATCAGTTTAATAACATATCATTTGCACAAGCTTTCCATGATATGTGGCATGACAGTAAAGTAAGAAAGCAAATAAATCATGTTTAGTTGAAAAAGCACTAAACCACTTTTACTTATAAATTCTCTCAAGACACTTAAAGCTTTTTTTTCAGAATTGAATCCTATCAACATACCAAGCTTGTAAGACTGGACTGCAGGACTGTAAAACTCAACCATAACAACTTGGCCAAAGTTAAGTATTTCGAAGAGTACATTCTGAAGCCCCAACATATGCCCTTCTGGAGCAACAGCTCTGAAGAACCTATTTGCAAATAGCAATTTCCTGCTAGCTTGTGTGAAGATGAAGGAGAACTTTGTTATTTTCAGAGCTTAGACTCCAGTGGGGGAGAAACTTACTTTCTGTGTTCTACACTGGTAATTACTTTGTACTACTTAGTTTTGTTGTTTCCCATTTTAGGAGAATAAAATGTGTCAGAAATACTTTCCTTCTAATCAAAGGCTGCTAGAAACAGATTTTCACTCATTCTTCTTGAAAGCCATATAGGAATACCATCCATCCTGACATGGCAACAGCTAAACACTGGACTGAAATGAGTTAATTATGGGTGAACACAGACAACTGAAGAGCTGAAATAATGATGTTATATTAGCCAGCCTGCAGACATCCAAGTACCAAAACCACTGCCTAGGATGTTTGCCCCCACCTCCCTTGTGCAAGGTGCCCTCAGATACAGGTGGCAGTTGTCAGCAGAGGGCAGAAGGCCAGCACTGGGGTAATGACCAGCTTTCAGGGGCTTCTCAACAGGGCAGGGATGTATGTTATGCTGGAACTGAAGCAAAGCAGTGACCGGTGTAATATGCAAAGTACATTGCTGACCAAGGCTTGGAACTGCTCTGCAAGAACAGCTTCTGCTCTTCTGTCCCAGGCTGCAGTGCCAGGCTCTAGGAGGTCTGCAACACTACCCCAAACCAGGGTAACGACCAGGAAATAATACTCATGTAGATCTTAGAACCATACATAGGAAGTAAAGTCTGTTCTGATGCCTCAAAAAAAAGCTGAGCTTTATATGAAATAAAATTATATAGTAGTAGTAGCTCTGGTCTGTGACCCACAAGCACCACCATGGCAGTGTGTGTATGTTTAATGATCAAACAATTTACTTCACTTTTAAGATGCTTAAAATAACAAAGTGGTAAGTCATAGCAACATTCTCCTTCAGGGGATGGAAAAGGAACAGCACAGCATTACAACACTCTGTAGTGCTGTCTCTTCCTGTTTGCTGTTGCTGCTTTGCCCACTGGGTTACAGGAACTGAAAGAAGTCTCCTGCAAGCTATGGTGTGCATTAGGCCACAAATAACCACTTCTGTAATAGCAAGGACACCTGACTGTGAGCAAGTACATTCAAATGCCTGGATGCTTCTAGAATGCACAATTAAATAAGGCAGCAATCTGAGTTGTTAGTTTTGGGATGTCTGGAAGGATTCTCCACAGTCAGTCTCCTTTATTGAGGCATCTCTTTCCTCAGCTGATAGCCAATGAGGGTGAAAAGTTATTGTGCAATTTTGTAGATGTGGTTCTCACCACTTGTCAAATCAGGCTCATAGTATGGTGAGAATTTATGGCTCTTTAAGTTCATGAACTGATAGTCTGCTTCTGCTTGCAGTTTTGTGAGTTCCAGTGTCCCTTCTGGTGGCAGTGGATTAACTAACTCCAGGTGCTCCTTTGTTACTCTCAAGCAGGCATGGAAGTACTTAGCAGTGCTGGCACATCAAATTCTAAGCAGGCCTTGACAAGGAAACCTGAATACAGGCCAGAGCAGCTGGAAACAGCACTCTAATATCATAAATGGTTTTCACTAAGAATAGAAAACTTGCATATTCATGAGGCTGGTTTATTAACATGGCTGTCCAATTTCCAAAGGCTTCCTGCTCCAAGCAAGGGACACGAAAGGACTGGGCAGGAAGGAGAACAGGTGCCTTCTGGGGAGCTGCTGGAGCACAGTAAGGAATGTTGCCACCTTCCAGTCTGGACCCAGATATACCATTGATGGTACACAGCTGAAAAGTATCTCCAAGGTTTTTGGCAATGGTCTCTCCCTACTCCTGTTCTCTACAGAGTGAACACTGACTTTGGTCCTTTGCCCCTTTCTGCCAGACTGCAAAGGGGTCTGTCCTTTCCAACTGTTCTGGAGAGGACAAGGCAAGGACGGCTTTTGTGAGACATAACTGAAAGCCAGGGGCAGTGATGTAGAAGGGAACATGAAGACTATCAGATACACAGCAAGATATTTCTCTTCAGAAGCTTTGGGCAACATCCTACTCAGCAGACTGCCTGCAGCATGAAGCTCTGTGCTTCATGCTTCCTGTAACATCCTGACCAATAAAAATCTGTTGCATGCATACAATTTAGGTGAATTAGAAAACACAAAAATAGAATTACCTGCTAAGTCTGAACATGAGGTGGGAAAATAACTCATCCTCCCATATACATTATTTCTTGGGAGGTGACATGGTACCACACCCCATTTCCCAATTTGTAACTGAAGCAGTATTGGAAATGGGTATTAGTGGCAGCAGTGTATTATTTGTGCAGTCATTTCCACTGCATTGGCTCTGCTCATGGTGCCACAAGGTCTATGTGAATTTCCTTCTTTAAATTAGCATGCTATTTGTTGAAGGGATGATAAAAAAATTGCCTTCCTCTGGCAGGGGCTGTGGTTTCCTGTTATGCAGTTTAACTGCTGGGTCAACACCTACTGTAATCTGTGGTAGGTACATACATCTAATGATCTCAAAGTCAGCAGCAGCATATTTTGATAGGTGCTCTATGTTGCTTCAAATATAACAATGGAAGTGGATGAGTTTGCACAGAGAAGGTTCTGAGCTCGAACAGCTATTTTTCCTTTCATGCAACCAATTCAAAAGAAAGTAACTGACAGATGTGATAACAAGATGTGAAAGCATTCCAGCCTTCCCTGAGACTCTAAACCAGTGTCCTGGCAATGGGGAGTTGTATGTGGGGATATTTCTCCAAAGGAGGCTTGTCCAATAGCTAAATACATTATACTGTTCTCCTTCAAACTTTTGTCTGCTGAACAAAGTTTTAAAGTTGCTGAAATAATTTCTTAGTTTAAAGAAATTATACAAATCTATACTCAATAAATTTGGTCCTGAAAGGCTACCTTCTGCTAGCCCTCAAAATCAGAGTATGTGAAGTGAACCGAGATGGTGGGTGAAGTTTTGCATTGAACAAATTTGCAAAAGCAAAGCATGTATCTGCAGGCATAACTTCTCTCCAGCTTCCCTGGTAAGAGAAGCAGGACCAGTCCCCTGCAATCATACCTTTAATTGTGAGAAGGACCACCTCAGCATCCCCCACTGAGGGGTTTTCTGCAGGGAATAAACAGGCAGACAGCCAGCCCAAGAGACTGACTGTGAACAAGCTGAGGAAGCTTGTCCCAAGGACAACACTACTCAAGTGTCCCAAACACTACTCAAGTTTTGTTCTGAGTTTTTCTGTACTTCATAGAATACCTACATATGTGAGGGGATATGTGCCGCTGTTGTGGCACAGAGGTCACAAAGTACTGCTTTTCTATAAGTATATATGTGGGAGCTCCTGGCTGTGGAAATACTGAAGAAAAGATGAAGTCTGCATAGGTGGATCCACAAAATGGGGGACTGCATAGGGAAAGGAGATAAGAAAACTTAAACTGCCTCCTGAAGAATATTTACACAATGAGGCAATTTGGGACAGAAGAAAAATAGAATCATACTTTGGTACACACAATCAGCTTCCTCACAGGCCCTTGCTTAGCACTCTACCAAACACTGTTTTGGCTTAAATAATTGCCAACTTACACAGCAAGACATCTTGGAGAATCCTGGCCTGGCTTTTATGAAATAGTATAGACATCTTGGAGAATCCTGGCCTCCTGGCTTTTATGAAATAGTATTTGTATTCTCTAAAAACTGTGTTGTGAGGCAGCCTTTCTAACTGCCATAGCAAGGCACCTGCTAATGCTGTGCTCTGAATCTACCTGGAGCATGAGAATAGCAGGCACCTGCTGCTGACAAATAAAAGTCACAGATGCTGTCTGAGACCCCACAAAGAGGGGTCAGCTTAGACTACAATGCCTTCAGGGTGAGATTAAATTGCTTAACACCAAAAGCGGCATTTACCTGACACTGTCATCTTTTAGCTTTCTGGCTGCTTGTTTGGATAACTTAATCTGCAAGTCCAATCTCTGTAGGAAATCTTTGGCAGATAATTCTTCTGGTGCAGTGGGCTGATTGTCAGGCTCCTGGGGACTGGGAGAAGAACTACTTTCTTCCTGAACTGCCACTAGTCCTTCATCACAAGAAGGGGAGCTGTCAACAGTTTCGTTCTCAGGAGACTCCAGTGAATTAAGTCCATTGAACAGTAATGGTTTCTCTGATATAACCGGAATATTAAGGGTTTTCCTCAGAAATATACAGTCATTAGTGAACAGTTTGTTTGCCCTCTTTATTTGTTCCATCTGAAAAAGATAGAAAAAAATATAAGTTATTAGGTTTTGGCAAAGTATAAAACACTAACTTTCTGAAGTAGTATACAACCTTTAGTTAAAAGTAAATCTCTACTTTCTTTGCAGCAGCAATTATTTCAGGAAAGAATTTGTTTGCATTCAAAATGGTTTCAGAGTGCATATTCTGTTTCAGCCTTACTAACCTCCTAGCTTTATGTGCACTTGACTCCACAATACTGCTTTTTCCAAAGTCTTGCACTACCTAAAGATGCTTTCCTTGAAGTCTTACAGTCTCTATGCAAACTCACAGGAACAGCCTGCCAGTGAACTAAAACTCCTAGTACTGTTACTAGTTACTGTTACTAGTACAGAGCACCATTTGAAGGGCAAAAAGGAAGCTTTACCTGACTCAGTCATGAGACCTCAAATGGCTCCAGTGTAAATGTCAATTGTTAAAAGCTCTATAAGTCTGTCTTCATGGGTGTAAAAAAAGTTTAAAATAATACCTGGAGCTTTTCTGTAGAAATACAATACAGAAGGCAAAAACTGAGATCCTACTGAAGGGGAGTTGGAAGGTGATGTTTCAACAGCTGATAAATAATGCAGTACACTGCTATTCTCTCTCCTGTTTCACTGTAACTCTACCTCTGGTTATTTCTTCCCAAAATACAGTTCATAGCATTTGGAAGCCTGTACCTTTGCACGGAGCAATAATGAAAAGGAAAGTACTTGGTTCTAAAAAGAACATCCCTCAGCCCTGAGCAGGTTACTTCATATGTGCAGTGTAACTCCTACAACTCAGTGTGACTCTGTACATTCAGAGGTGTATGGAAAGAGGATTTAACAAGAGTTTTCTTCTTTTAGTGCTAGGAAGACTGAAGTAATGCCCGTTAGCTACAAATCTATTGTAGTGAGAGCAAAAGCTTCAGCACATGCTTAATATTTTAACTGAAGCTGTAAACTGGTCCTGAACTAATTAATCAAAACTACTTTTACTGACAATGAAATATAGTCCTCATCCTTCTCCCCTGAAAAGGGATACAGCACTTGCACTGAACCATAAATTGGCTGAACCATAAACATGAATTCCTAGTTAATTTACTTAAAAGGAAAATACAACAAATGCAAGTTGTAAAGATTAATAGACAGTATCCAGGGGAGGGGATGAAGGGCAGAGGATGAGGCCAAGCAAACCACACTGACCCCTCCTCCCCAGCATGGTATTTTTATCTATCTTGAACTCTCTATGCCAAGTCATGCAAAGGCAGACTGGACAGGATGTCTCTGGCTACAAAGCAATTCCCAGTGAGGAAAACCACAAGGGGAAACTTCTAAAACCAGTAATACTGGAGGCAGTGGCAGCCAAAGATAATTCTGATGTTTCCATTACAACTCTCTCTTCCAGCCAAGAATACACTATGCAGGAAAGAAACAGAAGCATTATTTAGGGGAAATCAGTCCTTGTCATTGTGTGAACACACAACAGTCTGCATTTTGCTAAAAGCAAATGTGTTTGCATACATGCCTACCCTGGGCTGAAACCCATTAAAACAGAAACACAATGGCTGATTTCACTGAATTTGTCATTGCTCTGAGGGGCATTTCATGTCAGTTTAACCTCTTTCAACTGCAGTCTATAATGATGCGGATCTGGCTTCTTAAACAGAACACTTATCAAATTATGAGATGTTTGGAAAAAGCCCCAACATATATATCTAACATCATTAGCACAGCAAAAACTTATCAAACTCATATTATAAACAAAGTTTATGGTTTACAACTTAGAGCTGTTTGTACAGGTTTGATTCACAACTTCACTTTTGCTGAAAGGTTTTTTTTCTAAACATTACTATTTTAGTGATTTGTTTGTATTTTTCATTTATTGGAGTAAGAAAACACTTCTCAAGAAGAGTAACATGACTAAAAACTTTTAGGCCAGAGACTTTGTCCATTATGGAAAGTCCTGCAAAAAACAAGCAAAAAAAATCTAACAGCCAGTGAGCTGCTTTGCCCTCTCAGTGAGCAAAAGTTTACTTTAATGTGGACCAGTGTCATTAACCCTGCTGCCAACAAGAATCAGTCAAAAGTGGTGTAATCTTTCAAAAGAGAAGAGAACTAGACTTTCAACTTTTTTCACAACCAAGACTGAAAGGTGATGGAAGGTTTTAGTCGATCTTTCAGGCCAACAAAAGGCAAAGAAGCTACTCCAGTCAGAACCTAATAGTTTAGGACTATACTGTAGCTCTTCTAGAAAGAGCCCAACTGGAAGGTGCTGTTTGCAGCTAATATCAAAGTGGCACTGGCTGTACCAGTGCCACACTCATCAGCTGCTCAGCCTTGAGTAATTTTCTGTTTTGGGACTAGTGAAGCTGCACGTTGGAATATGGGCCCCACGTAAGTGGGAATGAGATGGGGTAGGTGAGTTCTGTTCCATCTGGAATGATGGTAGAAGAGACTGCTGGTAGACTTTATTGGACTCTGCATGTCCTGGGCTGGTGTAAACCATTAAGCATTTTTTACTGAAATAAACTTTCTCGCTGAGTGAATCAGTGAGTGTAGTGGTGAACAGCTGTGGGAGTACAAGGTTACTGGGTGGTTTCCCCAGGCACCCAGCCCACGTCAGTCCTGGGCAGTGCCAGCTCCAGCCCTTGGCCACCAGCGCTGCGTGCTGACCCCTCCGGCTAGCCCGTAACTTCTGATGTCAGCATTTTAAATACTGAAACTAAAACCGTGCCCACACCGTTTCGTGCCACTGTGTATAGGAGATGCCCTACGGGACAACTTTTTGCTGTCATCTCGCGGCTCTGGGCCCAAGAACCGTGCCCGCTGTCCGGAGCGATAGCCGCCAGGCTGCTGTGCCTGCCCACGGAAGCTGTGGCTGCCCCATCCCTGCAGGTGTTCAAGGCTGGATGGAGCTCTGGGCAACCCGGTCTGGTGGAGGGTGTCCCTGCCCTCGGCAGGGGGTTTGGAACTGGATGATCTGTAAGGTCTCTTCCAACCCAGGCCAGTCTCCGGCTCTAAGCGCCGCTCCCGGCCCCGCGGGCGGTGCTCCCTTACCGTGACGCCGTACTTGAGGGCGATGCCCTGCAGCGTGTCCCCGGCGCTCAGCCGGTGCTCCACGTAGCGCTCGGCCAGCGGCGCGGCCACGCTCGCCGTGCTGCCGTACGAGCGGGCCTTGGTGCGGGCCAGCCGCTGCGACAGCTCGGCCTCCGACTCGGGCCCGCCCGGCGGCTCCTGGCGCAGCGCCTCGGCCATGCTCCCGCCCGCTCAGCGCCCGCGGCCCCGCGCCGCCGCCCCGGGCATCGCCCCGGCTCCGGCACCGGCCCCGCGCCGCCCCCGGCGCGCCGGACACGGGCCCGGCCCCGGCGGAAGCCCCGGCTCGGCCCGGCAGCCCCGCCCGGCGCGGAGAGGCCGCATGCGCGGAGAGCGCCCGCCCCGCGCCGCTGCGGCTCTGCGGGGCCCGGAGAGAGCCGGGCCGGGAGCGGGGCCGGGAGCGGGGCCCGGCCGGCAGGAGCGCGGAGGCGCTGTAGGCGCTGCTGAGGGAGCCCGCACTCAGTGCCCCGGCTGGAGACGCTCCAGCGCCTTCGCCGGCTGCAGACTCAGTAGTGCGGTCCGTCAGAGAGAGTGTACAAAGGAGTGACTTCGGGCAAAAGTGCTCAAATATGAGAGTCTCATTGTGCCAAATTTATTGAAACGGTATGGCGTGGGAAAATTCATTCGAGGAAAATAACTTGTGACTTAGAATCATAGAATCCCTAGAATGGTTTGGGTTGGAAGAGGCCTTAAAGACCATCCAGTTGCAACCCCCTGCCATGGGCAGGCATACTTTCCACTAGATCACATTGATCGAAGCCCCATCCAACCTGGCCTGGAACACCTGCAGGGATGGAGCATCCGTAACTTACCTGGGAATTCATTCCAGTGCCTCATTACCCTCCCGGTAAAAAATGGTTCTAGGTTCTAACCTAAACCTACCCTCTTACAATTTGAACCAGTTCCCCATTGTCTTGTGACTACATGCACTTGGCAGATAGTCTTGCCCCATCTTCACCGTAAGTTCCCTTTGGGTATTGGAATACCATGTTGTATTAAAATTAATTGTAATGACAGTGTTCTAAGTGAGTACTTCTCACCAAGAAACCTGACAGTAGGCTTGGAAAGGTGATCCATGATTGCAGAACTGGAGCTTTCTAACAAAAACTGTGTCATATATAGATGGTGCACATGTGTGCATCCTGTACAGACATAATACGTACCAAAATAACAAGAAGTATCCAGAGCAGCCTGCCCTAGGAGCAGGGCAGTTGGAAAAGATGCCACTCAAAGGTCACTTCCAACCTCAACCAGACTGGAATTCTGGGAAGTGTGTGTGTGTGTAACACCAGTGTGGTGTAATTTTTATTATTTTTTTTTCTGGGAAGTTGTAGAAAGATAGATCTCTATCTAAAACCTAAGCAAAAAAGTAATGCATGTCATAACCTCAGCATTTCTCAGCCCAGTATGAATTCACACAAATATTTGCAAAAAAAACCAAAAAGAAAGCATCAACTGACATAATACCTAGTTGTAGTTTTCAGATTATGTTCAGTGGTGGTCATGGAGTCTCTAATGAATACAGTGCAAAAATTAAGACAGATCTCACAAATATTTTTAATCTGGCCACGAGTTTCCAGATTGAATTTAGGAAAACACAAAAGTTGCCCTGCAAGACACACAAGTTGCTGATAAGGATTGACACATCAGCACCTCACCATCACATGAGAAGCCAGTGTGACAATCCTGAACAGAGGGGCTGTAGACAATGCATAGACAGACCAGAGCTGTACAAGAGACTAAACTGATGGCAAGAAAAGGTTCAGTCTGATTTTTCTGCAGTCTACAATATATTTGGGAACTTGGAGGCTCCCCTGGGGATGTCCAGTTGAGTTTATACCAGCCATAGAAAGCAAGCACCAGATTGTGACATCTCAGTGCTTTTCAAGTCCTTGTGAAACAACTTGATCTGCAGAACTGCATCAGCACTTCAGCCATGACCCACCTAGCAAAGAGCTGAACTGCAGGTCAGCATTTATTAAAAACATCTACTCTGTGTGATCAGCTTCAGCCTCCTCAGGGCAGTTAATGGAAGTTACAAACATCTGGATGCCTGCCTAAAGCTGGAATTCCTGAGACCAGTTACTTCTGCTAAAATGGCTTTTAGTAAAAGGGAGCTGCAATTCAAGAAAATGGAAATGTTGTTTAACGTTAGTGATACAATGAGCTGAACATGCAATATCAATTAGTTTGGAAATGTGCTTGACAGGTACACTAATATTAGACATCTTATTGCCTGTAATGTTATCTTAAACTCTATTTGTATGGAAAGTGTGCAATACACTTTCAGTCAGCCGTCACAACTCTGGGAACAGCAGAAGCATCCCTTGCAGAAGTATAAAGATACCACAGATATTTTAATATAAAGCTTTATTTTAGTAATGAACCTTTTCAAGGGTAGATGAGGTTTTTTCTTCTGAACTTGCTGGATTGTTCTTTCTTTGTGTCAGCAATTTGTGGAAATGTTTGTTTCTTATCTCAAAACCCCTATTATAGCCAGAGGAACATTTGAATCTGGGGCGTTGCCAAGACACTTGATCTGATTAGCTGACTGCCTTATTTTTCTACACAAAGTGAATACCCTCTAAACCAAAAATTGAGTTAGAAACTTGAGCAAAAGCTTCAGTTAGGCAACCCATTTTTACCTGTGTCTTCTAATTTGCATTCAAAGTTACAGAAGAAACAAGAAGTGTCTTGCTAATGACACTTCATTTTTAAAAATTGTGTCTGACCCCAGACAAGTTGAGGTCCTCTAGCATGCAGAAAGAGGGAAGGGTTCCCTACCCCTCAAGCTGTGACCATTCAGTGTCAGGACACTGAACTTGCCACATTAGGAAGAATTCCTGCTATAGCCTTGGGATTCTCAGCTCCCCAGTTCTGCCTCCTGATCTCTTGATCAGCAGCTTATTGATGGCCATTGGTATTTGCTGATGGGCAGGGACTATATGGCAATTAGTTTGAATTTACTGTCTGATCATCACCTTCTCTGTTCAGGGAGCCTCATGGCACTACTGACTCCTCTTCCTTTCCCCTTGCTCTCTTCTGTCTTTGCTGTTTCCTTATTCCTGTATCTGTGATCTCTTTCCCCACAGCAGCTCCCAGTTTCAAGGAGCTGTACTTGTCCAAACCCCTTTCTTGCTCACTGAAGTCACATATCTGAGGGTTGGACTCTGTGCTCATCAGACTAACATGAGACAGAGGAGTTCACTCCTCAGAGTCCTTGTCCCAAGGGTGGCTGCAGACACTGCTACATCTGTTACTCATTTCACCTTTGGGAGGTTATTGCTGTAACTATAGCAGCTAGAGGCACACTTTAAGAATTGAAAGGTTTCATTTCATAAAGCTCAGCCAAGATGAATGGAGTATATTCTGACCTAAGGCTTACTTAGAGCTGAGTCTGAAAAAGATGAAGTCCCTTTCTGCCTTTTTTTCCTCGGGGATATGTTCAGACCTAGATAATACTAGTTTTCCATTTTTACATAAAATCTTTGGAGAGGAATTGGTTAAGGCCAGTAAATATGTATTTCAATATTTACTCATGGAGCAGTAGTTAATGGTAGTTCTAGTGAACCATTAAGTCTAGGAACTTACTGCCTCTTCCATCATTCTGAATTTCTGAGGATGAGGGTTTTCTTTTTAATAATGCTTCATGATGAATCTTCTAAATAACCAACTGTATTTAAGTCTGTGTTACTTCTAGTTAGTATTGGATATCTAGCTGCCATTTTATAATTGAAAATTCTTCATATCTAGATCGGTAAGTGCACAGTGATCATGATTTATTTTAAATATTATATGGGTCAGCAGACTACAGTCAGCTGTAGTCAAAAACAATCTTCTAAAACAGAAATCAGTATCAACTCAGTCTAGTTAAGGTGGCCATGTAATTTAATGGCAAAACAAGTAGAGAAGAGAATGCCTTCTGGCTAATTAATCACTCTGTTAGTGGTCAGCTATTCATCACCTACTTTGCCAGTAAAGAAGCTCAAGCTTGCTTAGTAAAGGATAAAAGGAAACTGAGCATTTCCTAACTTCGATGTTTATGAAATGCAAGCCAGGAACATTACCATTTATAATAGTTGCACTGATGTAGGACAGAGAACAATGAAAAGCCCTATCCTTGTGGGCTATTTGTGCGGGCAGATTTGCACTAATTAGGACAGTACGGAGGAAAAGAAGGCTGCCCTCTGGTAATGAGTCATGTATCAAGCTAAACCATCCACCTCTGCTCGTGTTGCAACCTCTGACAAAAAAAAGATGTAATGTAGGACAAAGATCAGAGACAAATCCTGCCTTTTAAGAATAATAGCCCTGGGTTCTTTAATTAATTGTAGCAAGGAGAGAGGGTCTTGCATGAATTTCAAAAGGAAAGTAGGATCATCTGAACTGGTGCACATTACTTAAGCTGTGCACATCTTCCTCATCAAAATAAGCCCATTATGTAGCAGTAGCAGCTGGGAGCCATTATTAATATTTAACATTCTTAGCAAGGGTTACTGTGGGTTTCTGTATTAAGGTTACAAGACAAAGTTGCAATATCATGTGCTGTGGGTTTGTATTCTTTGAGCTTTTTTGGCATTGTATAAAGTTCTAGTGAAGTTTTATTAACTCCCCTTCCTTGCCATTTGCAGAAGCTGAATATTTTTCTAAGGTGTAATGTGGTGTTTGATTATTCATTCTTCATTGCCTCCAGCTTTACTAGTCCACTGCCTGCTGCTTGGCAATGTGAGAATTGCAGGTCCTATTATGGTGGGAGCAATCTTGCACAAGAAAGGATGAAACCAGTTTGGGTCCCATGGTGAGGGCTGGCTTCTATGACAGATGTGTTCTGTTTCCTCCAGCTGTGTGGTTTTTGGTGTGAGAGTGATGATACCACTCAGCCTCTCCTTCTTAACTACATCTTTTGTCTGATATTTGCTTTTTACCTGTGCATGTTGAAAGGACGGGCAGTTCTTGGAAATGTCATTGTCATTTTCATTGAAAATAGGTGGGCTGAATGTGTAGGATGGAATCCCCATGTTCTGCACATCTCTGTCTAAGAGGGCACCATCCATGGCTGTACCAGCCCTTGGGACATGGGGCCAGCAGGCAGTACCCAGTACAGCAAGGGGGACTTGGCACACAGGGAGTTTCTGCTGACAGTGCTTTGGAGGAGCGTGGGACAAGCTCTTCACTGGCTCTTCAGGGACAGTCTCTGGCCTTCAGGCTTTTATTTTGCTCATATTTTGTTTTTTACCCTTTTTATGGCTTATCAACCTTTTCCTTGAAGTCATAAAATCCTTTGAATCAATCTGTTTACAGCTTTTTCTGGTTAATAAGTTATCAGGCAGTGGAGCCAACAGTACAGAACAGGGAAACATTTGGAGCAGCATCATCATATATATCCTTTAACATCATAAACTACATAAATCACTGTTCCGCATTAAGAAGCGGTTGCTAGGAAGGTGCCCTGGGACAGTATCTGCTGTCCTTCAATGACTACTGGATTAAATGTACTCAATTTAGAACTAAAATGTCAGGCTAGAGCCTTCTTTAAATTCATGCCTCGCTGATGACGTGCAACCTGAGATTATGTGTAGCAGATGGCACGATGTTGACTAACTTCACAATGCCTCAGTAGCATGTTTCCTTTTGCACTCTGTAGCTCATTAGTGACAGGAGACATTGGCAATACAACTTTTACCTCCTGAGCTGCCTTAGAGCTTTGCTGGGGAAATTGCCTTATGTTACTAATCTCTCCATGTAAACCCTTCTGTCCATGTAAGCCCTGCTGCAGGATGATGGCAGCACATCATGTTCATTTTGGAAGGGGAGGAGGGCAAAAGCACTGCTGAAAACATGGAGGTGTGTGAAGAACAGTGACTCTTCTGAGTCATTCCATTATCACTGGACCTCATGATGGGACACTTGATTTCAGTTTCTGGAGTGAAATGAATGTCAAATTGCCAATTAGCCATTGCAGAACACTCCTGAGTTTCAGCATGTTTTTAATTTAGCTTCTGTATGTTTCTATTTCCATTGCCTGAGCTGTCCATGCTAACAGCTGCTTCCCATAAGCCTCCTCTGTTCACATGCACCCACAACACAGCTACAGCTGGATATGCAGGATCCTCACCATTATCCACTGCTCAGCCTGCTGCTGCTGAGTTAACAATAGCATCTTCCTTTTCCTGCTGAATTCAAATTCAGTGCAATTAACCCCTCCTCTTTTGATTAAAAAACAACAAACACAGTAAATCTGGATGTAATATGGATATTAATGGCACCTTCATTGATGTGCTGTGAGTCACTTTGAAATCACCTGTCTTTACTGAGTGCAGAGGATGCCTCAGACAACAGCACCCCAGGCCTGAAGGTGGTGGCCTTTGTGACACTCCTCTGTCCTTGTCTGAAGTAAAGCCTCTTTGGAACAAGAAGGCAAAACAATGATATGGGTACAGTTGAAGCTGTGTAGCAAGTTTCTATTCCAAGAGCTCTCTTTGCCTCCCAGACAAAGTTTACCAGTCTTTATTTTTTTTCTGTTGGTATATTTTAATTTGACCTAATTGGCCTTATAGCCCATGTTGACATTCACTGTCCAAAACTGGAGTATGCTTTTGGCCTGTGACTATTTTAAGCTGGTGTGAGTAGAGCACTAAACAATCAGCATTCATGCCTTTTATTACAGGCTTCTTGCTTCGGGCAGCTGGCCTTAGAAGTGCCATGGCATTACTGGAAGGGAGAAGGTGATGATGGTCCAAGTGGGTCATTGTTTTGTATCCTGTCAGTTACTGGGTGCTGCTCCTTAGATTTTGTACAAGATTTGTATAAGAACTTTCTCAGATCTGGTCAAAGAGAGTTGGCTGCTCTGAGTGAAAACTTCTTCCCTTTCTCGGATAAATTGTTTCCATTGGAGGAGGGTGGGAGACTCGAATGTGGGTGCATCCACTTTTCCTTTAGGTAGCTGAGCCATGTGTAAACTAAAGTGCCTGTACAGTCTCTGCTCAGATTTATCTGGTATTGACCTCATGTTCCTTCACTGCTTACACTTTAGTACTCTGCTCATACTGCCACCCTGTTTAAATAGCTGCAGAAAGCTTGCAAGATCAGCCTGCAAACAAAATCCTCACGGTGAGCTAACACAGTCCGGCAGTTTGGTGTCCTTCATTTTTGTTCCTATGTCTATTTTATTTTACTGAAATGCTGCCCTCGAGTGGCGACCAGCTGATTGATCCCAGCGGGAGATGGAGCTGTTCCTGCTGCCTGGCCGGTGCCCTGTGCCCCTTTGGGAGGTGAATGCTCCTGGTGGCCAGGTAGCCCCGAGCACAGCAGGGCTGCAGAGTCAGCATCCCACAGAAGCAGCTGCTCAGCCTGTTCTGTGCAGGAGCCACCTGGGAGTCTCCAAGCAATGCTGTGGCTCAGCAGCTGGAACTCCAACACCAACAGTGTCCTCAGCTTTTACGAGAAGATGAACTGTAATTCTGAAGGAAATTTTGATATGTTTATCTGATCACAAGCGCTCTAAATTTAATTTATGTGATTATTTCTTCCAATCTGTTGTACTGTTTCTTCACATGAGTTCAAGGTTTTAGTGTAGAAACTGTTTGTAGAAGAGTGTTTTTCTGTGGCAGGGTTAAGATCTCTGAGCTTGACTAAGCAGTACCTCCAGTGTGCTCTCTGGGTCTCAGGAGGGAATGTCATGTAGCAAAAGTCCTGAATGAGCTCCAGAGGACCCCAACAGTGTATTAAGTTGGAATACAACATTAGGAGTTAATAAAAGGATGAAGGTGGTTTGTGGTAAAGCAGCTTGAGGCATTACTGCTTTGAGCTTTGTTCTGTGTCTGTATGCCAGAGGTTTCAGCCTTTGCAGCCGTGTTGCTGCAAGCAGAAGGACGCTGGCTCCTCAGCCAGTAAGTCATGGCTTAGTGTACTGGTTTTACTCAGGTGGTTGTTTTTCTGGGCCACTGAAAACTGTGTCAGCATGTGACTTGTCTTACCTGCAAGGTAAAAAGCAAAAACAAAAGTGAGGAAGGGTTTTTATATGAAGGGAGGGGTGTCTTTTGGGAGGACTTTGTTCTCAGCATTCCCAGGGTGTTTGAAGAACACTCCATGCTTCACTGAAGACCAATTGTCCAAAGGGATATGTGATCCTGCCTGTATGTAATTAACCCTTCTGGCAAGTACCTAAGTGTGTCCTACTGGGAAGATTCTCATCTTTTCATAAAGACAGAAGTTAGTGCTTTTCCTATGTACTGTAAACTTCTATCATCCTGCACAATATGCAAATACTATCATTTCTTCCTGCATTAACACACTTAATTAGGGATAGGCTTGTTTATTCAAGCATCACTATGGTTTGTGAACTCAGATAAAGTGAATTAATTATCTGCATCTGAAATTATCTGACAGAAAGATAATTTCAGATGCAGAGTCCCTTCTAGGGAGTCCTTCAGGACTGGTTATTTAGGTGCTTGCTGCAATGACCAGCTAACTCTTGCTCACCATCCTCTGGGTGATTGTTCTTGGCAATAGTTCTACCTATGTGTGTGTCAATATATGGCATGAGTGAGTGTATGAAGGCCTCTGAGAGGCTCTGTGTAAAATATCTCTGTCAAATACTGTCAGTTAAATAATTTCCTTTATGATTTGTCTCAGCTAAAGGCTTCTTGTACTGAAAAGCTCGCTCAGAAATTCTTCTCATCTCTAGTTTCTGAGAAATCCTTAGTTAAGATGCTGATGCTAGCCATAAAATGTGGGGTTTTTTTTTCAAATGTTCATATTAGCACCTCATCTTTTTTACCCAGCACTTCTGAAATCCCATCAAAACAGCAAAGTATGGGAAGACTGTCTGGGGCATTATTACCACAGAGTAATAGGAAATATAGAAAGCAAATGCCCAGACTATTCCAGTAGAAATATTGAATTTTCAAACACGAGTTCTAGACTTTCAAGCCAATGTTACAGGCAGCTAATGCTAGCGTTGAAGTTAGTCACTTGGAGTGCCTGAAGCAGTGGTTATGTCTAATATTAAACCAGGGACAGGTGAGATGCTAATGTCAGTGCCTAGGCTGTGTGTATATAGAGGTCTGGACAATGATAGTTACTTTTCACTGGGCTTGTAAATGAAGGTAGTTAACTGGCCAGAGCTGCAGCATAAGGAGGCAGGCTCTGTCTTTCATCTAGACTGTATTGGTGACATTATAGCTCATTATTTGTTTATAACAAATATGAATATATTTTGATACATTTAATCCATTCTGGTGAAACCTGATAATAGGGACCCATTGATTTGCTTGCTGCTTACATCAATTCCCTTGAATTTCAAATTTTGCCTTGTATCCTTAAAAACATAACAAAGTAAATTTAAGGGAGGAAAATGAAGAACATCAGTAAAATAGGAATATTTGCTCTCTGCAATTCAGTGCAGAAAAGCATTTTTTTTCTTCCTTTTTCTGGCTGAAATACTCCATATACTTTTGGCTTTAGTTTCCAAGCTGAGTCCAACATCCATTTGTTACTGTGCAGTGAATCTCTGTATGATACTAACTAGACATGGCAGCTCTTTTTTAAAATAGACCATTCCAATCTGTCGCTTTATTCTTTGGCACCAGGATTTTCACTTTCCTGAGATGAACTTCACTGCTGGCCATCAACCTGATGGAGTGGAAGAATTGCAGAACAAACAGATGCCATCAGCTAATTCACCTGGACAGAGCTGTGTGTGAGACCTACCTTGTCCTGTGAGAATCCTGTCTGCTGTAGCAGCTGAACAAATATTTTCAAGGTGGCAAGTGAGCCAATTATATGAAAGAGCCCAAACACTTTATGCAAATACCTGTGGTGTTCTTAGTCACACAAATTTGCTGGAACTTGCCCCACATCTTCTCTCCTGTTAAGCAATTCTTTCAAGGTGCTCTGAATAATTTCCTAACTCTGTGCATGTGAAGAGCCTGAAAAGGTATCCTCAGTTTCTCAGGATCAATCTTCTGCTGCTTCCTGGTGAGATTCCCAAGTAGGTTTTCATTAGGAAGCAATCAGGGAATTAATTAGCATTTAGTTTCAAGGTTGACTTTGTTGTAAAATCATATAAAACCCTGCAGCATATTTGTTTGTTGCACTGGTTTCAGCTGCCAAGATCACAATATTCAGTGTGATCACTAACCTGGCACCACTAAGTGATGCCTTTGTTTATTACCTACTGCTCAGTACCTTGCTTCTAGAGAATCATGTAATAAAAAGGGAAAGAAAAGGTGAAGGAGACAAAAACAGGAGTAAAGGAATCCCGTCAGAAGAGCAAATACACCAAGAGCTGTGTCTTGACCTTATACGTACAAAACACGCAGCTCACTCACCTGCACAGCTCCATAGCTGGGAACAGAAGCTCAAAGACTTCAAGCACATGTGAGGAGTGGAGTAAGAGCAGCCCTCTGGAGCCAGGGTCTCTGTAAAGCTGTGTCTGTGCCTCTCCAGTGAGTTGCAAAGAAAATAATAATGGTTATTATCAAAATTTAGGCCTCATTGTGCGTGGGTCCCCAGGGATTAGGATGGCACTGTGGGATGGGTATTCAGACCCTTTTGTTGCCTCTGTCCCCCTCAGGACAAAGTGAGATAATGTAAAGCTGCAAAAAGAGCTGGCTAGACTTCTTTCCTCCTCACCTACAAGCATGTATTTAGTGGTACAGATTAAACTCAGCAAGCTGGCCAGCAGTATTTAACACATGACTGAGAAACAAGAAGGACTGAATATATTTCTCTCTTAAGTGATGTGACATAGTTGCCATCTGCCTTCATTACTTACTTGTTTAATTGTCTGTCAGGGTAAGAGGTTCATTTTCCTTCATTAAAAGTAGCATTTCATACTATCAGTATATTTCTGCTCACTCATGCAATGCCTTAGTATGAAATGTAAAGTACAAAATGCAAGAAAAGAAAGAACTTATTTGGAGTACAATATTGCAGATTGATTGCTCTTCTGCATGATGGAGATGTCTGTTCATGTCCAAGTTAGTGTTGAGAAATAAATGAAATCTAAAAAAAAACAAGGGAAGTCTGCTAAAACCATGTTTCTTACAGAAAGATATAACTGTGGGTATCAAGTGGCTCTGAGGGCATAATTTTGGGAAGTTGCAGGCTTTTCACATATCAAGTGCAGTCACTCATCACGGTGAATATTTGTACAAATGGCTCGACCAGCAGGGGAACTCTCATGGTAAACAATTATCTGCCTCCTAGGGCAATAATGAGTGCTTTAAATTAGCAGGATAATGTTCAACAGTAGTTTTGAGATACTGGCTCTGAAGTAGATATTAAAATTGAAATCTTATTTCACAGTTTTGAGTAGGGAAAAATCTGAGTTTGAAAAAGAACTAGGTAGGTTTTCTTTGTTTTAATTGGCACCTTGAATGATAAGGTTGTGTGAACTACAGCTAGCTTGGTTATACAAAGACTCTTCAGCCTGTTTTAGTGCAATAAATTAATAGGTGTTTAATCGTTCTTTGAATTGAGATCATTATTTTAGTGTAGTCATAACTAAAAAGGAAAATGTTAATCACTGAGGTTGAATTATGCAGTGACCTTTAAAATCCATAGTTGTTTGCAGCTATTAGACTTGTTTCAAAGTAGGAGTCAGAGAGCACTTTTAATTGTGGACCTTTTTAAAATAGTTGCAATGTTTCTGTCCAAAAAATAACTACTTTTCCCAGAAAAGCTAATTTCTAGTTACTGGTTTTTTAATTCTTTGTATAATCCAAACAACGAACACATATTATGTCCTCCAGTGGCTCTGTGTCCTGAAAAAACAGCAGTTTTCATCTTTTGTTTAAAAAATCATAAACTTCCTTTTAATTTTTCTTCATACTTTTCTTTGGTATTTACATTAAATCTGAAAGTGGAAACAAGAAACTCGAATTCTTTAGGGCAGATCTTTCTCCCCAGCAGGACTGCAGCTGCAGTGGCTGTGCTGGTACTGGTCACCCAGAAGGGATTTCTCCTCTCTCCCTTCTCCAGAAGGGAGGAAAACTCTTGCAAACACAGAGGAGTTTCTGTGGGAGCAGAGCTGGAGGCTCAGGAGGTGAGGAGCCCTTGCTCTGCTGCAGAGGCTGAGTGGGGTCCCTGGGCACTCAGTCATGCTTGGGCTGGTCCAGTCTGGCTGTCAGAGGGATCTTGGCTTGAGGTCACTGGAGAGAGCAGAATCCATGAAGGTAAATGCAGCTGGGCTTCTAGGTGCAGTGGGGCCAGATGTGTGTTAGTAATTTTGAACTCTAAAATAGAAATAATAATCCTGCTGGTTTAGTTGCTAATCTTTTTGCAATAATAACTGTGCATTTGCTAGATATGTGACCTCTGCATGGCACACTGGGGCCTCCCACTCAGCTGAGGCTGCTAAGCTCTGTAAATTACAAATAGCTGTTACAAATGCACATGCATCTTTAGTGCTAGTTTTGTAGCTTTTAATTGACCCAAGTGATTATCTAAGCTGCAGAGTGAGAGCACCACATCAGCTGTTCCAGTGCAGTGCAGGGCTTAGACTCATCTTCTTAAAAGCCTTTTTATGAATCATAACTCTCTCTGTCCTTGAATAACTTAAAATCTAACAGCATTGCAAATCCTAAGATTAACAGTCCGAACTTGTTCATGATGGTTGGTTTTGACGCACATCTGAAGAAGCAGGTACCATTACTCATCCTCCCTTGGATTATATCCCTAGGTCCCTTTTGTAACATCCTGTAGGCCTGTGACCAGCTCCTGACCTGGTTCTGTAAACAGGCAGGCTTCTGTTTTTGGATGTTATATCTAACACACAAATAAGTCAAGTAGATTGTGTACTCAGAGATGACATTTCAAAGGTGAAGCCTATGAGGATTAGCTCAGAAGTGAATTTATTTTTCCAAAACTGATTACACCAAAACCTATTTCCAGTGGACAACATCATGGTAATTTAGTCCCATCCTGGTAATTTAGTCCCTTTCCTAGCTGCAGTCACTAATTGGGAATTCTCTTAGGAAATGTTTTTGCTTGCAAGGGTTTCTCGTCCTCGTCCCTATTGCCAGCACATCCTCTGTGTACAAAATCTACCTTAGCTTCACTGACAGTCTGTAAAGCTCCATTTTAGGGTATCAGCTATTACATCAGAATATCCCTGTCAGTCTTTGGTGTGGACTGTATTCTCAGGCTCTCTAGTCCTCATAAACCCAGATCTTGGCAGAGTAGCAGCACTTTCTTACACAGATTTTAGTCTTCCCTGCATGTGAGTTTGTTTTGGGGGATTACATCTGGTTTGGGGATGAGGCTGCTGTTATTTCAGCTGTGCCATTACACAGAGCAGCGTAGATGCTCCTGGATGGCAATTTCTGTTCCACACTGAGCTTCAGGACACTCAGGCCAGTCTGTGGCCACAAACAGTTGCAGTTTATGCCTGTTTTACTATTTCATCCCCTAACAAGAGCATGAACCCTGATTTATGTGTGACACATAAATCCCTCAAGTCAGTCTGAAATAGTTCAAATAAAAGTCATTATTCTCCTCCCAATTTGCATGTGTAAATGTGATTAGGTCAAAACAACAAAAGCTCCATGTTCTTTATTATGGCTGGACCAGTCATTTTGAAATGCAGGTTTGCTCTTCCCTGTGTCATCCTGGGAACAATCCCTGTAAATAGGTTAGTTCTAACTTGTTAGCATCAAACTCCTCTGTGTCTCAGGTGTGAAGTGCAGGACAAGAAATTGTCCTCAAATTGGAGAGAACATTTTGTAATTCACGTTCCTCCTCTGTACTTAAACAGGATTTTGCCTAGAGCTTATTAAAGAGAAAATGGTGTTCTAGAGAAAAAAATGTGTCCTGCTTCTACCCGAGCCAAAGTAAGTCCTCAGCTCTTTGAACCTCTTATCCTCAGGAATTCCTTCTGGGTAGTGCAGTTATTTTTCCCTTCTAAGGCAAGTTCATCAGGAACCCTGAACCCTGGGTGTCTTCTGAGAGAGAGTTAATGGCATTTGAGGAGTGGGGTAGGGGGGAAGTATTTCAAAAGTGTCAATGCTAAAAATTACCAGCGTGCATATTAATATTCCTATTGTCTTTGATTTTGAACCTTTTTCCTGAATGATTGCTACTGTAGACTTTCACCTAATGCTGAGACAGTAGAAAAACCTCAACATTTCCAACTGTGTCTTCAGTTTTGAACTGTTCTCTAGCCTATAGACTTTGGGTTCCTAAAGGTCACTGACCTACTGTCTGTCTACCAGAAGACATAAAGCTAGTTTGTTGTAGGTCTCAGTCAACCCATTGTGAGGAGAGGGGACAAAACCTTGGCCTCTTCCTCCCACAACCAGTGTGAGGACATGCTTGGGAGCTTCTAATTCCAAGTGTATGTTTTGCTTCCTTGCTCTGATGCTGAAGGGGCTTTCTCAGTGTTAAGACTGGCAGGTTCTGGCTGTGAATCTCAGTTCTAGTGAGCACACGGGCTCCAGGCAGATCCAGCTGGTGTCCCTTGCCTTGGTACTGCCCTCCCTGGAGGCAGCCAGCAGCTGTACCCAGCCCTGATTCATCAAGGAGATTGTCCCATATGCTGTTTGGACCAGCTGTAGTCTGTGCTCCTTGCTGTCTGGAGTGTGCCAGGGCCTTGCCTAGGGAGTGCAGTAAATACAAGTGTGGGAGAAAGGAGGGAGTGAGAATCAAGCCATTAATTAAAGGCTGCCTAGTCTGAGTAAGGCAGTGGTTAAAGCACTGCCCCTGGATGCTCCAGCTGAATCATTCTCCTCATGCTCCCCTCTGCTGTGCTGGGCTGCCTGGCTGTCCCTGTGCAGAAGGGGTGACCCCAATGGCTTTGGTGGCTCACAGGTCAGGGGGCAAGAAGCATTACTGCAGCCCCAATGAACTCCACTGGAAACAAATGCATGGCCAGCAGAAAAACCTTCATTGACAGGCTAGTGTATGAGGATCTGTAGAAACTCCTACAGCAAATATCAGAGGGACATCTATTTTTAACATTTTGTTGGGTGAATGAGAAAAAAAGCATTGAATATATCCGTACCTCAGTTTCCTGTAGTGTGTGAAGCACTTCTGTACTGTGTGAAGAATATGTGCAGTAGTCTATGTTTGACTACTTTGCAATGTTTACACCAAAAGTGCTTGGCAAAATGCAGCAAACTATGAGTTATTAACGATTTGAAGATGGTCCATAACCTGAAATGCCACCTGTACCAGTTACAGGGCAAGTGCCATTGATAACTATCCCTTCTACGTACCCACGTGGTATTTAAAACCTTTTGGGGGCAAAATTTTCTTTAATTCAGGGCAGCTTTATCCAGGGGAAGGAGATTCAAAGGGTCATCCAGAGGGCTGATTAGCTTGGCATGGGTTTAAACATTTTCAAGTAAATTAGACTGCTGAGATTTCTTTGTCAGGCTCCAAGCAGAGCAAATGATTGGGCTCAATGTGAACATCCGGAAAAGGATGCAGAATGTTGGTGCCAGTGCTTTTTTAGTATCTCTGGCAGACCTTGTGTGCCAAACTGCTCATGTGTCCAGAGGTAAACTTAATCACCAACTCTGAGCTGATTGTCTCCGCCCATCTGAGCTGATGGAGACATCAGGCTTTTCGCTTCCTCTGTAGCAGGTGGCTTTTTCCTTCAGCACACAAAAATATCTGCATATGTCACACCTAATTCATTCCTGCCATTGCATCACTTACTCTCTGGAGCACAGTTCTTGTGTCAGCATTTTTCGTTTATTCTATATGATACAAGCATTTGGCCTGATTAAATTATAGGGTACTGGTGTGCAATTTAAGGATATCCAATACACAAGAGGCCAGACTAGGTGGCCCCAGTAGTCCCTCTCATGAAAAATAAGACCAAATGGAATGAGGTGCCTCAGCCAGTGTCTCTGGGGATTACTGCCCTGCCAGCACTGGCTGTGTGCAGGTTGGAGTCCCTGCTGACTTCTCAGCATGCAGGATCATGCTGCATCTCCTTGGAAACAGTGTTTTCCATTGTGCAAATATTAAAAGTAACTTGTTATGACTTGTTCATTTAATTATGGAGTCAGTTTGAAAGCTTCAGAAGAGTGAAGGAAAATAATATTTTTTAATTGGATTTTCTCATTGGTACAGAAATAGAAAAGGAAATATCTAGAAAATATTAAGTACAGCTGTCTCATTTTAATGAAAAATGTATATGAAATTCAAGCAAATGCATTTTTATTTAAATGTCATCACATATCTTTGTTTAAACCTTCGGTCTTTCTCATCATGGAAATGATCTTTCAAACCCCATGAATCTCTAGTGCTGGAAGGGACCCCAGCTCTTGGCAGGTGGCATAACCACTTATGTTCCTGCTGGCTGGGTTTGTCACAGCTGCTGAGCGCTTCTGTCCGCTCATGACAATCAAACTTCCATTTCCCTTCTGTCAGGCACTCTAGTTTTTTCCACAAATGCATATGAGATCAGTACCCTGCAAAAAAGGAGGGCACAAAAAAGGTAACCAGTAAAAGTGCTCTTGACTTTATTCCAGGCTCAGAAGAGATGCTATAAAGTTCCCTGTGGTGCATTTAAGATGGCACAGTAACTCACCTGGGTCAACCAGCACATTTGGAGTGTGAAGGCAGAGAGAGCTTAACTGGAGCTTCCAGGAGCAGCAACAGAGCAATTGGTTCTGCAGAATGAAATTTTAAGGAGACTCTTTTGAGGGCTTATTCTTATTTTCAACACCTTAATGACACTTTTCTTTTTTTCTTTTTCCTCTTTTTTTTTTTCCTTTCTCCCTCAAGCAGCCTAAAAGCATGCAGGAATACAGGGGTGCAATAGTGACGGTGCTGCCTGGTGTTGCCCTCCAGCCCAAGGGCAGGAGCAGCCTCGGTAGCAGCTCCTGAATTCAGTGGCTCCTGAATGCAGCGAGCCATGAACTGTTAGAACACAGAACCACAGTGCATCTCTAAGCAATCTGGTCCATGTGGCTGCCAACATTGCTGAGTACAAACCAACCATGAATGCCAGCGCCCGCTTCACCAGACACTGGGCGCAGTGACCTCTTTCTCCACCATCATCATCTGAAAGCTTTTAAAGCCGATTTGGATGAATGATGAGTACACAACCTTTTCATGGACAAGTGGCAGAATTAATGCAAGATACTCAGGCCTGGGGAATTCTTTAGTGCTCACCAACACAGATTGAGATCTAAGGAGATTTTAGGTGACCTGGATCTGTTGTGACAGCTGAGAAATAAACAATTCTGCAACTAGGAAACTGTTGCTTCTAGATTCTCTCCAATTTATTACCAATGCAGTCATTATCAGAAGATTGACTGTGAAACAATACATGCAATGGCTTTATCTGACTGCCTTGTTTTCTCCTCCCTTGCTCACTGAATGAGTCTACCTAATGTCAGACTCAATAAAGTCAGGCAGCTGCCTATAAGAAACAGACCCTCATTAAGGGAGGCCCCTTGTGCTGCTTTTGTTTGTGCTCATCTGCTTTATGGGAATAGATGGGAAAAGCATGAATATTTAAAGCACTTTGCTGTGGCTGGGAACAAGCGGAACACAATTTTGCTGGTGTTTTGCCCCTCTGCCACCCCCTCCAAAAGGAAGCCTCAAAGGCATTGACCACTCTGCTCCATTCAGACAGAAATACATTTGGCAAGCTGAGACAGACTGTTTGGTTTAATGTGCAAATGCTGTCCTCCATTAAAATATCCAAAACATTGATTTGAGCATGGTTTCATGGTTCCTGTCCAACAGCCTCATCCCCAGCAGAGCACTTGCCCTGTGGTTCCTCTCTCTGCTCTCCTTGGGCTGCATTGGGTGCCAGCCTGCTGCAGGTTTGGCAGCAGCTTGTGCTGGGCACAGAGCACGGAGCTCCTGGCTGTGGCAAGAGGAGCACACCAGCCAACAGATCACAGCTCCTGCAGTAGGGCACAAGATTTAGTCAGCTTGCACCCCATTCTTTGATGTTCTATTAAACTCCCTAGAATCTCTGTTTCATTCAAAATTGAAATCTTTTGGGTAGATGCATCAAAAGAAGACAAGCAAGGGACTTTCGGCATGGCAGCAGCCGGGGATGGATGGGCAGTGGCAAATGCAACTTCCTGCAGTTCAGGCTGTCACTCCACATCATATTCATGGGGAAAATGACCTGGCATTCCTTGTAGAATATGAAGCACAGAGGTTTGGACTGTTGTTGCTTAGGCTTGGGAGAGGATTGAACTGATTGGAATAGGAAAAATATTATGATGCATGCTCAGGAGCTAAGAATAGTTTCAATCCTCTCTTTGCAAAGTCATTATTTTTCAACTGTATATGAAACTTCCATTCTGAAAACAGTGAGTGCAAGGGAAGAAGCTGATTCCTAAAATAAAGGTGCAGAATGATAAGGTGGGATACAGTATTAGTGTTCTTTGGCATATATTGCATCTATATTCAAAATCCCGAGGGAATTGAACACAACCCCTGCAATGAAAGGGATGCAGGACCAAAACTGGTCTTTTTGTAAAAGCTATGAATTATGTAGAAATGAAACTCTATCTGGGAGATAGGAAATGGAGTGCATGACCTCATGATCTTCTCTGCAGCTGTATTCTCTGATTCCCTTATGACTGAGGATCTGGGAATTGAGCTGCGTGGTTCCCATGAGCACTCCTCTGATTTAGGCTCTGCAAATCCCAGCAGAACCACATACTGGGACACAGATATCTTCTCTTTTCTCAGTATGAGATATCCTCATTTTCTTGAAGAGTTTCATCCACTTATTTACATTGAGATGAAAAGAAGAAAAATACTGTGAGATTTCACAGTTAAAGTACTGACATAAGTAAAAGCAGTCTTAAAATATGTAGGGATGTTTTGTTTCTCTGTGGGTTAACTGTGAAGTTCTCTGGGATTGTGGAGAGCAAATTGTCTGTGGGGAGATGACATTTCCTTTTCAATTGTCCTTATGCACTGTGCTTTTATGTGTCTTTGGCAGTTCTTTTATCATGCAGCACAGGTTCTAAGGGCCACTTAACCATGTCATTAACTCAGTCCATGCCTTTAGGCACTCTGCAATGCCTTGTGCCCCTTGAACCTTAGAGCTGAGGATAATGTGAAAGAAATTGGTGTGTCTTGGTGTCAAATTCTAATGAGGGCCATATGGAAATTGCTGACACACTGTGGAGAACAGAGGGCAGGAAATACACACCTCTCCACCTGAAAAGGTGAAATCCAGGAGAGTGAAAGCTGCAAGAGCTCCAGTGGAGAAAGCTGATGTCAGAGCACCAAGGGGGGCTTGGTTCAAGTCACAAACCCATGAAAAATTGCAAAACACAAATCATTTGTGAAGGTTTATTTAGAAAAACCACAATGCTGGGGAGTCACTGTTACATAGCATGGTAATTCTCTTCCTCTTGAGTAATATGCACCACACTGTGCGCATGCAGTTACTTTTGTTCCAGAGATAACATCATCATTTATACATGTACACATATGGTCCTCAGTGCACTCTACACTTCACGTGGATGTTAGGACACACACAAAGTTGAGCTTTTCCATGAAAAAACTGTATAAAAAATACAAACCAAACTTAAGCTGTCAACACGAGAAGCAATGTGCAAAAATAGACAAAGTTACTCCTGAATGTTTGCTTGAGAAAAAAGGACTCTTCTGTCCCTGTTCCCCATTCAGCATTGACAATGCCAGATGTTGTCTGTAGTAGGATATGAAATAACTCATCACATCCTGCCTCTCTTCATGTTAGTTGCAGAGATTTTTAACCAGCTAAATAATCCTGTATTAGTATGAAAATCTGCCCCCGAGCATCACCACTGTGTGCTGTTGTTGCAATGTCTGACCTGTGGCACTCAGGGCTGGTGACAACCAAGCTCTTGTGTGGAGCACATGGAAGAGGCAGGACAGACATCCCTGCTCACTGAGCCCCATGGCTGGGGCTGGCAGCAGCTGCCTGGAGAAAGCAGCCAGGGCTTGGGAGCTCTCCTCACACATGCTGGGGCTGCTGTTCGAGATGGTCCCTCCAGGGTGAGGCTCCTCCCTGCAGAGGAACCGTGGCTGTGCAAGGGGCATGGGAGATGGAGGGATGGAGAGCCCACAAGGCTTTCCCCAACCATGTACCTCGGTCCATGGTGCCAACTGGGGCTGCAAAACACACATGGAGCCACCTGACTGTGTAACCACGAGCGTGGCTCTGAGCAAAGCTGTACAGGACATGCTGCAAACACCATGAAGCAGTCAGAGCAACCCACCCTTGTGAAACTGCTGCATGCAAATACCAACACTGTCAATGGCAATTAAGACTAGATATGGATTGCACTTGTTTCCCTTAAACACAGATACGTACCACTCTTAAAGAAAAAAAATAAATAAAAAATCTTCAAAAAATTGATTGATAATTGGGATTCCCCTGGTTGGATCAAGGGAAAAGAACAAGAAATTAGGGGCAGTGTGATTCCTGCCACTGAAGGTTAGAAGTAACATAATCTTTAGGCTTTGTGGATGAGGATTCTTCTCACCAATGAAACTTCATGGTGCAAAGCCCAGTCTTCCCCTTGTAATCCAAATGTTTTATTAAGGATTCTGTTTAAGCCCATGCATAAGAGTTATGACTTATTACAGAACTTGTAATTTTTTTTAAACGGGATATCAAAGTTTTTCACAGCAAATCCTGCATGGATCCAGGGAAGGTCTTAACAAGACTCCCCTGTGTGTTTTGGTTTTTACTTGGAAAGCAAAGGTTTCAGTTTATTCTGAGGAAGGGAAGAAGTGGAAATTTTAGAGACTAGGGGCTGTCAAGGAAGTAAACTGTGGCTACTGCAGTTTATATCCCACCTCAGCAGATCACTTTAAGTGGGATTTCAGTGAGTGTTTTTCACTTTGGACCCAACTACAAAGACCAGTATCCAACAGGAAGAGCTTTGCCTTGAACCTACTCATTTCTGTTATAAAAGGCACAGAGGGAAGGTTCATCCTGTTAGCTCACACCCCAGCAAGATGAAAACTCGCTCAGGGAAGTGTGCCAAGCATCCAGCACCTGCTCTGGGGCTCCCCAGATCCCTGGATGCCCGGCTGCACAGTGCCCACAGCAGTCCCTGCTGGCTCAGGAGCACCCTGCAGTGGCCGTGGTGTCCAGCACTGCCCCAAGCAAGCAGCGCTCCATCCCTGCTCTCAGAGAGCCAGTGTGCCTCAGGTAACAGTGCTGGCCACAGCTCTGCAGCTCTCTGAAAGCTTGGGGTGTGTGACACACCTGACCTGAGCATCCCTTCACTCTCACAGCATGTGCATGTACAACCAAAATGAACCTCTGGCTGTCAGTCAGCTGTTGGCAGTGATACAACTGTGGTAGAGAGTAGTTTTAAATGGTAAAATGCACAAAACAAAACATCAGACTGAATTCTTACTGAAATTTTGGTGCTCTTGAGCACTGGGGTTAGCTGCTGCTTCGTGAGTGTTTTCCACTGGGTTAAGATAATGTCCAGCATGTAAGTTAAGGCCATGATTTAGCAAAGCATTTGTGCATGTGTTTAAATCTGCCCTTATTCAGATGAACACTGGCACAAATACCCACCTTGTGCCTTGTGATACAGGGACAAACCTCAACTGCAGCATATAAATGTCAGTTATGTAGCTGTCAAAAAACTACCCCTTTAGTGTCTTTTCCTGACAGCACAGTGGCTCTCCTGGATTAAGTATTTAATTAATCTTCATCTAAAAGGTCCTGAGAACAGTCCTATAATGCTAACAAATGTACATAAATACCAGAACTGAAAAAAGTGAAACTCATGGCTCAAAGCAAAACAAATATTGCTCAGAATACTTGTTTAGGTTAAGATCACTAGCTGTAAACTGTGCATTCTAGTAGCAAACAAAAATTTGTTGGCCTAGAAAAAAAACCAAAAACATTCACCATCTATAGGATTGGCAGCACTAATATTACTTTACAATGTGGAGTAAGAATAAAAAACATCAGTGTAACATTGCAAAATAACCTAAAATAACCGAAGCTTATGTAAACAAGTACGCTTTGACAATGTTTGTAGGTCTAGGCGTGACCCTGCACTGGGAGCTGGACGGGTGGAGACCCAACAAGGGTGGCAGGGGCTGTTCCAAGGTGGCTCCAGCTGCCCAGATCCCACTGCAGGAGAGAGGCTCAAGGGTGTGAACCTGCAAATCTGTACTGGCATCACTAGTTCTACTCCAGGGAGCAGCCCATTGCAGGATTCAGCTCAGCAGGACTATACACATAAGTAAAGATTATTCACAAACATAAGGCATTGCAGAACTTGGCCCTAAAATTTCTATTTGCAGCGTAGAATCCCTTATCCATATACAAGGTCATATTTTTATATATCAAAAAGTGTCTAAAATAAGGGTCACAGTCACTATATGTTATGCTCAGTAACACAGTTATGATGCTGCATATTGGCTTCACATACTGCAAACCATTTTCTTCATTAAAATCAAACCAACTATGAACCTTTCTCATAAGAATTAAATTAACCATGAAAATTGAAAATGGACAGGCTCTGTTTTCAAGGTTAAATGGAGACATTAACAGAAATCAGCAACTCCCATTGTAATAGTTTTCCAGTGCCTTCCCTTCTGAGCAGTGAGCACTCTGAGACTGCAGCTGGTGGTGGCCTCCAGTCCTGCCCGCTGTCCTCGGCGCTGTGGCTACTGCCGCTCCCCTTCCACGCGCTTCTTCCGAACTGCAGGGCAAGGAAAGAGAGTCACTGCTGCCTTCCTGAGAGCACCAGGGCTTCTCCCACAGCCCCCAGTAACACAAAACCAGCACAGAAGGGAGGAGCTGCTGAGAAATGCTCAGAAGAATTATGCCCACAAATACTATAATTAATAGATCATAATACCCAGCTAAACAATTGTACCCAAACTGTGGTTTTTTTGTGTCTCAGACTGTAGAACTTCACCAAGTGTACCACATTTTCCACAAAAATCACACTCTGAGCTGAAGGTTTTAGATGATAAAGAAATCATCACCTCCTGCACTTCCTTCCAGTGATTCTATTTAGATTTTTATTACAGTTTTATTTTTCTTTTAAAAGCCACTCCATTCCAGCTAAATTGATACTGGTCTGCTCTATTCTGCTTGGCAGTGCTCTGTATTATTTAAACTTTAGACATCAAAAATTAATAACTCTGTAATTGCACAGTGTGTACTGTAGGTAAGCAATAATCATATTTATTTAGAAAATAATTTGAAGTACTCCTAAGTATCAATATCAGTGAATACTGATAAAAGAAATATCATATTGGACCTTCAATCATCTCTTCAATCATCTCTTCAATCATCAATCTTCAATCATCTCTTTAAATCTCACATGCTGCATCAACCATCTGACAGTTAATTAACTCTATTATTTCACTGGAAACCACATAGATTGAAGTTGCCATTTAGCAAAACAGAGTGGTAAATCTTGTGTTATGGGCAGAATTATTTTGACAAGCAGTCCCATGTGAATTTTTGCACTTATGATACATTATACCTGGTATAGAGCAGGTTTAGTTGGACAGCACTTGCTACTTCACATTCTAATAAAATGCATTGAGTCTTTTCTCATCTGGCCAGACAAGATTTGTGAGGTTCTCCTGTTTGTGTGATACAAAATTTTAGTGTTATGTCAAAGTGTCATGTCCTGTTTCTGATATTGAACGGCTGAAGCACAGAACAAAGCAGTAGAACTTGATGAATGAATGTTTTTCACCACAGAAAGTCAATAACAACAATATATTGCTAAACATCTCATTACTGCACTGAGGTTTTTTCATCATGTCTTTTTGGCAAACAGACTGCATTATTCCAAAGCCTGCAGTGTAGCATCAGTCATTTCTGTCTGCTTTCAATGTTTTGCTCCTTTATTTATTTTATTGTATTGAATTCCTTTAGGAATTCTGTCCTACAAAATCTTGAACAAAACCAAACAACACAAACCCAGGAAAATGAAGATTAGGACATAAGTCAAATGGCAAGTGGTAAAATAATAGGAAAAAGGGGTTTTCTCTCTTTCTAGATAGGATATTTCAAATATCCTTCTGGGACACTGATTGTTTTAGGAAAAACAGTATATAGTTGGAATGCTCAGATATTGCTAAAAATTCAAATCTCAAAACCCCAAAAGTATGTATGAAAGAAAAAGGTTTTAGCTCAACTTCTATCTTAGTTCCTACAGAGATAAACCCAAGCTGAAACCCACAAAGACATCATGATTTGGTACCCCAGTCTGAAGCAGAACTGATTAAAAATACAAAATTTAATTTTTTTTCCCCTTCTCATTCTAAACATCTTCTGCCCAGTCATCTCCTTTGTATTCTGTGTCCTGAGCCCACAGGGCAGAGAATGTCACACCCAGGTGACACTGGCAGGGTTTTATTGTCTTTGCCTGTGCTTGGTCATAGAGGCAAGAGGCTCTGGTTTGCTCCCTTGGCTGGCCAGGCCATCATGGGCTGGACAACAAAGTCAGGACTTCTGTGTCCTCTGAAAAAAACAGGATGGGTTTGACTCCTCATTTACTGGCCACAAGAGCTGTTAGAGCAGTGAGAAATTTAGGACACTCCATGGAAAAGGTGGAAATAACTCCCTTTTCCAGAAGGAGCAGGAGAAAAATAGTGGCTCCTAATCACAGATCTGATCTTTGCTGTTTTCTACTCTAGAGCCCAAGGAGCTTTGCATCTCCCTTCCCACAGAGCTGCTTGAATGTTGCAGTCAAAATTCCATCTGAATGTACAGACAGGGAGAGTTGTGCCTGGGAAGGCCAGGGCTTGGCTCACACAAAGAAATAAATATAGTGGCATCTTACCCAGATCGTTGTTTTTAGTGATAGCTGCTGCTACCCTGGTTCTTGGACCTTGTTTTGTGAACTGGTATCCAAACTTGAGAATCCTGGAGTTCTCCTCCAGCATCTTGGCAATCTCCATCTCTACAGCTGTCCCAAGCTGCTGCCTCTGTTGGCCATGTAGTGAAGTGTCCCCAGAAGAAAAGGAAACATTTGTTTTCATCAGAGAGAAGTAAGGGGTTGTATTTAAGTACTGGGCTGCAAACTACAAAGAGAATCCCATGCCTGGAGATTTTGCCCTGGGTTTTGCATTTGCCTTTGAGTAGTTTCATTGAGAACTTTGCCACTCTTTGGTTGCACTGACTGGGGACATGAGCTGCAGAATGACTGAGCCACAGAGGCTGCCTTGACTCTGCCAGAGCCCCCTAGTAGAACCCTCTGGGAATCCAGATAAAAGAGAAACAAAAGTGAACTTCCCCAATGCTCTCTCTTTACCTGGTTGTCAATTTTAATCTCTGTTAGGGATTCATTCTTTTTCAGAGCATCAATCAGTGCCAAAATCCCCGTCCCAGTGATGAAGTTGGATTCTACATTCAGACTCTTCAGTGTTTTGTTCACTTTCAACATATCTGCAAACGCCTGAAGGGCCAAAAAGAGGGAACATGAGATAACATCTTGGAAGTTTCAGGGAACAACAGGGAATCTGCAAAACATAGCTTAGTACCAACAAGAAATAAAACATAAATATCCTTAGAAGAACACAGAGGTAGATCAGAAGAGATTATATTTCTGCTTTGCATGGCCATAGGGAACTCCTGCAAGGGAAAATAAGGAACATATCCTAAAGCAGACATGGACCTACTTGAAGTTTGTTGTGGCTTTTTTTTACCAGTAATGTTAAAACTTACAATAGCTACAGGGTCATTGCTTCGAGTAGCTGCAAGGCTGAATGTCTTCACATGGGTGTTGGTTTCCAGAGCTTTTGCAAATTCTTTCAGTGTTGGGATAGGAATATTCTAGGGTAAGAAGACAAACCCAGTAATTAGGAAAGCCAGTCACGCTGCTAATTTTAATTATTATCAAACTGATTGATGAACAACCACAGTCTAGGCAAGTGAAAGATGCTTTCAGGAGCATGTGAGAATGGCCAGAGCATGCTCTGGGCACGGTGGCCCCCAGAGGCTCGTGGTGCCTGCGATGTCAGCGCTGCCTGGAACTGGGTCAGGCCGAGGCCAGCACGTGACCATCGCTGAGCTACTTTCCTATTCCTCTGCCAGTTGTTCAGTCTCCACGTGCCAGCTCCTCCTCCACTTGCCTGTGTGGGCTAATTGAACTTGGCTAGTGATGATTACATAGTACCCATGAGATATCTTCCTTTACAATCTGCTGAGAAAGGCAGCCAAAGGGAGTCACCCCTTGGGCTTTTAATTGGCATTTAATTTAGTATCAGGAATTGATGACCTTGAAGCCTCTACAACAGTCCTTTCCCCACCCCTTCCCTGAATGTCCTGCTTTTTCTGAACAGTAAAGAGAGACAAAATTTGAAGATAAAAGGCACAGGCTTTGAAAATAATTGAACAAATCTTCCTATGATGACATAAATGAAACCACAGCACCTACCTTTATGTTGTTGAGATTAATTTCTGTGAGACTAGGATCATTTGCTTTTATCCTTTGTAAACTTGCTTCCACATTGGTTGGATTAGGTGGCTCCTCAAAGATGGGCTTGACCTTTTCACCTTTCACCACATCTGCAACACAAAATCTCATGAAATGTCAACCGAGGAACATCATCCCTCTGGCTGTTCCATTCCCATTTAAGTTCATACTGCAGCAATGCAGGAAGGGTTTATCACAAAACCTGCAAGTAGGAATATTATCCCCATTATCCCTGCCATGCCCTTTGCACCCCCTGTGCACCCAGAGCTGTCACTGGAGGCTGTGGCCATGGAGGCTCAGCAGCATCATCATAAGCAAATTCCTCCTTTATACACAAAATCCCTGCACAATTAATTGGAGCCAAAGCAGCTTTCAAGACTATTGTTTGGGATGTGATATACTGCAAGGGCTGCTTTGTACTTTGTCTAATATCTGTAAAGAAAGGTGTGCTCAGAACTTGCCCATTGTACTAGTGAGAAAATGTCCCTGCATGCCTGAATAGATTGTGGTACATAAGGCAACACGAGCAGGAGGCCCCTCAGTTTCCTCTCTCAGCTGATACTATCAGCCTTACTATAAATTCAATTAGCTCTTGTAAAATTGCAACATCTGCACTTTCTAAATAATAAAACTATCAAAGCATGAAAAGTAAATTTTTGTGCCAGCACCAAGATTTATTAAATCTTTGAGAAGTCATGTTCTAAAGAACTATGGTATTTAGTGCTGGAAGCTATGAGCTATAAATATTCTCAGAGATGCATAAAAATCATAGCTTAGAACACAATTAGTACTTCTAATTCCCATGCATATAGTTGTGGAGATTAATTAATTAACCCTGACCACCCAAGCCACTAGAAGCAAGAAAGGAATATGTTGCTGACCACAAGTGTTTGAATCCTTTTATTTTATGCTGCAGTCAGGGAGAGGTTTTGAAGACTTGTGCTCAAGTCTCAGTGTACATTGCTGTTCATTGCAATGGGTAAAAGTTCATACTGTATCATGGGCCAAAAGAAAACCACATCTTTTTTTAGAACTCATAGTAGAGATGGTCATAGACAAAAATTGAGCTGGTTTTCACTCTGCTCCTTTTGATGCCAAACCTTTTTTTTACTAATTCCCTGAGAGACCTCACAAATCCCTGAGCAACACTTCAGCCTTCCTAGGGAGCTGGGAATTGAAAACTACATTTAGAGAATTCACCTTAGATGCAAGGATAGAAAGTAAAAAAAAAAGCATTTTTTGCACTTGTGGCAACACCCTGCCAGACTGGGAGCAGGGGAGACACAAGCACCCTGTCCTCAGGTTAGACATCACAGTGCACTCAGTCCAGAGTTAGGAGGCATTTTCAATTTCTCTTTCCTGTTGCTTTCCATTACTTTTTCTTGTTTCTTTAATCATGATCCTGTTTTGCCACACTGATGAGCAAATTTTTACCGAAGCATTTCACTAGGCTAAGGAAAGGTATTGCTTTTGGATGAAGAATACAGTGATGTGACGGTGATTTTCTGGTTTGTAGGTCTGTGATTGGAGCATAGTTTAGCTGACTCACATAGCTGACTTTTTGACTCAGTACAACAAAAATATTCTGAAATCTATGAGGATTAGTAATGAATGCAGTTGCCTGTTATGAGATAGATGGCAGCTCACACAGGGCCCCACTGGGGAGGCTTGTAGAGCAGCTTTATCCTGAGAAAAATGAAGTGACACGGTGTCCTGTCTACTGTCCCACCTCCCCTTTAGCGATGGAAGATGGAAAAGAAAGCCTTTGGTAAAGATTGCTGCTGTTCTCATGGCCTTAGAAAAAGAAAACATTTTTTTAGTACTGTTTCCCTAGGAAAGGGCATTCCATAGTTTTGTCTTAAAAACTAAAGTTTAACCCACTTGTTATCCCAGGACCTGGAGGTGACAAGCTCAGGATCAAGGCTTGGCAGCTCTCAAGAAAAGCTTGGAATTCAGACGCACCCATTTCTCCCTCCATCCAGCCTCCTGTGGGTTGCTGAGCTAAGATCTGATTCACCAGAGGTCTGTTTATTTAGTGCAAACATTTCTGATTTGTTTTTAGTACCTACAGCTGTTTCTGTTGGGGGATTTCTGGAATGATTCCATTTCCTGTGTCCCTGGGGACGCGCAGAGCAGGCACAGTTTACACACACTGCCACAGGAGCCAGGGGGAGGTGGGAGATCAGAGGGAGTGGCTGGGGCAGGGGCACATCCAGGCAGTCTTTGCCTCCCTGTGGATGCAGCTCCAAGTGACTCTGGTCACAGATGTGACTCTGACAGAGATTCTGCCACGTTTGAGCCCAGGTGTGTAAATGTAAGTACTTGGGGCATGATGGCCTGGCCTGAACTGTGGCCAGCTCTTAGCTACAACTCTCACCCTTTTTTCTGTCTGCTGCCTAAACTGAAATGGAATGGAAATTTATATGTCTTGGCCTGTTAAATACTCACACTCTTCCAAACATCTCTGCAGAGCCAGATACGGCTCTCTAGGAAAACAAATTCCCTTAGGAATGATCTGATTGTATACTATTGTTGTTATTATAATCAATTTTAAGATTTTATTTACTTTTAAAAAGTCACCTTTCATGATTAATTGGATCAATCAAAGTTAGACTCAGTTACATTACACTAAATTAGACCAACAGACCCCACCTACAGGCATAGAAGTCCCTACAGATGACATCCAGCCCACAAGAGAAATCTGCTTGCTTACTTCTCACGATTCCTTTTCCATCTTTACCGCGGGCTCCTGCTTCATCAAATTTTGGGTTGTTGACCATGTTGTGCACTCCAAGAACAGCTGAAATGTGTAAACACCAGCAAGAGGATACAATGTTAATGGCAGGAACACAGACTGCAGGAAAGTATCTGCTACAAATTGTAGTTTAGTTCCCCAAACAAAACCCCCTTTATAAAAAGTTAACTGTGTGTGTCATGCCTGCTTGAAGGGAGAGCCTTTTGGGCTCTGAATTCTGGAGATACACTTTCAATACAGATTTTTGAACAATTGAGTCCATGTAGAATTCATATCCCAGAAGTGCCAGCTGGAAGGAACCACTGTGGGTCATCTTGTCCAGCCTCTCCCTCAAGCAGGAGTGCTGCCAGCATTAATGAGGTCAGCCATGGCTTTGTCTAGCTGGATTCTGAAAACACTCAGGGATGGAAATCCCACAGCCTCTTTGGGTAAATCGTATCAATGCTACACTCCTAATCCTTTTCTTCCCTAATATACAACCTGAAGTTCTCATTTCTCTTATGTTCTATTGTTTGGTGTATCTAAGAATTTCACTGTACGTGTGATGAGCTTCATTCACTGGCATTCCCACCAGGGTTTCTTACGGAAGCACAGCAATATCAACATGCTTGGAAAATAACCAAAAGTGGTGAAGATACCCAGGTCTAATCACCTGGCAACCAATTTTCTCATTCAAGGGGTTAGATTCCAAATTTCCTCATGGATTCAGGATCTTTATCCACTGCATGCTGTGAGGAGTTTATCTGGCTATTTGGGATGGCAGAGCTGAGAGGAGGTAGCAGTAGTGTGCTACAAACGATGTGGATACAGAAGGATCAGTCACTTCCATTACAGTGCCAGCACCCCAGCCTGCAGCCCACTGTCCACCCTTCCCTTCCCCAGACCACAAGAGCTGGTTCATCTTCCCCCCTGGCCTGGCACATCCATTTTAAGTAGAGAAGTCTGAAATGCAGCAGCTGTCGAGTCACGCTTCAATCATCCAGGGCAACGTGTGGCCCGTGGCTTGGCCACCTGTCAGCCAAGCCAGGTGCTTGAGGGTCATCATGAGACACTCCTGGTGGCAGGTCTGGGCACAGGAGAGCTGGACATGTGGGGGGATCATATCTATATGTTTTCTAACCTGCAAGGTCATAGAGCTCGGTATCTGAAGCACTGGCCAGGGCCTCTTCTAGTTCTGGATCCAGGGTCACTTTCTCTTCTGTGCGGGTTTCTACGGGCTTTTCTTTAGGGATAAATATTTTTCCTAAGATGAGAAAAAAAGCCAGAGTGATTAATGAATTATTGGAACAATTTCTTTGCCTCCTGGCAGCAGAGGAATAGATCTGTGACAGTGGAACTTCTTGGAAATACTATCACATGCATGTTTTCTCTTTCTTACTTGATGTTATCCTCCACACCAGGATCTTAATAAGCCTGAAAATAAGAGGTGCAGATTACTGCTCTGTGTTGGTGATTGTTATTTTAGGAAATTTGCTCTCAGGAGGAGTCCCAGCTGTAATTTTTCTGAAGGTCCTGTATCCTTAAATAGGCAGAATCAGGTCTAGAAAAAAGTTTGCAGAAATTTCATCTTTATATCTAAATGAGGCACTAGGAGCAATTAAAACCATTCTACTGCAAAAATCTTTCAGTTCATGAACTTCCATACATGATCCTGAAAGCTCAGCAAACCTGTTCTCTTCCAGTAACTCAGTTTAATTCCCAACCCCTCCAGAGTATTCTCCCTCTGTGTCTCCTGATGATCATTCACATAAACAGCTTTATCCTGGTCATTTGTGCAGGCCTGAAAAGTCTGAACTGAACCACATGTTGCCCAAGAAAGAAACTCCTGATGTATTTGTCTCTCTGTATCCTGCTGATACCTTTGGGTTAGCAGATGTGTGTTTCCATGCAATATTCCCCCAAGACTGAGGTCATTGGCCTGTCTACTGAAATGAGGAAAGTGCAGGATAAATCCAGGAACAACACAAGTTCCACTACTCCTTCAGGCTGCTATGATGGTTAACCTCAGTACCGTGATGATGTAACTGCAAATGCTTGGAGTGAGGCCCTGTAAATCAGAGCTCGAGCTGCACTCGAGTCACCAGCACTGCTTTTACAGTGAATTTAAACAGAATTTAACACTGGCCTTTTCTCCCACTCAGCCCTCCTGACCAAGCCCCACAGTCAGTGCTACACTGGATGATGCCACAGGCAACAGACAGTGCCATTCCTCCAATAATTGAGGGAATTCCCATGGTCTACTGTGGGATAGTTCCCCTCACCTTGTCCCTAACAACTACTTCTCAAGCAGGCTTTAATTAATCCTGTTGTAATGAAGCTGTGATGATCTTTGGTGCAGGCAGCTTTGGCCCACTGTCAGCTTTAAATTTTCTTTTTGTGCAGCTTTGTACACTCAAGATGTAATGCTTGAAGCATTACATCTAGTCCTGTGACTTTCTGAAATGTCTCTAAAATAGTTTAATTTTAACTGTATTAGTCATATTGCTATCATTCATAAATGCAATTCTGATATTTAGTATTGAAATACAAATGCTTTGCCTGTGGCTTTTCAACAATGTCATCCTTTTGTGGCTTCATTTTTCCCATTTTTCATTTTCATTTTTATGATCCAAAGTATCAATTTCATGTAGCAATTTCCAATTAATTTATATCTTTTAGACAAGTTTGTCTACAGCCATTTTTATGCTGCCTGTTTCTATGACTAAAGTCACTGAATAAGCCCATAAAAAATTTTTAATGGAAATTTCTGAAACTCTGTCAAGGTTTATTGATACATGATTCAAATTATTTACCATCAAGATACCTCTTCCAAGACTAGACCACTTCTGAGTACAAAACTGGACAGAAAGTTACATCAAAACTCAGAGTAATATCATGGTATGATTTATTTTTCATGTGATGCTTTAAGTAATCTTTTCAGAAAAGGCTTCAAGAAGATAAAAGCCTTTGGTGGGTGAAAGGTATGAGTCTAATTGAGCATCTAATCACAGCAATTAAGGACAGCCATCCCAGCAGCAGCAAACAAAAATCAAGTGGAAATCTGGGGTAAGAAGCACTCTGCAAAGACGGGTCAGTCATGCTCTCCAGATTTAATAGCAGCACAGGTGATCAGACTTCAGATTCTCTCTGTGCTACCACCTAATCTGAGGTGTTGGATGGCAGCTTCCACACACCACTGACCAAGACTTAATTTGATGCCAACTTGACATAAGGAACAAATTCATTACTGTTCTGGAAGCTAGAAAACCAAACTCCCTCAGAATACCCGAGTAAACAATCAACAGTGAGGAATCCTGTCCATAAAGTGTTTTCCTTCCAGATCACTGGTGGTTCCAGATGAGTTTCAAGCATTCAACAGATTGTTTGAGATACTGAGGGAATCCTGCTGATCTGTATCCTGACTGACAACACTGTTCTGTAGCAGCAATCCCCACAGGGCCATGGCTTGTGGAGACAAAGCATCTCCATCAGGCAGGAAGGGATTCCTCACAGGCTTAAACCCGAGACACTCTTTTAACCAATACTGATCCAAGTCTGCACTTTCACACATAACACTGTAAGGGGACACAGCACCTCGAGTTTGGGCTAAACTGGACACAATATGGTCTTTCTCTAAGGACTTTGGATATGTCAAGGTCAGCACAGCAAGAAATCAAGGAGTAATGGAAACCTGTAGAGGCTCATACTTTTTCTGTACAGTTCACATATATAGGAATACAATTTTCAACATTTGTTTCAGGCATATGTAATTCTTGGATAACAGCCCAAAACTCGTTAAATGTGTACATGATTCCCAATGACAGTTTCATTTAACACATTCTTGGCAAATGTTTTAGAAGAAAAATTCTATTATTGGTTCTATGAAATATTTAAAGGGGCAAGGTCATGTCAAAGATAGTAATATATATCTTTAATGTATGTGGCCTTGCTGGTATCCAGTGGTGTTTTAAAAATATTATTTTTACTGCTATCTAGATAAGAACATTCCACTGTGAAGAGATGCTGTAGCACAGCAGATGTAGCTTAGAAAAACTTCTATATTTAGCATGTTATTAGGAATTTATTACCTGTTCACCAGCTGCAAAACCACGTGTCTGTTTGTAGACAGCTGTCAAGCAGTTTTCCTTCATTATTTAAGAACAGAGTTTAAAGATTCAGGAGGTATCTCCTAGGTATCTCCTAGTCCCACATCTATACATTGCAAATTCATCATCCAGTGCATTCTGGAATCCACTGACAAAATAAAATTTGGATTGTGGCTTCCTTGAGTCAATGGTCCAACTTAAAATTTATTACTTGGAAGAAGCCCTGGAGGAATAGCAACATTCTATTATTATAAAGTGAGATTTAGGAAGAAAGGCTGCTCTTAGTGCTCTTTATATTCACACTGTGTTTTAGGAGGTTTATTATTTATTTATTTATTATTTATTTATTATTTATTACATTATTATTACTTTATGTGGTATAATTAATGTTGGCTGTGTTATCTTTTGCCTCCAGAATATGCTAATGTTCTGTGCTAAGTCTTAATAGTAATAGCTTAACTTTCTACCAATGAAAAACACGGTGACAAAAGTTCTGTTTCTATGTAACTTGAGCTACTTTGTTGCTAACAAGGCAAAAATAACCATGCTTCTGTATAAAAATAATACATTTTTTGTTTAACTGCAAAGCAAAATTCAATTACAGTAAAATATCATTTTATTTTTACACAAGTATAGAAACCCAAAGTGTGTGGAATTCCAAGCACTTTCTTTCAGTGTGAAATTTTAAGTGTGCATCACTGCAATTCTCCCTTTCTTTTGGCCAAAGTGGGGTGTCTGGGGTGACCTGGATGATGAATTATATCATTTGACTTTTATGAATAAATATAAATTACCACCATTTTTATTTTAGTATTTATTTATGTTTAGTATATACTTGGCATTTATTCCCATCTTGTACAACACAAAACTGTACAAGCCAAAACTCAATAAAACACAGAGCAATGGGAAATAAGCCCATTTATATTAGCTGTAAAAAACCTCCTTTTATTTAACATCAAATTTTTAAAAGATATTTACTTAATTTTATAATACAAATGCATTTTCTGCCATAATTGTAATACAATAATGTACTTTCTTTTCCTATAAAGTGTAGTTCAGATTACTGTACTTTCAAGAAAATACCTGGTTACACTTATTACTTCTGACTTCTCAATGAATCTCTGACTACAGTGAGTGCCTGTTTGTTCTCAATTACAGAATTCTACACTGACCTTGGGAGTGAAATTCAATAATCCTGGAAATCTGCCTTGCATAAATCACAGGCACCTGATTCACTTTTTCCATTTTACACTATTCTTTTCTGTTGAGGCTTTCTTAACCCCCTCCCTACAAATATTCTATAAAAACGGAGCTAAATTAGTTCTTACCAAGAATAAATTTGTATTATGAAGGAGAAAACAAGCCAAGTTCAAGTCAGTGTGAAGCTGAATGCCAGTAGTAATAAAAATGCAGTATCTTAATTGTTGCTGTTCTGTTGCTCTTGCATTAGTGTCAGCATATTCTATGCCTGAAAAATTATGACAATGGAATAGGGAGGCTGCAAAGATAAGCCTTCCAAAGTTATTAAATCTATTGTGCATAAACACAAAAAGTGAATTTAAATTGCATCAGTATCCTTGAATTTGATAGTGATTCTGCCACTGCAGCAATACCCTTCAAAGAACTCTCCTGGAAAGTATGCTTGCTCAAACAAAAATAAACAAAAATAAACAAAAATAAACAAATGCCAACCTGTACTACTTTTAAAACAGAAGGAAGCCCAGTATTTCTTCAGACCCTCACTTGGATTATCACAAATTAGGATGCAGCCCTAGGGCAGTCCTCTGGATTGCCTCCTGGATTATGTCCTGGATTGCCTCCTGGATTACCCACTCCACCAAGTGAGCAGAAAGCTTTTATGTCTGATGTGGAATGGTAGTAGAAGAGGAAGAAACTCAAACTGTGCCACTGCACTTCAGGTCCTCCTGGACATCAAAGACCCTTGAAATGTGGGCAGAGCCGAATACCACACTAGTTATGTTCCTTTCTGGCCTCTTGTCTCCCACCCAACACATTCTCCTCTTTTCCTTCCCTCATTGCCCCTTGTGCCTTCCCCATCCCCTGTGTCTCCTGATTTTGAAAATATTTGAGTCCTGACCCTTCCCATCACCTCCCTTTCCTCTGCCCTCCCTTCCTTAGCACGGCTCTTCTCTACAGCTCCTTTCCCCAGAGCTGCCACAGCTAGTCCTTCACCCTGGAGAATTCATACATCTCCTCAAACCCCCGCTCCACCTCTCTGCCCCAGCCTCTCTGCTGGCTCTTTACTCTTTTTTCTCCTTTACAGAGCCCTTACAAAGGGAGGGGAGCTCTGTCAGAGCAGGAGGGAGTCTCCCTGCCCTTGCTCCCGTGTGACAGGGGCCTCTCAGATGAGGAATTTCAGGAACATCCCGAGAGCCCAGGCCCACCAGGCTGCTCTGGGCGCTGCTGTGCTGCCTGCACAGGCAGGCAGGAGCTCTGACCAACACTCAGCAGGGGGAATACTGGGAGAACACTACGACAAACTGGATGTACAAGAAAGCACAATATTCTGAGGATGCCAGACTTGAGTATATTTCCCTGGGGATTCCAAAGGGCATACATTTTAAGTCCTCTCTTCAAAGCATGGAGGCACTGCAGGTCATAAAAAAAAACAGCTGGAAAAATTTACTCTAGATGGATAAAACAATGTGTTTTCTCCTTAATCTTGTTCTTGGAAGCAGCTAAGTCCTTTTTGCTGACACTTTCCAAAAATTCAACTCGAGGCAGCCTCTCAGCATGGGAAATTTCACTGTGAACTGTGCAAGTTTGGCAAAGTCATAAGCCACTAAAAGAAAGTCTTAGAAAAGCAAGCAGTGAAAGGCACTGGCCAGAGGCATTACTGTCAGCAACTGCAATGCTTTCAATGCCTTAAGGGATAAACATCAGTTCTAAATTTAAACCCTTAAGAATAGGAAAAAGGTGGCAAAAATTTAAACAAACCATTTAAGCATCGGGGGTGAAACGACTGCCGTGTCAACCCAAGAAAGATACTGTGTCTCTATAGAAAACCCTAACTTTTGAAAGCAGTCTCTTAGGCACAGGGGAATTGGAGCTCATTAGCATCTACTCTAATACTCTGACCTTCTGAAAATGACTGTCCTTATTACTGGTGCTGTGTATTGATACTCTGCTTGGCACAGCACCACATGCAACATAGATGGTCTCTGCCAGAGCAACTGAAAACACAGGTTTGGCCAGAAGTACTCTGGTACTTTCTTCCCTTTCCCTTTTATCAGTCAGCTGAAATGTTAGTATTTAACCACATACAAGCACCTTCCCCTTCCCTTTCCAGCCCCAAATAATAATAGCCCAATCCACTGGAGTTTTTACGTGAGTTTGATGAGAACTGGATCGGATCCAAAATGAAATGGTTTGGCAAGGAGCAGAAGACCTTTTAGAAAACAGGGACGGTGGTGAAGGATTGAAACAGCAACCCTTAAAGCAACCTTTCATAGCTAATGACATTTCACAGCAGAAGAACTTTTTTAAATTGTGTTTCACTGGTACCATATGGTTCAGAGAACCCCTGGAACAAAGCAGAAGCAGAAATGCTGTTACCAGTTCATGTGTGTATGACAGCAGGACTCAGCTCTTAACTGAGGGCACTCGTACAGCCTGCAGAGAAAACACAGCACTGACAGGGCTCTGGAATACTTGGTGCCTGCACTGCCCCTTATGTTCCCACTTTTCTTGTCATTCCTGGGTCGTTCATGAACTTGACAATGATACCTCACATGGAAGTGATGGAAGTCTGATAGCCACCTGTCCCAGCTGTATGTGTTAAGTGCAGTGGGTCAGTCTAAGTAACTTCCACAGACCATCAGGTTCTATGTAAGGATTTCTAGAACATCTGTCCTAAGTAGGAACAAATCCAAAATACATAAAATAAACACTTACAAACTGTCCATCACCATGGACACAGTTATCAGCCTTTTGCTCATTACTAACAGACATCTGTGTTGCACAAGAGTTCCTGAAAGCCACCAGATCATTTCAAACCACACAATGGGGCATTCAAACGAAATACCCAGCCCTGACTTGCATTAGGGAGGATGTGGGTAAAGCAGTCTGAAAACATTTCTCAGTGGCCAGCTTTGGGTGTGCGCCTGTGATCATTTCAGCCTCGGTTTGGGCAAACCTTGGGTCTCCATTGAAATCTGAGATCTGTCCCATACAGGCTCAAATCCTTTGTGCACAGCAATTAATGAAGTACGTTACCAAGCTGCAATGTGGCAGAGGGCCAAAACCCTAATGCATTCCATACGTTTGATTGTTTCTGCCAAACATCTCCAACCTCTTGAAACCACAATTACAATCAAAAACAAGGCAATTCCCTGCATAATCAGCCCCCCCATCTTGGGCTCATATTTAACACTTCCTGTGTTTTAACCATTCTGGATATCCCTGTCAGCTCTGGAATTTGTTTTGGCTTGTTTTCTAGGACAATCAAAACCTTATGGTTGCTCAGCATATAGAGACCAACGTAGTTTTGTCCTTCAGCAGCTGCTTGGTATTGCTTCTTGGTCAAGAACTCTCGAATAAAATATTAACAACAAAACAAAGAGAGGCAGTCACAGTAAAAATAAAAAATCATGATGTACCACAGACTAGTCTGGAAGGAGGATATTTTAAATGCCACCTTTTTTTCAGCTCATCAGTGAATGTCCAAATTTTAGCTTTGTATAATAACTGTAAGAACTGGTAGAACTGTCATTTTACATTTAGTAGAAGCATCCCACTTCCTAAACTTGAAAAAATAAATGCTTTCCCAGTGCCAGACAAATAGCATAGTACAAAACACTGACAAATGTTCAAACAACACTTGACATACTCTAATCCTACTGACACAAATATTCTTAGGTCATAAATACCAAATGGCAAAATTGGCATCAATACCTTCCAAATATACAAAACTAGATGCATTTTAAAGCTGCTTGAGAATTTAATTTTTAACTAGCAGAGATCAAATTAATTTGGGGTTATTTAAAGAATGGCTACATTACAGAGCTTCTAGAGTGTAAAAAAATAATTTAACAGAAATCTATATAATATAATCATATAAATATTTACCAATCTGTAAATATACCTTAGAGACCATCAATCTGCAGAAGGTGAGAAATAAGATTTTCCTTAGGAGATACTCTTATTTAGAATTCTTCTGAGGACACATTTTAGAAATTTAAATGATTTAAAATTCTTTATTATTACATTATTTACCCTGAACATTAATTACATTAATTACTGAACCTTGGAAGAATACTAAGTATTCTCGAATTAAAGCGACTTTAAGTCTAGCATGTAGTATCAGATCTTGAAAATGTCTTTCAGGATTGCTTTGTTCCCTTGCATGGGAAATATCCTCTTATAAATGTAAATAAAGTAATTTGTACTTTAATACAGCCATCCTGTTATTTTTTTTCAATTGGGAGTGCCAAAATAAGTAACACTGCAGTTACAAGCACGGATGATAGGATCCAGGAATAGCCACACATGGACTTTGTAAAATGTTCATCACATTTCACCAGATTCAACCAATTAGCAGGATTATCATACAATCCACAGGAAGATTTCAGTGCATTTGGCAGATGGAGATTTCAGTTATGTTTTATAAGGCTCAGATTCTGCACTGCTGGAAGTCTGGTGGTGTTTCTGTAGGACACCCCCTGCCAAGCCACAGAGGGGCAGCAGGACTCACACTCCAGTACCAATTCAGGATATGCCAAGCTCAAAATAAACAACTTTGTTCTCAAAGCCAGTTCCCTTAAAGCAGCACAAAAATGACACTGTGCAGCCTAGCAGTTCTCAATTGTCAAGGTACTGGACCTCATCAGATCTCAGATTAATTCAGTTATTTCTACATAACACAGAAACAAAGAGTATTTTCACAGTGTTTGGCCTCTGACTTCAAAGACAATGCAGTATAATTCTGTGTATTTAGATTATAATTGTAAAATAACTACAGAAATCACAGAACACATGGTTGTTTTCATTTGACTTAATATGCTAAAGCTGATACTGAGGATTTTGTCATGAATTTGTATTGTACAAAGAACAGAGGATATTAAGGGAATAATTCTTTTAGCCTAAAATGTTGTCATTACCTCATAATTGTAATAATTCTTGAAGTTGTAATTTTGAAGTAAATGAACACAGTGAATCAAAAGCCAAATTAAAAACAGCTTTAAATGCTAGGAGAGCTGCATTCACTCTGTGCTCAGGGGGAAGTGAAATGTGTGGTTGGTTTTGTTTGCAAAGCAGTGGTATTTCCACACCAGAGACACCAGGAACTAATAAAGCAGCACTAAAAAGCACTTTAAGGGCATCTGGAAGCAAATGTAGGAATAATATTGCTTTAGCTTCATCAAAATAAACCTGAAATGGAATCAACAGCCCAGTCCATGCAGTACCACTGTCAGGGACAATACAGGGACTCATTCTGTACAGATCAAGGGCCAATCCTATGGGTATATAGAATTCCACACACTGCTGGGTTTTGTGCACTGTTTCAGGCTTATTTGGAGATCTCAGATATAACTATACTGAATGATGTAAAATCTTAAGTCTGTAAATATCAGTAAGGTGAGATATGACTGAAGGTGCTGGTATCTGGGGACCTGCAAGCAGTGACCTGTACTGCTCTGACACAGCAGTGTGTAGGAGACTGAAACAATTGGTAATAAATCCATGCTACAGTAAAGTGATTTCCTTCCTGCACAGCGTGTGGTTGACCACTCCTGCTACTGGTAGGATCTCTGCCCTGTCACTGCATATCAGTGAGCTCACAACCAGCCCTGTGAAGAGCAGTATGTGGGTGCTTTGATGGGGGAAAAAGTAGGTTAAAGAATATGCTGCATGGTAAAATCTAGATCTAGATGAAAAGTGTCTCATTTGTCCGAAATCACTGTTCCAAAGACTGAGAACACAACGTAATGACAGTAACAACTCCTGGCCTAAGAAACGCTACATAAATAACATCTTACATCTCTGGTAATGGCACATAATGTAAAAAATGCTGCCATTGACTTTCTTGAAATATCTGCTTTCCCTTAAGCAGATCCCGTTGAAATCATGGCAAATCCATTACACAGCCAGAAATGGACCCAGACTTAGGAAGTTCCTGCTTGAATGAAGGGGTTGCCCGAGGCCAGCAATTTCACTCACTTTTTATAAACAAGGAAAAGGAGCTAGTGGTGCTAAAGGAATATTGTTTGTTTAAATTATGACTGTTCCTGTCCTGAGGTTACCCTACCAGTGTTTAAATTATTAGAATTAGGTTTTCCTGTTTTTCCCCTTTTTTTCCTGTAGCTGTAGGACAAGGGTAGCAGGGAAAGTGTCTTCACGAATAGCATTGCCAGATGTGCTAGTAAACAAGTGGAAAAATACTTATTTTTTGTAACTGTGTTCCCTGAGCAGTTACTTAGAGCAGTTGTAGGCAATATTCACTCAAAAGGCATTTATGTGTTTCCTCCTGAACGCCTCCCCCACTGCAATACCCCTGCACGAGCCTAATGCTTAACAGGGAACAGTCCCTGTGGGGTTGGTGGGGGCACCTTTGTGCTTGAGTGCACCCAGAGGCACTGGCTGAGCAGGGAGCTGCTGACTGAGCAGTCAGGGCTGTGCTGGACTGGTGCTGCCATGTTCCTGCAGCCCCCGAGAGCCCATCCGCCTGCCACAGCCCGTGGAGCTGCCATGGGGACTCCAGAGCAGCGAGGCAGACACTGGCAGCAGATAAACCACCCCTTCACCTTCTGCTCCAGCAGCTCTAGATCTGACTCCTGAGCCTCACCCTGCGCTGGGACAGCCCTCACTTGTGTCCCAGCACGTGGCACAGAGCAGGCAGGCAGCCTGGACCCCTGCAGCCAGGCACTCTGTTACCCAGTGCCAGCATGAGGATGGACAGTACCTTTCTTTTCCCCTGTAAAGGGTACAAAGTCTTCTCTGTCCTTGTGCTCCAGCGCTTGTTTCTCCAGGTAGGAGAGCAGGCGCTCTCTGTCGAAGGGGCCCGTGGCAGCTTTAGTGGTCTGGTCCTTTTGCCGAAATCCCGCTGGAAGCAGGGCATTCTGTGAGAGAGAGGCATGGAAAGGAGAGGAGGCAGCTTCACACAGTGCTCCAAATCTTACCTCAGTGTTGCTGGTTCTTAAGTGAAATCATTCTCTGCATAATGCTCTTGGATGACAGCAGTAACACACGTTACCTAAATGTAATCACAAAACCCAGTCTATTCAGTCTTCTTGATTTACTAGCCATCAATATTTGTATTAGCCATATTCACAGTCAGAGCACCAAAGAACTAAGTAAGGTCAGAGTCCTCTATTACACATATTATAACCAGAGTTTTCTGTCCAGGTATATAGACCAGGATATGTTTTCTGTACATTTCCTTTACTCTTTTTCCTCACCATCTTTCTCTCATTAAAAAAAATTCCTTTCATTCTAAAGCAGATGTCTCTCAGACTTCAGAAATGCATGGCATGCATTAAAGAGACTGGTGAATGAGGTAGACTTCAGCTATTCAGAGTATGAGGAAGCAAGCAGATAATTCCCACTTTCAACATGTAGCTGTGGGATCCTGTGATTTCATCTGCATCCTGTAACATAGGAATATGCATAAGGCCCCCACATTTCGGTCCAGGAAATCCCAAGAACAAATACAGGTAGGTGGGCCTTGCAGTACATGTGCTGTAAAGCCAAAGTGTTGAAGGTGCCCCAGAGTACTTCAGAAACATTTCCTCACTGGCCAGAACATGCACAGTAAATGTGATGCATGGCAAATACCATCAGGGGAATTCTGAGCACATCCAGTGAACTCAAGTCACCAGTCATCTTACATCTTGTGAATGCACAAATGTGCCCAGAGAGCTCCAAATTCACTGCATTAACTACAAATGCACCATGGCCTGATTTATTTGGTTAGTTGGTGTTGCTTTTTTAATGGTTTTCTGTGTCTCCATTCGAGATGCCAGATACTTGGAAATACCAGAAAATGTAGAAGTGGTAGCAGTGTGGGAAGTGGCAACATGGAGCGAGAGAACAGTAAAGCCCCACCTCAATTTCCAGGCAAATTGGTGCTATAGAACTAGAAGCTATGAATCTATTGTTTCTCCAAATTCATTTTGCCTCCAGACAGAACATTTTATCTGCCAGTTTACCTGCCAGTTTTCAAACTCCTATATCAGTTTGAATATTTTTGGGTAGGTATAGTCACAATTCCCTGCACACTCGTGACTGTAACCTCATTATTGTAGGATCAAGTGGTTCTCAGACCAGAGGTCTTTAAGTTCTTTGTGAGAATGTCTTCAAATATCCCAATTATTATTACTCTTTGGAAAATGACAGTTGTGTAGCTGAATCCTATTTTTCTTGATCATGCCCAAATATGTTCTAAAAATATATGTGCTGAATGACATGGTCAACAGATTTCAGAATTTCAAAAGACCTGATCTCCATAAACACAGGTTATGTTTGTTTATTGCCGTGCTCAGAAATAGCAGCCATAAAAAGCTTCTTATTGAGTTGCAGTGTGCCAACATGATTAAAGATTTAGATTGCAGACAAGCTCATGTCTAAATAGACATTGGATAGACCAAAAGCATAGTGACTTTTAGAAAAGTAGCACATCACAGCAAGAATATAACCAAAATGTCTGCAGCTGAGCTGCTCACACTCTAGGCTCCACTGTCCCTCCTGTAACAGAACACAAATAAAAAATGCTGCAACGTGTGGCATTTCCAACAGGCAGCGTTGCAATTATCACCACTAACCTCAGGATCAAGGTCATCCAGAACATGCTCTAGCTGCTTCAGTTCATCCTCTGAGAGCTTGCTGAGTATTTCATCCTCGTTGATGTTCTTGTACTTCTCCAGCTCCTTTCGGAAGGGCAGAGACATGGCTCCTGCTGCACTGCTCCACTGCTGCTGCTGCTGCCCGGGACTTCAACCATCCAGGGGTAGCGAGCTGCTCCGGCCTCGCTCACTGCCAACAATAAAGCATTGTGAGCATCTCCATTTAGCTGAGAGTCCTGGAAAGCCCACGTGCTGAGGGTCACATTGACACTTATTAATGAAAACAAAGCAGCAAGATGTCCTGGCACAGCACAGGGGGTGTGGGACGTCCTGGGCAGCCGTAGCCAAGGAACAGCAAGGACGGGTTCGGTACACTCGGGGCAGCCCCAAACAGCAGCTTTGAGACATAGATAAGGAAAATATTAGCAACTTCTCCTTTTTCATAGAAATATAGCTGTTTTATTTCATTTGCTTGGAAACAGTATCTGCTCTTTTGGCCAGAAGCAAAGGAAAGCGGTAGAGTCACAGACAACAGTCCAACACTGACAAACAAAAACCAAAACATTATGCTTTGAGGTTTTCTATCTTATCCCAGCTTTGCTGGGGGCTGAAATCTAACCCACAGCATCTTGGCTGACTTTTTGGCACATTCTGGTTACCTAAGCATCTTTCAGGTACACTGGTAGTTAGTCTTACTTCAGCATGTTTGGATACAAACATGACAGCACTTATCATCAAAATTCTTGGAGTGAGGAGATGCTGGTTATAGCTCAAAATATTACCTGTAATTCAGTCTGCTACATGGGGGACCTGCAGAAGTTCAAAACAGTCATAAAAAAAAAAATGGACTTAGTATTTTACAAACTCTTTTAGTTTTCAAATTTAAATATGATTCCTTGTTAAATGATCCCAGCTGACCGGATCTCATTTGCATGACCACAAGAGTCATTGTCATATTATCTGTCATATGACAATATGACAAAGGACTCTCTGTCTTTACTTGATCTTTTTTTTCTTGTCCAGAACAAATTCTAGAATCAGAATGAGCCTGTAAAGGGATGGAGTGAAAGAGAATTAACTTATGATCAGACACAGCATTAACTGGGGATTTCAGTGTGCTCCAGGCCCTCCCAAGCGTGCCCAGTTTCGCACAGCAGCACCAGCACTCTCCAAATGACACAGTTAGCTGTGCAGTTTTACAGCTGAGTGTTTGCATTCACAAATTTCAGAGTTGATATGGAAACCAGCCAACTGGCACCTACCACTGACTTATATATCAACCCCAACCCTAATTTCCCTTGGCCAGGTTTTTAGTTGTCATAAACTGATAAAATCCAAGTGGGTTCTGTTGCTTGTCATAAGAGCTGGAAGCCTGATTTTTATTTTTTTTTAAATTCCAAATCCAAAAGAAAATATTTCATTTACTTAGGAGTTTCACTATTTCAATACTAAATATTAAACATCTCTCATTTTTCTATTTATCAAAAACACTAGAAATCAGCAATGTATTGAAAGGGAAAGGAATAATCAGTGGATTTACAATTTTGAAATATCTGGAATTCTATGACTACTGCAAGACCCATTAAGCCTTGACCTGAAACACTTAAATATCCTATTCCAAGAAAAATCATTATTTTGCCTACACACTTTTTTTTCCCCTTACTCCTGCTCTGTTTGTGGCTGCTGTTTTCCTGGCACAAGATCATCATCATGCCATTCCAAGTGCCAGGATAGAATTCAACCATTCTTTAAATTGAGAGATTATTTTAGGGAGGTAGACAGCATCTGATGTTTCATAAAGTTACAGCTGTTGTGAAATTTTCTTATAATACCAAAATTTCATCATATGCAATGAGTGTGGGGGATATTTTGGCCAAGAACAGTAAAAAAGAGCTAATGTTTTTGTGTACTTCATGATTAAGAACACTAGCTTGATATGTATTTAATCCATGCAATTTTTAATCTAAATTACTTGTTGAATAATGAAAGCATTTTATTTTAAAACGGTAAGTATATTTGTTTAAACTGTAAAACCAAGTTGAGCTGCAGCACAACATTCTGCAGTAAGGCATCAGGTGCCTTCTCTAAGTTCCTTTGGATAAACTCATTACAAACATAACATTTCAGCTAGCAGTCATTAACCGAGCTAAAAAATTTCTTTGAGGGGATTACAGCTGTTTAAAACTATTTAAGTTGAAATGGTTATTTTATTAGAGTTTAATCACATCCCTGGAAAATACAGAAGTGTAATCCCAAGGTTAGGGTAAATAAACATTGGAGGAAAAGCAACTTGTAAGAGTCCAAGGGAGTTTCCCTGGCTGAGGGTCAGCAGTGCAGGACACCTGGCAGCAGGAGCTGTCCCTTGGGTGCACAGCACTGCAGGAATTGTGTCACTGCAAGGCCATGGAGAAGCTGAGAGCTTCTGGGAGGTCTGCAAAGCTGGACCCAGGTGCTCAGGGGAGGCACTGCAGGGTATGACTGTGTGCAGCAGACACCCTCAAATTCTCTGGGAATTGCCCAAGTGCTCAGCTATAAAGGGAAGATGCACCAGGAGACACTTCAAACAGGTGACAGCTCTCAATATTGTAACTTTTTATTATTAAGAAGAGAAGGTGTTTGACCATGTCCAGTAGGGATGCCCCAAAGAAAAAATTAAACCCAGATATTACAGATATCAGCCTAACTTCTCTCATGGCATGAACTACTCTGTTGAATAACTCTTATTAAATTGATCGTGTATGGAAGAGCCTGAAATTGTGTTTTTCTTGCCTGCACACATTTGCAACAGAAACTCCCTTAATGTTTTCCCTTTCACAACAGAATCCCACTCTTTTGTGACTGAACAAAAGCAGAAGACACTGCTTAGGGAATTTCTTTGTCCACAATCCCTGAAAGCAGTAAAGCCTTTCTGGAGCTTTCACTGTGCTGCACAGGCTGCTGCAGGCTGGGCTGAAACACCCATTGCTCATGCCCTGGGTTTGTGCTCTCTGTCCTTTCACCAGTCACAGCATCAGAAATCAAGGCAACGAGACAAATCCAACAATTCAGCATCAGTCAGGCTGGAAAGGAAATGCTGAACTCTTGATTCACACACTCTGGAAACTGCTGTCTAATGTGATGATAACGATCTCCACCTTCCTAATTGGATTTGATACTGTTAATTTGTGTATGTAAACAGAGCCATACGCTGCCTGTGCAGCTCCTTACTGTGGCCTGAGTGTGCACAACTATTTAATTCTTGCATACTACATCCATTGGATTTACTTTGTTATGATTACTGTATGAAAACTTTCATTAGGTAAGAAAGCAGTTCTAACCCAGAGCTCCCTGCTGCTGTTATTTTGAGCTTTTATATAAAAGCAGATCAGGTGTCACACAGCAGAAGGGAGATGTCCAATCTAACCACAGAGGCAACACACTCTTAGATGTTACACTGCAGCAGGGACACTGAGAGAAGCAGGATGAGGGACATGATAACACTGTGCAGTTTCAAACTTACTGGGAAGACTGAAAGATTAAGGAAAAGGGGAGCACATATCCCCTTTTTCTCCACTGAGTTTCAGTATGGAGCATCTCAGTTTCTCATGGGCCTAAGCCCCACTGTTAAACAGCAGAGCCCATCAGGTGGGATGTGTTCTCGTTCTGGATGGGGCAGAACTGTAAGAGGCATTTCTGCTACCCACGTGCTACTTTTAAGCCTTTGTGGAACACAGAGGTTTCACAGTGAGCTTCGAAGCAGCCCTTGCTATAGTTGTATTTCTGATTCCTTCTAAAGAAAGAAATACATATGGTTGTTTTTGGGGCAGCTTTTCACTTATTCCTGTCAACATCAGGATCCAAAACATGTTTTCAAAGAGAAAAAGGTTGTCATTAGTCAGCCTACATAAAATCATTATTGCTCAATGCAGTTATCACCTGCTGTGATATAACCCCTCTTTACCTTGCCAGGCTCCATAAGTACTTTTTTGTTATGCTTGCACACTTCTGAAACGGCTTTCTAGAGGAGCCAAGCTGTGGTTTCTGCTGATACCATAACACTGTTGTAATCTTCTGCTGATACAGATGTTTCTTTCTGAGAGTGAATCACTCCTCTGATGAATTAATGTTGAATGTCACCGGGGTCCCACTTGCATTTGCCTGGACCCCTTAGGAAGTGTTGGAACAACCTGAACTGTAGGATCTCCTATGGACCAGCAGCTACAAATACACTTCAGGTCACTCCTGCTCTCTAAAACACAGACTACACATTGAGAAACATCTGTCTCTGGGGTTCTGCAGAGGAGAATACCATCATACAGAGGATGTGAATTTCAGGTTTAATAGTGTGTACAAGCTAAAAAGTGAAGCTGCATGACAATGTGAATTATGAAGTATAGAGAGATGCAACAAATGGGAAATAATCTATTAACAGAGTTCTTTGTCTTTTTATTGAGGAAAAAAAAGATTTTTTTTATAATCAAGTTTGAGAAATTGTTCTCATTTTTACAAATCATGGCAACTGATCTTCTAAAAGGAAATCCTAATGCATGACCTATTTTAAAATATCTCTGTATCCACAGTGGTGGATATTTGTGTTTTGAGAAACAGTTGTGAAACTGATCTGTAAATGTGGGAAAAAATCTTTCCTTTCTTTAAATAGACACATGTAGCTAAACATGAAAATAAAAACCAGGTGGAATTAATCCCAAGTTAAATTGATACTGTACCAAATAAATAGGATTGGGGCCATTATGATTAAGAGCCGTATTTGTGCAACACAAGCAGATGCTCAGTAGAAGGAGGATGATTGTCCCATGCTGTCCAGGCAAGGGAGTGTCCCCACCAACACACCAAATCCAGTGCCAGACAGGGAACATCTCTGCTGTCTGGGAATGGCTATGGAAAATAAGGCTGAGCTGCTAAAAGCTCAGACTTTTTTAAAAAAAATAATTAGAAATACTGCATTGTCTGACATATAAATAAGGTTCCTTTTAAATTTTTGTACTTAAAAGGCAAGACAAAATGTACCAATGCACGTTCTAACCATGAACATATGGGGGATGTATACTGGGAGATCATGTTTTGCAGTAGGAAGTTCATAAATTGCAGAAAAGCTAGAAGGAATGTATTAAGGCCAGCACAGAATACAAGTGTGGCAGGAACACAGCATTCCAGAACTGGGGTTGGTGTGTGCATGATGAGAACAGTATTAGCTACAGGTCCTGATGTTGATACAAGTAGACATGTCAAAGAAATTCACATTGGTAGAAAACAGAAGAGAGATCTGTAGAAAAGTACTTCCTCTGCTATAATCCCCCAACTTTTCTGTCTGTTTCCCCAAAAACACTTCAGAAGAACTTCATAACATAAGGAGTACGGAACTGCTCCAGTGCAGTCACTTTTTCTAACCCCTTACATTCATGACACAGCACGGTCACTCCGTGGATCAGAGCAAATCATCTGTTTGAGGACTTGTAGAATTGGGTCCTCCCGAGGGTGTCTCTGGGCAGGCAAGGGGAAGAGCTCAGCTGCACTTGGCACTGCCTCAGGGCTGGCTCTGGGAGAGTCAGTGTGCCCAAACCTCTTCCCAACCCAGCTGCCAACCTTTGTCATACTGCAGCATAGAATCCCTGAAAACCCCTGTCTATTTAAAATGCTGTTTTTCTCCACAGCTCATGAAGGGTTACTTCATGCTCTGTTCCCAGCAACTGGTTTAGTCTATGTAGAGAGCAGTGAATAATTAACAATTATGTTGTCCTAATATTAGACTAGGCCTGAAATTTTAGGACAATCATTCAGTGATGAAAAACTCCACTTGATAATTGGATGTGGCATTCTGAACCTAGGTAATGGTTATGCTACTCTATAGTTTACATCACAGTCGGCTGCTTAAATGGGATTGATAGCTTCCATGCAAATAAAATGAGAGGCATTAATTCACTGTAATGGGACTTCAGTCATGCCCTTTACTAAAAAATAACCACCATGTATATTGCAAAATTATCCATATGAAAGCACCGTTATTTATAGAAGACATAAAGGGATGTACTCCCTCTGATTCAGATAACATGAAAGATTTTTCCCTGGTGACTAAAGAAAGTTGAAACATTGATGTTTCTCCCACTGAGGCAGAATGTTACATAATGACCAATTTCTGATTGTTTCTGAAATAACATTAGTGGTATTACTCACAACCATTCAAATGGAGTCCTGGAAAGGAAGTATCTCTTTACAATGCCTGATGAATTTATAGCTTGTTTCTGGGTATCACGATATTTTTAGATCATAACCATGAGAATTGTTTCCAGACAAATATATGATGACTAATTATACAGTGATCATATGATGATTTAAGTCTTACTTAAAAAGAATCTTTTAAATCACTCAATTCCTACCTCCAAGAAGAGGATGACAGAACAAACCTAAGCCTTACAGACATTGGTGGGATTGTGTATGGCAGTCTGACATTTCAGTGATGCATTAAGTATAGGAAAACACCAGAGACTGGTTTGTCTGTCCTGTCCCTTGCAGATGAACACTCCCCTCTGTTTCCAGACGGGTAAAGTTTAGTTATAAAATAATGAAACAATCTTTCTGCTCATTGCAGCTGGAAACTTTGTAGAACTGGAAGTTAGGGGTCTTCCCTTTATAGTGATGGTTTGAAAATCTGTACAATGCTAATTAGCTGTTCTAAGATAAAAACATCACAGTCACTGTCTGAAACTGAGGGCGGTGTGAAGTGCACGGCTGAGAATTGTGGAGGGCAGAGTCTTTTTATACAGGCAAAAGAGACGATGAAGTGGCAGCTCCACCCACGATTTGTCATCTGTATGCTTCACTCTGAGGTGAACAGAAACACCCTGCTGCTGAGCTGTACCAGTGGTGGCTGACTGATGGATAAGTGCCCATTTGATAGCAAGCAGAAGAAATGGCCTCAGTATATTCTGTGGGGCACCACTGATATTTTAAGTTCCTTCAATAACTACCAGACTCTGCAGGTTTGCACCAGACAGGTGCTGATTTACTTGATCTGTACCCCTGGTCTGCACTGCCCCAGAACTGACGTCTCCCAGTCCTGTGACAGCAGCCCATGGCTCTGTAATCCCCAGGGGAACACGGATCATACACATTACAGCTGTGTAAACAGCTCTGATGTTTACAAGGTGGTGTTTTCATCCAGTTCAGAGTCCCAGCTTTTGTGCTGGGTAAAGAACTGTAGTCCTTGTAATCAGCACATCTGCCACGAATGCAAAGCAAAGCACACACTGGGGTAGGAAAACCTGCAGCTTTGCACAGAGGCAAACTTGGAAAGCCAAAGGCCAGGTTCTGATATCCTCCATGACCAGTCATATTTACATGGACCCAGCTGCTGGGGAGCCCTAAACACCATCAGCTACATGAGAGCCTTTCCACTGTCCCACCAGGAGAAAGAAATGCTTTGCACAAGGTCACAGGACTTCAAGGGAAGTCTGTGCAAGACAAGGAATTGAACCATCTTCCAAGTGTCAAGCACTGGACAACTTTTCCTTTGGCTATGGGTCCCTTCTTCCATGGACACCTTGTACATTTAAGTGGATCTTTTATTGAACAACATACAGCAAGTGAAAACACAGCAGAGAGACCCAAAGGCTGGGTAAGAGCATGTACTAATGACTGAACTGACATCCTGAATAATGACCACTCCTAAGTACCTTCTAAATAAACCTCTTTTTGCCTCTTTCCTATGCTGCTTTTTCTCCTTACAATGTACAGAGACATCATAACTACCAACATTTTTTGCATTTTATCTGTAACCCAAAGCCTGAAACCATGCAGGATGTGCACATCCCAACAGCTGAAACAACAAACAGAAGAATTACCTGGAAATTGACTTTTTATTTTTACAACAAAACAGATCAGACCAGCCCTGGAAATGACAACACCAGTGTTTGTTTCCCACATGTTGGAAACATCAATAGGGAAAAAGGACACTGGGTAACATAAACTCGAGCATTGTTCCACCTGTGCTGCCAACAGATAACAAACCAAGTGCTACCTTTTTGTCACCACTGTTCTCGGATTTCCCAATTTTAGCGTGGCAGCTGGACACTGAGTCCCAGCTGCTCTTTGAAAGAAGGATTTAAAAACTATATGTACAGATTTCTGGGGCACCAAGTGATGATGCCCAAACCTCTCTGTTAAAGAGAAGCCACCACTACACTCGTGTGCTGTGGTCAGTAAGCAGAACACAGGCATTCACCCCACAATTAACCACAATTAAATTTGCACCACGTGAAAATACCTGTGGCTACAGGTTGCTAGCTGGGGCTTCTCAATGCAAAACCCTGCACAGCCACCTCAGTGCAAAAACCTGCACAGCCTCAGTCAAAAGCACACTCAATTACAGGAAGCCATCAAACTAGGAGGCTCAATAAAATAGGAATGCTACCAAAAAAACACCCTAAAACAGGTTACTAACAGCAGAAATGCATAAACATGGCTTGCAAGAAGTTGTAAAATACTGGAAATAATATTAATTTGGGGAAGGAAGAAAATATATGCAATCAGAGAGCAAAGAACACCACTTTGAACAAAATTATTTAGATTATCGAGATGAGAGGCTACTGCCTAAGTTCAGACATACAACCAAGCTGGATAAATGGAAAAAAAGACACATTAGGAATTTAGATTGGTGAAGTCACTAAAATGAGTCACATAAGTCTTCATTTTTCTTATCCAATAGTAAAAACTTAAATATATCCATAGTGGAAACCAGCTAAGATTTGCACAGCGCAGAGCACCAGCACAAAGGCAGGCAAGCTGTTAGACAGAAATGAGTGCAGGACAACACAGAAAGGACTGTGATATTGTCAGTTTAGTTCAGTGGGACATCACCGTGCACCCATGAGCTTGAGTTCAGTTTTCCAGTAACTGTATCCCTTGCAAAGAATTAGAGGGTGTGATGCCTGCAGTACTAGGCCAGCTAATCCCAGGTGTTTCTTTCCCATTACATGTTCCTCTCTCCCAGAGTGAAAGGCAGAACAGAAGAAGTTCAAGGACAATTATTGAGACTAATCAGTTAAAGAAAAGCTTTCATATGGTAAGAAATTGAAAGTCTGCAGCTATTTACTACAAATAAGCAACTCAATAACTTGATGAAGATTTCCTCTACTAAACACTTTCAGAAGCATAGATCTATACAGTGTATCATTCATGGTATAAAAATGTAATAACTTCTTCCAATTATTTTTAAATTTACATTTGATATTGATAAATTTCTGACTTTATCTCATTAGTAATAATGTTAGATTTTTTTCAGAAGTTTATCTCACTGCTAAACTCAGGATGGTTATGTTAATCTAACCAGTTGTCATTTAATTTTTAGTGTTTATAGTCCTCGGTTATCTTTCCATTCTCATTTATCAACTGTGGATTTTTACTCTGGCAGAAGAAATTGCCACAAAGTTTCCATCAAAGCAAATCCCCTTGAATTAGGGCACCCCGATAATTTTTAATTAGAAGATGACAGAACAGACTGTATGTGATATCTAATGCAAATGTGCAGGTTTTGAGGGTACACCTTGCTTCTCAGGACCTTGGAAACGTTCCTGAATTTCCTAAATCAGCATCCTATTCCTGAACCTGTCATTGGTTCTCTCGTTCTGACCCGCTGCCCGGCGGCGGAGCAGAACCACCCTCCGCCGGTCCTGCTGTATCCGTGACATACAAAAGGCAGGAGATCTCCAAGGTGGGGCAGCTCATCATCATCGACACAAACACCTTCCTTACGTATTTTATTAGACTGCCCCATCTAATTTCTGTCCTCCCACGCGTGTCCCGGAGGATGCGAGCGCTCGGCGCTGAACAGGCGCGCACCCGCTCTCCGCGGCCGCGGAGGGGCCGGGGCGGGCGCCGCGTTCGCCGCCGAGCCCGGGCGTGGCGGGGCCGCCCGGCCGAGCCCGCCGTGCCCCGCACGGCTCCCGCGGCGACCCCGGGCCGCGGCTGCCTTCGGATCGGGGCCGCCCCGCATCCGCGCCCCGCGCCGGGGATGCTCCGCCACACCCGCCGCGCCCCCGCAGCGCCCGCACCGCGGAGCCCCGCCGAGCCCCGCGGGCGATGCTGCCCCGCGTCCCGCCCGGCCCGGCCGCCGCCTTACCCCGCCGCGGGGCCGGGCCTGGCCGCCGCCGCCTGCGCGCCGCTCCGCGCCCGAGCCCGGCGCCGCCCGCCGCCTGCGCGCCCCTCCGCGCCCCGAGCCCAGCGCCGGCGGCTGCAGGTGGGTGCCCGGCGCGGCGGCTGCGCAGCGCGGCCCGGCCCTGCCGGGCACGCTGGGACTCGTAGTCCGGCAGCCGCCAGCGGCCGCCGCGGGCACCGGCACCGGCACCGGCACCGGCACTGGCACCGGCTCCGGCACCGGCACCGGCTCCGGCTCGGCAGCGGCGGCGGCTCCCGGAGCGGCGGCTCTCCCAGCCCGGCCCGGCCACCCTCCTGGTCCCCCTGCCCCTCCTCAGCCATCTCTGCTTCTGCCTGCCCCAAGCCTGCAGGTGAGGTCCCACCCAACCGCATGCTCCCTGTCGCCTTTGGATCAGCGGGATGCAGCCTCAGCCTTCCCGCTCCCCTGTGTGGCTCATGAAAACAGACTGCGCTGTGGTTTGGCTGCTCTGCCAGCCGCGGCCACCGCCCCTGCCCCAAGCACAGCTCTGCCCGCACTCCCTGCATGCGGTGCCCGGGCTCCTCGGCAGCCGTGCTGGTCGGCTCTGGGCACGCGTGTCAGCAGCTGATCCCAAAGGACGCGGTTTGCTCCTCTCGACACCCGCTGCAAACGGAGCCAGCCAAACAGGTCCTGCAGCAGAAACCTGCTGGCCCTCACCCTGAACCAAGATGTGTCACCCCAGGGAGCCAGTTTTGGAGTAGAGGGTGCTGGCCTCTGAGACCATTTTGATGTTTTTCCTTTCTTCTATTAATTAGTGTTGGCAATTCAATTTATATTTGTTCTATCATTCATATCAGTAAGGTTAACCATTGGTTGAAATGATATGTAATACTATTTGAGTGAACCCCATTTAATTAAGCATGTCCGTAATTTAATTTATCAGAATGCTTTCACTGGGTGTTGTGATTTAGTAGAACAGAGGCCCTTGGTTCTGAGCACTAAGTGATGAGTCACGAGCAGCAGAAAAGCTGTTCCAATGATTGGGACGTCTTGAAGTTTCATTTCACATTGGCACGAAAAGAAGACATTGCCTTGTTAAGAAGCAGATGCTGCACTAGGCTTGAATTTTCCTATGGAAAAAAATTACAACTAGGAAACACCAAACCCTGCCAAATACCTCAGGCATCTGGAGCAAAACTTAGAGCAGCAAACTCAGGCTAATACGAGGGGCTGAAGGGTTACCGTGGGTGTTTTGCCACTGCTGCTAAGGAAAACACCTGTATCCACAATCATGTGCAGAGTGTAGAAAAATCCTCCAAAGCTGCAGTTACCTGTTTGGAACCTCCTTGCCTCAAACTTCTCATAAAATGGGGTATCCAGCCGTAAGTTAACAGCTTTTTTGCCAAACATCTAAAATGTTATAGATCAACAGAAATGGAAAATTATCAGATCCATTTATTCTGTAGTCTTTCCCTTCCCTGCCTTGAAGCATTCAAAGATATCAGAGTTTGCATCTGTGGTTTTATTTGTTCAGTCCCAGAAGCATCAGGGAAGCTGAACCAAGTTGCTTTGAAACTGCTCTGTAACTTGGTGGCTCAGGCTGAAGAACGATTTGTTGGTTTGGTGGTGGGGTTGAAGCTTCCCTGCAAGTGGGTCTCATTCAGCCATGAGACAGAAATGTGGATTTAATTATTGACATGGATTAAGCCCTCTTTTGGGATTTAATCTTGGTCTGTAAGATCAGGGCTTGAATGAGTCACTCATAATTATACAAATACTGGGAAAGGGAAATGTATGCTTTCTACACAGAGTGAAAGTTAACATTGGACTGTTTGTTTTTTGATAAACTCCTACAAGTTTTTTCACTCAGATTTTCCCATCACACCTTAAAATGCATTTATCAAGTTGAAACTCTTCCTCAGTTGATATGAAGGAAAAGAAATCCTCCCCTGCTGACTTTCCTATCTGCATGCTTTATATCTGATGACAAATTCACTTCATATTACTTTCTGTCAAAAATGTAACAATTCTCCACAAGGAGTATAAAGTTTGGCTGAAGTCAAGATTCTGCTCTTCTTTGTCTGTGGTTTCATTCTTCCTTATAACCCATGCATGCAATTTGCAATCAGAAAATTAGAAATATGATCAGTTTCTGTGTTTAAGAAAAGGTGCAGGTCACCTGTATTCTTGAGGAACACCAACAAAAACATACACGGTAAATAGATTAAATGCAGATGTACTAGATAATCTTTCACTCTTCCCAAATAGCAACATTAAAAGAAAAATATATTCAACACAATTCACGAATCTGAGCTCTATCTCATGTCTGGGCTACAGGAGATCCCATTTATGGGCTATGCCTGCTGTGATACATTTACATCAAATGACTGTGGCCACCTACACTGACCATATTTCCCATGGAATTATGGATTTCCCAGGCTGGCACATCTAAAAGCAAAGGGTAAGGCTCCCAAGCAGTTCTTTTTTCCCTGGCAGAACCTTTGCATAACATTTTTCCCACCTAGACTTTTAATTTTACTTGTATTAATATACTTGACCTGTTGAAAGAAGCGCAGTGGCAGAGTAAATGCCCTGAGGACAATAACATATAAGGACAACTACTCTAGAAAAAAATTTACTCTGCTCTGGGGTGAGAGCTGGGATCCTGTGGATCCCAAAACAATGCATTTCCTGGCTCAGCCTTCTCTACACCCAGTGACAGTTTGTTTCAGAGAATCTACTGTGAATGCAGTGTTAATGTTTGGCATTTTTCCAACACTGTCTAAACTGGGCTTACTGCCAGCAGGTTGTACCAGTAAATCATTAACTGGAGCACCCAAAAGCAAGTTTTATTTCACTGAACTATTCGTAGCCAAAATGTGGTCAGTTGTTTCAAAATGTCTGTTCCATTTTTTAAATAAAAAAAAAACCCAGGGGCTGTTGTTTTCATCTGGTTTCCTTATGACACAGCTTGTAAGACTTTGCTTAATTAATTCCTGCTAGAACTGGAGCTTGTCTTCTAGACAACATCTGGACTTGATTACTGTATTGTGCATGTTTTGATCCCTCTCTTAAAGACCAGCTGTTGATCAAATTCAGTGACCTGTAAATAGATCAATTTCTGATCAGCAAATTTCATACCTGGGGTAGAGATTAAAAATTGATTCTTGCTCACATGAATTGGGGAGATACTTCTGCAATGGCCTTGAAAGAAAACCAATCTATATAAGCAACCTCAATTCATAAGACCTTGATGGCTCAGGCCTTAAAATGTTGGCCGGCAGCATTTCAACTGGGCAACCCCCAACTATATTTAGACTGGAAATTTTAGTTGCAGTGCTTTGACAGAGAATGGGATTTTCTTGGGCAGTTTTGTAAGGCGAAATACAGTAATACATTAAATAACACTAACATCAAGTCCTCTGTTATTTCTACCAAACTTGCTTCCTGTGAATCCTTCTACATCCTTAGTACAATAAATCTGGAATAAATACGTTTCGATTTAGATGCTGCATTTGCCACGGCAGTAACACTAACAATAAATATCTTATCTGTACCAGGTAATTTGCAGTAGATATCCAGTTGAACCACAATTTTCATTTTGGCGGTGTGCAAAGCGAGACACAGAACAGATGGCTATTTGAAATCTGGGGCCCACCTGGCAGGCATGCCACTGGGATCAGGAACAGGCTGAAGGCTGAAAAGTGGAAGGGATTGCCCACAGGATGCAAGATGACCACTCCTGATCAAGGGGCTAGACCCCAGCACCTCACCATCTTCTGTGCCCCCTTACAGAGCTGTGCATCCCCGTCCTGCTCCAAGCAGTGTGCTCAGAAGTGCCTTAGGCTGGTTCACACTGCCCTGGAGACTCCCCAGAGTAAAGGCAACATGACTGTGCTCCACCCACAGAAATGTGGTTCCTCGTCCGCTCCAGTTCTGCTGTCTGTTCTGGGATGAGAATGAGGAGATTTTTCCCAAATCCCCACCTTTTTCACACTGTCACATTTAAAGTGGTTTGCATCTCAGACAGGAATAGGATCCAAGAGATACTGTGCTCCTCTCTTTACAGGCTCTGTTAATGGTGAAGACCTTTCTGTTCCACTTCCTTCCCAATGAATGGATCTGCAGGACAGCTTCTTCAGCATTGAATTTCCCTCTTTATCTAAATACTCTGAGGTCCAAGGTCAAACGAAGGCCTTCTGGAGCTGGCCATTATACACTGGGCATGTTTCTTGTACCACTTTTTTCTTTTGTAAAGTCAGTCCCCAGGGAATTGCATTGTCTGGGACATGTCTAAACTGTCTTAATGGTCTACTTGAGAAGCAAAGCAAGTGAGGGATAGTTCCAGGTGCTAGGAAGAGCATGTCAGACAGTGTGGGCTCCTGCAGATGGGGCTGAGAATGCTGTGAGTCCGATGGTTGGTGCTTGAGCTCCTCCCCAAACATGCCTCGGCAGGTGGGCTCAGAGCTGGCTGCAGGGCAGCCATCCACAGAAGGAAAAAATTCCCACACACACATAGGTAGCTACCCCTGTGTCCTCCTACCAAAGGCTCACAGGAAATGTGCTTAACCCTTTGCATCAGAACATTAAGTTCTCAAAGTGTTAGGGTTGTGTCTCAACAGAACTGGGACTGAACCATGTCCCTCTTTGCTGCTACTGGATGATTTCCTCACCCACAATTTGTTTCAATCCAAGTTTGGCCACTCATTAAAAAAAAAATAAAAAATAATTATATAGGATAGAGGGTCAGGCATTTTTTGTCATCATCTATTTTACTGACAATATCCTTCCTGTCAAAATCCCATGTGAATTTCCTAGGTCTCCAGCCATATAATTTGAACCAATATTCTTCATCTTTTACCACATCAGCATTGTAGAGAGTAAATATGTTTTAATCAGTTTAGGATTATGTCAGAGGTTTTTCCTGCTGTGCTCAGCTCAGTGACCAGCAGTGAGGAGATCCGTGCTGCATCTGCTCTTGCTGTGCGTGCACATTGTTTCAGCACCAGTGGAACTTCCACTGCTGTCCAGGTCTTCTGTTCACAATATAAACCTTAAAAAAATTGTATACAGAATATTGTTTACTAACACGTGGTGTTTAGTAGGTCGCTGAAACGTCCACAAAATCCTGTTGATTAAGCACACACCAGCACATAGGGCACGCTGGTGCTTGGATTCCACCTGCTCTGTGTCAGCAGAAGCGCTGAAGGAGCTCTGGCCCAGAGTTTCCCAGCAGAAGCCGCTGTGTCCCCAAAATTGCTCCCTTTGTGGGCCAGGGAGCGACAGGGCACTGGACTCCTCCGCGAGGTGACCTGCCTGACAGCCCGGAGAGGGAAGCTGCAAGTTTTGAACAAAGAAGAAACAAAATGTGGGCAGAGGTGAAGACGAGGAGCCTGAAGGGGCCGAAGGAAGAAGCTACAAGGGAGATCTGCCAGGCCGTGGAGCGCCGAAAAGGCACTCGAGTTGTGCGGCGCGGGCGCTTTGCCGCCGCCGGCAGCCCACACGCGGAGCGCCCTCGGGAGCGGCTGCCACACACCCCCACACGGTTCGGGTCAGAGGGGCCCTTGCAGATCACCTCGGCCCAACGCCCTGCCAGACAGGGCCACCTTGCACAGCCGAGGCTTCCCAGAGCCCCATCCAACCTGGCCTTGAGCACCTCCATAGCCGGGACAGGGGTCGTCGGGGCCGGGGCCGGGGCCATGCCGGGGCCGGGGCCGGTCCCAGCCCCGTCCAGGCCCGGCCGCTCCCCGGGCCCCGCCCTCGTCCGCGCCTGCGCCGGGCGGGCCGGTGGCTGGCGGCGTGCGCGGAGCGCATGCGCGGCGCTGCTGGTCGGGCTGGGTGAGCGGGGACCGGCGGCCGCCCGGGTGAGGGGGAGCGGCGGCGGCCGGGATGGGAGCGGGGCGCCGGGCGGAGCTGCGTTGGGCTCGGGCGGGCACAGCCCTCCGCCCGCTGGGAGGAGGAAGACGGGGCTGGGTTGGCGCCCGCCCGGCCGGACCCCGGCGGCTCCCGGGGGGCCCGAAGCCCTGCCGGTGCTGGGGAGCGGGGAGGTCGGGCCGGGCTGGCGTTGGGCTCGAGAGCGGGGCCCTGCCTGGGCAGCCTCCCGTCCGGTGGGCGCGGGGCTGAGGGGCCGGGTGGGGGCTGCGGGGCGCGCCCAGGTGCGGGGCTGGGTTGGGTGTGCAGCCGGCGCCGAAAACGGAGCCTTTGGAAACTTCGCCTGTAGAGCTGGTGCCCGTAATTCTTTCAGTTTGCTGCCTGTGTTTTCCACGGCTCACTCGGCGCTCGGGTCCCCGCAGTCAGTGACGGAGGGATGCCTTTCCGGGGCGGGGTGCGCTCCGTGCACCGACAGCGGGCCCGGCAGCTCCCGGAGCCTCCCGTTCGCCCCTGCACGGGGCTTGTCCCGAGAGCTGCGCACGGAGCTTTCGGGCGCCTGTTCTGAGAGCCTGGCGCTCTGTGGCTAGGTGCAAGTTGTGTTGAAATAGGTGATGGTCTAGGGAGGCTGCCGCGTGCTTTAAATTTGCTTTCATGTATTGGATCAATCCTCGTAACTAAAGTTTGGCTACGGTAGAGAGCTTGAAAGGCAGCCAGTGATGAAAGGAAGCACCTGAAGCTGACTTGTACTCAGAAGTTGTCGTGAAGTAATAGAGTGGGAATGATTTAAATGTCTTCTACTGTTCTGTTCCAGGCTTGTAAATTTTGCCACTTTTCTGCAATGGATAAAAGATAACTGAATGTTTCAATAAACGTTCAGGTAGTTTGCATCTGATGTTTCTTTTTGACACCAGCAGGCAGCTCCTCTAGGAGCAGACTGTATTAATACTGTGTAGTGTAATGTAATTAATACTGTGCTATTAATGAGAAGCAGGTTTCTGTCAAATCATCCAGGCACTGTCTGAAAAAAATCATGCCTAAACATCCCTCATCCTGGCCAGTCAGTCAATAACTTCCTGCATATTGGGAGAGAGAATGGACAGCTGGAGTGGTGATTCCTGACAGAAGAACTTCTCAGAGCACCTGGGATTTTTATCTTACCCCAGCCTTGTATTTATTTGGGATCATAACATCTGCCCTGCAGCAACTTTGGTGAGCATGCCTGGAAGTGCTGTGGGTGTGCTGAGCTGCTGCCACTTCCATGCCCTGTGTTGCTGGCCAAGTACTGGCTTTGGGGCTCCTGGCCCTGTCACCCCTGCTGTTGCCTGAGCTGACTGGGTGTGTCCGCTTAGCCCTGCAATTTGGGTGACCGGTTTTCAGGAACAGGCACACAGGAGTAAGTTTTTATGGGACAATGCCAACTTGGCAGCTTAGCCATCACTCAGAGCACCCTGTCTGCAAGAGAGCTGTGTCCCAGTTCTGTGTCATTGTACAGAGGATATATAAAAGAGCAAAGTGGGCTTTGGTTGCAGATGCCCTCTGATACAGAGGAGGAGCTTGCAGGAACTGGAAACACAGACGTGTTCAGATTTCCTTCATGATGGAAGCATTTTCATGATCTGTGTAGTTACTCTGCAGTAGCTGTCTGTCCCCCACCACTCCCTGGGTCACTGTGTGGACAAATGTGAAGTTAGAAAAGCTCAGTTTGCCATGTATAATGCTTAGTGAATTGTCTCTTTGAACAGAAGGAAGCCTTGGGCTTGCTTTTCTAGGAAAATAGCCCAGAATAGTTGTGTCTTCCTGCCTGGAAAACAGAGTTTACCCTGACAAGAAGTGTAGGCAAAGACGAGCTGCCACCTGCTGGCTCCATGAGGCTCTGGGCCGGGGGATGTCTCTCATTCTTGGGGCAGGACAGCCAGGATCCTGTGCCCTACCCCAGGCTGGGGCTTTGGAAGCCTCAGGTGGGTTTCTAAAAGCTTTCTGCTAAGAATGGCACCATTGGGTTGTCCAGCAGACTTATAAGGCATTACAAAAATATCCTAAGGAACCTGCTGGGATTATGGTAATATTTATATTTACTCATATTTCTCCTTGCTTTGGTAAGTAAAGATAGCTCTTTCAAGTGGAGCACATTCTTCATAAACAGTTCTGTATAATCTTGCACACTGGAAAATAGAATTGTTGCCATCGTAGGGGTTCCCTGGGGAAATGCTCAGATTAGGCAGCTGGGAGGGTCTGGGGCCCCGAGAGGTGCAGGAATGCTGACAGCCCTGCAGACCCCCCTGCTGCAGACCCCCCTGCTGCCCCGGGTTCATCCAGAGGCTGGGGGGAAGGAGGCTCGTGAGGAGCAAATGAGATGAAAGTGAACTCTGCGAATGTGCTGGCCAAAGCCAGCTCAGTTTGTTTTTCATGATGTTGCTTCTATTTTAAAATCCAAGCCACGGAAGCCATTTACAGTGGACTTCAACAACACTGTCGTTTCCTGTGGGCAGTTTATATCTAAAGAGTTTCTCCTGTTTGGATCCCAAGAAATTGTATTCTTGAATATAACAGAAATTTCAGGGGGGGGACAAGAGGTGGAGTTTTTGAAAGATAATTGGAAGGTTGCTATTTTTAGACTACTTTGGTTTTTAAAAATATACTTTCAGAGAAGAAGAGAGAAAAAATATTTTGACTTATGGATGAAGGTGTGTGAAAGTTGCTTGACAGTCTTTCAAGTGATTATTCAGGTAATTATTGAATGGCATAAAGTAAAGTTACTCCTGTTTTTCATTTCTTTAGTTCTTCATTGATTTCCCAGGTGAGGGAATAATGGCAAAATTTTTTTCTCTGTGATGTCCAGCAGAATTTCTTAATTTCTGATTTTTCAGCTTCTCTTCTGGTTAAACAAACAGAGAGGATTGACATTTGATGGACTGGAAGTGATGGCTTTCTTTCCATTTCTCTAAATGTTTCTTACATGACTATGAAGTTGCTGGAGTGAAGAACTTTACATTATAGTTATATATCTGAAAAAGAGTATTAGCTCTTTGGACTTATATGCAATGTTCTCATTTTAAAGCTGAGAAGGATACTTAGAAGGAAACTAGCTCTGCTCATGAAAAAAAGGGCAAAGTATTTGCAAAGCCAAAATTGATGGTTACAGTTCTGCTCATGATTTTGCAGTAAGATCACACACACACATATATATGTATATATATAACAAATGTGCCACAAATATTCACAGGCCAAGTAACTGCTCCTTCTAAAAGTTTGTTATGCATGTGTCTCTATGCTGAACTGCTACAGCAAGTGATGGAAAGAAAATAGAGCACTTAGTGTGTTTAATGGGAGGTGAAAGGCTTGTTTGATTAGATTAGGGCTTCAGCTGGCCTTTATGCCCTTTTTAGGTAATGAGAATTCCTGACACTATGTTTTAAAACCTGATTTTTAGCATGTTGTGTGCAAGTGTTGTATATGCTGTGTTTTCTTTAGTAGGGAATGTTTCTGAGAGTCGTTGCCAAGCAATCTTGGTGTACTACAGACATGCTAAGCAGTGCTACCATCATACATTGTGGAGGTGTCTCACATGACACTTTCATGTTTAAAATAAAATATCCCTAATAGGTATTAGAAAATATGTCCAAAGCTCTTTACATTTTTATTTGCTAGGCCACATGTGATTCTGTTCTCGCTGAAGTGAAGCCTCAGTTACAGAAACTGTGTTTTTTGTTCAGCTGCTTTATTTTTCATGTTTGTGTGTGTGAACACTGTACCTGAGGATTTAGCATGACTTCTTTGGTCGTATACAAACAAGTGAGACTAAGGGCTGTGACCTGAAAATTAGTAAATGTATTACAAAGGATGAGCAGTTTTCCAATATGAAGCATCCCATTGCAGTAAAGAAAAGGTAATTAATTCTGGATGACAGCGTTTTGTGGCAATTAATGGAAAGGAAATACAGCCTACATGAAAATAATGTATGGTTATGCAGTGCTACTCTCAAAGTAAGGGCAGCATTATTCTGCAGCTTGCTAACCATTTTGCTCCTTATAATTACCTTTTAAAATGACACCTTTTAATATTTGAATGCAAATGGACATGCAGAAATGTGGTAAATAGCAGTGTCTTGATGTAGGGCTCAGATGGTGCAGCCTGGTCACAAAGAGCAATGTGTAATCAGCTGCAGGAAATGTTTTTCTCCTGTGATCCTTTGTAATGGCTTGAACTGTAAGGAAGGGCAGAACATTAAGGCTCCAGCAATGAGAAGTTCACATGCAGATTGTGCGGCATCAGCTAATTGTCCATCAGCTGCTTGCACCTGGAGAAACAAATACTACCAGACTATGAAAACTGTAGGAAGTTGCTTTCTAGGCCACAGAGTCTCTCCTTTAATTACTTTTGGAACTTAGGAAAACATAGATCTGCTACCCTCTGCATTTTCTTCAGCCAATAACTTGGATGTCCCTAGCTGTATAGCCTCTTGCAAAAGGTCTGGGCTCTTCCAGCATGATTTGGTTTAGTTCAGAGGAAGCCAGAGTTCTTTTGATGCAATTTACCACAAAAATGAGAATTCCTCCTTATGTTTGAGAGAACTTTGCAAAAGCTTCGGTCCCATCAGTGTCAACTGTAGTTCACAATAAAGCTCTGGTATTTATATCAGCAATACTTTTTTTAAAGCAGACATCCTGAAAATAGCTGGATGTATTCCTCACTTATTCCTCACTCAGGTGTAGATGTTGATAGGACCTGAAAATTCACTGTTCTTGCAAAGGCAGTTGTTAAAACCAGATTAGTTTTACAGGTACACTTGACTGAATGGTGTGGATGAACCTCTGTGTGCTCATGTCTGCTTAGTGTCCCTGAATTAAAATGTCACCATATGTAACTGTGGCAGTCAGGGAGACCTTTCTGGATGTAGACAACTGAAGTGGAAGAATCCTGTGTGCAGGATTTCATGGTATAGCACATATGTACATACAGCCTGCCTTTCCCTGCTGCTTAAGAGGCAGTGACTAAATTGATCTGGTTTTGAAGGACAGTGTAAGTGTGGATTTGAAGTAATGCAGTTGTATTTATGGTGTGAGCATCTGCCCTTGAATAGGGGCTACTGGAGAAAGTGATTTTTACTGTATGTCTGGTCTGTATTGAGTATTTCCATAGTGCCAAAATAGGAGATTAATGAACAGGAATGCGTATTTAGCTTTTGCTTATTTACAGAGAGTTATCATAATTACTCTTTTTTTGTTGGTGGTCAACTTGAAGCAAGAATTTGGTTGAACAAAAGGAGAGTCCTAGAACTTCTTTCAGAAAAATGAGAGGAAACAACTTCTCTGCTTGAATACTGCTGTGATTAACTGCCTTTTCCAAGACAAATGCTCAAAAATTGTGGGTATTAGAGAAACGTTCCCTGCACTCTCCTTGTCTGTGAGGAGTGCTATTTAGACTGTACCCTTTGAAGGACCCTGGTTTCCTCTAAATATAATATTTAGTGACCAGTCACACCGTTTATTCTTTATTTTTAATTTTTTTTTTTAATTTTATTTTTTGTATGGTAGTAGGATTGAGAGGAGTGCTGCCACTTAGGAGCTGTATTTCCTGTGCTTTTCATCAAGCTATTGTAATTTTCCTTGGACATAACAGAATGTTGCTTCGATGGTAGTGCTATAATTAACTTGGAGACAAACTTCCTTTATTTCCTCTGTAGGTAATATGCAGGGATATGAGTCAGTAATAACCAATTACCTTGTTTACAGTGAAGTTATCCTTAAGTGCCCTTGAACTGTACCAACAATAAATGCGGAGCATCTTAACTCTTCTTTTGGCTTCGTTATGTGTGAAAAACAGAGGCATTAAACTGGACTCATAATTAGTAGGATCTCCTACAACCTGTCCTGTTCTGTGGGAATTATGGCTTTGGAATTCTTGTCAAGAGGACTGGGTATTGACTTTGATCTGAAAATAGATATAGCTTAATTAGATACAGCTTAATTACTGATGGACAAGGGCATGATGGGACAGTGAAGAAAAACAGCTTCCAGGTGCTTCCTGTCAGCTGCAGAATAACAGATACCAATACTGGGTGACAAAGCTTTCCTCTCACAGATGTATGTGGAAGCTGAAGATGCTTTGTGGTTGGGATATTTACCTTAACTCTTCTTTTTTCTTTCTAGAAGTTTTTCATAGATCTGGATAAGAATTAAGACTTGGATTTTGAAGTGTTTGAGCAAGTTACTACTGCCCAAGTCATGACGCTTCCGTTTCGAAAGGACTTGGACAAGTACAAAGATCTCGATGAGGATGAAATTCTTGGCAAACTTTCAGAAGAAGAACTGAAACAACTGGAAACTGTTTTGGATGATCTTGACCCTGAGGTAGGCATTAGCCAAGACAAGTTTTATTTTTTTCATTTGTTCCATTACTAGTCTAAAATAAATTGAGATTCTGTACAATATACTTTTGGACAGAGTTTTTCATAGCCTGCTGATGATCTCACAGATATATATGTGTATATAATGCTTATTTCCTGTTTCCAAGGTGGACACAACTGCAGTAAAGAAGCACATAAGAAGGGATAGTTGGGAGGAGCTTTCTGGGATTTATTTATAAATAAGAATTTCTGTTGTTCATGTTCTTGAAAAGAAAGTTTATTTAGAAATGCCTGTTTAACTTTCCTGTTTCCAGCGCTGTCTGGTAAACAGCCCTTTTGAATCCACGTTTGTTTTATTATTTCTGCTGTGGAGTTTGGTGGGAGTGGGAGGGTGCCAAACTCTTCTAATGATTCCTGGTCCTGTAGCTTATATCTATTCCTGTCCTCATGCTGACTTTGTGAAGAGAAATAAATAATTGCTAAACTCCTGATTTATGTCAGCATGGAGTATTGAATAAGGAATATTTCAGCTACAAAGAGCTGAGTTGTCCTCTCCAGATATTGGAGTTATGTCAGACTTCAAGACTTGTTTTCACCTCATGGTTCTCTGTTTTCGCTTTAATAAAACCAGGAATAGTTTAATCTTCATGTTCAAGAATCAGTTCAGAATACTGTGATCACCTATTTTGTTGCACTGCAAGGTATTACTGATATTTTAAATCCCTTTGACTTTAGGGCTATTTTAACAGAGGAGAACTGGCAAAAGGGAGTGGCTGTCTTTTATGGCAGTCAGAAGTGAACATTCTGGTCATTCTGTACTAATATCCTTTTTTCTTTCTGTTTAGTTGAAATATGCTGATGTTACCAAAGAAACATCCCACCTTGAGTCAGGTCAAAACCATAAGTACTCTGTGTTGAAATAATAGTAGAGTTGGTTGTCTTAAAGACTTAAAATCACGTGGATGTAAGTGACAGAGGAAACAGTCTCTTGCTGAATGTCTAAACTCTAAATAGCTGAGTTTTATTTAGTGCTGCTCATTTAAACAGTGCTGATTCTAGCAAACAAATACAAAGTAGCTGGCAAGCTGAGTGCTGGGAGCTATTGTACCTAAAGAATTGCTTCAGTCCTACTGAGCATGCAGTATGCTGTATTTTCATTATATTCTCCATGTCTAGATTACCTTGTGTCCTTCCCTGCCCCAAAAAAAGGAAGTTGGCAGAGGATCAAAGATTGCCTACAAAAGATGATGTATCAGGGCTGAACCTTGCAGAGAGGGAGAAGGAAGAGGGAAATGAAACTAAGCAGGTGCTCACCCAGACTTTCTAAGCTGTCATTCTTTGCTCCATTTGTTTTGCAGAACGCGCTGCTGCCTGCAGGCTTCCGGCAGAAAGACCAGACTGCCAAGAAGGCCTCAGGTCCCTTCGACAGGGAGCGGCTCCTGGCATATTTGGAGAAGCAGGCGCTGGAGTACAAGGACAGGGAAGACTATGTGCCTTTTACAAGAGAAAAGAAAGGTAACACCACCCTTTCCGGTGTAAGTGCTTATGAAATCTCTGAAGTGCATGAGCCAGAGCTACTGTGAACCAAATCTGATTGAAGCACTGGCAGCTATAATGCTGTAATGCTTTTAACTCACAGTTTTTCCAAATGGCTGTTGCTGTGCAGGGCCAGGAGGCTTCCTGTTCAGGCATTTGTGCTGCTGGGGCCGGTGTGCTCTTTGTGTGTAGCACAGGAAGGAAATAAGACTCAGAGATTTTATCATAGATTGCAAAGTTCTGATGGGCATGGTATCCTCAAAGTAGGAGCTAACTCTGATTTATGTCAATAATAACAAATGGTGTCATTGTGCCTGTGGTTTATGCCTCATGCTGAATACAGACAGCAACCTTTGTAACACTGTGTTGGATTAGAGAAATAGCAGTTGAATGATGTTGTGGTAGACAGTAATGTTCAAAGATGATGTAGGCTGACAAGGCCAGGCAAGTGGTGTATGTAGTCATGGTGTTTTTCTAGCATCCTTACTGAAAGGTTTAATAAGATTGCATAGTTACTCCTAACTAATTATATAGTTAACATCACATGTTTTGAAATCTGGCAGTGGTTTGTGGTCTGAAAACCATGGACATGTTATTAAGGCTTGGGATTTTAAATTTTTGCTTTGGATCTAGTATTTTCATTGACTTGATGGGAAGCATTCTCCTTTTCAGAAGAAAATTGAAAAAGAATATGCTTCTTAAATATTGCAAGAGCAACTCTTTATTTTTTTTTTCCCACCTGAAACAGAAGTTCCCAAATTCGTTGAGCCTTACAAATCATTGTTGGTAGGCACAGACACTCTCAGACCTGTGCAGGTCACATACGCAGCATATGCACAGGAGCAGGCTTTTAGCTGTCACCACAGTGTTTGAGCACTGCTTGTGGCTCATGTGAACCTTCCCCAGCAGCAGGGCAGATTTGCTGCACTAATACTTCAGTAAATTGTTTCCTAAGTTGTAGTCCAGCTGCTCAAGATGAGCAGTCTCCTCTTTTCTTAAGGGTTTCAAACCCTTAAATTCTACTTAATTATCTGCTGTGAATCATTGCTTATTTCAGAATTGAGTCTTCATTCATCCACTGAGTTTGTGTATATGATTGTGGGGTCTATTTGGTGAAAATTTTGTTAGGGGTATTTGCATTTTCTCTGGTGTCAGATCGCTTTACCTGGAAATGCTGGTGCCTCCCTTTTTTTTCTTGTAAATAATAATAATAAGTAATAGGGAGATTGTGACTTTACAGTGTGCTGCACTGTATATGGTGGACTGACTTCATAGAGTGTTTTTGCTTTATTTAGTTAACTCCCTTTGTGTTGAGAGATATGTGACACTCCTTTGGTGACAGTAGAACAGGGTTTGCTGAAGCTGTAGGAGTAATGCAGTGAAGGACAATGTAATGGACTGTAGAAGGCAGAGCACCCAGAGCAGCAGTGCCCTCATGGTACCTCTGCTGCTGCCAAGTACCTGTTGGTGTGTGCCTGCCTTCTGCTGCTCTCCTGACATTTGCCAGTCTGTGCTGGAGTCAGACTGATGGTTAAGTGTGATAGAGTTTGGTATATTTGGGGCTCATAGGTGATTGGGGAATCCCTTGCATCCTGTGCACTGCTCTGTCAGGGCGTGAGCTGGGCAAGGAGGATGTACTCTCATACTACATTTTCTGCTGACTGCTAGTTATTCTTTCACAAAGATGCCTCTCTAAAGTCAGCTTATGTCTACATGCACACATAAAAGTATTTGCTTGGGTAGATAAAATCTGTGAGAATCTTGTAGAGAAACAGAAGGATCCAGCTGTATCGCAGAGCTTGATTAAGAAAGATCAAATGTCATTTCCTTTATGTAATAAAGTATTACTAAATAGTCTGTCTGCATGTTGCAATGAGTCACATCAGTGTAGTTTGTAAAATTTCCTGTATCTCATAAAAAAAGTTGCTATTTGGTAACTTCTGTCGTTTATTTTAGTGCTGTAGGAGAAGAGAAAATAAAAAATGGGTTGTAGATTACTTCTATTAAAACTAAAAATGTGGGAACAAATGTTTAGTATCCAAATTGATGCTCTACTGAGTGGGCAGGAGACAAGAAGGTCAAGCTCAAACAGGTCAAGTTGTAGTAGGTGAGGAATAACCTTTTGTTTTGCCCTTATGAAAGTATTATGGTTCAACTTTGACTTGCTGCCCCATTTGTTGCCATTTTGCACAAAAATGGCAAATGTAAATAACTTAATCTTTTAAGTCAGGAATTCATTATATTTATCTAGATGTCGAACTTGGAAAGGGCATGGGGTGCAACTTAATACTTGTGTATTTTTTTCTGTAGGGGACTTGTATCCTAATGTGCTTTTCATTAATATTAAAATAGACCAACAGACAACTAAGCTGGGTTATAATTTTTCACTTCATCTAGAAATACATGTTATGGAGAAACGACACTAGTGAGTTGTGAAATAAGGGCAGGCGAAAATCTTGCTTGATTCTCCTGTTAATATAGGAGAAAGATGATAAATGTAACTTTCACTTCCAAAGGTTTTGAGAGGACAGAGATGGATTGGAGCTGCAGCTGGTTTTATTATTGCCATTTTTGGGTCAGAATTTGCTAAAATATGTATGTGTCTCTGGTTGGTCTTGTTGCTTTAATTTGTTCCAATTATTCATTTCATGGAGCAAGAAGAGGAAAATCTACCCTTCTCTTTCCTTTTTCTATTTTAGTGGAACTGATGTCCTGCATGGTGATTTGGTCTGCAGATTTATCAAAGAAGCTTACCCTAGGTTAATTTTAAATATCCTGTCTTGCTACTGATTCTGGTAACCTTGTTTTCCTACTGGAGTGTGAAGGAAAATACTTCCAGATGCCTCAAGTATCTAATTTTGGGGTACCATATTATTAAAATAATGTTGCTTATCTTTCACTGATGGATGATGTAATTTCTCCAGGTCTTTGGAACCTCTTTTGTTTTGTGCTGTGGCATGTGGAAGACCTGAAGTCATGTAAAAGTATCCTGCTGTGGTGAAATGAACAGTGCTGAAGAAATGTGTAGTTTAATCCCTAAATCATACTCTATTCCATTTTCCCAGTGCCTTGATTTTGTTTCTAAAAGCATCCTTAAAAACTTACTTTGTTTTAAAATGCAATTTGATGATTTAAGTCACATTCTTTTCCAATTAAGTGTTGAACCATACAGTAAACCATTGTTCAAGAGATTCATGAAACCAATATGGTAATAATTGCAACAAAACTAGCTTTGTCTCAGTGTCTGTGTGTAAGTACGTCATAAAGATTTTACAGGGTGTACTGCAAGGAGGAGGAGCTCTCATCCAAACAGTAAAGCAAGGCTTCAGCACTGAAGGCTGTTGCCCTCAAGTGTGTTCCACTCATCTGACCGAGTCAGACCAATGCTCCTTCTCCCTTCTCTTGGAGCAGCTGCAGAAGAGAATTATTGCAGCTGAGATACAAACATATCTGAGATAGTAATGTACTTTGTGCTGTATAGTGCAAGGCACTAGCCAAGTATTGTGTAAACCAAGCTTTTCATTTCTAGCCTTTGCACTCTCATAATTGTGGCTTTCTCTTTCCTTTGCGTTCCTGTCTGGGTGTGTTTGTTCTGTGTAGATTTGCAGTTCATGTAGCTTCTGCTTTAGGCTTGGTTTGGTTTGGATTTTCCCCTTCTGTATCACCCAGAAAACACATGGAAACTGTAGCCACCTGGCTCTTTTGTTGGCAGCCTGCTCAGTTGTTGCTCTAGATCACTGTTGCCTTCTGTTCCAGCAGGATTTGGAATGCTGTGTTTTCTGTTTACCATTGAATCACTTTAAAGTCTTTAAAGGAAGTGTGTTGCATGTTGTGAACTAATATCCTGTAGGAGCTTTGCAGAAACAGCTTGTCAAATTGATATTCTCCATACAAGAGCATTAGAACAAAATAACATGTGATACTCCAGCCTTAATGTAAAACAGTTTTCTAATTCACTGCTATGTGGCCTGTAATCAGATAGCAGATAACAGCTCTGCTTCTGCACTAAGACATTGAGGAACTCACTTGTAAGTTGAATTAAAAACATTAATATTAAATTGTGCTTATAAGTGAATTGGTAAACATAAGTCTGTTACATGGTAAGAACTAGAGACTGATGAAGTGTGGATTATACAAATTTCTGAACTAAGGAGAGTTTAAGGAACATAAGATGTAAGGAATACGTCAGATGTTGCTCACTTTTCTTCATGAAGTCAGTGATGAGAAAAGCTTGTATTCAGTTAGCACTTGATCTGTTTCCCCAAACGGGGTACCCCAAAAGTGGATTTTAGACTTTCCTCTGCTGTGCACGGTGTGGCTGCCTGCTAGTGTGGGGTATGGGAGAATAGTACCCAGCAATGTGCAGTGCATGGCCCCACTGAACTGATTCGTGCAAAGTACTGAGTCCCACCTGAGATCTGTAAATCTGTGTGGGAAATGTCCAGGGCACTTCAATAAACACCGTCAAGTGTTCCTGCCTTTAGAGCAATACCATTGGGTGGAACTTGGAACTGAAAATTCATTCTGTAGCAGAGGCCTGTGACTTAATCCTGGATGTGCATAATCTAACATGTTAGCTTAAAGGCATGGAATGCCTGCCTATATAATTATTACAAAAACGATGGGAACATCCCTGAAATTTGCCTCTTCATGTTGTACCTTTGCAGTGTCCTGGCTGGCTGAAAAGGAGCTGTCATGTTCCTTCATGTAATCAAATCCGGCTATTTGGAAATGTTCCACTTGAGGGCCAGGCAAGCTGCACATCTCATGGGCTGCACAGATGTGTAGTGGTTTTTGGTTTTGTTTAAAGCTTGCATTAGTAAGGGGGACTTGCTGAACTGTACTGGCAGCAGGCCTTGAGTGAGATCATTGTCCCCAGAGACACAGGGGTCTTGCCCTGCTGGAAGTAACTTCATTGCTAGAAGTGGGGAGTGGGAGGGACCTACTTTTGTATGTGCATTGTAAACTTCTGATTTCTGGTCTAGGACGAGATGAAGCAAATGAATGAGAAATTATGTACACAAGGGTGTGACTTGTTTTATAAAACATACTGCTCCTGGCCCAGCTCATATGACTGGAGTTGGCTGCAGTGAATGTTTCTGGAGGGCAGTGGCTTTTAACATTTTTGCTTTATTAAAAACTGATTAGACTTCCCACTCTCTAGGTTTTGTAAAGAGTCAGGCATGTATGGATAAGTTTAGTATTACTCTTAGGAAGCAAATACTTGAACCAGATGTTTCTAACCTATGAATTTATGAATTACTGAACAGCAACATCAGGAAAAGTAGTTCTTTTTTTTTTGAGCAGTCTGGGATGAACCAGACAGAAGGCTGAACTAGGTTAAAATATATTTTTGCCAAGTTGCTTTTAACTGAGATCAATTTCTTCTTCTTGGTCTCTTCCTGCTGCACTGATGCTGCAAATAGGATGTCTGGACAAAGGCTCAGGTGCTCAAATCCCACTATCCTCTTTTCTTGGACTCCAAAATCCTCACCTTTTTTACTAGCCCATATTACTGAGGGAAAATAACACAAACATAGCTTCTGAAAGGCTTTTAGAGCATGTGAATGCTGCTCAGAGTGCTTAATGGATTAATGAAAAGCTTGTTTCTTTTTCATTCTTGAATCTCTTCTATAAACTACAGTTTAAGTTAAAGGTTAATCTCTCCCCAGTAGGTGATGCTGGTAAAATAAAATTATAGAAATGTATTGCATCATTTATATCAAAACAACAAGAAACAATTGCTACATAAGCATTCAATTTATGAAGGTTTTCTTTTAATCCTGAATCACCAACAGTTTCTTTTGCACTGTCCATCAAAGCTGAGGTATGGGTGGTAATGCATGTCAGCTGCACTTAACTATTGTTTGGAATCAATACAGTTATGTAAGGAGGTTTATTTTCCACTTCTAAATATGGATAATGACCATTTAGACAAGTTTCCAAAGAGATAGCAACCCAGGAACAAAAATACCGTGTTGCTAGCAACAACTCTTGGTCATCAGACTGTGTTGTCAGAGAAACACCTGATATGCTTCTCTGTAATCTGTGCTAGTGGGAGTGCATTAACTTCCTTGATAAGGAAAATGACCACAAACTACTGTAATCTAGAGAAGACATGGAATACACAATTTGGGGTTTTGTGATGCTAAACTCCACCAAGTATCAGTGTAACTGGGACATTGGGATGAGGATGATTCCTCTGTGGAATCAGAATTTTTTAGCTATGGATATGGCAGAGGGTGGGCTCCTGAATTAGGACTGAGACTTCATCGGGTGATTATCAACACTGCTTCCTACCCCAGGAAATAACAAAAGGAAACTCCTTTCCCACTGCTCTTTCTGCTGATAGCTCAGGCAACTTGTAAAGTTGGAAAAACTTGAACCTTAAATAGCTGTTAAGATTTGCTTCACAGTTGTGGAGTTGTGAACGATTTCTCTCAAATGCATCTGTATAAGAGCTTTTGTTTGCCATGGTAATTTGTCCTGAACCTGAGCACCCCTTACCTGTCCTGGCTCTTACCCAATGGAAAACTCCTTTGTTCTGAAGGACCGGTTCTAAACCATTCATAGCTGAACTGTTAGAAAGGCTTTCTCATACTCTGATTTCCTACCCTAACTTTCCAGCTAAAGATGCTGGAATTATGGTAACTACACAGACCTCTACCTAATTCATATCTTCTAAAGTAACTTTTCCCATTACCTGCCTGTAATAACTTGAAAGTTGGTGTACAATGTAATATTACTCTTGGTTCTTATGCCCTTAAATCTTTGATGATGTTTTTTGTCATTTTACAAAACAGTGTCACTGGCAGAGAAATCTGTTACCATGTTTTGTGCTGTTCACAAACCATGGTTTTCTTAAGCAGCTTTGTTTTTTTGCTGCAGAGCTGATGTTATTATCTGAAATCAGAAATAGTGTGTATGGTGTAAAAGCTGCAGTGAATAGCCAGGTGTGTGATTTCAGATAACTCTGTGATATTCTCTCTGACACATTCAGATTACAGTTCTGCCTGGGTCCCTTTTTCCCTTGAGAGGAAACTCAGCATTCTCTAGTGATACTAAATTTTTCTTACAATCTTTCTAGACTGTTCAAAATGTATAATGGAAGTTTATATGTTACTTTCTAATCCTTAGGAGGAACAGATAAGGTTGGAATAATGATCCAGGCTCTTGAAAATTTATTCCTGTTTATGCTCTTTCCTCATCTCTGACAACAGAAGACCCCTTTATGTTGTCTGTGGTTCTTCTAGTATTCACTGAATGTAATATGTATTCTTTAACTACTTAGTATTTGAAAGATAAGTAGCTATACAATACAAAGTAATGTCAGATTTTCCGTTTTGTTTACTCCAGGGAAAATATTTATCCCCAAGCAAAAGCCTGTACAGTCTTTCACAGAAGAAAAATTCACTCTTGATCCAGAACTGGAGGAAGCCTTGACCAGTGCCACAGACACAGAATTAGGTGACCTTGCAGGTGAGGTTTTTTTGAAGGATGAATGGGCTGGTAGATATTTAGACCAGAAAGATCTATAATTAATGTGGTGGTGTATTAATCTGACTACGGCATATTGCAGTTGTGATAGAAATTAGATTACATTGTTTGCCAGTTTGTTTTTCACCTTTGTTGATTTGTGATAATTTGTGAGGAAGGTAATTATTTGGCATGCAAAAGATACCTGATTTTCAAAATCAAAACCTTGAAATCCTTTCCTCAGACTGGCTGTTTTTTGATGTGTATGTGACTTTTTTTTCTTGTGTACAACAGTGTGTTTGTATGTGCCTGTATTCCTAAAGCTTCATTTTGTGACTGAGCTGCACTTTTTAATGTTGGTGCTTGAACCTGGTGAGGTCACAACTTTCTAAGATGTGAAAGTCAACTAAAATGTCTATAATCATTTATTTTTTCTCTTTTTTTTTCAAATTATTAAGATATTGAATGTCTTTTTGAACTGATAAATATTGTACAAACATCAGGTTTTGTTATTTAAAGTAACCCTGCATCTGAGCTGAATTAGTCAAGAAAAGTAAAATCTATTTTTTGCTTTTTCTTTTATTTCTTTTTCAGCAATACTGGGAATGTCCAACTTAATAACAAACAATCAGTTCTGTGATGTAGTAGGAAGCAGTAATGGGGTTGACAAAGACAGCTTCTCAAGTAAGTGTGTACACGAGTGCTAGAAAAATCAATTGTCTGTACTGCACACAGTTACTATTGTATTAACTGTTTTCTGTTGCACCAACATTCTTTTAGACTCTTAAATCTTAGTCTGGAAATGTGTATGCCTATAGCATTGCTAATTGAGTTCTGTCAAGAGTGGAATTAAAATATATGTACACTAAAGTGTTGTCCTCTGTATTTAAGTCACTTTTTGGTGACAAAAGTAGGCATAAGCGTGCATTGTGTGTGTTGGTTCTTTGGTTTTATATTTGTGTTTGTAATTCAGCTCCTATGTGCTTTCTGCAAATAAAGCAGAAAGGCTGTGAGGACCTTTGAAAAAGAGTTGAACTTTATGAAAATATGGTCAGGAGAGGATGGTATGCTTTTTTGGTGGGGGATGAAATGATCTTTAAATACAGTAAATATTTAGTATGTGTATCAGTTATTCACAATGCATATGTGCAACCTGTTTGATTACACTTAAATGCCTTACTTTTCAGATATAGTAAAAGGTGAAAAAATGTTGCCTGTTTTTGATGAACCACCAAATCCTACAAACGTGGAGGAGACACTGCAAAGGATTAAAGATAATGATTCTCGTCTTGTTGAAGTTAATTTAAATAATATTAAGGTAATTACCTGAAGACTGCAGTAAATATGCTGCTTTTTCTCAGTAGAAGACACTTCAAGCTACAAAACTCTCTAAGAGAGCATGATAGGCTTATTCTAAGTACAGCATTCTTTCTGCTGAATGTTGTAGTGTGTATAAGCTCAGAACCTGCAGTTAAACCGATAAGCCATCTTGGTTTCTTTTGCCAAATGTGTATTTAAAAAGTCTTAGACTTTCTCACTGCCAGCCCAGATTTCTGTTGCTGCCAAGTTGGCAGCAATTCCAGTAGTTCATTATCATGGAGTTAACTACTTTGTTTGTTAAATCCTTTGTCCTTGATAAAGCAAGCAAAGGGATATTTGTGCCTGACATCCTTCTGATTCTTGCACAAAAAGGCTGGTGGAAGTTAGGGCAGCTTCTGCTCCCAAGTGTAACAGTTGTGTTTTCACACGTGATAAGCTTTTGTATATTTGTTTGAAAGAAACCAGATCTGCAGCACCCCTGACTTGCAGTGCAGACTCCAGGGACAGCCTCGCCAGTGGCCAGGGCTGCTTGTTCCCCTTACTAAAGGGGAGAAGTAAAATCCATTCACTGTGGAATAGTGTGTAACAGGTAAATGCTAGCCAAAATATCTGCCTAAAAAGATCAAAGTTTCTGACACAGTAAACTGAGGTATTTGCTACCCTAATTAATTCTTTAAAATGATTCCTTTTAAGCTGAGTTGCTACTGTAATGTAAAAATGGCTGCTTTGCAGAATTGGAGAGTTACAGCTGTTGCATCTTAGGGTAGGTCTTCACTGTGAGACTTCTGGAGACCAGTGGTAGTTAATACTGTAGAGCATTTTGCCGTAAAGAGAATAAGATAGTGGGAGAAGTTGGGGGGAGGGGATAAACTTGTGTATCTCAAGAGAGTGAAATGCTATTTTTAATTCAAGAACATACCAATTCCAACGCTGAAAGAATTTGCAAAAGCCTTAGAAACCAACACACATGTGAAGAATTTTAGCCTGGCAGCCACCCGAAGCAATGATCCTGTTGCTGTTGTAAGTATTCATGATAACGGCTCTAAGTGGGGTGCAAAGGAAGTTAGGATGGAAAGGCAATGGGAGGGGATTGAATTTAATCCAGTTTAAATATTCAGGGATGAAAATGATTCCATTTTGCTACACGGTAAAGTATGTTTTCTTTAACAAAACTTTGTTGTATCTAAGTTGGTAAATGATTACTGGTAACTTAATATGCAGCAATGCCTCAGATGTGTGAGGGAAAATTCTTTTTTCCAGCCCCTTTCTCTGATTTTTCATTTTGCTAACCTCCTTCCTTTTTTTCTTTCTTTCCTAATTATTTAGTTCCTGCTGTTCATTCCAGTAGCCAGTAGTTTATTCAGGGTTAATTTACGAGAAGCACATTTGAGGACTTAAAAACACCCACTTAAAAAGTCAACTAACTAAAGTTTTAGTTGAAGTTGTAAAATACCTGTTTCTCTATCTCCCTGCTACCAAAGATTGGCTTAAAATATTAGTATATAAAACATAATATTAGTCAAAGTATCTAGCTTGATGCAATTGAAACTTAAATATAATTTATAGTCAAGTTGTTTTTTTCTATATTGAATTAAAGCAGTACCTTATTTAATTACAAATAAAGTCGTAAGAAAACAAAACTAATTGTTTTGCCAGGACAATCCTTTGCACTTGTTTTAAATTCAAATTAGAAAAAAAAGCAACTAGTTTGAAAGACTCTGTTAAATGAGTAAATGAGCATTTGAAAGCTTTGGGTTTGGGTCAGTTAAAAAGTTTCTTTTCAGCAGAACTAAAACATGTAATAAAAATCTATATGGCCTCTTTTCTCAGATGGGGTTTTTTTGTATTGTGACTTGATAGAAAAAAAATTCAAAGGGTACCGTTTTTCTGACAGTAAACTCAGCAGTTAGCCGTTCCTGTTTTCTTCCTTTCTCAGAAATAACATCAGGTATAAAAGTGCCTTTAGCTACATGCTGGTACTATGCTTAGAGCTTTGAATTTTACCTGTTCCTATCAAATCTGTAGACAAAAGCATTTTGAAAGTCAGATCTCCTGTTTACAAATTAACCATATCTAATTCTCCTCTCAGTTGAATAACGCCCTTTCTTTGGCCTTTGCTTAGCAGCCTGCATTGCTTGTTGTGTGCTGTGAAGGCTTACAAAATGGAATTGGTCCAATATGCTAATTTCAGACAATTTATATTCTGTGTAGCCTTTTAGTTTGTAACAAGAGAAAGACAGGCCTTCTCTTGACTGAATGCTATTTAAAAAAGGAATGTAGATAATGCTGGCTGAAGACTCAGTCTAGTAAATGGAAGCTTGTGAAGTTACACCTTGCATCTGAACTTGCTGCTTCCACAGAACTAGTTAGTGGAAGTAGTTATTGCTGTGTCCTGTGAGGCACTGCATCAAAATGCCAAAGTTTAATGATGCTTTTTTATATTCAAAGGCTCTTGCAGACATGCTGAGAGTAAACACAAAATTAAAAAGTTTGAACATAGAATCAAACTTCATCACTGGAGTTGGAATTCTGGCATTGGTTGATGCATTGAAAGACAATGAAACGTTGACAGAGATCAAAATTGATAATCAGGTAAGTGAGATGGTGGTGATACCATAGCTAAACTCAGCCAGTCCTAATTGACTGAATATTTTTAGAAGACAGCTTGTGATAAACTCATCAAATATTTTATGTTTAATTGTCTTAACATCATCAACAATTGCCCTTAAGATGGTCAGAAGCATCCAGCTGAGGTTGATTCCTGGTCACTTCTGTGCTACCTTGTGCTTTAAAGCACATAAAAATATATGTACAGACATATTTTAGGACCTTCTGCCTATTTGAGTAACTAGAATGAAGCTGAGTGTTTATTGACTGATATGGGGAAAGTATTTTGATCTCTTTGAGGATGAACACACATAAGCTCTGTTGTCTTTGTGTACCTTCTGTTCTAACAGAGGCAGCAGCTGGGCACAGCTGCAGAAGTAGAAATTGCCAAGATGCTTGAAGAAAATAACAAGATCCTCAAATTTGGATACCATTTTACACAACAGGGACCTCGAGCCAGGGCAGCTGCAGCTATCACAAAAAACAATGATTTGGGTAAGACCAAATTATTATTAACTGAATGGGTGTGTGGCACATGCTTTAAAGGTGTCTGGTTATTCCCCTTCTCCCTTGACTAAACCAGGATAGCATAAGATTAGTAGACCAGTTTCAGGTTTCTCCTGTGCTTTGCTCCTTCTTTTTTTTTGCTGCTTGATGTTTTCTATTTTGTTACAGGGTGTTCAGGTACATGAGTGGAGGATTTTTAGCATAATCTAGAACAGGAGCATCCAAATTTTGTGTGAATTGTGGCAAAGGGAGTGAAAATATTAGTTTTGATCACTTGGTTGTATTCAGATAAGATGCATTTCTTCTTTTAAAGCAGTACTTGAAATTAAGGGGATAGGATGCCCTGTTCAATGCCAGTATCCCAATGTCACCAGGATTGCTTGAGCAAGGAACTGAACATACTGTCATGTACAGAGGCTGAGACTGGGTAATCTCTCCCTTGGTGGTTCTGTTCATGTACAAGTAGCTGATAGCAGTGGCATCTTTATTTGCTGCAGTCAGTTTTGTTGGAGCTCATCAGTTAGAATCCTAATTAAATGGATCAGCAAAAAATTGGTTAATAACATAGCACATGAACGGAAATCATTTGTATAATAATGTCAAATACTTGAAGCACTCAACTACAAAATAATGTCCATCTATTTAAACAGAACTGCATTTTAAAACTATTTCATTAAATCTTTTGGTTTTAGATGCTTTGTGGTGATACTCATCAGTGTGAAAAGGAGCCAGCCAGTTTAGTAGAAGTAACAGTAGTTAAGGAATATATTAGAGGGAATGACACAGGAAATTGGAATTTGGTTTAGAGATCTGATTCTCCTCTGAATAAAGGTTAAAGTGGAGGAGAACAGCTCTGAAAGATATGGATGAGTAACTAGAATAAAGCACAGAGAGATAAGAAAGGCACTCAGACACTGCATATCTGTTTCTCAAAATAGATTCTAAAGCAGTTGAGTTTTTTATCATAATGCTTCAGGTGTCTCAGAGATTTCTAAGGTTTCCCCTCTCACTAGTTCTTTTATTACTGCTTGACTGTTCAAAATCTATGCTTCTATTGATATCTTGCCTGTTTTCCTTTGCTTTCTTAGTCTGGAGTATGCGAGTAAAAGTTTCTGCAAATACCTTTTCATCTCTCCAGCCCTGAAGCTACAGAGAAGGTTACTCTGAATACCCACTTGGGTATTGAGCAGTGAAACTGGGATGTTCGAAGTCTCTCATTTCTCTCTTTGTACGTTCCTTCTAAAAAAAAAAGTCTACATCTTCTGTTTTCTTGCTCACACTGTGTTGTACCACTTCCCTGTTCTTCGTATACTTTTAACTGCATGATTGGAGAAGTCTAGGGCTGGAAATTCTTTTCATCTGTTCTTGCAGTTTGATGAAAGCAGGTGTGAATAACTTCTGCCGCCTACTTTCCATTGAGTGGATTTGAGAACAGATTCACTTTCTTCTTACACAGATGTGCTTGCTTCACTTTTTTAAACAAAATGGAGATGTCCTTTATATTTTGTCCTTTGTGTCTTATAAGACCTTTAGTGCTATTTGCTTTGCACAGAAAAGGAAAACATAATTTGTTAGTGTGAAAAGAAAACATCAAAAATAATACAAATGTTGAGGAAAATTCCAGTAGTTCAACCAATATTGCATATTCTCAAATCCTAGTAGCATGTGAGCTTTTAGTTATTTTGTTCACAAATTTTTATTGCTCTTGCATTTTCTGACAATTGAATGCTTTTTATTAATAAATGTAAAGTTTTAGGCTGTAGATTGTAACATCTGTGTGTGTATAAATAGTGTTAGATATACTTTGAAGCTCTTGTAAAGCCATGTAAATTAAAGTCACCTCTAAAAAACTGCAAAACTGTAAAAAAAGAATTCTGACTAAATCTGCTTATCAGACATAAGACGATTAATGGTTCCCACAAGTCCTTCCTTGGAAATATTTGCAACTGCTTGTGAATAAGGCGATAAGCTCAGCTTATTTGCTTAAAAATGCTGTCTAATGCTAAGTTAGCTACCTTAATTTGTGCTACTTCATGTGACAAAGTAACTTCATGTTGTAGAAGCACAAAAAAATAGTTAAAATGCTAATATACCAAAACTTCTCTTTTTTGTCTCTCTTGCTGCAGTTCGGAAGAGAAGGGTTGAAGGAGACAATTAGCAGAGCTGTTGCCAGAACTGTGGAGTCAGCACGGGCAGCACCGTGGGCTTTGGCAATCTTGGACTACATTGACCTGGGTTAGAAGGGAAAAGACTGGAAACCCCATTCCTTTTAAAGCAAAGCAATAGAATCATCTGCTGGTATGCAGCACGGTTTTGGGATGGATGGAAACACAGTAGTGTGCCAGTCTCTGTACCATAGGTTTTGATAGGGCTTTTTTAAGAACTTCTTTTGTATTTCAAGACTTTGGCTGTGCTTTCTACTAAAAATGTAATTGTAAATCAATGGTATAATTGTCTGTGGTCAAAGAATGGGACCTCTAATATCATTGGGCAGATACTGACCCAACTGAAACGTTTGCAAGAAAATCTGGGGGTGTGTATTTACGTGGAGGGGTGTGTGTATTCCTGACAACAATGCATTAGACAGAAGGGATTCTTCACCCAGCAGCTGGACTCGTGTAGAGCTGTTCAGCTTTGTTCATATGCACTGAAGAGAAATCTTTCACAGCAATGTTATTTGTAATTCTACTGTGTTGTTTTTTACTAGTTCTTGATACTGTGATGCAGTTCAAAGACATCCTTTTAAGCCAAACAAAAATAAATTGACTAAGGACTTCTCCCGGGAGATTAGAGGGACTAATACAAAAGTGGAAGTCTTGCGGAAAAAGAAAAAAAAAATTAGGAGCCTTGCAAAATGAGTTTTTCTGTTACACCTAAATCCTTAAAGTCTTTTCAAAAGATCCTGTAGCTGTGTCTCACTCAGTATCTAAACTGGACACATTTTTAGACTGATTTCATGTGTTCATCACCATTATTTAGCTCATATTCTGTGTTTAAAAATTGTTATCTACATTCATGGGTATCAATTTCTCTAGAAGTAGTGAACATTCATATTTAAAATACTGCAGAACTGTACAGGAAGAACAGCCTTAACTGTAAAACCACTGACCTAAGTTGTATTACATTAAGCTATTTGTACTTCATACAAATCTAACAGTTTTTAATAATGAAGTAACACTTTTTAAGTGTTTTTCCATTCTATATCTGTGTTTACGTTGAAACACTACCTTAAGACATGCAAAAACTAACCAATATGTAGTGTCAAATCTCTAGGGTATAGTCATTATTAAAGTGTTTAAAGTTCTATAAGCAAAATAATAAGGCAACAAGAATCACTTCAACTTCTGCACATAATCACAGTACACTTTGAAATATTAAAATCTAGAAGTTTTTTGGTGTAGGTCTGTTTGGACTGTCTTGTACTAGTTTGCTTTGAGATCACAAAAATATTCTACAGGACTGCTTGGCTGTATTTATAGCAACAGAGAATTCAACTGACAACTGCTTTCATCCAAAGATCATAATGAGCATTTATGTGTAGAAAACATATTGGGCTGAGAATTTTGCATCAGGTTGTATATACTATAAAAACAGAGCATTGTGCCCACATTGTAATTTGCTGCAAATCTTGGTTTGGATCTTTAAAGACAGACTTTATTCTGGAGGTGGCTTCAAATTTTACTGCAACTGTACAGAGAATTTTGAACTACAGTGCCTTCAGTAGGGATGTATATAACTGGTTTATACTCATGGAAGAACCTTTTTTTTCCCCTATTTCTAAATCAGCCTTTTATTAGAATTACAAATAAATATCTGCTCTGAAAACCAAGTTGGAACTAATTCAGTTAAAACCAAAGACTACACTTACTGTAACCTCACAACAACATCAGAAGTGTTCTGTTGAGTAACAAAAAGGGCTTATTTTGGTTTGGGCTTTTGTAAATTTTTCAAGAACTTTTTAGATTTTAAAATAAACTTTGAAATAGTTCTAATACAGTATGCATACAGGCACAAGTTAAGTGTCCTTTTACAGACAGACACTGCTGTATAAACATGGCCAAAGCATGTCATGTGCTGAGTTGCCTAAAGCTGTACTTTACTTTTTATTTGCTAGGCACCATAATCATTTTGTGTCAAAAAACAGGCTATAATATCTTCCTTCATTTGTTGAAGGGCTGCATGTTCACAGAATCTGTTCATGTATTGGGATTCTAGGATGAGTTATTTTATCACTGCCTAGAAAGATTAGGCAGTTATTGCCGACTTGAAAATGAAGGAGAAAGCTGAAAGGCTGGATTATGGAAATAATAGCCCAAATCAATTTCTTGCTTTTACTAAATCAAGTTTGGCTGTATAATTATTTATATTCCAATCAAAGGCAGGGCCATTTATGTTGCAGCTCTCAGGTGTCCTGTCACAAATGATAGTATTGGACCCTAATAAATGGTTTAGCTCTGTGGACAACAGCTAAAAATTTGACTGCTTATGGACTGCTTCAGGACAGATACCTGACAGGCTGGGCATGGAAAACCAATATTTTCAACTAGAAGGGTTTAATAATCCAAATTGTTGCAAGACCTTTGGCATGGTGCATGGAACAGTTAACAGCAATCACTTTTGTGCCTGCAGTGTGTATCCTTTTTGGAATAAATGATAAAATTCAGTCTGTAGCCAGGAACCTTCAACAGTCTCAACAAAAGCACGGATATAATGTCATTGAGTGTGGTGAGATCCTGCATATGGCTTCACTGAGTGTGAGTGCAGGGGTGGTACTACTTTAATAACCAGTTACCATAAACACAAGGTCTTTTTTCCTAAAGAGATACTGGTTTTTTACTCAATTATTTTTCCAGCTTAAAGCAAGAAATCAAATGACCGCATATGTTGATTCTGTTGGTTTGAAGCTTAGCATGGAAACATAACCAATATTTCAGAGCAAATACCTATTTAGTCTTGTATTTTAAATAGCCTCATTCTCTCTACAGCTTGAGTAATCCTGCGTTTGTAAGCTACAAACGAGTTAAGTGTTCAATTTAAATTTCCATTGGGGAAACAGGTATTGAGTATTTTAGCATATCAGTACTATATGCTGTCAGATTGTATAACAGTTACAAATTTTTGGATGATTAAAGTACTGTATTCTTGTTGTGGCTTCGGGAGTTTGTTCGCTTTTTTCAGTAGTGTACTGCCTTGCTTGACCCCCTGGTATTTATATCGGCGCCTTTCCCCAGCAGGGGCGGGCGGCCCGGGGCGGCGCTGAGGGGGGCGGCTTTCCCTCAGCACGGGGCGGGGAGCGCGGGAGCAGCGCCGCCATAACGGCACCTTGCGGCGGGAGCGAGCGGTGCCGGGCCGGGAGGGCGGCTGCTTCGTGCGGAGCGCTGCAGCCACGCCGGGAGGGTGCGGAGCTGCAGCCGGGCACCCGCAGCCCTGCCCCAGCACTGGCCCTTGCCCTGGCCCTGGCCCTGTCCCCACGGTGCCGTTCCCCGTCCGGGCCATGTCCCCTCGCGGGCGCGGGCCCTTTAAGAGGAGGCGCCTCCTTTAAGAGCCGGCCCCGCCGGGCCGCGGGCGGCTCGCGCGAGCGGCGCCCTATGTGACGTCAGTGCGCGGCGCCGGCGGGGCCGCACTGCCGCCATGGCCGACATGGCGGATCTGTTCGGCAGCGACGCGGACTCGGAGCCCGAGCACAAAGGTCTGGGGCGCTTCTCTCTCTCTCCTCTCCCCGCCCGGGTGCCCCCGCCGCGGGCTGCGCCGCCCGCCCCACCTCGCCTCTGCCGCGGTCCCCGATCGCGGGCGGCAGGGAGGGAGGCAGCGGCGCGGAGCCGCGGGCCGGGGGGTTGGTGGCTGCAGGGGAGGTTGTTCGGCTGTACCGAGTTCCGGAAACCGAGGAACACCTGGCATTTTCAAAATTCTTGTCCGCGTTGCTGTAAATTACTTTTTAAGGCAGGTGTTCTTTTATTTTCCTGTTGGAAACAGCCATTTACCAGCCTCGGCACTGAGGAGTGGCTCCATTGTCATAAACCTCCCTGGCTGGATGACATGGATTAAATACAGAGTGACAGTTTTGGGTTTGTAGGATCTTATAAGCCGCGTCTATATAATTACTTGTTTAAGTCCTTACTATTTCAGTTGTTATCTTCGTTTGTGTAATTCTTTATTCCTTCTACAGTTTTAGAATCTTAGATCACAGATTGTGGTTTGAAACTTATTTGGATATCCATCATTTTTCATTGAGCTTTTCTTTGGCTGTGCTTTTAATAGCAAACATTCTATTTTACTATTCTCAGTAACTTTGTTGGTCTTGCTTACATTTCTCTGTAGGTTCTCTCTGGGGGTTGGGTTGTGTTTTTGGGGTTTTTGTTAAAGGAAGGCACATCATCTCATGTGCATCCTCAGAGGGACATCCTGACTCTTGAAAGGGTGACGTTTGTTTTGCAGATTCCGATTCTGGCTCTGATTCAGATTCCGACCAGGAGAACGCTGGCTCTGGGAGCAATGCTTCTGGGAGCGACAGCGAGCAGGACGACGACAGGGAGGCAATAAAACCCAGTAACAAGGAGTTATTTGGAGATGACAGCGAGGACGAAGGGGCATCCCGTCACTCGGGGAGCGACAACCACTCGGAGAGATCCTACAACCGCTCGGAGGCCTCGGAGCACGAGGACAACGAGCAGTCGGACGGGGAGCAGCACAGCGCTTCTGAGGCTGCGCACGACGACGACGAGGATGAGCGTGAGCATGGCTCAGAGGAAGGCAGCCGTCATTCGGAGGGAGATGGCTCTGAGAAAGCGCACTCAGAGGACGAGAAGTGGGGCAAGGAGGACAAAAGTGATCAGTCAGATGATGAGGAAAGGCAGCAGAACTCTGACGATGAGGAGAGACAGCAGAACTCTGACGATGAGGAGAAAGTGCAGAACTCAGATGAAGACGAAAGGCCGCAGGTGTCTGATGATGAGGAAAGACTCCAGAACTCGGACGAAGAGAAAATGCAGAACTCTGATGATGAGGAAAGGCCTCAGGCCTCGGATGAGGAGAAGATGCAGAACTCTGACGATGATGAAAGGGCCCAGCGGTCTGATGAGGAGAAGATTCAGAACTCTGATGATGAGGAAAGGGCCCAGCACTCAGATGAGGAGGAGCAAGAGCACAAATCCGGTAGGACTGAATACAGAAATAATGATTTGCTGCTGGTTTGGTCTCTCTTTATTGTTTTGTTTACATTGGCCTGAAAAGATAGAAACTTCAATGTAAAAACATTTATTACATAGCTTTTAACTATAGTCATCTTTGCAATTTTTTTTTCACGCAGCACTTTTAGAGCTTAATTAACAGAGAGGAATTTTAAAATTTGTGGACCAAAATTATTAATTTGCTGAGAATAATTATGCTCCTTAGTAGAGTCTGCAAGGGGCAGCGATAGTGAGGATGAAGTTCTGCGGATGAAGCGGAAGAAACCAATTGCATCAGATTCAGAAGCTGAGAGTGACACAGAAGGGCAGAAAGGTAAATGGTGGGGGAGTTTGTGGAGTTTTGGATCAATTAATCCTCCTCTTGAGCGTGCCATTCATCACAGGGCTTGGTAGAACTGGTAGCGTTTGCTGTATGGTGTCATGGAAATAACAAAACAGACATCAGGAGTTCTGTGTGGGAGGCACACACTGATCCTCTCCAGTTAGATCTGTCAAGTTTTCTCTTCTGTAAATGTTCTTTCATGCATTTTTACTGAAAGATACTGAAAAATGGTTCCTTTAATCAGAGCAGCCCAAGGAACCTGTAATGTGTTTTGTGATGGTTTAGGTGGCTGAGGAAGAGATGCTTATTTTCTGAGAAGTAAAATCTTCAAAATGCATGGTGAAATTTCTTTACTTCTGTTCAGTTACTTGAATAAGGATTATCTTATACTCTTCTGTAGCCAGTTTTCAACTTGATTTCCTTATTTGATAAGTAAATCTTGCATTAGGGCTTTGTGGCACTTATATGTGTGGTTTAAAATTGTAATTTTTCTGCTAAAGAGCATGCAGATGTCATGGATCTGTTTGGAGGTGCCGATGACATATCCTCAGGGAGTGATGGAGAAGACAAGCCACCAACCCCAGGACAACCCATTGTGAGTGGACTTGACTTTTGAGATAATTAACATGCCATTCCACTCTAAAGTGCAGAACACTAATTGAGTTTGGTAATATTCTAGTTAAAAGAAAGAGTAGTGAGCATTACATAAGTAAGTAGCCTTACAGATAATTTTCTCCCAGCTGAAAGAATTGTTGAAATCTTATACATAACAATATCTGATTTATCTGCCTCACCCCATCCCTGCTCCACTTTTTGTACTTAAAAAAATATTTAAAAAATAGTTTGATTGCTTCTAAGTAAAATGCAAAGCCATGGCTCTCTCTGGTACCTTATTGCAGCTATTTGAGAAATATGTTTTTATGATAATTTTTCATCTTTTGTTCATAATAGATAAAAATAGCTTCTTTAATCTTGTAGAAGGTGTCCCCCAGTCTCCAGTGCTCAGCTCTCTTGACTCCTTTGCTGTTCTTTATTGTCTTTGGTCTCTTGAGTTTGCACTGGTGCTTGAAGTCACTTGAAGTGCCACATGACACTGCTGAATTGAATTCCTTTCAATGAAAATGCCTGAATTATTTTATCCAAATCTTACTGATCTCTCTGTGCCTATGAATGACTTTTCTTTAAATAAAATGTAATTATTAGAGCAGCAGTAGCCAGATAGATTTTTCTTACCTATGTTCCTTTTCTTATTTTTCACTAGGATGAGAATGGGCTGAGTCAAGAGCAGCAGGAAGAAGAGCCTATTCCAGAGACCAGAATAGAGGTAGAAATACCAAAAGTAAACACAGACTTGGGTAATGATTTGTATTTTGTGAAGCTGCCCAACTTCCTCAGTGTGGAGCCCAGGTAATTGCACGTTAAATACAGGATTGATAAAGTCTTCTAGTGTTTCCCTATACTGCTTTTGTTTAGTAATACAGTTAAATGTGTTTGCCCTATTTAAAGCTGTTGACATTAAGATGCATATTTTTGGTTGTGATTAGTCAATAATAATGGCAGTTATTTTCTAACCAGGTAGTTTTATTATGAAGTTTGGTTTCAGCAAATATTAATCAATATTAAGATTGAATAGCTTACTGTCTGTAAAAAACAGAGAAAAATGTGGTTTAATTGAAAGCACATGCTGTCAGTTGAATTGTAAGCATAAGTTTAGGCTCTCAGAGATGTGAAAGGCAAATGCACACGACCTTTATGCACTTCCCAATGATTAAAAATATCATCTTGAATTTCAGAATAAGGCCTTTTTATTTGTGTTTGTTAAATAAACAACTCTGCAATAATCTGGATTAATTTTCTTAGAAGAATAAATAATGTGTTGTTAAATTTGTTGCAGACCTTTTGATCCCCAGTATTATGAAGATGAATTTGAAGATGAGGAGATGCTTGATGAAGAGGGTAGAACTAGGTTAAAACTCAAGGTACAATATGAATTTTCCTTTTGTCTTTTACACTTACCTAGGCACTTCCCTTCAAAGTCTGTTTCAGATGTTTTGGAAGGGTGTTTTGAGTTTTCAGATTATAAAAGTGTGGGCACTGAGGAAAGTTGATCTATTTTAGTCACAATTTTTTAAAAAGGTTGACAGCTGCATTTCACCTATAAAAGCAGTACTTTTCACCTTTATTTCTTTTCATGGTGCCACAAATTACCAAGCCTTTCCAACTGCAATTCTTGACTTATATAGAGTATATTTTACCACAGTATTCCTTATGAGCTAGAAAAACAGTTTTGTTTTTTTCCCCCTGCAGGTAGAGAACACAATACGATGGCGGATGCGACGAGATGAGGAAGGGAATGAGATCAGAGAAAGTAATGCACGGATAGTTAAATGGTCAGATGGAAGGTTAGTTTGCACTCTTTGTTACTGAAGTAATGCAGTTGTTCTTGCAGTGACATGCAAAATTGGAAGGTCAGCAAACTTTGACATCAGTTCTGCACGGTACAAATTATTTTAGTCTCAGTGCTTTGAAAGGTTTATGCTGTGCTTAGTTTAGATTGAAATATAATTGTTGGCTAGATATAAAAAGGAAACATAAAGGCTTTCTCCATTTAGTAATGAGGCAAAAAAATAGGCTTCAGTGGCTTTATCAAGTAACTCATGTGGGAATCTCTTTAAAGCATGTCCCTCCATTTGGGCAATGAGGTCTTCGACGTGTACAAGGCACCGCTACAAGGAGATCACAATCATCTGTTCATCAGACAAGGGACAGGCCTGCAAGGACAGGCTGTGTTCAAGACCAAGTTAACCTTCAGGTACACTGCTGTTCTGTATCAAATGGTGATACTGTTTCTGCAAATAAGTATTGTAACTAGTGTATAAAGATTAGATGTATCGATTTGAAAAGCTTCAGGGCTGCACTGGTTAGCAAGAATGTTTTCCAAACTCAGTTTTTCAGCAAGATTTATCCTACATTAAGTTGGGAGTGTTAATGTGCCATTTCCTGCATTATGTAGGGTACATATAGATTTTTTGTATATATGTTTTAATTTGTGTTTTTACATGCAAATCCTCGTTTGAGTCAGAAAAAATAATACTATTCCCTGAAATTAATCTTTTGTCTGAGGTACAGTTGCTATCAAGATGACAACTGTTTCTTGAGATATTGGTGTAAACAGTGAGGATGGATGTTTAGGTTGATAAGGGTTGAAAGTTGTAGGATTGTACATCATTAAGGGTAAAAAAGGCCTTAGAAATCTTTGAGTCCAGCTGTTAATGGCTGGAGTGGTGATTTTACTGCTGTCTTCAGTAACTGTTACAGTGCACACAAATACTTCTTAAAAAGGGTTGATGCTTTTACTTCTGTGCAGATGAATCTCTGAATTCTCAAGTATGCTGGCCCAAACATTGTCTTTTGAAAATGGCTATGTTCCTTAAAGAAGTTTTTAACCCCTAGCAATTTTTTATCAGGCCACACTCTACAGACAGTGCCACTCACAGGAAGATGACTCTGTCTCTGGCAGACAGATGTTCAAAGACCCAGAAAATTCGTATTTTACCAATGGCAGGCCGTGATCCAGAGTCTCAGCGCACAGAAATGATCAAGGTATTGTGGCACGGAACTCTGTCATCTGCTGCTTTAATTTAAATTTTCACAACTGTAATACAGCTGGACATTTTTGAATATTCATTATTTATGAAAAACAGTAATGTTTTGGTGTTTTAAGCAAGAGTTACAAGCCCAGGGTGTGCCTTGCTTAACCTTGCAGATGACAAAAACATTTGCAGCCTTTACACTGCAGTGAGATTATTTCAAAAGGTGCAGTGGAATATGAGGTGCTCCCGAGATGGTTTGGGTCTTTTTTTATCCCTCAGTCCATGTCTTGTTTGTTTGGACAGAAAGAAGAGGAGAGGCTGAGAGCTTCCATCCGCAGGGAGTCGCAGCAGCGCCGGATGCGGGAGAAGCAGCACCAGCGGGGGCTGAGCGCCAGTTACCTGGAGCCCGACCGCTACGACGAGGAGGACGAGGGGGATGATGCAATCAGTCTGGCAGCTATCAAAAACAGATACAAAGGTGGCATCAGAGGTAATCATAAACCTTAACAGCTTGTCATTAAGGCCTGTGTGATTCAGATAGGGTGATTGCACAGGAGAGCCTTGGTAAGATAGGATTTTGCCAGTTCATTTGATACATGAAGAGAGGTTAATTCAGTTTGTATAAGTTTATTTGGTTTACTCTGGACTTAGGTTCTGCAAACATTTTGTGGCTCTAAATGTAAGACATTTTTAATATTCTCTCTTCCTCACCAGTTTCAGATAAACATTTGTCTTTTTCTTTTTTTCTGGAATGTGCAGAGGAGCGTGCTAGAATCTACTCTTCAGACAGTGACGAAGGCTCAGATGAAGATAAAACTCAAAGACTACTCAAGGCAAAGAAACTTAACAGTGATGAGGTAAGAAAAGGACTGTTCTTAGGCTTTATTTTTAATGAGGAACATTTCCTTCACTAGATCTAGTGTTTAAACTTGGGACTTCTGTGGTTTCATGTACACTGTGATGAATGTGTTACTTGACTTGGCATGCTTTCCATGGTAATTAATCACCAATTTCTTATGCACTGCATTAGTTCAGAGAGCTGAGTGATTCCCAAAGCAGGACAGTATTGTTATTGTTGATTTAAAGATGGAAAAATTTATGCAGAATTATGTAAAATGACTTTACCAATTATGCAGGGAGTAAGAAGACTTAATATTGGAATCCTAGTTCAGCGTTACCTAAGTTACGTGGTCCTCTCCTCTTTATTATGAAAATAGTGGAAGCATTTTCACATATCATTTCTGCTCTTTTTAAATAGTAGAGTTAAAAAATTGAGTTAAAAAGACTTACTGTAATTGCTAAACATACATTTTCTATCACATCAGTATCATCTGAAACACTGGGCACTGATTGGGCCCTGATCAAATTAACTGTTAGCTACAGCAGTAGTGCTTTTTCCTACTCTAAAGTGGTGTATTATTGGTTTGTAGTTTACAACTGCTAGGTATGATTATATGAGTCTTTGTGAACATTGCATTTGAGGCTTAGTTCAAGTCCTGTCACTGCTGATACAGCAGTGCAGTGTTACACAAGGACTAAATTGCTCTCATTTTCATTTCTGTACTGTGTTCCCTGTAAAGTCCCTGGGAAGTCTCATTCCCCAGCCCTTGGGTGTTTTCTGTGTGCTGAACGCAGGTTCTTGGTGCTCTTACAGAGTCAGCTGACTTATTTGCACTAATAGGCATTGTAATGTGAAGGGGAAATAAAAATTTGTTTTGTCTTCTAAAGACATAGATTCTGGCTTTTTGTTATACATCAGGAAAATTTAATATTTCAGAAAATATAACAGCCATAGTGAGTCATGTAGACAAAACTGTAATTTTGTGAGCCCTGTGAGCGTTTCTTAGAAATTGAATTTTTTATTTTTAGGACTCTTACTAGTTGTGTTAGTTGATGATACAGCAGTGTGAGGACCTGGCAGTTCCATTCTCTCAGAAGAAAAGGTCTAATCAGCAGCATTTCTCTGCTGCCTGAGGAGCAGCAGCATCCATTTTAGAGTGCCTGGGAGGTAATGCTCCTCTGGGGCCTTGGAGTGGTGCTGCAGTGTCACACAAAAGGACACTGCTGCTCGAGCTCCTGTGTTCAGTCCCTGCAGGGGGAGTGTGCTGTTCAGTGCAAACCCACATGAGGAAATCTGGCTTCCTGGTACACTCACTTGCTTTTGCCTGCTGTCAGTCCAGAGCAGGGCACAAATCTTTGTGCTGATAACAGTGTTACCATTACTGCAAATGTCACTCTATTATTAAGAATACACTTTATCACCACACAGCAAGTAGCTTCACTGTTGCTGCAGTTAATGGGGATATTCTGCTGAACAGGAAGATGACTCACTGAACAATAGCCCAGCTAGATTACAAGAGAATGTTTGTTCTGAGGAAGAAGCTATCATTGAGATTCCCACCCCTGTTAATTTCTGTTTTCCATGCTTAAAATTCCTTTGTAACTGCGATTCTCTTGGTACTTACTTAATATGTTGTTATAGAATCAAATGATTTTGGATAAATAATTATTCCTTAGAGTTCTGAAACTCTAAAGTCCTAGAACTCAGTGTTTCCTCCTTAAAATCCAAGCAAGTTGCTTTCAAAAAAAATAAAATAGAAAACCAAGCCCACACTTCCAAAACCAATAAATGGAAAAAGGGATGAGGTTACTTAGACCTGAGAGTATTTTTAAAGACATTCTTTTTTAACAAGAGTTGAGTTACCACTTGTTCTTCACGTCACAATTGATGAGTTTTGCATGAGCAACTCGTGATTTAAAATGTTGTTTGGAAGGATGATTTAAACTGAACTGGTGGAAATGTACATGAAGCAAAAATCAACCTGTTGGTTCCATGAACTAAAAACTATCAACCCTATAAAAGTCTTTATGGTACTGCTTGTAAGCAGGTAATTAACTCAGTGATTTGAGCCTTTGACCAGCTCTTTGAAGCCTCATAAACTATAAACAGTTACATTTCTCAGACTGTAAACTGATGTTGAATCTGAGTGCCAGTGATTCCTCCTAATTTTTTTTTTCTTTATGCCAGAGAGTGGTTACTTTAGTTTTGTCTTTCTAATGAACAAAATGCCTGCCCACTTCCTGAATTTCTTCTTTGTTTCAGTAGCTCTGATTCAGGCCATACAGATATAAATAGTTGGAAAACTTAGCCAAGCTGCAGGGCTTGAAGGAAAGGGCCTGAAGGAAATGTGTGGGTCTAGTGGAAAATGCACTGCAAATTCGAGGAGGTGTCCATGCTCATGAGCCCTGCTGTGAGTGTCTCTGCACGTGCTGTTAATGCAGATAATGCAGAGACTCTGTGCATGCCATGCTCAGAGCAGGTGTGGATGCAGGGCCAGCGAGGGGCTGCAGCTTCCTGGACCCTCCTGGCCTGGGGTGTGACACTGGGAGCAGCCACTCAGTGCTGCTCAGAACCAGCCCTGCTTCACAGCAGCACAGAATGGAAAAACTAGGACTAGTTATTTTGCTTTTCTTACAAAAAAGACTGAGGTCTTTCTGTTGTTATTCTGTGTTTATTTTCTATTTTTGCTACAAATATGGTGGTTTATTTTTGTCCCTTTTTTGCCTTCAGGAAGGTGAACCTTCTGGAAAGAGAAAAGCAGATGATGATGATAAAGCAAGTAAAAAGCCTAAGAAATACGTGATCAGTGATGAAGAGGAAGAAGATGATGATTAATATTAAGGAAGCGCAGCAGTTGCTTTTTTTGTTTCTGTTTTTTCTATATATATGTTTATATATATTGTACAGTTCTGTTTGAGCACAGATGTAAGTAACCATAAGGGGCTTATTTTGATAAAGGAAAATTCCTAAGTCTGCGTTTCTGGTGTGAATAAAGTTTTTTGGACTTCCTTTGACTCTAAGAGTTTTGTCTCATTGCAGCAAATGTTGTGCCAGGGATCATCACGGTGCTGATCTTCATCTTGCAAGTGCATTTCAGCATTGAGAGGTGTAGCACCTGGTTACCAAGGTGAACTGGTCAGTAACTTAGTGGGGTCATTAGGAGAAGCCATGCTAATCTCTGTGGAATGCTTAAATGAGAACTTTGCCTGACAGGGGATTGATGATAGAGCTTGCTAAAAACATACAGTGGTACAGTACAACTCATATTCCTTATTTCCTGTTTACTGGACAGTACATTACTATGCTGGTATAATTTGCTGACTAAAAATATTTCTTGCCATGTTTGAGTAAATCATTTTAACTGCATGAACTTCACAGTTAACTGATGACATAAGACATTTACTTTTCATGCATTGAAGTCCAGAATGAATATCTGCATCTTGCCTGTGCAGTAATAATAATAATAATAATAACAGTAATAATATTAGTCATGTGTTAGTGATGTAAATGTCGGAGTAAAAGCACTTTGTTCAACAAAACTGACATTTCTGCCAGCAGAGCTGAAAGGCTTCTTTAAAAGGTGAAATGAATCACAGTGCAAAAAATACAACATGACCATAGTGTCTCAGAATCTCCTGTAATTTTTATGGTGCCATTTCCTCTTGTTTCTGGTTGGTTTTATAAATGGTTTTGCTTAGCTGGGATGTCACTGAGGAGAATATTCTGGACAGAAGCATTGCTGCGTTTACGCTTCTTGTAAACACCTTGACCATGCAATACCAGCTGTAAAACAGTAGAAATAACTGAACTTTTCCACTCTTTCTTTCAGAGATGAAATACCCATGTGCAGTTTTTCTCAGAGAGCATTCATATGTTATCTGTGCTGCTTTTTTGGCTGACTTCTCACACAGCCCTGCAGAGCCTGAATGGGACTTGAAGTTGAGAAAGCAAAGTAGCTGAACTCCTTATAAACAAAACCATTGAGTGATGCTGTGCAAAGTTCATGATGTGGATTTGTGTTACATAAGCTGAAATGAAGTAGCTGGCAGTTACTGAAGAGGGACTGGTCCCCACCTCTCTCCTGCCAAACTGAATTTGGCTTTTTTCTAAAACAAAAGGGAGAAAGTGCCTCATAGCAGGCATTTTGCTTGTGACATTCCCTGGCTCTTTGAGTTAGAGCTTTCAACCTGGACATCTTGCTTTTGTCATCTTTAACTCTTGACAGTTGTTTGCCACAATGCTCTACCTCCACTTCTGTCTGGAAGGCACCAGAGTGTTGTGGCTGCATAGCACAGAGCTCTGCATGTGCAAATATGTTCTGCAGAGCAGCTGACTGCAGTGGAGACTGCAAGTAAGAAGTGAAAAAATTCAGCTTGGACATCTGAGTGCCTGAGAAACTCTTCCTTTTTTTTCTTAAATAGTTGTCTGAGAGTTTCTGTGCCTCTTTAATGGGCAGATAAAGTCCTCCAGCTGCTGGAATTTTGACCCTGTAATCCTCTTAGTTTAGACCTCTGCTGGGAGACTGGTTCCTTACATGAGGTTACCTGCTCTCTGTTGGTAACTTCAGGAAGAAGCCAGCTGTTTAGGAAGGGACTCATTCTATATGGATGTAACATGCTGTACTTTTCACATAAAAGCCTCCCAGATACCTCTAAAAAAACAAATTTGGCATATGGAAACACAGCACCATTTCACTGGTAATGTGTTTACTTTTATACCAGTTTAATGGAAATGTTGGCTATTTTTATTTTTACTACACTCCTAAGAGTCAAAATGTTCTAATCACTTTTGAAAGTTTGATGCTGACTAAGCCTTTACTAAGTAAGTGGTCCACTTTAGCTTCCAAAAATGAGGCTTTTTGTGGATTAGGAAGATGAAAAGAAGTAATTTTTACACTGTCGTCTTTTGTAAATTGCTCTTTTAAAGTCTTATTTAAATGTGGGGTTTTAGAAAGTGTTTTCTCAGCTTAAATTGGTTTAACAATCATCATGTAATTAAAGTCACTTGAATGAACTTAGCCTTATCCCCAGTATTTTTTTAGGTGTGGGACTAATGTATGGTTTTATATAACTCGAAGACAGTTTTTGCTCTCCCTTTTCCCAGCTTCTCAGTCTGTCTGTTGATGGAATGAGGGTGCATAAAGCCTGTTCTAGTGCCTGATGAGAACTTGTGGTAGGTTGGTAAAAGGTTCAGGTGTGTTGCACGGTGTCAAGAGAGCTCAGCCCTGAGTGGGCACTGCTGTGAAAGCAAAATATTCCTCAGGTAGGAGGGGGCAGATTCCCTGGGGAAGTAAGTTTTCTTCTTCCTAAGTAGGATGTGCAAATGAAGCTTTCTGGGGAAGAAAGACAGGTATCTCCAGTGGAAAGGACCAGAATTTATTACTAGATGTTCTCTAAAGTTTTCAGGACAAAATGCTCTTTATTTCAGCACTCAGTGCAGTGTGCAGGTACAGCCTGTGCCTGGTCATTTCAGGTCTGGACTGAAACCTCTACAAAAATTTGCCAAACAATCCAGGAAGCAGCAACACAGCTGCCACAGGGCAGGTTTGAATAGACCTGTCAGAGCCCAGGGAATGCTGCAGGGAGAGAGAGAACATCCCCGGCACGAGGATGTCCTGGGACTTTGTGTAGGTCAGGGAAGAGCAGCACAGCACCCTGCAGGCATTGCTACCCACTGACCCAAAGTATTCCATTATGGAATTACATCTTCAGATAAACCCAAGGGCACTTCCTTCTCTTGCAGTCATGGATAGTGGAAATACATAGGGAATATATTGACTTTTATCTTGACAGCCAGCTAATTTGATCTGGCTGCCTTTACTGTACACATGCTGGAGAGGATGTTGCTGTGAATAAGTGTTTGATGGGTATTAAAATAGCCTCATCTCATTTTAAATATCCTTAATTCCAGTGGGATGGAAAAAAATATGGGGCAGGGGAATGAATATTCAGGAGTTGTCCTGACTGAAGTAATGAGTGAATGTGCTCCAGAGTTTTCTGCAGCTCTAACTGCCCTTGTTCTTATCACAGAGGTAACATCTGTGTATCTGTTTAGGTTATTTATGGTGCTTGTCTGGTTGATAATTAGGTTTGTGTCTGCTGTGACTGCTTAGGTAATGTTTTCCCAGGATCTCCCCTTGCTGGATTTTGCTTTTATTGTAGGGGAGGTGTAGAGAGCTCCTGCAGAAGGGTTCCTTCCTGCCCTTCAGCTCACGTCAGGGGTTTGATGCTGCAAACAGCTCAGTCCACTGTGCTGTTTCCCCAGCATCTAAGGGGGCTGCATTTTCTTTTGGAAGCAGTGGGTTCACAGCTGCCTTGGATGAAGGCTTTTCTGCTGTGAGCTGAGTGATTGATGCTGCTTTCACAGCAGTGTCAGTGCACAGAGAAGAGCAAAGATGTGGAAGCTTCACACCCAAGCCCTTGTTAAGACCCTTGCCAACAGTGAGCTCTGGGAAGCTCTTGGAGCAGGGGTCCTGTGGCTGCAGCTATGGTTTGGCACAAGGAGTGACAGGGGAGCAGTAAGGACTGGGGAGTCCAACTCTCTGCTCCTCACAGGGCTGCTTCAAACTAAACCATAGAGCATTCAAACACTTTCTGAATTCTGTCAGGCTCGGTGCCGCTGCCCTGGGGAGCTGTTCCAGTGCCTGGCCACCCTCTGGGTGAAGAACCTGTTCCTAATGTCCAAGCTGAGCTTGCCTGACACAGCTGCCCCATTTCCTTGTGTCTGTGGCTGGTCTGCAGAGATCAGCCTCTGCCCCTTGAGGCAGCTGGGGGCTGCAGAGTGCTCCCCTCCATGGTGCTGCTGGCTGTGGGGCACCTGCATCTGGACATCACTTCAGATTCATTATCAATTAATTGTAGATAATACCAGCTTGAACTGTATCTTTCTAAACAAAAAAGAAAGATACTGCTTTGATAGTGTCCTGAAATTGCTTCTCCCAAAGAAAACCTTGATTAGAAAAGTTGATTACTAGAGAATCTTGATTCTTTCTGTGCTAAGGAGATGCTGTGAGCTATTGGTGTGGTCCCTTTGCACACAGGAGAAGAACCTTCCTATATGAGTGAGTCAAAACTCATGAGGGACAGATAAGGAGGGACTGGTATTTTATGAATACCACTTTTTTTATTATTATTTTATTTATTTTTTTTATGAATACCACCCCCAGGTTTTTCTCACAGATATCCATATATATGAATGTGTATTTTCCACTTTTTACATCTCTCATGGTCAGAAACTTCCTCTAAATCTACAGATGAAAATACTTACTGGACATGATTGCAAAGTGACCACATTTAAACTGAGGACATTTCACTAATCTGTGGATGTGTTACCCTTTTGCAAATCCTGTTTGATCTCTCAGAAATAAATAGGATTATTCTGAATCTCAGACTTTCTCAAACACTAAACTTGAGCAGCTGCTGGCATGTAGCAGGCAGCACCATGTATGTGGTTGTCTGCCTAAGATTTAATCCTGCCACAGCACAGCCTTGCTAGATACTGGGGAAAATAAATTTCTGAATGCTGCACTACCAGTTTGAAGGCTTGAGTCACTTTGTAATTTGGCACTATGCTGGACTCCAGGGCTGCTGTTTCCCTCAGCTATTTACTGCCTCTGCTCCTGTTTTTATCTTGGGACAACTTTCCCTTCAGATAGCCAGCAAAATTTTTGAGTAAACTGGATTATCTGAGATTTTTCAAGCCATTTAAATGTCCTTAATCCATGTGCAGTGACATTTATTAAGGGTATTCTGGATTTACATGTTGGGAATTACATATATGTGCAAAACATTGTGATTACAGTGTGTTCCTGACAAATACACCTCTGCAGAAGTCACACACTGTGTGGAGCAGCATTTTTAAGTCTGATTTCTGACTCTGAAGTTACTTGCCAGAGATCCACACCATGTAACTAAGAGGAGCTGGAGAGCTGGGAAGAGGCTTCTGTTGGAAATGCAGATGAGCTCATGCTGAATTGAGGCTGTGGATTGGAGAAGGTTGAGAGTGCTGACCTGGATGCTTGGGACAGTTCACAGTTTGGATATAGCATTGGATGTGACAGTAGTTTACAGCTGACACTTTCCTGCACAGAAATACCATTCCCAGATAAACTGGAAGGAAACTTGTTTAGGGAAATAAATTCTTTTCAGTGTCATGGACTTCTTTTGAGCCTCTCCTTACCCCTGTTTTTGTTTTCTTTCTTGTCTTCCTTTCACAATTTATTAAATCTCTTCAGACTTTCCTGGGCCAAACAGGTTTCTGTTGTTACACAACATCATCCAAGGTGTGCTAGCAGATCAGCTCTATTGCCAGGGACCTAGAAATGAGATCTCCAGCTTTTTGACAGAGTTAAGGTGTCACTTTTGAGGGGATCTCTGGGGGTGGTTTAGGACTGGTGTATTTCATGCTGTGGGGCTGAACTCTGAGCATATTTCTTTTTTTCTCCAGCAGACTATGGTTGTAAAATTTTAAAAGTGTATATATCCTTTCCAAGGTTATTAGAGATTTTAGGTAGATTGGCTTTTCAAAGGGCTTTGATCTTGAACAAGTCCAGCTTTTAGGGTTTTTCTTACACCACATTGTTTCAAAAACCTGAAAAGCTTTAGGATTAAAGGAAATCTGAAATGACATAGAGGGGGGAAAGTCTTGTTGTTCTGGAAGCAGGGAAGGGGCAGAACTCCTAGCAGGTGTTCAATGTCACAGAGGGGCTGTGCTGGGTGAAGCTGGGTCTGTCTGAATGTGCAGCTGCCCTGGGGCAGAGCCTGCAGAGGAGAGCTGCAGAGGGCTGGGATCTCTGCCTGTGGAGGGGGTGTCTGATCCTGGCTGCTGTGCAGAGGAGGGCTGCAGAGGGCTGGGATCTCTGCCTGTGGAGGGGGTGTGTGATCCTGGCCTCCCACACCAGCCAGGGCTGCTGCAGCCCGGGCTCAGAGAGGCAGAACGTTGCTGCTTGCTCTTCGAGAAATGTGCCAATTAATGAAGAGTGGGCTCACAAATAAAAAAACCCAGGCGTACCCTGGCTTTCTATAAACACCCTAATTACTCAGAAGTACACAATTTGTGTGCCAGAAGGATGTGTTTTTCAAATCATTATTCCAGATGGTTCTTTCCAAGCCATATAAATATATGTGTTTTAAAACTGGCAACAAAGGCTGCAAAATAGACTGAAAACTTGCATTATTAAAAAAAAAAGAAAAAAAAAGAAAAAAAAAAGAAAAAAAGGGAAAGAATAATACATACTAATGCAATTTAGGCTGACTATATATATATATATATATATAAAAACCTGTATTCAGCAACAAAGGCATGAGGTATCTGCCTGTCCCCACAGCCCTGAGTGCCATACCCACAGTGGCCCAGGAGCTCCTGAGCCTGGCCAGTGCAGCTCCAGCACCTGCCTGCCCTCCTGTTACTCACTGCTGTGTCCTTCCCCCTGAGCTGTGTGCTTGCCCTGTGCTGCTCTCCTGCAAGGCAGGGCTGCATTTCCACTGCTACTGCCTGAGTTATGGCGTGTTCAGCACTTCTCAGGCAAGGTGTAACTTTATTCTGCTCCAGGGTAGTTCTTGGGAAGGCTGCTGTGAGCTGGGAACAGTGCTGCTGTGTGTGAAGGCTCTCTGAGGCTCAGGTGGTGACTGGGGCCATGGTGTGGCATGGCAGGACTGGTGTTACATGGCAGCTTGCCTTACAAACCCTTTAAAGGTTTGGAAAGCAGGAAAATGTTTGCTGAGATGTAGAGAGTAGCAAATCTCTAAAGCCAAAACTCTGCAATACAGAGCACTGGGTGCCTTGGTCATCAGGTTGCTTGGCATGAAACACCAGTGGGTTTAAGTTCATAGAAAAATAGGTTTGCACATGGACCTCTGTCCTCTGAGACAGGATAAACTTGATGTAAGCTTTTCTGACAGATTTTAACCTGTAATTTCACAGTGCTGGTTGTGCTGGTTAGCTGTCTCCAGTTTCCCAGAGTTTTCTGAGTCTCAGCTCACCTTTTGCTATAGCTTCAGTCCAGTACATTTTCTATGTTTTGTAAACAAGGAAGGGCTGCAATTTACACACCTCCTTTTTGAGCATTTTCCTAAATGTGGTGGTGTCTCTCTCATTCAGTTGTGGACCACTAAGCACTTGTCAGCTCCCATTTGCTCAGACCCCTGGATTATTCCTGCTTCTGGCAGAAAAAAAGAAAGGTGCCTTTAGGCCTTACAACTGAAAGTTCTGTTGTCTGTCTGTATGTGTGGGTCTGTTTTGTGAAGATGGAGGCAAGGCTGCACACTGCATGAGGTCATTTGGAGGTGGGAGATGAAATATCCTTGTGCTTTCGTGTGACCTTGGTAATGCATTGACAGAGCTTTGATGTGAAAAGCTGAGATTGCTGCTTTGGGCCAGCTGTAACTAGTTCATGCTGCTGTTCACCAGTTTTAGGGTTTCAGAAGGGAACAGGACAGATTAGGAGAGAGCAGCACACAGAATTCTTGCCATTGGGAAGCTTTTTGGTTCTTGTGACCGGTTTCCATAGCAGGAAAATACGCAGCTTTGGTTAAACCTGTTCCGTGTGACTTTGTTGTTGTGCTCCAGAATGATTCCTGTACTTAGCAGCAGTGTTGAGCAGTGTCAAATCTCCTGTTGCCAGATAGAGAGTGGGTGTTGTGGCAGTGTGTTTGTGCAGAGAGGAGCTGCTCCGGCAGCTGAAGGGCAGCTGGCAGCTCTCCTGCCTCGTCATGCGCGCTGGCAGGCGCTGCTGGACTGATTCACCGCCCCAAAATAACCTGCAGGGCCAGGGTGTTCCTGTGAGCCCCGTGAGCCTCAGCGTGATCAAGGGGAGACAATGAGACTCCCCTCTGCAGTGCTGCTGCATTTACCAAACACGAAGGGGATTTGTGTTCTGAGCTGTAGATCCCAGGGGAAACAAGCAGTGGCTGTTTTCTTGCCAGATGTACCGAGGTGATCCCACAGGTGCTTCCATGGAGCTGGGAAGAAGTTTCCAGTCCCAGTGCTGGTCAGGTGGTCACCGGTCCAACAGCAGCACTCCATGCCTGGTTTTCTCATTTTCAGAAAACCTGCCAGCTCTGAACAACCAGAAGTGTTGTTGGTTGGTTCCCAGCCGCCATGCAGAGAAAGGTGGTGGCAGGAAAGGGTTTCAGACCCTGTAGGGGTGAGGGGTGTCTCTGGAGGATGTTCGTAGTAAAACCTGATGATTTTGCCCTCAGCAAATCCCAGGCATTGCTTCCTGAGGTGGAGGGGTGGCTCATGGAAATTCCACCCTGTGTGGACGTGGGCAGCCCTTGTGCCACAGCAGCTTTTTGAGTGGCCTCAGGAGGTACCAGGGCAGAGTGGCCTCTCCCCAGGGCCCTTTCTGTGCTTCCTGACTGCATCTCCCCCATTGCTCTGAGTCCTCTGACTCCTCAGGGGACTCAGTGCTGGTGGCTTCATTCTGCTTCTGGTAAATTCTGAAATGAAGTGTGTGTTTAGCAAGGGTTTTAGTGTCTTTAAAAAATAATATTGGCATGTTTGTTTCCGTTTTCAAGAGCAGCTGAGCACCTTGTTTGTGCCCAGCCGGCTCCCACTCCCCCAGGCCGCCGAGGTGCAGAGCTGCTCCCTCTGCGGCGGCTTTCAGCTGACAATAGTTAATCACCACCTTTTGCAAAATGGCCTGCAATGTATTTTCTTTCTGCTGCTCTTCTGCCAGCCTGCTGTGTTCTCCCTGGTTGTGATTTATAGCTCACACGTGGTTATGCTAATGGGAAGCCTTGCAGGGACAGACGGTGTGTGCTCAGACACTGCTGCAGGAGGAGCTGCCTGGATTTCCATGGATGCGCCTGCCATGGCTCAGTGGAGCCAGCGCTTCATTTAGTGAATGTCTCTCTAACCTGTCACAGTGCTGCCTGTTTTCACTGCAGCATATGCTCTGATGGGGGCTGTTGATTCAGCAAAAGCAATGGCAGCCAATAGAGCTGATCAAATGCTCCAGAAATAGTTTACCACATAAATTATTCAGTGGCTGCTGGTGTTTCTTGTCACATAATGTGTGTGACCACTTGGAGGTTGGTGTGCTCCGGTGCACACGCTTGCTGAGGGGGCTGCTCTGCTTCACTCACCTCTGGTGCAGGTACAAAGGTTTCCTGTGCTCTTTGTGGGTGATACAAGAGGGGAGGGGAGAGTCTGGGAGGTCTGGTAAAGGATTGAGATCTTCTTTGAACAATTCCCAGTTGGAGCGAGGCCAGACAGAGCCTCTGAGAGCCACTAACTCTGTGCGTTAAAGATGTTACCCTCCATTTTTGCCCCAGAGTTCAACACTGCCACGGTTATTTCAGTAAAAGGGATAATTGAACGTGCCCTGGCTGGTGACCTTGTGTCACCCAACTGTGTGTGCCCAAAGCTGGGCTGGCACAACCTTTGGGGATGTGGGAGGGGCAGGTAACCTGCAGCAGAAGCCAGCTGGTCACTGGGCGAGTGGGCGGCTGGCTCTGCCAGCAGCAAACAGCTTTAAGGTCTTTTTGTTTGGTTGGAGAGATTGTGTGTCTTAGGTCTTTCTAAAGTTTGGTTGCTGTCTGATGTGGCACATTTACATTTGTATCAGGACTCGTGGGGTTTGGTTATGTTTTTGTTTTCTGGACCAGGTGCATCAGTCACTTAATGCTTAGGTTGGTTGCACAAGTATAAACCTTGTAGGATATAGATAAGTGGTTTAGGTATCAAGTACTGAGGGCACTGTGTAAAACTGCACCTAAGATAGATCCTTTGTTATCTTCCACCTGTGGGTGTCCCATCACCTGGCTGATTTAACTGGGTCTCACCACAGGACCAAAGGGCTAGAGTCTACAGATTATGGATGTGCAACCCCAAAACATCTTCTTATGGTATGGACAGATTGGGAATGGTGGGGCACCCCAAGACTTTGGATTTTTATTTTTTTTTAATTCTTTAATTGAATTTTAAATAGTTGGCTGATCCCTTCTCCACTAGTGGGCTGCTGGCAGTGCATTTACCGTATGAACATCAACAGTGAGAGGCCCAGCTCCCCTTTCAGAAGTGAGGGAAGATCAGGCCTGCCAGCCTGTCTGGGGCTGTGACTCGCCCCTGCATGGGCAATTTGCATTGCAGATGTGGTTTCCTCACAGGGCAGGGGCTGGAAGGGAGGCTGTGCTCTGCAGGCATCACGCACCCATCCTCTCTGTTGGGCACTACCTTGTCCCTCAAGCAGCCTCTCCAGCAGCCTCGGCAGTATTTTAACCCAGGGCTTGTTGGGGTGAGTGGCCAAAGCAGCCAATTAACCCCTGCCCTGCCAGCCCAGTGCCCTTCCCTCGGTGTTGAGATGCCTCTCACACAGCGTCTGGTAGAAATGGTATTTTCTGTGGTATTTTAGATAAATGCACTCTCAAACACATCCTGTTTGAAACAGCCCTTAAGGATGTGTTGGTCCCCTTAGACCCATGAAAGCTGTGGCAAGCAGCCTGTGAAGCTGTGATGCAGGACACTGTCCTAAGGAGATTGGGGTGCGCCATCCACAGCACCACCTCCCCTAATGCTGCTCATTTCCACAGCCACCTGCTTCCCAGGGAAGAGAGAGGAGCCTTCCCTTGAAGGGGTCTGGGATGTGCTGGGGTCTGAAGGCTCTGTCCCCTGCCCTGCCAGGGAGGCTCTCAGGGCCTGGTTGAGGTGTGAGCAGCTCCTCTGCTCACCCTGCTCGCTGCCACTGCTGCCACCACGGTGCTTCACAGCACGGTGGGAGTGGGACAGGGCTGCTCTGGCAGCGGCTTGTGTGGCTGTGGTTTCATGGTGTGGGTGCTTTGGTGACAACATCCTTCCCTCCACCCTTGGCTTCTCATCCTGGCTTCTGGAACTGAGCAAACCTCCCCTTGTGGTGGCACAGCTGCACACTGGGACTCTGCAGGGCTGCGTTTAACCAAAACACAAAGCAATTTTATGTTACTTGCTTTTAATACTACTAATTTTAAGGCATAGATCTGTTCCTGAGTTAGTGAAGCCCCACAAAAAGTCACTGGCAGCTCAAGGAGCAGCCAGCTGTGAGGTGAGGAGGTGCCAGCCACTCCTGCTGCCCAGGTGGGGTTAACCACACCTCACTGCAGAACCAGGCAGGACTTTGCCTCCTTGGAGAATGACCATCCCTAGTGCAGGAACTCACAGTGAGGGTTTCCGTGGCAATTTGTGCAGCTGGTACCACCTTGAGCACTGAGAATTCATCAAATTGTCTGGAGAAGGAAGGATTTAAAAGTCACAAGTCAAGAGCCAAGTCTCTCCTGACCTTACCTCGGTGGCTGCAGTCAGCACCCCTCACGTGCCTCCCGGCTCTGGTGGAGTGGGAGTCAGCCAGCTCTTCATCATCGGCCTGTGCAGGGAGAGCAAGTGGGAACTGCAGCCTGTGGGAGTATTTCGTGTACCAAAACGTGACTCAAGGTGCAGCTCAGTGCCATGTTTTCTTTAGCAACAAAACCTTCTGACAAAACAAGCCAAAGCCACTTGACAAAACTGTTCCTGCTCCAACAGCTTGGGTTTTTCCTCTTGTCACTAACCTACCTTTGGGGCCACAGTGTAAGTGGGAGTACTGAATTAGTTAAGTTTAAAAAAAAATGTCCTTTTTAAACGGGAAAATTTGCTCCTAAGCTAAGCTCCTTCACTCACTGCCTGCACGGTCCCTCAGCATCTGATAACATTGTAAAGCAAATAGCACTGGCCTTGCAAGTGTGTGTCTGAGGAATCCGTCTCCACCCTGAAACCAGGGGGAGGAGAGGAGGAACTGTATTTTTGGCACAGGTTACTTTGTGTATTTACATTTTTTGCTGAGATGAATTGCCTGTAATGGCCAAATATGAGTGATTCAGTTAATTTGGGGTTCTTTTTCTCCTCCAGCCTCATGGTAGCTTTGCAGTGCTGCAGGGGGATGCAGATCTGAGGCTGTTTCAATATTGCTTACTTTTTTCAGTTTATACACTTCTCCTTGATCTTTCCCGCTGGCAGTGGAGCAGTGTGTAAATGTGTGTCTGTGCTGAGTGTTTGAGTCCATTGTTAGGGTAAATTTGTCATTAGCAGCTGAGGAGGCCGTGCTGGACTGCCTCAGCATCCTCAGGGCAGTGGTACCACCTGAGCTGGGCAGCCCATGCGGAAGGCAGCTGGGAGTGATGGCTGAGGCAGGTCGGCTTAGCTGAGCCCCACGGTGGCTCTGCAGGGCTGGGGCCGATGCCCTGCTCCCTCAGCTGGGAGTGATGGCTGAGGCAGGTCGGCTTAGCTGAGCCCCACGGTGGCTCTGCAGGGCTGGGGCCGATGCCCTGCTCCCTCAGCTGGGAGTGATAGCTGAGGCAGGTCGGCTTAGCTGAGCCCCAGGGTGGCTCTGCAGGGCTGGGGCCGATGCCCTGCTCCCTCAGCTGGGAGTTTTGGAGCAGCTGCTGAACTGGCAGTGTGCGTGGAGCGAGGGCAGCGGGCACCTTCCTCTGCTTGCACTGCCTGCCCACAGCAGCCCTCACTCACTCACTCAGGGTGCCTCTGCCAGCCCTAAGCGCTGCCTGAAAGCAAAGGCTTGTGTCAGAGCAGGAGGCACGGAGCGGAGAAGCACAGCCGTGCCAATGTGCAGCGTGCCACAGGCGGGCAGGGCAGCTGCTGCCCCTGCCTGGGGAAGGACGGTTCTAGAAACCTGGGCCACCTTCCCACAAGCCTTCCTGCTGCACAGCTGTGCCAGGTAAGCTGGGGGGAGGCTCCTGGGTGGGATTACAGGGGTAACTCCTGTGGGTTACAGGACGAGGTGAGGCACGCAGGCAGGTACCGCTGCAGACGCTGAAGTCATGCTCCAGAAAGCATGTTGTTATTCTGACTTGCAATTTACTACCATGGTGTGACTGTGAGCAGGATTTTACTTCTCTTTTATTTTAGTAGCTGAACGAACACGTTTCTCTGACAAGAATGTACTGCACTAGGCAGAAACAGAAAGGAGTTACCTCTTTGGAGCGATACCCATCTGGGCACTGCCAGGTTTCCAATGTCATGGCAAAGGGTCTTGACTAAGATGGAACATGCTACCTTCTCTGTCATCAAGATCAGCAGTAAATGCAGCATCCCCCGGGGACTGAGAGTCCTGGGATTCGTTCTGGGAAAAGCAGTGATGCTGCAGGGCCGTGCTGGTCACGCACAGGTAACCTAACCCAGCCGGAGTAAGGGGAAACTGCCTGCAACACGAGAAGGTCATGTTGTGCTGCTTCTCTGGTTTCCCAAGCTAAGGCCCACTCTGTGTCCCTGAAAGACCTAGGTAAAGCTAAAATTAAGTCAGCCAGATAAATATTTATAGTACAAATGTTGGAATATAATCCTCGAGGGGTCTGATTGCTCTCTCTGTACTCTGAAATGTACTAAAGGGGAAATAATAGTGCTATAAATACTGTCATGTTTAGCTGGGTCATTACCTTGGGGTGTTGCTGGTCCTTCTCTGGGGACTGGAGTTGCAGCAGTGAAAAAAATAGCAGGGAATGGAAAAAGCAGGAGAGGGTGATCCCTTTGCCAACGATGCTTCGTTTGCAAGGCCTCCTCAGTTATGCAATGATTCGTCATTACTGTAGCAATCAGGTTTAAAGTCCTTGCATGTGCAAGTCATGGCAGCAACTCGGGCAGCCCTTGTACAGGCTGCTCAGACCATTTTGTTGCAGATTTCTTTGAGAAGCCCCACCCATCAGATCTCTTTGTGTTGTTTGTGGTGGGGTTTTTCTAGTTTCTTATTGCCTTGTATTAGAAAATAGAGCGGTGCACAAGATTTGAGGATTCAAAAAAAAGTAATAAAATTATTATTGTATTTTTGAAGTTCCAGTTTCCCACACCAATTTAGAGAAACATCATCCAAAATATTTATTATCTATACACAGACAAAGTGCAACTTTCTGTAGTAGAAGTGTTTGATTTGGTTTTGGTCTTTATAGGAGCATGACTTGGTGCTGCTGAGCATGTGTTTCTCCTGGACCAGGCTGCTCCAGTTTCAGTAATAAGTGGGTAGAGTTTGCAAGAATTAAAACCAGCTTGCACAGGACGTGGAAGGACCAAGCTTTGATTGATAAACTCAGCATCCCCAGCTTCTGTTGGATAGACTTCAGAGTTAGTGTGCTCCTTGGGCCATGAAGCTCCAGCTATATGCAAACCTTGCTGTGAAGTGTTTATTGTTCTGTTTGGTCTGAGATCCCCCCACGGAGGGGAGGCTGGCTCCCAGTGCTGGGAATGTGGGGGTGTGCCTGCTGCCCGGGGCTGCACCAGCCTTTCTGCTTGCGTGTTGGGAAGCGGCTCCAGGAAAGGCAGGAGGGAGCTGTGTGAAATGGTGCTTGCCTTATTTTCCAAGGGGAAAGCCAGCATACGTGCAGGGACTTTGTCCATCCTTTTTTCTGCATGGTAACTGGATCCCAGGTTATCTCCTTAATGTCCTTTCATTTGTACTTGTTAGCCCTAAGCAGCCTTGCTGCTCTGCCTCCTGTTGCTCTGTAGTTAACTCTGACACTGTGCAGCACAGCAGCCTGGGCAGGAGTGCAGCCCTTTGGGATAAGCAGGTGTTGGTTACCCTGCACATGACACCAGCACTGCCATAAATCTGTCTGGCTGGTGCACTCAGAGTGTTTCACTCCCTGCAGACAGTGCGTGGGGTATATTTAGGGTCATGACTATGTTTAGTACATGGTTCTGAAATATCTGACAGCCAGAAGGTCTGGGCTATGGGTGCTTTGGTGTTTGAGCACCAACACTGAGCTGGAACTTTCTCCTCTGACATCAGTGTTTAGGCTATGCAACCAGCACAGTTGGTTCTGCTTGAATTTATGTCATCACTCTGATGCTGATTTTCAGCTTCTCTGTGACAATAGAGATACTCTGAAAGAGAAGGAGTAAAATCCCTTTCCTTTGCCAAATGTAGAAGCAATGATGTGCACAAAGTAAGAGGACAAAGTGTGCTGTGAGGGGCGTTCTGGCCTGGGGCTCCTGGCATCAACCACTGGTCCCAGGGTACCTGAGTGTGTGTAGACCTCTGAGTGTCAGCGTGATGGAGGAGATCCTCTAGCAGAAAGAGAATTCCATTTCTCTATTGTAAATCACATTTGGCACGAGTTTCATCTATTGTCATCATTCATCTTCACACCTACCTTTCTACACTCTTGTTCCCTTGACTGCTGGTTCAGATCTTTCTCTTGTGGTTGTGTCTTGTTACATGGAATGGGTGGCTGCAGTCACTCCCCAAACACCTGCTGAGCTCTGGAAATTTTATCACACATCAGTCAGCATCACATGGTAGGACTAGATTATACTGAGACAAAACCCTATTTTTATTCTTTTTCTTTTTCTTTTTCTTTTTCTTTTTCTTTTTCTTTTTCTTTTTCTTTTTCTTTTTCTTTTATTTTTCTTTTTCTTTTTCTTTTTCTTTTTCTTTTTCTTTTTCTTTTTCTTTTTCTTTTTCTTTTTCTTGTTTTTTCCCCCAGGTGGATAGCTGAAAATAGCCTTGTTCAAAACAGACCTCCCACAGAAGTCTGTATGAGTCTGGCAGACACTAGAGCTTGAAAAGTGCTTCATGAGTTCATTTTGACTTCGTAATTTGTATCAGCATTTGGAAAAAAAAAATAACACTGTCTCTTCTTCACTGAAGAGTTTTCAGCTTTGTGCTTGACAAGTGAATTTATCTGATCATGTACAAGAAGACTTATTTTCAGGTGATTTCCTTCTGATGTCGAGCCATAAAGCAGCCTGGAGTCTGATCCCAGAGGACCTTACCCAGCACTGGCTGCTGGCTGCAGCAAACAGTCATTTCTTGCAAATAATTAAACCCCTGTGGAGCATCAACAGCTGGGTTGCTGATATTGCATTTAAATAAGAAGGAGAAACTGTAGGTGATGCAGGAGAGTTACTTTGAAGTATTTGTTCTCTCTCTAAAGTACTTTCTAACTGAAAGCAGATGTCTATCAAATCTTCCTCTTGCCAATTAAATTTAGGTCTGAAATTGCTGCTTCTGTGGAGTTTCAGGAGGTCCAGCCCTCACAAGCACATCAGCTTGTTGCTCCAGCTGTGCTGTGGACTGGTGCAGGCTAAGGCTGTGATCCACAGCAGCCCAGACCTGGCATGCTCTGCCCACTCCTGCTGCCCTGTGCTGCAGGTACCAGGGCAAGAACTGGAATCCAACCTTTCCTGGCAGGTGCAGCCTGTTCCAGTCCCTGCTCAGGGCAGCCCACGGCCCATGGCCACCCTTGGAACAGGTTTACCCTTGCACTTGCCCCTCACATCAGGAGTTTGAAGCTCCCTGGCTGCATCTGGAGCCTCCTGCCAGAGCCAGGGTGTGTACCCTGCCTCCCCTCATCCAGCTGCTGCTTCGGAGGAGCTGAGCACTCACAGCTTCTGCTGCAGCTAATGGGAGCTGCAGCAAAAGCTCAGCAATCATGAAAATCCAGCCTTCACCTGCACTCCTGGGAATGAAGATGGCTTATCCTGTCATGAACGCTAAAAGCCCTGGTAGTGCAGTGGAAGTGGTTTGTAATAGCAGGAATTCATTTGTTAATAAATTTCCCCTTGCTTGCCCTGACACTAATTCAGTGGGCTTCAGCTGCAGGGTGCTGGTGCTTACACCAGGGAAAAGAAGGCTCAGGGTTCCAGGGATCTTGGTGAGAAAAGTGTCCTGGCTCATTTCATGGTACAGATGAGGTCACACACAGTTTGCTCAGCCTCTGGTTGCCTTCTGGAGTATAAGCTGTACATAAAGAAGAGCAACTGTGATAATTTTATGAGAGCAAGTTTAAAAAAAATACATAAGAAAGAGGGGTTGACTATAAAAAACACTAACAGGAGGTAGTCTTGCAGTGGTAGGGAGAAGAAAGATGTTTTAATAGGCTTCTTGATTACCACTACTGACTCAACAGAACCTTCTACTCTCCCTAGTGAGAACAGGTGAACTCTCCTGACTTCAGCAGTGACCTACCCATGACTTCTTTTCTTGAGGCTCGAGCCAGGCTGGTGTTCCTGGAAGAGGTAGGAGGACTGTTATTTATGGCTAAGTCTTTTTGAAAGAAATTAAATGGTACTGCATCAGAATAACTCATTGCTTCTCACCTGGTATTTATCCTGTCCTGAAAATAAAAAGTTAAATATGTAATCAGAAATTTCAAAAGTAGTGTTTCTTTTGTTAGTTTGTTCTGAGTAAGCGTTGCTCTTAAAAACTAGAGAGAGGTAGGAGGCTGGTGGTTCTTGGGATGGTTTGTTCATCTGCAGTCTGGAAAGGTGCTGCAGAGCCCCTGTGACAGGAAATGAATCCATCTGTGGAAGGATGGCAGAGCAAAGACACTGGCAGTGTAAGTTTCAGCAGTGGGAAAACAAATGGAATTCTCTGCATGCCCTTATCATGCTCCACACCAAACGAGCCTTGTGGCCCTGGTTCCTTTAGGAGCTGAAGGAAGGTGGCCTCCCATGTCCCCTGTGGCTGGAGGGAAACACCGGAATGCTTTGTCCGTGTGCTCACAGGAAACCTCGTGTTGGAGCAGATGTAAGGGCCCTTGTGCTTTATGCACAAGCCCGTCCTTGGAACGCTGTGCTGTTTCCTGATGCTCCTGGAAAACAGTTTCCTGCCACTCCTGGAAAACAATTTCTGCCCTGAGATAACCAGGGGCCGTTAACTTTCGCTGGGATTTGTGCACACATCTGATTTGCCAGTAGCACCCGCATGGGAGCTGTGGGAACTGAGGAGACTGTTGATGTGCCAAAGTATTCCATGGGCTTCTTCCAGCAGGAGCAAGACAGGCAGTCTCTGCTTGGCTCACATTGTTCAAGGGAAGAGAGGAGGAAGAGGGGGAAAACAGAATACAAAGTCTGTCTTTTCTTTCCTTCATTTGCATGTATTTTCTGGATGGATTTTCCTGCTCTGACTCAACATCAGCAAGCCCTCGGTGCCCAGTGTGTGTGTGATTGTTCTCTGCTGATAGAGGAGGAAGGAGGCTGTCGTCATGTGCTGTTGGTGAAATGGCCTCTGACATTTCTCTTAACTTGTTTAAACAAATACATCTCAAAACCAGTTTTGTTTGAGAGGGCAGCACACAAAGGTTAACTCTGTGTGTGCTATGAGTACCTTTATGTGATATTCTGCTTTTTCAAGGAGCCACAGGTATGTTTTCATAGAACTCGAGCTCCTAATTCTGGGTTGTTTAACAATATGTAGCTCCATTGCAAATAAGTTAATGTGAATGCATTTTCTGCTGGTTGTGGGGTTTATCTTGTTCTTTAGATTAACTATAATGAAAATATTCTGTTTTCCTATCCAGACTTACAGGTATTTTCATTCCTGTTTGTGAAACTGGTAAAATTACACCATGATGATGTTTTCTGGATTTTAAGAGGGCTATGACATGACACTGTTATGAACGGACAAAAATTACCAAAAAGCCTGTGACAGTATTTAATAGCAATGTCTGTGCCTTTTATTACTGCAGGCTTGTAATCTGCTTTCTCCCAACAAATTCACAGCACACACTTTGGTCTCATGTTCATGAATGTCTTGGAGAGTAAAAGAAGTGTACCCTGTGAAGAAGCAGCTGGAAATCAGGAGAGATGAGTTGTTTTCATTTTTGTTTCAGTGAGCAGTTCCAGTCTACCCAAGGGAGCTGCTGCCACCTCTCCAGGACCTCACAAAGCTTGGATGTCAGCAGCAGCATGCTCCAACTGAGGCCCCCCATTTTCCATGCCTCTGGAACAACACACTGAGTTTCCAGATGACAAGCAAAGGGTTTCAAAGTGAAATAATGCCCAGGCTTGTTCTGTTCCTGACATCAACCCCCTGAGCTCTCACTCTGCATCTCGGGTGTTTTGTGGAGCTCAGTAGCCTGTACTGTGCCCTGTGTGCAGCAGGTTTGCCAAGGGCTCTTGGAAAGTCCCTGACAAAGACCTTCCTTGGTGTGCTGAGATAGAGAAGTCTTTTAAGGATTGGAGTTAGCTAAATTGCGATAAGCTGCCGGAAGAGATTTTTGGGTTGCATTGAGCTCAAGGGAAAAAACTTTAATCCACAAATCATACCCTGCTGAAGGAGGTTTTGTTTTGCATAGCTGGTCAAATAGCAGTTTGTCTATGTTTTCATTTCTGTTTAGAGCTTAGGAAAAACACTGACCTATTTGAAAGGGTTGTGCAGAGTCTTCCAAAAGGAAAGACCTTCTCCCTCTCACTGGAGCTGGTGCTGAATTTTGTAAAGGGCAAAATGCATTGGCACCTGGAGAACAGAGCAGTGCAGAGAGCTGCTGGTGATGGATGGTGGTCCAAGAAGACATTCCAGTCCATGTTTATTCTTGCCTGTGGACCAAGAGTGCTACTAATCACAGAAATTTACATCTTTCCTCTGAAGTTCCTCTCCTCAGCCTCCTCCACCCTCAGCAGGAGCCCACAGAGGTGTGCGTTGCAGCTGAAGATTTCTCAGTGTTTGAGGAGATGCTTCAGGGAATAGCCCTCCTGAAGCACATCAGGCAGGGCAGGTGTCCTTAACCTGTCACCTCTCTGCTGAGGCTGTCAGCACAAAGCCAGCCTGTGACCCCAGCCTGGCAGGGGCTGTGTGACTCGCAGGGTAGGTCAGCCCGTGGGCCATAGCTTGTATTTTTGCAAATGTTTTGCATTCAGTAGCTGTGTTTGTGCCCATAGGATCAATTTCTGTAATGTGCTGGCATGCTTTGCTCCTGTAGGAATCTGTCTCTTGACACCTCTCCAGTGCCCACTGGCATGACAGGAGAACCTTTCCAAAGATTCGTGTTACCATTATTTTTAGCGCTGAATTGCACCTTCTTCTCTGCCAGGTCAGCAATCCTTCCCGCAATGCATCCTCATTCTTGCCTCTTTCTTTTCCCAGGCAAACATGACCTGCAGGCTTTCTAGCTAACAGACGTAAATCCTGCGGCTTCAGATGACCTTGACATCAGCAACAACTGCTCGTGTTGTTGATTGTCTTGCACATATGTGCTTGACACAGGTATTCAGGTGTTTGAGATTAGAAGAAATCCTGGCAGTGGAGGCAGACGGAGTCTGGGTGAGTTCAGCCTCCCCAGGGAGCTGCCTGGGGAGCAGAGCACACCTGCAGAGACCTCTTCACCCTCTGTGGTGCCCTGAGCCACAGGGCAGGGACAACAGTGCTGTGCCAGCCTGAGCCTGCTCGGTGTCACACAGCCCTGGCTGCCGCGGGGAGCTGCTCCCGAGGAGGTGCAGGCTGTAACCAAGGGCTGCTTGGCAGCTCTTGATAGCAGAAATGAAGCAGCAGAAATTCAGGGACTAGAGTACCACCCTCCAAGTGAGAGCAGTGAGTTAATGCCAGTTTTCTGGCTCTCCCAGTGAAACTGCACTTTAGGAATATTTTTTTCTGAGGCTTGACCTGCAAACAGCTTTGCACCAGTGTAGCTGAAGAAGAGTTTTTAAACCAATAGTTTTTAAACCACCGATCCTCTCTGGTTGCTCATCTATTGAGAAGTGGCATATTTGTGTTTGGCTTGTCCTGGGAGGGGCTTGGACAAATGCCTCCTTCCAGCTCCTGCCTTCATAGCAGAACCATCTGCTTTTCCAGAGATCTCCCTCAGATCTGCCACTGCAGCTGCACAACCTACTCCAGTCAAAATGAATTGGTTTTGGAGCTACTGTTTATATCATTATACCTATAACTTCTGTGTGCAGCTGGACTCGCAAAGCTTACAGCAGCTGTTTTGCTATAAATGTTGCTTGCAAGCTTTTCTAACAAAGACCAGCCCTTGACAAGTGTTTCACAGCCCCCTAATCATATCACAGCTTGGAGAGCCACATGTTGGAGGCCTCTCCTGTGGGAACAGGTTTTGTAATCTGTGCTTGAAAGCCTTGTTTCTGGCTGCTGGAGTGAGGTTTCCTGCTCAGTGCCGCTGGAACAATCAGAGCTTGTGTCTGACCCACTGTTCAAAGGCAGCCTTGTGCCCCAAGCCCTGCTGGTGCTGCTCAGGAGTCCAGCCCTGCTGCAGCCATCTGCAGGGGGAGCATCCTCAGGGACAATGCAGAGGGGTGAGGCTTTCTGACAAAACATTTGTTGAGGGAGTTGTCCAGTCGGAGAGGAGGGCTGTCAGCATGGCTTTTCCCGTGCTGTCTTTGGGACTCAGCGTGTGCTGGGAGCTCCACTCCTGCCAGGAGAGCAGCCACTGGTTTCAGCAGATGGCCTTGGGGAAGGGACCTTATGACTCCATGTTCTGGTTTCCCTTTCTCTAAAATATGGTTGGTGGTGCCTCCCTCGCTGTCGCAGTGAATCCGTCTGGGAGGGAATGACGTGCTCCGAGGCAGCAGCGAGCACAGACTGGCACTGTGGGATGGAGTCACATGAAGCTCTTCAGAAAAACTGAAAGAAAAGGAAAATCACTTCATCTCTGACTCCTCCATTGTGAACAAGCTTTTTAGATAATATACGAGGCAAGGAGTTTTGCACTGAGATTACAGAGTTGTCTTTGCTCCCAGGTACTACTCAAGTTCTTCCTTCTGCTGTTATAAACCCATCTGAAGCGGTATGAAATGCAGCAAGTCACTTAAAACATGTCTGAGCAGGCAAAAGGAAAAAAAAGACTGGTATTCTGGGAAGGCAGCAGATGCAAAGCCTGGCAGGTAGGTATGTCAGGCATAGCTCAGCTGTGTGCTGGTTAGTGCAGGTAAGCCAGCGCCCCAGTTCATCAGGGCAACACAGCCCACAGGAGCTGGAAAAATGGACACACACACTTAGCCCATGGTAAGACCTTACATTGCTGCAGGTGTATTTCTGCTGTAACCCCAGCAGCTGTGCTTCACTGAGAGGTGACAGCCGTGTAAGTGAGCTCTACTGCATCATGACCTGCAAAACATTGCTATTTTGAGATTGCTGCTCTTGCACCTGTCTTTGCATCCAGTTAAATTGGTGCCTGAAAATATTCTCTAACAACTCTGATTCATTCACAATGGGTTTTTTTCTGGTAGCTGTTTTACTTTTTTTTTCCTCTTATTTTAACTGTGTTTAAGTAGAAGACTTAGATGAGCAGTGCCATTTAGACACTGTGAGAGGTAAAAGTACAAAATGAGGCAGTTTGTTTTTCCTGTCCTAGCTAGCCAAGCAGTAGCCGCTTGGTCAGCCCTCCCAGCCACAGCTGGATGCAGCCCAAGGCTCCTACCCCACACTGCCATTCCGGACATCCACACTGTTCCCAGCTACTTGCTTTCTCCTGTACAGAAGCTGATTTCCTTTGAACTGCAGCACAATGTGACACCAGGCATCACGTTGCCTTCCCCCTCTCTCCTGTGGCCTTAGCAACCTGATACAGCTGTGACCAAGATAAATGCCCATGGCTGTTAAAGCCAACCCAGCTTTCCAGTGTTTTATGAGAGAATTGAAGAGAGAAATGCTGATGTGATGTGGTCTCACATGAGCCTTCACGGTTCTCTGAACTAACTAACCTGGTCTTCCTTCCTGCTTTCAGGCAAGCTAAGCTGTATTAATCACCTTATAAAGAAATAACACAGTGCAATTGGGTAAGATTTCTGTAGGCTCAGAAACATGTGAGAAAAAAAGTAGCGTAAATCTTAGTTTAAAACCAAGCCTTAGCTTTATCTGGGCTCTAACTGGGCTGACTGTTTCTGGTTCAGGGTTTCTGCTGTAGGCAACTTATTTCAGTTCTCTGCCTTGGCCCTGTACCCTGTTAACTCCCAGGGTGTGTTTCTCCTCTGGTTCCCTGTGCAGATGGGAATGGCCACTCACTGGTGAGGATCTCTCTGGACTTTCAACTCTTAACATCTCCAAGTCATCCTTGAACAACTCTTCCTTCTGCCTGCTTTCACTGCCCTTCTTGCTTGGCTGCAGCGTGTCAGGATGGAAATTACTATCCCATTGTCCTTGGGCTTGGTGCTGCATTTGCCATGTGAAAGCAGCTGGAGCAATCTGAGTTCCTCCCAGCAGCAGCTTTACCCCACCATGGTACTGTCTGTGTCCCAGCCTGCTCTGGCATGCTCAGGTGAGATTAGAGCCTTTTCACTGCAGGTCTGAGCCTGGTGGGGGATTGGGTTTGTTTTGCAGGAATATTGGAGAAATAACTGTTATTACATGGTTGTACTGTGAGTTGTTCTTCTCCCCAGAGGAGCAAATGCTGCTGCGAGTCATTTCCTCCACAGGGTACCTCGAATATGGGCCCACAGTCCTTCAGGATTCATTTGCATCTCACAGCTCACAGATGTGCACCACTAGCTGATATTTGTTCCATGAAAGGAGGGAGTATTTCTTCCTAGCTCCGTGACTTTCCTGGGTCTCTATGCAAATCCATGACTCTGCCCTCCAGTAGAATAAATTATGGGGATTCCCTGATCTGCACAGCAAATTTTTCAATTTGGTATTGCTTTGCTTTTAGGCTAGGGCTATGGGGCATTTCCTGTTCCTTTTTAAAAGGAGAAATAAATTTGCCCCCTTTCACATGAAATGTGAGTAGCAATGCAAATCCCTTACATAAGAAACTTGTTCCAGCTTCTTCCTAATAGGGATTCATTTGGATACTCAGAATAACATTTCAGCACTTGGGTAGGGAGTGATTGGACAATATTCTCAGTAAATACAAATACCAAGCATCCTTAACCTTGTGAATGAAATTGAAAAAGCAAGAAGAAACCTGTGTGTCCATAGCACCACCGGCCTTCTCCCAGGCAGTTCTGGGACATCAGGTCTGAGCAGCATTTTCCTCCCCAACCTCAACAAGATGAGCTGGCTCCATGGCTTCAGCTCTACACTCTCTAAGGCTGACTCTACAGAAGTTCTCACTCAGCTGTGTGCTGCCTGCCCAGCTGCATGTGTCCAGTTTTAAGTGGTGCTGAGCTAGGGTTTGGTGTTTGTTGGTGGTGCTTTCAAATACCAGCAGATAACTCATTCTGTATCCTGGTGCATACTTCAGGATTTGCACCATATTAAATTAGTCTCATCAGGAATTATTGCTAAGTGCTTCAAAATCTCACATGAAAGTTGATTTGAATGCAACAACGTATTAAAATTTTCAGAAGGATGGAAATTAGGGCAAGCAACATGTTGGTTTAAAGTATTTACCAAGGAACCAAGTCACAAAGGTGCTGGCCCTGTTTGATGACAATTTGTTGCATCACTTTATCTAAATTGAGATTCTGTTATCTCTGCTTCCTTCTGTTAATGCTGGGACACTGTTATTGCTGTGGTTGCAGAGAAGCCCTGCTGGGCTGGATGGCACTGCCCAGGGAGAAGGCTGTCAGAAGCAGCATCCCCACACAAAAATTGGGGCACGTTGGTGGGAGGGGTTTGTTGGGTCCTGTTGCTGTGTGCGTTGCGTGTGCTCGGTGGAGACAGAGCAGCAGGGACTCTGCGCTTTCACAGGGCTGTGTCCCCTCCCAAACTGCCAGCTCACGTTTGGTTCTGGATCATGCATGGTCAGGGCTGAAATGAGAATGTTTTCCCCCAGTGCTGCTGCAGTGAATAACTCCCCTAAAGGGAATTACCTTGGGGTAAATGCTATTACCCATAGCTGGCATTGTGTTCCCTCAGCAAAGCCTTGGCCACGGGACAAAGGGAGTTGGAAATGGTGGATGGGATCAGGAGCAATGGCTGGCAGTGGAGGGGCTGCTCCTGCTTGGTGGCTGTGTGGGAGGACAGTGAAGTGGTGTCAAATTGAAAGCTGCTTTTGATCCCTTATAATGAGCTTTTGTGATGTCAGGTATTTAGTGGTTTTCTTTTTTTTCCAGCTTTGAAATATAGTGTTTTAATGTTCTGCTATGTAACTGGGTATATACAACAGTGATTAGTTTGGGAATTTCCTCAGATCTTTAGGGATGCCACGCTTTCTTACTTGACAATATAATAATATATGAGAGTCCATCTTGGCTGCAGACTGTGGTAATTAGCTAGTTTTGCTATAAAGTTGCTGGAACAGTGCTTTGAAGCCCTGCCAGCTGACAGAGCCCTTCAGCTCAGCCAGGGCCACACGAGATGCTGGGAGCTGCAGGTTGCTGCTCTTGATGTGGGGCTCTCAAACGACGGATGGCAAATGTCACAGACAGCACACTTCCAGCTGGATCCCCTGCCTTCAAAGACTCTCTCAGGAAGCCCTATGTAAACACTGCATTTTTGTAAAAATATTCCAGATTAGTCTTCTTCCAGAAGGCAATATGAGTGAATAACTAGGCAACAATGGTCTGTATAAAAAAGTGATAAAACTCATCTGTGCAATGTATGTGAGCCTGGATCTTACTTCAATCAGACATCGGTAGGCTCTGTTTTTATTTTATTTTGACTATAACTGCTCCTGTGGTGATCAAAAAAGATGGATTATCTTCAAATCATAGATATTTCAGAGACTTGAATGATTACCTGAAGTTTATTTTTAAAGAATACAGAAGGAGGCTGCTCAGAAAGACACTTCACATAGAAAATACACTTGGAAAAGGCAGTGAAGAGGAGGTTAGGAGCCAAATGTAAGGAAAGAGTCAGAGAATAAGATTCCTGAATGGCTTGTCCATATGCATACTTCTAGGAACCTTTCAGAAATTACTTCAATATTTAAGCCCTTTTTCTTGTAGTGCTGAAAGTCTTTCCTAACATTTCAGCTCTATTTCCTTTATTTATTATTTGTAACACATGACTGCCTCTACTATGTGTGCTTTCTCCTCTTAAGTAAGTAACACCTCATAAGTATTCAAGATGATATCTTTAAAAGAAAGTATAAAGTCCCGAAGAACAAACATAGCACAGCATAACCTTTACCTCACTGGGTCTGAGACAACAAAGCTGTGAAAGAGCTCTGGTGCTCAACAGTAACTACAGTGGAACACAAGTAGTTTCTAAAATGCTTTCTTTTATTTTCATATATTCATTGAATGGTTTGGGTTGTAAGGCATCTTAGTGATCACCCAGTCCCAACTCCTTGTTGTAGGGGCTGCCATTAATGACTACTTATCTTTTTTTTATGTTATGTTTCTTTTTGAAAGTTTAATAGTCAGCATATATCCCTTCAAAATGTTGTAAAGGTACCTACCAGCTCCTTCTCACACCAATGACTCTAGAAGTTTACTTTTTAGCATCTCCATCAGTCACTAGCTGAACTGGCATGGACATCTTTGCCCAAATGCCAGTAGGATCACAGTGAGAGACTTCTGTGGCTGTTTTTCATCATATTTAACCACATCACCACCCCTGTGAGGTTACAGCTTACATGTGATCTGTTTATAGAGGAAAACCAGATGTCATGGCAGTTAAAGAGCATTTTTGGGGACAGAAGAAAGCACTCTGAAGAGTCTGTGGAGTCCTTGGTTGAAAGTAGAAAACTGTAATTGTCCAATTCAGTCTGCAATTTAGAAGTACTTTTCCATTTCACAGTGTTCCTAAGCTTTCTCACAATAGCACCCACTTGCCACTTTTCCCTATACCTCAGATTGGCTTAAAGTCTTTTGTCATATCATCATTTTGTCAAAACGTTTCCATAAAAGGACTCTGAGGTGATATTGTTCAGTGTCTGCCAGGCATTTTTCAGTCAGGTCTAACAGCAAGATTCCATCCTGAAGTAGATGACCTCCCTCTAGATGTGTCCTTTCTTCCACCTACAGGTCTCATCCAAGGAGAAGCTGGACATTTTGTACATTTGTTGGGAATCCAGAATGTCTGGAAATCCAGGATGTGTGAGGGCTCACCAAGGTTTCAGTGTTTCAGAGGATGAGGACAGTGAGCTGCAGGGACCTTGCTGTCTGTGCCAGAGAGAACACTGGATATAGGCAAAGTGGAAATGAGGGATTTGACATGAGAGCAGAGAAGAGTCCTGTTGTGTACCTTCATCTGTGGTCCAGTCCTGGTCTTCTCTGGCATCTCCAAGGGAATGAAGAAACATGCCACTGAATTCCTCCTGATTTCACCCTCTCCTGCTCTTTCCTTGCTGTCCTGAATTGGCCTGTGGCAGGAACAGGGCTGGGGTAGATTGTCTGATCCAGCCTGACCCACAGTGGTGCTTCCCCTTAGGGTTGTGAAGGCTGTAGCTCTTGTGCTGGGTGTCCTTGCTCCTTAGCATTGTAACTCTTGAGAGCTGGAAGGCTTTGAGGTTGTTTTTTGTTGTTTTTACTTTAACGTGAACCTAACCCTGCAGGAACTGAAGGCTGCAAGCGGCCGCAGGGAGTGAGCAGAGGTGTGGGGGCTGCGGGGAGGAGAAGGCAGCAGGAACAGGAGCTGTGCTGCTGTAAGAGCAGGCCCCAGAGCCTGCTGCTGGAGGCTACACACTTACACAGTTTTACACTCTACTACTGCCTCTGGGCTTTAGGGACAAACGTGATTCTCTCAACACCTTCCTGTTACACTTCTCCTACTGCCTCCTGTCAAGAAAAACCCATCCAGCCACTGCTGGGCAGGCTCTGCCATCCCAGCTTTCCCATTCCTGCTGCTTCAGTGGAAGCATTCTCTAACTTGCTCTGCCCTGTGGGTTTTGCACAGAGCTTCAGGGCTGTTTGCTGGCTCTTGACCTGCTTCACAGTGGAAAATTCTTCCACAAGCGTTACTTACAGGAAGCAAATGAATATCTCCTCTAAATGGTCTGGCTGAGGAAATGGGTCATTTAGTGAAGTACACTGTTTACTGGATAGCCAGTGGCCCATCTCCAAGATATATACTTAGTTTGAAGGAAGAAAAATATCTGAGATTATTCACTTTTTGTGTCAGTGTTTAAATGCTATGTTGTTCATAGCTAAAATTAAAAATGTGCATTTTCATGTGGGCTAAGAACTTCCTATCCTGTTCCAGAAAATCGGTAAAACCAAGTTTTAAATTTCTTTCAGTAAAAAATGCTGGGTGTGTATGACTTGTTGAGGTTTTCTGTGGTTTTTTTTAAACTGTGTCATGGTCCTCCACATACTGTAACACTTTATAGCCTTGTTATAATGGCTTGTGGCAGGGCTAATATCTCCCAGTGATAAGTTGGTAAATTTTGTACTTGCTTTATTCAGTAATTCTAAATGCAGCAGCCAGCTTGAGCCTGGAGCATGATCTCGGTTTTATGCAGGGCTGCTTTTGTGATGTCTTCATTTATAATTGCAGTTTCTGCCCGTGCCCCTTTGGTATTTTTGGTCCAGCCTCAGGCTGAAGGGAAAGTGCCTCATTCCCTAAGCAAGGAGACATGAATAAGCATGTTGACATGGATCGGTGCGAGATTGGCACTGCTCTGGCTTCAGATTATCTAGATCAGACACTATTCTGTAATGTGATACTATCCACATTCAAAACATCATAATCTGGCAAAAACAAAATGCACCCAAACACTGTGTTTAATTTTTTGCTCTGGCATGGGTAATGCACAGCTGCCAGGGAAGGCAACAACACCTGAGCACACGAGCAGAAGTGCAGCATCAGGGCAGTGCTGGTGCTTTCAGGGAACTGTGGCAGCAGTACAGAAATGCCTGTAGCATTTGTCACATGGGTGCTTTTGGTAACTTTCAAATGTGAAAGAAAATAGGAAAAAAAAAAAGCAGCAGGAATCTGTAGGTATGGGGGCTGAGCCCCATGAAAGTGAGAGGGGCATTTTGGGCTGCTCTAAAGGTTAGTAGCTGGCCCAACACCCAAGGGTCATCCAGAGCTTCATGGTTAACATTTGAACCTGTGTCAGAGCACAGAAAGAACCCTGCATGTGTCTGTGTCTCTGGAGGAGCTCTGCGGTCTCTATCAGATTTGGCATTACCAGTTACACTACTCCTCGTGTTTCCAGCAAGTAAGTGTTTGCACAGGGCAGAAGAGCCTTCATTTTCAATCCAAAACCATTCATCAGTCTGTTTCAGAGGTCAAATCCTCAAACACTTTGGTAATTCTACTGTCATCATGTGATTCCAGTGCAATCTGGTAATGACTTATGAGTATGAGTATGTCCAGGGTCCTGGCAAACTCCTCTGAGCAGTTTTGTTAAGCAAACTCCCATATCTCTAGACTTTGCTTAACAATTGCAAAATGGTTACCAGTTAATGTTTATCCTATTGTTACTAAAACTCACAATTCAGTGTGCCTCACTTCGGGGAGCAGTATATACGTCAGTAGTAATTGTGAGTCAAAGCCTCCCAAGCTAAATTAAAAGCAAGTGTGGCTTGAGCTAAATGACTGAAGGACACATTTCCAAAGGCAGCCAGCCCATGAAAGGTGCAGTTATATATAGTTCCTATCATTTATCCTTTAGGATGGGAATTTAATTCCTAATTTACTTTGTGGTCTTTGAATTCCTAGGGATATGTACCCCCCTTAAAAAAATACATTCTTTTCTTATAAAGTCCTTCTTGAAATCTCCCAGCTGATGACTGTTTCTGTCTAGCATCTTCTGTGGGTGACACAGATGCAGAATGGCACAAACCACATCCTGGCTGGAGACTACATCACTTCATGGACAGCAAAAAGCTCAGCAGTCACCAAGGAGAAAAACAGTTTCAGAGCTGATCCACCAGCTGTGGATTTTACAAGCATTTGAATTTTTTTTAGTACTATGACTTAGTGTGTCTCAAAAGGACAAGATTTGTGTGAAGTTGCCTGTGAGGCAATGTAAGCCCAAGCCATGACACAGAGGGGGAAAAGTCGAGTTAATGTGTCTGCCCTGGCTCTGGAGTATGATGGTGTGCAGGAACTGGCTGCCTCCTTCCCACTCCTCGGGAGCTGTGCTGCCCCTTGGACCCTGCAGAGCCCCACAGCTGCCTCTGTTGTTTTCCAGACCATGTCTGGAGCCTGCCAGCCAGGGATGTAAAGAGAATCCCTCCTTTTGGCACCAGGCAGGTCTCCATGGGCTTCAAAAGGCAGCAGCACGCTCTGGAGAGGGCTGCTAGGGGGTGGAACTGGATTGCCAGGGTGACTTCAGTGTCCAGTTGGCTGGAAGTCCTTGTCATAAGGACTTGTTTTCACAAGGACTTGATTCCTAGAGTAGAAGGAGCAACTTTGGTCCAGTTTGGGGTAAGTTGGCTGCCGGCAGCCTGGCTGGGAGAGCTGATTCAGCGTGGCCAGCCACTGCCTTATCTGACCATGTGGTTCCTGTGCTGAACAACTGGAAAAAATTACTTGCTTAATGGGATGCAGGCTCACGAGCTGAATCAGCCTCGGCAGGGTTTTTGTTGTTTCAACTGTTTTTTGTATTGAAAACCCTGCTCCATGGCCATCTGTGGAGGCTGGCAGTGTACCAGTGGTGTTGACTGCGAGAGCAACTCCTGCCCCAGGGCAGCGAGGGGAGGTGGAGAGGGGCAGGTTAAACCTCACCCCTTTGCTCTGGGGTGGCTCAGACCTGGAGAGGGAAGGAGGGAAGGTACAGCCACCAGCACATCTCCTCTGCCCTCTCAGCAAAGCACAAACTGTGTGCTTCTGAGGAGAGCAGAGAGACAGCAAGAGGGTGGCAGCTGTGTCAACCCACGCTGTGTGCTTGGTCTATTAGGGTTTTGTCTGTAAAATGCATGCAGGCTCTGCTGCCTCCAATCATTGTGTGCAGCCACAGCCATTGCTGCTCTTTGTCTGGTGCAGGCAGCTCTGCTGGGGCTTGGCTTGCTGGGGCGCTTTCAGGTCACTGTGACTTACAAAGGGAAATTCTTCTCAAACCTCCTCTTCCCCTGCCATGTAGAAACAGAGAGATAAACGGGGCTATAGTCAGGGAGTGCTCCTTGCACTTGCCTTCCTGAGCTCCTGCTTGCCTTTGCCCTGCCTGGATGCAGTGAAACTGTACATTCACCTCACCTGGCAGGGACTGTGCAAGGGCCCTGTCAGCCAGGCTCAGACAGCCCTGAAGCCAGTAAGAGCTGGCCAAACAGTCCTCTGACCATGTTCAGCACAGGTGCAGCTACAGCTGAAATGCTACAGTAGAAATGGATCTGTGCTTTGTATACAGTAGTTGAGGAAAGTGGTGGATCACACTACAGAAGAGCAGCAGAAATAATAATGGCAAACCCATGCAAAAATAATAGCAGTACTCTTCCTTCCACACCATATTCTGCATGGAACAGCTGAAATAAGGGCTGTCCAGCCTAAACTACAGCGGGCTGAAGAAGCAGAGAACAGGCTTCAAGTATGAAGTCAGGGTCTGTCCCCCAGGCCCATGGGAGACCGCTCATCAAGAAAGGGGCCAAGACTGCAGCAAGGACTGGCATGAGGCAGGAGGAGCCAGGGCTGTACTGCTGCCTTTCTGCCTCAGGGAATCTGGGCTTCATAGCATGTGCAACACACTGACTTCCTTTACCCAAGGAATGGGGATAAGAAATGATGGCTGGTTACTTTTATCCCAGAAATCTACTCGTTTCTGAAGCACTCCAGTGCCTTAGAGGTGGCAGGGAGCCCAGCCAAGTGTTACACTTGAGCAGCAGCTTGTGTTTATGGTGTGAGGCTGTAGCTGGTGAGTGTCTGTGTGTGTGTGTCTGTGTGTGTGTGTGTGTGTGTGTGCCCGAGCCGATGGCACTCCCAGCACACAGCAGATGCTCCCTGCTCGTACAGCCACACAAGCTGGTGGCTGCTTCCTTGAGCAAACGGAGAGCAGCCGGTGTTTTGTCTTGTGACTCTGTCAGTGTGGCTGCTGGCATCTCATCATCTATAAAGCGTGGCAGAGGGTTGGTGCTGTACACAAGAAGAATTTGATTTTGCTGTCAGTCAGCTCCTGCACGGAGCTCCTTGGGTCCATGAGAATTTATGCAGCCAACACTGTCCCTTGTGCAAGTTTTGTGGATCGTAGAAATAGGGCCCAAAGCAGGGATGTGGCTTGCCTTTCATCTCCCAGAGCTTCCTCAGCCACATGCACAGTTTTATCAGCTCTTGAGACTCTATAGTGACTCTCAAGATACTTGGTCGCTTGGCAAAGCCACTGCTCTTTGACGCACAATATTTCAGGGAAATCCAAGTATTTTTTGTAAAAGGAGAAGAGGAAAGAAGGGATGTCTCCAGCTCCCCTGCTTGCAGAAAGAGACTTCAAATGTGAAGGGTGATAATCTCCTTGTCATGCTGAGCCTTGCTTTTAAGTTCAGATCTGTGCAAAGTTTCATACTGCCATGATTGTCTCTGACTCCCAGCAAAGCCTCTCAAGTCTTTTCAAGGCAGCTGGATTGAGTACTTCTACTGCTCCCTTCAGGAAAGGGTCTGAGCACCTTGGGCCCAAGGGAGCACTGAGATGTAATCATTACACCAGTTCTTCCAGTTTGTATTTCTGTGGCATTTTATAAATAGCAGAAAACATGGTCTTTCCAGTGTGCTGTTCTAAACCCCTGATTACCCTGCAGCGTAGCATCTTCTACAGCTAAGGTTGTCTCTAATTTTCAGCCTTGACAACCTTGACCATGACCTGTCTGGAATCAGACTCCTCTAAGCACTGCAGGGCATCTTGGAAGGATGCTTCAGCTCAGATCTGCTTCTGCCTGGATCTGATGGCAGAGGAGCTGAAAGTTCTCCACACAGATTGCTCATTGAAATGCAAACCTCATCCCCATAAAGCTCCTGTCTGCCAGCGTACCCTTTGACAAACTGATAATCTATGATAATAGAGAATTTTATCTCCATTCTTAAACATCATCAAGCATGATTATTAATGTCTTCCTATTGCACAATAAACAACACAGAACCCTCAGCTTTCCTGAAAGTGGAAGGCAGGCAAATTACATCTGCACTGTGGGTGAGCTGTGCATTTGCTGCTTCTGCAATCAGCCAACAAACCCTTCCAGATTTCCGAGACCAGACTATTGCTCCTGGCAGCTTATCTCCTTACTCAACAGCAGAGCAGGCTCTCAGGGTGAAAAGCTGGGCCTGTTGAAATTAGTGGCAAAGTCCTGCTCATTTTCCTTGAGTCAGGATTTCTCACTTAATCTCTTCATTTCTGAGTGGGAAAAGGAAAAAAAATCCTTTCTTTTTTGAGTGCTTTCTTGGAGGGCTGCCTGTGTGATGTTCTGCTTTTGTCAGTGCAGAAGGTGCACAAGGTGTTGGTCCTGCAGTCTGCCCTGCCCCGAGTGTCCTGTGCTGGGAAGGCAGGAGCAGGTGGACAGGATCTGTCTGCGCTCCCAGGCAGGGCACATGCCATTCCAACCTGAACTCTGTACCTGGTGTTCATCCTGTTGGGACTGAAACACATCTCAACAACACACCCTGAAGATACCCTGCTACAGGCCAGGAATTTGTCTTTCTGGATCCTCTGGTAACTCGGGTGAACCCTTCATGTGATTAGGCAACCAGGTTCTGTAGTGCTGCTAGAATTAAATTCAAAATTCTCTTTGCCAAGCATGAACTTCCCTATGGGCAGCCTCCACTTGCCTGTAGGTAGGTAAGCAAAATGCTGCTCTTGTGTGTAATGGAAGTTCCACCTTGTGCCACCTTCCTGGTGGCTGCAGCAGTGACACAGCTGAGAGCTCCACAAGAGCCTAGAGAAATCCAGTGAGTGCAACCCAACCATACATGTGCTTATGGCCAGTTTTGAATAAGAAGAATCTCTAGAACTGGCAGCTGAAAGATGATTTCTGACCAAGCACAGCTCGAACAGCCCCTGTGCTAGATCTAACAGGAGCAGAAACTTGCGTAACTCTAAACTCTGTTGCTCATACTGACGCACTAATGGGATGGGCATCGCAAGGGGCCATGGCAGGAATCCTGCTGCTTTCCAGAGAATACTCTGACCTGCCAACTGGCTGTCTCCAGCTTCGGTGAACTGATCAAAGTCACGGGAGCCAACTGCCCCAGAGGCCAATGACCCTGTGCCTCGTCTCTCACACACTGCAGCACAACTGGATTTTCTTTTGCAGCTCCTGAAACCTGCCCTGGTTTGCTGTCTAGAGAGCAATTACACAAGCCTTTCTCCCATTGCCTATATTTTGCCAAAGACCTCAAATGCACCTCAGGAGTGGGGGTTGTTGGTATTTTTTCTCCCTTTTATCTCCTAAAGACTTCGATCCACCTGGCCCCTTTTTCTTAGGACACCACCTTGACCAAAGAGCACTTTAGAGATAATTCTAGCTGTGTTGTTTTAAGGCATTTCCACTTTTTCTCTTTTTGTGGTAAACATTGGTAGAGCTCCACTGAAACATTACCTGAACTTCTAGCCCAGTATTGGTCTTTGCTTTCAGAGCAAACCTTCTAAAGACCTCTTGGCTCCGGAGTACCCATAAAAAATCTCAATTAAATGGAGGCAGAAGGAATGTGCTGTGAGTAACTGTGCTTTCAGTGAAGCAGAGCTGGCTGGTTCTGACCTGACAGCCCCAGTGCCTACACGCCTGTGCTGCACCTCTGTAAGGCTGATGTGGACCTGAGTCACCACTCAAGGCTGCTTCTGGCACAGCCTGTGTGAAACTTGATCAAATGAGGGCACCAAGAATGGTGAAGGGCCTCAAGGAGAAGCCGTGTGAGGAGTGGCTGAGGTCAGCTGGTGTCTTCAGCCTGGGGGAGACTGAGGGGACACCTCACTGCAGGTACAGCTCCCTTGGGAGGGGAAGAGGAGGGGCAGGCTCTGATCTCTGCTCTCTGGTGACAGTGACAGGACACAAGGGAATGGCCTGAAGCTGTGTCAGCGGGGTTTAGGCTGAGTATTAGAAAAAGGTTCCTCATCCAGAGAGTGGCTGGGCACTGGAACAGCTCCCCAGGGCAGTGGTCACAGCCCCAAGCCTGACAGAGTTCCAGAAGTGTTTGGACAATGCTCTCATAGTGTGACTCTGTGCAGGACCAGGGGGCTGTACTTGATGACCCTTGTGGGTCCCTTCCATTTCAGCACATTCTGTGATAAAGAGATGTAGAGGACAAAGACTGGCTTCTCTGCAGCACAGACATTGCCAGATTCAGACTCTGACTGCCGAGGGGCAGTTTGGCAGCCCTGCTCACCAGTGCCACAGAACAGGGCACTGCTGCTGCTCCAGGTTTTCTGCCTTCACTTTTACACTGATAAGATAAGCAGCACCGCTGTGGAGATGACTCAGTTTGCAAAGGTGGTAGGAGGATTCCCAGTTCTGCTCTCCATGCTGTGAAGGCCTGGTCTGTTCACCCTTATCCAGCTGCTGCCAGAGGCTGGGCAGAGATCCTCGGGAGCTCACCACACAAACCTGGGCCTTTCTGTGCCTCCTCTTGGGAATGGGCCTGGCTGCTGTGCTGGCTGCTGGCAGCAGGCAACAGTGCAGGTGGGATCACAGCCATGAGTCAGAAGGCAAAAAGGAGTGAATTATAAGCAAAATACTTACAGCTCCTCTGTAGCACAGCTTGTACAGCAACTGAAACAGCAAAGTCTGGTCTCTTGTCTTCAACCTCCCTGCACAGGTCAGAGAACATGCTCTATTCCTGCTCCTGGCACCAGGCATGGATCTTCTCTGGCAGGGCAGGGATGCATTTTATTGAAAGCTGCTCCAGGCTTGTCGCAACCCCAAGAGGTTGATCAGCCTCCTTGGGCTCTCCGTGGAGCCAACACAACAGCATACAGAGAGTAGTCCTTACCCTGGGTCATTGTCAGAGTCTGGGCCTGGTGCCCTGGCAGGCTTTGGTGACAGGAAGGTGATACCTGGGATCCCAAGACACCTACAGGAAAAAGATCTGGAAATAAGCTCAGCTGAAGGCCTCCTTTTGACACTTTTCATTTTTGTTTCTTAGCAAAAATGGTATCGGAAGCTATGGGACATAGCAGCTCTCTGTCACTTGTGGCTTAATGCACTTCACACAGACTCACCTGGTCTGTGGAGCCCAGTGAAGCTTCTCCCTGTTCCCAGCAGTGATTGCACACCTCACCTCTCTGGGATTCACAGCAATATGTGACCAGCAGTGAGAAACCCAAGTAACTGTTTGCAGGAAAATCTTGGAGGTATTTCATTTTTGTGGAAAACATGGAGATGTGTGCTTCCCTGTCCTCTCACCTTTCACAATGGCCTGAGTTCAGCTGCTGCCTGTCCTAAGGAACAGGGCAGGACAAGGCTCCAGAGACTCTGTTTCTGCTGCTCCTCACTTAGCTGGAGGCACTGGCATTGAGTAACCCTGGGCACACCTTCACCCCAACCCCAAAACACTGCCTGGGCACGCGTCAGCACCTGGCCATGGCAGAGCCCAGACATGTGTGCCATCAGCCATGTGTGCCACCAGCCATGTGTGCCACCAGCCATGTGTGCCACCAGCCTCATGGTGTCCCCAGCCTGTGGTGTCCCATGGCCCTGCTCTCAGGACAAGCCGTGGTGCTGAGCCCCTGCCTTGCAGACCTGGCCATGAACATCCAGCAGCTGCTCCAACGCAGCCCTGAGCCCTGGGGCTGCATCCAGTGCCAAGTGCCTGCTGAAGTGGAGCTGGGCACAGGGTCACCAGGAAGCAGGAGCTCCCTTTGCAGAGAAATGTGCGTATTCATGTGTGTCTGTGTGTGCATTTGCATGCCCAAGACACCAAATGGGTTCATTTATATTTTCATGCATTTAAACATTGCCAGCTGTGCTAATGATGGCTGCAGCACATCAACCACTTCTGTTTTCTCCTAGGCTTGTTATTTTCCCACTGGTTGTTCTATCTATTCTGTGAGAGTGCTAAAGTGGTGTTTCTCTCACGTAGTCTCAGGTAGGAAATTGCAGTGTAGCCTGTATATTTTAAATATTACTTAATTTGGACTGGCAAGACTGTGGGTTTGTTAGAGCAGAAAGAGACCTCATAGCTGAGATCAGTTAGCTACAGAGGCTGAGGCAGACTGAAAAAAAAAAAAGAGTATATTGTCATCTTTGGGAGATTTAAAAAGCATATGCCCTCCCTCCAATATTTCAGGCTATTGAGCTTTATCAGTTTTACTGCAAACTACAAATGCTTTTTGTGTAATGACAGCTCTTTAATTAGAACTTGGAAGCAATAGCATCTGCTGATTATAGCATGGTCCAGCATGTTCTTATTCCTCAGCTTTTATTTCCAGCTCTGCAATTAAATTGTTGCACGCCTCAAGGCGAGTGACTTCACTCCTCAGTGTCTGTACTTCCACAGATGGAATTAAAACCTCCACTGGAGATCTCTGGACAGAACCTGCTCAAATGGCACAGTCTTAGGTTACTTTTCCATCCCGTGCACATTTGTCAACTCATGTATCAGTCCAGTGAATGGGGATTTGGGGTTTACCTTGTCCAGGCATAGTCTGTGAGACATTCCAGGTATGAACAATGGAAATTTTATAGGCTTCAGTTATAACTGGCTGGGCAAGAAACAACAGCTTCACAGTAATGAGTCCTCACTTGAATGGAATGCCATTTACTGTCTGATCTCTCCTCACCACAGTGAGATATTAAAATCTGTCTATCCAGGGCACATTTCTGGAGGGATGAAAAAGGGGCAAAATCCTTTCAGTTTGAAGTGATCCTCAGTTCTGTATGGAAAAGGTTTTGTTTCCCAAGAGGGATATTATATACCAGTGACTATGGAAAAGATTAAGCAATGCAGTTGAGAGAGAGACAGAACAGCTGGTTCTGCTGTCCACAGTCCTTCCCCCCACACTGACCGAGACACTGGTGGAGATGAAGGAAAATGACAATGGTTGTTGTGATGACCCTCTTTAAACCTTTAGTTTTGTGACTGCCAGTCTGAACAGGAATAAGTCATTTGCCCTTACAGGATGCTGCACAGTCTGAAAGTCACTGCAGTCCCTTCATTGGAGATTTCAAATGCAGCCAACAGAAGATTTTTTTAAGTAGTCCCAATCACTGGAGCCAAGTGGGGCAAAGTCAGAAGGGATGTACACAAGGGAAGGAGGTTGAGTAACACTGAGCACTGGCAGAAAGGACAGTACATCAGTGTTATGCGTCCTTACAGGCAAGCACTGGTGTAAAGCACAACAAGCAATTTTTTTCCAGTCTTACTTTAAAATGTTCCCAAAATCTGTGAGTACAGCATCACAGAACGCCTGATATTTTGTAATGCCACAAACACTGACCTTAACAGACACCAGAAATCCCACTGGGAGTTTCATCCATTTGCAGTGGAAACATGATGTCTTTAATAGTAAGGATGTTTCAATAACTTTCCGGGATTTTTTCCATTTTGGCACAGCTGTTCACTGACAGATTGCAAAAGAGAGGAATTCAGTAGTAACAGCTCGATTCTGAGGGATGCTAAAGCCTTTCTGTCCAGGACTGTGTGTCCTTAGCCCCTACCCAGAGTAGCTCAGTCACACAGGATTACTCAGCATTTTGCAGCCTCACCCACTTGGCCTTACCACCAACATTTCTATTTCCATTTCTGTTATTTCTATTTCTATTAATATTTCTGTGGAAAGCAGCTGAAACAGGTGCCTTTCTCTGAAGGAACTCAGCCTGTCTAGGAAAGGGCTTGGCGTTGTAGTAGGAAAGCTGTGGAGCAATAACATGTCATGAAAATTGATGCCTCGATTTCTCTCTTAGAAAAGCAGCACCTTGATGCCAGATTTAGTAACAATGGCAGCATTACTGAATTGTTTATTATGTTGTGTTAAGGTTATGTAGAGGAAATGTCAAGGGAAATGGCTTCCTCCCTGTTTCTAAACTAAGTGTAGACTCCAAACAGGTGTTTATTCTGATAGAATTTAACAGTTCGAGAATGGGTGGAGGTTTTTGTTGATTAAACAGAAAAAAAAATGGTATCTTCGCTGTGGTTGGCATGATCAACCTTTATTAAACTTCTTGTTTGGACATAAGATATCCATTATTGCATAAACAGTGCCTGGGCTTTCCCCATACAGCACTAATAACCAATGGTAAAGTTCTTGTCAGCTTCAGGAGGCCAAAGGGGTTTCACACTGTTCTGGCCTTTCCTTGGATTTGCTGCCTCACAGATCAGTGTGGTGCAGAAGCCTCTATTGTTCAGAAGAAGGCAGAAAACACGTGTTCCCTCTCTTTGCCATGGCTGTTCCTTGTCAGAATAAGGGAGGAGAGCAGGAGGCTGAAGCCAAACAAACAAGAGCAGGGCAGGATGGTGTTTGTTTACTCTGGGGCCGAGTGAGCAGCACTGAGGTGCTCACTGCTGTACTACAGCTGTGGCAGTCTGTGAGAGAGGGAGAGATCCCCAGCTCCCAGCAGGACCCTCAGGCTGCCCCTGCACTGGGAAGGGCTGTGCCCTGTGCAGGGGATGCCTGATTCCCCAGAAACAGGCCCAGGCTGGGCTGTGCCTGGCAATGGTGACTGCCCTTTAGCTGGCCCAGCTCCCCCAGCCCCACCTCTCTGAGCACAGCTTTGGCACTGATGCCACATTCTCTGCTGCCAGAGCAGAAAGCCAGCCCGTGCCCTGTCCAGTTTTGGAAGTCCCATATCTCAGGCTGCCAAGGTCCCTGGAAGAGCCCTGCTGCAGGGGCAGCGCTGGCTCCCTCGGCAAGGACGCGTGAACTGGAGCTGTTTGTGCTCCCGGTCACAGTCAGACAGGACAGAGCCATTCACCTGCTGCAGCGGCTTTAAACTCATCCAGGTGGGACTTTTCAGCCTGTGGAGTGATAATATTTTTAACTTTCCCAACTTGATTGCATACAGCCATCTGCCCTTCAAGGAGAAAAAGCAAGGAAGGATGTTTTAAAACTTCTAATTGCTCTTCCAAGGCCTGGTTTGCAAACTTCCCATTTGATCACTGCTGAAACTCAGACCAGCATTTATCTGAATGGAGGCTGCTTTTGCTGCCCTTCACTAAACTCCTGGTTATTAACTATAGAAATCAATGTGGACTTTCAGCTCATGCATATATAAAAAACAGATTCACAGCACCCTGCTGGATTTCAGACCACTGCAGCATGTGTGTAACTGAGGGGATCAGATCCTACAGTACTATCAATCCCGTGATGATTTTTAAAACATAAAGCCACGTGGAAGCAACTTCAAATCCCAGCCTTGCTTTGGTTTGTTTGTGGTTGGTTTGGTCTGGGATTTATTCCTTAATAAAACCTTTTCAGAAGTGCCCCACAAAGCCTGGCTCTGAGGCTGTTGGTCTGATGGGACACGACATGGCACCGATGGAGCTGGTGTGGGGCTGGGAGCAGCCAGACCTGGCTGGGGTGCTCCGAGGACCTGCCATCCCTGCTGTCAGCCTTCCTGCTCCGCCAGCACTCATTTCCTGCCCCCAAGGAGCAGAGCCTGTCCTCTCCCTCCTCCCCACAGCAGCGTCACGTTGTGTGTTTATTTTGAAAAGCCATCTGCAAAACTCTTTAGGGTTGTTCTCTATTGTAAGGGGGAAAGCTAAAATTAAATGAAAAGTGTCCTCTCTGAAAAACACCAAAGCAAGTGCCTTTGCTTTGTGTGGCAGAGTGCACTGGCTTCTGTATCTGCAAAGGATAATGGTTACAGATTTTTCCAGCATAAAGTGACTTACAGCTTAAATTTGTCCCCCAGGTTTTTAAGGCCAGGCCCACATTACAAGCTTATGATAATGAAATGCTTGTTAAAGAAAAAAAAAAGCCATTTCTGTATCATTAAAATACCATTGTAGGTGGATAATTAAATCAACGTGATCTTTTTCCTGTTTATGTTATTTAACTTACTGAACTTGTAATTCCTTTGCCAGCAAAAATACCTTTAGTAAAAAAGTTTGTCATTTTTACTGCATTGAGAAAACCTTACATTAGAGACAGGGCTGTTATATTACAGTTCTTCTTTAGTTTTTTTTTGTGTCTTCAGAGCAAAGACTTAGGAGTATTTTCAATAGCAGTTATTTGCCAGGCTGCCTTTAGCAGTCTGACTGCTGGGGACCAAAGCCCATTGCCTGTCAGTGTCACTTTGGACAAGGTGACAGCCTGTTTGTACCACCCAGCAGTGCCAGGCTTGCCAAAGAAGAGTGAATTCTGTTAGAGATGGGATATGCAGTTTTTCCTACTGAAATATCAGCATCAAAAGCATGGGAGGAAAAAAAAGTATGTATTTTATTTATATGTACTGTTTAAGTGAATTGCATAACTGAGGTATCAAAGCAACTTCTGAGTGGAGAATCTGAGTACTCTTTTGATTCTGATTCAGCAAACTGCTTAGGCATGTGCTTATCTCTGCTATAGATCTGCCTGTTTGAAAATTAAAAGAGAATTGAAGTGTAGTAGCCAAATCTCCAATGCTGATTAAAGGCTTTTCTTCACTCTGTGGTTTTCTTCTGTCTGTGGCTTTTAAAGGGAAAAAAAAACCCAAGGAAAGAGCAGTTTCTGGCAGCCCTGAGTGCTCAACAGCCTTTTATCCAGAATGAAGAGCAACAGATCCAACTTACAGAAGGGAAGAGCTGTTCCCATATTCTCCAAGGCTTGCAATTGTGTTTGTCAAGCAAGGTTTGTCAAGCTGCAGTCCTGCTCAAGGAGCCAGGGAAGCAATTCCTGACATCAGGTGTCCCATCCCAGTGCTGTTGTGTCCTATGTTCTTCACATTGCTGAGTTTACAAGAGATAAGGAGAATAGGCTGCTCAAATGAGGAAGTGGAGTAGGCTTCCAGCTTGGAATACAGCAGAGAGGGAAGGTGCAAGGTCATGGCTGGAGCATGGGCAGAGTGGCCACAAAGCAGGGGGAACAGAAAGCTCAAAAAGCACCCATGCAAGTGTTGGAAAAGTTTACAGTCCTTATTCCCAATGGGCAGCAAACAGATGTGGTAATTAAGGCAAAGAACCTCTTTGTCATGGAGAGGGACTGAGTTCAGAAATGCTGACAGCTCAGGAACAGGTGTGGTGGTTCCAGGGGAAGGTGTGCAGAGCTGCTGGGCTGCTGCTCTGGCAAGTGGGGCTGGGCTCCTTGGCTTTCCTGTTCTCTCTCTGCCTTAGTCCTTCCCCTGGAGCCCCCAGCTGCTCTTCTCCTCCCCAGCCCACAACCTGGCTACAGGAGAGATTTGAATTTTTAGTAAACCTGAGCTAAGGTTGTTATTTTGAGCAGAGTTCCTGTAAAAGTCTGTGTTTCCAGCAGTTTTGCTTTGAGTTTTGGTTGGAAACCTGCACTCTAAGTGAGGTTCACATCCTGCAAAAAGAACCAGGCAGAAATGTTTACCCATTCTTCTGAAAGTTTATATTTCATATTTGTTCAGCCCCAGAACACCCTTTTTTCAGTTCTCAGGGTGTTCAAGTGTAAAGGTGTCTCTCAGCATCAGTGGAGCTGGTGTGAGACTTTCTGCTTCTCACCCTTCTCCCTCTCAGGAGGTTTTATCTGAGGGATCACTAGCTGGTGACTGACTGGGTCATTTTCCCAGCGAGGGCATCCCAACTTTGTCTGCTCAATGTGGCAGTGAGACTGTAGCACAGACTTCTTGGCTGTCTGGGAATGCCTTGGCCATCAGCTTTCTCATGATGAGGGGATAGAAGAGATGGGACCTGCTTCTCAGCATCTGGAGGGGTGGGAGAGAGGCAGGAGAGAGAGGAGGTGATCTCTCTGTGGGAAATCGAATCTGAGGGCCTGCTGAAGACCAGGGGAATGGCATGGTTGGGTGCTTTAGTGGCAAAAGGGTGGGAGTCTGGAAATTCAGTCCCAAATTTCCCTCTGACTGAGAGCTGTGACCAGTAAAGGCAGACATCTGAGAAACACAGGAACAGTCAACCATCTTTAGTGGGATGATGATGCAGAGGGGTAGCAGGGCCTGAGGCAGTCCTGCCACTTGTCTGTACAGTCCTGCAGACATTTTGGCCCTTTTGGTTGTTTGTATTGAATGAAGTGGTTGAGCCTTAGGGACCCTTGACCTGCTTCACTTTGGCCTGGGCCTGTTGCTGGTTCCCAGGTAGCTGCTGGTCCTGCTGCGTGGGTAGAGCCTGGACTTCTATCAAGCCCAGATTTAGAGAGGGCTGTATAATCATGGAGCTCAATCTTTATTTCAGTGCTAATCCACTGGCAGGTCACAGATGTAGTTTTCTTTCCTTTTCCTTGTCCTGTAGCCCTAGCTGGATGCCTTTCTTGCATGCTGGAGGGTTTCTCCCTGTCCTATGAAAGATGAGGTTGTGGCTGTGCCCTTCATTCTATGACAAGTTGGGTATATTTTGGAAGTGCCTGGTTTGAGATTTGTGAGTAAGGAAAGAAGGGACCCAAGTGCAAACGGTAGGCTTCCAGACCTTCCTCTCCTTCATGCCTTCCCAGCCCCAAGGGAGAAGTACTGCTCTTAGGACTGATATCTGAATTCATTAAATAGCTCTGTCCTGTAATGAGTTACATGAAAATCCAATTATTAATACTGCAGAGCATTGTGGAAGCCTGTCTGATTTGAGATCCAAATGTGTGGCATGTTTTTATGTGTCATTGTGTGTATTCATCCCTAAAGCCACCCCCACTCCAAATACACAAATGGAGCATCTAGAAGAAAGGAGCTCTGTGACTTCTCAAGTTAAGGACAGACACTGCTCCATTTGTCCTCCTCCACTGTGCTCTCCATGCAGGAGCTGGAAGTCATTAACTGGCATGTTTCCACCTACTTTGCACTCTGATCTAAGCTTATTATGGCAGAATTTCCTCTTTGGGTCTGTGCAGTGCTGGTTTCATTGCTGCTCTGATGAAAGAATAACTGTTTGGTGGCTTGAACACTACCTCTTTGCTCCCACTATGCCCTTGTGACCTGCTCAGAAGATATGGGCTTGATAATGCAGGGTCATGGGTACTTACGGTCCCACCTGCACGGTGGGAAGGAAGTCTGTGCCTGTTCAAATGGGAAGCTGTCTGGGATACAGGAAATCTGCCCTGGAACAGGCTGGAAGGCCCTGGCAGTATATCTGAGCCATATGTAACCTGGAGCATTATAAAGCATGTTTCTTGTCCCATGGGACAAAATGAGGAAATGAGCCCCATTCATATTTGCAATCAGTGAGATTTTGTCTGAGTAAGTGGGGTAGGACTCAAGATGTTGACTAACCTTCTGGCAAAAGCAGGGATTGAAATAAAAAAGAATAATACTGCACCAACTTTGCCTGTAGTGAACTCAGGAGACAGGGACAAAAGCTTTTAAAGTAGGAAATAAATAAAATATCTGTGACTAGGTGGTCCTGGAGAGATTTAATTGAGGGATATCTAAACTGTTTATCTGTTCCCAGTGGTAAGGAGAGTCATGAATAACCTATGAGTGCTTTGATGGACAGTTAGTGACTCATGCAGTTCTGTCTGTTATCTCACCATGAAAAATAGTTATGGAACAAAGCCTTATCCAGCCTGAGTGTATAAATGTATTGAACAGTTTCCACTTGAACTTGATATACTGGTCTGAAGTACTTTGTAAGGATACAGGTTGATAGGATACAGGATAAGGATACCACTAGTGAGAGCAATTGGTTCAAAAAGAAAAAAAATATTCATTCAGGCTGTTGCTATGATGACTGAGGGTGGCTGCAGTTTCCCTGAGAAGAGCTGCCATTTCATTTTACTGCAAGAATATTTGTATAAAGGATTTTATGGCACTTTAAGCTGACTGATCCTCAAACACAATATAACCTGCACTGAATTTTCTTCCCTCCTTCTTTCCTCTTCCCCCATTCATCTGCCCTACACTTTTGTTTGTTCCACAGTTTGAGCTCCTTACAGAGCTTTTTCTACCTTTGCCAGTGTTAGGTTTTGTTCATTTACAGGGTCAAGACTAAGCCAGCTACAGTGAGGGTGTGGCAGAAATATTTCCATGTTTGGTGTGGTGTATTTGTTGTGAATGTCTTCTAGTCTTTGAACATACACATCCAAACCTCTTGGGTCAGGTCAGTGGACAGCAGGGTGAATCGCTCCTTATGGATTTGCCCCTGATGGGACAAGGGAAAATGGCTTTAAATTGAAAGAGCGTAGATTTAGATTAGATATGAGGAATAAATTCTTCACTATGAAGATGGTGAAGCACTGGAATAGGTTGCCCAGAGAAGGTGTGGATTCCACATCTCTGGAAGTGTTCAGGGTCAGGTTGGCTGGGGCTTTGAGTAATGTGGTCTAGTGGAAGGTGTCCCTGCCCATGGGAGGGAGTTGGAACTAGATGATCTTTAAGGTCCCTTCCAACTCAAACCATTCTGTGATTCTACAATTCTATGAATTTGTAGGACTGCATAAAGATGGCAGTGTCTGTGCTGCCATTACAACTTCCTCCCAACTGTGACCTATAGGCTAAATGTTTTACCATCCAAGTTGCTGAAATCACTTTACCCTGGCCAAGGGAGGGCCGTAGGGGAGGCTGAGCAGGTAAAGCAGGTAGAGCAGAGTTCTAGGTTTCTCAATCCTGCTTGAGCATCTCTGTTGAAGTATGAGAGTTGCTGGTGCTGAAAGCAAAATAACAAGAGTTTGACCACAAGCTCTGGAGGGAGATGCCAGACAGGAGAGTATCCCAGAGACAGCTCCACAGACAAGTCCTTCGTGCTGAGCCAGCAGAAGGCCAGGACGTGCCGGGTGGCCAGCACCGAGCAGGCAGAGCAGCCAATGCAGGCAGCAGCACCAAGGCCCTGGTGACAAATCTCCGGTGTGACCAGCCTGGGTGGCCTGGCAGGGGCAGCTCTCACAAGTACAAGTGCTAACTGGAAATGCACACAGCTGAGTGCCATACAGCTTTTCTCTTTGATTTCCTCCTGCTGAGCCCTGCAGGTTGGTACTGAACGCCTCTTCCTGAGTGTGCAATGGGCAGCCCAAAGCCTGAGTCTCACATCCAGGAACATGAGGCAGCTTAGCAGCCTCTGTAACCTTTTGCCTGGCAAAGCCTGGTCACAACACTGCATGTACTTTGTTCCCTGCATCCCCTGGATCTGCTCGGGGCCCCTGGGAGCACAAGCTCCAAAGAGAAGCTCGGGCAGAAGGCAGAGAGAGGGAGCTGCCTGTGCCGGCCTAGGCCGGCCCCGCTGGCAGCGTGGGGCCCTCCCGGAGCTGTGGACTCTGTGCTGTGAGAGCTTGTTCCACACATTGTCCTAATCTCTCCTCAGCTGTCCTGGCTCTGCTGAGGCTGCTGTGTACAGGTTACAGGACTGACTTCAGAGTAAGAGTGGATGTTTTGTTTGTTTGGTTTGGCTTTTTTCTTTCTCTCAGGGCAGCACTGTCAGGCCCGGGCTGGCGAGCAGGGCTGTAGCAGCCTTTCTACAGGAGCCTGGGTGCTCTGCTGACACTGATGGAAAAGTGGGGTTTGGTCTGGTTTGGCTTTTAATGAAAAGAAAAACCTTTCCTTTCCTTTTTGGACCAGAGCTCCTTGTGAAATAAACTGCCTTATTCTTCTCTACCCAGCCTTTCCACAAAACGCTCTTCTGTACATGTCTCTTAACAACTTGTCTTGTTTGAGTGAAGCATCCTAATTATAAAATAGCTCTGGGCTGCTGGCACAGGCTTGGCAAAGTCACGCAGCCCTCCTGAGATGGATCCCTGTGCAGGGCAATGCCGTGGTGAGAAGAAGTCCTCTGGAGACATGTCTGGAAGGGAGGTCTGGTGTTCTGTGTGGCTGGTACCGCACAAGCAGCTGACTGAACAAGGCTTCCCTTTCTGGGCCTGCTAACAGCCATGAATAGGGTGTCGTGGGCTTGCCAGCACAGCCAGGGTGCATATTATGACAGGTGAAGGGAATTGTGGGTGTGGAAAAGTGTGGGTGTAGAGAAACTTACTCGGTGGAGGGGTGAGGTTGGAAGGAGCAGATAGGGAAGAGCCAGAGGCACAGGCGTCAATCAGGATACTGGTGAGGTGGCTCCTGTCCATGTGCTGCTCTGGCATCACCCATGAGCTTCTAGGCACACCCTCTCTTGGTGGGGCTGTTGGAGTGTGGAGGGGTCTCCCAGTGCTTCTCACCCTCTGACACCCTCAGGAATTTATCACAAGGTCCTGGAGCTCCATGGAACAACAGTGTCATCTCTAGTGTCATGGTTCCCGTCCAGCAGCAACAGGAACAAATTTGTGTCCCAGATGAGGAACAGTGGTCCTGGCACTCTCTGCCCCACTCTCACTGTATATAATGCTCAGTAGAGACAAGGAAGAAATGAAAGCTGCTGTTTCCCATCTGCTTCTTTAAATATATGTGCCAACTCAATCCAAACCTCAAGGAGGTGCACTGAAAATCTGGGAGTTCATGGTTAGGTCAGTCATGGGTCACAAAGCAGCAAAACACAGTCTCTGCCACCACGGGACAGGGAAGGAGGTTAAAGTTTCACAGTACACTTAGCTGAGCAGCATAGCTCTGTCTGTGTTTCACTGGGTAGAAATTATTCATTGACAAGAAGGGCTTCCAGACTGTCCCAAGGAAAATTCTTTGTGAAACTGTATTTCTTTTGAGTTAAGCTATTGGGAACATGAGTTGAAAACTGACCCGGGGATGCATACTCCTGTCAATCGGTTACATTTAGGAAAGGAAAGATTAAAAAACTCTGAGGCAGGGCCAAGCACTTAAAAGGGTGAATTCTTTGCACTGATTCCTGTGGTAAAATGCCAAGACAAGCCTCATGATTTCCTGGACCAAGTGCAGAGAAATGAAATGAAAAATATGAATAGGCCAAATACTGAGATCCTCATTACAGAAAAGGGCCACTCAAGGGTACCTAAGATTTCCCTCTCATCAGGGAGAGAAAATAATTGAGAGAGCTCTGGTTGCAGCTCAGACATCGCCTTGTGCTCGGCATCCTCAGCAACCTTCTTTTTCCTCATCTGCCAGCTTGCTGTTCTCATGCCAATTAAGGAAAAAAAAAAAAAGAGCCGAAACTACCTGCTCTATTTTTAATCCTATTTGTCTGTAGATAAACTGCATGTTAGATGATTAATAGATCTTTATCACTTCTAAAGTTTAGACTATAAAAAGCCTACCCCTCTCTTTTGACTGTTAAATAACTATGTAAGCCTTGCTGCTGTTATTTGGAATTTAAATTAGACACAGCACTTCTGAGAGCATTTGTTAATATCTCAAGTGGACCACGTGGCCTTGGCAGAGCCAGAGGGGAGTTTGTCCCCTTGTGTGGCCTCAGGAAAGCTCGACTGCCTGGTTTCAACTAGGAAGACCAAGCCATGGAGGCTTGGTTAAGGAAAAATTGGGCACAGATATAGGCTGTGTTTGACCATACCAGGGCTGTACTCAGCCATTTGCATCTGGTGCTTGCACCTTTAAGACATGCTAATTCAATTAGAATTTGCACATGATGAGGGTTTGGGAATTGTGGTGCCAGCAGGGTGCTTCACACTGACCTCTCTGTTCCCAGGGCAAGTGTGAATTTGCCTTTGGGTTTTTTTCCCTTTTTACCTAAGAGCATAGGCTGGAATGGTGTGGCATTTAAGCAGGCATTACACAAAGCCTGAAAAAACCTTAACCTCAAATGTACTCATCAACAGAGGCTGTAGCCTCTTCTTAATCAAGACCATGGATTTGGATTAAACTGGAAACTTCTGTCACTGAAAGAAGAGCAAATTTGAGCCTGGGCTTCTGCACCTCCTCAGACATGGCACATTGATCTGGTAGCCACCAAGCCCAGATGGAAATTGAAGGTTGCCTATAAAGACAGTTGTAAAAGCTGTTACAGTCTGGTGTTTTATGGAAGCTATTAAATCTGTCAGCTGGCTCAATCTGTACCTGAAAATGTTTATCTTCCATGACACATTTGCCTTCAATTAGTTATTTGGTGGTTGCAAAGACTTTTTAGCCTTTGTCCACCATTTTTCTTTTGATTTAAATTGATACATCAGCATTGGGTGGTTAATTCCAGCCTCATGTATCCGTCCTACCCGTGAGGCAGGAGCAGTGGTGGAGGAAGGGCTCTGCCAGGGATTAAAGCCAGTGTGGGTGGTCTCTTCCTCCAGCACTCCCAAAATCCAGGAAGGAAGAACCTAATCCCTGCAAGCTAATGTGTTAGTGTAATTACTGAAACAGAGAAGAGGTATATTCCTGCAGATCCTTGTCATCTACTCTTTGAAAGCAGCCTAGATCAATATTCGTCGTTCCTCCAACATGTCCAGGGGCCTGATTCAGCTTTATGTAAAAACCTTTGGAGCAAGTCATGAGGACCAGTTTCAAATGTTAAACTGCTGGGATGTTGACAGTGGATTTGGAAAAGATCTGATGAGGGGTGTTCTCTGCAGTGTATTAATAACATTTTGTACAGGATACAGAAAATAAAACCTTTGTAACAGCTAAAAATCATATAAATGTTAACTCAGGTTGTTTGCAAACTTGTTCATGAAGGATTAGGCTAACAAAATGAAAGGAGGGAGGAATATCTTTGCTTGAACAGGAAAACACAGAAAATTTTTGATGAAGAATTTACCTTGGTGTGCTGAGAACTGATGCTACAGCATGAGTTTGGCATCTCCTAAAGTACTTTGTGTACCTTGTATTTTCATGTCAAGCACTAAACCAAACGCTTTTCTGTGGATTTGTTCTGCTACAAACTATTTGTTATTTAGCCTCATGGCCATTTCTGAAGTCCATGTCTGTTTCTGGTGAAATGGTTGCTTATTACCTTTTTAGAGTTACACAGCCAACCAGGCGATGCTCAGCCAGGGTTTTCACAGTAACACTTCTGCTAAACGTTACAGTATTCAAAAGTATAAAATTCAATAGAAAATCCCAACCTCCCAAAACCCAGCATGTGAGAGGTGTGTTTATATTGAATTGTTGGATAAAGTTGTGCAACCCTATATGCAACCAAGCATAGCCAGGCTGCCTCTCCTGCCAGGGATGCCACCCACATCTGTCTGGGTTATGCCTGCATCAGCTGTTTCCTCCAGCCCTCCACCTCGAGCTGAGCCTGCTGTTGCTGGGTGTTGCTGCTCTACCCTCCAGCAGCTCCCCCAGGCTCCCTGGGGCTCCCTGCTCCCCACAACACCCCCAGACACTCCTGCTCCTCCTCAGGTCCCCTGACCTGCCCTTCCAGAGGCCCCAGTGGGCCCAGGCAATGCAGCAAACCTGGAGGGAAGCTAGCCCCCATAAAGAAATGCTTTTATAAATGTGTCTTTAGATAACTGGCAAAGTACAGCAGCAACTCAGCAATTCCCTGTGAGGGACTGCCAGGCGAGACTCCTGCAGGCAGCTCTTTGGAGGAAGTGTAGAGGCTTGCTGGAAATACACTGAAATCCAAGAAACACCATGCGCAGGCCTGGAGCACTGATTGCTGGATCCATTTGTTCATTAGGCAGTGGCTGCTTCTGAGGCTAGAAACAGAATTTGACTTGCTAGTAAAAAGCAAAATAATTTCTAGACTTCTTCAGGGACTAGTTTGCCCACTTTTACTCATGAGGTGATGAAAACAAATCTTCCCACTCTGCAGCTCCTAATGCTCTTTCTGTATTGGTGGCCTATTTTTCTGCTTGAGGACAGGGAGGGACCATTGAGTCACACACAATCTCGTGCCCTTCTCCTCCTCCTCTCATTTAAATATTAATATGATGAATTATTACTAGAGTAACAGCTGTGCACTACTCATATCACAGCAACATAACCTTCCCCTCCTCATCGGAGCACAGCTATTCCTGCCTCGTGTTTTCTGGTTGACCTTCTCACTTCTTCTGGATGACCTTTTAAAAACTACTTTGTTAGTTCTGGTGTGGTATCATTAGGATAATTGCTTGTTCTGATCTTTTTGCTTAAATATTAATGATACTGAGGAATTCAAAAGATAGCTGCAGTAATGGTAAGTTAAATGTCTGTGTGTATTCTCCCATGGGATCTGTTTGTTTAGAGAGAAAGAAGTGAAAAGATTAATCTTTCTAACTAACACTTAGAAACACCTCCTTCTCTTTGAGAATTGCCAAAATAATAATAGATTGTCTTTAATAGAAATAAAATAGTTTCATATTAATCAGCTAGTGTCTCTAGATAGTCCATAGGAATAGCTAACATTGCCCCTAGAAGTACTAATGTTGTCCCTAGAAGCCCTACAGCATTGCATTCTCTGCAGATAGAGTATTTTAAGAAAGATTGCTAATAAAACCACGAGACAACTCTGTATAGACTGCTGAAAATAAACGTTTGGCATTGAATAAAGAAGGAGAGGGAAAAATAAAACACCATCAATTAGCTCAATACAATTGGAAATAGCAAGGTAAAGCATTCTTGGGCGGATTTGGAAATGCTAGTAGATGTTAAGTTTTGTGGGTAAAGGTCCTCTCTGCTGAGCACCTTTTGCATGGCTCTTGTGTTTGTGCATGTGTGTGTGTGGTTTACAGACCTACAGGTTTTCTCCTCCTTGAAAATGTCTCTCCTTGGAGTACTCTGATGTTGCAGAATAGTTTGTTGGTTTTTGCACCACTGTTGTAGTGGTGCAAAAATGCCAGAAGGAGTGTAGAAATCAGGTTTACTGGATTGGCTTGTATTTAGCATGGAATGAAACCTTTTCTTCTTGTTGCTTAGGGAGAAAAAAAATCTGAAATGCTCTTATAAAGACTTAAAAATTAAATGTCTATATTTTCATTTGAAAGTTTTAATTTTAAAATTTTGTTTTAGTAAATAGTTGTTCTTAAAGCCAAGCAAAATACTTCCAATTTTAACAAAATATTGTTTTATTGCTTTATTGTGGAGGAGAGGTGTTAAGAGCTCATAGATATAACAGGAAACCTAAATATCAATCCAAATTTATTAATGATGCATTTCTTTTCCCACCTATGATGAAATCAGTAGAAACTTTTTTCCCCAATCAGCCTTACCAGGGATAAGAGAAAGGGAGGCAGGAGGGCTCTGCTGCCAGAGAACTCTTCCCATTCAAAACCAGTGTCTAAATCCATGCCTGTCTAGGGGCTGGGGAGAAAAAAGAATGAAAAGACAGGAAAGTGTGTTTGTAAGTCACTGACTGCTCTAATATAATGCTAAAAGAAGTGCTGCAATTTCTGAATATTTTTTCTACTGTTTTTTTCTGAACAAGTACCTATTGTGAAAAGAGAGGCTCATCCTGACTGTTTGAAATTCCTACTGCAGTCAACAAAAGTAAAACCATGGATTGAGACATGCTCAGTACCACCTATACACAAATATATTGTTGGGTTTTTTCCCTTTGTGTTTTGTACTTCCTAAAGTTTGTTAAAGATAGAAAAGCTTTTGTTCACTCAGCTTACCATCCTCATCAGGGATGTCTTAATTCTCAAGCATGTTACTGTACTGCAAATTATTTGGCAAAAATGCTGCTTTTATAAGAACCCTTGACAAACTTGTAGCATGTGCCCCAGATAAAATCTCCTTCCAAACAGTCCCTTCAGATGATTATCTGCAGTGATTGCAAATGAACCTTGTAGCAAGCTCATAACAACTGTCCTCGTGGACGGAAGAGAAACCTGCTGTCAGAACTACAAATAATTTACGTAACCCAATTTAAAGCTCTAACAAAATGTTCCCTGTTAAGAGGATTGTTATACTTAATGTGTGAGATGAAAATGCTTTCTGAAGGTCAGGAATGCACAGAAGATAGATTAGATCTCTTGAAAAGACAAAAAATAGGTTTTTACCAGAAGTTTTTCTTCTGTCAGACTTTCAACTTGGCATTCTCAGAAACTTACATAAGTGCAGCTTTATTCCTGCAAGTGCTGTGTTTGCTCTGCAGAGGGAGAGAAGCCTCAGAGCTTCAAGAAAAATACAACTGAAGGTAGACTGGGGACTCAGGTTATTTTCTGTATACTTCAGATAGATTCTCAGGTATATTTCACCAGCAGCACCACAGATCAAAGCGTGTTTTAAATATCACAAGGGTGGGTTTGGGGAAGCATTTGCTGTATTCTCCCTGCCACCACAGGCAGTGTGATGCTGGAGGGCTCCAGGCATCTGTGTTGCTCTGCAGGTGAGCCAGTCGGGGTCCCGCAGGTGACAGTGGTGTGGCACTGGTGGCCTCACAGATGTGCTGCAGCATTAACCCCTGCAGCAGGAGCTGTGGCAGGAGCTGGCTCTCCTCGAGCTGTCCTGCTCACACCTGCCTGCTGCTGAGTGACACAGCGGTGGGACACACTCTGCTGAGGATGGAGAGGCAGGCTCCCAGAAGCACACTGAACCCAGGCAAGGCACCTGGGCGAGGAGTCCTGCTCTCCTGGTGCTCAGTGACCTGGCTGCCTCTGCTCAGTTGGGAGTTAATGGAAAACTGTCAAACAGAGCCACAAAACCTGAACTTGACACACTGGAAAACAGCTTAACGAGGTCTAGTTTTATTTAATAGGATTTAGGGGGTGTGGCACAACTTGGAATGCTTTTCATATAGGATACAATGGAAAGAAAATGAAATTACAGACTCTGTAACCATCAGAAAGCCGGGCTATTGCTGACTTTCTCCTCCTCCTCCCCTGCAAACAGTCACATGTAGTTTCTGTCCATCTCTCTTTGGCTCCAATCAGCCAAAACCTGAGATTACAGAGAAGGTGGTGATGGAGATTATTTAAACACTTAGCCTCCCCTCTCCTTCAGTGTTGCATTCCCCTAATGGCTGTGTGTGTCCCCGTTACTCTGTCCCCTGCCTGCCCTGGTACTGGCTGTCCCACAGCCCTGCAGCAGAGGTGCAGGGAGGAGTGTGGGGTCTGCAGCAGGACACCAGGCGAGCAGCAGGCTTTGGCAGGTGAGAGGGGCTGTGTGGCCACACGTTGGAGCAAAAGAACAGGAAAAATCTTTGTCCTGGAGAATGGGATATTTCTTACAGCCTTCTGCTTTGCTGAGGGACTTTTCCCAAAATAGGTGTGTGAAGGGGAAGAGAAGCTTGAATGGGAAAAATCCTCTGCATCACAGCAGAGGTGCCCCTCACTCCCTGGCAACCTGTGCTCCCCCAACCTGTCACCCACCCATGGGGTGGGCACTGACAGAGCCACTTCTTTTCCTCCTTAATGCGTTCCTGGGCAGCAAGACTTTCACCACCACCATCCTTGACAGATAGAACACGAAGAACACGAGGAGGAGGTGAGGTGAGGCAGCCCCTGTTAGCTTTCTGTGCACCTTCTGCTGGGGGAGACCATGTGAGTGTGCCCATTCCGTGCATGGCAGAGCAGGGCCACAGCACTTGGACACTTGCAGCCTCTTGGTGGCTTGGGCAAGGTTCTTTTGGTAGACCATGACTTTGCTGACAGCTAGTTCTTCACATGGAAACATTTTTGTGCCAGGTAGATTTCCAAATCTGAACTTTGCTGGAACGTTTAGTTTATTTTACAAGAACTGGAACAAAGGAGACCACTGATTTTGCCCTACTTAAAAACAAGCAAACAACAACAAAAAAGGCTTTTAAAAGACTCTTGCCTGTTTCAGAAGAGGAGGGCATTCTTGAAATCCAGAATCAAAAATGCATGTTTTATCTTTCTTGGTGTTCACAAACTGCAGACCTCAGGTTTTGCAGACTGAGAGATCTGTTAGCAGATTAATTCCCATGCTGTGAGTCCTGGGTGTGCTCCAGCCCACACAACTCCTGAACAGAAATTTTCCTGTGACTGCATCCACAGGCTTCTACAGGCTATGTTGGGATTGGGCACCTTAATTGAATTTAAGTGGACTGTTCCTCCCATGTATTGCTTTCAGTGGTTCCTGTTGGCTCCAGGACCTACCTGACTCATGTGGAAGAAACAAGGACGAAATAGGTAGGGAACTTTTCAGAAATAGGTTTGGAGAGAAAGCTTGTAAAAATGAGATTTGAACTGAACAGGAGAAAAGAAAATAGAAACCAGGAAATGGGAAGAGACTTGGAGAAACTAGATGGGCTCTGAGAGGGAGTGGAGAGATTGGCACAGAGGGTGTGCAGACTCGGGGTGTACAAGCTCAGGTACTTGGGGGCTTCTGATGCTGGGCATGGACAAAGAACTGCCTGGACAAAGCCTAGAATAACTTGCAAACTCAGAATTCAGAGCTCTGGGGATCTGTACTTGGTGCCAGGACCAAGGACTTTGAAAAGTGTGTTGGAAAGTTGAATTGTGAAATAAAGTACAAAACCTTTGCAAATTTTAGTTCTAGTAATCTTAAATCTGCTATTAAGGGCTACATTGACCTTGTTCTTTTGTGACTCAGTTCAGAACAGTGGGAATGATAACATTCTGACATTCTTTCAGATTGTAGAAATTAATTTAATGGTTATTTGCAGAGCCCTTAAATGCTGATGGTTCTGTCCTCCGACTGGGGCAATACGTGATGAACAGCTCATAAGGCAGTACACTGATTTTGGCTTTTCTCAGTATCCAGTTGCTGGTAATCGGGTGAGCACTGAATGTGCAATGAATGAAGGAGAGCACTGAGCACTTGTGAGGAGAAAAGGGAATATCTGCTCCTGCACAAAAGCTGTATCAGAGCAGATAGAGCTTGTTCTGATTACTGTGATTGTCATGCCACATGGAGCTCCCTTCCAAGGTCAGAGAAGTTTGCTAGTTGTCATGAAGGCCTATATTCCCATGTTCTCCTGCTATCTGAAACATTTCAGCAATCAGAAAGACAAATCTTCTTGTTCCTCTGTGTGAAAAGGTTCAAAAGTTTCCATTACTGCCCTGCTGCTTCCCTTGATTTCAGCAGTCCCCGCAGGTTCTTTGTTGCTGTTTCTTAGCTGCCAGCAGCCTGCTCAGGCCCTGCCTCTGCCTCCCTGCTGCCTAGCAATGATTACATTGCTATTGTTTACTAATAAACTTCTTTGGACCTGGGATGATGAACATGGGGTACAGGGCAGTACTTTGATCGCAAATTGTACATGTTGTCCTTGAAGCAATTTTACTACAAGCAAATGAGTTGCCTTAATTATTGAAATAGGGCTATTATCACAAACCATAACAATCTCACTTCACTCTGTGCTTCGAGGAAGTATCTAGATAGTCCATGCAGTTGTGGAAATACCAGCTTGGGTAGTCTGTCAGGAGAAAATAAACAGCTGGCATCTTCAAACTTTGGTTGGCTTGAGGGGGAAATCACCACCTTGGTTTTGACAAATACTGTGCTGTTTTGTGAAGTCTTTGTCAAGCATCTCTGACAGACAGGCTTGGGAGTGCTGAGTCCTCTTTGGAGCTGCCCCTGGAGGAGGATAGCTTGGGCAGTGGTGATACAATCCCTAATGCAGCCCTGGCAGTATGGTTTAACTCTGAAGGCAAGGGCTGGGTTTCTGTATCCTTGATTTTGGGGATATACCTTTCCCAACACAGAAATCCAGGATAGACAAGCTGCCCTGGAAAAGTTAATAGCAAGAAAAAGGGGATAGGTTTGTAAGCTGCAGTCTTACACCCCTGGGCCACCATTTCAAGACACAGGAAGAGTTTGCTCAGTCTTGTGTGGTGGCTAAACTGGTCCTTGATTGCTTTGGTGGCCAAGTAAGAACTGCAGCCCGGCCTTGTCAAGTGAAAGGGTTTGTGTACCTGACCTCTGCCATTGTGGGTGCAAGGGGGCATAAGAAGGTCTGTCAGCTGTTTTGTGAGCTGGGCACATCAGATTACACACAGGAACCGTGGAGCAGCTCTTGCTGGCACCCAGGGCAGTGCTGCAGTAGGTCATGGAGCACACGTGAACTCTATCATCGTGTCGGAGTCTGCAGAATTGCAGCAATCATGAGAACCGAGGATTGCAATCACAGCTGGTCCAAAGGTTGGAACTCATCTTCTTTGAGTCATCTTGATTGCTTTTGTTTTGGGAGTGTCCTGATTAAACAATAAGAAGAAATATGAGATAATGGTTAGCAACTTTTCGTGTTTACTAAAATAATTTTATCAGGAATTGGTTTTATTTTAATTGAGGCTTAAACGGTTCTCTTGTGTTTCATAAGACACAAAGAACGAGGGAGGAATAGCTTTTTCTTTTCAAAGAACATAACTTTAGGGCCATGGGGTATCTCTTACATTTTCATTTAAAAGTTTTTGACTGTTGAAATTTGCAGTTGAAAACTGTTTAAATATATGCTGGAGATAAGAGAATGCTGATGCACTTATAAGCAGATTTCTCTACTTCTTTATCTTTCTTAATTCCAGTTCACTTGCAGGGTAAATCTTGCTATTTATATAATGAAAGAACCTCTAGGTGTAACCCTTCAATGAAATGTTTACCCCTATGTGATAACTTTCTGGGCTGAGGACTGCTTCTCAGTGCTTCCTCAGCACTGGGGTGTCCAGTGGAGGTATTTCTGAGAAGAATTAAAGTCATGAAGGACAGTTGCACCAGCTGGCACTGGAGCTCTCATTGAGCTCTGCAAAGGCTGACAGCCTTGCCCACCTTCTCTCCCGCTCTCCTCCTGCACACACTGTATGTGTATGTGTTAGTTTCCACTCACAAGTGGATTTGGTTTTCTGTCTTGCAGCATGTATGTGGACAGATGGATTTCATTTGTCTATGCCTTAGCTAGAAAAAGTTTGGGATGACCCAGTTTCAACACTGTTGTACCTGTAAGAGAGGTAATAAATCTTACATTTCCAAAATAACAAAGATGCAGACAGATTTTATGTCTCTACTGAAAAAAAAAAAAAAAAAAGAAAATAATTTGTTCTTCAGACATACAGAAGTGTAGATCATGGGTAAAATGAGTTACTCAGTACAAAAAATGTGTCATGTATTATTTATTCCTTTCCTAGGTAGAAGTGCTTCTAGGCTCTTCTGTCTGTCAGAAGAACAGATAACTCAAAAATCCTGCATAGAAACCATCCACTCCTGAAAGTGGGATGCCTCTGAGCCACAGTCATGAGAGGGATCAAATATGCCATTGTCTATTGAAGTAAAACCTCAGCAGAAGTCCCAGGCAAGCCTGCTGATGCTGTCTCTGGGGAAGAAAGCACTGGGGGGGTTATGATGGTGTGAGATGAGCTGTGTGCCTGATGCTGACACTCTCCCAGTACAGAAGGGAGGCCAGTCCACACCTGCTTTGTGGGATGCTCACCTGCAACGTGGGAATGTAAAATGCATCCCTCTCTAGACTGACTGACTGAAAAAACAACCTGCTGGGCAGGTACACTATGTGTTTCTCACTAATTTAGTAGCCCTCCATGTGTAGCATGTTCTCCAGTCAGCCAGGGTGCCAAAGTGTGGCAGGGAGGAGCTTCCTGCTGTTAGGAAAAGGAGCCAGCTTGGTACTGGAGGTGAAGGTTGGAGTCACCGTGTTAAGGTTACAGCTGTTCAAAGTTTTGTCATAAACTTAAGAATGCTGAGAGTTTGCTCCTATTCCAAGTAAAACATTTATTGGGGGTTAAATTATTGTGCTTTATCCTCATGGGAACTGATAGACACAAAATGAGACCAGGAGTTAATGTTCCATTCTGTATTACTACCGCAAAGAGTAACTGGGAGTTCTTTAGATAAGATGGGTAGACACAGCTTAGCCTTTAGGCATCTGCTACTGGAGCCCATTTAAAACACTTTGACTTGGAAGAGACTTTGCTGAAGCTGGTGGGAAATGCCAAGGTAGGAAGATGATCCCAATGTTTGGCACCAGTCAGAGCCTGGAGAATTTCCAGTGTGTGTGTTGGCATTTGTAGCATTTAAGGAGAGTGTCTTTTCTCCCCAAGAGTAAAAGGCAAAGCGAGTTTAGACAATTCTGGTCAGTTTTTCCTCTTCAAAGGAAAAATTAATTTTCTTGTTTCTCATTGTAGTATAATTGCAAGCAAATACTTTTTGCTTGAGTTGTAATAAGAGGTCTTGTGTTTCATAAGCCTAATACACTTTGTAGTAGATGATGCTTCTGCGCATAAATTTTTCCCCCTGTGCTGTAGTCAATGGTGCAAGTCCTTCTTTCCTCGGCACTTCAAACAGTTGTCTTCTGTAGAGTGGCCTGAGATCTTGCATCATTTCCTGTCAGCTACCCAAAGCTATTTATAGTATGTCTGCTGATTCTGGCACATAAGCAAAACTCAGTTTTCATGAGAAAACAAATACTTTGGAAATGTAATCCCTCCCAGCAAGTGTCTCAAAACAGCTGAAAAAATCTGAAACAACCTTGAAAATTTTAATGAAGGCCAAGACATAAATAGTGTTGGGGAATGTGGGGAATAGTCCCATATGTTTTTAGTGGAAATCTTTAGAAGAAATAGATGGTACAAGATGTGCTGAGAAAAAGTTATAGATCACTAATGGAGAGGAGGTGTTTCCAAAATGTATTTGTTAGTGAAATGAAAACTTTGGGCTTTGCTGTCTGACAATACAACAAAAGTTGTTGTTGAGGTAGCTTTTGCAAAGCTGAGTATTTGCCATGTAATTTGATGGTAGATGTTCTATAAAAAGTCCCTGCTTTTTCATATTTCTTAGATTTTCCATCTCTTTAGCTTCAGGAGACTGACTGGGGTAGGAGGGTAGGAGTCTGGCAGGGACAGTTGCAGTCATTACGTGAAGCAGTGTGCTTCCAGTCAACCTGCTGCTTTTGATAAGTGCTATTTTGGGAACCCTGAAAAAGGGTGTTGGCCCCAGCCAAAACACACCCCGAGCAGCAGAACTCCTATCGGCCTCCTGCAGGCCTGCCCTGACCTGCTGGCACCCATGGCCCTTTATCTTGAGCCATCCAACATGCTGCTTTGCCTGTGAAACAGCTGCAGCCGTGAGCTGGGGCACGCTGGGGACCACTGTGTGTGGAGCAAATGGAATTTGAGGATGAGCAGTCACAAAGGCACACAGTTTCTTAAAGTGCCTCCCAAGGCAGCCTGTTTCATCCTCTTTTCACAATACCCACGTATTTGTATTGAGCTTTGCCCCCTGTAAATGTATTTTAAGAGGATTCTGGTGTGGATGAAAATGTTTGTGAATGTTAGTCCAATTTTTTGTTCTCTGTAAATGACAAACTCTGCAGCACCAGCTGTATTTACAATCACACCAGAGGCTTTATCTCTGTAATGCAATAGGAATCAAAATGCTACACGTAGGAAGGTTTACAGTGCTGTAAGAATGAAGAACAGTTCTGCATAGCAATATGTATATTTCTGCAATTAAATGCAATAGTTCTACAAAAACACAGAACTGTTCTATAGAAATCCACCATCAGGCCTTCATAACTTGCCCAAGAGCTGACACATTTTCCAGTAGGGATCCAAAATCAAATGTATTTTTTGCTGAGAGCACCCAGTCCTGCTTCCAGGGTATCTCTCCACCTTAGTGCAGTCCAGGTATTACAGATATTTAAATAATATCTGCTGCCTTTCAACCCTAGCAGCACTTCAGCTGATGCAATAACCAGCACAGAGCCTCAGACAATTGTGCTCTGGTGCCACTTCAGTTGGCAGATGTGTTCTCCTAACCACTGCACTTGAGGTTTTGGAGGTGAGGATGAGAATGGTGCCTTGCTGAAGGTCTGAATGGGGAAGAACCTTCACACACTGAATTTTCTTCCACCTGAAGTGCTGGGACAAAAACATTTGGTACTTCTTGTTTACACTTCATCCCACGCTTTGCCTTATCCTCCTGTAGAGTATTTCTCAGCTGTAGATTCATCCACTGATTGGATCTACAGCCTGACTCCAGCACACCTCCAATGTCCCATGCTGGGAAGTCAGAAGGAGCTTGGGTCACTTGGAGCACCCAAGTGTGAAAATGTTCTTACTAGTCATCCTTTAAAAAATTAAACTAACACACGTACAGCCTTAATTGCTTACCTCAGTATATTTTGCAGCACGTTTGCTATTCTGTGCAAGCTGTCTCTGTGCAAGATAAACTAATGAGGAAATGATGAAAGGCTGAGAACCTGGGAGAGCTCCAGCCTTACACACAGCTAATGCTTCCAGTGATGACCCAGCTACAAGGCAAGTTTTCTAAGCTTTCCTGTTCTCTCTGTATTGACATGGCTTTGCCAACTCCTGCTCTGTCCCCTGCTCTGAGTGTTGTTTAAAACAGAAAAAGCAGGCAATGGAATTGCCTGACTTAATAAAACGGTGTGATTTTAAACAGGGGGCCTGCATGCAGCCTGCTGTACCAAATGTGTCCTAGATCACTGATGATCTACCAAGGGGGAAGAATGACTTGTTCTAAGTGTTTAATGACTTTTTGTCCTACAGAATTTCCAAAGTATGCCACGTAACCCATTTATTTCTAGCCTCAAAGTTGAATATCTTCTGTGACTTTCTTCTTCCACTTCCATTTGCCCTTTGTACTTTGCTGCCCCTGGTTTGAATTGGTCTCTGTTAATGGTCCGTTCTTTTCCAGTTTGTCTATTTTCTATTTCCTATTTCTGTTTTCTATTTCCATATTTCTATTTCCTGTTTCAGACAGGAATACAGATCTTGGGGTATGGTTTTTTCCTTCATTCCAAGTCCTCATCGTAGTTTTCTCTGCTGATCAGAATGTACATGGTACAAATCTTGCTCTAGCAAAGTCAGGTCCATCCAAGTGAGCACAAATGAGGTTGCTGTCTGTGCATGTTGTCTGTGCCCAGGCAGCTCTGCCTACCACCAAGTAAACTTCAACTAAAAAGGGATCTTGGCACAAACATTTGTTAAAAGTTTGTAAGATGGCAACTTCTGTGTGGTTATCTGGTAATAATGCTGATTGGAATTATATTTAAAGATTTATAGGGAAAATTTTAAAGTCTGCTAATCCAGAGAGTGAGTGCTTGACAGAAAAATGCATTTGTGTTAGAGAGAACAAATAAAAAAAACCCTGAGTCCATTATGGCAAGATACTGTCTGACACTTCCAGGAAATGAAGGTGCCCAGGAAATGAAGCCATGTGAGCTATTGGGCTGCCAGTGAAACTCAAATTTATCTGGCCTGTTTGTGCTGAACATCAGCACTATGAAACAAAGCTGGAAGAGCAAGTGATCTAAAGGTTTTGCTTAACACACACAGAGAAGAACTAGGCTGATTGGAGGAGGCAGCAGTTAAAGGAGACCCAAACTATTCAAAACTCTTGGGATCTGTGCCGGGAAAACTAAATTGTATTTCAGGGCTCAGAGCAGAGATAAGCAGGAATAAGCCAAGGAGGCCACGGAAACTGATTGTTTCTTGAACCTCTCCCCATCCCCTTTTAATAAGTAGATTTGCTCCTTTAAACTCATCCCTATTCACATGCAAAATTCACCTTAGACTTTAGTAAAAAATATGGTCAGTCCTTAAAAATGTATCCTAGGCTACATTTCCCTTCTTCTGGGAGGACGTGTAAATCAAGCAGTGAAACTGAGACAAAAGCCTGGAGCTGCCAAGTTACCTTGGGCAACCTTTTCAAACCGTCTCCAAATCTTTCTTCCCTTGCCAATCATAATGGGTGTGGACACTTAAAAAATACTTCATTCCCTTTTATGCCACAAGTAACAATTCACACACAGTACTGAAATATTACACTGGAATTTACTGTTTGATCTTTTTGAACTTGGATATAATAAATGAATCATTGCTGCAGTTCTAATTATTTTTTAATTGCTGGTCTTTATGACCTTTGAAATCCAGTTCTCTTCTTGTTCTGCATTTCACTGACAGCTAATATCTGCCAGTGTTTTAGAATGGGTTGTCATCATCTAGCATATCATCTACATGCTGTGAAATTGCATTCTTGTGGAAAACGTGGGAAAAAATTGTCACCGTAATTTATAGCCTAATCAATAGGATATTAAAAATCTGAAAACAGATTAGCAATTTGGATTATATAATTATAAATTGCCATGTCACACACAATTCTGAGCAACTCCCATGTGTATTGTAATTCTATAAATAGTGAGGCTGAAGGCAACTAATATTCCTGCACCATGCTCTTCCTTATTGCAAGATTTTCTTCTAGATTGAAGGATCCCATTCACTAAATCCTACCACAAACTACACTGTTGGAATGGGAGAAAAGAATTTGGAGGCGAAAAAAAAGAATGCAATTCATGACTTATGAATTAAGAACCCACAAACTGGTGGCACTTCTGGGCTACAGGAGATTAATGAGTGAGTGTGTGCTACCCAAGTGAGGAAGCTTGCTACTTACAGCAAACCTCCTCTGTGTTTGTTAAACTACTTTGCAAACAGTCTAGGCTGCTGCAGAGCAAACTCCATGGATGTGCAACTTCTCCAGCTGACTGAATTGACACTGGGGATATTGGCAAGGAGTCCCAAATGGACACAGATTATGGGCTCTACAGGTGCTGTTTCAAGGATGTAATATGAAATTTTTCTTACTTCAGCACTCTAGAATCTGAGGATCAGCTTGCTCTTTTGTTTCTCATAATGAGAATACTTTGTATGGATGGAGGGGTTCTTTAATTAACTAAATAGCTCTGGATTTAGACATACAACCACTGCTGCTCCCACTGTTGCTCCTGCCTTTTTTTTTAAGCTCCAAATCTCTTCCTTTAATTCAAGTAAAAACTCCTCTGTGGCTTGGCTCTGGTTGTTGTCCTAACATCACCTCTTCCAAATATGCACTCCTGCAGATTTTCCTGTATGGAGTGTATTTAAATACAGGCCTTCTGGAGCAGCAGAGCTGTAATCTTCCAACTCTGTTTTGCTGGGTGGGCAGAAGAACTGCAGCTTTGTTACTGACTTTTCTGTACTGTTGGCAGCATGGTGAGCTGCGTGTCAATTAGCAAGCATTGTAATATAAAGTGTCTGTTTGGTTACTGACTTCTGTACGTGTGCTGTTAGCACACTGCTGTGCTACCAAAGGCCCAGGTCACCTCTCCTGGTAGTGGGGTCAATATCAGAGCTAGCAGTGCATCTCACTAATTGAAACAGAAGCTGTTTGCTGCATAATTGAAGAGAGTTTAGAAGTTACTTTAAAAACTTCAGAAAAGCTGAGTAGGGAGATCTCTGGATGTTGATATATGACTTGTTTATTTAAAAAAAAAAAGATAGTTACATGATCTAAAGGTGCAAGGGTGAACTTGATATTTCTATCCAAATGGCAGCAGAGCAATAGAGCCCTATTTCATATAACTTCTGTCCTAGTACTAGCTATAAATAATCTCTGTTTAACCAGGAAAAAATGAGTATTAATTGTTTTATCTTTTTTTTGAGTCATCCTGCACTGAAAAGGCATATCAGGGACTGCAGTAGGAAAACTGCACCCTGCCTTGACAGTTGTACCGAAACTGGGTTAGTAGAAGCAGAAGGCTCTTCTGATACCTGGAGGCTTGGTGTCCTCGTGCTTCCCTCTCCTTACTAAAGACTGCTGTATACAAGTCTCAGGGGGAAAAATGTAAAGTTGTCATTATTTTTCTTTATTTTGCTATATTAGTTGCGGTTTTGGGGAAAGGCAGACTCTCAGTGACTCTGTTAAGGGGTAATAGGAAGCGAGAAATCCTTTGTGGTATCTAGAGGTGACAGCAATGGCAAAGGTTTGTAGGCGCTTGTGGGGAGAAGGCTCAGATCCGCCATGACACGAAGACCGCGGCACATGTGAGCCGAAGTGTCACCTTCGGAGAAAGGAACTGCCTCCGCTGCAGTTGCCTTCCAACTGTTTTTGTTTCTGTGCCGTGAGGACCGTTCCGTGACGGGCCAGTTGAACGGGGCGCACCCGGGCTCTTCCCCGCCTGTCGCTGCCGGAGCCCCCACACGCCAGCCCCGGGCCAGCGCTGCTCCGGCGGGGCCCCCGCTGGGCCTCCCGCTCGGCCGCTCGGCTGCCGCAGGCGCCACCGGGGCGGGCAGAGCCGCGGCCGCGCTCCCTTCGGTGCCCACCGCTCCGCCCGCCGCCTCTCCGTGCCGTGCTCCACTCAACCGTGCTTGGAGAGCGCTCAACCCCTCGGGCCGGCTGGGCACGGCGGGAGCGCCGCGTCTCAGGCCGACGGGCGCGGCAGGAGGTGAGCGAGCGGATGGCGTTTCTGTCTTTGCCGGGGACAAGCCCGGCCGCCCGCCGGACCGCATCCCGCACCGCCACCGGGCGCTGCTCCCGTCCCGTCCCGTCCCGCCCCCGTCCCCGAGGGCCGCCCGGGGCCGCCCCCGGCGGGCGGAGCCGCCGCCGCGCCGCCCCTCCCTGCCCTCCGCGCCGGGTTACATGGCGGCGGCTGCGGCAGCGGCAACTGCGGCGAGGCGGGCGGGCGCCGGGCGAGGGCCGGTGGCGGGGCCGCGGGGCTCGGCCGTGTGAGCAGCGCACCCCCGATGAGCCTGGGAAGGCCCGTGAGTGCGGGGGCGGGGGGCGCGGGGGGTCTCGGCCGCCGCACGCGCGGGCCCGGCCCCGCCGCACAAAGGCGCTTTGTTCCCTCCATCCCGCCCGGCGGCGGCGGCGGCGGCGCCCCCGGCCCGTTCCGTTCAGCCCGGCTCCCTCCGCCCGGCTCCGGGTCCGGCCCGGCCCGGCCCCTCCGCACTGCGGCGGCCGCGGGGCCGAGCGGGGCGAGCGGGCGCTGACCGGGCGGGCGGGGGCGGCCGCGCGGGGGGCGCTGCCGGCGGCTGCGGCGCCGGGCCCGGGGCCGCCTGTGCCGGGGGCGGCGGGCGCGGCCTGAAGGGCGTTTGAAGGTAGGGCTGCTCCGCGGCGGGGCCCGGGCCCGGGCCGGCCCCCCGGCACGGCGGAGCGGCTCCCTCGGCCCGGGCGGCCGGAGCAGCGGCGCGGGCGGGCGAGGCTGCTCGGCCCGGGGGCGGCGGGAGGAAGGATGTCCTTTGCCGGGGGGGCCCGGCCTCCACCGCCTGCGGAAGTTTTGCTGCTGCATTCAGCGCAGTTCTGCGAGCCGGCAGATAGGGCACAGGTACCGCTCGCTCCTGCTCCCGGGCGCCCGCAGGCTCCGGGAACCTTTCGTGGGAAAAGTGACTTCATGCTCTTAATAAGTAGCTTGAAACACCCGATGGAAATGGCTTGAAGAGAGGCTGCCCGAGTTTGGAGATTTGGGGTACAGGTACTCTTGTCTAGGCAGGCAGGATGCTCTCGCTCGGTGTCTGTAGGATGTGTCTCTTTTTCTGGCTAATTCAGTGCCGTTTGGGATCAGCCTGACACAATGGCTCTTGATTGTGTTGTGGAAAAAGAAACCGCGGTCTGCGTCTTGTCGTATGGCCAGTGCTGTTGCCAGCAAGCTTTGCATGTACATATACGTGTGTATACAAAAATAACGTCGTCGCAGCATTATGTGTTTATAAACCAGTTACAAATTCCGGGAAGTTGTGGCTTAAAATAGAGGTGCGTTTTGGTTTGGCAATTGCGTTCAGAAAACGTGTGCTCTAAAGCTAAAATGGGAACTTTCAGCCCTTTGCTCAAGCTCAGTCCTTGTTTGTGTGGTTGTTATCTCGAATTCACTCTTGACTGGTTACCTGTTCAGTGGAACAGCAGATGCTAGCAGGTCTGCAGAGATGCAGAAGGCTGTGGTTAGCTGCTGATGGTGGGCTTCTTCCGGAGACTTTTCATGATTATTATTATTATTATCTAAAGAAAGAGCCAAACCGTTTTTAAACACGATACAAAAAAGTACACCGGGTTCTTGTGTGTTCCTACAGATCCTTCAGAAGATTTATAAACTAATAGTAACATTTGCTTACTGCCAGCACCGAGTTCCCTAAACAGTGTGGGGAGCAAGTAGGAGGCTTTAGAAAGCAGCAGTTTCGTGAGTTGGATGATGACTCACTCTGCCTACTGACTGCAACGTGGCTGATCTAAAAAAAAAGTTCTTCTGTGCCCCGTATTTTTTTAGTGGAAGGGATAGTACTTAGCAGGTTGTATAATGTCATTAGTCATTCTTGGTCTTTCTCTTGTGAGTAATAATTTGATCATTATATGGTCAGCATAATCAAATTAACTGGTATCTTTCGGTCTTATTTGTATTTCTGACAAAGTAAACATCTCATACCTGACTGTTTCGGTGTACATCCTGTTTCCTGAAAACTCTGATAGATCCACGTGCTGGGGTTGAGCGTGGTTTGAAGGGGCTGCTTGCGCAATGCCTGAAGCCGGCCAAGTGTGATGATCATCACTAGGGATGATTTTAAAGCCCTTCTGTGGGTCACTTCTGTTACCCTCTCCCAGGAACTGACCCATTTTAAAACCATAGTCGTAAACCACTTCAGAAGCGGGTATCTTGCGTTTCCCTCTTTAAACTTTGTGTGAAGGAGTAAAAGTATCACTTACAAAAAACCTGGTAGTCGTGGCACTGTGACAGCCTGGATGAAAATGTCAGTGCCTGTGTTAGCATGAATTGGGATGATAAACCCTCCTTTTTTACACAGTAGTCCGTTTTACATTTCAAGAGGCTAGAACATGGACTTAAGTAATTCGTTCACAGATAGGAAGTTTGGAGCAGGATCAGGTCAAACGAAGGCTGCACCTTCAGGGTTCGTTGCTTATGTTGTCAGCATTTGTTTTCTTAGCTAAATCAGTCTGATTGTGGAGATCATAGCATGCTCTCTGAGAACACTGATTAGTGGACACCTTGTCAAAGGATAGCTGTAAACTGATGTTTAAAAATGTATCATTGCAGAGATATAGAATGAAAATTTTAGGGCTCCTACTTCAGGAAGCCAAGTGAGCCATAGTTCCCTTTCTCCCTGAAGCAGTCCTTTCATAGCTGCATTCACTCACGGCAGCAGGGGGTAAGATCTGAGTTCTGGCAGAGGTGGTAGATTGTAATCTTTGCTGCTGATGGGCATCGGTTTGAATCTGTTCCTGGGCTGTTTAATGGAACTAGCTAAAAGAGAGGTTCCAGATGTGTCACGCAGCTGGTGCAAACAGTTTCAGTATTGCTGCATGTTGAAGACATCAGCAGTGTGAAACAATAAGCCTAATTATGAGGCAGAATACAAGTGGTTGTAGATGGTCCAAAGAATGTAAAATACAGCTTAATGCAGGGTAAGTGAACAGAGACCTTGGACCTCGAGTTAATGTGAAATTTGAAGTACTGGTACAAAAATTAATTTCCGTAAAAACTAGGGGGGGTGTTGGGATAAAAGGTGAATGGGGTGATTTAAACTGTTGTTCAGGCAGCAGCTCAGAATGAGTGAACCTGAAAGTAGTACATGTGAGTGAGAAAATAGTTTCAGGTTTAAAAACGCTAAAAATCAAGAGACTAGACATCTGGGTCTTATAATTGTGAACACAGTTGGGTAGTCATTGATGGTGTCCTCTTTGGGATAAATTTTACTTTTGTTCTTTAAAAAAATTCATGGGTATTTTAAAAGGGGTCCTCACTCTGTCTTAATATTGGTAAAAGTTCAAGATAGTTTGGGGAAAAGTAGTAGTGTTAACTCATTTTGTTTGTACTGAGGTTATGATAACCCTTGTAAAACACTGTTTAAAATTAGGACTCTTGCCAATCCACAAAGAAAGGAATCTTAAGGCAATCTTAAGTTCTATGTGCTGAGTATAAAAAGCCCTGAAGATCACCCTTGTGGCAGGATATGCCACATCAGTAGAGGGCAGCTCAATGCTTTTCAGTTCAGAAATACTACATTTGGTCATCTTTATTTAAGAATAAAAACTGAGCAGAGGAAAGCATGTGTTTTGTTCTTCCCTGTGTTCTGTCCACATTCCTGGGGGCAGGTGGTGTGTGGCAGGAGGGAGTGAGCAAGCCCAGGGCATTGGGGCTGTGTCTTGACAGTCAGGCTTGAGCCAAAGGAAGGGTAATATTTAAATGTGTTGAAACAGTCTTGTTTCTCACTGCCAGTGTGCCTTTCCTTTTTTCCCCCCTTTTTCTCTTTACAATTCTGATTACTTTAGTGAATTGAGGCCATTATTTAAAATATGTTAATAACTTGTCAGCTGCTCTTGCTGTTCTGTTAGGACTGAGGAGACTTGTTTTGCTTGCTCCCAGTTGTCCCACTGAAAGGCTAGCACTGTTTTAAAGGAAAACATTCATATAATTAGTTCTGAAGTGTTAGGATAGTGTGGAGACCTTTACATTTAGGTAGAGAGCTGAGTGAAGAGCTGAAATGTGTTAATCTAAGATTGAGCAGGAAGCACTTAGTGGTTTGATGTGACCTATACATGTTGAGGAAGAACATTCAAGTGACTTGAAGTGGAATTGCCCAAAGCTTACCACACTGTGTAGCATACACTTGTGACTCTTCCCTTTGTGGCATTTTTGAACTTTCGAAAGAAGTGAGGATGTTGTACGGAAATGCACCATGTGGTCTTTATGACTGCATTCTGCTATTGCTGACAGGAACTTACTGAGAAAATTGCCAGTTCAGTTTTTCATAAATAGGAGGTAAATTCACTACACTATTAAAAAATAATTTTTTTTTTGGACATGGTCTGAAAGAGCCCATATGTGAGGGGAAATGGCTGTAGAACATATCAGATACTCTGTAAAATGTATTTGCTGCTAGTTTTTCTTTGTAAGGTTGGATAGGTGTAGAAATAATTGATAAAGTAGTAATATTTGTCTGATGAATTACCCCTGTGATTCCTGTAACAATGAGTCTGTAGAGGCAGAGTTATTATTTGAGATGTTGGTAAACTTTATCCAAAATCACAAGGATTAAAGCTTTATAAGTGGCATTGGGTGTGCGCTGTATATTCAGTAAATATGGGGAGTGTACAAGCCTTACCCTTTTTGTGTGACCAGTACCTAGTTACCTCTTATTATGGTGAAATAATAAAACCTGATTTTGTCTTCAAATAAAAGTTTAGTGAAAAGAATTGTTCCAAAATTTGCTGACAGATGCTACGGATACTGTTGCTTCTGGCTTGTCTCTTAACAGCTCTATTGGAGAATTATCAAGTTTGTTTTGTTAGTCTCTTTATTAAAACTCAGGAAGATTTTTTTTTTTGTTGTGTACCATAAATCCAATAGATTACATCAAAAATGTTCACTCTATATATATTTCAGAAATGGTGGTTGGTCATTATTGCTTTTCTCCACAAATGTGAAAAGTACATATAAGTTCTAATTAGTTTAGGTTTTTTTTATGGTTTGCAACTGGACAGTAAATAAGTTGTACATTTAGGACAACATAATGAGTTGGGGGAGGAGGAAGGCTTTTGTACGTGCTGGGGTACTGATGTATTTTTCTCTGCTTTTCAGGTTGCCACGGAGTAAAATGGATGGTAGCTTTGACTGTGATTGTGGTGAGCTGGAGCCACCTGATCATTAACAGAAGGCATCTTTTGTAAATCAAGAGCTGCCAGTTTCCCATTTAACTAGACTGTAAACAAAGAAGAGAAAAAGGAGGAAGAAGGAAAAAAAAAATAGTGCTTACCAGCACCATAGAATGACGCTGCTCAGGACCAGTCCAACACTGAATGTATCTGCACTGTGAGGAGGAGGATGTTAATAGAAGCCTATTATGTGCATATTTATTCACATTTTTGTTAAATGTTAACCAGATTAGCACAGTAGAGCTGAGTGCATAGTATGTCATTTCATTCCGTTTGAGTTTCTTGTGAGTATTTTCTTTAATGTCTGCAGAAATGCTGCACCTTTCTTGAACTATGAATGCTGCAATCTTTCTATCTTATGCTCGGTTTGAGTTCTAGAGCTTACGGGCTCTAAATTCAAGGGGACACAACAGGCCTGGCTGGCTCATAATGAAATGAGAGTGTCAAGAAACCATCTTGCAGTCAAAGCCAAGTGTTTCTTCTCCCTTTCTGTAAGACCTTTCCTTCAGATACCAGTGGAAGTGTCTCCGTGTGTTTACAGAAGCTTAGTAGTTTGAGGAAAAACGTAAAGAATTTTAAAATGGCAGAAAAATTTGAAAGTCTCATGAACATTCATGGTTTTGATCTGGGCTCTCGGTATATGGACTTAAAACCACTGGGCTGTGGTGGAAACGGCTTAGTTTTTTCTGCTGTCGATAATGACTGTGACAAAAGAGTAGCTGTCAAGAAAATTGTCCTTACAGATCCCCAGAGTGTTAAACATGCTCTACGTGAGATCAAAATTATTAGAAGACTTGACCACGATAACATTGTCAAAGTATTTGAAATTCTTGGTCCCAGTGGAAGCCAGTTAACAGATGATGTGGGCTCCCTGACAGAATTGAACTGTGTTTACATTGTCCAGGAATACATGGAGACAGATCTGGCTAATTTGCTAGAGCAAGGCCCTTTACTGGAAGATCATGCCAGACTTTTCATGTACCAGCTGCTACGTGGGCTCAAGTATATTCACTCTGCAAATGTTCTGCATAGAGATCTCAAACCAGCTAATCTTTTCATTAATACTGAAGACTTGGTGCTGAAGATTGGTGACTTCGGTCTTGCACGAATCATGGATCCTCATTATTCCCACAAGGTATGCAGAGAGTGGGAATATCTAAGTGATACATTGACAACTGTGCCTTCTTAAAATAGCATCTTTCTCCCTTTTATCACAGGAAGGCCTCCTTAGCATGGTTTGACTCAGATAGGACTACAGCAAGCTTCATTTTTTTTTAATTTTTAAATTTTTTTTTTTTTTTACTAAATGGGTTCAGAAAAGCAAAAGTTTTAACAGTGAACACAGAACCCAAGATTAAGAGCAACACTTAGTTACATTTACATTATAGAAGCCTTAGATAAGATTATAAGTAGTGCATTCATAGTGCAAATGTGGCTACTTTGGGGGATTGCTTTAGAGATACTGTTCTCCTGGTCTAGATGCTTCATAAGAGAGTTCAGTATCATCTCTGCATTTATTTGGCATCTGGGAAAGAGAAAGTTTTGCTGCAATATCTCATTTTACTAATAGTATCATGTTTCTATATTGCTGCTGTTCACTCACAAAGATATTTGTAAAGGTAGAAAGAAGGTTTAGTAGAATACACACAATATAATCCCTGGGACCTTGAGACTAAAAAAATCTTGTTAGTAGTGCATTAAAAAATAAGAAATTAAAAAAAAAGCCATAAGTTGTAAAAATCTAATCAATTTTTTAAATTAATTTCATTAGGGCCATCTTTCTGAAGGATTGGTTACTAAATGGTACAGATCGCCCCGGCTTTTGCTTTCTCCTAACAACTACACTAAAGCCATTGACATGTGGGCTGCAGGTTGCATCTTTGCTGAAATGCTGACTGGGAAAACCCTCTTTGCAGGTGGGTAGAATAAAATCAGTGTGCATATTCATATTCAGTGCTTAATTATCTTCCTCAGGAAGGATTGGTTCTCGTGGCTAACATAACTAGTCATTGACTATCAGGATATGCTATATTATTACACACTTCTATACACTATAAATTGATATATCTGTAAAGCAGAAGACATTTAAATATTTCATTACTTGTAGTGGTGTGTATTTAGATAAATATCACAATTTAATGTAGAAGTCATACACGGTAAATCTGTAATTATGTTAAGCTAAATTTATTGGTTGTCTAAGAAGTGTTCTGATACATGTGTGAATTGGTGTATGCAGGGAGTATTTGAAGATTATGAATACCCTGAGCATCATATGCATAAAGATTAATTATTTTTTTTATGTAGTAAACCTAATCACTTCCTGCTTCTCTATATTTTAAATTACTAAGCCCCAGGGGCATAGATTTAAAGGTGTAAAATTGCACTACAGCAAGCAAACCTTCAACTGTTTCAGGTGAGATAGGAAGCAATGCTCTGGTCTCATTGGGTGCATCTATATTAAAGCTTTGGTTAGGATCAGGAGCAAATTTTTGGAGCCAGTCTCTTGATGGCTGTTCTGTACTATGTTGCTGACCTGGCTCAGAGCACAAACTAGAGCATTTTAGATAAAGTGCAACTGTTGGTTGTGCTATAGGAGATCACCACCTGCTGGCATGCACTTGGTCCATGGGAGTAGATGAGTAAACTGCTGAAATACCTCTGAAATGCTTATTTTTGTGCACCCTGGGGGCTCAGCAGCAGCTGTCTCATTCAGGCTCTCTCTTGGATTTGCTCCTGTTGGCCTGAATTACAGGAGTAATATAGATAAAACCTCTGAGACCTAAGCTTGCATTTCAAAGTTCATGTTCCTCTAGACACGTGTGGACTGCAAGCACACCTCTGCAGTCATTCTTAGCTTTGCATGAAAGGGCAATGGAATTGAGAGCTTCTTCCCATATAGTAGTTAATAGAGAACTGTCACTTGAAGGCATTACTTGGTGTAAATCAGCAATTAATACATGCAGAGGCTTCTCTTATAACATGGAGTGAGTTTTTCACTCTTTGAGTTACTAACTACTGGGGTAATGTCCCCAGAGTACTATCTACATGCTTGGCTGATACAAGATTTATTAGGTTCCCATTGCATCAGGAACTTCTGCTGGCAATTAATGGGAAAAAGTCTGCAGATTTCATCCTTCAGCATAGATTGATCACAACTGTTAGCATTTTGGCTTTTTTTCCTTTGAGTAGCATCGGTATTTGTCACAATTTTTTATTGGCCCAATAGCTGTGCAGAGAGAATTCTGTTAAAAAACTTGGCCTTAGTCACCAAAATCCTAAGTTTGTAGGCTTGTTTATATTGTTTATATATAATTAATATAATTAATTATTATATTAATTTTAATTGGATTGAGTAGATACTTAGAAAAATATTTTAGGTATAGATGTACCCCTCTGAAAGTTTAGCACTGCCACAGTTTCCAAATCTAAAGAAAAGTGGATTTTTTGATTGTCATGCATTTGGAAAAGGAGGATGGTTGGAGATATGATAGTTATTCTGCCCTGGGGCTCTGAATAAAGTTCTTTGCAGAGTTGTTTGGAGGGATTGATTTAGTTAATTGCAATTTCCTGTGTACTTCTGAACCATCCCTTAGGAATCCTGCTGTTCAGAAAGCTGATGAGAATGGGAAGGAAGAATGCAGATTAATACTGCAGAATTCGTGGAACAAGTGAGGGTAGAGAAGTTGAGGCAGAGGAATTCAGTAGCTTTTCCAAACAACTTCTCTTCTTTTTTGTTCTAAATCAATATTTTGCAATGGTTATTTCATTGATAGGGGACAGAAAGCTGATTAATTTTTAGGATGGTACTAATTACACAGTAAAATCTGTTTTCCAGCAAATTATTACAAGCAATACAACATCTGATAGATCATATTAAGTAATTTGTTGTAGTCTGAAGTGGAACAAAACAGCTCTCTCAGTCCAATAAAGAAGTTAACACGAGGCAGTACTGATTCGTTTGGGGAACTCTGTCAGATTTTCTGCGGTGACTTTGCCTCAGCTTTTGAAGTCACCTGGCAGGTGTGGGGTAGGATGTCCAGTGCAGACTGCTGTGCTGTGCAGGCACTGAAGTGAACTGAAGAGTGTGAAGGTTTGGAGATGGTACAGTCCCTTGCTGGCCCCATTTATTTTTATATTTATTGTCACATACATCAGTATTGCTTGTGATTGCCCAGAGCTGCTTGGTGAAGGAAGGAAACACTGGTGTGCAAATAATCCTATATAATTTCATCTGTTAGTTGAATCTCTAGGATCCTACATCCTTCTTGGAGCTGGACAACAAGCTGAAGTTGGCAAGTTATATTTCTGGGTACTCCAGTACTGAATATAGATGCTGTTCATTATTCAAAATTGATCTGCTGTATAGGCACTTATTGTTCTTATCCTGGGTAACTTCAGGTGGTGTTAAAAGAGAATTATAATTACAATCATAATACAGTATTTTTTTCAAGAGTATCACTCTATGTAACCAACAGGGGATTTTTGTCTTGCACTTGACAGTTAATGCAGGATTTCAGAGCAGAATAACAATACAAATGGTTGTGGCCTGCAAATTGTCTTTCTGAGCTAAACTACTATTGTTCTTATTAATAAGGAACTTAAAATTCAAAGTGAGGTCAAATACTGCATTTATTAGGTAGAAAGGGGAGGATTGCAGTATATAGAGTATAATAAAAGATATTGCTGTAGAATGCCTCATCCATGGTGAAAACACCCTTACAAAATCTTAAGGTTAGGTCTCTTTATCTGTGAGTAGCAGCTTTGTAATTCTTCGTACGCCATGGCATTTATTAAGAGCTCTTCAGATTTATTATCATTTAAATTCAGAACTTCAGCCTTTCCTCTGTTACAGGAGATTTTAATCTTTTACTGGAAATAGCTGCTTAGAGCACAAAATTTTGACATGCCTTTCATATGCAGGGATCAGAAATGTTTAAAGTCGAAATGGCAGCTTGTCTTTTCTTTTGGTGCTCAGGTGCACATGAACTTGAACAGATGCAGTTGATTCTAGAATCAATTCCTGTTGTACATGAGGAGGACCGTCAGGAGCTTCTCAATGTAATTCCAGTTTACATTAGAAACGATATGACTGAGCCACACAAACCTTTAACTCAGTTGCTTCCAGGCATCAGTCCTGAAGGTAAGTAATGAAAAAAAACAACAAAAAAAACTTGATTCAATGTTTTGATGTTTCAAAATCATCAAATAGCAGCTTTGAGGTGCAGATGTGTGATTGTTAAAAGCAAGTTTCAATTAGAAGAATCTGTGTTCTCTGAAGAAGGATTGTCTTCTGCTGTAATAAAAAAAAAATCTAGTTCTATGATGGCTGCTTGGTTATCTTTAGTTAGATTAGATTTAGATCAGAATTTTGAGTCTATGCTGGACCTACATGCACTGGAATTGCTCTGTTTTGAGACACTGGCCTTTTAAATACAAGGGAACATTGGAATGGAGTTAGTATACAAGGACTGTCTTTCAAATGTTTTTGAGAGTCCCCCAGCCAAAGTAACAGCAGTGTTTCCTGGTAGCCATTGCTGGATACTGATTCGGCTTGAAGCTTTCTGTCTTGTGCTGTTTTTTTATGCTTTAAGTTAAATTATGGTTGTTCTCAGATTTGACTTCTCTCTTTTTCTGATGGCTACAGGATGCATGTTTGGCACTGTACAGTCAGTAGCTGATACTTCACAGGCAGCTACTTTGAAACAACTAGAGGGCTCTAGAGCAAAGCACTGCACCTTAATGTTCTAAGTTCTAAATGTCAGAAATTTCCTATTTAATGGTAGCTTATATTCTACAGCACTGGACTTCCTGGAGCAAATTCTGACATTTAGTCCCATGGATCGATTGACAGCAGAAGAAGCTTTGTCCCATCCTTATATGAGCATTTATTCCTTTCCAACGGATGAGCCTATTTCAAGTCATCCTTTTCACATTGAAGATGAGGTTGATGATATTCTGCTAATGGATGAAAGTCACAGCCATATTTATAATTGGGAAAGGTAAATTTATCACTTACTGTAGTAACATAACTGGATGGTGCTTCAAGTGACATTGCTTCATGGGCATTATTTCCCTTTCTGTTTGTTTCTTCTTCTTGAGTTGAGGTGAGAATAAAGTTTTCCCTTTATAGCATTATCATTGGATTTATAATCCATTAGATGTGACTTGGATATGCTGATGGATTCCTGAGTTGCACTCAGGACTCTAGAATCTATCTATTATTTTTTTTCTTCCCCAAAATACTTCTCTAAAAATAAATCTTGTTTAAGGAGATTGTCTTAAATCTTGTTTAATTATGATTGTCTTGTCTAATGCTTAGTGCATATTATAGTAAAGAGATTTCACAGTAGTTATCTGAAGTCAATTAAACACACTTTAGGAAGAGTTCTGTAAATGGAGTGAGCTATTGTACATAATTCTGTTTCTTCATGCTAGATTAAATTAAAAACCTGGAAGAAGTACCCAGTTGGATTAAGGAAAAACTTTGTGTTGAATTGTCATTATTTTGTAAGGGAATTTCTAAACTTGACTGTCTCTGTCTTGGGAGCTAGAAGACTGTTTTTAGCTGCTAACACTTAGGAAATTTGTTTTACAGATACCATGAAAGTCAATTTTCAGACCATGACTGGCCTATTCATAATAACTATGAAGCTGATGAAGTTCAGCGTGATCCAAGGGCTCTCTCTGATGTTACTGATGAAGAAGAAGTGCAAGTAGATCCTCGCAAATATTTGGATGGAGATCGTGAAAAGTACCTGGAGGATCCTGCCTTTGACACCCACTTCTCTACTGAGCCTTGCTGGCAGTACTCAGATCACCACGAAAACAAGTATTGTGATCTGGAATGTAGTCACACTTGTAATTACAAAATGAGGTCATCTTCATACCTAGATAATTTAGTTTGGCGAGACAGTGAAGTTAACCATTACTATGAGCCCAAGCTTATTATAGATCTTTCAAACTGGAAGGAACAAAGCAAAGAAAAGTCTGACAAGAAAGGCAAGTCTAAATGTGAAAAGAATGGGTTGGTGAAAGCTCAGATAGCACTTGAGGAAGCATCACAGCAACTTGTTGAAAAAGAAAGGGAGAAGAATCAAGGGTTTGACTTTGATTCTTTTATAGCAGAAACCATCCAGCTTAGTTTACAACATGAGTCTACTGATGTTGATAAATTAAATGACTTGAACAGTTCAGTGTCTCAGATAGAGTTGAAAGGAATAATATCGAAGTCGGTGAGCAGAGAGAAGCAGGAGAAGGGAATGGCCAATTTGGCACAGTTAGAAGCTCTGTACCAAACTTCTTGGGACAGTCAGTTTGTCAGTGGTGGGGAGGGGTGCTTCCTCATAGACCAGTTCTGTTGCGAAGTAAGGAAAGATGAACAAGTTGAAAAAGAAAATACTTACACCAGTTATTTGGACAAATTTTTTAGTAAGAAAGAAGATGCTGAAATGCTAGAACCTGAGCCAGTAGAAGAGGGGAAGCTTGGGGAGAAGGAAAGAGAAGAGAGCTTTCTCAGTAACAGTGGGGAACTCCTCTTCAACAAGCAGCTTGAGGCTATAGGTATTCCTCAGTTTCACAGCCCTGTTGGTTCGCCTCTCAAGTCCATCCAGGCCACGCTAACGCCTTCTGCTATGAAATCATCTCCCCAGATTCCCCACAAAACCTACAGCAGCATTCTGAAACATCTAAACTAAAACACTCAGCAGACATTTCTTTTATATTCATGAGATGTGTTTGTCTTTTTTTATTACTAGTGTAAGTAATTTTTTTACTTGAATCAGATGGTGTAATTTTGGTATGGATTTCATTAGTTTTCTGTTTACCATTGTTTTTACAATCCAGAATTACTTTCTATACATGAGTTAGTTTTGTTTTTAAACTGGCATGTCGTTTGCACACAAAATTAAAGAATAGAGCAAAATAATGCAAAATGCAGGAGGTAACAAAAAAAAAAAAATGCACTAAACCAAGTAAAAAAAACATTCTCTCAGTAAAACAGTGTCCATGTTTTGCAGAAAAAGAACCTTGCCTTGAAATTTACACAGTGAGACTGTACATAATTGCATGAGAATATCTATTTTTCCCAAAACATTTTTTTCATTCATGCGTATTTTAGAGTTTTTCATACTCTACACATTTCTTAGACACATGATACCAGCAGCAACTGAAATGAATGCAGAATTTGGTACGCATGTGTTATCTACCTCAAGGTAACAGCAGTATGTGGCAAAAACATTAACCACCCATAGTGCTTCTCATTATGCACTTCTGTTTAGCCAGCATTATTGTAGTAGCTATTCCTATTGAAAATCATTCAATATTTATAAATGTTCTGGTATGCATTCTTTATAGTGAAGTGTTAATATGCAGCACTTTTATTTATTTTAGCAAATAAGTATATTTCTGTAATTATAGAAAGTCAATTTTTGAGTTCCTTTTCAAATAAAAGTTTTTGTTTAGCCACTACAGTTTTATTGCCTACATAGCTGGATATATATTAACATCGGCTTATTCTGAGGCTATCCAATACATTTTTATTTTTATTTTTTAGTTTTCATTTCAAGTAAAGCACTCACTGTGTATAGGAATTTGTAATTGGAGGTGCTTGATCTCTACAAAGAAATTAGGAATTGCTTTATTATCAAATGCTCCTAGAAGTCTTAATTGTGTTCATTTTTTTAAAATTTTGTAATGTTAGTTGTGTGCATGGAAATAATTAAGGTACAACATTACTGTAGGTTAAAGTTCTATATGGTGAGACATTTTGTTTTTACTGTATGTTTTTACTGAATGATTCCTGTCCCACTCCCAGCCCCCCTCAAAAGCAAGCATGAATAAAATTAGGTTAAATATAGCATGTAGCATCTCGGTCTTTTGAAAATTTGTTTTACCTTCTGGTTTTTTGAAATACTGGATGTATCATTGGCTCCCCTGTTCAAAACTAAAAACAAATAAAAACATGGCCAGCAAAAATGGCTGTTTGTGGTGCTTTGTACACACCCTGGCAGATGAAGAGCAGCTGCTGTGCTGCAGCTGGGGGAGCTGTGAGGGTCACTGCCTAACACAGGGTGCTCCTGGAAGCAGGAGAAACTCTCCCTGGGGATGCAGCATCCTGGAAGGAGATTCCCAGGAGTTCCCTTCTGTCCTGGTGCCTGCACCTGTAATCCCATGGAGTGGTGTGGCTGTGAAAGCACAAAGTGGTTATGCAGCAGTGTCCATAACCATTTCTGTTCAAAACAGACTTTCAGAGTGTGACTGAAGTTCCTGTTCCATCCGTGTTTCAGGCAGACGAGTGTTAATGGAAAAGCTGCTGCGAGCGCTTCACGTTGCTGGCAGCCTGGAGTGCAGGTGAGCGTGCAGGTTCCTCAGGCAAGAGCCTGGCTGGAGCACTTCCATGAGGAGATTCTGGGAGCCCAAGGTAACTCCTGTGGGATGTTTCAAAATGTGCAGGTCAGGCCTCTGTTGCAGCAAGCCCTAGAACAGTATGTATTTCTCTTCCAGTTCCTCCCCTCACTGCCGTTCCAGAGGGAGCTAATTAATTGTCCAATAAAGCTACAGCTCCTGGCAAGCTCCTACAACTTTTCCTATGACAGGGTTTCAGTTCCTCCAGATTCTTCCATCCCTGCTCCCCTGGCAGGTGGCACAGCTGCACCTGGCCTAGCACAGGGGTCTGTCCCTGCAGTGAGGCATGGCTGGAGTGTCCCTGGGCACGGTCCCTGCACATTGCTGCAGCTGCAGCAGTGGGGTGTGGGCTGTGGGGAGGGGGGTGACCAGCTGCCCTCTGGGCAAGGGACTGTTCTCAAGGGCTGTGGGGGTTTTTGTTGAGATTGGATGAAAGCAATGGGTGGGAAGCTTGGAAGAACAGGAAACAAAATACAGCTTAAAAAACACATCTTGTACAAATGAAGTATCTTTTTTGCTTTTTTTTGTTGGTTTTTTTTTTTTTTTTTTTTTAGAACACGTGAAACTTAACAGTACTTAGGAAGCCTGTAAGGTACAAAGGGACCATTTTGCACTAAAAGGAAGGGGAGAGTCGAGTGTTGAGCCTGAACCCAGCATGGTGCTTCATTACCTTTGTCTTCTACCTGTGCTGAGGAGGCAACACTGTACAGGCTGTGCTGCCTGCTTTGGTGCACACCCTGCTCTCACAACAGGCTCCATCCATGGGGCACTGTAGGGTGCTGCTGGGCAGTCGGGGTTATTAAACAGAAGGAATTCCCTGTGTGGATACAGAAGCGTTTTGTAAGGACCATGCGAAGTGGAATCACTGCTAGGAAGTGAGGGTGTGGTGCTGGGTTCTCTCTTGGCAAACTGCAGTTGTGTTGGAAGAACAGCCTGCCGAAAGTGCAGGGTGTCACAGGTTGTTCCCATGGGGTGGGACATGGCTCCTGCCCTGTACTCATCAGCTGTGCCTATCCCTGCAGGAAAATAATAGGTCTGTTACATGTGTAGCCCTTTGGCTGTGACCTAGCAACAGCATTGTCTTTAAAAACAAAATATGGAAGAGGCTTAAATTGTGAACCAGATAAAGGGAACACTGTTTCACACCAAGGTGCTTGCCAAGTACAATGGAACACCCTTATTTAACAAAAAAGCAAATAAGAAATGAGAACATTAACCATCTTTTGAAAGTACCCTTTCTTCTCCAAGTGGCCTTTGGTTAAAAGGCAGCATTTTAAAGTATATTTAACAAGAGCTTCAGCTAGAAGAGGTGATGTTTACAACAGACCAGGACAGAGCCTTTTACACGTCCTGTCATCACATGAGATCTAATAATTGCTGAACAGTTTGTTCTGATCAAGAGTTCTCAGCCATGGTCAGTTACCTTCCTCAGGGTTGTGTTTAATTTTAATTAAATCAGAGTTGCTATATATAATCTTAGCTATTTTTATAAGCCTTTGCCCACACTGCTGGTAGTGGTGTGACGACAGTGTGAGCAGCATAGCTTAGCTGGCCCTTGCTGTGAGCAGAGCTGCTCTGCTGGGGCTCTAGGCTGGATGTGGGGTTTTGTGAACCAGCACTGGGGCAGGCCCTGCTGCTGCTGCCCCTCCCTGCTCTGCTCAGCAGAGCACCTGTACCTGCAGCAAAGTGTTCACTGCCTACAGCTACATCTGTGCCTTGATGTACTTCATTTTTCTGTCACCTTGCTATTGCCTTTTCTGTGCTGCAGAAGCTCTTAGGGCCAAGCCTGCTGCATCCTGTTAAAGGTTTGCCAAGTTCCCACTTTGGTCCAGCTGATTGCCTGGAGACACTGGTTTATGAACCAGGTTTTTATTGCCTTTTTTACAGGTGTTCACCAGAGAGGATTTTTGCCATATGGAACTAATGTTGCTATTTTTTTCTGTCCCCTTCTAACCTCTGTGATAGTCAGGGATGTCATTTTCCACATGTGGACTTTCATCCCCTACTCTACACATGTGTATAGTGCCAACCCCCCAGAGAACTAACTGTAGGCAGGGTCCCAAGGAATTCAGTGGCACACTGTGGTGCAATTATTGCTGGATATCGAGAAGAAAACCATCCTTGAGCTAAATCTGCTCCCACAAGTCTTCTTTATTTATACTCATGTTGCTTTCCTGCTGCTGAGATCTGGAAGTGCTTGTCAAGCCTTCAGCTGGGTTTTATATGTAATTAAACAGTAACCTCTTCGTTCTTCCAAAGATGCAGCCCTGAGCAACAGCAGCCCTGAACCAATTTGTTCCTTACTCCTTGAATTATTTCAGTTCTTACAAAATCCTGTAAATTCTTGTTTGCTGTTCTGCCACCGTTTGCGTCAGACTTGAGCTGAACAACCTGGGCAGTAATGCCAGGGGGTATTTAGTAACAAGCAAATAATCCAGATCCCTGCTGCACCCAGCACTCAGGCTTCCATTCCAGTGTCTATATTTAAAATGGTTATCTGCTTATGCTGAGTGCTATTGGAGAACTCCTTAAAAGAGAGAGTGTTGAAAAGTTCAGTGGCTGCTCCTGGCTGGGAAGCGGCATGGTTGCTGCGGGGATCGTGTGCAGCAGGCCATGTGCAGAGGGAGCGGTGCCCAGCAGCCCCCGGGGACGTGGTGATGGCCAGGTATGGCCACACTCTGCAAATAGCTGGGGCAGGAGCTGGCAGCAGCCACATGTGTCATTTGCTTTCCTCAGGAATCTGTCTGCTTCATCCTGACTGCTGAGCAGCCCTTCTATAGAGAGCTCTGATAATAAAATACCTTTTGCAATCTCCGTGCTGGGCTACTGCAGCCAAAATTACTTTTAACCTTTATGTCACCCAGCCTGGATTGCTACGTGTGGTATGAAATACCAAAATGTGTGTTTGGCAGCTGGGGCTGGGACAGGGAACTTGTGACTTGCCCAGCATCAGAGCCAGCAATTCCATTGCCCTTCACGTCCCAGCTTTGGCTCCCTTGTTCCCAGCACAAAGGTGCTGGGAGATAATTCCCACAGCTCACACTGAGAAAGAGCATGGCTGTAGGGAAAGGGAGTCTGGAAGAGCTTTTCCATCTGTCCCTGGGGACTTGGGTTAATCTATGCTTACACCCAATCTGTGTTTCCAGAGCACAGAGTCATTGCTGAACTGGCGGCTGATGGTTTGATGGGTTTTCTTCCCTTTTAACACTGGTAGAAGGCTGATTAATTTTGTCCTAATTTGGTATTGTTCTGCATTACTTGTGTCTTAGGTTACACTTTTTCCATATTTCTTGTAACTTTTGTTTTAGGCTTATTATGTTCTTCTAATATAATCATAGTAATCATTCATGGGTGAATATAGGCCAAGGCAAGGGGGTGATCCCTTGCCTGCTTGGCTAAATATCACTGACCACTCTCAGAATAGATGTGAGGCCTAATACAGGCTTTCCTTTATATCTGAATTTTGCCATCTTCCTCATGCCATATCCCAGGGCTCTGGTGCTGTGTAGTGTGGAAGTTTCATTGCCACACTAACCCCACTGTGGCTGGTGCACAAGTATAAACCTCATCATTTTTCTGTCATCTTCTCCACAGCATCTTCACAAAAAGCAAGTGTAGCCAGGGTAGAATTTCTGCTTTACAAGATTGTTGATCTTTTAGTTTGCAGCCCAGGCTTCAGCAGTGGATGCTCCAAAATCAGACTCAGGCAGTGGAAGGACATTTTCTCATTCTCGTTCTTGGTGAGACCATTCAGACTGGATTAGAGTCTAAATCTTCAGTGCTAGAGGCTGTAGAGAATCAAGGTTTCCATTTAATGTCTGTCTTGAATTTTATCATTTAGAAGGATTTAAAGTGAATGACACATTTGTTGTGACTTCTGTGTTTATTTGGATATAGATTTAGTCAGTACAGCTCTTAAAATAGCTGGGTAACTAGCAGAAGCATTCTTAAAGCCTATGATTAAGAAACTAGATGGGTTTGGGTTTTGTTTTGTATCATATTTGTCTCAGATATTTTCTGCTATTGTTAGAGTCTTAGCAGATTTGATGTTGACACATATTGAAAGATTAAATTATTTCTAGTTACTAAATTATCTTTTGGACCTTTACACATGATATTTCATTGGTTTTCCATGATTCTTTATTTTCTTTTTACTTGCTTTTATACAGAGAGACCCTCAGTGACTCAGGTGTTTGAGTCTCAATTTTACATCACACCAGCAAGGTGCCAGTCTGTTGGAGTGTAGAGTGGACAGGAATTTTGGGAAGTCCTTTGGGATTGCTGGCATTTGTATCTGTATTTCTATTGGCCTTGTAACTGCATCACCCAGAGTACAGCATCCACTTCCAGCAAGGCAAGGTAAAAATCCTGTGACTGGCTGAGGGACCTGCACAGGGCAAGGACATCCATCATGCAGAGCAAATCCAGGAGAAAAGCAAACCCTGGAAGTCTAAGGGGAGCTCTGGCAAGCTGGGCAGCCATGGAGAGGCTCCCTGTTTGCAGCTGGAATGTGGATGAGGCTGGCTGCCCACACCTGTATGGCTCAGCTGATCACTACCTTGCAGCATTTCTCCTGACAAAACCATGATGGTGTCAGCAGTGGAGCAGGCACTTGGTTCTTCAGCCAGCACTGAGAAAAATACAAAAGCACAGAGCTGCCTGAGCGATTCACTGGCCCAGTGGACTCAAAATGATGAGCTGCAAGCAGCTGGGTGGCCATGCTGGCTCAGCACTGGGTGCCAGCACCAGCAGTGGAGAGGAGCCAGGCGTGACCAGGGCAGAGCCCAGCTCATCCTCCAGAGCACTGGTGTAGCCCAGGGAGCAGGTTTCCATCCTGCCTGCCAGGAATCACAGTCTGCCTTGGCATGGGTGGGAGGAAAAATATGATGGGAAACAGGAAGATTAAAATAATCCCAGTGAAAACAGGAAGTTGTGAAGCTGGTCACAGAGTGGGGCTGCAGGGCTGGCTGGCTGCAGGAGGCTGCTGGGAGCAGGGAGGCTCTCACACGGGCTGTTTGGGGCAAAACACCCAGCTCTCACATGTGAGACACACACCAAAGCCTTGAGGCAGAGACAGCACAGCTCTGCTGGCAGCAGACTGGTATCTTGTGTTCCCCAAAATATGACTGATTATGGCTATTTACACCAATGTGTTCACTCATCTTCTCTCAACACCCGCCTGAATTCTTTTTTGCTGGATGAAGGTCATAAACCGTTCCCTACAACACATCATCCTGGCATCACATTTATTTAACAGCTAGGACCTGCCAGGCCGTGGGATGGAGCTGTTCCAGAGCCCAGCTGCCAGCAGGGAGCTGGATATCCCCCAGCTGATCACAGCCTGCTCTCCGAGCCACCATCCATGGCGTCCTTCCAGCTACGACAAAATAAAAACCAAACCGTGTTTGTCTCTCACTAAACTGCCTCTTCCTTCCAGGGGCTGACAGCAGCAGTCAGTGCTGTGGATTTACGGCAGGGGCAGGCCCTGGGGTGGCTGAGGGAGCTGGTTCCCATCCCCAGGGCCAGTTTGTGACCTGTCTCAGGCTGTTGCTGGGGCTGGAGAGGAGCTGCTGGCCAGGGCCCAAGCAGCTTCTCAGGTGCCTTGCACAGCCAGCACTGAGGTGTTTCTGCTCCTCTGGGAGCAGAGCAGCTGCAGTGCCAACCTGGAGAGCCTGGTGGGCTCATGAGAGGGCTCTGCATTGCAGTCCCAGGCTCCAGCAAGTGTGAACTCAGTGCCCCCTAACTGATGAGGTCACTGATCCATTAGAAAATGCATGCTAAAATCTCTGAGGCCAAATCAAACTGGGTTGTCCTTTAGGCAGAATGAAAATTGCTATTTTCCAAGCTGCTATCCACTTATTTACTTTCCATGGCTAAACTGAATCTGAGATGTGAATTGCAAGTTTCCAGTGTTTGTCAATGCAGTGCAGAGCCAGATGGATGCAGCCCTTGGATGATGACCATGTTCCCAGTTTTAATCAGCCAGTTAATGCAGAGCAGTTCTTCCCAGACATCAGGTCTTCCCCCAGTTAGGCATCCCAGCTGGCCAGGCATGGCTGTAGGGCTTGGAAGGAGAGCTGTAAAGGGCAGGCTCTGCCCAGCACCACACTGCTCCTGCAGCAGGGGAATTGGCTTTCCCTGGTGTATCTGCAACTCACTTTTCTCATCAGCATTCCAGATGATTTGGGTCCTGAGGATGCCACTATAACCAGTGTTTCCTATAACCTCAGTTTCTCTTCCTCCACTCTCAGAAAATGAGACAGGTTTGTTCTCCAGGTCCTTGAAATAGTAAGTCTTGTGGTCATCCATAGATGTTCACTACATCTCATGACTTTTACAATAAGTGATAAATAACAGGAAGAGACGGAGTGTGTAAAGTGGAATAATTGACTGGAGTCAGTGGCCTGACTGCCCCTAAAACTCAGGCCATTTTCTGGAGTAGTGGGATGCCCAGCTCCTTTAACAATTAGCCCCTGAACAATTATTGTCCAAGACTAAATAAAGAGATGTATTTTCAATATGAACTTCTTCACTGTTGTGGGTTTTGACATCAATTTTGGTGTCTGTGGGCAGAGTCACAGGAGAGCGGGCTTCAAACTCAAGGAGCCAGATCTGGGGAGCTCCCTGCATGCCAGGGGGGGAGCGTGGGGAGCAACACCCATGTGGCAGCCCAGAGACAGCTCAAAGTCATGTTAGTTTTACATATTTGACACGGGAAATCTCTCCAGGCACCACTTCAATCCAATTTACAGCATCTGGCTGAAGTGAAGTGTGAGAAGAATTTGCTTTAGCAATGAATGGCGATGTGTGGGGAGCTGGGTGAGCAGGCAGGGCAGGCTGCACCAGCCCTGGGATGCTGGGGCTGAGCAGCCAGGGGGGCTCAGGGAAGCTCCATCCCTCAGCACAGGCACCCTGCTCTCTGCCAGTGAGGCCAGTGGTCCTTCCCCCTTCTTCTTAAAATCCTCATGAAGCTGCTGTAAAAAACGAGTTGGAGGTGCTAGTGCTTGTGTAGCAGGTGACATTCCAGCAGGGAATGTTACCTCTGGGCACCAGGGCACTCCATTTCTGTCTCCCTGCCACACAGCACCCCAGCCCCAACACCCACACAGCTGAGCTCACAGAAATTTGGGAATGGTGTGGCTTTCAAACAGTTTAAGATAGCTTCACTTCCTGCAGAGGGAAAGCAAGCCTCAAGAGGCTTTGCAGCACGCACAGATGTTAATTGCCTTCCTCCTGTGTGTTGTCTTCTTCACTACAGAGCAGGGAAAGATGGAGCAGTTAAACCTCACCTGCAAGAGCAGGGTGACTGGGGTAGGACAAACCAGGCTCCTCCGATGCTGGAGTTTGAGTCACCTTAAGGGAGTTGGAAGATTAAGGTAAGGAGGAAAGTCATTTACAGCCTTAGCTCTTACTTTGTCCCTGAAATCTCTGCAGTGTCCTGGGCATTTATAGAAACTAATGAACCATGTCAGCTGAATGTGGAGCACTTACAGGGAGAACTGGAGCACTGAGGGGGATTAAAGGTAGCGTCCAGATGAGAAAGCAGTGGGAGAGCCCAGCCCTGTTGGTCTGGGAGAGCAGTGTGTTTGCAGAGGTAGCACATCCCACCTGGACAGGGTACATCCCACCTGGAGATGGTGCCCTGGCCGTGCTGCCTTACAAAGCAAGTGAGGAGGAGCGATTCCTGACCTTACTTTTTAAAGAGAGGGAGAAAAAGACAGGAGGTTTGCTCTAGACTGACTATAAAGGAGGGAAGGCCACTTGTACCTGCTGTTGCTGAAGCTGTGCTGTTCACCACAACAGCATTGGGCTTGGGCCAACAGAGAGCTCTCACGAATGGCATCATCACTGTGGGGTGGGATCCTCCACCTCTCCATCTTTGGAATCCCTCACACTGGGAAAGCAAGGTGGGAGCAGCATCCAAGTGCTGTGTAAGGACTTGTTGGCCACAGCAGCGCTGTGGTGGCCACCACAGCACCTCTGTCTGCACGAAGAGGGGCTGCTGTCCCCGAGCTGTGCTGTGCTGCCGTGGGGAGGCTCTGACACGGCCCCCGTGTGCACCAGTGCTGTGGGGTGGTGCAGCCTACCCCAGCCTGGTAGGGAGCAGCTTGCTCTGGCATATGGTGGGAACAGACATTTTCAGGGCCACAGCAGGGCAGTGTGAGCGTCCAAAGGATCCAGCTGCCTTCAGTGCATTAGACCAGGATCTGATGGCCATGGTCACCACCATTCCTGCCTCCCCTTTGTGGGAGGGCTCGGCGAGTAATCCATTCATTAGGAAACATCGCTGCATGAATGACAACATAAGTAATTTCATAGTGCTAAATGGTCACTTCCAGTTAATGCATATTTTAATTTCTGAAATGGCTTGGCAGCCTCTCAGGTGGTGTCAGCAGGGTTCCACCCACTGTCACAGCCCGGGCACGAGGACACTGACCGGGCACTGCTGTCTCTCCTGTGCTGGCAGCACATCCAGAGCATTTTAAATCAAAGTTTCCAAACACGAAGGCAGCACTGAGAAAGAGGAAAATTACCCTTCAGGGAAGTATTCTGCTATTGTCAGGGCAGCATGGAATGAAAGCAAAAAGGATTTTAAGACTGGGTTTTGGCTGCCAGTTGAGGCTGTGATTATAAACTGCAGCCTGAATGCACCATGCCCGAACCAACCCCTCCCCCTGCCCAAGCCTTAAGCCAAAGGATTTAAACAAGCTCTTATGTAATATGGTTTTAGAGTTTCCAGTGGAAATAGGTGTTCTAAATATAAATGATTTGCAGATAAAATAGGCTTATATAAAATGCTTTTACGTTTATATAACCCCATGTTGGCATTGCACCCAACACCTCCATCAGCTGTGAGCCCAGCTCTGGGGACAGTTTGGTGCCAGCATGTAGGGACACAGCCAGCACTGCACTGGCCTCTGCACCCCAGACCAATCCCTGTCCTGTCCCCAGCCCACCAGGCAGTGCCCCTCCAGGGACAGTGTCTGCTGGGAGGGGTGCACTTGGGTTGGCATTTCTCCTGTGTAGTCCCTTCCCTTCTCCCTGCTCACAGCAGCAATTGCAGGACATTCCTGTGGTGTCCCCCCGTGTGGGTCCTGGGGCTGGGGACAGCCCTCGTTCCAGCAGCAGTGCCATGGCAGTGCTGATCATCCAGCTGGGCACTGCAGACACTGTCCCTCAGGGTCAGCTGCTTTGGTCCTTTAGGCAGAGCTGTTCTGAATGTCGAGAGACAGAATCCTCCTTCACCCGATGTCCATGCAGGGATGTCTGTCTGTGTGTGCATATGTTTATATAACATACATATATTTGTATGCATATAATATATATGGATGTATATATCTATATATACACGTATGACACAGTGAAAGACCTGACTGCCTCCAGCACAGGGCTGGCAGCATGGCCTGGGCTGTGGGCTCTTCCCAGGCAGTGGCCACAGTCCCTCTGAGCAGCCAGGGCAGCTCCCTGTCACAGCCAGGCCACGGCAGCACTTGAGGCTCCCAAGACAAACATCTCCCTCTCCACAAGTGTGCACCCACAGGGTGAGCCCTCACTTGCTGTGCCTCTTCTCCACAACCACCTTCATCCAGATTGTGGCTGCTCAAAGCTGCTGAGCCTCTTGCCCAGCCCAGCAGTGCATCAGGAGCTGTGAGAGTGGCCACTAAGGGCAGTAATAATTAGCTTGGAAACGGTGTTTTCTGAGCAGAAAAAAATGGTTGCTACGTTACAACCTTTATGTATGGGAAAGGTACTCAGTCAAACCTGACACAACAGCCCTCAGTGCATCACACCAAACATTTGCTCGTAGGGGAAGGACTGTTTGCTAAGTGATTTTAGCTACCATTATGTGTACAGAACACGCATAGAATCATACATAAATATATAGAGATATGAATAGATGTGCATGTCTTATTTGCACACACACACACACACACACACACACACACATGTATTTCCATATCTATGAGAAACAAGAACATGTTTTTCAGCTAGTCTGTTACTGCAATAGACCAGTATGATTTATAGCTCCTTGCTGTTAACATTTCCATTCAAATAATGCCTTATTTATGCCCATACCAGAGAAGCTCTTTTGACAACGTGGGAAGAGGCTTTTTATTGTGACGCCAGAACTGTCAACAGCCTCTATTATTTTTGGTGAGACTGTCAGTTCTCCAAGCAACATGACTTCATTTTTAATCCAGGTCTGATGGAAGACACTTGATCTGCCCTGCTTTTGTCAGTCACAGAGGCAAACTTGCCATAAAGAAATGGTATGTGTGACCTTTGAAAATGACTGTCGCCCTTTCCATCTTGTCTGTGCTCTATTTTTCATAAAAGCCTGTTTTTGTGGTGCATTACAGGGAAATGAGCCATTCATCTTTGTCTCCACTGCCCTCACGACTGCTGGGGAGTCACTCCCTGCAGGCCCAAGGAGAATGCTGGGTCAAGCAGCACTTGGGCATCTTTTAGAGCTGGACCTGCCGTGATTCATCAGCCACTTCCCCTTGGAAATCAATACTTCTGTGTAGTACAAGTGCTTATGGCCCCTTATGTCATCTACAGATAAAAATTAAACAGTCAAACCAAAACAAACCCAAACAAACAGCTGTACCTTGGTCTAAATGTTTAGTGCTTGAACCAAGGGCTCTGCCAGCTCCCACCCACTGTGGCTCACAGTGAGGTACTGCAGCCCTTCTGCAAACATGGTGGAGGTGAAGGACAGAAAGAAAACCCTGCAGAGAGGGCTACAAACCAGTCCCAGCATTTGAGCCCCCTTAGGGACATTTTGATCTCAACAACAAAAGTTGTATTTTTTATATATAATATATAACATTGAACATGTGTGTATATATACAATAGAGCAGTGTATTAAATGTAACAGAAGTACAGATGTATGTATATATAATGTTATATATGTACATATTCATGTATAATGTCTCTGTGTACATCCATGTCCATACATTTACATATACAACATGTCTGTGTATGAATATATGTGTGTAGAATACGTGTATACACACGTGTAGGAGTATACAGACATACCTACATACATGTACATGTGTGTTTATGCACATCTACGTGTGCAAACTTCTCCACACCCACAGAGACACACAGGGAGGCTTACCTTGGGCAGGGCACTGCCAGTCTGTCAGCAGGTGGCCCTGTTAGTGCCCAAGGTTCTCATCCTGCCAGTGCTGGCTCCTTTGGGAATTCAGCTGTGGTGCCCAGCCTTTGCAGTGGAGAAGTGATTCCCAGCACCTGAGTCAGCCTGAACCTGCCTTTGCACTAAAGACACTTCTCTCTCTCTGCAGGCAGACAGGCACCGAGGTGCTCTTGGCTGGGTGATGTTCAAACCACGTTTGCCCTGCCCTACAAGGGAATTCTTTGTGTGCCCCACTCCACAGCCCTGTCTGCTCAGCACCCAGCTCACGGCAGAACACCTCTGGCTGCTCCTGCAGAGGTAGCTGCCACTTTTATCTTGGCTTCAAAAATAAGGTAAAAAGGCAGCCTGAAGTGACATAGCAAGCTGTCTCCCTGCTTGGATTTGTGCTTACAATTCTTTAAGGGGACCATATTTCAGTTACAGTAATTGGTCCACAAAAACTACCGTCACTTAAAACCCACCCCTTGCCCTCATAATGCTCTGCTGTATTTCTGAGATGACTAATGCACCACTTTATTTTTCCAGTAACTATGAAAGAAAATGCTAATAAGACTTCTGGAAGAATTTTACTTATTTTTCCTGGTTTGAAGCTGGGCACTCCTCATGAAGATGGGTGTAAGACCACGAGCCTCCCTCATTAAAACTTGAGGCAACTTACACAGCAGCTCCTGCAGCCATTGGCAAGCCTTGGCCCTTGTGGCTTGGCACCATTTCTTTGGACATCTCAGAGACTCTGCCAGAAGCCTTTTGGCCACTGTGTGAGCCTGCCCTCCTCCCTGCTGATGCCCCAGGGACGGTCTGGTGCTGGAGGATCACACCCCTGCACTGCACACAAGGGCAAGGGCCTCCTTCCTCCTCTGACCTTCATTTTGTCTGGGGAAAGCCCATATCCCCAGGTACCAGATTTCCTGTTCTAGGACAGGTCTTCTGCATAGCATGAATGTGTGTGTATATTATAGCTATACATACATATGTATGTGTTATGTGCATGTACATATATATACACTTATGTGTGGATATTATATATATATATATATACATCTCTACGTATGTATATTTATGTATCTATATCTATATTTGTCTCCTCTGCAGTACTTGCACACAGATAGGAAGCACAGAGATGATGACTAAACTCTGGGTTTAATGTCTAAAAATACAGATGGAAAAAAATAACTCATTTTACTGGCAAAAATATTCAGGCAAGTACTTTTGCAGGCACAAACCAAGCAGCTGCACAGTGGCCAGGTAAGCAAGTGGCTGGGAGAGGACTGAGTCTTGTAATGGAGGGTGCTGCTGAGCCTGGGCTCATGCGAAGCTGACAGCAACAATTCTGACCTAGACATTGCTACGGAGACGAAGGCGGCTGAGAACAGAGCTGCCCCTTGTTCAGGGAATAAATCCTACCTGTTTTTGCAAGAGGCATGACGTGCATACTCTGCTAAAGTAACAGCATCAAGCACCAAGCACAACCACTGGAAAGTTGGCAACATCTGGTTTTCAGTGCTGAAAACATGCCAGCCTGCTTGGGCATTGTGGGACAATTTTAGGAGATGAAAGAGTGAAGATGAAACGGAGCCACGCCCTGGTGTTTTGTGCCCGGTGGGAGAGAGGCTGGCCGTGGCCACCACGCTCCTGTGCTCTGCAGGCTGGCGGGCAGCCCGCTGCCATCCAGGCACTGGCCAGGCTTGGGACAAGTCCTGCCATCCCCAGCCTGGGAGCAGAGCTTGCAGGAGAGACGGTGCCTCCATGTGCAGCTGGGACGGCCTCTCGCCCCCTGAGCAGCCCCTGGCCCATCAGCTCACCTTCCCAGCCTGCCCCAGCAGGGTGTCTGTGCTGCAGGATCCAGCTTTACCCACTGATCCCAGTTTGCCTGGTAGCAGCAATACAAACAGGTGAAAAATAAAACCAGCATCAACCTCAGCTCGTGCTTGATTCTGGTTCCTTCGGCAGCTTCTCCTTAAGGATGAGATGAGGGCTCCACTTTGCCAGGAGCAGATCCCTTGCTGACCCTCAGGAGCATCAGCACCAGCAGGACCCTCAGCCCTCTGCCAGCTTTGCCCTGGGGACACCTGGGGCTTGACCTCTGCTCACAGGAGCTCCAGTGTTACAGACAGGGCTGTGTTCACAGGCTTCCTTCACTATGTGACCTTCACCTCCCATTTTGTGAGGCCATACCTACAGAATTGAAATTTAGGTTAATCCTTTGGCACCATCAGGTTCAAGACTTCCACCCTTGAAGACTAATGAGCTGCATTAAGATTAAATCCCATCAAGGAGAATACCAATGATTTTGCTCCTCAGTGCTCATTCAGATCCTTCCAAAATTGCTGTGACACTGCTGCAGATCACACTAAGGGGCTCACTGCTGCTGAGCAGCCCAGTGGAGCTGGACTCACACTGAGCAGGAGGGAGGGCCAGGTGGCCTCAGGAGACCTCTTCCAACCTATGTTTTCCTGTGATTCTGACATCAAAAGCCACCCCATGGAAACAACAAACTGAAAACTAGCTCCACCATAGATGCAGCTTCTGCCTGCTGCTGCTGTTTTTGTGTGTAATGTGGTCACAAACAGCTTTTTCTTCTGTACCCGTCATATCAAGAATACAAGTAACAGAGAAAATGCACAAGAAAAGAGCAATTTTCATAAAGTCTTTGTCAAAAATGAAGAACTGTGACCCTCTCATCTCCTTACAGAAGTCCATGGGAACAGTAAGCCCAGCCATAGTCACCACAGACCACATGGGCAGATACACCCAAAATCCATGACTATGTTTGAAACATCAGCTGCTCAGAAGCAGCTTTAAAAAGAAATGAAGACACAAACCTACACAATGTGCAGGCACCACACAGCTGAACCAGCCCCCTCCATCTGCCTCATGAAGATTGTCTTGGGATTTGGGCACAGATTTGTACTTCTCAGCCCTCTCAAACATGCAGTTTAAACGCTCCAGTAATCTCCAGTCTCTCAGGGTTAATGATCAGACCTAACTTTGAAGCCGCTGAACTTGTGAACCAGGATGTGTTGGGAAAGGCTGAGGCATGTAAAGATTAGCCCTTTCTCAGGAGGAGAGTGTTAGCTGGGGCGGCTGGGAGGGTTGGTTTTCGGTGGGATTTTGCTGACAGGGGTGATGCCATGGCCTCCGTGCTTCAGGGAGCCCCAGCAGCTTCTCCCTCCCCCTCGGCTCTCTCCACGCTCACGCAGCGCTGCGGAATCAGCATCGCCATAAACCCACGGTGCTGCATTCTGCTCTGGGGGTGGGAGGGTTTTGATTTGTTCCAGTTCAAATGAGATGAAACCCAGTCATTTATTACAACTTTCCTGCAAAGAATGACTTCTGTGACCCTGCAGCTACTCCCCCACGCCAAGTTAACCATCAGCTCTGTGGAGCGGCCGTGCCCAGCGAGCCTGAGGCTGGCAGGGACAGGCAGGGACAGGCAGGGACAGGCAGGAACAGGCAGGGACAGGCAGGGACAGGCAGGGACAGGCAGGAACAGGCAGGGACAGGCAGGAACAGGCAGGGACGGGCAGGGACAGGCAGGGACAGGCAGGAACAGGCAGGGACGGGCAGGGACGGGCAGGGACGGGCAGGGACAGGCAGGGACAGGCAGGGACGGGCAGGGACGGGCAGGGACGGGCAGGGACGGGCAGGAACAGGCAGGAACGGGCAGGGACAGGCAGGGACAGGCAGGGACGGGCAGGGACAGGCAGGAACGGGCAGGGACGGGCAGGGACGGGCAGGGACGGGCAGGAACAGGCAGGGACAGGCAGGGACAGGCAGGGACAGGCAGGGACAGGCAGGGACAGGCAGGGACGGGCAGGGACAGGCAGGGACAGGCAGGGACGGGCAGGGACAGGCAGGGACAGGCAGGGACATGCAGGGACGGGCAGGGACATGCAGGGACGGGCAGGGACAGGCAGGGACAGGCAGGGACAGGCAGGGACAGGCAGGGACAGGCAGGAACAGGCAGGGACAGGCAGGGACGGGCAGGGACAGGCAGGGACGGGCAGGGACAGGCAGGGACGGGCAGGAACAGGCAGGGACAGGCAGGGACGGGCAGGGACAGGCAGGGACAGGCAGGGACAGGCAGGGACAGGCAGGGACAGGCAGGGACAGGCAGGGACAGCTCTCCCGGTGCCAGAGCCGCTCCTGCTGCCAGCCTGCCGACTGCGGGCTCCCGGCCACAGCCCCTGCCCTGCCTCGGCTTACCGTGCCCGCCACTCCTCCCAGGCACGGCACACACCCCCAGGTGGGTCACCAGCCAGGGGGACATTACTGCTAGGGATACACGGCAGAGCGATTGTGATGCGCCGCGAGACGCCTGGAAACCCATTTCTAAGAGAGGTGCACTCGAACACTGCGCCGCTCTCCTGAAGGCGTTTTCCCCCCATTTCTCCTTACACACTAAAGATTGATGGAGCGATATTTTTAATTGCTAAAACTTTGCAGAGCCGCTCATGGCTCCGCACAGCCCCCATCCAGCCGGGATCGCGCGGCCAACAGCGCCACCGGCTGGCCAGCAGCGGGATGGGCCCGGGGGACACCCGGGGGACACACGGGGGACACCCGGGGGACACACGGGGAACACACGGGGGACACACGGGGGACACACGGGAACACACGGGAACACCCGGGAACACACGGGGACACACGGGGGACACACGGGGGACACACGGGAACACCCGGGGGACACACGGGGGACACACGGGAACACACGGGAACACACGGGGAACACACGGGGGACACACGGGGACACACGGGGAACACACGGGGGACACACGGGGACACACGGGGGACACACGGGGACACACGGGGGACACACGGGGGACACACGGGGGACACACGGGGGACACACGGGGACACCCGGGAACACACGGGAACACACGGGGACACACGGGGGACACACGGGGGACACACGGGGGACACACGGGGGACACACGGGGAACACACGAGGGACACACGGGGACACACGGGGACACACGGGGGACACACGGGAACACACGGGGGACACACGGGGACACACGGGGACACACGGGGGACACACGGGAACACACGGGGGACACACGGGAACACACGGGGACACACGGGGGACACACGGGGGACACACGGGAACACACGGGGGACACCCGGGGGACACACGGGGAACACACGGGGGACACACGGGAACACCCGGGGGACACACGGGGGACACACGGGAACACTCGGGGGACACACGAGGGACACACGGGGGACACACGGGGGACACACGGGAACACACGGGGGACACACGGGGGACACACGGGGGACACACGGGGGACACACGGGAACACACGGGGGACACACGGGAACACCCGGGGGACACACGGGGACACACGGGGGACACACGGGGGACACCCGGGGGACACACGGGGAACACACGGGGACACACGGGGACACACGGGGGACACACGGGGGACACACGGGGGACACCCGGGAACACACGGGGACACACGGGGGACACACGGGAACACACGGGGGACATACGGGGGACACCCGGGGGACACACGGGAACACACGGGGGACACACGGGGGACACACGGGGGACACACGGGGACACACGGGGGACACACGGGGGACACACGGGGGACACACGGGGGACACACGGGGGACACACGGGGACACACGGGAACACACGGGGACACACGGGAACACCCGGGGGACACACGGGGGACACACGGGGGACACACGGGAACACACGGGAACACACGGGGACACACGGGGGACACACGGGGGACACACGGGGGACACACGGGAACACACGGGGACACACGGGGGACACACGGGAACACACGGGGGACACCCGGGGGACACACGGGGGACACACGGGGGACACCCGGGAACACACGGGGACACACGGGGGACACACGGGGAACACACGGGAACACACGGGGACACACGGGAACACACGGGGGACACCCGGGGGACACCCGGGGGACACCCGGGGGACACACGGGGAACACACGGGGGACACACGGGAACACACGGGGACACACGGGGACACCCGGGGGACACACGGGGACACACGGGGGACACACGGGGGACACACGGGAACACACGGGGGACACACGGGAACACACGGGGGACACACGGGGAACACCCGGGAACACACGGGGACACACGGGGACACCCGGGGGACACACGGGGACACACGGGAACACACGGGGAACACACGGGGGACACACGGGGGACACACGGGGGACACACGGGGACACACGGGGGACACCCGGGGGACACCCGGGGGACAGGGGACACTCAGACGTGCCCTGTGTACAGGCTCAGGAACACTATGAGCACACCCAGATGTGTGTGAGTGTACGTGTGCACACGCTGGAGCATGGATAGTTTGTGTACATGTGCACTGTGTGTGCAAGCACGCACGTACAGATTTATTTATGTACATATTTATACACGTATAGCATCTATACGCGTTTATAAAGCCCTGTGTGTTTATACAGCCACGCATGTCTATACATACACACATACATACGTACACACATAAATTCATACAGAGACACGCCCACCGCTATGTGAGCACACACACAGGAAGGTACGTGTGTACCTAGCACACTCGGAGTGTGTGTAGGTGTAAATCGCTCCTGTGGCGGCTGGCGCTGCTACTTCCAGCCCCCCGGGAAAGGTAGGATGGCTCACGGCCCCAGCAGCTGCGCACCCTGCGGCCACCGCGGGGAGCCGGAGACCCGCAGCAACCCCGGGGGAAACGGGAGGGAGGCAGGGAGGCAGGGAGGCAGGGATGGAGGGATGGAGGGAGGCAGGGAGGGAGGGAGGCAGGGAGGGAGGGAGGCAGGGAGGGAGGGATGGAGGGAGGCAGGGATGGAGGGAGGCAGGGATGGAGGGATGGAGGGAGGCAGGGATGAAGGGACGCAGGGATGGAGGGAGGCAGGGAGGCAGGGATGGAGAGAGGCAGGGAGGCAGGGATGGAGGGATGGAGGGAGGCAGGGATGGAGGGACGCAGGGATGGAGGGAGGCAGGGAGGGAGGGAGGCAGGGATGGAGGGATGGAGGGAGGCAGGGATGGAGGGATGGAGGGAGGCAGGGATGGAGGGATGGAGGGAGGCAGGGATGAAGGGACGCAGGGATGGAGAGAGGCAGGGAGGCAGGGATGGAGGGGTGGAGGGAGGCAGGGATGGAGGGATGGAGGGAGGCAGGGATGGAGGGATGGAGGGATGGAGGGAGGCAGGGATGGAGGGGTGGAGGGAGGCAGGGATGGAGGGACGCAGGGAGGCAGGGATGGAGGGATGGAGGGATGGAGGGAGGCAGGGATGGAGGGATGGAGGGAGGCAGGGATGGAGGGACGCAGGGATGGAGAGAGGCAGGGAGGCAGGGATGGAGGGGTGGAGGGAGGCAGGGATGGAGGGACGCAGGGGTGGAGGGAGGCAGGGAGGCAGGGATGGAGGGAGGCAGGGATGGAGGGACGCAGGGAGGCAGGGATGGAGGGAGGCAGGGATGGAGGGAGGCAGGGATGGAGGGACGCAGGGAGGCAGGGATGGAGGGCCAGGCGGTGGCTGAGCCCACGGGAAGCCGTGCTGCTGGGGAGCCCGATCACGGGGTGATGTGTCCCACCCCCGCAGGGCAGCTCTGCCAAGACTGGAGGTGTTTGAAGCCTTGTAATGCCCTCACTCAGCTGCTGCTCCAGCTGCCGTGTAATACCAAAGTGCTGTCCTCATTTAGTTGCCCTCTGGTGTCCCCATAAGTGAGCTGACACAGGTGACAGGTGGGAATGAATATCAAGACTGGCCATTTGCAGTTGCTTTTCCTACAGCCAGCCTCCGACAATAGTAGGGCTCTGCTGTATGTCTTGTCTCTCTTGTCTGGAAAGACTAAAGGCTCCCCTCTGAAGTGTCTCATCTATTTCAGACACAGGAGATCCCTGTCCCCAATATAAAACACTTACAGTCCAGACAACCTTTAGCACTTCAAAACAGTTTTAGATCATCTGCACAATGCTGAGCTTTTATGGAGTAAGGGAAGGAGAATTTTTTCCTGACGTTTTGCCTTTAGCATTGCCAAAGAACTTTTATGCCCTGACATTTTGATTACTGGCACAAGATGAACCATACGATCCCAGCATATGACACGGCACTCTAAGGCAGAGATCTGTGGCCCTGTGTCCCCAGCTGATGGCTCTGCAGACACCCTGCCACTGTGGTGGCAGTGGGACCGATGGGGTAATTCTGCCCTGCTGCATTTCATGGGTGAAGGCAGAGCACGGCTCTAACTCAGGGCTGCAGTTCATTACAGCATCTTGGGACACCCCCACTTTTTGTGCCTGTTACCCGAGCTCTTCCCAGCACCCATGGACTGCCCAGCCACACCCAGAGCATTGCCATCAGGCTCTGGAAGGGGCTGAGCTCCAGCTTGGCTCACAGCCAAACCCACCTGGTAAGCTCTAGTGTAAGAAATTGGGAGTGCTCCTCAGCATTTTGTATGGGCTCCCAGCCACGCCACAGCCCAGCAACAGACAGAAGTGGTCTGTCATGAGGACTGGTGCTGCTAAGCTGTTCCCCACACAGGTTAAAGAGCCTCCAGGACTTGTAGTTACTGTTAAATATATTACTTTCACCGGCAGCTCTGCTCCTGGGAATGCCCAGAGTCTCCCAGTGCCTGCATGCTGCAGCCTCCCATTCAGCACATGGCTGTTCCTGCAGAGACAAGGGCAAGGTCAGGAGGAGCTCTTGGGATGGAAGGAGCTGTCAGGTGGAGCCTGGGTGCTGACAGTGGGTGCCCTGCTCATTTTGCCCTGTCAGGACAGGGTGACCTGAGGGAGAGCTTCCCACCTGGTGGCACAAGCCTGGGCTGGGCTTCTCAGCCAGCCCCAGCCACGCCTCTGTGCGCAGGATGCTGGTGGCAGCCCCCATGTTCTGCTCAGGAAGAGCCCAACAGAGACTCCCCGACACCTTCAGCTTTACTGCAGCCATCTGTGCTCGGAAAGGCCACATCAGCCCTCAGCAAAAGGCAGTGCTATGGCCAGTAACTGTGGCAGCAAGCACCCAGTGCTCACCAGCCATTTTCACAGGCCACAGAGTCTGCAGAGGAGAAAACATCTGAAAGCAGCAAATGAAAGCATGTCTGAGCAATAGCTGTGTGCCTGCAGGAGCACGCAGAGGACCGGACATGCTGGAGACGTCGAGCAGAGCTGTGCTGGTTTCGCTCTGATCAGATGAGGATGAGGTTGTTTTTTGCAATCTGTGGTAACAGCGTTTTGCAAGCATGACAAAAATGTGTGGTAACCCCCGGGCGAACTGGGGCAGCCTGTGCACGCAGGCCATGGATGTGAGGTTTGGCAGAGTCAGGCCAAGGGCTGTAGCTGCCCCACGCCCGTCCCTGCGCTGCCAGGGCACAGGGAGAGCCCTGCCACCCACACCAGCCCTTGGCCACCTCCTGGGGCTGCTGGCCTTCCTCTGGGACCTGCTCCTGGGGTGCAGCAGTGCTGCCATGGGGTGACCTGAACCGTGAGTGCCTCGGGAGCAGGGCTGGGGGCAGAGCCCTGCAGCCAGGCCAGCAAGGAACCCCAGGGGCTGAGTGCTGGGAAGCAAAACACACACTAAAGAGCCAGGGAAAAGCCCTGCTGGCAGTGCCCAAAGCCTTGCAGTGGGTGAACAAAACAGTAGGAAAAATCAATTTGCTTTGACAGAGTGTCTTTACCGACTGTGAACTGGTCTGTATTAATGAGACCGCTACAGTGGAGTAGTGAAGTGTTCATTTGCCCCATTACTTTGCTTTGCTTGGGAGAACCTGACATTGAAGTACCCTTCATCTCCCCTTTTATTAACTTCTAAAATACATGTTGCACTAACTGAGGACACACCAATGGCATGGAGTGGATGTGTGTCCTGCCCTAGCTCCAGCTGCTGGAGGACTCATCCAAAAGAAAGCTGAGAAGCCAGTATTTTGAAGGAGTAAACAGGACAATTCTAGAGGCAAATCACCACGACCCAGAGCCAAGGCATGGCTTGATTAACTTAGCTCTACTCCCTTAAACAGTTTATTTTGCTAATCAAGAAAGATTTACATAAAATAGATCTTGTCACAGTAACTTGCTGTGGTGCTGACACAGGATGCTCACATTTGGTACAGCTCTTACTTGGTATTGCATTTTGACTGGGAACCAGAATGACACAAAAGGTCACATAGCACATAAAAACAGTGGCAAAACCTGGCCAACTCACATCTCTGAAAACCATATCTAAGCCATGAACCAGCATCAGGGAGACACTTTGTCAGACAAGAATTTTTTCTTCTCTCTTTGAAATGTCACATTTTAAATCAATTAACTGGATGAAGCCACCATAATTAACACAGAATCCAGGTCCTGACTCCAGAACAGGTCGGGCAGTAAATGTTATGGGAAGACTAGTCAGACACAGACACTGAACTGAATTTTAAAGGAAATAATATGTTTGGAAGATCCTTTTTACAATTGCACATACTTTTCTAAATCATGGTGAGATGATTAGATGCTTGTCTCTCAAGTGAGAAGCCACAAACCCAGTGAAGTAAAAGGTACCTTGAAACCACCACCAGATCTATCAGCAAGCCCCTTGCCTGAAGGGGATCCATAAGCCCACAGCACAAACACACCAAAAACACCCTTTGGTGAGACAAGTCGAACCCCACTGGCCAAGGCAGCTGGACAGCTGAGCCATGGGCTGCAGCTCCCATGCAGCAATATTTTCTAGTAATTACCTAAAGCAGCTTTGAGACTTTACTCCTCAAAACAGCTTCAGCTATCTCAGAGGAGCAAGGGGCCAAGAAAGGCCAATCACTGCCAAAGCAAGATTAGGACACCTCTGGGCATCCTTTCCTTCTCTTTGTGACAAGTAAGGATGACCAAAGCTGGGCAAGAAACTGGTGCTATTCCCCAGCAGACCTCAGAAATAGCTGCTCTTGAACTTCTTTTTTGTTTGGTAGTTATCTCCATGTTATCCCCTTGAGAAGTTTCTTGGATACTTCAGAGGCTTCAGATAAGATTATGGGCAATTATGAAGGGAAGAAAGAGTTCATCTCTTGGTATCTTTTTGGACAAACAATCCAAGGCAAATGAGGTTTAGCAACATCTCTGGGATCACAGGGTTTAAGATCCCCATAACACATCCTGATGCTGTAAACTCAAAACAGTTTCCTGACGTGGCAATGTCTTATCTGCTCTGACCTCTCACTCCTGCTGGCCAAGCCTGCCAGCCAACCTTTTCATGGCAACCTACCCACAATTTGCTGTAGGGATAATACGATTTCTTCACCTTCCACCCTTTTTTTGAGACGTGAGCAGCTATCAGCTGGGAGTGCCAGGTGTCCCTGGAGCTCTGTGTGTCCCCAGCACAAGCAACACAAGCCCTGCCTGACCCTCTGTGACCCTCATGCTTTGCAGAACCCCAGTGCAGGTGCTCAGCAGCAGACCAGCGAAGGAGTCAATTTCTCCAAGAGGAAACATCTCCTGCAGAGGAGCTGCTATTCCCAGCATCCCCTTTTATTTGCTTTACTGACACTACAGCCCACACCACACACCTGGTAACACCAAGGCAAAAAAACTAAAAGAAGGTAAAATTTCTGTGCCCACACAACAAGACCTTTATATAGCCAAGAGGATGAGGTTTTTCACTCCCTTCCTATTTTCCACCTAAGGAGTAAACAGGAAAACCAACCTGGCCTAGTAGCTAACTTGGGAGCACAGTGTTTTTCTGTGTGCCTCCCCATGATGCTCCCCACCCTCTCCTACTGTGCCATGGTCAGCAGGATGGCACTGGGTCCAACACCCTGCGTCCCCTGAGTTTCCCTTGGAGGGAGCCAACCACCTGCCTCACTCCTGAGTGGGAATGGGGGCATGTGGGGCTGCTCTGTGTCTGTGCTGCTTCGGGCAAAGCAAAGGCAGGAGTGGGGCACTGTGCCACAGCCGCCTGCAGGGTGGGCGTTGTCACCTGCCTGTGCCACCAGGAATGTTCTCCTGTGCCCTTCCCTTAGGGCAGTGTCCCCCAGCAGGCTGGGACCTCACTCAGCCACAGCATGGAGGGCTGGGGTAGCTCTGGAGGTCAGCCTGGGAGCTGGAGGACACGGACATAGGTCAATGTACACAGGAACAGACAACGAAATGACAAGAGAAAAAAAGATCACCAGCAGTGCCAACAACAAATGAATCCCTAACTGTGGCAGGTCCTCAGGCCCTAAGAGGTGCAGCAGGTCTCTGACCCACTCAGCAGGACAGCCCATGTGAAAGCAGTGAGCCCAGCAGAACGAACTCTGGTAGCAATATGATGGCTTAAGTCATGGTCACAAAGCTGGGACAACCAGGAGGGGGAAGTTTCTTCAAATACCAAGAAGGAAAGTTGCATAACCACTGCCCAGATCCCTCAAGCTGGGCCTGATGTCCCCCTCCAAAATTAGGATGACTTCCCCTTGCAGCAGTTTCCAGCTGAATGTGTGGCACAGAGCAAACTGGGGGTTGTGGACCCCATGCTCGGGGTACACTGGGATGGAGGCTGTAGAAGGAGGGTGTCCACTCTGCCACAGCTCAGCAGCCTCCAGGAAGTTGCACATGCTTGAGGAAGTGGAAAAGCAACTCAAAAACCATTGTCTGCAGCTTTGAAGCTCCTTCACTGAGCACACATGCTGGTGACCAGAGGGCCAAAGCTGGGGAATGCCTCCTGTGGGTGCTCTGCTGCCTGGTGTGAGGCTGGGCAAGGAAGGCACTGTGCTTTACCTCTCCCAGGCCTCTCCTCTCGGGCCACCTGGGATAGCAGCAGCAAAGCTTCAAGAGGCTTTGTCAACAAAGCTACAGTGAGAGTTCAGGTCTGGCTATTTTCGGTCCCCTTTCAAAAGGGACAGCAAAAAGCAAGGCAAACAGAACTGAGGCACGGGCACGAGAGCTCACTGCGTACAAACAGGTGTTTGCCCAGTGCCCAGACGTCTGTGAGAGCAATGCTGCTACCCTGAAGCAGCTGGACACGGGCTTGATTATGGAATTAAAAGGCCACCTTGGTCAGCATTGCTCATTCCCAGGCACCGTTCATGTGCATGAATCACTGTCCTTCCCTTTGACTCATTAATCACTCCAAAATCAATAAAGGCCACATAAGTTTTTCATGTATCAGCCATTAGTGTGACCTTGTGTCTATCTCTGCAGAGGGTATGAAATAAAAGCAGTTGAGATCAAAGCAATCGGCACTGAATTTACGCAGCCCTAGAGCCGCTGGAGCCCGCTGATTTACAGCCGCTGAGCTCATACCGCGGCTGGTTCGGTTCCCGAGAGCCCTGAGCGCTTACAAAGCCCTTGTTGTCCTCAACGGACACGGCAGGCAGGAGGGGACTGCTCTGAAAGGATATTCTTCAGGATTTGTTTATTTCCTTAAGGATGAGACTGATTTCTTGTCCAGGAGCTAGTGTCTACAACACCCTCAGGGACGAGCAGATGCATCTCCTTCCCCAGGCGCTCACTCCAGTGGGATCACAGCTGGAGCTGCTGTGTCCCCTTTCCATGGCACCTGCCCTGCTGCCAGCCTTCACCTGAGCCTTCAGCACTGTCCTGCTGCAGAACAAACGCTTCACACAGCAAAACTTGCTGGAGAACCACCATCACTGGGAAGGGGGACCAGAAGAACCAAAGTCATTCACCAGGGATGGGGCATGTTAAACTCAGCCTTCCACAACCCTTGGGCCACAGGCTGAAACCTCCTGCAGTTGATAAGGCAGCCACAGGAGCCAGAACACCTACATGTTTTCTGAATGCTTTTATTTCTTTTGGGACACCAAGAGCCAGGCAGTGCTGCTGGACAATTACCATCACTATTGATCACTTCTGCATCCAGCTTTCTGGGTCAGGCCTGCTCTAATTTTCACAGAGGCAGGCAAAAGGCCAGTGAACCAGGAAACCACAGTGCTCAGAAATGCCTCTGGGGCACAGTGACAGGTCAACCAGGTCTGGAAAATCCAAACGCCTTCCAAATGCCGTGTGCCACAGGCAGATATGCTGCTGACCCACATGGCCCACTGATGAGTCCACACCAAACCCCTCATCAGCCTGTCACAGCCTTCCTAATTAGCTCTGGCTAATGCTGCAACAGAAGCCACAGAAATATTTGCCCAAAGAAAGACAGCAGTTTACTTTTCAGAAAAAAAAAATGGGTTTTTGAGCTAAGTGTGGACATGGGAGGGCAGGTTAGGACACTGCAATGTGGAGCCCCTGCAATAGCAGGAGAAACACAACTTGGACTTAAACAGTTTCATGACTTCCCAAAACCTGAAATCAGAAATAACCGTGCCTACTGGAGACAGCCCTTAATCACAGATAGTTTGGGTTTTAATTTAAAATCACCTCCTCTTCACATTTGCTCAGCTTTGCCTGCAAGGACCATATCCATTCCCAGCTATCCAAAGCCTGTCTCATGAATGCTGTGGTCCTGGCAAAGGCACAGGGGCCAGCTGGGCTTTGCAGGCTGGTTTCATCCACCATTCAGCCATGCTCCATACAACACTGAGATCTACCTGCCTGGCACAAACCACCCTTCACCACATCAAAGGCACCCAGCAGGCACCCTCCCTTCGTGCCCTCCCTCTCAGGTGAGGTATCCTCCCTCCCTCCCCACCTGACAGCGGTGGGTGTTTTTACTGGAAACACAGCGGCACTCGGCCTGTCACACCGGAATAGCTGTGGCCAGGCTGTGGCCAGGCTGTGGCTGGGTGCTGCTCTCATCATTCAGTCTGTGCTGGCTGCTTCTCCCCAGTGACATCCACCCCTTCTTGTTTTTCCAAGCAGTTCCTGCTTTCCAGGGCAGCTATGGTGCTGTTCCTCACTCTGTGTCAGGCTGACACATCATGTGTCACACGCAGACACAGCCCTTTTGGCTTTGCCTGCAGCATCTCCTGTTCCACAGTTTGGTGAAGACAGACAGAGAGTGCTGATCCCAGGCTGCCATTCCCAGAGCAATCCCACTCTACACACAACTCAGGTTTGCTGCACATATGCAGCCTGTGGCAGATTTGGTACTCAATTGCACACACCTCTCCGGCTCAGCAAGCAAACAGCCCTGCCCCACTGCTTTGTCCTGCTCTCCCTGCAGCAGGAGCTCCCTCAAAGCCTTCAGCAGCCTGAAAGCAAATGTCCCAACAGCCCCTGAGGCACCATGATGTGGTTCTGGGGGTTTTTGGTCCTTGATAGGCACCAGCTCACAGAAGTAAACATACACAAGCTGCACTAGCAAAAATTCCCCCAAGATTATATAGGGGATTTTATTCAAGGGTTATTCTGGTTTAATCTTGCAGCTGGGCTTGCTATAAACCTTTGGACTAGAGCACATATGAGTAACTCCACCTGCCTGGCTGACTACATTAGGATATTGTTATAAAAAATGTCACTTTGACATTTATAATAAAACTTGCAAGTTGAATGCTGAAGGATGGCACAGAGCCAGTGCTGGGCAGCCATGGGGAGGACAGGCTTCCTCTGCCTGTGCCAGAGCAGGTCACCCTGGGACAGGCAGCCCCTGCCCACCTGTGCTGGCACACAGGTGTGGTGGCACTGGAGGGGAGGATGCCCATGTGGCTGAACACACGAGCAGCTATTGCTCTGCCCACACTGACATGCTCCATTATGGCCACAACAGGCACAAGCACAGCCCGTGGTGCTGCAGCCAAATTCCTGCCCTGTCCCAGCCACAAGCACAGCACCTACAGCAACACTAACCAAATGAGGATGGGGGCCTGTGTTTTCCTCCCTTACGCTGCTTTTTGCTCTTTTCCTCTGCCTTTTGAAATTGCAGATGAGAAGAGTAAATATTGGAAAGTTATCCTTTGTATCTCATGATCAGATCACAAGCTAGCATGTGACTCGGGAGGGAAAAACAAGTCTTTCCAGCAGATGTCAAGGCAGTGAGCCGGCTCTGCTGACTGCTGTACCTTGCTGTCTGCAGCCAAAGTCAATTCCTGGTGCATCCTTGAGGTACAGAACCTCATGATTCATCAGCATTTTATTCTAATTAAAGAAAACCCAAATGACTTTCATTTTGGGCTTGCCTATTTAGCAACTCTGAATGTAATGTGTATGTAAGGATAAATAGCAGCTTTCAGCCACTGTTTTGTAAACAGGCTTCAGCCCAGGAAGAGCAAGAGCAGTTTGGAGCCACCCTGTAAGTCATGTGCTGAGGGACTAAGCAAAAACCTCCCACTGAGCAAAGGGACTGGTCAAACAGGAGCCCAGCTCTGGCAGCCTGCAGAATGGCCTGTGATGTGCTCTGAAGGCCGGGGTGGGCATGAGGAAGCAGCTGCTCTGGGGGAGCAGGGAAGCATCTCTCCACAAGGGATGGGCTCTGGTGGTACCTAAGCTCGCTGCTCTCCCTCTGACAGCACATGGGGTTTGCCCACTGCCAGAGGCTGGAGCTGGGTGCTGCCAGAGCCCCAGCACACATGGGACTGGGAGGAGCTGGGGGCCCTTCCTCACACGAGCATCAGGGTTAAAAGTGCCGATAGCACATCTTGCGGCAGCGGCCCCACCACGGGCCCGTCACATGATGGGTCAGCAGTTCGTGGGAAGTCAAAGGCTGAAAGCTTAAAAAAAAAAAAAACAAGTTACTTTTGCCAACTCCTTCCCCACAGGAAATAAAAATTGGAGCTGAGTTTTAGCAATTTGGGTTTGACCAGACTTATCTCGCCTGGGGTGAGTTTGTCTCGCCAAGCTCCTGACCAAGCATCCAGCCACAAAACCCAGCAGGGAAAGGACTAGGAGAAGGGCAGGATGGATAGAGACATGCAGGTGGCTGTAGCTCCTGGAGCCCCACATCAGGACAACTGTGCACAGAGAAGAAAGCCTCTCACAGACCTCCCCATCCCCATGAGGCTGACACAAAGAGCCAGCACACCAGATATTCCCACGGTCGCTGTCCTTGTGCCCCGGCTCAGCCAGAAAAGCTGCTCCCAGGGTATGGGACCGGGCAGCGGAACAAGGAAAGGCTTTTGCCCTTCCTTTGCCCAGGTTCCATGGACAATCAGAAGCTATTTTAAATCTGGCTCTTTCTTTTCCCCTGCAGAGGCGCTTGAATGGCCTTCCCCTCGCACACGGAAGCGCAGGGAGCACGGACGTCGTCTCTCATTGTGATGGGAAAGGTTATCGGGTACGAAACAAAAGTGAAATCATCCGCTGGCATTCCTGGGACCAAAATAGCTGCCTGCTTCCAGCACTGACGTTATCTGAGAGGAAGGAAGGCTCCGGATACAGGCTGTCCCGTTCCAGGGCTCACGTACCGACCCTGCAGCGAGCCAGCTCCAGGGCTGGCTGTGAGCAGAAGTGAAATGAGGCATTCTTGCCACGGCAGGTTAAAGAGAACTCAGTGCATGAGGTCCCAAAGTTGCCATCACTGCCAAGCAGCCCCAGAGCCTCACACAAGAAACACTCAGCGACAGCCCAGCAGAGCTCACTGCCTCACGTTAATGTTCAGGGCTAGAGCCCTCCTGGGGACAGCATGGCATGGGGACAGCTGTGGCAGATGGAAACCCCTAACAGGGGACTCTGTGAGCTGCTGGCCCTGCTGCTGGCAGCCTGGGGGCTGTGGTGCCCTGCCTGCAGAACTGGGTCTGAACAGGGACATGGTCAGCAAAGACAAGGCTTGGCTGTCAGCTCACTAAAAGCATCTTTACTGTTCCACTTATCTGGGATTTTCTGGTTTTTTTTCCTCTAGCACAGATAGATTAAATCCAAGAACCAGCATAGCCACGAAGCCAAGCGTATCTGTCAGGCCTCTTTCTACAGAGGCACTTAGGTGTTTCTCAACTTGTCACAAAACAAGTGGCTTTCTGAAAGCAGAGGTTGCTGTCAGTTCACAGGCCTCTGTCATGGGGCTACCCAGGGTCACCCTGAGCCAGCAGCATGTCCCTGTCTGGCTGCAGTGCTGCCCCTGTCCCCTCCTTACCTCCTGCCTTTTTGCAGCCACTCCCATCAGGACATCTGCAAGAAATGCCAGGAAAGCACCCAGGTCTGGGGGAACCCTGATGCCACTGCTTCCAGGAATCTCCTGTCCCTCATGCTTCAGGAAACAGCCAGCTGGCAAGTCCTTGCTTCAATTTCTTTTCTCAAGGCAGGACTGTGCAGGCATGGCCCCAGGCTGGCCCATCTCTAGCAGCACTCTGTGGAGGGAAGCTGGAAGGGAGGATTGCAGGGAGACACCAACACCAGATGCTGCTCTCAGTCCTGGTCACCATGTGAAACTAAGCCAAAAGCCTGGGGAATGGCTGCAGGGGCAGGCCAGGAGGGCTGTAGGTGCTTTGCAGATGGAAAAGGCAGGAGCGCCCTAGAGATCCTGCAGAGCCCAGTGGAGATGGGAGTGGCTGACAGGTGGCACGCTGTGGATGTATGACATCTGCCAGGATGTGGGGACAGCAGGATTTGGGGAGCACAGATGTGCTGAGCAACCTTCTGTGAAGCCCTTGGGACTTCCAGCCTGGAAGAGGAGCTCATGTACTGGGCAACTTGGCTAAGAGGTAAACCTCCTCCAAAGCTTTTTTACTTCCCTGAAAACACAGTAGAACATTTACCAAAATTGTCCAAGGTGTTTTCCCAATAAGCTGAGCACTCCACTGCCTGCCAAACCCAGATTCCTCTCAGAGATTTAAGACTCTTCCTCATTTGAATTGCAGTAATGAACTAATACTTTGAGTGCCTCCAGCTGCCAGCAGCTGCCTTAGACTTAATTGCACCCAAGAGCCTTTCCCAGGAGCTGCAGAACTATCCAGCCCAGCCCAGGCAGCAGGAGCAGCCCACAGAAACTGCAGATGCTGGCTCATGCAGACCCAAGCAGGTCAGGAAACACAAGCCAGTGCTGTCCACATGGACTCTGGCTGGGATGGCAGAGCCACCAGCACAGGCTCCAGTGCAGCTTTCCTGGCTTTGTTGACGGGTAAAGCTTTATCACTGTTAAAACAGCATTTGTTGCTGTGACTTTCCCCCCCTTCTTAAATGTCAACTTGAAAAGAAAAATTCGGGAAAGGTCACTTACCAGAGAGACTGGCACTGCTCCAGTCACTTGGATAAACACGTGTAGGGTCAGCTGCTGCAAGAGGGGTTTTAAACCACTTATTTACTTGGTTGAACAAGTGTTGTGTTTCTGCAGAAGAGCGAGACTTTATGTACCTTTCAGGAGGCAATCAATCTCCTCACCACCCGTCTGTTGCTGCTGGAATTGTTAACCATTTGGGACACCCAGGTAGAGAAGATGCTTAGCTCAGGATGCCAAATTTCCTATTTAAGGGAGCACAAACACCCAGAAAAGCCCCAGGCTTACCCTGAAGGAACTGGGACACTGCTAGCCTGACACTATGGAGCACTACTCAGCAGCAACCTCACTGGACCCCTTCCTGAGGTGAAACCTGCTTGGGCTGCTCTGCACCCCTGCATGGCATGGGGCTGGTCACCCTTGGTTCTTCAGGCCAGCTGAGCCATTAATTCTGGGCTGGAAGCAAAGTGCTGGAGACCCCCTTAATGAGGAGCAGCATTGTCCGTACATGGATGCATCTGGAGCAGATGTGGAGCAAGGGCCACTGGGTCCCATCCTTATTGCAGCATGAGACCTAGTGCTCCCTTCCCTCCTGCTTTGCCAGGTGGTAAAAAAGGGTGACAGCAGCAGCCCTGAAAACTACAGCTCCATGAGAAAAATCCCCAGCTACCCAAAGGCACAGGTGAGCAGGGGCTGCTTTCACAAGGCAGTCAGCAGGTGTGCTGATAAGAAGCAGTCCCTACAGGCACAGCCCCGTAATGCCCTTTATCTGCTGCCTCTGCACTTCATCTCAGCAGGTACTTTTGCCTCTCACCTGGTGAGTTTCTACCCCACTGCTGAATGTGCTGACTGCAGCCAAGTCAAGGATTTGACTAAAATAACAAACCACTTGTCTTCCTGTCCCAGCCTTCCCTATGACTTCTCAACAAGGGAAATTTCACAATTCTGTTGAACAAAGTCTGTTGATTTTTGCCCTTGTTTAAAAGCAGTATGTTATTTATGACTTGCCCAGAGCGCTCCATAGCTCAGTGGTCCCCAAACCAGCACACGGACCAGAGCACTTCCCATGACTCCACCAGCCAGACAAATCTGCCGCAAATTTGGCTTCCAAACCATCCCTAGCTGAATGCACTTGGCTGATCAAGGTCCTGCCTGAGAGGGGCACCATCTCCACCCCCTCAGCATCCTCTCCCTGCCCAGCATCCTTCCTGCACCCAACACTTCTGCAAGGGCCTGGACGAGACCATCACCTTCACGAGCTGGAAAAGCTGGAGTCACTCCAGAGGACTGGCACAAACCCTGCAGCAGGCAGGGAATGGCTTTGCAAGTGCCTGCTTCATGGTCAACCCCTGTGGGCAGGCTTGCTGAGCAGCTTCCCGGCAGCAGCCCCAGCTTCAGCAGGGAGGAGAGTGTGCTCCTGCCAGACCATCAGCAGCCCCAGCTCATTCTCCAGAGAGATCAAGCCACACTGCATGCCGGGCCAGACCAAGGGATTTGGCATAAGAACCCCTCCCACAGCAAAACAGGCACTCACTGTGATCAAGTTTAGCTCAGTGGACCGTGCTTACTCCCAAACAAAGCTGAGCACGCAGCCTTACTCGGGACAGCTCCAAGGCTGCGGGCACCTGAAGGCTTATGTTGACCTTGTAAGGAAACCAGTGCCAGCCAGGGACCCCATGTCAGCCCCCTCCCAAACACCCAGCACTGCTGGGATGGAACAGCTCATTACTGTGTGCAGTGCACAGCTCGGTGGCCTCCAGCAGCCGCGCCAAGGGGACATGGCCGCAGCCGTGCAAGGTCAAAGGCATGAGGGCTCTGCTCGGTGGGAAACCACCACCATGAGGCTTTCGGAAGTTCAGCTAGACAGAAGAACTGTCAGCAGGGGGAAAAGGGCAGCTGCTGGTCCTGCCAGTAAAAGCAAAAAAAAAGGAGAAATCAGCCCACCACGGCTTCCGATCGGATGTGACAGCGCTGTCTGAGGTCCTCAGCAAACCAAGTCTGTGTTGCAAGTGCAGCAGGAGACCCAGGAGCTCCCAAGCGAGGGGAAGTGGAGAGCTCCAGGGGTGTGGGGAGGGGAGCCACCTAAAGCACTCCTGAATCTGCACTAACCCACAGGCAGCACTCTGCCTGCTCACACACACATCTTGGGAGGCAGCCCACGTCCTGGTTACACGTGTGCCACAGTTCATGCTCAGCCTGTCCTGGCAGCCTTCCCTGGCACCCCAACAAGGGGTGGGTTTTTCCAAGAAAACCAGAGACAGATTGTTCCGTATAGCTGGGGAAACTAGGAGCCTCTAGCATCCCTGTGCTGGCCAGGGAAGATGGCTGCAGGCAGCCTGTTCCCAAACTGAGCAAAGCGTTCCCACCAGGCCCCCCACACCCTTGGAATAATTCCGTTTTTGTGGAATCCAGTCACTTTTAAAAAAAACCAAAAACAACACAGAAAACCCTTCCCCAGGCCTGCAGCAATATTTTGTCTGTAAATAATCTAGAGAGCAAGGTCACATTCCCAAGTGAGCACAGGGGAGGGTGGGCAGGGGACAGAGGGGGATGCGGAACAGGGAATGCACAACACCCAGCCCCGGGCACAGCCAGGCTGGGGACCCGGGGAGAGCAGGAAAAGGGGGCTGGGGGAGGAGGCAGAGCAGAAAAGGCTGCTAGGGGTAAGAGGCGAGGTGATTTCACCAGCTGTCCCTGAAGCAGGGATAAACACCACCTCCATCCTCCCACACTTCAGCCCTGTCAGGATGGCGTGTGGCACAGAGCTGTGCAGGCCTCTGCCCGCCCTGCTGCTGCTTCCTGGGGACGCTGGCACCGCCTCACGTGGGCATGAGGTGCCTGCTGAGCGGGGAGCATCCTGCACCGCTGGTGCATGGCTGCGATGATGGATCCACGAGCAGTCCCAGGGAAGCTGTGACCGTCCTGCCCAGTGCTCCCTGCAGGGATGGCACAGCTGTGCCAGCCCCGACACCCCTGCAATTGGCTGAGTTTGTGCCCAAGGCACTGAAGGCTTTCCTGCATTGCTGCTGGCCTGGCCACAGCACCCAGCCTCAGCCTGCAAAGGGTGGTTCCCTGGGAGAGTGGGGATGGGGCTCTTGCCCGGCTCTGCCAGCCCCGGCAGCTCAAAGCCCTGTGCCAGGAAGGGGAGCAGGGGCACTCTGGGAAACCACCCACAGCCTGGATCGAGCATGGAGCAGATGGCAGAACAAACAGCGCCGGGATTTCTGTTTCACATAATCTTTTGCCCTGCTCACACCCACGCTTAACCTTTTCCTCCCATGGAGCAGGACTTCACTTGGAAAAAACGAGCAGGAAACCTGGAAGGGTTTCAGAGTGGCAGGTGTTCTGCTCTGAGCATCACCAAGGACAATACACAAGACGCCAGATGATTTTTCTTTTCTTTAAAAACAGAGGCAAGATTTGTGCTGTTTTGTGCTTTTTTCAAAAGAGTTTATGAGTAATTATTTTTCCTTTTTCTAGATGAGGGGAAGGGTGATGCTGCTGTGGCAGAGAGCTGCCTGTAGGACTGGCAGTGAGAACACTTCAGGATGACAGGCTCTTCATGCCACAGCCATGAGTGACCTGTGCTGAGCAGCAGCCATGGCAGGAGGGATGCTCGGGCTGGGACTGCCAGTCAGGCACTGCAGGTCTATGTCCTTCAAGGCATGTAGGTGTTTGGGGAAAAAAAGAAAAGAAAAAAAAAAAAGGAAAAATATTCAAGCCTTGCATATTTTACAGACTATTCAGAGCCAGAAAGCTCAGGGGTTTCCATGGAGTTTTGGGATGGAAACCACTTACTGACTGGCTGACCACAGGTCAAGGCTTCCACAGCAGGCAGTGGCTGTGCAAAAGCCCCACACCCCTGTCACAGGGACACTGTCACAGCCCAGTGGTGCTCCTTTGCATGGGGCTGTGTGAGGATCCAGCACAGCCCGGGCAGAAATCCAGCCCTTCCTCGCCAGCACTGGCACCTGCCTGAAAACATCACCAATCCAGCCTAGGTATGAAATGCTCAGGGAACCTCATCACTTGTAGGCTCCCAGTATAATTAGGTTCCACATTTAAATCTCTGCTGGATATCAGGAAACAAGCATTTGCCTTGCCTGTCAAGCACCATCAGCTCCCAGCTGCCACTGATCACGCCAGCACCGTTTTACAAGGTTATTTTACACACGACTGGTGGAATTTGTTCTCACTCATGCATCAGAATCATTAGAGAGTCATCCAACCACCGCCCAGCCAGTACAGCACCTGTATGGCCACTCAGGCCTGTGCTTGGCACTGAGAGGCAGCATGCCCACGCTGCCAGGGGCAGCACAGCACTGGGTGCACCCCAGCAGGGCCATGCTTGCAGCAGGCAGGAACTCTGGGGGCACATCCTCTGCCTAAGGAGAGCAGGGAAAGCCCCAGGCTGGCTGGGACACAAAGCAGCCACATCCAGCCAGAGGAGCAGGGGGTCCAGCCTGTGTGCCAGGAGGTTGGGTGATGAGAGAGCTTTTGCTGGCAGTTCCCAGAGAGAGGAGTTACCACTGTCTGCCCTGAACCAACTCCTCACCAGAGCCACATGGCTCTGCCTGTATTTGAGGAGTTCCCAATGAGCTCATCATAAAGCTTCATAATTAACGTTTCAAAATTAATTACAACAGTCTGGGATTCTCCTAAAGATAATAATAGCTATAAGGAAGAAGCCAACCAGCCATTAGCAAGCACACTACAAACAGTGCTCTCTCCCCAGCCTTTGATGAAGCTAAATGGTTTTGCCTTTTACTATTATGCATTGCAAATTAAAAGTGCCAGCAAGAACTCCTGGCTTTGGTGTCAGGCTGCAGAGCAGGCTGCCCAGAGCAGACTCCAGCTGCCATGTCCAGGCCCCCCGAGGTGCAAGGCAGCACAGAAACCTCCCCTGTGCTTAGACTGAACCAGGCCACCCTTCCTCACACACCCTCTTAAGGGTATAAGCCACATTTGATAACAAAAAAAGACAGTACCAGATGCTGTGAGCAGGGTGTGGGGTTCCTGCTGTTACTCACCATGTGCTGAGCTGTTCAGAGACAAACAAAAGAGCAGGTTGGGTCAAACACAAAAACTCCCTCAAGTGAACTGTATTCACAGGTCAGAATCATTACAGAGATTCAATCCAGCAAGCACTAACTTTCTGCAGTGTCTACAGTGGCTCTGCACACAGACACATTTTCCAGTGCCCTGCACTGCAGTCTCTTACTACAGACCTCCACAGATTCACTCATCCTCATGGCCAGTGTGGCCCCAACTGAATTAAAGCACTCATTTTAACAGGTTTAATTCTTAACTGAAATAAATGTGCAACACACACCAGCTTGGGTGAACATCCAGAAACCGTGGCAAGTATCAGTTCCAGGCTGCTAGAAACTTACCACAGGCTGGGCAGGAGCACATAGCCTGCTTGAAAAGACTCTGACAATGAAAGCCAGGTCCTCTCTTCCACCTCTCATTTGAATTAAACAAATAGACCAAGCCCAGGCAGAGAAAAAAATCCAACAAAATGATCTTGTTAGTTCAGCAGAGAGTTGATTTTTAGACTTCTGCATTTGACTTCAAGTAAATCAGGATTTTATGTTTTTATTTTTAACTCTGTTCTCATTTAAAAACTTCAGTTAGTGACAGGATAATTGTTAACAGTTTGAAGATAACATTTAGAAGTATTCCTAATAATGGCAGCATTTAAGAAGAAATTACAATGACACTTTTTAAACCTGAAAGCAAGTAATTTCCCAGCTGTGCCTGCTCTCCCCAGACAGCATTTTGTCCTGGGAAGGACAACCCAGCTCAAGTCTGGTACGGAAAGCAGCCGGAGAAACAGAAGTGAAACCCAGAAGTTTGTTTGCATTATCTAAACAGAATGAGCACAAGTGAAATTATGTGAATAAATGCTATGCACTTGACCTTTTTTCTTTTCAGTGATTCTCTGGGGGGCTTTTTGGCCATCCAATTGCTAAGTCATTTGTAACAGGGCTCTTCTGTCCTACCCAGGCTTGGGTACCACCCTGCAGTGTGCATGGGCAGAAAAGGACACAGCACCAGCACCAATTCCTCCAGCGAGAGGTGCCAGACCAGATTTTTTGCATACCACAGCAAAGCAGCTCACCAACTGCCATGTAACCATCCTGCAACTCACGTTTTCTGAGCTCTAACAGTGCCTCATTTTTTCCAAGTCAAAAAGAAACCCACTGGCCAGTTCAGTGCTCTTAAGAAGACTGATGGGGAAATTGCTTTTTCCTTTAATAAGCAGCTGGGCTGCTGCAACAGCACTACAGCCTTGGCCCGAGGTTCCAGTGGATGCCCCTTCAGAAGGGAACTGTGTAGGGAGCAGGTGCAGTGCCAGCAGGTAACACTGACAGCTCCAGTGAGAACACTGTGAGCACCTCTGTGGACTGGGAACACCAAATTCCCCATCCCTCAGCCCTGCAAAGGTCTTCATACACAGCACAGCAGGGAAGACTCCAAACACAAGTATGAGCAGCCAGGTGATGGAAGAGCCCTGCCAGCACCCTCTCTCCTCTCATTTTCCCTCAAATGCAAGATCCTGCCAGCACTCAGTGGGGCCCCTGCAGCAATTACCATGTACTAATCTTCAGACAGGATGAGCCTGCTGCATCCACCACAGGCCCAGGAAGTACAGCAGTGCTGGAGAGCCAAAAGCTGCCGTGAGGATTAGACACAGCCTTGTACTGAAACACCACCTACTCCCCTTCTGCATTTAAAGGAAGGAACAGCAGCCTCTTGCTTCCCCTTTTGAGGGAGAAAAGCGGATGAGCAGCAGTGTGTTTCAATTGAGAAGCACATTACTTCATTGAGACAAACTGTCAAGCTGAAACCGAAATAATTTTTTTTTAAATACATCAGAAGTCATGCAAATGTAAGTTAGTCTGAACTGCCCTGAAATCAATGGGGCTCCAGTGATGTAAGTGCTGCTCTTCAACCCTACATTCCCAGGTCAGCAGAGAGCAGCTTGGGGAACATGGCTCTGGCTAGGAGAGGCAGTTACCCCTTGTGCCAGGTTCCACAGCCTGGGCTGTGCCCCCTGCTCTCAGGGGACTGAGCACGGCCTCCCAGCAGGCACCAGAACAGCCTGGCTCCAGGCAGTATTGTCACCCACTGCAGAGCTGCACTGCAGCCTTCTGACTCAGCCTTGCAGCTTTCCTGGCTCTTAGAAAGCCCACTCCCAGCTTCTCCAGGGCCAAGACAGACTAGAAGATGCTCTTCAAGCTGCACCTGGACAGGTCAGGTTTGCACCAAAAGCTGCTGTGACTTTGGTTAAAGGACATTTCCAGGCTGGGCTTGTTGGGGTTTTTTTCACTCTTCCAGAGCACACTGTAAAAGCCAGCATAAATATCCTCTCTGCTATTGTTTTTGTGGGGCCTGCCAGATCAGATTACACTGAAAATCAAGATACAGATATTTTATCTTTGTTCTGTTTGGCACAGGAGAGACATTTGACCTCTGTTTAGAGCATTTCTTGCCCTGTCATTCCCCATGCTTTTCATCATATATCCCTAAGCATCCCGTTTTAGAAACTACTTTCAGTTCCCAGGGCCAACCAGCTGACTCCCACTGTGGACAAAGCTTCGGGCACAGCCCAGAGCACTCAGCTGCCACATGCAGGCATCATCCCTGCAGGAACTTGAGAGAGGAACTGAGCACAGGCCTGCCCCACACACTCCCAATCCTTCTGCTGCGAGGGGGCAAGCTGGAGTTTAGAGAACTGGAAGCTGGAGAACAAGCAGACGTTTATTCAGAGCCAGCAGCATGAGGGGGAGGACCACCAGCTCCTTCCTGCCTCCGCGGGACTTCCCGTCCCTGAATGTCCCTTTTTGTCCTTCTCCCCACATCTGTGGCCAGCCAGCACAAGGCTGCTCTGTCCAGCGAGCCCGTGGCCACTGCACGCCTGCCCCGGGACCCAGTGGCAGCAGAAGGAGAAGCAGGGTGGCCACTGCCAGGCACGGTGATGCTGACCTGGCTGCCAGGCTGAGCTTTCCCAGGAGGAAGTCGGCTGCCCACCAGGTGCTCTTCCCACCAAGGGGAACCTCTCAAAGGGCAGAGCTGGGGGGCCACAGGCAGCCAGGGAGGGAGGCTGAACAATGGACTTGCAGCATTTACCAGGCATCAGAGCCCCAGTGTGGAGACAGGGGCATAAGACCTCTTAAAAGAGTAAAGCCCAACATCCTCAACAATTACAGCTGCTCAGTAGGACTAATCCAAGAAGGCTGAACTCCACCGACACATTGCACAGTTGTCATCGTAACATGTATCAGAAACTTCAGTTTCAGTAAAAAAGCATCCATATGTGAGAGGGGCAGCAGCAAGTCTTGGCAGGGAAGAAACAAGAGCTCTGTCATTCTCTACAAGCAGGAGCAGCTCTTGGAGGAGCCTGACTGCACCCAGCTATGTCAGTCAACTTTGGAAAGCTTTGGCCCACAAAACCACCAGGCTGTTTCCAGTCACCAGGGTGAGGATGGACCTTCAGGGTGGGGTTTTCCCCTCAGGCTGTGTTAGCTCTAGTTGGGACTGCAGGGTTGCATTGAAGACTGGTATCAAACTGCTCTGGTGCTGCACAAGTCCTCATCTCAGGTCAAAGCACCAGCAGTACAATGAATATAAGCTGATACATCCAGGTAACCACCAAAACACTCACTGTCTGAGCACCAGCATACAGCCGATCTAATAATCAGAAAGGTTTTTTAAAATAAAAATACTTAACAACATTTATTCACCTTTGAAATCACCATAGCAAAATTGTACACGTTGTGAGTAACCCAGGAACATTATTAAAAAGCTACCAGAAACATAAGGCAATTTGTACAACCATTGAAAGAAATACACAGCATTTTGAAAACAGAGTGAAATATTACTCAAACAAGACAACGCTTGATACGCACTAGAGTGACAAGAACCAGCATTAAGTTTTAAACAAAAATAAAGATGTCATGGCTACAAGTATTATACAGTGATAAATACTTCAAAAATATATTAAGATATATGGAAATTCTCACTTTGTAAGGGAAATCCAGAGAAATTCCAGCCTTCACTGGATTTCAATATACCAATTAAGGTTTAATATTTAAATTCTTTTCCTTTCAGTAGGAATCAGTACTGCAGCCATTACTGTCCTGTATCAATACTTACCTTCTTGTAGTGTAATGAATTCAACCTTATGTTACATTAAGCCCTAATGCTTCTTGCATCACAGGCACCAATTGCTCTAAATCAACAAATGAGTTGCCTTTTGATTACAAGTGCTGTGCACCATGTTTGAAGCCATAAACCACGTTAGATCACAGTCAATGTTCGCTCACTTTACAGCATTAATGAACGCGGGTTCCAAGACTTGCCTCCACGTAAATAAGACGTCTTGAACAGAGGGGTTTAGTAGCAAGCCCACCATAATGTTTTCCTAGCATAACATCAAGCACTCAGAAGTTACAGTACATGAACCATGCTAAAGTTTAGGTTACACCTTCAAAAGAGAAAGTCCAGAGGATGTTTGGAGACAACAGGTTTTGAAGATGTACAAATAATGCTCTAGAGTACACATTTGTCTGTGCTGTTACTGGGTAGCAAGTGAATCAGTTTATAGCCAAGGTGAGGCAGTTTTCTGTGCCAGTTTAAAAATATAGACTTTTTCTTAGAGGGTCTGTTCTATAGAAAATAAAGTGAAATCTGGTAAACTGTCAGTTTTGAGAGTACTTTCCCAGGGCAAGATCCGTTGGTGGGCCTACCGCACCAAGAGAAAAGCCAATCCTGCCATGCCGATGCCCGCCGCAGCTGCCATGATGGCATTGCCGATGGTGCTGCTCTGCTCGGCCGCCTCGGAGCCGTGTCTGCCGAAGAAGCGACAGAAGCCATCCTGCAACAGAAAGGACATTGAGTTGCTTAGCTTGCACTTAACTGGATTTCTTTAACAAGCCTTTGAGCACAGTTTCATCCTCCCAGCTCAGCCTCCATCAGCTGCAGAAGTCTCTATTTCAGTCATCAAAGTCTAAACCCACTGCCTTGGGCACAGGCAAAAACATTTGTGAGAGCCTTTGCACAAGGCAACTGAAAGAAGTAGCTGCAAGTGTCTGTATACTTCCCTCAACAGACAATTGGAACACTTCCTAGTGAGATGCTCAATGTGTCATTACATACTTTTGCCCCTTTTAGGCAAGTTTCTGATGGAAATTGCCAGCATTGTTCTTCCTAATTTAAGTTTCAGAAAGCATCTAAAACACAGGATATGGAAATTTCCACTTTTAAGACAAGAGCCCAAAGCCAGTCCCATCTCGGTGGACGTGGGATTGATTACACAGTCTCTTGGAAGGGCCGGGTGGACACTGCTCAGAGCTGACCTATGACAGAGCAAAGCTGGCAGCTGCTCTCCCAGATCATTGTGATAATCAGAAGTGGCAGCAATACAACTCCAGATGGTCGTGTTTGAACTCTGCTCCGCAGATGTCTATGTAAACAAGTTATACTCTTAATTTCTTCCGGAACTTTGTTCTTTACACTTTGATTTGTGCGAATAGGCAATATGATTTTGCAGATTTTGCCAAGTGACAGTGTATACTGCAGCCAACCACCACACTGTTCTGAGTGGCCAGATGGACCAGTGACCACTGGAAAACCAAGTTCATTTTGGTCTCTGGAAAAGCCAACGAAACCAGTGGCTACTTCCTCTCCTTTCTATTTTTAGTGCTTATTTGTACTGACATAAAGTATTCCACTAGGACTGGAAATAGGAAACGAGCAGTTCTGTGGGATAGCTGACATTTTGTTCAGAAACACAGGCACCAATGCCTTAAAAGCTGTACCTTCAAGCGTGCATCTCGAGGGGCAAAATGCCCACATCTTCCTCCCCAGGCCCGACCCGACCGGCTTCGGGACAGACAAGAACAAGAGCCACAGGTCTGGAGGGTGGGTGCCTTAATACACAGGTGTACTTAAGAACAAGCACAGGTTTGTGCTCGCACCTGGAAAGCACCTGTGCCAGCCTGCTCGCCGAAATCCCCAGGCTGTGGACACGACGGGAAGGCAAATCTCACTCCTTCACCCAGCAGCATCACTCCTGCGGTATCGGGAGGCTGCATCCCAACGGGATCTGGCTGTGCCGCAGCACTGGGCACCCGCAGGCACCCCAATGGCCCAGCGCCTACCCACCCTGTGGCGATGGCCACCGGCCCCCGGGACACCCAGGGCGTGTGGCGATGGCCAGCAGAGCCCGGGGACACCCAGAGCACGTGGCGATGGCCAGCAGAGCCTGGGGACACCCAGAGCGTGTGGCGATGGCCAGCAGAGCCTGGGGACACCCAGAGCGTGTGGCGATGGCCAGCAGAGCCTGGGGACACCCAGAGCGTGTGGCGATGGCCACCGGCCCCCGGGGACACCCAGGGCGTGTGGCGATGGCCAGCAGAGCCCGGGGACACACACAGCGTGTGGCGATGGCCAGCAGAGCCCGGGGACACCCAGCGTGTGGCGATGGCCAGCAGAGCCCGGGGACACACACAGCGTGTGGCGATGGCCAGCAGAGCCCGGGGACACCCAGCGTGTGGCGATGGCCAGCAGAGCCCGGGGACACCCAGCGTGTGGCGATGGCCAGCAGAGCCCGGGGACACACACAGCGTGTGGCGATGGCCAGCAGAGCCTGGGGACACACACAGCGTGTGGCGATGGCCAGCAGAGCCCGGGGACACCCAGAGCGTGTGGCGATGGCCAGCAGAGCCTGGGGACACCCAGAGCGTGTGGCGATGGCCAGCAGAGCCCGGGACACCCAGAGCGTGTGGCGATGGCCAGCAGAGCCCGGGACACCCAGAGCGTGTGGCGATGGCCAGCGGCCCCCGGGACACACACAGCGTGTGGCGATGGCCGGCGGCCCCCGGGACACCCAGAGCGTGTGGCGATGGCCGGCGGCCCCCGGGACACACCCAGCGTGTGGCGATGGCCAGCAGCCCCCGGGACACCCAGAGCGTGTGGCGATGGCCAGCAGAGCCCGGGGACACCCAGCGTGTGGCGATGGCCGGCGGCCCCCGGGACACACCGCGCTGCCCATCGCCGGCAGTGACACGGACACGTCTCCCCCCGGGACGAGCCGCTGCGCGGAGCCGGGGACTGCCCTGCCCCGCTAACCGGGGAGGGAGCGAGGGTCCCGGCACTCGCCCCAGGCCGCTCCCCGCCCCGTCCCCGCTCACCCATCCGCCGTGCGCCTCCAGCCACTCGCCGCGCTCCTCGGCCAGGTAGGCGGCCAGGTGGGCGGCCAGGCAGCGCGGCCCGTCGCCGCAGCCCCGCTCGGCCAGCGCGGCCGCCAGCGTGCCGGCGAACACCACGAGCGCCAGCAGCCGGCCCCAGTTGAGGCCGCCGTCAGCCTCCAGCTGCGCCGCCACCCTTCCCAGCAGCGCGGCCGCCTCCCGCGGCTCGGCCCGCGCCAGCGGCGCGCAGGAGCGGAAGAAGGGCCGCTCCTGCCGCTCCAGCTCGGCCGCCGCCCGCCGCAGCGCCGCCGCCGTGGGGCTGGGGGGCAGCGCGGCGCCGCCGCCGCGGTGCTGGAAGTAATCCTCCAGCAGCAGCGCCGTCTCCTCCTTCAGAGAGCGCGGCATGGCGGCTGCCCACGGCGGCGGCCCCGCAGCAGCAGCTGCCGCCGACTAAGAGGCGGGGCGGCCCCTCGGCCCGGCCCGGCCCGGCCCAGCCCGGCCCGCCCCGGGCGCTCCCCTCCTCCGGGGCGGGGCCAAACCGCGGCGGGCGGGCACGTTCCCGTCGGGAGCGGACCGCCCGCATCCCTGGAAAGGCATCGGCGGCGGATTGCTGCGGGCCGAGCCGGGGAGATGCTCAGTTATCGGGTGCTGGCTCCCAGATATTTGTTTCCTTTTGGGTTTTGGCCTTGTTCCACATTAGCGGCCCGCCCGAACCTGTATTCTTTCCATCAAAGGAGATGGAGATTTTCCAGGATTATGGGGTGAGTGCAGTGGGCATTTACCCAGCAAATGCAGTGGCCTTTGCTTTTCGATGAGCATCTAGGCAAAATACAGGATTAGGACCTTCATGGTGCGAAGGTCGGGCCCTTGACACTGCTGGTGTAAAGCGGCTGAGAACAACGCTGCCCAAGGGTGTCATTTGCACGGCACACGGGGCTGCCCGGCGGGACACCCACCTCCCCTGCAGCCCCACCGTGCCCTGGCAGCTCCGAGCACCACCAGCTGCTTCCCAGCCCATCGACAGCCCATAAATACCGCCTCCAGCCCTGTGGCAGACCCGGCACAGGGCGCACCCAGCTTGTGAGTCCTGCTCGGTGCCCTTGGCAGGTGAGGTGCTGATGGTGGCGTGGGCAAAGCGCGGCCGTGCCCGCAGTGTCCCAGCTCTGCCCTGCCGTGCCCGCAGTGTCCCAGCTCTGCCCTGCCGTGCCCGCAGTGTCCCAGCTCTGCCCTGCCGTGCCCGCAGTGTCCCAGCTCTGCCCTGCCCGCAGTGTCCCAGCTCTGCCGTGCCGTGCCCGCAGTGTCCCAGCTCTGCCGTGCCGTGCCCGCAGTGTCCCAGCACTGCCGTGCCCGCAGTGTCCCAGCTCTGCCCTGCCGTGCCCGCAGTGTCCCAGCACTGCCGTGCCCGCAGTGTCCCAGCTCTGCCGTGCCGTGCCCGCAGTGTCCCAGCTCTGCCGTGCCCGCAGTGTCCCAGCTCTGCCCTGCCGTGCCCGCAGTGTCCCAGCTCTGCCGTGCCCGCAGTGTCCCAGCACTGCCCTGCCGTGCCCGCAGTGTCCCAGCTCTGCCCTGCCGTGCCCGCAGTGTCCCAGCTCTGCCGTGCCCGCAGTGTCCCAGCTCTGCCGTGCCCGCAGTGTCCCAGCTCTGCCGTGCCGTGCCCGCAGTGTCCCAGCTCTGCCGTGCCCGCAGTGTCCCAGCTCTGCCCTGCCGTGCCCGCAGTGTCCCAGCTCTGCCGTGCCCGCAGTGTCCCAGCTCTGCCGTGCCCGCAGTGTCCCAGCTCTGCCCTGCCCGCAGTGTCCCAGCTCTGCTCTGCCGTGCCCGCAGTGTCCCAGCTCTGCTCTGCCGTGCCCGCAGTGTCCCAGCTCTGCCCTGCCGTGCCCGCAGTGTCCCAGCTCTGCCCTGCCGTGCCCCACTGCATTGCCACCTCCTGGCACCACCGCACGCTCTCGCCTCTCATCCCACAACCGGCTCAAGGTGCCCATCGCATCAGCACAGGGCTGCTTGGCTTCACTCCATCTGTCTTGGGATACAGCTGTCTCCATTTTACATCTCCATTAGAAAATCTAAAAATAGGTGGTTGGAATCAATCCTGTTGCAATTTCTCAGATCGCTATCAAGAACTGGCCTGCCCCCTTAGAGTCCCTCCTAAGGCAAATTTTAGCTCGACATCCCCGTATTTGGCTTTTGTTTTGTTTTGAAGCAGGGAAATACAGTGTGTTTATGTGCTAGAGCAGCGGCTGGAATGAGATCTTTACTTTTCACAAGAGCTTTACGTACATGCTTTTAAAACAATTTTTCCTTTTGATTGTTAATCATTCGTCACAGCAGGAGTGCAAGAGGGAGAGGCTGCTCTTTCTCTAGCAATATCCTTTTCCACCCTTCCTGTTTATGTAGCATTTTTGTTTAACAGGACAGAGCCGTCTGATAGTGACAGCCCCAGCTACAGCTCCCTTCTCTCCACACGTTTATGGAACAAAGGTGTTTCTGACACAAGTAGCTTGACATACCAACAGGGAAATCTCAAAATCCTGGGTTTTCCAAAGCCTCCCTGGACAGCCTTTAGTGAGTAAAAAATACAATGGGTACTTCAGTGTCCTGTTCCTCTAAGTACCAGTTATCTGATGGGAAGTTGAGGCCCATACTGGTCCATGTTTTCACCATTACCTCAGGAACAAAGAGGTGATTTTCACAGGTGGCAAGCCCGAACACACAAGAAGTCCAAAGGCAGTGGCTCTAAAGTGCAAAACCCACAGCATTTCTCCATGCAAGAACAGAAGTGCAAGATGCAATGTCAGACTCATTCTCACTGGATCTGGTGACGGTTTGGGCACTGATGTCACTCAGAACAAGCTGCCTCAGCACTTTCTCCAGGCCCTCAGAAGAGGGGAAATGAAACAATGCACCTAAATTAAGAAGGTGCTTTTTTCAGTGTCTAAACTGAGCACTTCTACCAGCCACTTTCAGGCTGACCATAAAACCTACACTGAAGTCGAGAGGACAGCTGGCCACAGCTCAGTTCTCTCCTGACAAGGCAGAAAGCTGAACTGCTGCACTTCCAGGTGATCTGCACATCTGGTTTACCCAAAAAATCGTAGCCTGAGCCCTCAACAATTTCAGTTCCTGGCCTTTCACTGGCATCCTGCTGGAACAAGGAGCTCCCACAAAACATACTCTGCATTTTCCAGTTCCTTCCTGGGTATGGCAGTAAGGATCTGGAAAGAAAACATTACATTAGCTGTGATCCCCCTGAACAGGAAAGCAATCTGAATTCTGGTCTCCTGGGGGGAACTGAGATGGCATTTCAAATACTTTCATGGGCTGCTCACTCTCATTTGCTGTGGTTCACCTTGAGTATTCCCAGAAGATATTCCAGAAGCGATTTTCTGCTAGATCTGGATTTTACCTGAGATTTTTTTGGAGAAATCATTTAAGAAACTGTGGTGCAAAAAGTGAATGTCAAAAAAATAGCAAAAAAACAAGTAGCTACCATTACAAATACCTAAGCAATGGGAAGAATTACTACATACATGTTCTCAATATGTAAAATACAATTTATTGTATTTAGGCTGTTCATAAGTATCAACACAATGTATTATGTTTGAAACAAACATCTCGCCAATAAATACTATCTAAACATTAATATTAATCTTTTGATCAAATGTGTACAGTGTATTGACTCAATATTGCACAGTGAGTTCTATATGACATTTCCATAGTGCATTCAGTTTGTTACAGGGATAGTTTGCCACAAATATTGCAAAGCATCAGAGATGACTTTTCCAAGTGAAAACAGCTGACCTATTCCATTAGGGATGGAAGGCTGGTATAAATGTCAGTGTCTTAGGTTAACTGGTTATGGATTCACAGAACCTAATGTTTTCATGGATAAGGAGACTTTGTTTCTAATATGATTTTTATATAATTGTAAAAAAATACCACTTGCAAATAGAATGAGGATGTTATCATTAAACTCCATTGACCAGAGAACTTGTAAGCAGGTTCATTCCAGTAAACTTGTTTTCTCTTGTTCCAATCAAAATACAAATCACATACATGATATATTCAGAGCTGTACCTCACCACCTGCATTTCAAAGGCCAGGCTGTGCAAGCCCCCAGCATCACTCCAGCTCGTTGCTCCCCATGAGCCTGTGCTCAGGTGAGATTCATACCTGCTGGTATGAGCAGACACTCTAGTCCCAGTGGTTGTCAATGTATGAATGCAGATACAATCTCACAGTGGTTCTATAATTCATTGTATCTCATCTTTATCTGATTAAATCTTGATTCTAGACCATCACTTTTGTGAGGGGTGGTCCTGCCAGTTGGTATGGCATTCCCACACTCACACAGAGGGCTGGGTGCTGCCAGCAATGTGGGCAGCTGTCCTGCTCTCCTGAAAACCAGTGACTCCTGGATCAGATGGACTCATGTGCTCTGTTTAGCCCAGTGTCAAACACTGGCAGGACTGTGGCTCGCAGCAGATTTTCAACAGCTCACTGTTATTCACACTCAAGTCCAACTATGACAAAACCATGTCCATGGCAGTGGGAGATGACTGTGAGAGTAAGGACTGTATGATTTGACCTGTATTTGCATGAACTTGCAACTGCTCTGATATTGCAAAAGGACCTTAAGATGGACATATACTGCTTTAATGTACATTTAAGCTACATTGCCTTGCCAAAGTTGTATGAACTGCTCAAAATGCAAATAAGATTCATGGTCATAGAATGACTGTGACTGACTTGGAAAAGATTTGACCATCAGTATAATGGTGCTTAATGCTTAGTGTGTAGTATCCCTTAGTGCTTAGCATGTAGTATTTCTTTAAGTAAAAGAAAATTCACTCACCAAGTGATACAATTAAAAATTTCTAAGAAACTACTGGTTAAGTATTACCTCATGATTATGTAAATCATGTTTATATCCCTCCTCTTTGCTGTTTATCAGTTTGTATATATTTAGATTCTTTATATTCAGGTAACAGAGATGAAATACTTATTTCTATCTAAAAAGACAGTAGGAAAAAACAGGGATTGAAGGGATTTCTTTTCTGTACAAAAAATACATTTTTATGACAGCAGCCAGTACCTTCACAGCAGGTCCTTTGCTCCTCTACTTACCACCAAGGTTCAGTCATCCATAACACCATCATAAAGTATCAGAATTGTTTCTCTTTCCATTTTTCAACACTGAAATTCAATATGCTACTACGGAATGTTTCCAAAGCCTTTTGCTATATCCCGATAAAATCAGGACATTTTTTTTTACTTTAAAAAGGAACTAAATTCATGCAAATAAATACATAATGTGCACTGAAATACTCAATTCTATGGTACAGGTGACTTTGGAGAAAAGTCCCTTTATAAATTATGAAACTAATTCTAATAAAAGAATATAGTTTCAAAAAAAATTAAAACGTTTCATTTTACTACAAGTTGATGTTTGCTATGTGTTCAAGCAGACTACATTTTCTACCTAGTTGTGTTAATCTGTGGGTTGAGTGTCACTCTGTCGGACTGTAGTGAGTATTTGATTTTGAGGAATGGCTTTTTTATGCAGTTTTTGTAGTCCAGGGTTTCAGTTTTCATTGATTCCGCATCCGGGATCTCAGGTTACGCCCAGATCTGTAGAAAGAGACAGAGCTGAACACTCCTTTATGACACTGACTCTCCTCTAAACCTTAAATTAACGTTGGTAAGGCGATCACATTCGTGGTACAGAGTATCAGCAGCAGTGATATCATGTAACCCAACTGCAAGCTCAAGCTTAGCAGTTCTGCTAGCACTTCCTGGGGATTTTTATTCGGCTTTGCTGTTCACGTTTTACACTGCTGTATACCCTCCTTAGCTCGTCTAGAGCAGTTTTCCTCCAACACCCCTTCCTCCTCACTCCCTTTTACTCAGCAGTTGGAGAAAGAAGGACTGGGAGCAGGTTGTCCCGGCACTTACTCGGAGAGTGTGGTCCCAGGAGCCCGAGCAGAACGCGGTCCCGTCGGGAGAGACCCGCAAGGTGCTGACCCGGTTCTCATGTCCGAACAGAATGGACACACGGGCCCCCTTCAGCACATCCCACACATTGATGGTGTAATCGTTATAGCCTGCGAACAGCAGGCGACCTGCAGAGAGAGTGAGATTTTACACAGAGAGGTCTGAACAAGCCTTGGGTGCAGCCGGCCCTTCTGCAGGCTACTGATGGCCCAGCAGGCACCAGCCCACCCTGCCAGCATCGCTTCCCTCAGGCCAGCTGTGCTCCCCGGGACAGCCCTGCCTGCTGCTGAGCTGTCCCTGCTAAATGCTGCAACAACCGGCTCATTAAAAACATTGGACATTTTAGTTAAATTACATAGAATGTGTTCAGTCATTAGAGATGTGACAGACTGAAGCGCACTTTAACAGCTATGCAGGGTAATAATACTTTACTCAGACCTTACACAAGAAGTTGAATACAAATGCTTGAATGATTAACAGACAATTTGGTGAGTGATTCACTGCCAGCGGGACAAGCTGTGGTGCTTGTGACCATGACAGAGACGTTTGCCTCAGTTCCAGGAGGGCAGTTCACCACCCACTCACCCCCACCCAGGGTGACTGGGGAGCTCTGCATTTGTGCTGGGACAGGAGAGACAAGACTCGAGCTTATGTCTCAGGATCTGCAGTGAAAAGTGGTAATGTCTCTTTCTTCAAAGCCCTCTAATACACTTTTACCATTAATCATTTGTTATCCTTTTAAAAACTATGTAACTGCACTTAATAGTTAGCTACATCTCATGATGCCTTTGAAATGTTTTTCACTATTATTGTGAAACTCTAGCCCAGCTGTAGTTAATGGCAAAATATTTCCTGCCCTTAGTAGGGCCAGGAAAATACTTTTCATCACTACAACGAAGCAATAGCCAGCTACGTTATTTAAAGAGTAGTTATTTTTACAGAGACAAAAATAAAAGCTTCCATGCATTAAATGTTTCTTTTGGTACTTATTACTTTTGGTAACTTTTAAGAATGAATGTTTTATCAAATTAAACTGAAAAAATTTACAGTCCCACTGAAATCTCAACACTAAGATAACCCCCAAGTCTCACCACTGAGAGAGAAGTCCACACTGGATGCTCCAAAAATGATGCTCTCTTTGGAATAAATTGCTACTTCTCTGTCTGCACGAAGGTCATATAAACGACACTAGGATTAGAACAAAACCAACATACATGCCTCAGTAAATGCTGGAAGCACTGGCTACAATATTTGGAAAAAATGGGAGTGAGACAGACATCACAGGAAGTGGCTGCTTGGCATCTTTCCTTCTGCTTCTTTGTGCTTCCTCCTTTCCTTCTGCTTGTGGCTGCTGTAACTGGGATCCTCCAACAGGGATCTAAGCAACTCAAGGCTGTTTTGTATATATTGCAGAAAGAACTTTCTTTTTCAAGCCACTTCTCTAAGCCTCCTGCCTGTGCTGTAAAGACATGAGGTGGGTTTTGGGCTACGGTACCCACTGGAGTCCCCACACCCTCCTGCTTCCCCTCTGTGGTCCTGTACTTATCAGGGCACCCTGCTGCTGGGGAGGTGCATGTGGGGCAATCTCTGAAACAACAGTTTAGCCACAGCTGGAGCCTGGGAGAGAGGATCAAATCTCTGATCAGAGAACAGGACCAAGTGGCACAGAGGAGCCTAGGTGGTACTCCTGGCTCTGAGGAAGCCAGGATAGCAGTCCCTGCCCTTCTGTGAGGCCTCTCTGTTTGAAAAGCCTACGTGAAAATAATTCAAGTGAAATAATACATTTTAATGCAGATCTCTGGTTTTCATTTCTCATGGAAAATTCCAAATTGCCTCTAACAACCTATACTTCCTGTTTTTATCATTTGCCAGCAAAATTTGGCTTGTTTGACATGGAAATCATGTATCAGACTTCACCGCCAGACTTCAGAATTCTCCGCCATGCAGAAAGGCAGTCTGTTAACCCTGAAATGAAAATGCACTTTTGAAACTGTGTGAACTGAAACCCCTCCTCAATAAGTTAAGCTTAAACAAACATTGGCCAGATGGAACTGCTAATATTAAGACTTTACTATTGAAAAATGGCTGGTATTCAAGTCTGCACATAAAGAAGGGGCTGTTTGATTTGCAGGGCCGTGGGAGCTGCCAGGTATGTGCAGTCCAGGTCTCCCAGTGCTCCACACAGACGAATAATCTCATCAGACTGTCCTGGCAGGGAGCTGGGGTCACTGCAGATGACAACACTGGCATCTGAGCACGCTTTTATGGATTACTTCCAGTCAGGATTATCTGTTCTTCAGAATCCTGAAGTATATAAATCAGGTCAAGAATACCATTCTGTAACACTGCAAATACAAACTTCTTCATTTAAAGAATGAGGTAGATGGAAACTGCCAAAATCTGTCAAAAGTACGGAGGTGGAATTTGCTATTCTCCTGCTTGAGTTAGGGGTGTTAAAAATGGTTTTAAAAAAAGGAAAAAAGTATCAAATAAATTAACAAGAACCTGTGATACTGGACATTAAAAGAGTGTTTTCACTGGAATTTAATGATGGACAATTTCTCTGTATTACTCCCTCAGCATCTCAAGAGCTCACAGTACTGCATCCAGGTGTGCAGAGAGCCACTGGGCTCAGGGCAGGGCTAGAGCTATTAGCTTCTAATCAAAGTTTTTAAAACTCAAGGTTCACTCTCTCCAAAGAGCCTTGGAATGTCTCCACTTCCAGTGAAGACAAAAGGAATGTTTCTGTCGAGTTTAGCTAGCATTGGAGTAGACTCAAAACATGCTCTGAGGGCAGAGCACTTATCTAAAGTCTTTGCTCTCAGGTGACTCAGTGTGATGTTTGAATAACAGAAGAAATAAGGTGCCAGATACCTCCCCATCATCTGCTCTCATGCTACATTTACATGCCAGCTCAGGCCCTGCAGGGCTGTGGTGGGGCAGAGCCTGGTCCCCCATGGGACACACCAGCTGCAGGGGAAGACATCAGCCCTGGGCATCACTCAGGGGCAGAGGGCACCAGGAGGTAAATGGCATTTTGTGCACATTGTACTGATCGAATTTACCTGTCAATGCATTCTGAGCCCCTCCTAGCAGATTGCTCATAGATAAGTAAGATCCATCAAGGGCCATGTGTGATGTAGGATGACCTGGATGCAGTGACTCACTGCAGTGAAGAGAGTTGGCAGTGAGTCAGGGCCCACAGAGATGTCTGTGGCCAAGGCCACCCTGGGACTGCAGAGGACAGCTTTGCCCTGAGCCCATGGCCGCTCTACTCTCTGGGACATGCTACTTCTGATGCAAGCTGCAGCATTTCAGCTCCTTCCTCCCATGCTGTGACCAAGAGCTATGTGAAGCCAAGTACCTTCCAGTAAGACAACTAGTTTTACTCATGAAATTTCAGACATAGAGAACCTGAAATCAATATCTGGACAGTACCTCTTGCAGAGAACTTTGCAGAAGTGACCTACGGTGTTACATGATTTTCCCTAGATTATCTATGGTATTTAATGTCTTAGCTTACAGGATTATTATTTCTTCATATCTGGTGTCACAGGCCCAGTTTAGTCACTAAAAGTCCTCTGTGGAAGTGAGGTAGTCTTTGAGAAAATCTGACTTGGGAAGCAACAGAATTTTCCTAAATTAGGTTGCTGAATTAACATACCGTGGCATCGTCTGAACCAGAGGCAAAAGCATCTCCACTTGGATAATATCTGTGCACAAGTGAAAGAAGACCAGAACACATTACATTACTTGGATGAGGTCAGATTTCAGAAATAGAATCAGCACATTGCTCGACACTGCAAACGTGTCCTCTCCCAGAAACACACTGACCTGACACTGTTGATATCTGAATCGTGGGTTTCAAATGACTGGACACACTGACCAGACCGCATGTCCCAAACCATGGCTTTCTTGTCACATCCCTAGTAAGAAAAAAAAAATAAATAATTGCAATTGTGCAAATGGTGACATTCCCCCCTCATGTGCCTTATATTTGTCATCAAACCCACTACATTCGAAGGCTCTGAACATCACAGCTCTGAGAGGATTTAACCAGCTAAGCAGCCCCAGTGGTACCCTCAGCTGTGCAGCTGCAGGTGGGATCAGAGTTCCTCCCGAAGGCTGGAGCTGCCCCGCACTCACAGCTCTGCTTGTGCTGCTGCTGTATCTCTGTCTGCAGCCCACCATGCCACAGAGCTGCACAACTGACCTGTTCCCTGGCCACTTAACATGACCAATATAAAAAAAAACAATACCCAGCATTTAAAATTTTATAACTAATTCTTTTCATACACTGAAAGAGAAAATTAAATCAGTGCATCCAGAGGGTTTCTTTCCCAGCCTCCTACCAGAGCCCTGTCAGGGCTCTGCACCCACATGCTTGATGATGTGGTTAGGATGAGAAAAACAGCATAGCAGCACTTCTCATCCTCAAGCTAAAACCTGCCCTTCCAAGCTGTGCTTTGAAAGGATCATTTAACACTCAGTGCTCAGCACCCAGAATTCTATGGGCAAGGGGCTTGGCCCATACAGTCTACAATGTCCTTGGTGCAAGAACCATCTCCTGTCCGTAGGGCAACACTCTCAGCTGCAATGTCTCACTGCTGTCACAGTTGTAGTGACAGGAAAGAGAATATGGACTTTGCTTTGAAGAGTGATGGGAGATTTTAATAAACTTGCCCCTGCTGAGGAGCAGGCAGGCTGAGCTCCAGGGGCTCAGCCTCTCTGAGGCTGTGTGGGAAGAACAGAGCAGGCCAGGTGGCTGCTGCTTCTGCTGAGCCAGAGCGCCCTGCCCACCAGACCGTGCCACACATTATTTATTTTAATTAAATATGATAGCTAATTAAATTAAACAGTCACTTCACAATTCACATATTTCTCTCTCTCTTTTTTAAAATTTTGTTGTTAAAATGAAATCCTAGTGTTTTTAGTAAAGATGCCATTATTTAAAAGATGTAATGCTCCTTGGCACCAGCTTGTGGTTTCAGCACTGGGGAAACCAAACAGGATAGAGAATATTTTGGACCCAGCATATTTCCTTCTCAAGCCCCACTGTAGTCCAAATCCAGTCCTTCATATTGCTTCCATGTGCACTGTTCTTACTGATCCCTCTGGGAGTTTGGGGGCAAGACCAATCTGACATGCTTTGACTCCTAAGGTTTTGAAGGAGAAACCAGCCACCACCTGTGGAGAGATGGGTTCCCCTGAGTTATACATAACTCAGCTGAGGAGCCTTGCTCAGAGGGCACTGAGCACAACAGCCTGGGACACAGCCCTGAGCTTACCCAGGAGGGCTGGAATTTTCAGTGAAGTTGTTATATGTAACAGCACCCAGCCTATATGCTGCTGTACTGACATTGCTTATTCCAGCTCAGGGTTACTGTAGCACAGAGGCACAGTATTCTGGGAATCTCTCAGTGCCACCATACCTTCACCATACCTTCCACTGTTCAGCCTATACCTGCACTGACACGATGCAAGACAGGTCTTCACTGCAGTGGTGTTTTGCATGTGATGAATTAAGCGAATGCCTGTAAGCACAGACATGCCCAAGCCGCTCTATCAACACAAGTATGACATATTCTCTTAGCAGTACCAGAGCTGCTTGCGATTCCTTGCCCTATAATAAGCTGAGCTGTTCCCGGGGAGAATGAATCTATCCTTTCTGGGAAGCAAGCTCGGTGACAGGAAAACCCGAGAGAAGTAATGCACTTGGATGAAATTAGCTTTCAGTCACGCTTCAGAGCAGCTGTGCTACCAGCAGGAAAACTGGGCCAGTGTGCTGGACTCTGCTCCTGATGTGCCAGCCAAATCTGATAAAAAGACCCATAACAGAACAGGTCCATGTTTATTGTGTAGGGATAAGACTATGACTCTAACCCATGGTTGGCACCCTCTGGCACAAGGGCCATTTCCATCATCAAATACAGGATCTTGGTACCATGAGGATACCATGGGCCAGTGCTGGTGGGGCTCAGGAACCAGCAAAGTTACTGGTACCTTCAGCAAAGTTACCAGCAGCACCCAGCATCTCAACTCCTGCCAGCTCTCATCTGCACACTCACTTTCTAATGTAGGAAAGACTAAGATCACCTGGAAAAGGAGTTGAGCCCCATCCCCACCTTTATGCCTGGCCTGCCTTACTGCCAGGCTGTGTTCCAATGGCTCAGCTGCCTGGGAACAGTGATCCTTCAGCAGTAGGACATGATTATGAGGATCCCTTGGTACTTCCCCAAAGCAGTCCGGTCCTGCAGCCCCAGTGAGGTTTGTGTGCTCCTCTGCACCAGGACAGGGAGCAGAGTGCTGGACTGATGAAGGGGCTTTAAATGCCTCTGGTACCACTGGAAGACACATAGAGGACTCAGCAACAGCTGAAGATGTGGCCACACCTCATCTCCTTGCTCCAACTTGCATGAGGGGTTAGCCAGTGTCCAAGCTGCCCCTTGACTCTTGGGACATAGTGGCACGCACGTTATTTGCAACCCCACTTTGATGCCCTGAGCACAACCTGACACCTGTCACACCCCATCTGGCTCCAGAAAGCTGGGCACAGAGAAGCAGCAAAGTGTGGGGAGTCCTGTGCTGTTCCAGGCTCCCACCCACAGGGATTCACACCTCCACTGTGGTAGGAGCCCACTGCTCTAATGCTGAGCCTTCCCCTTCCCGGCAGAGGCGTTGTTTTGATCTCGAGAGCTGGATTGCTTTAATGTGGGGTGGAACTTGCTAAGTAAGCAGAACTGTAGTCAGACTGGCTGGGTGGGTTTGACCCCACAGTCAGGGGTTTAATTTGCTCCAGCTTGGAAAATGTGCTTGCAATGAGTGGATTGCACTGGGGCATCCAACATATACTCCAGTGCTCTCTCAATAATGTTGTGAGCCTTCTACTTTGCTGCCTTTTCACTTCCATATTACTTAATTTTGTATTATGAGAGGAAGCTCCTGCTTACCCCAGACACAAATGTATTTCCTGTTTCAGAAGGGGCCAGGTCCAGGCACAGGACATCAGCTCCATGACCATGGAAACTCTGTAGAAGTTGCCCACTCTCAACATCCCATAGAGCACAAGTTCCATCTCCACTTGCTGTCAAGATCTATAGGATGTGGGAAGAAGAGTCATAATACAAGAACCAGCAGATGACCTCCAGGTCACAAGGAAACAACTGACATCATACACATACACCAAAGGACAGCTTTAATTTAATGAAATACTATGTAATAAATCAAGTCCATAAACCCAGTGTGAACCTAACTACAGGTTATGTTTTTATTTTTAAGGAAAAAAGGCAGAGTAGAAAGGTGTATGGATACCACTATACCTACACAATGTTTCAATAATGGTCCCTTTTGTGTGGTGGGGTTTGCACAACTGACAGAAGTAAGGATCTCCTGGAATTTTCATAGTCTCTAAAAAGGAGGTAGAACAATATTGGTATTTCTGTCTGCCCCTGTATTCCACCCTATCCATATTTAGGCTGCTGGAATTCAACCCAGGTAAATAGAAGAACTCTTGGAGTTAAGTATACCTGTTTAACATTCCTTTTTTTTTTTTTCTTTATGCTTGAAATAGTCAGATTAAACCAAATTAATTTGGCTTAAGACACGGATTTTCTGAAAGGGAAGTAAGCCTGTCTAGACAGTTGTTTGATAAGTCCATCAGTTCTCACTTGTCCTAAACCATTTGTGTGTGAAAAGGTTTGAACATACACTGACCGAACATAGCTCACAGCTTCCCATCTGCTACAGTACTTGTACAAAGCACATGTGATCAGAGCTTGTTATTGTGGCTAAATCCTGATGATGCTCAATTGTTCAAAATTTCCCCTTGGCACCCGAAACTGTTATGCAATCACAAATTCTGTAGGTTGGAAGTCCCTGTGCACTGGTGTGGAAGGAAGCAAGGGTGAACGTAGGAGGGCTCTCAGTTTTGTATACAGGTTTTTCTCATGGTTGGTGAGGAAACTCAAGTGATCCCAGTGGGTAGTTACAAGTTAAAAACAAAATTCTCTTCAAGAATAAAATGATCACACAGTCATGAAACTATTCACAGAGTTGCATAAAGGTTAAACACTGAACATGTTTGACAGATGCTCCAAAAATTCTTCCCGTAAACAGAGATCTGCAAAGCTGCAAAACAGACTGCTCTGAATCCTGCAGCAGAGAGATGCTAATGATCTCAGATGATAATAGCAGAAGAAAGACCTGACTTGTCTTCCCAGCCAGCTTTTGAGCCTGGATCAATGAACTTCCCTGTTCTGTGGAATATTTGTACTTGGCTGAGGAATGAAGACTTTCAGCTCTGAGGATTTGCTTTTGTAACACTTGCAAGGGAATATAAAGGGAATAGGAGTGGCTAAAGGTGTAAGGGAAGGGTCTGTTGGAAACCCAGAGCTCTAGCTAATACTTAGAGAAATGTTATGGACTCAGCTTCAAGGTTGCTCCTCAGCCCTGCCACACTTGGGAGCATGGCTGCGTGCCCTATGCAAAACACTTGAGACCCCAATTAACTGTTGCTATTAATACACATGGAGCACTGTCACGTGGGGAGCATTATCACACCGCAGAGCTGCAGATACCTAATTTAGGAAGTGAGGCTCCCTGGCTCTCTGCTCACTGAGGCAGGGGAGGCTCTCTCAAGCAGGACTGTTTTGGGGCATTGAGAACAAGGTGTGTGGGTCACCCAGCTCTGCAGCTCAGGGCCCACGTGGGAACATGATGAAGAGCAAGGGTGGGACCCCCTTTTTTAGCACCCACACACAGCCTGGGAGTGACTAACCCGCAATGAACCAACCCCAGATCTCCTCTCTTTCTGTTGCACTGCCCAAAGCCCATGAGCACATTAAGCTCTAAACTCCTACCCAGTCTTCCACGCCTCTGTGGGAAAAGCGAGCTGTAGTGTCAGACAGCAGTCAGGACAAAGCTGCAGCCCTGGAGCACCTAGCAGTGGGAGCTGTGGGGACACTGGGCTGGGGGACACCTCCACCTCATGCTGGAGCTGCTCCAGGATGGCACATCACAAATGGGGAGAGCAGAGCTGCTCTGCACACACCTGGGAAAGCTCCTGCACAGTGTACTTGTTGCACTGTGCACCCTCAGAGTTACTCAATAGTTTTGATTCTCAATGGTTTTAATTCTGAGGCCTTTATGTGAATGGAAAAAGATAAGAAATCTAGGATTCTCTAGGATCTGCTACATAACACTGTCCTAAGAGAAGCCTGGCCAACCTGTTGCTTGTATTTGTTTAAATAATAACATGCAGTGCCATAAATGATCACTTATAAGCCTAGCAATCACAAGAAAACTTCTTTTTAAAGATTTCAGAAAAAATTCTGACTCACTAAATATAAAACACCTTAATCCACTGTGACATGACTTAACAATAGTAATACATGACCTTCAATATCAATGCAGTTTGCTGTATTTAATATGGAAAAAAAAGACCTAGCTTTTCTTTTTTATTATGAAAAATAAATTTCCATAAATCATTATGAAAAATAATATTTTCCCTGTAATAGGATTTAATCTCATAGGTATAGACAAGAAAAGAGAAAACTTGGTTTATATCTCATCAAAAACATTCCACTTAATTTAGACTGCTCTAATTCCACACGGCTCCTGCACAGGAAGGTCAGGGCTAAGCAAGCCTGAGTGCAGGGTACCTCCACCACTTGTTTCCATGGCAATGGACTTAAATTAGCACCTCAGAGTCATTACAGAAACCAGAGAGCGACAAACAACAACATACTCTCGGCTTCACATGTCCTGAAATAGAAGCAATGAGAGCTGATATTTCCTTCAGAAGAGCTCCAAATATCTGGAAGAAGGGACATGGTATTCTCTTTCCAGCAGCTCTATTGACATTGAGAGCTATAAAAATGCTCCATTCTGCCACTTATTTTGCTGCAGAGCTGCACTGAGAAGAGCTTTAATTAAATTCAGAAACCAGAGAGGACAAGGGGATTATCCTGGCTCTTTTCATCATCTTCTGTGTTTCTAGAGAAAGAGATCTTTGAGATATTCAATAGAGAGGAAGGCTGGCTTGGTCTCAGAAGATCTGCATTCAGTTCCTGGCTTTGCCATCACCTCCCATTGTGGGCCTCTGTGCTCCACCCCACTGCCTGTGAGATGGGAACAGCATTGCTCCTTTCCCTCGAGGGAACACAGCAGGGCATGTACAGACAACAGGTATGGCCCTGTGGGGCCATCCTCAAGCTCAATTGCACCACTTGGTACAAATAAAAAATACTCTGAATGAAAGCAAAAGCAAATTTTGCCGGATGTCCGGGACAAAGCAGGCAAACAACACAGTCACCATCAGCTGGCACAGCACCCAACCCAGTCCTGGCTGAACCGTGGTTTTAACTATTTGCAATAGCCTGGGCTCCTAAAAGCACAAACTGGGGAGCAGAGAACGTACAGGTACCAGCAAGCTCCCTCTGCAGAAGCCACAGGCCTTTGCTGGGACTGTGACAAGCATTTCCTTGGAGCAGCTTTTGCAACACCTTCATTGCCCCCTGTGAGGGCGTTCCAGCAGCCCCTGTGGGGACAGGACTCGGTCCTGGGTGCCCCAGGAGCAAGGAAGGACATGTGCACTGCACCCAGGGCAGCTCGTGTTAGGTGATGGTGAGCAGCAGGTAGGGAACACATTTACCTGCATGTCTGAGTTAGTGAAGCTGCAGGCAGACAAGTAGTTTGTGTGCATTGCAACAGATTTCTTCTTTGCAGCCATATTTTCATTTTTTTCAAATGTCAGAGGGTACACAGAACACTTGTTGTCCAGGCCACTGAAGAGAGTAATAATAGCAGTAACAGAGAGAGGAAAACTGGTTAAAACTGCAACGACAAAAGGCGAGTGGTGATAAGAAGAACACCACCTGTCAGTGCTGTGCTGCCAAACCCTTACAAGTACCGACTTCCCTGTATTGTGCTGTGTGGGATCTCCCTGTGCAGGGAAGCCCCAGCTGCCTCACCAGCCTGGCTGCTTTACAGAACTTGAACAGCTGCGCCTCAGTATTTTTCACCCTTATCGAGTTTATAAATGGCACTGAATGAAACCTCACAAAAGTATAAACTGGGAGGTGACAGCAGCCACCTCAGGGTTAATGTTTCACATGCAGCCAAACTGCCATTTTTCTGCTGACATCTATCATTGTGAAGATCAGTATTTCAGCATCATTATACACCTATCTTAACAAATGTAATCTAGCCCCTATAGGAAAAGCAGCACAGCAAGTAGTGGGTGTGAAGACAAGATTTTTAGAAGAGTTTGGAAAAAAGGCAACAGAAGCACTGACCTCTGCAGCTGCTGTCCTTCTTCTGGACAGTTGTACCAGCTAAGCTGTGTCAGACCCAGGACTCATTTCTAAAGGGCAGGACTTATATCTGACCCTTTCCTAGAGCTGTGGAAGATCTGTCCTGCCCTGGTCCCTGGGATCGTGGCACACCGCCAGTTGCTGGTTCTGTGCCTTCCATTATGTGCATGGCACTTAACTGACAGCACAACAGAAATACAGAATTGGGTGCAATGTATACGTGCACTCCCTGTCTCTGCTACAAGTGTAAAGACAGAGCTTGCTTGCCATTCTTTGGGCTCTAGTCAAAAACACAGTTTCTGGACTCCTTTCCACACACAGAGTCTGCTTCTCTGTCTCAGTCTGCTGCTTTCTAGATTTGCAAGCTGCACACTGACGTCTCCCTTTGTTCCTTTCTCTTGCCCCAAGCTTGCTTTATCTGTCTGATACACCCAGTCCCTTCTTACAAGATGTTTTACCAAAACTTAATATCTTTGTTTTTTCCCCTATATATAAACTATATAAACTTATAAACTTATTTTTTTTTTCCAAACCTGAGCCCTCAGAAAACTTATAGGAGATTATCAAGGATGGGGTTACTTCTTCCCAACCCATCTTAGCAAGATTTATTCACATACTGGTAATCATTAATGACGAACCTCTATGTCACAAAAAACAGAGTGCAAAATAAGAACACAATTAAAACCTCTTTCCCCTAGAAAATATATCCAGCATAGACAACCACACTAGAACAGGGAAGTTGCATGCACTCAGAATTCCTAACCCATGATATAAATGCTGAAAGAGGATTATTTTCCATGCTTACACAACAAATGTTATTGCACTGAAGTCAGTGGAGATAATATGTACGATCCATTATGGAAATAGAATCAGAGGCACTGAATGTAGACCTTCCACCCACAATCACAGCATGCAAACATCTATCTGTCAGCTTCTGAAGCCACCAGAACACTGCAAGAAATCCAACTTATCTGTGTAAGCTTCTGTGGAAACTGTTAACTTACCCACAAGCAATGGCACATCCAGATGGAGCATAGGCACACGCCATCACCCAGGTACATGGCATCGTCACTGCGTGCTCCTGAAACACAGCATCCCTTTAGACTGGCACCTCACTGCTTCTCTAACCATCCAAGGAAAACACTGGGAGCAATAAGTTCAGTGTTTCTGTGGGATGTCCTGAGGGTCAGTGCAAGGTACAGATGTTTCCCCAAGACATAACTCACATATAAGTCAACAACCCTGACTGCAGGAAGCAGCAGAGCAGTAGGAGGATTGTCCATCCTTCTCTGAGACTTTACACCTTATTTATGAGCCTCAAACTGATCACAGAGCACATTCTATTGGGTCATCCAGTGCTGTGGAAGGTCCTCACTGCTGCACATGTAAAAGTGAGTTAAAAGCAAGTAGTTTTTCCTCATTTGTGTGGTGCAGGATGCCATGAGGCAGCCCAGGCAGGGCTTGGAGCAGTGGCACCATTTCACAGTGAACACCACAGCTGAAGGATCCCCAGTGATCACGCACAGCACCTGGTACAGAGGTGCCCAGGAAAAGTTCCCTTCCCTGTTTTGCTGGCTGGGCTTTGCCTCCCTTGTGAGCAAAGAGCTTGGATCAGAGCCCCCCCAACTGGAGACCATGACAAACCCCAGTGCCCTGACAGGGACTTTGCTCAGAAACAGGTCAAGGGACATGACTTGCCCTGGGCTCCTAATTCTGCGGTGCTAGTGGAAGTCTGCATTCTATCCCATTATCCACTCCCTCCAGTGACACCTGTGAGCCCTTCACCTTATCCCACTGTCATTTGCCCTAGGGACAAAATTTTGCTGAAGTTTCACTTACTTTGTTGGTAGTGAAGGAATCCCACACGATCACCTTCCCATCCTAAAAGAAAGCACAGAGAAATTGAAGTCTTCCAGGGATGTGGCTGCAAGCCTGCTTCCCAGCTTGGAGAAAACTCTGCTGCTCATTTCCTCTCCCCAACCTGTTATGTCCTTTTGTCTCCATCTTAACAACGGCACAGTGGTCACAGTGAAGCACCAAGGAGACACTTTTCACTAGTGCTGTTGTATCTATCACAAGAGAAGTGTATCTCCTCCTCACTGAGATGATTCATGTTTGATTAAAATACCAATTTATTTTTCAATTTTTTCTCTTCCCTCTTAATGGCTTCATGAGTACTCCTTTCACCTGCAGCACATGCCATGAACAGGGCCATCTCCTCAGGAACCTGCCACCTGTAAGCCCTCACTTGACTGTTTATGGATATTGCACTGTTTATTCATCTTCCTTTTCCAGTCTGATCCTGGTTTTCCCTTTACTTGTCACTACACTTACTTAACCTTCCATTATCCATTATCCAACCAGCTAAATAGCCATCATAGAACCTTGTACAGAGAGCAGCACAATCACTTGGTGTACATCAGCTACACTTGTGCCAGCTACTTTGCCTTATGCACACAATATTGTTATCTTCCCTGTATCGTGAAAGTGAAATGGTTATTACTGAGCAACAACTGCTTCTGTACCTGGACTTATACAGTTCTTAAAATAGAGTAAAAAATGCATTTCAACCTGTGTGTTCAATTTTCTGATCTATACACTAACATTTTAACCACTTTAAAAAATGTGACATTAAATATTTTAAATTATTCTCCCTGTTGAGATCTCCATGAATGGTAAAAACTCACAGTAAGTGAAGGTGGCTTGCAATGCAGATTGACTATTTTTATCCCTCAAGTGAGACCCCTGACAGATTTCATGTAGGTCAGTGAACAGCTGTGAGATGCAACAAGCTCACTCATGGCCATACTGGGCTCAGGACGAACCAGGGGATCTAGAAAGTAATTATCTCATTACCTCCTCCAGCTTATGAGACTGGTCTTGAGCAGGTGTTAGGACTGTTTCTCAAAATGCCCAACTAAATGGAGTAATTTTGGCAGGATGTCTAAGGCTTTCAAGGTCATATCAATCATACAGACTGCAGAAGAAATTTCTGTGCATAGTAATCTCCAAAAGAATCAGCATTTCTTCTCTTTTCCTGATTATTCTCTCTGAACACATAACCTGAAAATCTTGCTAAGTATTTAATGTGTAAAGGACAAGGAAATAGATGTAGCCTCACATGAGTCTATTTTTTATTGCAAGAGGGAATATGGGAAAATCTGTGTATGACTGGACAAGAAATATTTAGGGTATTAGCTACAAGAGATGTACAAATGATTCAAAGGTTAGATTTACACTCTCTGAACAAATACATTGCCAATGAACTTCTTTCATGGCCTCCTGAAAACATTCACAACAATCCCAGGTATCATCTGCTAAGAGTGGCATACAGCACAGCCAAAAGATTTGTATTGTGCTCAACAGCACCTTTGAAAAACATCTGCCTAACAGCATACCTGGGAAGAGCTCACAATTCTTCTCTTGTCTTTGCACCAGTCCATACAGAGAACTTTGTTTCCATGGCCCTTCAGGGTCCTCCTGGTCTTCATCACAAACTGTCCCAGCGCCTCCACACGCTCTGCCACCTGATGAACTGCAAACAGCTGACGGTTAGAGAGCCCTCCATCAAAGCTCTGCCCTGGAAATATCTGTTTATGAGTAATGCCCCTGGAGGGATTAATCCATGAAGTTTGAGCCCATGGTGCAAGCCAATGAGCTCTGCTTCAGAGCTGGCAGGTGGCTAACACCAAGGTGGGCGGCATGGGAACATATTCACCAGACAAAGACAAGGATGAATTCACTCAGGGTTGAATTCCAGGGATGTAGCAGCTGAAGCTCTTGCATCCCACCCAAGTGTAAGTGGCAAACGGATTACCCCTTTGCCCCCCTTTGCTGGGAAATCCTCAGGCCTGAAGGTGGACAAACAGCTGTTCTGGATGTGAGACTTGAAGCTGCAGCTGGCTCTCAGCACTGTGGTGGTGCAGTGGGATGCAGGTGCTGGCCACTGGCACTGGTGGCTGCTGTGCCATCCTTTCTGGTGGCCAGTAGCAGCAGGGGCCAGCACACACTCTGAGTGAGCAGGAGGCTGGACATTTGCCATAAGAGTGCACTGCCCAACTTTTCAATAACAACTATGAACATCAAGGACTACATGGGATGTCTCTTCTACAAAAGAGGGAAACAGAGGCCAGGGAAACAACTTTCCTGAGCAGCATCCTCTAGTGAAGAAGTCAGTTCTTTCCTACCTCATCTATTAGCAGTACTTTCAGCAGATATTCTTAAAAACCAAAAAAAATATACATTTCTGTTTGTGCAAACTGTCTTTGACATAAAATTCATGCAACTAAAAGGTGTTTCATATAACCCTGATGCCCCAAGCTGGGGTCCCCTGTAAATGTCTGGGAGAAAGTGTCATGTGAGGAAACCTATTTGCTCTGCTCCAGAGCGTGTTCATCCAGTGTGGAGCTGGGTAGGGTCATGATGTATCTCGGCACCCAGGGACAGCTCTTCATACAGAGGGAGGGTGGGACTTCAAGTCCCACAGCAGAGTAGAGATCCTGAGACAGGAGACTTGACACCAGAATTAAAAATTACTCTGTCTAGAGAAGAGCTGATAGGATCCAGCACTTCCTGTGTTGTGTGGTTGTCCACACCAAAACCTGACATGATCCAGCTGCTGGTGGCTGTGGGGACAATGCATGACCCAAACTCCTGAAATAGAAGAAGAAGCTCACATGCTTTAATGAGCTGGAAGAGGAAATCTTGAGCTTTTCACTGCCCTGCTAGACACTGAGCTCCCCATGGCAGGTGGTGCTTTGGAGCTGCCTTGCTACTTCACCCTTCAACACTTTCCTGGGAAGAAAGCTCACAGGCTGGGAAGGGCTGTGACAGTGAGAGAGCAGGCATCCCGAACTTACAGATCATTTCCTGGCATAGGGCCAGTGAAGCAATTTCTGCCCAAGGTAGAGACTGATTTCTAGTGGATTACCTTTTCAAGAGTTGTCTTTCAAGGCCACCAGCCCCACAGGCTGTGCCAGAATAATGCTCTCAGCTGAAATCTCTGCTCAGCCAGTCTCCCCAGGCCAGGGACAAGAGCTGTCCACCATTCCTCACGATTTGTCCATAAGTCAGAAGCAAGTTTCTGACAAAGTGCCATATAAACCCACTGAGGAAAAAATATATTACCCCTACTACTGCCCATAGAAACCTGCCAAATGATCCAATCAAAAGACATGAAAACACAGGACAGGAGGTTATTATGGCAGCTTGTGTCCAGAATATATCTGAAAAAGTAAATGTTTCACAGACAATGGACAGACTGTTTCCATTATGTCCACACAGCTGAGACTCTGTGAAATTGTCTGGTTTAGACTCACTGATTCTCTGAGGACACTTATCTCCAACTGCAGCCATAATAATCCTGCTCCCACCTAGCAGAGGTTTGAAAGTCAGATAGTTATTTTTAAGCATTCACCAATATTGTTCAAAGATAGTCGAAAAGCATGCACCCAGACAAGTAGATCAGCTAAAGGCAGTAAATAGCTTGAGTAGTTTTACAGAGGTCCAAATAAAACTGCCTATTTTCCTTAAAATTATTGTTTGGCCTGAACAGGAAGTGTGGAATGGATGCAGATCCTCCTGGGTCTTTGATCTTTTCTGTGTTGGGTCTAATGGTCTCTCTGGCCTTAAAAATTCATGGATCACACAAATAGAACAACCTTTTATCTACACCTTATATTTTAAGGTCTTGAATTGACTCCTTAAAAGTAAAAGACTTCAAATCAAATGCATGTTTGGCATTTCCTTTTTCTATGCACATTTTTGAGAGCTGCTGTTCAGAACCAATTGAACAAATAAGGGCAATCCTCTTTCAGCCAGCTGTTTGTTTTGGGAACCACAGAGGGAAAGTCATGATCTGAGCAAAAAAATGTAAAAGATACAATTTTAGATTAGGGGGGAAAAAACCAAACAACCAAGCAAAAACCAAAAGTGATGGCTTATTCTGAAACTTACAAACTCTGCAGAAATAGTACTTGGGAATAATTTAAGTGTAAAAAAGCTGTGATACAGAATCAGTGATATAAAATATTATAAGGGAGCATTGTTTTACAGCAGCACAACACTTTTGTCTTAGGAATGCTGTAATGGCTTTGCAAACACAGCTTTCCAAAGGAAATTTACAGATTTTACATATGACAAAGAATATCCTGTATCAAAGGCACACACAGGTACAGCATCATGCAATCACAGGTAAAACTTTGTGAGCTAAAATGGGTTTAAGAATACGCTTAAGAGGTTTGTTAAACAAAGACCCAGCCATTTATGATACAGAAATGATACCATAGGAATATGGTGATTTATGGTAATGTTTCTGTAATGAGGACATCTCTGTTTGTTTAACAATTCCGATTAACACTATTGTCTAACTAAGAAAAGAAAATGCTTTATTTATTCCAGAATATATATATTTTATTGTAATCCTTCCCAACCTGAAAATCAAAAGCCTTTTTCAGTCCCTCATTCTAACAAAACATTAAGTCACTGGATACAAGCTTCGATTACTTTTCAATGCTTTAGGCATCAAAACACATGAAAAGAAAAGTTTTAATGACCGACTAATATTTCTAATAGAGTGATCTACCTGATTTCAGACAAAAGCAGTAATTTATATGTTTTTTTTTAAAAAAAAAAAAACACCAAAAGCAAAAAAGCCCCAAACCCTACAACGTATCTTTGTAATTATGACATGAAATAATGATAATAAAAGGATTTTTTTATATCTCAGAACTTGACTGAAAAGCTCCATTAACATAAGGTGAGCTGCTTTTTCCTGAATGGGCAAGGGGACAGGGGGAGGGCCGGGCTGAGGTGTGTCCATGGCATTCCTGTGGGGTTATCCCTGGATCCTGCAGCTGATAACGGTGAGTTACACACTGACAGCTCCAGCACTGACTCACCCTCACTGAATCAGCACCGCATCCCTGCAACTTGTTTCCCTGGCGGAAGGGGGACAGAGGAGCCGTTTTTGGAAACGATGCTCCTTTTTAAGCCCTTCCACACCTCACGAGGTGAAATCCTGGCCTCATTAAAGCAGATTCCCATCAACTTCCACATGGCTGGGGCTCATCCTGGCTCCTGACACTACATCCGAAGGCTGCGGGCGAATCCCGGGCTGTACCGAGGGTGTTTGAGGGTCCCCGCCCGGTTCCCAACCCCGCCGGAGGCAGCGCGGCCCCGCCGGGCCGGGCCGGAGCGCCGCGGGGCCGAGCCCGGCCCAGGGCCCTGCCCCGCACCCGGGAACCGCGGCACGGCCGTGTCCGGCCCGGGGAACACACAGGGCAGTGTCCGGGGACACGCAGGGCAGTGTCCGGCCCGGGGCACCCAGGGCAGTGTCCGGCCCGGGGCACCCAGGGCAGTGTCCGGCCCGGGGCACGGCGGTGCAGGGCCCGGGCAGCGCTCCCCTCTCCGGCCCGGCCCCCGGCCAGGCCCGGCCGCGCTCCCGGCCCTGCGGCCGCCCCGCCGCCCGCGCCCGGCCCCACTCACGCTCCACGTCGTGCAGCTTGGCCCGCTCCTCCTCCAGCTTGCCCTTCAGGCTCTCGGCCTCGCTCTTCAGCGATGCCAGGGTCTCGTTCTCGTGCAGCCCCTCGGTTGCCATCTTTGCAAAGGAAGCGGGGAGAGCGGGGATGAGAGCGGGAGGGAGGAGGAGTTTGCCAGCCCGGCTCTCGGGGATGCTACCGCGGCTCCTGCTGCCTCAGCAACGGCGCCGGAGCCGGCCCGGGCTCCCCCTCCCCTCCCCGCTGACGTCCAGGCTAGTCCTGAGCACGCACACCGTGGGGACCAGCATCCTCGGCTCTGCCCGCTCCAGCATCTCCTGCCCCGACCCACTCCAGCATCCCCGGTCCTGCCGGCTCCAGCATCTCCTGCCCCGACCCACTCCAGCATCCCCGGTCCTGCCGGCTCCAGCATCTCCTGCCCCGACCCACTCCAGCATCTCCTGCCCCGACCCACTCCAGCATCCCCGGTCCTGCCGGCTCCAGCACCCTCTGTCCATCCACTGCAGCATCCCCTATCCGGTCTGCCCTGGCATCCCAGTGGCAGCCGGCAGCAGGGACCAGCCTCAGCTCCTGTCCTACTCCTACATCTCCCACCCAGGCCCTCTTCACAGCCCAAAGGCTTCATTTCCCCAGAAACACATGCCAGTGGCTTTTTCCTGCTGCATACCTAAACTTGTTTGTACAAGTTGCACAATGTGGGAGAAAGAAGAAAAAAATTGGCATTTTAAAATATCAAATTGGGAAGACAGATCTTGTCCAGGCTTACGAAGTCCCATCTTAGTTCCCTCATTCCCTGATAGTCCTGTGGGTAGGGGTACTGGGAGAATCAGCTATGCGGGCCTCTGTGTCAGCAGGACAGATGCAGTGGTGAACACTCTTCTCTCTACTATGCTTTGAATTCCTGATTTTGAAATTTTGCATTATCAGGCTTCCTTTCCTTTTTGCTTTTCTCCTTTAGACAAGCCACCCCTGGTACCCCTTGTATATCCTACTCTCAGGTGTGCACATTAGAGTCCCGTGGTGTTCCCATCTCTTGAAACAGAAGTTTCCAAAATCCCAAAGAGGGAATAAATAGTCCTCCACTTTGGTGTGGTGTGAGTCCAGGGGCTCAGCTCTTTGGGTTCTGTTCATATGCATGTATGCTGGGCACAGGGAGCAGCTGATGCTTCCAGAGAACCAACCATGGCACATAGCTTTGTGTTCCCTGGGAGCTCCTTGAAAATGTCCCCTTTTTATTACAGAATTGTCCTTGATCTACAAGGAGTAACTCATGAATATTGACTCCCATTGTCTCCCTTTAGCCAGAAAATGGACAATCCAGTGGCTATTGTTCAACCTGGGGATGTGCCAAGATTGGAGAGGGAGATAAGAAAATTCTTGTTTGCAGCTGTTGTTTGGACTCTGGGCACATCCTGGGCAAAGTGTGGGTCTAAGAGAAAATAAAAGTCCCTTCCCACACTGGGTTTAGAAGCAGTGCTGCTGTCCAACCGGCATGCACAGGCTCTTCACCATCACTGTGGAGCTGAACTTGGGTCCTGCTCTGATCATGTCCACAAGGTCCCTTTTAGCCAATGGCTCTGCAGGCTGAAGCTGGGTTACTTCCCTGGAGAATCAAATAAAATGGATCTTTTTCCAATCTTCTCACTGTCCATAGAGTCTGGTGTGACCTAACCCAGCCAGCCTGATGGCCACGTAGGCAGCCCTGAACTCATTGATCCAGTTATGTCCAGAATCACAAAAGAAAATATAGGCAGTATAAGCTATGGGTTCACACACTGCTGGATAAAGGAACATCTTTCAAAGCCCTCCAGAGTAACCAGCACATTGGAAATGCCTTCCAGCATAGACTGTACCAAGGAAATAAAAACTGAGTATTTATAAAGTGATACCAGAAGAACAGGGAAAAAAAACCCCAAGAAACCCAAAGATCTTTTAGCAGGAAAGTGACAGAAAGCTTAATCCCACGCATTATCTTCAGGTCTGAAAAATTAAACCTACTTATATTAAACTCAATAATGCAGCTGTGTCCTGGGGGACTAGCAGAGGAAGATTCTGAAGAAGAAACTTCATTTTTGAAGGATTCTATTCTATAACAAATGCCTTATTTTTGACACCTGATAAGTGTGGAGAGGCCCAAAAGCTAAATGCAACAAAAGGGCTGTAGAAATTTCTTTGCCTTGATAGGAACTCATCAGCTCTCAGGAATTTGGCATAGGTGACACTTATGTGTCAGACAGTCAGCATAGTTCTAACAGTGAAAAATCCAGTTTCTTGCCTTACTGATGTGAACAGTCTCATTGCCTTGTGGAATGGGATTAAAAAGTCTACAAAGAACAGCACAGAAGGTGAGAGTCTTTGGGAACCAAACATGTGCAGGCTGAAAAATTATACTAATTCTGAGATGATGGGGTCAGCAGAGCCATGAGGTGACAGGGAAGCCTCTACTGAACAGACTGAGCTGTAGAAGTGTGTGATACATAATGTGTATTTCATTGGTTTGAAAAAAACATTAAAAAAAAAAAAGTATTTAGTTCCTCTGACTAGCTCCTGCTTAACTGCCTCATTAGTTAAGCATGCAAAATACAGGTTAGAGTAAGGCCAATTGGGAGCTTTAAATAAAATGAACCAGGGCTGAATTAATTTAGATGATAGCATAGTACTCCATGAACGAGTGCCACACATGGGAAATACACCAGATTGCAGTGATGAGTGATGGAGATCCGTGGAACAAAGTTGGTCCTGCTCTGGTAGTAAGAACACTGGGGAAAATGAAGGATCTAACAGTGCATAACAAATTATTGCCTACCTCAAAAGTCAGGCCTTTAAAAATAAGTTTCCTTTCTCACTAAGTCACCAGCTGATCTCTTTTCAAATTGTAAGCTAATTTTGTGGTGAAACTAAACTAGCAAACATTGAATTTCTACTGATTAGTACCAAACTCCAAAGCAGGCAAAACCTTAGAGGAAGACTACTTTGTCCAAAAGGCAAACAATTGAAGTAGGATGATGTCAACACTGGGAATCAGCAGTTTCTAATTCTGTTGTCCCTTGATATATGTTTTTGGGGAAATCACCAAGACTGGCTGATGAAAATGCATGTGTGCATCTTCTGGGCTGAAATTAGGAGTTGCATGGGCACATTGGGAAGCTGCAGAAAGAACAGCCACTTAGATACCACAACATACATCCACAAACACAACTGGAAAAGGATATATTTTGCATTTTGATATAAGCCAAAGCATACCCACTGCTCTGAAAAGAACAATTTACAAGTCAAGGATGGAATCTCCCTACTCGTGTGTATTTCTGTGCTACTGCAAAGAGCTCTCAGTGTTCTCAATATTTGCTTTTAAATCTTTTAGAAAATATGAAGCAAGATCTACCAGAAAGCCCCAGACCCTCCTACAGTGCCAATAGGAAACCTAACAGGCTGTTAGGTACTGACTCAATTCTTCCTGAAGTCTCAGTCTGCTTCCACCTACCAGCTGTTCCAGCTGCTAAGAGTCTGAAGTCCATACTGTCAGTAACAGGGAGAAAGCTGCAGGAACTGTAAATAACAAACAGCCAGTTTCCTGCAATTCCAGCATGCATTTATCAAGTCATGCAAAAATTTACTGAATAAATAGCCAAGAAGGCTGTTGGCCAAGAAGGACCTGAACAAAGCAGCAATTTCAAAGTCAGGAGAAGCAAATAAACTGTCTTTTGTCTTGCAGTCATTACATCTAAATTTCCTCCTAAACAAAGTAATACATGAGATGTGCTGTGTCAGCCAGTAAATTGTACACATGTACCACCTACACCTCCAAATCAGTGTTCTCATCTGCCTGTACAACAGTGCTGTGTAAACACAGCTTGCTAAGCCTTTTAGCATTTCTGCAGATATCATTTCATCTGACATTCAAATACAACAAACTGTTGGACCCTACTCAGTCACCGTAGAGAACACTTCTGGGGGGGAGGAAACAGTGATGGATGTCTTCTCCAACTGATAATGCACAATGGCTTAGGAAGATAAAATAAAACTACTGCAAGCTGGACAGTAGAAGTCTGAAGTTTACAAAAGGAATTTTGGAGGCTAGCTCTTCAATAGCCACATAGGTTCATGACCTTAGCTGTGTATTTCACCTTAAAAAACCCCACTGTGATGTCTCTGGAACAGTGCTCCCTACCAGCAGAGTGGGATATCACCTCACCACTAATTGCTGGAGCTTAGAAAGCCTCCAACAGAAGACATTCCACTGCTCTGCAACTTTTTCCCACCTTATCCTCATGGTAGCAACTTCCAGCTCTCACCCAAGTACTGCACATAGCCCAGGGGACAACCTGGTCATGGTAGGAAGTGTGGGCATGAGGGAGTTGTGACAGCACTTCACTGGTGTCTGAGAGCAGGTGAGTGTCACATTCCCAGTCTCTAGTGAATGACTTTGTTGTGATGATTTAATCTTCTGTTGTTCTTTCAAAGGCAAGTGTGAAACACCCAAGATCACAGGCAGAGCAGAGCACATGTGTGTTTCAGAGAAGAAATGGACACATAACATTTGCACAGCAAATGTGGTACCCCTAGGGTAAAAAGCTCCTGGCCATTTTCCAATCAAAAATCATAAAAAGTATCCCCAAACCCTGGGGCCACCTCTCTTGTAGGTTTGTGGAAACACCAGGTGTTTGTTTGGCAGGCTATGGGCCTAGCAGTGCTTATTTGCTGTCCAGAAAAGCCCAGCTTCAGAGCCCAGTGATAAATTGCCGTGTTTTTTGCAGTCTGCCACAGCAGACTGATGAAATCAGCAACGTACCATTTCCACACATAGCGAGCAGTAGCTGCGTTGTTCTGATTTGACAGAAACAGGCCTGAGGGGCTTCTCTTTGGAGCACTTGTCACAGGGACCAAATACAATTGCTAAGAAGGTCTGGTCCATCTCGGTGGATCACGAGAGCTGAAAGAGAAGAAGGAAAGCGTGCGTTCCAGTCCAGCACAAAGCTGTGCCAGCTAAGGCAGCCTGGGCTGTATATAGACATCTGTAGGCTGGATAATCTCTCTCTGTGACTAATCTCTCGAGCTGGATGAACTGTCACTATATACAAGACAGTCACATGCTCTGCAGAGTCTCTTTTTGTCAAGAAAAACATAAAGCAAAACATATATTTACACACACCATTATAGTATGTGCTGTGCTTATGGGTTCACTGCTTGTGGGAAAGGTCTTCTAATTTGTACTCAGCCACTGCCAGCAGACAATAACCAGAAATCCACAGCAAGAGCTGGACTTCCGAGAAACCTGCACCAATCAATACATTTTGTTTTTCTACTACATTATAAAACAGTCATTATTATGCATTATTTTTAAAGCAGAAAAGATGACCTAGGATTTGGTCAGCAGCAGCTACAAAATATTATGACCAATATGCTGTTTGAACAGAAATTGATGCCTCAAGCACAGCTGGGCCATTTCAAATCCACTCTTGTTCTCAAAGTAGGCATGTCTAAGATCAAAGCACTATCACCAAGAGAGTATTAAAAACTACTTGAGAGTCAGACAAACAAATGAGAATAATATTGCAGTGTCATTTTTCTCTGTACATTTTTCATAGGGAAACGGGACCTTTCACCTCTTCTAAAAATGGAATTTTTTAACATTATTTAAACTTGTACATAAAAAATGATTTTGTGGTAAACAATCAGAAGTAATTATTGCAAGAGAGATTTTTATTGGAACAAAATAAATTCAATGACCTATGACATTTTATAATTGGTGTGGCTGGACATTATACAAAAATCAAACCAAACGTTACTCTGTGTACCTGTCTCCTTTCTGCTGCTCATTCTTACGTATTTCAGTGGACTACTTGAAAAGTAAGATAATAAACTCAGAAATCCTGCCCACTGTTAAGGCAATAAAAGTTTTGCTGCATGACTTCATCCCAAAGCATGTGGGAAGAAAGCTGTCCTGGAAGAAACTGCAGTGTAATAATTTAAAATTTGCATGGTGATTTCAGTCAATGTCAAGGAGGTTGATATTGCACTTGGTGAAAAGCACCAAATATGGCCTGAAGCTTTTCATGGATTTTTTTGCAACTGTGAACCCGAGCCCACAAGACCACAAGACCCTTTCCAGGGAGGTTCTCTGTGCAGGTATTTCTCAGTGCTGTAAAATGTCTGCAGGGCCTGGCCTCAGCTCTCCCAGATCCTTTAAACTGGACATTCACAACTGAATAACCTGTTATTCCAAGGTTCTCAGAATTAGTGGTTCCCTGAGGAACCACTGATCTTATTTGAACAAAATGTCATCAGTAGCTCCAGACACTTTTGACAATGATCTATTAGGCTTGGAATAAATACTCTGGGCAGAATTAATCTTTGGTAAAATATGAGAATTTGTAATGAACAGGAGGAATCATACCTGCTATCAGTATTTTACTTCAGATGAGATTATGACACATTACAAAATTCTGCTACAAGAGAAGACATCTAAAGTTCTGAATAATTAAAAACCAGTATTACTCCTGAGATAGTATACAAATCCATCATTATGACAACTTTACAAAGATATTTAAAGCAAAAAGATCTAAAACCATTACAAGTTCTAGCATTGTAGCCTTTTTTTTTTTAATTTTAACCTTACTAGGCTTGCAAAGTTACACTAGAAATTCAAAAATAGTGAATCATTAAGAAATGTGTTATTACAGAGAAATTCTGTACAACAAATCTTGTTGTAAAATTAAAAAAAAACCCCAAAGTTACCCACCTTTTCAGAGAGCAAGAACCTGGAGATTCTTGAGATGATTAAGCCCTGTGGAGCTGCTAACGGAGAAAGACAACCTTCCTATTAATTCTACTTAAAGGTATTTAAAGCTCAGCCTCTCCAGTTGCATCACCTCAGATCAGTTACATACTGGGGATTACTGATGATAATGATTTTATTTTAACTGCCCTCTTTTAGAACACAGAATAAAGAACAGAAACTATTTGGCAAGGCAAACCTTACTTGACTGTTCCAAACAGCAGGTTTTTTAATGGTTTGTTTATAAATAAATATTTGCTTGTTAACAAATATTAAAGTTGAAATATACTGGGGGGGTGACTGACAACTTATTTTTCCAACTATCAACCTGGTATTCTGACAAACAGCACTGCCAATATTCAGTTTATCCCATATTCTTAAAAATTTACAAGTGTAGCTTGTAAGTGTAAATTGATTGGTACTCATACTGCTTCTTCCTTGGTTATACTTCTATGAGTCTCCTGTTCTAAGACAAGTAATTTAAAGTCAATAGGATTAACAATTGCTGTTTTTCTTGCACTCTTTGAAAAAAGCCCAGCAGAGATGTGAGCAAAAGTAACCAGTCCTAATCATCTTTTATTGGAATACTATGGGAGCACAGGACTGAAAGGGACCACCTGTGCTGCTGAGCTATATTTCCAGAAAATTCAGGAGTCACATGTCTAAACACATCCAAAAATGCTTTCAGTGCTTTCCCACTGCAGTAAGGATCACCATTCAACACTTTCCCATTTTAATGAAATAGCTTTCTCCTTTAGCATCATTTTAGGAAAGTTAACCTCAGTAATGCCTCTTTCATGTATTTTTTTGCCTTCACTAAAACTGCTCCTTATAATCATAACAGAGAACAAAGAGAATTTTGCACTTAAATTTTGGCTGAAGGCATTAATATCAGCAAAAGCAAGGTAAGTTTCTGAGAGCATACAGTAAGCCAGATAATTTTAAACTTTGTTTTAAAAATATACCTTGTTGTTTGCATACACAGCATTAATAGCACACTCCACACAAAGCTCTCAAAGTAACAAAGCATCAAATTGTCAGAGCAGTTTTCCTTGATCAACTATTTTTGTCATAGGAGCACACACACCTTGACACTTCTCTGTGATGTGGATGCAAGAGTGAGCTGTGATTTTCCTCATGTCAGCCCAGGTAAGAGACACAGCTCCAACAACTGCAAAAAAGGGCTGTGCACAACTTGCAGCAACAAAAGTTGCTTCCATTAAACTATTTCCAGAAATTCATGAGGAGCCAAGGACAGCACACAATGCTGACAGGAAGATAAAAAATGTTACAGCAAAGCAACTAAATTAAATAAATGTTTATGGTGCAACGCAAGACTGACAGCACTCACAAATGTTCACGTAGTTCCAAGTAACTTCTTTCAAATGATTCCATACTGAAAACTTAATCATTGCATCACACAAAGAACTACAAATTGAGTAAAAACTACTTTATTTAATATGTTAAAATACAAGTCTACCTACATGAGTGATCTTTTTGTACAGCTTTTATTGTTATTGAAAAAAAACCACAAAATGTTTCCTTCATATATTTGGACTATATCTCTGTGGATGTCATGAGGAATATGACACTGTACATGGTAAGCACCAACAACACTAAATAGCAAGAATTCCCTGTTTATACTTACAGATTGTTTGTGAAATTAAACAAGAAGTACTAACACTGTAGTAGTAATAATAAAAAAAAAATCAAAGAAATTGTTCCTTAAATTAACTCAATTCATTATAATCCTTTAACTATTTCAGAGTTTTAGTATTTGATTTTAATAACTATAGCTAAAAAAGTAGCTAGAAACCCAGCATTAGATACCTGTTTATGGACAGTCACCCTTGTGGTGAGGTAAATGCTATTTCCCCTGTTGTTCTGACAGGGTCCAGAACTAAATAAAGTTACTGTTTTACTCTCTGACCACAGGGTGAAGGCTGAACTAAGCAGAAAGGAGACCATTTCTGCATTTCAGGATCCTGCAACTGAAATTATGTAAGTAAAGGTGAAATGTAAGGAATTGAGCTTGGTTTATCATTAACACCAGACCACAGTTGCTGCATCTGCTCCTCTTCAATCTCTGGGCTGGAGAGAAACCAGCAAAATGAGAAAGGCAGAAAGGTGATGTGAGCATACTCAGTGTATATTCTGAAATCCATTGCACTGCAGAACCAAACCAGGAGATGATTCCTGTATTTCAGATAACCAAGCTTGTAATTCAAACCTGGATCATGGCATGAATTTTATATCTGACTTTTCTATTACAATATTGAATCCAAACTTGTCACTGCAGAGAACAAAACTGAAACCTGTCTCCAAGGAGAGCACCTGCATCCTTGCTCTGTCTGAAGAGCTGTGTAGAGTGCCAGAGTTGCAATAAAAACACTCAGAGAGCCAAGCCTGTCTGCCTGCCTACAAAAAGACATTGTGGGTTTGTAACAGCCATTCTCTTAGATTGATCTCAGTTCCCCTGTTCACAGAAAGGTGAAAGCAGTCTCAAACAGATCCAGTATATCAAGGCAAGGAATAGAACTGCATTGGGAAGAAAAAACCCCTCTCATTGCAGGAAGTGAAGGCAAGGAAAATTGTAAAGCAGTTAACATCTATCACGTGCCAGTCTTCCCCTCTGACTGCTGCTGACAGGGCAGCAATGTAAACTTGTCAGACAAATGCTTCTCTTGTCAGGTTTGGACTAAAAACTCTATGGTAAGCTTTGTGTCTAGGTGATGATATAAAGTTATTCTTGTAGGACTGAAATGAAGGAAGAAGAGTAAGAAAAGGAAGAAGGAAGAAGGAAGTCAAAATTACTGCTACTGTTCAAGCCTTGACCGAAGAACAAGTTTTTAACAGCTTAATTCACTGCATGCTGCCACACTATCCACCAGCTGGTGAAACGAACCATGAAAGTCTGCTGTCTTTATAGAGCCTCTGAGGAAATACCAATTCACTGGTTTTATTAAACCCTCGTGAGAAAGCCAAGTTTGAAGCTGCTGGGGACTTGTATCAGTTCCAAAGCATGTGGAGAGGGGGTGAAAGGAAACGTCACTTGAAAGAGATGCTTGGTATCAAGCATCAGCTGTGGAACGTCCTCACGGTTGTTTAGCATAGCCTGAAATCAGAACAGAAAGTGTGAAAACAATCAATTAAGAATCAAAGCAAAGCCAGTACATTGCTTTCTTCCCATTGCAAATCTTGCTTTTCCATGATGTTAAGCAGATTTGTTTGCATCACTTTCAAGTGTCTAGAAGAAGAGCAACTTAGTAATAATGTGATGTAAAGGTCAAGTACAACTATAAAGCATCAAAACTGGCGTGTATGGAGTATCCTGTAATCTGGATATTAGAAATAGCAGCTGCAGCTCTTACCTGGACTTTGCGAACAAATGATGGAGTCACTCTTTTCTCAAAGTCATCTATCGGAGTGTATGAGTTCAGGATCTTAACTATCTGCTCAAATTACAAAGGACTATTTTAGTGTGTCATAAAAAAGGAGAAGACAGAAAGAAGAAAGCATTATTATGACATTCTTACTGATATTTAATTAAAGTTTCAGTAAAATGTTTTACAGTAAAGAGAGGATTTTGACTTGTCACCTACTGAGTTGTTACATATATGATGATTGCTATGATTAATTTTCAGAGGTGTCAGAAGGATCAAGGAGATGTAGAAAAAGCTGAATTGATTAGGGGGAAGCAATAAAAAACCCCCTGTGACATACTGAAAAAAATACATTGTGGAGCAAAAATGTGGGATACAACAAAGCAGGGAAGCATTCACCACGGGAGCAGTTGAAATGCCCAAAACAATCAGGAATAAGGAGTTAAAATTCCAATTTAACAAGTGATGATGTGGATTGCTGAGGAATGCTACTTTTATGAAATGGAAGTCCAATGGCTTTCTTCAACTAATTATTTTAGGTAGCTGAGATTCTGCAATCAGTTCTGCCAGAAGGAAACAGATGGTTCATTACCTGCACAGTAGAAAGAGATGTGCAGTGTTCACATATTTCTTTGGCATCATCATCTGTGATCTTTTTAACCTGAAGGAGCCAGGCTGCTTGAGACAGGGGCTCCAAAGTTTCTTTGGCATTGCTGCTTTGAAGATTCTTGTCCTTAAGCCATTCTTCCAAGTAGCTGATGTTACATCTGGGTTAAACCATGGACAAAGAACAGAAATGTCAGGTTCCCCTTGTCAAGCAAGTTACTTTGAAGACCGCTCAAGAAGAAACACTCTTCTAATGTTGTGTTCAAATTAATACATTTTAGTTAAAAACAACACCTGAAGATCATAAAAATCAAGCGATTAATAGCTTATCGAACTATAAATTAAATGCTTTGAACGTCTCAATTTTTATTGTCTTCACTTTCTATTTCTTAAAGCTTGGTTAATAGAAAGTGAGTTATTAGTTTAGCTGTTTCCATTAAAATTACTAATATATACTGGCATTGTCTACTGCACTGTATGACATTAAAACATTTATTTACTACTGAGCATGTACAGGAAATGAGAACAATCTTTGCTGTTACAAAGCAGGGCCAAGCCCATAACTGATGACCAGCTTTCTTCTAGTAATGTTCCCAGATGGGCCAAGATTTTACTGATTTTCCTTCACCCGAGTCAGCAGACTGAGTCATGGAGAAGAAATGCACTGCTTCTTCTGCAAAACACTTCAGAGCATGCAGACAATTAGGGGCATGTTTCCTTGATGCTTGCAACAAGAGAGATGATGCTCAGACTACAGCCTCCAAGGCTGCCTCTCAGCGCCTGTCTCGTCACAGAGCATGAAACATGCAAGTCAGCTTTTGTATCTCTGCCAGCCCTGGGACACTGCACCTGTTCTCTGCAGTAAGAAAGAATTAAAAATACTGATTGTCACATCACGGATGAGCTAGCACGGAAAGAATCCGAACCATGTCTGACTGTAAGCTTCAGACTGTAATTTTCTCTGCCTTTTCCTCCACTAGTGTTTCCATGGAAAGAACAATTTATAGTTGGCCCATGCTGAGAAAGCTCAGCCCAAAATGCAAAGATTTGTTTTTCCAAAAGAATAAAAAACAATTAGCTACTTCCAGCAGAACAGTCACAGAACATCCAGTGACTTTGAGGTAAAGGACATCACATAAAAGTGTTAAAAATTATTTCTCAAGCTTCTAGAAACTTTACTGGCTTTACCTTATCTGCATTCCTTTTCTACAGGAGCACATGTCCTTGCGGAGGAATAGACTATTGAGGGTGACAGCTCCAATCAGAAAGAAAAGCTGCTTCACTGCCTGCTTTAGGAGCTCAGAGTCCAAGCCATTCTGACACATAGTGCTATAAAAATAGCTGAGCTGCTGCAGGATGGAGGTCATAGTGTAGGTATCCGTATCATCTATACTAGAAGAACGTTTACGGAACCCTGTAGGTTTCAAGCCAGAAATTCCTTGAAGACTTTCATATTCCAGCATGCCTGGTACTGAAATACAACAGGAAATAACTGATAAAATCAAAATTCCCGAGGCTCTTTTCAGTTACATTCATTATTGAACAAAACCTGCTTTCAGGGTATCTGAGAAGTTAATTGATACAAGATAAATAAGATACTGACAAAGGCTTCTGAAGCACACAAGTTTTAAAAAGCCTTTTATTTTTGTATGGTGTTGCTCAGATTCACAGCATTATCCTCCACTAGGAAGTTTTGAGGAAAAAGTCTGGGAATATCCTATCCATAAATACCAGGAGAAAGGAGTCAGTCCCACCCTCTGCCTCCCTGTATAAGCTTTCTTCATACACTTCACAAGCTACGTCTAGGTCCTCTTGGATGTTGTCTTACCAATCATGTGCTGAATGTTGTTCTCCATCACAATAATGAATTGGTGATATATTCGAATGGCCAAATCACTGAGAATTTGTCTGTATTCTGAGAGATCAAAATGCTTCAAACAGTTCTTATTCTGACGTGCAGTGTTATACTTCATGAACTCCTACAAGTGAGTTGTAAATAGAATTAGAAATCACATAATGTGGTAATTATAAAATGTGTTGGAGTTACTCATTCCATCTCTGGCAGAGCACAGTCTCAGAATGAGTCAAAGCTACAGCTAATTTCAATGGGTGCTTCCTGTACTTCATTTTCCAGTTTATGCTGATGTTTGCTCTGCTCCTAAAGCCAAAGGAAAGACATGCATAGATGTCAATGAACTTTGGAGCAATTCCTAGATCTCTTAAAGAGAAAGCAAACTTTCCCTGTTCTCCTGTCATCCCTCCTGCCCCAACCCCTTAAAAAAAAAACCCACCAAAAAAACACAACAATGTAGTTGTTTCAACTATGATGGCAAACAAAAATCTTTATATTGTATTGTTGCAAAGGGATATTATTTTTGGACTTTTCATTAGCAAGGTTCTGACTTCAAAAGTCTACTCTGAACACTAACCTTTGTGAAGTATTTAATATTCATTAGAATGTAGATTAAAAGTAAATTCTGTATCCCGAGCTTTCCCTACTGCTGCAACCCTAATTACAGAGTGTTGGAAATGAAGTTTGGCAGGTTTGGGTTCTGTGTGACCCCAGTGTGGCCTCGAGAGGGAACGTCTCTAACCTCAGTACCCAGGCCACCAAAGTCTATAAAACACCATTAAAAACACAGTAAGAGTTTCTAACTGAGAAGATTTAAAAGAAACTTGAATCTCAGAGTGAGATTTAGCTTAAACAAGCAAGTGAAATAAGGGAAAAACCTGAACAGTTCATTGTTTTGCTCCTTTCCAGAGGTTTTCTTCTATTTTGGTAGCAGTAAGTATTTGAATGGCCCTAATTATAAAATAGTAAAACTGTTTTATATATATACCCAGCCAGGTATCTGAAGTCCAGCTCAATTTAAACTAATGTGGAAAGATTCAAATTAAGTAGCAGTTTCCATGTCATGGCTTTAACCTCCTTTAGCACTTTGATGTTTCCTTCATTTCCTTTGATCCATTAACTCTATACTGTCCTATTATTTGTATAAGACACATAACACCACTGCAGAGCAATCTGAATATATAAATACCTGTAAGAAACACCAGTGACCTGGTGAATAGTTATTAATTAATGCTATTTTAAATTCCAGTTAAAATCTGTCAAAAGTAATGAAATTATGTTATGAAATCAATCCTACCTCTTCTCCGCTGTACTGCTTCAAACAGTTAAGGAAATAATATGTATTGGAAAGCCAAAAGGACAACATCTCAAAGTCTTCTGAATGTTCCTGAAAATGGTAAGTAAAGCAGTCTTACTATGCTATTGTCTCATGAAGTTAGTTCAATAATTAAACTTAAGACCATTACAGCAGTGGTGGAACAGAGCCTCTCTATACCAGAAGGAGCAGAGAGCATGTGTAAGGTGCTGAACAAATCCTGCTCTCTTTTCAGGCTAACACATAGCAAAGATCCCTCTTTTGCTGGGTAAATACTGCTTAAGTATTCTTACGTGACAGGCTAAATAATAAACTTGAACAAACAGTTTTACAGTTCCTATGGATATCTAGTGTGCTGGAGAGCTTCCTGCAAAGAAACATGAACAACACCTGCATTCACAAATGAAACTGAACTACATATAAACACAGTTCTATCTATCTCTTATTTTTATTAGCTGAGTAAACACAAGCTTCTCTAAAGGATAAACTGTGCTATAAATTTATTTGTGTGCAAACTTACAGGCATTGTCAGTACAACATGTTCAACTGCATAAACCACAGTCTCCTTAAACACACAAACCTCCTGTGCTTCTTCCCTGTGTCTGGTGTTTCATTCCATTATAAGTCCCTAATATGGCATTCACAGAGCTGCATTTGTTATGTATACAGCATAGCAATTTTTGTTTATAATTTAATTTTGTACACTGGCTGGCAATTTGATTTTAATTGTTTGGGTTCTAATGCTGCGGTACAGGTGACATGCTGAATTACACCAGCAACCAAGCAGTGCAAAAACCTCTTCAGAGTCCACTACCAACTTGCTGCCAGATGCAGCAGCCTTCATTTCTGTCCCTCTGACTTTCACTTGTGCTGAAAGCACAGGTGCACTTCACCTACTTAGCTACTCATAGTAAAATGTAAAATACTTTAAATTATTTTGTCAACAACATCTTCAGATAAATATCATTTATGTTAATGCATTCTGTGGATTCCATGTTCAGCACAGCAGAACCTTACCTGGAGACTTTACAGGGATGCTACTACAAAGCTCAAAAGGTGTGTCACTAATGATTGTCATTCCCTTCTAGGAATATCAGCAAATGGAAGTGCTGGCATTTCCCAGGTACCATGCATTCCTTTTGTTAAAAATCAGACAGTACAGTACAGTTCAATCAAAGGTAGCTCCTACCTTAACAACCTGTTTGATGCCATCAATGGTTACATTCATGAAAGACTTCAGCATGTCAGCATTGTTCAGGTAATCTGCATACCTCACACACATGAACAGGATGTGAGCTGGTAGGCCAGGTATCATATTAACTACAACTCCACGTGGCTTTAAATCTGCAGAGAGGAGAGTCATCTGGTTTGTTATGTAAAAATCCAATTTTCAATGTATCAAGCACCATGCTGTTCCTTTCTGGAGTGACCAGTCACTTTATAAGTGATTTACTGGTGAATCGCTTGTTTCTGAAAACTTCTGTAAGGGTATTGCTCACATGTGAGTATTAATTATATTTTCCTGAGGGTTAGAAAAGTATAGTAGCAAATTCTAAGGTCCAGCATAGGCTATGCCAGGCAGGACAACTTCAAAAAGCAAATTACATTTAACTACCCACTGGATACACCACTAAATTCCAGTGTTGCTTAAAGCCACACCTTTGTTCACAAAAATCCATTCACAAGTGAGAAGGAGGCGAGAAGAAAAGGTGGGTGTTGTTAATTGAATAATGGTACAAATGTACATGGAAAATTTGTGAATTTCACTATTAATTGTAAGCTAATGAGAAAAGCTGGTTTGGCAGCAAGACTGATCCTGTAAAGTAGCTCAGATGAAGGACAAAATCCCTCTACAAGAGAAACATGCGGTACAGTTCCTTTCAGTGAAAGGAAGACACAGAAAGGACAGACAGAAGAGTAACCATCACACATGGATATAAACACAGTGACTTACAGACTTAGTAGATGACCAGGAGGAAAGTAAATTCAAGTCCCTGGTGTGGTCTTGAGATTTATAGCTTTACAGGTGGATAAATAGTAAGAAAGATTATGGTGTCAGCATTATGTAGAGAAAGAGTAAGAGAAGTTATTTTTACACAGATAAAGTACTTCTGTACTTGGAATGTCTGGCACTGGAAAGAGAGCAATACAGAGCTTTCAAATTGTATTAGTGGTTAGAGAATGAGAGAAAAGGCAACTTTGAACATAAGTGAAATATGGTGCCTTGTAGATTTTGCCACAGCGTACTGTTGATGACATTAAAAATCCCAAGTTTTACTAAAATACCGAGGATCAGATTTTGAATGATCCTTTCTTCATCCTCTTTTTTGTACTCCATCATTCCAAGGTACTCTTTGGGCACAGTGGGCACGTGGGCTTCAGCTGTCAAACACGAAAGAACTGTTACTTCCAGGTTAGTGGTTAAGCTAATGGTCACATTAGAACAAACTACTGGAGAAAAGCAGTTTTCTCCATAATAGAGGACACTATAGTGTCCACACTAATGTCCTTATCTTATGGCTCCAAACATTATGAGTTAAGTAACATTCATATTATTCATGAATAGCTTCAGTGGACTCAGTGGGATTATTTGCAGTAATAAGAAAAGTAAACAGCAAGGTTACACCTCTACATTAGACAACTGTGCAGTGTTTTTGAGAGTATCCTGTAGTGAGGAATTACTTTGTCTACAAAGGCTTTGTACAGACTAACTTCACATCAGGAATCACCTGCCACTTGAAGGCTCACAGGGGAGGTCCTTGTCAGATGCACAACTCACACTGTTGGTTGGGAAAGAGTTTGTGTGAGGATGTGCATGAGCTGCTGTTGGCAGCACCTTATCCCTCTGCCTCCACCTCTATCACACAGACCAGGTCCCCTGAGTGCCTATGATTTAGCAGGGGGAAAACCAAACAAACCAGGACAGGACTTCCATGTAATTTATGCTGATGATTCCCCTGGCACATCTTTCTGAGGTATTAAATTTCTATCTCCACCCCAAACTCTACCTTTTAAAAAATATACTTTTTCTTCAAACAGACACCAGTCAAAGCTATTAAACAAAATAAATCACATAATAATATCTTACCTTTCTCAATAGTCTTGGTCAGAGTTTTGATCTGATCCTCTAATTTTTTTATTATCCTGTCTTTCATGTCTAGCTTTTCTTCAAGATCCTGTAATAATCAAAGTCAGTGAATTCAGAGTAAACACAGTCAGAAAACATTTTCTACTGCTCCATGTAATTGCCACAATTAAAGTGCAGTATGATGTGCTCCTATATTTGCTGGAAGAAACGCCTTCATATCTGTTTTTCTCCCTCAATTAATTGAAGAAACATCCTATCATACCGCAAAATCATCATTTCATTCTTTTTATCCTGCATTTCAGGTACAGTTTCTTAATGACAATTTCATTTCCTCACCATGTTTTCCACAGCAAGTCGAGATGTCACTTGCTTTATCTGGCTTTGTACTTCATCCTGGACTTCATCCTGCATCAAACCATTGCTCAGCCCCTCAATTCCTTGGATTGTGTCCTTCAGACTCTCTTTTATGTCTCCTTCATTCTGGGCCTCAGTAGTTCTAGAAGTAGATAATAACTCTTGTCTCTTAATCTTTTGTGAAAGCACAGTAAGATCATACTTGTGCATTAGTTATTAACTGTACAAAACACTCTAAGGCAAGTATCACTCTTAAGAGAAATATAATACTTTTAAGGTTTAAGTGACTCTGTTCCCACAGCTTATAGTGACTACATTTCTTATAAAAAATAATTAAAAATTACCGTCTTTGTGTCCTGTCCCGTTCTAGCTCATAGTGCAGCCGATTTGACACCTCTTCCATTTTTTTTCAATAATAAATGGCAACAAAACCCAAAACAAAGCAGAAACAACAAAATCAAAGGTATTGACTATTCAATACTACTATTCAGTAACTCTTTCTTACATTCATAATATTGTTTCATCTAATGAAATTGAATGACCTGCCAGATAATGTATCAGGGAAATATGTGACTACTCTATACCACACAGAAATTATATGGGATGAAGAATTTTGATACTACTAACTTCTTGCAGTTGGCAGTAAAATCACTCATAAATTTTAAATCACTTTAAATCCAAAGGACATATTCCATTTCATATTCTTAGCAAAGCCCTATGGAGACTTTCAAACCATAGAACTGAATGACCTCAAAAAGGAAAAAAACCCACACATTTGCATGTATATTATTCTTTAAGAAGAGATATAAGCTATACACCACATTTTTTCATTGCCTTTCTTTCATTTTGTTAATAAGAAAGTAAGTAATAAGGCAATAGAGTAGTCATGGAATATTAATTCAGCTTTTGAAAGTTCAGTTCCAGGGAATGAATCAAACTCATCTCAAACAACTGAAAGACTGGGGACCATAGTGGGACCATTACCTTTCAACTTTACTGTCTGCTCTTGAAGACGGTTTTCAAGATCTAATTTTTGATTTTCAAGTTCAGCAACTTGCTGCTTAAGGTCTGGGATTACCTTTTTGAGAAAAAGGAGATTTGTGTATTTCAGCACCTTCCTTCTTTACAAATCCCTGCTGTAGTTCCTAAGTCACCCCACAACCCTCAACTGCAAATATTCCAAGCCAGAGAGAGGCTCTGGGGGTGCTGCTGCCTGCTTGCCTGACTTGTTTAACTTTTCTGGAGGCACCTGCTCTGGGCCACTCTTAAAAACTAAATACTGAGTCCAGCTGAATTGTTGGACTGTCTCACTACTACCATTGTTCTGCTCCAGTTTAAAGGAAATCACACTGTGGCTTTAATTTCCCCAGTTCAATTAACAGTGAAAAAAAACCCTCTACATTTCATAAAACAATTTAAAAAAAAAATAATATCATAAATAACTTTCCCTTTAATTTTCAATTTAGGTGACTTTGTTTTGAAAACATTTTCTGATTATTTTTCAGAAAAATGATATGGCATATGCTATCTTCTGGAACAACATCAGTTCCTTGTCTCAGACAGTTTTGCACAGCACCAGTTGTCAGGCTCTCCAGCCGTAGCAGGTTCTGAAATGTGCAGCTGCCCTCTGCTGGGGAGAGCCTCAGAACTTTGAGGAGGCTTCTGAGAAAAATCTCAGATCAGGTTTATGCAAATGAAAAGGCAAAGAGTCTCTGTGAGGCTGGCCCAGCGAGCTGCACACTCAGACAGTGGATGTGGCTGTCTCCTTACACACTAGCCCAGCAGGCAGCGACAGAGCCTTATGGAGGTGCCATCTCACATGGCCCCCTTTGTTTGAGCCTTGAGATTTCAACTTCTGGGTTGTACCTCTACACCTGGACCTTACCAGATTTTCCGAAGTTAGCCTGCTAACTTCAAGCCGAATGCCATCGTTTATGTCATTTTCCTCTCGGAATAATTTTTGTAGATGATTAATATCTTGACTAAGATGTTCAACTTTAAAGTTCAAACCTTCAATCTCCTTCTCATATATCTCCTTCTGAGACTGGAAATGGCTTTCCAGTACTCTGTTAAAACAGAAGGGAGAAAGAACATGGCAGATGTAGAAGGACCTTGATTAAACGGGTCAAATTTAATACAAAGTGAAAACAAAGTACTGTGATTAACACAGAGATATTCCATTACATCACCTGTGCATTAAAGGAGCTGAAAGTTATGCATGATATCACAGAGGAAACACATTTCCCTGACTGACACATACACACTTATCTCACTGTCTTGGTAGAGGTTTATTCAACTGATTTTCAACTGCTCAGCTCATTATATAATGTAGTGTTTGTTCATTTCCTTAACAGAAGTTCAGTATTTCACTGTAAAATTTGCTACCCACTGATCCTTCCATTTATCTTCTAGATCACAGCTTGGAGTTCTGGAAACAACAAAGAACTGAACTAACCTTGTGGCTTTTTTCAAGCCCTCGTAAGCAAACCACAGTTCTCCATCCTCATTTAAGTGTTCCAGATCCTCTGTAGAAAGTCTAGAATTCAAGGCAGAACCATTAGTGTGCAGATGACCATAATGCATTTTTTTAAGCTTTTTTGAAGATGTCTCAGAACAAAATTACCTGCTTCTTACATCTTCAAAATCATAACTTTCAAGAAGCTGCTTTGTAACTTCTGACATCTTTTCTGGAAAAAAAAATCCCACAAAGTTTCTAAAATAATTATTTTCTCTGCATGTTTCATTATAAAGATCAAACCATCCTCTTCCTAAATCTACAAGGTTCTTTCCTGGTGCTCAGTGAATACATCTGATTTACCACAGGAATACCATGAGGGACTTGGTTTGACTTTGGGATGTGTAGGAGCATTAGGTGGATGTACCACCAATACTGGGTTTTTTCTAAACTTCCAATGCAAAGTTACATCTTTCTGGTCTGAATTTGGGCAGCTCCTAGAGTTGTATAGACGACTGCTAGGTTCCTACATTAAATGTTGCAAATACAGGTTTGCTCTATGACATTATTATCATTAAACAAAGTTCACAATAGTAGTGCTTCTTAACTATGTTTTTCCGAAGAGAACCCAACACAGCAAGTTATTTAAGCATATTTGACATTATTGGACCTAGGACAAAGGACAGGGTGAATGAAAAACTAGATAATGTATTGTTTACACATTTTTGGGTCACTTTTTAAGCTCTAAGTGAAGTTTAAATTCTAGGTGAAGTTTAAATCATTAGTATTTATTTCTAAACACAAAGGTGAAATGTCTGAATTCAGTTTCCTCAAAAGGGTGCCCCAGATCTCAGTATTCAGTGACCACTTTGTAAAACTGTGTATATATGTATGAATGGAATGACACCACCATGGGATGGGAAAGAGAACTGGAATTTTGTCATAGCTGACATTGAGGAGCTCAGTTTAGCCTGGCCTGTCTCACACTGCAGTTAGGAATTCTCTGGTGTGTAACTTACCCCTCAATTCTCGCTTCTGTGAGTGGGCCTGCTTTTCAACATCCAATTTTTGTGTCTGAAGCAGCTCAATTTCCTTTTGCAACTCAGGTATTTTCTGAATCAGACAGAAATCATATACTGAGACAAGGAGTGGATGACAAGGGCTGAGTATCAGTTAAATCATAATTATAATAAAGAACAAGTTAATATGGTAAAAAACTTAAAATGCCTTGTGTTTAAAGCATCTGGTTCTCAGGCATCAGAGCATAACAGTAATGTGATGCACTGAAAAAAATATGTTTGTGCCATGGAATTGACTCAGAGGAAAAAAAAGTGACTTTGCACTGTTTTAAGGTTCAGTTTATGAACTACATATATGAAAAATCCCCTGAGAAACTAATACTTTCTGAGAAAAAGGAAAGAAAAAACCTCTATATTTAAATTTATAAATATTCAAGTACAATTACTCTTGAAAACATGCACTTCTGTGAGCAGTAACTTGCACTGTCTACATGAAAACAACACAACATAGCAATGTATCAAATACAGCTTATTAACTACAGCTTCTTCTAAAAATGGACTGGAAATAAATAAATTAGTGAAGGTAATCTTGAAACAAAACATGCATATTCTCCACTTGCTTTATCTAGCAAAGACTCCAAAATTAAATGCGTCATGCTTCACCTGTGCTTGTTTTGTAAGCTGTCCTACTTCCATTTTCAAGCCATCCTGAATGATAATTTCTTGCTGAATTTGTTGCTGCAGCTGAGTTTTTTCTTCTTTCAGAATCTTAATTTCTCCCTTGAGCAATTCAATCTCCTTTTCATAGTCCTGCTTCTGGTTTTGGAAATTTTTCTCAAGTATCCTAAAGAACACAATAAAAAGGTAATTTTATTCATCTACATTGGTAAGTGAAGAAGTGGGCTTTGTTTTAGCTTTAATTTGAAGGACATGCTTTGTTGAAGAGCACCTAAATGAAGTATAATTACTTGAAAATGCTATCCTACATCCTCAGAACCCACCCACATAATGGATGATAATGGGAGGAGAACATTCCTATATTTCCTTACAGATATCATAATGATACTGGGATGGAATTCAAGGCAAAACCGAGTTTCATCCACTCAAGGTCCGTTCTCTAACTCTCTGTGTTAGCCACTGAGCAGCTTTCTGCTACACTCATGGCCACAGTCAGCACTGAAGAAGGACTCAGCAAAAGGAAGCCCTGTGTCCTTCTCAGGAGAACATTGCAGGAAAATTTCCATTTTCCACCAGTCCCAGCATCATGCAGATAATGAGAAAGCAGAAAAACTAGCAGAAGAAGTCCTCTTAATATAGTCTGAAGTTATTGGCAGCTGAAATCAGGCTGAGCTGGAGCACCACAGAGCTTCCAGCCCTCAGGAGCAGTAACTGATTGCTCTCTTCACACTTCACAGAACAGCATTTCTCTGGCACTCAGGGTTCTCTGTCTTGTACTGGAAAAAAGTTATTGGGAAATAAACACTTGATCCGAGAGAAGCATGCTGAAATCAATAGCCATTTGTTGATAAATGACGGTGTATTTACTGCAAATTAAATACTTAAGGGGGGGCAAAAAGTTCTTTCCTTTATATTTTTAACGGAATATCCTTTACAAACGCCTTTCCCTCACACTGAATCTTTCAGTTCTGTCCTTTCATATTCACTTCACAGGAGTTCTGACTGGTGTAGCCACCAGCTGCTCTTCCACTCCTGATCAAATTCTGAGGACACCTCCAAAGAAACCACCATGATCAGAGCTGCCTTTCAGTTCTCAGAGACGCGTGCAGAGACAGCAAAAGCAAGAACAGTCTCATTTCCTGCATATGACTCACCATAAACAAAAATGTGCTTTTCCTAAACTCTGCATGAAGCACTTCAGTACCAGCATTAATGCCCAAGAACGTGGACGGATTCATAAATGATGTCAGCATAATATATTTGCAGAAGGAGAAAGAAAGGTAGGGAAAGAGAAAAAACAAATGCTGTTTCTAAGAAATAAAATTCAGGTTACATACATTCGCTGCTTTTCTTCTTTTTGTACATCATTGAAGAGTTGCTGTGTGAGGTCATCCATTTTCTCTGTCAAAAAATATTTTAATATTTCAAAGACCTTCATGCAATTGTGTGTATTTATTAAAAAAAACATGATCACAGTGAGTTTTGTTTTAATAAGGAATCCTTGACATATTCTAAGGCTAAAATTACTCTCTCAAGTGCCAAAAATTATCACAGTACATTTTACAAGTAATGTTATAGAAACAAAAGGATTCTGAAGCACCAAATTGTGCAATTATTCATCTAAAATATACTTGATCTCATGTGCTGCCTGTGTCCATTGAAATTAGATTCCTAAAAATAGAGTATTAAAGGAAGCAAGGGTGAAGCTACACTTTGAAGGAATACATGTGTATGAAAAAGGAAACAGGAGAGCTTCTAGTATTGAAAGAACAAATTTAATTTAACTATTAAATAGAAAGAATTTGCACACTTGTGCTACACATTCTAAGCAGAAGTCAATTTACTACAATTTCAGAATTTAAATTGCATTTATTAGAACAAAAGTAATTTACTTTTGCTGAAAACCAGACTTTACCACACTATAACTCCTTTGAAACTCCCTTTAGTTATTGTACCTTTCATTTCCTCGGTTTTTTCTTGGAGTTTTATTTCCAAGGTCTCCTTCTGTTCTTGTAATTCTTTATTCTGATTCTCGAGTTTTAAGATTTTCTGTACACACAAAAAGTAAGTAAGATATACAAATTACAAAGGAGGAGGAAATAGGTCACAGAAGATCTTACATTTTAAGAAGCAAATATGGACTCTTCCTTCCCTGTTGTCTCTCCCCAAAAGAGTATAGTTACTTAGAAACTCTCAAAACACACATTTGATAAATCCAGTAACTGAAAACATTATTTAAAAACAAAAGCACACAGATGGCAGTTAAAATTTACCTGCTCACTGTCCTCTTTATATTTTTTCCCTTTCTCTTCATATGTTCTCTTTTGAGCAGTCAATTTTTCGAGTTCTGATTCAAGTTTCTGAATCGTATCCACATCATTCATATGAGCTGAAGCCAGACTGGTCAATCGTTCCAGCAAACCATGATTTTCTCTACTCTACAATCAGCAGGACAGGATAAAAGAAAACAGAAAAATGCACTGAAACTGTTCCATAGAATTTTAAAGGGAGCACCTGACCTATTTCTGCTCACCATCCCATATCAGTCATGATTATTTCAGCCCAGGACTGTTTCCATCAATTAGATTAAAACTACCATTTTAAAGACTATTTGGCTGGAATGGCTCTCAATAAGCTGCAAAATAAACATAATGTTGAGCTCCCCGAAGTTACAAAACATGTCACACCACAGCAGTATCTCACACATCCTCCATCCCAACACAAACAACCCCATCCAGAGACTGGATGGACTTCAGAAACAGTAAAAAAACCCCAAAAGGTAATTGCAGACTCTTCTCATTTGCATAATTAACCCAAAAATACAAGGAAACCCTAGATGATTATTTCTACCCTGGGAGTAGAAAGTCTGGTGTTTATTGTAAAGGACCATAAGCCTTACATATTCTCCTGTCTTCTCAATTCAACATCTTTGACTATAGCAGATATGATTAAACAATTAGTACAAATCAGCAGCTGACTGCTTCCCCTCACCTGTTCTTCTATCTTTTTCTGCAGTTGCTGAACCCTGTATGAAAGCTGGATATTGAGCACAAAGCGCCGGATGTTCTGGAACCGGCGCCTGGCAAGCCACGCACGGGCATACTTCTGGAGGATCACAGCCTTCTGCTCCTCACGCATCTTTAAAAGAAAGTATTAACATCTGCCTGTAATTAGCACGATCCACATCAATTACAACAGTCTGCGAGCCTACACACACCGGAGAGGACAATGCATCCCACGGAAATATCAAAACACTGAAATATCCAGGCTGCAGAAACATTTGAGGCACTGCAGTAATCACAGCATGTGGTCTTCATCCAGCATAAACCAGACAGAGATCTTGCTAAAAAACCAGAAAAACAGCTGAAGATAGGAGAACCAGACAGGCAAAAGGTAAAGTATTAGGGATAATTGCCATTGTGTTCATCTTTTTTACAGAGCATGAGTTGTTTCCAGTTAGTGAAATAAGAATTTTGATAGGCTGTACCTTCCGATACTTTTTTCTTGCTAGAAATCCTCTTGTGTAAGCTTGTATTGTTACAGCAGCCACATGGATGAGCTGGCAAAGCCTACGGACCAGGTAACCCCGGCAGTATTTCTGAATAATTATAGCTGCCCATGTTTGCTTCAGATTTCTTGCAGTTATAGCTTGCCTTAATTCAAAAGACAAGAAAATCTACTTTAGTCACATTTGATTTCTCATGCTCATTGCATTGGTTGATCAAACTACAAACACACACACAAAAAAGAGAAGATATCAAGAACAGGCAGGCATCCATTATCAACAACAGAGCTTGTTCTTCAACCAAAGTGAAAAAGAGGGAGCTATCCACAACTTTTAAGTGTGTCCACAAGCATTTGTTCTGATGGTCTCTTTATGAAAACCTCCAAGCCTACACAGGGCCATTTTTCAGTCTGCTTTGAGAATGCCTGGTGCACTTTCTTTGCAGTGATTTGTCCATACTAATTTGTACACCCCTGATTTCTTCTCTGGCTCTGAAGCTCAGCAGAAAGCACAGCTGGGACATCTATTATCAGCTAAGGACTGAGCTCACAGGCAGAGCCAGTGTGAGTGGCCACTGGGGAATCTGGCAGACACCACTGGAAACTACTGACACAATTTTTCATACCAGCTGAGTAACTTGAACACGTTCAAGTTAACAATTACAATCAACAGGAAATGGAAATACAACCTGAATTGCTCTTCCATAAAACCTGTACTTGGGCATTAGGAGGCCCTCCTGTGTGCCCTCAGACACGCCAGGAGCGGGCAGGGAGCAGGCAGGAGTACCTCACGGTGCGCTGCCCGCGGAAGTACTGCTGCACGGTGAGTGCTGCTCTCCTCATGCTCAGGAACCTCCTCCGCTGCAGCCAGCCCCGCACACGCTTCTGGATCAGGATGCACGCCTGTCTCAGCTTGTCTGAGCGCAGCTTCTCTAAGTAAGCAACCTGTCCCGCTCTGAAAAAAATTTTTGTTCTCCCAAACTGATACTGGTTATGATCCTGGAAAGAGAAAATAGCAGATATATTAAGTTTTTAGTTTATTTTTGTAGACCAGATATTCTCTTCCTTTTGAAAATTGTCACTTCAGGCAAGCTCTGCTTCAAGACATGATCTTCCTAAATAAGAATAGCCTCTCTGCCTGCTTTGCAGATAGGAGTAGGTAGGGGGGAAACCCACTTAGCAGGAAAGACACAGAGAACTACATCAAAAGTTGTACACTCGTGACCTAAAATTAAAGGGAAGCTCTGGACTTATCATCAAGGCCTTAAAAGCAACCTCTTCACCTCCTCCTCCAAGTCTGGTTCCATGGGCTCAGCAGTACCTTTTGATGCACGCTTCTAGCCTGGAAGCAGTGAGCTGTGAGAGCAAAAACTCGAAGTGAGGCTGCTTTTAAGTTCCAGCTCTCCCCCTTGGCCTGTGCCAGAGCTACTCAGCAAGTGTGCCATGTTTGGAGTCCCACACCCCAAATCTGAGCCCACTCCTGGTGTGCTGACCTGACTGGGACCAGCCTCACCACCACAGGCTCCTCTAACAAATAGAAGCAATGTGCAAAATAGCAAATTTTTGAACAGCTCTCCAACATTCTGCATTCCACCATCAAAATCCCTCTTGTGCTTGTAATACTTGACAAATGTACACCATTTACTGTTTACTGGTTTATAAATACAGCACAGCTTCCATTTTGCAAGTAACAATATTAAGCACAGAGTGGTTAAATTCTCTGTCTACATCATGATTGTCACAGCACAAGGTTACTGACCCACAAGCCTGTGTGCAGCACAGTAAATCAGGAAAAACAGTAATAATGTAAACACCTTTCCTGTCTGAGGAGAGATACTACCCATGGCAAAAGAGACTTTTTATTTCTAAGAGATGCTGTAATGCATCTATTGGTTGGTGCAGACAAACCAACCTGGATCAGCCGCTGCAAAACAATCTTGCAAATCTGTTTCTTGTCATTTATGGAGAGCTCCTGCTGTGTCATAAGAATGCTGTAACGGCTGAAAAACTCAATGTATGTCCACCTGGAAAATTAGAAGTCAACAGATTAATTTAATTTCGACAACCAGGTATTTTTTTGGCACAGGGAAGCTCACTGCTATCCCTACCTGGACGGGTAGCTCTGCGCACTAATCCGAATAGTTTCCAAAACACCACATGCTCGCAGCTGCTGAGCAACTCTTTTGGAATCAAACCTAAAAGAAAAGCAGTGTTATGTTTTACATTTCTGTTGGGTTTGGCATGCTGTAATAATTAGAACCATTCTACCAACTGGATTTGTATGTCTGCTCATAGGACACAAAGCTCTCTGCTTCCTATATAGTGTCTTACTCCATATCACATACAAAAAGATAAATAAATACAAAAATCTGGGCTTTCTGTTTCTTTCTCAAAACCAAAGGAAGACTGTATTTATTTCTCTCATTAAAATTCCTATTTCCTTTCAGTATTAACTGTCAGTTCATAGCAGCAAGTGGTAAAGAATAGCTCCAATCTTAACACAAAACATACACAGAAATAAACCCCTTCAGGAACCCACTAGGAAGAATCTCCCCAGGTATTCTTTAGCCCATTCATTATGAATAAACCAGGATTTGCTCATTAATACCTGGATTCAAAATTACAAACACAAGGCATGGAAAGGCCCTTTCCTACTGAGACAGAGCTGATACATCCACAGAGCACACTACCAGTGTCAATTCAGTACCAGCCAACAGACCCCTGTGTCTGGCAGATGACTACAGTGTTCTTTCAGAGGCTTATGATGCACTTTTCTAGTCTAATTCTGACATATTTTTACATTATCCAAGCCATTTCTGCCTCACTGCAGAATCACGAGAGCTCACTGCAGTGACAGTGATATAATATCATCAGTAACAAGTTTTGCATAGGAAGATTTTGTCTGGCTACAAGAAAATGAACTAACACACTTAAAAGATTTAATTTAGAATCAAAGCTGGCCTCTTCCCTCCTACTCATGTATGATAAAGGCTTTAATTTTATTTGTCAATGCACTGCCTGCCAGCTGGAATCTGTGGAAGACACCAGAGTGCTTCCACAGGTCTGCCCATAGAAGAGACCAACAGCTGCACCAAAGTCACTCCTACTCACAGGTTAGTGGTTATTAATCATAGGAATTATGAAAATTGCCTGTCACTTATGACTGCATTAAAACATAAAAATTACATAAAAATTGGGGAAAAATCTGGGGCTGTGTTCAACACTGTTCACGGCTTTTTTGACTTCTAAAGCTCTTTTAAATATTTCTGCAGACAAAAGGGAGTTTAACAAAGAAAATGGCAGATGTTTTTATTCTCTAAATATGAATTGGGGTTAATCTATACTGCCTAAGGACAACACACCTATACAGAATATTCATCAGCTTAAACCAAAGGAGGACAACTTTTACCCTAAAAATGTTCTGGTAAATACAAAAACACTAGTATCTAACTTGAAAAATATTAGGTTAAAGGATTTTTAAGGTAACAATAATGATACCTAAATATTCCATTTTTGTAAGAAGAGAATATTTTTTTCAAATTCAGCTGTCTGGAAAGGAAAACCACGCTCTGCATGGGAAGTTTCTCAACAATAAGAATTTAGCTTGCTGACACACCACTGGAGTGATACAGAAAACCACAACTGAGCACAACTAACATACTTACTCAAAAGGCAATTTCTCATCGTTTGGCTTTATGCATCTCACATAGTGAGGAGTGGTTGCATTGAGTGTCACCATAAGTAAAGACAAAGAATTCCGGAACTAGAAAACACCAGACATAAGAATTTTGCTAATGAAACATTTCCAGTAAAAAGTCAAATCTTAGTCTTTTAAGTCTTTTTATTTGATAGGTTTTGGCTGGACACTGAGAGATAGGATTTAGATCTTACAGGTGGGAAATTGAAGACTGTGGCTGTACTAAACAGCCTCCTATATACAAAATAAACACACCTACTTATAGCCAGACCTGGAGCCCTGCTCTGTGTCCCCTGCTGTCCTGAAAACCGGACAGTCCCCCATGAACAGTGACAGAATCCAGCCTCAGACTGCCCAGCATTTCCCAGAAAGTACAAACACCACAGAACAGCAGCTTTGTGCAGTACCTTACTGCCCACAGTCATCCGGAGCTGTTTGTTGGGTGATTTCAGAACAGGTCTGGCAGATTTGATGTTTATAGCTGAACTGAAAGGTGAAGCTGACACTGGACTGTCTTGAAAAAAATTTGCACACAGATGAAACTAAAAGTGTGGTGAAAGAACCAGAGTTAAACACTGTGTAACTGCAGCATCATTTTAATCAAAATTACATTTACTATAATGTAAAATGCAAACCCCTTAATACTTAGGCCAGGCATTGCAGGATTTTGAACTGGGTATTTAAGCCACAAACAATAACTGAAAAAAGAGTTGCAATGATTCTGAGTCTATTGTGAAGCACTTACACATTTCACACACAAAACTCAACATCTGTGAGAGCAGCCTGCAAAAGCTATTTCAATATAAGCAAATACAGACATAAACACAGAGCAGAACTAAAAATAAGAGCACTTAAGGCTGTATTTTCACAATATGCAATTAAAATTAAGAATATATTTTCAGGTCAGATGAATTTAGCTTCTTAAGAGTAATCCTGAAGTCTCAAGGCTCTGGACTTCAAAGGGACAAGCAGATGGGAAGGGGCAGGCACACATAAGACACCTGATGTTTCCTTTGCCCTGGCATTTTCTTAACCTCTTTTGAAGAACAAACAAAGGCAGTTGTTAATGATACACCACCTATCAAAGCTGCATGTAATGACTGCAGAAAAAAAAAAGTTTTCAGTTATAAGGATTACAAAATGCTCTTGAAGGGAGAGATTTAAAAAAAATCCCAACATAACAAGCATAGTAAATGCACATGAAGGAAGTTGAACTGTGTTTTTTCATCTTGTATATTATTTGATGTTAAAAATATACACTTATACAATATGGATAAAATTAACTTAGTCAACCTATTAAAAATCTTTGTATCAGAACAAATATTTTAAAATCAGATCTGAATTCATTCCAGTAAAATCAGGTATTCAGAAAATTAATCATTACTGTTTGACACAAACCTTGCTCTCTTTCAAGATTTCAATCAATACTTCATGTACTGTATCTCTGTTTTTTTCCAGAAATCCTTCACATTTATATTCTACCTGTGCAAACATGTGAAATCATTAACTCTTCAGCAACACATAAACAAACAGTTGGCAAAACAATAGTTTTTACTCTCCCAGCTGTGGTAGCCAAGAGCTGTTTATTAATCTCAAACATGATGGCTGAAACTCTGCTTTTCCCAGTTCCATTCTCTCAAGGTTACATACATACATCCTGCAAATTTAGGAGCAGGACAAACTGACAGAATCTAAATCCTTCTGCCTTCATTATGAACTTCTTTTCTCCTTTCTACATTATTCTGTAATTTCAAATCAAAACACCAAAAAGGAATACTACATGTGAAACGTAAATAACTGAGACTGAAAGGTGTATGAGCTACAACTCTAACTGTTCTATTTATACATTCTATTATTTTTCTGCTTTTTTATCCTCATGGTTTATTCTTATGCTCTCAAATTCATTATCTTAAGCACTTCTTACATTTAAATGGCATTTCACAGGCTGTATCACCAGTAAATAAATAGCGTTATAGAAGTTCCAAACAGGTGTGGTTAATATTTCCTATTTCCTACATTTGGATTTTTTCTGAATGAGCTACTGCTAGAAACATGGGGAACAATACTGGGTTGTTTACACTCTACCTTATCAGCAAAGTGTTGAATGATGAAAGAAGTGTTTGACATCCTTGGCTTTTCAAAGAGTGCGTTTTTATTGACAAAATTATTATATAGCTTCTGAAGCCAGTTTTCATCTTTTCCATGAGGCAGCTGTAAGAACAAGAAGGGAAAGCTCTTTAACAAACTCAGCTGGGTTGTTAGAAGCAGCAGAAATGCTGACTGTCAGTGAACAGCTGCTTAAATCCCCTCCAGTGAATTAAAAGTCCTGATAACAAGCAGTTTTTGTCTCTTCAGACTCACCAGTGGCTCCCTGCAGCAAATCATTTTTGGAAAGAAGGTTGTATTAATCCACAAAGTTCTGTATCAAAAGTAGTGATTTGTGGACTAACTTTATTTTAAAAATATTGGTGGAAGAGAGTCCTGGAGACTCAGCAGTCCAAATTCCTGCTTGGAGCAAGACTACCAGCAGCAAAGTGCTGCCTGGCCTGCAGTTTGGGCAGGGTAAAGGGATGAGGATCCCACTGCACCCCTGCTCCAGTCCTGTACTGCCCCCACAGGGGTGAACTCCACTTGCTGGATCACTTCTAGCTAAGCTCTGAGTTTTAGCTTCTCAATTCTATAAGAGGAAAACAGAATAAGTAATTTACAGTCAAAATTGCCAAACAGAGGGCAAAGACTATTGCTCCTTCTCTGAAGAAAATGCTTCATTTCCCACTCAAAAGGGTTGAGTGGGAAAATATGATCAATCAAAAATATGGATTACAAGCCCCACTTGTAAAAATCAATATAGTTGGGGGTTTTTTTGTTGTTGTTTTTTTTTTTTTTATGAGCAAATATTAAATTACCAGACATTCTTCATCCAGAAGTTCTAAAATTCCCATTTTAGCTTCAATTAGGTCAATGACAGGCTGGTTGTCATAAAAGTCTATTAAAGTCCATGGAATGTCTTCCTTCATATATTCTTCTTGTTCAAGTTTAAAGACATGCTGGATTTGCAAAAATTATGAAAACATAAAGAAGGTTACAATTAAGGGAAAATAAATACAGTATGTGCATGTGCTTAGTAGTTGTATATATAAGATAGAAAAAAATTCTATTTTGGAGTATATTATATATCTGTCTGTAAGAAAATAAACCTGGAAATTTTCATTTATATATATGCACATACCTATGTTTACATATAAAAATAAAATATTTCTATTTATTACTGCATAGTCACTATCCAGAAATATTCATCACACAAGCACAAATTGCATTTACTAATATCCACCCTGGAGCAAAATAAGATAAAGAACTGTAACAAAAAAGAACATACCAGGTTAAATTGCTGCTGTAGTTTTTCATTAGCATAATTAATACAAAATTGTTCAAAGCTGTTCACATCAAATGTTTCAAATCTGAAACACAATTCAAATAAGAAAAAAATCCTTTGACATCAAAATCAAATGGCAGCATCCGTGAAAGTCTTTGGAGCAATCCCAATGTTTCTAAGGTAATTAACTAATGGTAAGACTAATGAAGATGCTAAGGAATTTCAAAATTTCTCTAGAAGCTAATGTTGCCAGACATAACAAAGCAAAAAAATACACAGTTAAATCTAAAAGTATCATATCAGAAGTTAAATTGAAACCTCATTCACCAAAAAAATTATGGTATTTATAGTAGCAGAGGATTTCCATTAAACTGGATGCTCAAGAACTTACATGACCATGACCTTTTAGTAAAACAAACTCCTCCAATTTCATTACCAGCACAAAAAAGTTCCTTTTTGAACTACTCCAAAGAAAAGCCACTCCGTTTCCAGAGACATTCTTACCCATAAATATCCAAAACACCAATGAAAGTGTGTTGTTTGCCAGAGAACTGCAGAGCTTGGTTAATTCTTTCCACAATGAAGTCAAATAAATGAGAATAGATCTTCTTTGCCAGAGCATCCCTGGCGTTGACAGCCTGGGCCCTTGTCATTGGCTTTACCACTGTCTCCGAGGTGGTGACAATCTTTCGGTGGCACAACCACCGGCACATTTTGTCACAGTTTACCTCCAGAAGCTCACAGAATATGCTGAGATGTTTATCTTCCATCTTTAAAGAAGATCAATAAATATTATTAGGGCACACTTAATTCTTTAGCTGTTGTCTAGACAGTGAAATCCTTGCGTGGCTGACACCAAATTATGATTTTCATTTTTAGATAGGAGGGGGGCTGTGTTTTTACCTCTTCATGTGGCAAAAGAGCGAGATGAGCTAAAGCAAATAATACTGGCTAGAACTCCTGATTCAGGAGAGAAAAGCTTGGACTGGATGAGATGTTTCGGATTAAGATGCTGAGAGAAAGTTACTTTAGTCTATTTTTAGGTGTTGCCTTTTAGACTTGCATAGCTTGCTGGGACACATTCTGAGCAGCTTTGACTATGCTCTGCTTCCTGCATCCTGCAGAGAGCTCCAAAATGGATTTTCCAGCAGCTGTGGATCAATTGGATACGGGGTACTCTTAGCCACGTTTTGCCTTTTGTTAAGACTTTCTGAACCCGGGCACAGAAGAGCATTGGTGTGAACACTTGCTGTGATTCCACACAGATGGAGATGGAGAAATCAATCAAGTTTAGTGCACCAGATTTAATGCTGCTCTGAGCCCCAGATATGAGAGAAACTATTGCTAAAGCACTTCTGGCATAAAATAGAATAGAAAATGTTGGTGTCTGAATGAGCTGCTTCCTTACACTGATGGATGATCTTTCATCTCCAACAGCTGCTATTTCCACATTGCCCAAGTGCAGGATTGCTGCCAGCATTTTAAAAACATCCATCTGAAAATCCCCCTTCAGACCTAAAAAAACATTCCTTGATTATTTGAAATACTCAGAAACAGTACAATTAATTAAAGTAGAACAATGCTGGGTTGCTTGCTTTGTTGTGCAGCCAAGAATTGTACAGCATCTCTGCAGAGCACGATGCAAATCCTTGGTTCTGCCAATTTTCTGCCTGTCTGATCCGATGATGGATCGGGCAAAACTTCCTCGTACCTCCCCAAGTGCCAGCTCAAGTCTGATTTAGCTTTTACAAAAGATTTTACAGAGGAAAAGAAGCTTCCAATTCCACTTCTGTCACAGCATGGTAGTTTATGGGCCAGGAAGACTCCAGCCCTCAATGCTTCTGACCAGTAACAATTAACACCAATTGCTAATCGCTCCTGCCCAGCACTTGAAAACAGACCAACACCACGACGGATGAGCTATGAAATAAACTGTTTAGGTAATTACTAACAACATTTTGGATATTTCAGAAACAATCCATCTTTGCCCATTTCAGGAAAAAAAACCCCCAAACTTCTACTGAAAATGTATCCCCAAGAATTTACCCAGTAAGGAAAACGTCTTCTGTGTCTCCAGCATATTGGCTCTGTCATCAACCCCCTCTATTACAGTGCTGCCACCCATGCATGTGTAGTTAAATTCTTCTGCACTTCCTGTAAAAAAGAAGCAAATCTTGTAATTCTGCAGAAATTAGGGGAGAGCCACTTGTTAAAACTTTCATAACACAAAAAAAAAATTAAAGATGCTGTCAGATGACATTTCAGTGATGAGCTGGAGGCCCTTTTTTTTCTGAGGGAAATCTATGAGCTCAACCCAGTTAAATTGACACAAGTTCACGTTTATAATTCCTAGATATCTTAATAGTCCATCTAATAAACAAACTGGAATGGAGACTGAGTAAACATATACCTAGATTCTGCTTCCCACAGCTTCTCTGTAGATAAATGAATCCAGCCCCTAAGCTGACACAGCATCTGTCACTACAGAAAGTATGAGAATAAGATTTCCAAAGACACTCAGGTACTTGATTATGCACTATTTGAGTTACCAGGGATTTGCTACCAAGTCCAAAACCAGAAGGATTAACAGCTAAGTGACTTAAAAATGCAGGTTCTGTTTTAAGGCTGTGAGATTTATGCTGTAGTGCACTAAACATCCTAGCACTTGAAAACCCAGCCTTAAAATGCTGCACTGCAAAAGCGAAGAGCAGGTTATTTTCTTGAGACCTACCCAATTTAAGATGTGCATATTCAGGTTGCATAGCAGATGCACACAACTGATAAAATATATGGTAGTTCCTTTCATTTTCTGACTGTAAAATAAAGAGTAACATCACAGATAAAAATAATTAACAACACAGTGAAGAAACAAACTGAAAACCACTTGATAGTCCACACTATTGTAAAGTGATAATGACAACTGAAGGCTAAATTCTGCTCCAACATAGGTTAGAAAAGGAATTGCTTATTATTAAAGTGGCACATCTTAGCAAGAGCTTTGAAAGGAATACAGTCAAGGATACTTTATTTCCACTGCCAATATGCAGAGTTCTTTCCCCAAGGATGTTAATAATTTCTTCAGCTTGAACAACCATCTACTAATAAGAACCATGAAATATTGCAACAAAAAATGTGTAGGAGTGTCAGCTGAAACACTGCCCTGTGGGAACTCAAAAAACTCTCCACTTCCAAACCATCCTTCAGGGCAGAAGATATACAGAATTATTTTACAGTGAGTACACTGAAAAATTACAATAGTACTAAAAAAGAAACCTTTGTAAAAACCATTTTATAAAATTAAATACCTTCTTTAGTATAGTACCACAATTAAACCACAACATTGTAGTGAGTCACATGAAATAAGCCCCAGCCTTATAAATTTTCAGCCATTTTTTTTACTGAGACTCTTTTTGCCCTGTATATGCTGTTCCTTTCCAGGTGCAATTGGCCTCTGTTACTGCTGTAACCAAAAGTTACAGATTTCTCAAAGATTTCTTGCACTAATCTCAGGGAATTGTCCCTGAGAAGCATTCTTCACTAAACATAAGGAAGAACATGGAATAAAGTAACTTATCATAAATAATATTAGCTCCTGTTAAAAAATAAATCAAATGTTCCTTGGATACACTGTTCAGAACTTCACATAATATTGTCTTTACAGAACTAGTATAGTGCTTCAGGAGCTATACTGACACTGACTATTTTAGACTTTATTTTACCCACCTGAAATACAACTCTGGATTTCTCAAGGAGGTATGTTCTCATATTAGCTCCAATGATTTGGTAACCCCGATCAAAACTGATTTCAGTGTATTTTCCAAATCGACTGCTGTTATCATTCCGGGTGGTTTTTGCATTTCCCACAGCCTACAGAAATTATAAACTTTTACAATTTGATTTACTCATGTTTCTCATAAGAATAACTTAGTCAAAACTTGAGTCAACTACAAATCTCTAAAATCAAAGGTGCTCAGGGATCAATCTCAGCACTGAACTGTGTTACTTAAATTTTGAAGCCCAGAATTGAAGACAAGCCTCAAGTCAAATAGTATAATGCTACATAAACTGAAAATTAGACGAAGTATGCTCTTCCACCAGAAGGATCCAATTAATAAAACCAAACTTGTTCAATATTGTTATATCATCATCTACTTAAGTGGTCCAACAGCACTCTGGAGACAAGCTAGCACCTCCACAGCGCCACTGGTAAATCAAACAGGAGCGGGTGTTCCCAAGGCTCTTTCCATCAGCAACATCCAGAGGCTGAACTTTCTAATATAGGTATCTATCTCAGACAGATAAAGCATCCCTAAAGATTTCAAACAAAATTTCCCAGAAGCTCTCAGAATTCTTCCCTTGATGAGTACAGACTTGACAGACACTCTCCAAAACTTACCTCTGTTATTGGATTGGATGCCAATACTTTATCCTCCACGTGTGCATTGCCGCTTGACTTACTCACAGTGGCAAAGTATCTCATAGTATACCTTGCAGACACAGTCTTTCCAGCTCCTGATTCTCCACTGACTATAATAGACTGATTTTTGTTATTTCTAAAACCAAATAATCAGACAGTTCATGTCAGACATGTCTAAAGTGCATGTATAAGTGTAGGAATTACACATATGAAACAATGTTTGAAATCCCAGCTGTGCCCAACTCTCATATACCAGTTCCATCCTTCATCCATTCTTCTCTTACTCCTCTTCAGCTGTAACCTCTAGGCTGATGTCACTGCTGTTCACTAAGTCAGTGTTTTACCCTTCATCAAGAATGAAAATAGTTTTGAGTTCTAGAATTTCCTCAGCTGGTAAAGGAATCCCTTCTCCTCTAATTAAGCTCTATCTTCAAATGTATTCCTAATAGCCAGTGGCACATACAGTAAAATTAAGTGACAATTAACACTGACTGCCTCTAGACTTGAAGTGTTATTTATGGACATTAAATAACATACTGAACCTTGCCATTTGCTTGTATGCTTCTTCTGCCACAGCAAATATGTGTGGATCCATGTCCCCCATGTTTTGCCCACTGTATGCATGGATAATGGCATCTCCATATATTGGCAGCTGCTTGTAGGGGTTTATTGCAACCAGAATTATTCCTACAGCCAAGTGTACAAAAGAAAAGTAAAACACAGGTTAGTTATATGGAATGCCTGTTTTTGGCATCAACATTTGTAATAATACAAAGCAGCAATTGTCTACATAGAAGATGCTGATGAGCAAACAGGTCTATACTCACATATAAAACCAGTTAACATGAGTTAAAATTCATTTCAGGAAAACATTACACACATGTTGCAAACAAAATCAAGATTAATACTTCTTTAAAAATATTTTTTAAGACCTCTACATTTCACTTAGCTTACCACTATATGTGTAGATAAGCTTGGACTCCACAAAACGAATTTTAAGGTTGTGTAGAACAGCTGGTTCGTGGAGATAACTGAGTGCAGTGAGGTCATTTTCACCAACAAGTATGTCAGGATTTCGTAGTGGTGGCAAAGCAGCCAGATCAACAGGGTAACTCAGCTCCTGTCAACAAAAATTACTTGAAATGTCATAAAATGCATAATGTCTGCATTAGTACAAATCTTCTATCTTTACATGAAGTTACAGAGATGATGCAGCCCTGTCTGATTTTCTATTTCATTGATTCCATACATCCCACTGAACTTGGGAGAACTAGAGCTGTTTGTTGCTTATGAAAAAGAAAGCCTCATTCTCTTTATTTACAATATTTTGTATTGAAATCTGTAAAAATGGAACATGTTTAGCTCTCTAAAGACAGGCATATTTCAAGTACAGTTGAGAATAATAGAACAGCTGCAATTGAATGAAAGACCTGGCCAGAACTCAGGTCAGCTCTATAGCTACCCTTACAGTTCCTCAGTTTTCTTCACAGAAAGTTTAAATCTCACTTCTGTTTCTTTCAACAAATCCATTTAATCATACCTTCAATACTTGTCTTTATGGAACAGGAATGCAGAAATACAGAAATGCTTTCAAAGTATTAAATATGTAAAGAACTTGGATACTAAAATTAATAGATCTTGCACAAACCAACAAAAAAAGCAGCAGCTGGCTCTGAGAGAGAACTATGCCTGCCCTGCACTTCAGATTTTTACTGCAATTTAGGATGAGTTTCAGGGCTTGTTTCCAAAGCGATCTTTGAGGTCTGTTCTCCATACTAATGTAAACAGACAGTGGAACTGCACTCATATTTTTGGGCAGCAGATGTGTACTGCACCAATTTCAATATGTTGAAAAGGGGAAATATGTTATTTAGATCCCATAATGGTGAGTCATATATTTCTACATAAACATATCTCAGCAAACACCACAATAATTCAGGTTTTTCTCCTTACAGTTCCATCTTCTAATTGCACATGGAGAAAGCGGTCTCCAGCTTTGTAGTTTTTGGTGATTTCTGCAGACTGCCAAACTTCTTCCTTATCAGGGATCCAAACTCTATTGTACTGTAACAGAAAAAACAAGGCAATAGTTAACTTAGTTACTTTTATAATTCCAGGCTAGCATTAAAAATACCTTTCAAACATCAAGTGCAACCCAGTTTGAGGACTTCTGGGGATTATTATTAGCTCTGTACAGCAGGATATATTTTTTGTGGTTTTGCTATTTTTCAGGAAAGAATAAAAAAAGAAAGCAGACTCATTAATTTCAGACATGCAAATTCTGCTCCTGTTCAGAGCAGAGTCTGCAGAACAACACAGCGTGCAGGAAGGTGAGCAAGGGCCAGGCTCTTTAAATCCTCTAACACTGAACAAAGACTAAAATACCCTTAAGGGAGAGACCTTGTTTCTAGGAGGGTTCAAATAAGCAAGTACCAGAGAAAATATCTCATTTACCAGAATTCAGACCATCAATATAGACAATCACTTCCCTGAATTCAAGTACAGGACACTGAACTCAGGATGCATTTTGCCATAGGCACATCCAAGAAATACTCTGCACAGTTCCCTTTCTTTTAATGGGACTGAAGTGACACCTCCAAACATCTTTCCCTGCTCTAGGACAAACTTCAAAGACTACTGGCTGGTTTCTTTCTTTACAAGCATCCACTGGCATACTTTAGATCCATCCCAGCAAGGTATCTCTAATCCACTGAAGCATAGATATTTGAGGAAAATACTTGAATGTAAGTTATGCTGTTTGAACCATTTAGTTCTCCTATGCTGAGGTTAAAATGCTGAAGCCAAAACAGCTTCTTTAAATGCTCTGCCTGAGAAGCTATGAGAAACAACATGCCATAAAAGGATGTAACACAGCTGGAAACCTCCGTCAGTAGGGAATTACTTTACTGATGTGGAGTGTGTCCTTCTCATCCTGACAGAGTTTGACAAAGCCACATCATCTGTCCCTACTCACACAAGAAACTATAATGTATAGTCTTCCGTCATCTTTTTGTTTTATAGCCAGAACCCTTCCTTTAATTCCCTCACCCTAGCTATATTCATGGTCAGTTGAAAGAAGCTGTTTAAATAAACCTGTGAGAACTGTTGCAGCTGCTTACCTGAAAAATTAACATTAGTCATCATTTCATGGAGTGTGAGCAGATGCACAGATACCTTGGGGACTTGTATTCCCCCCTTCATTTTGGTGCTGCAACTGTTGGTTTTGGCACAAATGACCTTTTTCCACTCTAATTTAGAAGAAGCCTTGGAAGGTCCAGTAGCTTCTCAGAACATGAGTGTCTCTGCCCCAGGAACGCCACTGAACCATGGTGGGTGTCTACAGAGGTCCCTGCAAACTGCCCTGTACAGCTGCAACTTCCTCAGGTCTGGCTCCCAAGAATCAACACCAAACAATTTAGGGTAGGAGGGACTTACAAAGGAACGTCCTGTGAGCTAGCCTGTGCAGCTCAGTGACTTCTCCAGCTGAGTTTTCAGTATCTCTAAGGACAGGCATGGACCTTTCCAGGGAGCCCCACGCCAGCCTGGTGCCCATCAGGGGATGAACAGCCATGGAAACTCAGCTGCTTCCACAACACCTCTTTGCTGATGCTTTCAGCATGATGGCATTTTTTCACACAATATCCAAAATCACAAAGACATTTTCTAAACAACCCCAAACCACTGTAATGGCAATGTTTCCACCCCCTTGTTACCAAGGGGACAAAAGCCCAGCTCCACAAGTATTTATTTAATAGCCACATGAAAGACGTGGCTAAATTAGCTTTACATTTGAGTTTTCCACGTTTGTCCAAGTATAAATTGTTATTTGTATCGTTCTTACACTATGCTGATCTCCTCCCGGCTTACAGAAAGCGCTTGTTAAATTGAATTCTTTGTTTGCTGTTATTCTTTGAGAGTTAGAATATCACCACCAAACAGCCTCAGGGGCACCCAGTGTGCTCCCATGCAAGAACATGAACTGCACTCGGTCAAGGACGAGAAAGGGAGGGAGAAGAACGTGATAAAAGCATCGATTCTCCAGGAAAGGCCCCTGGAGTTGCAGGAGCCTCCATTGGCAAATGCACCCAGCCTACAGAGTTGGCCGTCTCCAAACCCTGCCTCGCAAGTAAACAGACGGGAGTTTGCTCATTTCCGTGTCGGGTTACACCCGCACTCCTTCCCCCCTTCACCTGCCTGACATTATTCCTGGGAAACCCGCGTTCCTTCTGCCAGCGGCAGCATTATTCCCGGGAAACCCGCCTTCGTTCTGCCAGCGGCAGCAGGAGCCGCCAGCCCTGCGGCGGGCCCGGGCTCCCTGAGGGCTGCTGCAGCTACGGGCTTAGCCCATCACCGACATACCCCTGTCCGTTCTGCTATTTAAAGCTAAGCAAACAAACGATACGTCACAACACTCCGGTGACTACAGGAGAAGTGGGAAAAGTTGTGCAAAAGTTTCAGCAGACGCATTAAGGAGGAAGAATCTTTGCTTCAGGGCCGAACTCTGCCCCACACATTCAGTATTTGCCCAACAGAAAGCGCTCCGAGCCCGAGTGCCCAGGGAAGGGCACTTAAACCTTCACGTTGGCAAATCGCTGCCTGGCACAGCGGGACCTGCTCCCGGAGGCCGAGAGTCTCGCAGGAGCAGCGCTCCTCTCCGAGGGAAGCGTCTCCTCACGGTGCTCCCGGCGCGATGTCCCTCACGGCCGGCTCCGCGCTGCGCCCACGGCCCGCGGGCGCACGAAGCGAGCACGGCCCCTGTTCGCTTCCCCTCGCCCCTTCCCCGGCCTCTTCCTCCTTCCCCAGCCCCGCTCACCTGCGTGTAGAGCTCGGCCAGCGCCATCGGGCCACAGCCGCAGAGCCGCCGCAGGTCCCGCAGGTGACCGCGGCCCGGCCCCCGCCCCGGGGCGTGGGGAACGGCCCTGCCCCGCTCCCCGGACAGCCCAGCCCCGGTCCCCGGCCCTGCCCCGCTCCCCGGACAGCCCAGCCCCGGTCCCCGGCCCTGCCCCGCTCCCCGGACAGCCCTGCCCCGCTCCCCGGCCCTGCCCCAGCCCTGCCCCGCTCCGGTGACCGCAGCGCCCGGCAGAGCGGGCAGAGCCGTGCGGGGCAGGTTCCGCGGCCGGCGGGCAGCAGGAGCCCGGCTCTGCCCGTCCAGCCGAGCTGGGCAGCGCTCTCTGGCACCGTCCTGGCACAGCCGCCACCTCCGATACACCTTCAGGGACCGGGAATGATGGACAATGCGGACACTACTGGGAGCAGTTCTGACCCAGCACAGAAAACCAACAGAAACATTAATCACCTCCTTACAAAGCACTGTAAAGCAATTTCTACGACAAGCTCAGAATAAGATGAAAATTAACAACTCTGTGTGCGTTCAGTAGGTTTAAAGCGCTAACAGGTGCTAGTTAAATATCCTTTATGAGGAAGAAGACTTGAATAACCCCAATGCCGTGTTTTTAGCAGCTGGATACGTGCCAAGAGCCACCAGCCCTCCCCACCTGACACAAGGAGCTTGCACGGCACACAAGGGAACGGTGTAGTGAAGTTACTCCAACTTTATTTCAGGAACAGTTAATGTTAGATGACAGAACACCCTAACTAGAAATGGGTTTCGCTGAACAAAGTATTTGCCCGTAAGCACAGCCGTTTATGGCACACCGCTGCTATCTGGGTGTGTATTTACACATCCTCGGATTTTAACCAACTCCCTTGGCAGTCAACAGCAGGCCTGCCATGGAGGCAGAGGGAACCCTGTGACCATCTGGGGTCTGTGCCAGCACACAGCTCATGAGCCACCAACCGACCAAAAAAACCTGAAACAAACTGTACAGTTGTACTTTTATTTGGACATTTTCCAGTGATAGCTATTAGGCTACAGTTTCTATGATGCATACATTTACTAAGTACAACATCAGACACTACAACAGATCAGAGCTCAGGTAATTCTGACAATGTTTTGTTTTTCATCTATGTACGGTAGTGGCATCAAGTGAAAACCTATGTTCAAAGGCTTTTACTCATCGCATGAAGTATCAGCATCTTAAAAAACCCAGGTGTTTACTCCTAATTTTAGTATGGTATTTGAAATGTCTTCAGTTTAAATCACAAATTACATATAGACCTTTAAATTGCAATTGCTGGTGTTTCCAAGTTGGGAACAAATGTTGCTGGATATCAATCCACTTTCAATGAAGCTGATGCTGCTTTTTCCTGTGATAGATTAATCTCATTTAACTGAATTAAGCACTTTTATGTTCCATCCCAGTTTGAAGTGTGAGGAGCAATTTTTCAAAATTTGGGTAGAAGACTGTGTCCTAAACATCAGAATAAAATGATCACTGGAATAAAAATACACCAAACTGAATGAGGTAATTATTGTGCAAAATCTGTAGAATAACTGTATATATTTCTAAGGGGTCACTGACAAGTATTTTTCCAGCATCTGATAAAATCTCTTATCTCAATAGATAATAAATTAAAATATAAAAGATATGTCCACATTAAGAGAGCATAACAATGATTCAAAGGAAAAAGTTTTTTAAATATTTCTGCATTATATTCCATGGTTAAAGAGATTTTAGTCCTAAGGTGAAAGTTATATTATACACTCACACTAAAATTTTACTTCTGAAAAGTGCATGTAAAATACTGTCATGTAAAATGTTAGATGAATTACCATCAACACATCTATTCCAACTCAAAAATATTTTCCTTTAAAACATGTCAAGCAGCATGTACTTTTAATGTGATATAAAAGTAATACCAGTCAAACCACTGAGTTTAAGGATGATACCTATAAATTACTAAACACTACTTTTTTTTAAGGAAATGATACAATAAGGCTTTTTACAGGTAAACAAAATTTAAACAAAAATACATTTAGGCATACATTTTAAATACTAACGCTGAAATAGTGGATACATTTCCTGATCTACAGTATGAACATACTGTAATGCCAATTGTTTGGTTTTCAATAGGAGGAAAAAACTGGTAGGTCAGCATGTTCTCATGTGTTTTCTTTCCTAACCCTGTTACTGGATGTGAAGGCTTTGCCATGACATTCTCACAAGTACAGTACCCTGACAGTCTGAAAACGACCTTACAACTTATTTGGAGCCACTTGACAGCAGCCAGAATCTCAGAAACCAAGTAACATTTGGAAAAGGAGTGTTTGGTACACCATGCAGAGGAAAACAATCTAAATCGTTCAGCAAAGATCATTCAGAACCTTTTTACAATGCAGTACTGAGTTTCTGGGAGTACTGACATGATCCATCAAATGTAATATGGGCCATTTGAATACAAGATGAAAGGAACATCTTAAAATGATACTGACAAAGTTTATGTTGTCTTTATTTCCAACTTTAGCAACCATACAAAGAGCACGTCTGCCTCTCAAGTAAAACAAAACGGAAATGTTTCAGTCTGCTTAACAGCAAATCTTTTCTCTGTGAATCTGCAGGCAAACAGAGGAGCACCGAGCAGTCTAATAGTGTACCTCTAGGTTATTTACCAATATTGTAAAATAAATTAACGTTAACACTAAGATGCAGATTATTATAATACATTAAAAATATTGCACAATGCAACTGAGCAATGTGTGTGGCTTTATTTTTACATGTATATTTGAGCCATACACCACAGAACTGGAACCTTACGCGAGGCTTCCGTGCTTATGCCCCGCACTGTGAAATGTGAATTTTATATAGCAGACCCAAAATGTGGGAGACAGAAAAATCTTTCCAGTAAAATGTGCAACATTCAAAATAACTCAGTTTCTCATTATGCACTCTGATTTCCAACCATTAAATCAGCATGAATCATAGTCAAGTGACAGCATCATAGACAAAACCTACTTAACTTTCTTGTTAGTCAACCTTTCTAAGAATGAGAGCCTTGGGCTACTGCAGAATTTTTCTATTAAAGTTTTCCCTCACATATTCCAGTGTGAAAGAAGACTTTTCTCTGGTTTGTTGTTTTTTTTAAGTGGCAAAAGCCCAAGACATTATACTCAAAATACACATCGTCATCTCTGGGGTCTACAAAGAACATTAGACAGGCTCTATAACCTTAATAAATACTTAAAATCATTACTGACTTCTGATCGTTTGCTTCAAGATTCTGTATTTTAAACTAACTACTTTTAAAAATAACTAAACATATAATTTCCAGTGTGCTACTTGTGCTTAGTTACCGTTTTCCTCTACAGGTGTTACTTGATACAATGTGCAAAAATCCAGTTAAAATAACAGACTGCAACAGACTGTAAATAAGGTTGACAACAAAAAATGAAGTATCTTATTTTTAGTGCTTAGTATGATACTGTCACACATTTAAAACAACAGAATATGCAGCAGCGATTTAGTTTGCTTGGTAAACCACAGTTCTAACAAATGAACACCTAAGAGCATATAGTGAGCTATAAGACTTACCACTACAGTTTATTTCAAACTGACATAAATGAGGAAGTGGTTTAAGAAATAACTTTATATATTGCCAGTTTGTGTTTTTCCATTCCAGTTTTTACAAATTAAATGTAACAGGCTCCCATGTGACTGTGTATTCTACTACAAAATGCCTTACTTTCAAGTCTTCCATGTCCAGGACTGTGACTGTCCCTGTTGGTCCCCACCCATGAGAAGATTACATATGGATTTTAATTTACACTATTTAAATATGTTACTAAAGATCTAAAAATGTCTCTAGACAGCTGAAGACACAATTTTTGTCCAAGCCCAATTTCCATACTCTGGAAACGTATGAATCAGTGATGTCCTCATAAATGCAATGACCGAGCACAAATGCACATCTTCCTAGGAGCATTCAGCCTGTGGTGCTGCTGGGCAGTTTCCAGCTACCTCAACTACACATCTGGGCTTAGACAGGCTTTTGTTCAGAAAAGGTGGGTTTAGTGGCTCACTATGTTTGAACAGGTACAGAGATCAGGCAACCGGTTCTCCATCTAACACTGACGGCACATCCTTGCGATCAGACACGTGATATGAAACCCAGGCCCAAGCTGGCTGGGATCTGAATGGTTTCTAAAGCCAGAGAGGATGGATTAAACGGAAAAGTAACAGGGAAGATGTGTTTAGCATCCATGAGCAACTGAGGAGAGTCCTTCCTGTCTCGCAGACGCACCTGCAAAGACAAGAAAGTGGTGACACCAGTGCTCAGCCAGCTGACAGACAGCAATCACCTCCCAAAGATGGTCTGTGCTTACAGACGTGTGTGCAAACACTGTGTGCTAACCTGAGCCGACACATTTACACCAACTGTGCCACTAAACTGCAGTTACTTTGATCAGCTTCAGTTCTGCACATCACCCTGTTACAATGCAACCTGGGAATACTCAGATTCCCTGCAAAAGGAAGACTTTGCCCAGTATCTGGTAAGCATCTTTTCAGTAAGTGGAATTACAGCTTTATCTCAGTTCTACCTTCCCAATCCCCCTTACCTTGCTATACTATAATTCAATTTCTACTAGACCAGAAAGCTCATGTTTGTTTCTTTAATTTTGCTCTACTGGCTGTTTATCTTTGGAGTTTTCAAATCTTCGTTTTCATCAATATATATAAAAATAGAAGAGGTAAATTAAGAACTTTGGTATGGATATAGGCCTCATTTTCCAAAGCACAGAACTTGACATGCAGACACAGGTCTGAGTAAATCTGCATATCTAAATCTCAGTGCTTGAAAAGCTGTCATACAAGTGAGCACACATACACAAAGATGAATAAATACAAAAACCTGTCACCTGAAAACCTCATTCCTACTGACAGGGAAGCTAACACTTTCATGTAAGTCTGGAGGCAGGAACTTGTGATTGCTTAAATTTTAAGGCTGACATCACCTTTTCAATGCTGTTAAACTATGATAGCTAAAAAGCATAGTTAAATTCATTTTCATGAATGCATTTCAGAGTGCAAGCAATTTTGGCTTATCATAGGTTTTCTTAGGAAGAGTCAAATGGTTTTTGATGAGGAGACAGACATACCTGTATTGTACGTATAAATGACACCAAGACTCTCTCTTCAAACTCATTAACTGGAGTATACAAATTCAGAACTTTTACAATCTGTGAAAAAGAACAATCACTTTCAGGTTCATGTTATTGATCAACCAACAGATGCATCCATGATTACTAATAAAATAATTTTAAAAGTAGCTACTGGAAAAAGAAAATTATTTAAAAGTATGTGCTATTTTTTTTGCTTTATTGATTAATGCAGAATTCCATCACCCTGCTCAATGCTATCAATTAAATGACTGCCTCCTTCAGAACATGTGCTCTTTGGAGGTAGAAACCCTAAATTTCTACGTATGTGATGAAAATACCAAATAATGGAAAAATCACATGAAAAGTAACTGATTATTTTCCTACCCAAAAACATGATGCATTTCTCACTCTAATTTTGACCCTGCAGTCATGACCTCCTATAGTCTCACAACTTTTCTGTTATTCAAGAGAGTGAGCTATTTCTCTAGAAACAGGGTTAAAACCACCAAGAGAAAGAATTAGATAACAAATACTTCAAATAATAATATAGGTGAAACTTGTAAAATCTATTAAAAAAATCTCTTTGTTTTTTTACTAAAAACTTTATTAAAAAAACAAAACACTTTGTTAAAAAGTTAGAACACAGTACATGGAATTCTAACTTATTCAGTAGAAAACGAAATGATTTTCCAGTAATCTGAATTAATAAATCAAAATGGTTTTATCAACACAACTGCTAGTGCTGACACAACTGTGAAAGAAATAGGGAAATTTCTTCCTTTTCCTTGTGAGAACTGTTCATTAAGCAGCAAAGATGCTTGGGTCCATTTACTCCTGTACAAGTTCTAGCATGGTTTGAAAAAGAAGTGCAACAAATCTGTACAAAATCTGAGCTTTCAAAAATAGGAATCTGTTTACTCAGATCCACTTGGTTCAGCCTTTGAGGCTAATGGCTGTGGTAACTCTACACTCTTGTTTGCAGACTCAGAGACAACAGCTCTGAATTGTCCATCAGCTTGGCTGGATACCAACTCTGATGGCAGAAAGATCAATTCCCGCTACCCTAGGCAGAGCTGTGTGGAGTACAGAGATGTCTTTCAATGAAGACTTTTCTCTAAGGATTTCCAAAAACTGAGAGACTGTGTATAGCACTGCACCCTGCACAATCTATTCAGCTTCCTCTCATTTGTTCAAGACTTATCTCAAACATCAGACTCAAAAGGGTCTGGTCCTTTTTTCACCCCTCCCCAAATTAATCTATTTTAGTAAAACAAAGTAAGAAACCTCCAATTCTTGTGTGACAGCAGTGCTGGCAGGGATAGCAAACACCAACAGAGCAGAGAGCTGCTCAGGAGGGACAGCAGGACAGACTGAGGATTTGCTCACCTGGGCAGTAGTCAGTGCGTTGCACATTGAACAAATGGCTTCTGCATCTTCATCTGTTTTCTTTTTTACCTGCAGCAACTGTGCAGCCTGGATGAGGGGTTCCAGGGTTTCCTTAGCACCACTGTTCATCAAATTTTTATCACGTAGCCATTCTTCCAGTTGACTCACATTGTATCTGTACAAAGAGGTAAGAACATCAAGAACATTAATACCTGATTATGGATAAATGGAAAGCATGTGTAATTTCATGTTGATTTCCCAGTGCTGCTTATGTCCTTATGTGTTTTTCCTTCTTGTTATTTTGTCTTCACACTGTTTTCTTCCAATTAAGGCAGGGATTTTGACTTTCGTAACAGTTAGAAACTATGGTCAAAGATTTCCACTAACTAGTCTTTCCCATTTGTTACTCTTCCTATTAATTGTGTGAATGTGATAAGAAGAAAGGCAAATGAGATTTTGTCCACACTGAAGTACAGTGAGGCTTTGGGAGGTAACCTGAGGGACTGGAATGCCCTGGCTAAATTTCCTGACATATGCCAGTAAAATCCACTGGAGAAGTGATGTGAAATGCAGGAGATTATTCAGGAGGCTTTACCTCAGGATGCAGCAAATTAGTGTAGACAAAGAGGTATCCACTGCACCACCAGTACACAAAGAAAAGCAGCAGGCATGTTTGCTATTCTTCTCAAGCTGAAGAAGCAATTACCAATATTTCACCTACAGTTCTGTTTCCCACTTGATAAGGAAACACTTTTTGTTTTGCTTCTACCACATTTCCTTGATTGTCAGGTAGAATTTGGCCAAGGTCAACTAAGCTGGTTTTTAACTGAGTTTCACCAAATCAGTTTAACATCATCTGCACCTGTTTGCACGTGGAAAAATAAATATTCCAGATATCTGCACCTGCATCAAAATGAAATTCAGCAATGTCAAGAGTTCAGTAAGATTTCCAGCAGTGCACTGTGGAGAACCGTAGGGAGCTTTCCCACCTTATCTGCATTCCCTTGCTCCAGGAGCACATGTCCTTGCGCAGGAGAAGGTTATTGAGCGTTACGGCCCCGATGATGTAGAACATCTGCTTGACCACCTGTTTGATCAGCTCTGGGTCCATCCCATGCTGACACATCACCGAGTGGAAGGAGTTCAGCTGCCGGATGATGGAGTCCAAGGTGTAGGTGCCCTCATCAGCAATGCTGGATGTTCTCTTCCGCAGCCCTGTCGGTTTCACCCCCGAGACACCTTGGATGGTCTCGTGCTCCAGCATTCCTGAAACTGCATTTGATTGACAACGTTATTGTAATGACTGGAAACTGCTGATACACAAACTTATTGTGCAAGACAGCAAAGCAAAGAGCAGGCTGGGCTTTCTGCTAGCCCCAGTTTACCCTGATTTCCAGAAACTGTGTGTCCCACTGTGTTCTGCAAAATGGAAGTTCACAGGGTTTCTACAAAGATTCTAGCATGTGTGTTTAAAAGGACAGTCTGAACCTAGCTCAGGAAAGTAGTTTTTTCCTCCCAGGGTCATAGGAGCAGCAGAGTCAGCAAACTGAGAGCTGTTCCATTCTTCTAAATGTTATGATTGGAAAGCATGAAAATTTTGGTGAGAGTATTGTCTGAACAGAAAATGAAAAGTATTCTTAATTGAAAAAAAAACAAACAACCATCTCTTAATGTTAGCTTTATCACTGCTTGTGATTTAATTCCTCACTGCTGTCCATAACGACCAAACAATTTTTTCCACATTAATTTCAATTAAAGGTTCTCATGTAATTAAAGTCTGATTTTTTCCATGGGATATTTCCCAACAGACAGGGAAACAAATATCAGATTGTCCTGACAGCTTCTTCCTGTAAATGCCTGATTTATGCCAAGCATGAATAAGATATACCAATTTATTCTGGCAATGCCAGTAGAACCAGTCACAGTTTAGTTTTTCCTCTAATCCAACCTGTCCAGAAGAGTCCTTGTCATATGTGAACAGAATACCACAAGAACTATTAATGAAACTCTACTGTTTAGGAAGAAATACAAGATACATCTACTACTACCATCATGATTTTCATTTTGGTACTATGTTGTGAAGCTTAAGGAATTCAACTTTGCCTTACCAATCATTGGTTGCAGAATATTTTCCAACACTCGGACAAGTTGTTGGTAGATCTGAATAGCCAAGTCACTCAGTACTTGTCTGTATTCAGCTAAATCAAAATTAGTGAGGCAGTGTTCATTTTGACGAGGTGTATTATGCTTCATGAACCCCTGAATTCATAAAATAACAGAAATTAATGCTTCAGTAAAGCATAAAAATATTACACAAACCCAGTACTTGCATTTTCTTTCATGCAACTGACAAATAATACCTTAAGCCACAGCCCTTCAAAATTTTAGTTTGGAACTTTGTCTGATTGAGGCTAATGCTAGGATTTGCTTTTCAAGTGTGATGCCTGCCAGCATCTGCTTCCTTAACTCCAAATTTCAGATCTGTGACACAGGAACAAACTCTGCCAGCTTTCTGGCAGGCAAGACTCCCTCCCTCTCCAGCATGGGCACTTTCACCTGGCCAGCTATGGCCAAAAGCCCAGTTAAGCTTGAAAGATGAATTGTGCATATCACAGCCTCCAAAAATCAACTGGGCTGCTATACTATGGTTAAAAGGCTTAATAAGGCCTTTTTGATAGGGAGTCCAGTGAATCATTGCTAAAAAACCATAATGGTACCTGCCAGATTCCCCTGCTTAACCTGAGCTGGCCTTTCTGGGAGCCCACTGTCATCTAGACTCTGGGTCCCAGCCTGCAATAAAGGGAAGCTGCTTCTAATCTTATATCCCTGTGCTGTCACCATCACTCCAAAAGGTGTAGCCATTTGAAGAGACTGTGACTAGATCTTTTACACAAGATTTGTTGAAGAGCAGTCCTAACAGCAGTACTGGAGAGCAAGAGAAACCAGAGTAAGAGCACTGCTTACCTCTTCTCCGCTGTACTGCTTCAAACAGTGCAAAAATCGGCAGGTGTTGGACAGCCAGAAGGAAACTGTTTCAAAGTCATCGCCTCTTTTCTGAAGATAAAAACAAACACAGTTCAGCAAAGACTGGCAGGAGAAATGAAACAACAGAATGCAAGATACACAACTAAACACTTAAAATACACTTTCTAGCAGATCCTCATTCTGATGTTTTGCAAAACTTTGTGTATTACAGTAATGTATTAGGAAAGCAAGGGTTTTGGCAAAGTGCTATTTAACACCCTCCCTGTTTTCCTTAGTATTTCTCACTAATATGATTTCTTCCATAGAGATGATCTTTCTGTGTTTTACAGGCCCATCCTAATTGTTCTGGGCAAGAATCAAACGACAGTGTGACTATTCCCAAAATACCCAGTGACTCTTAGAAGAGACCAGCAGGGAAGACTGGAATGATACAGAGCCAGCAGGAGGAGCAGGGAAGGATTCAGTTTTGATGAATGCCAATTACATCATAATCATTTTGGCAGCCTGATATGGAAAATGAAAACAACAAATCCTTCTCACTAAAGAACACAGGACTGAGTATATGCTGAGTAGTTCTAGAGGTCTGTAGTGTGCACTTCTTTCACTTAAAAAAGTTCAAAAATTCCTATGGATATCTAAGCTCCAGCAGGATTGTTTACTAAGTGTTTTTTAAAAACTTGTAGTTTGATTAAAGGCTTGGCTTTTGACACATCTCTCTCATTTAAAAAATAAAAAAAAACATGTAAACATAAAACATGTTTATGTCTTAATAATGCCTTTGAGATACACCTGGCCTGAACTCTCCCAGCCAACTCCTTACAAAGACTTTGGGCAGTAACTTATTATCATCAGTGTAATCTGTAGGTGAAGCAAATGAGGAATCTGTTAACCAAAACTGCAAATGAAACCGTTTATTTACATGCTCTGGAGAAGATTATCAAAGACTCACTCTGCAAAGTCTGACTACATCCAAACTTCGTAAGCTGAACTTCAGAGGAGGGTGACTATTCAAAACAAAAAGAAGGTGCTTCTTTCCCTATTAATTCAATGCATCTCTGCTACTGTATGGACAAAATGCCAGCAATGTATCCATACAAAATTTGTTATTTTTTTAACACAACTCTTGGGACTTCAGTGGGAGTTCACTGATCACAAATCCAGACACAATTCACTGAAAGCCTTTCTCTCATTCTCCTAACATAAAACCAAAAGAGAATTTTAACACTTTTTTCTAAACTAAGCAGACTAACTAACCTTTAACACTTTTTTGATGCCATTGATAGTGGAAGTCAACAACGACCGCACTTTCTGGTCATCATTAAGGTAATCTGCATGGCGCACACACATGAACAAAATATATGCTGGTAGTCCTGGAATCAGGTTGACAGCTACCCCACGTGGTTTCAGCTCTTGGGAAAAACAAACACACATTGTCTTGGTAAGTGTCAAGTCATTAGAAGATGTTATATGAGGTAATTGCAACCTCCCCAGTTAATAGCATATACATGGATATATATGTATCTCTGGTCAGTGAAAACTCAGAGTAAAACTAAGAGACACTTTCTTGGTAAAAGAACAGAATAAGAAAATAAAAGTGCCTGCTAAAAACATGCAGGCATGTTAATATGTACTATACTAATCAGGAAGGATAATTAGATTACAATACACATTTAGGAACTGTAGGTAAGCCGAACACCGTCAAAACCAAAACAAGCTATTCATTTCCTAATGGAAATTCTGTGTTCTTATTATTAATTTTTCAGATTGTATGGAAGCAGAGAAGGCCACACATGAGAAAAATGCTTACCTAAAATAAGATTCTTGACAAGTTTTTGTTCATCTTCCTTCTTATATTCCAACATCCCTTGGAAGTCCTTTTCTTTCCGTGGAATGTTAACCGGACGAATAGGTTCATCAATGATTTGTCCAGGTGATATATTCTCCATCTGGCCCACTTTGGAGAGAGAATGAAAAGAAACATTACATTTTCCAGTGAAAACAATACATACCAGAGACATTTCTGTAACATTCCTAAGGAAAGTCCTGGCTCCAGCGGGACAGGGAAGAGAATATTAAGAGCCAAACTGAGAAAACTCATCGGCTGGGAAAAAGGTGGTTTAGTAAGTGAAGGAAAAGGGCCTGGGGGGTGGGAAGCAAAGCAAAGGCAATTACTCATGATAAACCCCCACCCCAAGGGAACTGATGTCCAGTCAGTCTCAAAACACAGCTACCTTGTGTCCAAAAAACCCTTCTGTGGTTCCTGTCATTAGGAGGTGCAGCATATGGAATATTCCTTTGGCCAGTCTGGGTCAGCTGTCCTGGCTGTGTGCCCATGTGCCCTCCCACCTCAGCTTACTGAGGGGACAGAGTGGGAGAAAAAGGAAACCTTGACACTTTCCAGCTCTGTTTAGCAGTAGCCAAAACACCAATGTGTTCCCAGCAGTGTTATGGACTCAAATCCAAAACACAGCACCACACAGGCTGCTATGATGAAAGTTAACTCCATCCCAGTCAGACCTACTGCATCTTTTTAAGTTAATCAGGCAATACACACAGACCAAACAATATTTTCAGGAGCATTTTCCCACTCTGTATTATGTATGAACATTACTGTGATCTTGCCCAGAGAAGTAACTGAACAATATTTTAAGACTTTTTTTTTTAAAAAACACTTAGTTTGAGTAACTAACCTTCACATTCAAAGGAAAACTGGGTAACTGATTTTTGCCTGGCTCATATTTAGTACTGCTTTTCTCTTGACAAAACCAGATACTGTCTTTGAGTACACAAACAGTGCAGAAAACGTGCCTCTATGTTTGAATACTTTCTGCCTTCAAAAAAACATCTATCTCCTTTTCTCATCTTCTAAAGGTTCCTAAAGGAACACACAGGGGTCTGAGTATACATCCTGTTTCTGCCATCAACAGAGGCTAAAGCTACTGAAACCCTCCCAACTGCTAAAACAGATGGGTTTGATGACAGTCAGATCACAAAGTAAACCAAAATCTTTCTCTCAAGATGTAAAAGTACCTTCGAGTTCACCGATCTTCTTAGCAAATACTTTCAACTGCTTCTTTAACTTGCGAACAGTTTTGTCCTGCTTTTCCAGCTGCTCCATTAAATCCTGTAAATTAAAATAAGGCGAAGATTAAGATACGGGAACAATCCTGTGCCGTGTGACAGAGACAAAAACAGTGCAGTCAGAGTTATGAGGCAGTGAGGAAAGCTGAACAGAAGTGCCATCCTCTGGCCAAGGGTTGCAAGCTGGTACACTGCCTACAACACAAGCCAAATATTGCAAATATTGTTAAGTCATATGCAGCATGACAAAGGCAAAGCTCATAGGCAGGTAGATTCTGCAGACACTCAGAATGAGGTCAGTTCATATAGCAGAAGATATTTTGCTGCAAACACATCTCCCTAATGCTTCCTCCCTGCAATTCCAAGTGCCTCACAGAAATTATTTTCTTTAATATTAAACAGCTACCCTGTATTTCTGCATCATTTAATCCTATCTTTAAGACTGACTCCTTATTCAAACTTATCCATGTAGAGAAAATGAGAGATTCCTAGAAAGACCATAACTTGCACTCAAATTTACCAAATCAAACATCCAAACACCATTTCTTGTGTTGTCTCTGTCATTTCCCTTGCTGTCATCACATTTCCTTACACAGAAACTGGTTTTCTACATGTTTTTATTCTGTATCTGAATAACATCTAGCACCTGGAAGTCCTAATATTTTAATATACTGTATTAGTCCTTCAAAGGAACATTCCCAGAAATCTGAATAGTTCTGTGACATATCTGTTGTAGTATATTCATAAAATAATGGTGTAATTAAAAAAGGGAAAGTCTTCCTAAAGAAAGCAAAACCTCAAGCTCAAACAACCTGAAAGCCATCCCAGGTTAAGTGCTGGAAAGCAGCTTAGAAGAAAAATCTCCTATGCATGAGGATTATTCTTGGCACTGGTAAGAACACAAGGGATTGTGAACTCCCTGCTTCAAAAGCATCATCTGGGAAACTACACCTCTTCTGAAGTACTGAAGTGTACATTTTAGTGCAGCATGGGCACAAACCTTAATCATGTAGTAAAAGAGTTGACAAGCTGATACAATATACTTGAGTAGTAAGATATTTGGCCTGTTGACAACAGAATTGAGGCCATGCTTCACATCCAAAACACTGTTCAATTTTACAACAAAAATCCTAACAATTTAATAACACTACCTACTCATTGTCAGGAAAAACAATTTCTCCTGAAATTAACAAAAAGATACACATAAGTCTGACAAACTGTTTCAAATGTATCAGGGAAGGGATATGACTTCAGAACAATCTCTATGTGAGGACAAATAAAGTTCTTTCTATGGTTCCTCTAAACAAATTTAGCAGATTTCACATCTCATTAAGATCTGGAAACTCATAAATTATATTCTTTCCAGCTCACATATGGTGCTGTCTTTAATTTCTATGAAAATATTATCTCCAATGTCATTCTTCATATTTTGCATTTCTGAAAAATAGTAAAATCAGAAAAAATTCAGGCTATGACTGGATTGCTGACATCATTCACCTTGGTAAGGATCTGTATGATCCTTAAGTCCTCTACTTTTCTGAACTGAACCTAAATGTATCAAAGTTTCAAACCAAAGAGTATTTTTGAAAATTGAACATCTTTTGCATCATGTACCTTTTTTCCAGGGCAGTATTAAGAAGTATTCAAAAAGAAATTTTAGCTTTGCTCATAGTGCAAGGCTCGTATTAGTAACAAAACTGTGCATCAAAAAGAAACACAGATTACACAAAGGACACTAAGGCTAACAAAAAAAAGCAGTGAAGGAAGTAATTTGCATCGTGAAGCTCTCTGCAGGGGGATTTCCTCTGAAAGGGAGAGAAGGAGACAGCCTGCTTTTCAATTAGTGCTTCAGAAACAGCGACCAGACAACAGAGAAACAGGACTTGTGTGAACTACATACAATCATCCGCTTGTAAAGGGAAATCCGGTACAACTGATACTTCTTGGGATCATCTGCATACAACTCCTCATAAAACTGCAAAAACAGGGACAGGGTTGGTTTTGTCCCTCCCTCTGAGACACTGAAACTTCAGTGAGCACTGTACAGATTAAATCAGAATACAACAAGATCAAGGATCTCCTACTTTTAGGTAGTCTAGGCCTTAGTTGTGTTCATGCCAGCACCTCCCAGAGAGAAGCTGATGTAGATGAGTTGCAGAACAGTCAGGTCTTTTAAAAATGGGCTGTACTAGGACTGTGAAAGCATAGAATACAACCTTTGTGAGAACAGGGACAGGACATTTTCTTATGCTAATGAAGATGGGATTGCAGTGAACACTACAATTCTAGCATGGCATCTGGAAAGCTGCAAATTGTTTCCACTCCAGGGCTAGGAGTGGAACTGAAACATACACCTGGCTTGGAGTGGACTTGCAATACTCAAACATCTGAAGTGAAATACTAAGGAATGAGTCTATATTTAACAAGTAAAATTACATTCAGTGTATTTGAAAACAAAGAGAACTCCTCTGGGCTATAATTACGTGACTGTGTGTTGTCTTGGGAACACGATGTGATGAGTAGGTCTCTGGGGGGGAAAATGGATAAAAATCGTAACATATGACTGAGCAGCAGGAGGGAGCTGCTGCGACAGAAACATTCACCATCTACCTTTGCCAGTGAGAGACTGCGGCTGCTGAGGCAAACTTACACTTTTAGCCAGTTCTCCAACATGTATCAGATGAATTATCTGATACTTTGCTCAAAATCTCTGGTATTAAGACAAGACCCCAACAGTGATAACTTCTGTCATTAGCAGGAAACACTACACCTTGGCTTGTTTGGAGGGAGCAATGACACAGCTAGGATTTTTCTGGCTGAAGTAGCGTGTTTCCCTTTACCAGTAACAAGCCAAGCATATTCCAACACGAGTCTCTTTGGAAGATTTCCCCAGAAATGCAGTAGCCCACATAGGATGAACATACTCTTTTGTGGAAGAAGGAAAGGAGTTTTGCCCAATCCTTCCTTCACACAAAAATGTTGTGCAGTACACATAGAATACTGTTAGCTAAGTGACTTCAAGCCAAGTTTCTTTTTATGGAACTATTTCTTTTTTCAAAACATACTGAATAGCTGGAGCTTGTAAAATGATGGATTATCTGTTTAGCTTCAGGCAGGGAAGAGAGAAATGGGAAGATAAATTACATGAAATAATTAAAGAATTACATCAGAGTTTTTAAATGAAATAAACAAACAAACATATTTCAGAGGAAACACCACTCCTTGGCTCCATTACTAGTTTTTATGACTTCCCTGGATATCAACATTCTATTTAACCACGACTAGAGTCACCAGTTGGAAGCTGGGATCCACAAGCTTCCTCCATGCCCCAAACTTCAAACCAGTTTCCTGAAACACTATTACTTGAGGAGCAATCACCAGCCTCTCTCTCCCATTAACCTGCACTCAAGAAAACCACTACCCTTGTGCAATTTTTTTGCAGGAAGCTGCCGTCTGAAAAATGATAAGAACCTAGAGGTGTGGCAGGTCTGTAAGTCCCCATGCCAGCTCCTGCAGCATCATTTCTCTTACCAAGTTCTCATTAGTCAGCCGGGTGATCTCATGCTGCAGACTGGCTTCAATGCGGGCCTCGGGAGGCAGCTGCAGGTTCTGGGCCAGGAGCTGCTGCTGCCGATTGTTTTCCTCCTTCAGACTCTGGATCTCACCTCGCAGCGATTCCAGCTCATTCTCGTGGCTCTTCTTCTGCGACTGAAGCTGGGACTCCAGCAGCCTAAGGAGGTTGAGCAACAGTTTGTGTGAGCACACTCAAAGTTACATCCCCAGTTCTCAGAGGGAGTGTAAAGCTTTAGCTGCTGCTCAGGAACAATTAGCCATGGCTTGCAAAGGAAAATGAAAAAGGCAGAGTACTCTTTAAACCCTTCAGTATGCCTTCTAATTAAATTAAGCTTCCGTGATCAAAAAGTGAAGAGAGAGAAGCTAATTGTGACACTGCTTTGCGTTTCCTTTGATTGAACATGTACTGTACAGGGTGCCACTGTGGCAACAAATGTAAAGCTGTCTTCACAGATTGATTGAAGGGCCTTTAAAGGGGTTTTACCTCTGAACAAATCAAATAACCTAAGATGAAGATGACACTGTGCTCACTCAAGTTAGCACCTTGCAATATGTACAATGGAAAATATTTTCAGAGTGAACTTTTTCACTCAGAAACCATTTAATTGCAAATGCACATTAATAATCTTTATTTTAACATGAAACCAAATATTTTTCAGAGGGTTGTCCTTAATGCACGAAAGGCCAACAACAGAATCAGACTCAGGACTAAAATCCAGGAGCTTTATCCTCATCACTAACTCATTCTTTCCCCTTGAGCACATCACATCTCAAATTCTTCTCTTTGTGAAGTGAGGATAACACAGCCTCCTGCCAGGCAGTGCTGGGGGATCCACTCCTGCTTGCAAGGCACTGTCCAAGGGCTCTGACTCATAATTTTGTACGTACACAGGAAATGACAATACTAGTGACTACCAGTGTTCAATTAGACAACATTTCAGGGTTTAAATATGCATAAGGCAGAAACATTTATTAGTAACTAGACTGATGAAGCACACAAGGGCAAATAGTCATTTACTTGCAGTGCTCTGCCATTTAATATAAAGCTTCTTGTCTCTGCAGTGCCAGGACAAGAGGCAAGAGGCACAGAGCAAACCAACTCCCATCCTGCTCTGCAGAACAGCTGCTCTAAGTTAGATCTTCACAGCTTTACACAACCATGTTAGGGGTAGAATGTGTTAGCACCAGAAAAGGAAGGACCTTAGTTAGCAGAAGTCATTGCAAAATGCCACCTTCTGTAGTTACTGGCACCAAATGCATACACTGAAGAACATCAGCAGTGCTGATGGGGTGAGTTAGTTGTCAGGGCAGGACCAGGAAGCATTTTGGAAGTCAGGAACACCGACGAGCACACAGAGCCAGAGCTGCACTTCTCAACAAGGCGATTCTTGCCTGCCCCATGACCAGCACAGTCCTTGCAGAGACCACAGGGGTCCCACTGAGGCTTCAACAGCACCACAAGGAACTAAAGATTACTTCTCTTTCTTGGTTATTTTGTGACTTACATTTTGAATCTGGCATGGAGAGACATGGGAGAAGAATGTTTAATTTACTGAACTTGAAACACAGGGAGACTAAGGCCCATTTCAGTTTGAAATTTAAGAGTACACTGAAGCTACTTAAACAACAGTTAGTAATTACTAAAATGATTGTACTTCTTTAGGCTGAAAAACTGTAAGGAACATCAGTTTTGAAACCTGGTGTGAAAGTGCACAAATAGTACATGGCTACAAATAACTTTCTAGCTGTGGAGCTTCTGGTATTTTACAGTCTACTTTTGTGCAAGTATTCTTATGAATTATGTATTGGCTATAGTGCCATCTTAAACTTTTCAAATGATAAAACCTGACAAGTAGAAAGCTTTGAGGATTAGGTTTGAGGAAACTCCTTAATTTGTATAATCTGTGTTGAATTTTTTTTCTAACTGTTAAAGCAATAGAAGTACTGTAGCTAAAGCAAACCCATAGCAAGGGGCAGTTAGCTAGAAAAGAAGATGCAAATGAAGGAAAAAAAAACCCATTCTGAGAAGTCTGGTAACCTGTTGGCTTGTTTTAACCCTTCATAAGCCAGCCAAAGTTCTCCGTCCTCATTCAGCATATGATAGTCCTGGGGAGATTGCCTTTCAAGAAAGGTGTTTAAAAAAATACAAGAGATATATGTGATGGTGAAGAGGTGACATGGCAAGGACATTACACACTACATTACAGTTACAAAATATGAGAAACAAAAACCCCTCCAAAACAACTTAGCAAATTACTTTTCTTGTTTATGTGTTTTTTTCTTAATGATGCAAGTCAGTTCTCAGTGACAGCCCAGCTGGTTACAGCATTCTGTGCTGTTACAATAAATGCATTGCCACAGACTCCTGTGACCACTGTGGTTCAGAGGGTGACAAACCAGCCTGGGGACTGGCACCCAGGCTGGGCCACGCAGCAATTAGAGGCTAAGAGGATGGAAATACAGAAAGCTTGATTTCACATTCCCCCATTATTTCCAAATCCTTTCAAATACTGCACACAACAATTTTACTAATGAAATCAAATTATAACCCCAGCTATGAGTGCTCTCTGGACATACATGGATGGAACTGACTGAACACAATATACAGGGTGTCACAGCAGACCCCAGGTGATCACAAAATAAAATAAAGAGAACTTGTACCTGTTTGTTTCCTTCAGTCCAATATATGCCTGTGCTATTTCTCCTTTGTCTTTCATCTTCTGTACATCCTCCAAGAGGATTGTAGCATCTGTCATTGTATGCTGGAAAAAGAATGATCATTTACTGTAAATTTAACAACATAACTGCTCCTTGAATCCATGTTTTCTTCATGTGGAACACTCCTTGAGTAGACACATTAAATAAGTGTGGGTACCTGAGCAAGAGGTTGGTCCATAATTGCTATGTCCATTTGGTTTATCTTTTAAAATAAATGCATACAAAATGGTCAAACATTGGTTTGTCTAGTAATTGGGTACAATTAATCTCTTTCCACTTGTTCATCAAATAAAAGGAACAAAATAAATTTCACAAAATGTTGAATTTGCATTCTATTCAAATTGCCAGGAACAGCTGCTAATACTAAAACTGAAACAGCATAGTTTGGCCAGCTTAATTCTACTAATATTTCTTAAACATAGCATTACATGGAGTCTTTCAAAGCTCAAAAATAAGAACTGTTTCTCATTTGTGTATTTTAAATTCTCTGTCAAAACAGGAAAGAATTGACAAGGGCTTGAGATCTTCCAATTTAGATAGTATCACAGTGCAATTTTGTTTCAGTTTTTAATGTTTATTATGGCTTTTTCTTCAGTAAAACCTGAAATACTTAATAGATGTTTACAGTCACCTTGGCCAGTCTGATATGAGTCATTGCCATGAGTACCAGAGGACTTTAATGAACATAAGAGATGGAATTCTGACTTTCTGACTTTCAAAACAAGCAGATGCTGTTCTCATGAGCACAATTTTGAAAAGTTTTTACAATAACAGCTTTGTGGGCTTAAATTCTGGAGCCTAGATCTCTATGTCTAGTATGATTTGTGTTATCCAAAATGAGAAACAATAAAATATGTAAGCTCCTCAAGGAATTATTACCAACATCTTTATGAGATCTTTGAGGTTTTTCTACTATTAATTTACTACAGAGTAAAACTGCTGTATCTCACCTGATAATCTATCAAGCTTTAGCAGTCTGAACATCTATCTTTTACAGTCAGTTCAGTTTCTTATACTCTTATATATATTCAACTACATTTTCTACTCAAACATTCAGCAATTCCCATCCAGTAGCTAGAGATGATAACGTGAGTCCACAATGTTTGTTGCTTGCCGAGGATAGCAAACACTCTAAAGTGAGGAGCTTCTTCATACCATAGACACCTAATTTGTTGTGAAATACAAGGACTTTGCAAGTTAACAAAGGTCTGATTTCTGGATCACAGTGCTCCCTGGATCACTGTCCTTACCCCTCAAACATACTCAGCAAGAAACATGATGGAGCTGACTTGACCAATTCCTAAATCCTTCCTTTCATATTCAGGTTGGCATAAAGCAACAGTTCAAAACTGTTAAATCTGCTTATTTTGAATTTACTTGTTTCCCTGTGCAGAGCATGAAGATGGGGATGCAGAGGACACAGAAATATGAGAAAAGCTTTTCAATAATATCAAGGTAAAATGCAAAAACATGTATGTTACTTAAGAGGCAGGGAAATGACAGCTCAGTATTGCTGAGGGTTATTTTAGCATTCAGGAAGTTCTGGTTTGTAACTGTAGAAGAAAATGTGTACCTTGTCCTCCTGGCAATCAAATTGGTAGGCAAGAAAGAAGAAAAACAAAACATTAAAAAAAAATCTGTCTGTGCTGCAGCTGTCCAACATAAAAAGCAGAAGCTATCTGCAAACTGGCTGCTGATCATCCCACAGGTCACCTTCCTATTTCCCATACAGCCACTGTAAAATCAACACATCCATCCCACCACTGCTGGGAATACTATTGAAAGATTTACTAAGTATTTCCTTACAATGTTAGAAACACTACAGAAAGACGTGATCTGTTTTCTTTACAGCCAATCATTTAAAACAAGACTTACACATCTTCATGCACCACAGACTTCCAGTTTACTTAGGACAAATATAGTCATAACTTTGCAGCAGCAAAGGAAAGATGACATATCTGTTCATTCCTTGCTGCAGTTATGAAACATGAGATAGCTCAGTTCAGAGGAAATTACCAGTTCCTTGATTTACATGATGCCTTTTCACGTCGACTGATTCCTATTTGCAAAGCTATTACTTTCCCTCTGCCACCAGAGTCAGAGCTTTTTAGAAGATATGCATTTCTAATCTAATCTACTCTTCTTCCTATAAAAGCACATAGCACCTATGAAGCAATAATATGGAATTTACATATCTTCAGAAGTTATTTTTATGAAACGTTACTGACTTGCAATCATATAGATGTAGAACAAACTCTTCCTTCCACTGAACTACTAATTGAAAGGAATTCCTGAGAATTCCTTTAAATTTTTCAGTCCAACTGCATACTAGAGAAATGATACAGCTCCCAGTGGGAATTATTTGTGTTATATACTGTTAAAGGAGTCTGGGGGATCAGACCTTTGGTACAGCCTGTACATCTTCACATGAGTGTTGGTAGAGAAACCCCAGATTGGTTCATTAAAACAAGCTCCTAATTCAGACTGCTGTGGTTTGTGCACTAATAATGGACCACTGGATTACACTTAGAAGGGTTTTCAAACCCAGACTATTTTCTTCTGCCTTTTCAAGCAGAATATTAATTTATATGTTAATCAATAAATGACGCAATGTAACTTTTCCACACAGTGCACCTGCTGAGTGAGATTTACCTTGGGCTGAATTGCCTCCTTCTGGCTAACAAGCTGAGACCTCAGGATGAGAACTTCTTCCTTGCGTACTTCAAGCTCTTCACTGACCGAGGTCAGCTGGTCCAGGAGGACTCTGTATGCTGGGGCACCAGGAGCAGTCACCTCTGGAGCTCGTGTCTCTGTGAGGGCCTTCTGCAGCTCATTCAACTCGTTCTTCAGTTTTTTATTCTCAGATTCAAGCTCTTGACGCTGCAAGAAACAGGGACAATTCTGTCACCCAGCAGCACTGCGACACGTCTGTAACCCATAGGTACAAAACTATGGATAGAAATGGTAAAAATTATGTGTGACTGCAAGAAATCCATCCATCTCCCCTGTATTCCTGGCCTCTTGACTATGGTCAATAGTGTCTGGGAGGATTTCACTAACAGGACTAACCTTTTGTTTGAAATGCAAAACCAGAACACACACACATGGATCAGACAGATTTGATGGGAAACAGAATTGACAACCTTTTTTTCCTATAATTCTCCCCTTAGCAAAAAAAAAAAAAAAAAAAAAGTTCACAACAAAGAGTGGTCAGCAGGCTAGGAAAATTCTGCATCATTATTAGGAAATATGTTTAGTTTTAGTGGTCTAACATATGCAGTAATTTAAATAATGCTTTTGAAAAATAGACCTACATTTATCACTGTATTTTTGCTCAAATTAACTTTCAAGCTGTACTAAGTGTTTTACTAGAGAACTCCCCCTGGCTTAGGGGATCTTTTCCTTTTGCATCCCCGGCACACATTCTGCACCTCAAAAAGAGCAGTCCTACAATGAAATGACTGCTGGGGTATATTTGTTCTAGTTTCTCCAGCTACTATTTGGAAACAGGAGAGCTGATGTAATTTTCTATGCCAGCACACAGAGTTGGTGGCAAGAGTCTTACTAGAAAAAACCCAGAAACCTCTGGTTTACAATTACCTTGAGTGACTCATACTCCAACTCTGCACCTCTTATGGGAGGCCTTTCTTCCTCCTATGAAAGAATACAAACAAGTGTGAAAACTAAAAATCCTTCATTGAGGTAGGAAAACAAAAGGGAACTGAAATTATTTTCCTATACAACTGTAAAACACTCATTCTGGTACTGCTAACTGCTGTAGTTTGAGTTGGCATTGTCTGCTTTACTTCTGAGTTTATGACACATATAATACATGTTGATATACTGTCACTAGCAACAAAACAGAGCAGGATGAACCCCAGCATGCTAAAGAAACTCACTGGTAGAAACACAGTAAGAAACAATTGCCAAAACTGGTTTCATAATTTTTTAAGAAGATCAAATCAGGAGAATTTAAATCACAATCAGCTAACGCATCTAAGCCCAGTGCTTTGGCTATGCATGCTGGTTGAAACACTTCTTCTTCTGCCTAAAATGAACAATTACTCATTCTCCCCATCATTTAAGTAGATTATCTTATGGCTACTCCTTAATAAAAAAAGCCTTTCAGCCTTTTTTTTTTTTAAGTGAAGTCTGAAGCACTTTTTGTTCCTGTTGTCTTCCATGAGAGGATCTCAAGGACCTTGAAAAACTAAATAACCAGTCCCTAGAACTAAGCACCAATAAGAATCTTGTCATTAAATAAAGCAAGGGCTAGAGGAAGATAAAGATTTAGTGAAAGCCAGTCAGCATTCACAGAGCTACTGCTTCACAAGAAGGGACATTCTGTTGTCAGCATTTGATCAGCTACAAGGAGTCCACCTTAGCTTTAGCACGGAGAGCCTGTTCCTCCTTTCTGTCCAGTTCATCCTGCAGGGACTGCTTTTCCTGCTCCAGTTCTGAAACCCGTTTCTGCAGCTTGAGGAACAGAGACATGTCCAGCGCTGCTTTTTTCTCACTAGGCTCCTGCTTTAGAAACAACAGAGGGAAGTCAAGGAGTATTCCCCTTCCACAGCACAAGGAAGCACAACAGTGAGTAAAGATGGGAAACAGACTGGGGAAAGAGAGGAACACAGAAATGTTACTTGATTCTGAGCACTGACTATCTAAAAAATTTCATCGGCTATCAAACACTATTTTTAAAAAGGATTTACTAGTAGAAAATGTTTCTAAGCCTAAAGCCTAGCAAAAGAAAGCACTAGACACTACCTAGCAGACAGGAGGTCTATAACTAAGCATACCTTATATTCTTATATGTTTGAACGGGGGAAAGTAGAAAAAAGAAAAAGTTTGTGGTTAGACTCACCTGGAAACAACTGTAAATAAGGGATTTTTTGGTTGTTGGTTTAGTTTTCAATGATTTCTATAGTAAGTTCTTCAGCTAAAGAGAAACCTTTCTGGCAATTTGAAGGTTAATTTAGTCAGATATGACACAAAAAATAGGTAACAGAAAATATATTTTAAGCCTTTTTCCTTTTATTGTGCTAATTATACAGCCTGTTCTAAGACTAATTCACCAGTTTCTTCACTATTATCTGGGCAAGGACCAGTGTTTGCAATCTGAACCTGCATTAGAAATTGTCCATCAGCCTTTTTGCACTTTATGTACTGGAAAGATCAAAGTGTTTACTATGAACTGTACCATAAAATTTTAAAGCCTAGAAAAGGAACTAGAAAATTAATATTAATGACTGTAGCAGACAAGCAAGCACAGCCATTTCCACTTCATCTCCTTTTACTGTTGAGGGGAAGAGTCATAAACCACACCAGCAGCTCAGGCAAAAGGAAACAGACTTTTGAGTTTTCTGGCTTTACTCATTTGCTTAGAGGTGAGCCCAATTTTTTAATGTGGTTTTGTATAATTAATCTATATTGTTAGTCTAGAGTTGGAACTGGAGAATGTCGAGGGGTTAAACAAATACAGTGCTACAGCTGTTCACACTCTTGTGTGAGTTCATTTCTTCCTTTATATTCGAAAACCCAAACCTGTCTCTACAGCAGCAATTCAGTGAGTCCATTAGCCAAAGGAAAACACGGCATTTGGCTCATATGTGACATCCCATCACATGTAGCTGCACTGTCCTTCTCCTGAGCCTCTGTGAATGTAGGAGCATCATCCTGAAACCATTATGCAAGATGAAAATCCTAAGTGGGAAGGCGAATTATGAAAGAGCGCGCAGAGAGGCTGTGCCAGCCCCAATGCGTCAGGATATCTGCATCCACAGGAGAAAATAATTCTCTGCAGAGGCTTTCCAAAGCAGCAATGACAGCCTGTCAAAAGCTACTCTGGAGATCCCTAACCTAGGTAGAGGGCAAACAGGGTGTGCTGTGCCCTGGCTCACAGTTAAGATCTTCAGAATGCACAGAGAAAACTCTGACTCTGGAAAGTGCCAAGCACAGCCAGACCTCCACCCTGAGGGCTTTGTCTGCAGTCCCACTGTGATGGGATGGGCTGAAAGGGGGAGTTATCTTGGAAAATGTTATCAATTTCTTGGAGTTGCACCACAAATTATTTATGATTGTTATTCTTTAGCTAAATCAAGTCATCTTTCTGAACATTTTTTGAACATCTTCCTGATCATTTTTCCAAACATCCTGGGATTTGTATTGCTTCATATGCAAAGGAAACTCCCATTCTGGGAGTTTGATTCTTCTCTATGAAATAGAGAAAACCTGATCCAATGTGACTTTTCCACCCCTAACAGGAAACTCATTCCATGCAGCTTGCCATTTTAAATCATTGACTATATAGCAGGCAGGCTCCTCAGGAAGTCTCACTGGTTTTTTAAATTCCCACTTTGTCCTGAGTAAGTGATTGTGCTTACCAACACTGACAACCAAATGTTTCACAGATGCAAATCAGCTGGATCACCAAGTATCTATTCTATGCTTACTGTAATACAAGAAGAGTTCAAAGCATACTTCAACAGTCATTTTACACAGGATTTCAACTAACTAGGGAGTAAGTGTTTCTCTAAAAGGAAATGGAGAAAGTTGCATTAAAGCATTAGATATCTCAGTATAAGGACACAGTATTCAGAAGCACTTATGAAAAAAAGGAGAAAGGAATGAGTTCAACTATGTATCAGTGAAGAGTTGTGGGGGATTTTTAATGTTACCTCCATCCTTAGTGGTAAGTCCTCTGCTTCTGTGATCTCAGAGCTGAAAGTATATTCAGATTCATTGCTACTGTGAGTTGAGTCTGTTCTTTTGTGCCCAGGCTTGGGGATGCTCTGAAGTGCAAATGGAACAAATCAGTACCAGTATATGGTTTTCCCTGTGACTCTCCACAACCTTTAATTTAGCTTATAATATTTGGTGTTATGTCATCACTATCAAAATTTGTAAGAAAATGTTTTTTATTCTGGTCTCTCCAAAGACCTAAGAGGCTGTGAGATACAGTTAGCACTCAGCTCTATGGAGGCAGGTCAGATTTTACACCACCAAGGATTGCTGCAGAAAGGAGAACCAAGCAAGGATGCAGCACTTTGTGGGAAAGAAACATTCAGTTAACAGGTAGCACAGGCAGCAATTTTTTAACTCCCTACACATTCTATTGAGGAACAATTTATATTCCTGCCACAAAGAATATTCCTAGGACTACATAAAATTTATCACTGGATGAAGATGGTTCAAACAACCCCAACAGATGTGAATAACTTGAGGGCAAAATAAGGATGAACAGCACAAGTAATACCAGCAGGAAAGTCACAGCAGAAATTTTAGCCTTCTTCTCAGATATGACAATTAATTCTTATTTTTTTTTAAACCAACAACAGATTTTAAATGCATTTGTTTCGGCTGACCTAATCAAAATAAACAGTATTTAAAAGGACAAATTCTCTTTTCAAGTACAGGCTACCAACACACACAGCTGACAGCACCTACTAACTTATCCCACTAGACTCTGCCTAAACACAGTTTTGAACAGCCTTTGATTTCTCAACTGTGGAGTCACTTACCACCATGAGGTTCATTTCATCCTTGAGATCATCGTAGCGCTCCTCCAGGCGGCTGAACTCATTCAGCAGGTTCTGGTACCGTAACCGTTCATCATTCAGGTCCAGCTCCAGCTGCTTTGTCTCCTCCACCAGCTTCTTCTCCATCGACTCTGCCACAGACAGCAGGGATCCAAAGTGAGAATTCCAGCCCTACCTACCATGCAGTGCATCCATCCAGGAGATCCAGGCCTGCACCAGAGGAACAGCCTGCCATTTGAAGCTGGTGTTTGTGCCTCTCTAGGCAAACATTAGGCCAAAAATATGAAGAGCCAAAGCATTATTGTGGCAACCACAGAGGTGCTCACTCAGACAAGTTAGTTATTCTGCTGATACCTTCTAGGAGTGATTCCAGGAGGGAGGAAGAAGGGGCACTAGCTCATTGCTGTGCTATGCAAAAGCAAAATGTGAGGTGCTTTACACCTCAAGCATCCTGACCCTCCTCATCACAGCTCCCTTCATCACAGCCCTCACACCGAGAGTTTAGCTTTCCTGGCTGCTGCCTACACAATCACAGCAGCCAGGAAAGTTGTAGCAGACAAACTGTATTAAATATCAGAGCTGTCTTCTAAAAATCCAAGTGTTTTGGAACAGTCACACCCCCTAAAAAAGGCCCCAAACCCTTAGGATTTTGTGGAAATTCAAATGGTAAATAATTCTGATGTTTGCAAGTTCTTAAAACAAAGAAATGAATGCAGAAAAAGGAATGTAAACTAAGGCAAATTAGCCCAATCTATGCAGTAGAGTGTTGCTTTACAAGGTAACATGAAGGAGAAAACCTGAATGAAGAGAACAGAGCCAACCTGTTATTTCCCTCGCCTGGTCATGGATGCGGCGGTTCAGGTCCTCTTTTTCTGTTTTCAGTAATGAGTTCTGCTCTTTCAGCTCTGATACCAGCTACAGAGATAACAAAATATTAGACTCAGAATGCAGTTCATCTTTCACCATTAGCTTTAACAATGGCACCTTTGTTGTAACAGTTCACACAATTAAATTGTTCTTCACGGAGTGGAACTGGTGAACTAAGTCTTCATTTCCAAATTACATTTCTTAAATGTCTAACACTGCATTCCCCTGTATGTTCTGCATCCCATTTCTGATCAGATGCTAAAATTGCCCTGAAGCACTCCACAGTGCCATGTATTTTTCATTAAAGTCCCAAAGATAAAAACGGCTCATTAAAACAGAAATATTCATAAAACGGTAACACTTTTGGTAGTTCTCTGGTAAATTCCATTGCATTGGGTAACACCACAATTTAACACCTTGCCTCTGTTCTAAACCTGTGTCACTATACCTGTGTTCAGGTTTGCCAGGTACTCATTTATGTCTGATTATGGTTACTATGCATTCACTTTGCTTTATCTGTTGATATTTTTCCTTACGCTTATCTGATATTGAAATTTGTCACAGCAGCATCACATAATGATGGACTGGCTCTTCCAATACTCAAGACTTGCACCATTATCAGCAAGTACTCTTGACAGAAATCAACCCATTTGTTTGTGGTTAGCAAAGATCAGGGCTTAGCTGAAACCTGTTGAACTAGACTGTGCACATGTGTTGAATAGGCTGGCTGTTTACACTAGGCAGGATATAGTAGCACCTTTGAATGTTGAGTATGGGACAGATTCCTGATATCCATGTGTTTACTCTCTCTAGGTAGGAAAAAATGATTTCTTGTTATGAATGCATCACCTCTGAGTCACAAACCTTAAGGATTTGGCTTTGCAAATGCTTTCAATATCAAAATCTGAATAGATTGGATACATATATTTGCATATATGGATTTAGCATATTCTTCTACCATAAGTGCAGCCATTTAGGTACCAAGCCTATCTAGGATCGTGCAGCTATCAAAGTACAGTAAAAATACCAGCCACACAAGTGAAACAATTAAACCTGGGCAAAACCTGAGTGGATACCAGGCCCCTGTAAATCCTCTCATGCATCTGAGACCCCATACATGCCTGCTCAGTTTCATGCTTATATTTGTCTGCCCATTCCTCAATGCTCTTCTTCTCCGACTGGGTCTGGTGCAGCTCCTTGCGGAGCTTGGCGATCTCCTCCTGGAGGCTGATGACACGGTTGGTGGCGTTCTTGGCCTCCTCCTCACTCATCCGGAGCCTCTCCACATCGCTCCGCAGCTTCTCCGTCTCCGTACTGTACGTGATCTCCAGGTTGTTCATCTTCTCCAGCAGGGATTTGTACTCTTTGTTCTTTGCAAAACACAACACAGGCAGAGCAGCTGTTAGAGAAGTTCTGGTTTACGGGAGCCTTTTCCTTCCCTACAGAATTCACCCTGACATGGGAGCACAGGAGCAGCTTCCCCATTTCAAAAAGGGTTTGGTCTGGTTTTGCAGAATTGCTTAATGAGGTGACAGAAGAGTCCAGTCTCTAAGGCTGCACATCCTAAACTAAATCAGACACGATCACCCCACCTTCCCCTAAAACAGAGCAACTGACGTGCTTCAAACGCAATACTGGCGTTAAGCGAGTGGGTGTTTTTTCTCAGTTCTGCTGAGAGGAACAAGTGGATGTTTGACTGTTCCAGTTCTACTGCGGCCTCCCCTTCTCTCCTATCACTGTTCTTCATCAGAAAAGAGAACTGCACCCTTCCCAAGAAAATTCAGTGCGTTCTGCGAACGCCCACAGTGCTGAGAAAGGTAACCAAGCCTTTGGCAGGGTTTCCCCGAGGCTGGCGAGGGAGACCCTTTTACCTGCTCATCGATTTTTCGCTGCAGCTGCATGATCTTGTTCTCCAGGCCAATGTGAAGCTTCTTGTAGCGCTCCACGGAGCGGGCCTCTATCTTGAGCTTCTTGAGCTCCCTCTTGGCCATCATGCGGCGGTAGCAGCATTGCAGGTACACGATGGCCCTCAGCGTGCGGCGGTAGCGCCGCCGGGCCAGCCAGCCCCTCACGTGCTTCTGGATAACCACAGACTTGTGCTCCCGCAGCATCTGCGTTGGGAAAACGCACGGCACGGGGGTCAGAGCTGCAAACCACGCCTGTGCAGCTACACAGAACCCCACCATGGTCTACACACAGACACACTGGCCTGCAAAGAGAAACTTCGGGGGAAGAGCAGCGAGAAATGGAATCAATTTAAATTAAAAATAAAAGATGAGGAAAAGAAGACTGGAACGAGGACAAAAACAAGGAGTAAAATGAAAAGGAACCAGAAGGAAAAACAAGACAAAAAGAACTGGAGGCACATTGAAGCACCAGGCATTCTTTTGTGTTGAAGTCAGAGCCCAGCTAATTGCAAAAGTATATGCTACCTGTTGGCAAGATTACAAATACAATGTTGTTGTTTTTTTAAACTGCATCTTTATCTTGAAACGCTTTTGAATCATTGACATATTCTATGTAGAGTTCATCAATGCAAAGTTCAAAATTACCACATCTGATATGCAATGCAGTCAGCACTGCATTTCCCAGAGGAAATTGTAGCAGCTGTTAAGAAGTCAGAAGCTTTTGGTTTTTTCCTGTTATTTTGTTTTGGGAGGTTTTTGTTGCCTTTTTTGACACATCCTAGGCTTGCCAGCACGATAAAATTTTCATCTATTCTAATAAGAAATTTATAGTTCAGTAATTCCAGTTTATTTTATGGCAGAAATTTCAACCATAGCTTTGAGGTATAAAAAAAAAAATCTGTATTATTAAAAAAAAAATTATCTATAACATAAACCAGTCATGAATGCCAGCAACCTTCATCTGTGTGTTAGGCAGAAAGTTCAGCTAAGAAGAGTCTACCACTTTTTGGATCCTTCCCCCACTAATTCAATCAGAGATCCCCCAGGTCTGGAACACCTGAATTCAAACAGATCACAGCTACGCTTGGAGAGACTGCCCAAATCCACAAGGTTTCCAGAACACAGCTTTAGAGTTCACTTATAAACTTCTGCAAATAAAACAGTTTATTCTAAAGAATAATATTTAGGATTTCATGTTAATCTCAGAATTGGTAGTTTAAATATCATAGGCAATTCACATTCTTACACTGATTTACCACAAAGCTGGTAAGACAAACTAGTCAGGTAACAATAATTTTATTTTCTTTTAGACTGCTTAGAAAACAAGCTGAAATGTGCTAGAAGTATTACGGTTCCGGATCAATGAACTTAAAATTCACTGGCAAAGTGGCAAGACTATAATATATACAGACTTTCTCCCTTAGCATTTATTTCTGAATTAGAAATGAGGCTGAAAATACCAGCACACTGTTATCAGCACACCAAGGTAAGGAAGCAGCTTTCTGAAAAGCACAGCAAGGTCAAAAGCCAAAGTCCTTCCGACTGCACACCATGTAGTTGGCATGCCTGCCCCCTGCCTCCTCCTCACATGTTTTCTGGAACACTCCTTCAGGTTCCCAGCAGGTGCCTGAACACTGGAAGACAACTAGCTTTCAACAACATTTTCACCTCGAGTTTGAAAGCAACAAGTCCTGTAAAATACCTCCATGGCGCAGGGATGGTCCTCATCTGCCAGTGAATTCCTGCACCCATGCAATCCAGTGAGGAAACAAGCCACTCCAAAGTAATGTGAGAGGATCGGGAAGTTACTTCATCTACCAGGGATATCCCAGGAAAGCTTATGTCAAAGCTGTGGAAGAACTGGACTCCTTGTCCAGCCGAGCAACACACTGAAGGTCTCAGGCAGGAGCTTTCCCCAGGATGTGTGAAACAGATGATTCAACCACAATAAGTTCCTTGTAGTGCCCACGTGACTCAACACATGCCCTCTGCCTACAATAACAGGTACCTTTCACAATCCTAGGGAGCAACACGTGCCCCACACCTGACTGCAGCCAGGGCTCAGCCCAGGTGTCCTGTCACAGGGCAGCCTTTCGGTTTCACTCCTCTGCAATCACCACAACAGCCGTGTTTACCTTCCCACGGCACGCACAGCTTCTGCTTCCCTCTCTGGCCCTCCTGTACCTCAGCCTGGGTAAAATGCCACCTCAGGAGGACGAGGCAAGCACAGCACACCACAGGGGTACTTGTCACACTGTCATGTTTTACTGTGGTGAACAATTCACAGCTCGAGGGGGATCCTCCTGACAGGCAGGTCTGACCACCCCTTCCAGGGACTCTCCAGAAACCTGCCATCTCTATTAGCAGGGAATAACAGGTTTATTAAACTGTGCTACAAGACAGATGGGATGTGCATTACTCATGGGACTAACAAGGCATAGAGAAGTATCTCCCATTTTCCTGAAGATTTTAGGCCACCTACTGCTGTGACCCAGCTGTGACTTTGTCACATCTGTCAGATCACTGTTAAAAACACATCTTGTTTAACATCACAAATACAGTTGTAATAACAAGAATTCTAAGAATTCCAATAAAAAGGCAAGTAGATAGCCACACAAAAGAACAGCCAAGTCAAGCACAGGAGTCTTAGTATTAAGAAATTCTTATCAACATTTGGTTTTTATCCAACTTTCTGGTTAGTTTATGTTAGAATGCTACAAGTGACTGTGTAGCAACTTTAATAAAAATGAAAAATTTATAGAAACTTCAACTTTAAAAGAGAACAATATGGCACATAAGCATCAGATGACTTTTGGCTGCATGCCCTTAACATTTACATACTTGTGAAAATAACACAACTCCCTCAGCTGCTTTTTCAGTGAAATATTTGTTGACTTTTGAGCCTGGTTAACACAGTTCTTATAGATAAAAGTGCTATGAAACATGCTATCACTTTGCAGTTTGACTCATAATTCTGTTTCCAGCCCTGTAACCACTGAAAACCAAATACTAATTTCTCAACTGAGTAATTCATTATCAAGCATAATCTAGAAAATATCATCAATATCTTTAGGACAGGGTTATATCAATTTACCCCCACACCAAAACCAGCATACATCAAAAAAACCAGAAACACTCCACCCATGGGTAACTTTCAATATCCAATTTTTGTAGGAATTTCTTTGCTAACATAATTCCATAAGCCATTTCTGAATCACTGAAACTAGGGATGGGAGAGGACCAGTAGCATCAAATGTATACTGATGTAACCAATTCTGATCTGGACTCATGGAGGCACATTGAAGCCCGGAATTTCCAGTATTTATTTTAAGTGCCTCGACATTCTATGTAACAAGTGAAAAAGTGAGAACTGCAGTAAATCACAGTTGGATTCTCCAGTGGCTGCACTGAAAGTCTAAGTACATCTGTATCAGATGACAAGGAGAACATGTCTAAAATGACAAGCTGATGGCAGTATTAGATAGATCTAATTTCCAGGTGCTGTCCCTCAGTCCATGCTCTGGTATTTTGTTAGTGCATCACACCTAACAGCGGGCACACAAAACATTTCCAGTTCCCAAGACGACACCACAGAGAAGCTTTGTCCTGAAAGTGCATGGAAATAAATGCGGAGTGAAAAAGTACATTATCATTGCTTACCATCTGGTACCTGTTTCTGACCATGTAACCTCTTAGGAGGGCCTGAAGAGCAATAGTAGCATCTCGCATGCACTGGTATCTCTTGCGCACCACGTACATGCGCTGGAACTTCTGAATGGTGATGGCAGCTCGTGTTCTCCGCAGGAACTTGGCATAGCTAAGGAAAAGATTACAAGCAATACCTGTAATTATGTGATTGAATGCTTGAATGTATTTTTTTTAATATCTGTATCTTTAGTTTCTTCTTCATGCTGTCAGTGACACATTCTGCTGTGTGGCAATACAACAGAATGACAAACAGAAACCTTGCAAAACTTTACAGGGAAATGTTTTCTCTTCCCCTAGGAACTCTACTAAACAACTGACAAGGTACACTCAGCTTAATTTCTCATCACCTCTTCTCCAACTTCAAAGCTGTTTCCACTGTCATCTTCCAGATCTACTCTCCTAACCTCCACTAGCAGAAAATGTTTGCTTGTTCTTGGCTGTTGCAGTAATACAACTACAAAGCATCTTGACATATGCCTCTTTCTGGAGGCTGGTTATTACAGCCTTCACCACCACCTTGTCTTTGAACAATACCACCTGTATTCCTGCCCTTCTCTCTGGCCCCTGGCCATCCCTCAGAAGGCAATCCCAACAAACCACTGACTGATGAATGTCCCTTTACAGCTGCACCCTTGAAGAGGAATGGCTTCTCCAGCAGGACAGACCCAGGTGGGAGGGCACATGGAAACTGGGCAATAAGGACTCAGACAGTCCTGCTTTACCTCACCTGCAACGTATCTCCTTAGTACTACTTGTTTTCTGCATCACAGAGCCCAGGGTGCTACTGGCATCTCACAAAGGTCAAAACCAGGCAGGACAGACACACTCATTATATTAAATTTCCTTAATTTCCCTGGAAAATCATTTCTTCTCAGGCAGTATAGGAGGGTGAGAACAAATGTATCACATTTCAACGCCCTACTTACAGGGCTCTGGACTGAGGCTGGTGTGGGATTTGCCCTGAGCAGTGCTTACCATCGTGCCTGGTACCCTCTGACATGTCTCTGGATGGTGATGGCAGCCTTCCTCATACGTATGTACTTCTTCCTCATCAGCCAGCCTCGGATCGTCTTTTGGATGCGGATACAGGCAGCTCTCAACTTATCTGCCCTTATTTTTTCTAGGTAGGCTACTTGACCAGCCCGGAAAAATATTTTTGTCTTACCAAACTGGTACTTATCCTTGTCCTATTTTCAAAGGTAAAAAGAGGGTAAGTTACAGCATTAAGTGTTAATGCATTAAAAAAGGCATGAAGGGCTAAATGAAAGTACAATTAGTAAAGAGGCAAAATTATCTGTGTAATATTTTGGGTAATCTGAGACTTAAATTAAGTAGTGGAGAAGGGTATTTTGTCTGTATGATTCTGTTAAAAAATTAATATAATAAGGCCACAAGCATGGCCCAAAGGAGCAATGTGAGATTTTTGCTTAGATGAGAATGCCACAAAGATAATAACATGGAAGGCTACAGGAGGTGACAAAGGGGCCCAGAGGATGAAAGCAATACAGGCAGTGCACATGTACAATTTTCTGCTTAAATTGTAGCTGACCCCTCTGAACGGTCCATCTTCAAGCACATTACACAGTGCAAACAAAGCAGCTGGGGCTTCAGACATGTACACATCATTATTGTATCAGGACTAGGGCAGAACAAAGCATACTGCTGCTGCTCAAACACATCTGAAATTTCAGAACTAAACCAGAAAGAGAGTAATACATTATGTCTACCGGCTGTAGTACTCCTTTGAGGGAAAAACTGAGAATATACAAAGGCACACTGAAAAAAAAATTAATTTTGTTGGCTGTTTGATTCTTAGTTGAAAGGAACAGCAGTCAAAGAGCTACAGGATACATCTGTGGTTTAGTATTTTGCAGAACTACTAAAATAGTGTGGCTATGAGGGAGTAAGTGACACTGTCCTTATTCCTGTGGATCCCAAATGCTCTCAGCACTAAGTCCAGTACCTGAATCAGCTTCTCCAGGACATTTTTACACGTCTGCTTTCGGTCACCAAGGACATCTCTCTGCTTCATCAGAACCCGGTAACGGCTGAAGAACTCTTGGTACGTCCACCTGGCCCAGAAGCAGAGTGTCAGTCCCAACAATGAACATCACCTTAACAAGAACTGCAGCTGGAAGCAATCCAAAGAGAGCAAACACACCTGGAGGGGAAGCCAGCAGCACTGATTCGGATGGTCTCCAGGACACCACAAGCTCTCAGCTGCTGCACTGCCCGCTTTTCATCAAACCTAGGTAGGAACAAAAAGTGGCTGTGGGAGTAGGTCTGCATTATCTGGGGGTCCTGGTTGTGTGCACACCCAGGAGAGAAGTGACACAGTGGGAGCAGGGTGGATGTGATGGGTGGTGGGCAAGGTGCTCCTGAAACTCAGGGGTAACAAAGGACAGCCTGGCTGGAGAGTTCTCCGAGCCCATTGGCATTTCCTGCTGGCCAGCACAAGAGCTACAGGAGCTTTTGTGTGCCTGGGCTTTGAGAAAAACTCTAAGCAAGTTCACATATGTTAAAAAAAAAAAATGTAATGAAAAAGGCTTTGGAATCTGAAAAAGCAAATTCCAGCAAATGTCAAATGAGCTCAAGGAGTGTAAACTGCCAGTTACATTTAAAATTGCTAGCAATGAAAATGTTTGAAGTTTTTTTCTCACATATCATAAACAAAAAAATGGCATCAGGATTCTCCCTTTATTCACCCCCAAACATTTCCTGCTGTAATACACGTACACACACACGGTGAATCCCTAACCAGAGAAAGGAGACACAGCACTTCACTCCTGAGTGAGCAAGGTTCAGCAGAGCCCTGATCCTCAGTGGCCTTGAGCAATCCCCTCCCAACAAGGGCTACCCAAAGCACACAGCAGCTGGCATCTTACGTGAATGGAAACTTGAAGTCATTTGGCTTAATACAGCGCACGTAGTGTGGAGTTGTAGCGTTCAGGGTTTCCATCAGCAGATGAAGAGAGTTTCGAAACTTTTTGGAAAACAGAATGAAAAATAATGTCAGGGAATAGCCTCAATAAGCCCAGTCATCTTTGAGATAATCTCAGAAAGCAGACCTGGTTTGTACACTTTTAATTTAATTACAGCAAAGATATGTGGTTATTTTGTGTTTGGCCCAATAATAACTGGAACCAAGTTTAATGGGGATTTATCGGGATTTTAAGATTGAACCCCACTTTGATTTGAAGCAGACAAAGTGGCACATGAGCCAAAACATCCAGTTTAAGATTTTCAAAACTTCTCAGCATCCATGTTAAATTTGTTTTGAAAAGCATCAGTTTGGGGTTTGCCACCATAATAAAAATTGGGCTGCCTCCAATTGTTCCCCACAGTGCATCAGTAATTAGGGACTACTTGAGCCAAACTGAAAGCTGCAATAAGCTGCACCACTCTCAAAATCACAAGGGATGCTGTGAGGCACCAGCACACCTTGAGACCTATGAGACAGGAGGTAAAGGGAGAGTTATTTAGTAGAGCTGCATTTTCAAACTCACCTGATGTCCCACAGTTTTCTTATGCTCCTTGCTGGCCTGACCTGGCCTGGCCTTGGCAGGTTTGATAGGCATTCGAGACAGAGGCACACGCCCTGAAGGGGTTGCTGATGTAGGACTGAGGACCTTCTCCTCATCCTGGAATAACTCTGGTAGCAGCTTAAACTGGTATAACAGCATAAAAAATACACAGAGGGTAAGAAATCAGTAAGTGATCGCACGTGTTGACGTTTAAGGTTAAATTCTAGGCTCAGTTTTTGTAAGAACTGCATTTTTGTTGAACTTCACAGGGGACAAATGCAAAAAAGCAAAAAAGCAGACAGGCTAAGTGGTATAGTGAATGGGCCATGATTCAATACCAGAACTTCTGTGGGTTTGACCAGTGAGTCTCCTCCTGAAGAAAAAATTCTGATTTGAGGTTTTTTTTCATATAGCCAACAACAGCTTCCATGTGAAACTGTTAGATACCAACAGCAGTTTCATAAGTACTGGCTGCAATTATAAATGGCTGCTTTGATCTAAGAAGGAAACAACAGGGTCCTCTCATATTCCAATGGTGCATCTGTCTCCTTTGTGGTTGAGAGGTATCTGGGACACTGAATAAAGCAGCAGGCAAGCAAAGATGATTCCTGCTTTATCACTCCAAATTGAAATAATCAGCTTAAAAGAGGAACCATCAACTGAAAAAAACCCCACTAGCCAAATTTATCTGACAGATATGCTCCCTGCCAGTGGGAGTGGAGGAAAAGCCTGAAACGTTCTTCCAAAATACCACACAGGACTTCTGGTTCCCGTTCTCTAATGGCTACAAAATACACTAATACGTAACAGCTGGTCTGAAGTAACTTATAACTAAAAAAAACAGCACCAGGTCTTTCTACTGACCACCACAGTACTTCATAACCATTCTAAGAGAATCTGAACTCCTCTACCTGTCCATGAATTTTATATCTAGCATCTGTGCATTTTTTCCCAAGAGATAGGAGTATTCATTTTTCAGTACTAGAGACTGCTTGGGCCAAGTACAGTCTAAAAAATTTAAAAATTGGTTTTCTCTTATGAAACTTGGTGAGCAGAAGTGATAACCAATGGAACATTCTGCACAACCAAATAGCACCTGGGCCCTGTGGTTATGCCAGATGAGCTGGGAGAAGGCATCAAATATTGCCCAGCAGCATTCAGCATAGCACTCCAGGCATAACAGAATGACTAAGGATGCTGAAAAGGTATCCTAAATTCTTGAACTTAAAAAGGAGTATCACAGCTTGGCTTTATCTCACCTGAGTCTACCTTGGTAGCTGGTGGAAGAATGACATTTCCTGAGGGTGATTTACTCTTCTGACTCAGCACAGAGTTGAGGATGATTGAGCTACTACCTCCATGTCAGCTGCCTGCGATGCAGTGAGTTGGTGTGCACAGGCAGCTGAGCTACAGAGCCAGGTGTTTCCAGCCTGTACAGAAACTTACTTAAATGCAATATGATTTTTCTAAAGCTCCTGATGCTCCCACACACCAGAGGCAGGGGTAGGAACAGGGTCCCCATTGTCTTGATTGCAGATGGATGAGTTCTTCTAAGCTGTCCATACCTAAGTGTCACTCACTTTTTCCAGCCCTGGGAAAATCTGCCTGTAAAAATGGGCAAGTGCATATCAAAGGCACTGTTTTCATAGCCACTGGCCCAGTTACTCCAAGCAGAAGAAAGGAACAATGTCTGGCCTTTCCAGTACAGGTCAGCAATAAGTGGAGCAGTGCTACAATGATCCACGCTGTAGGACTGTTTGGTTTCGGGTTTTAGTATCTTATCCATTTTCTTTGTTTTGCAGAACACTAGGAGTGTTCAAAGAGAGGGAAAACACTGATCAAAGGGTCAATAATTCACGTGATAGTAAACAAGCAAGCAAGCACTTCTTTCCTGTAATTTTTTCACACAACTTAACACACATGCTGCTAACGATCTCACAGATCATTTCTTTCAATACAGAGCCACAACAGAAGATTTTAACAACCATGCCAACCAATCAAGTAGCAAGCATAAAAGCCCAGAATTGTATTGCTTTCATGATACATGCATGGAAACTAAACTAGTTCACAGAGGTTCTGTGGGTGGATTTACAGAGAAGGCCAGAATAAATAGTTGAACTCTACAGCGCCTGCCAAGAGCACTGTGTGCCATGCATTTTTTGGAGAGCAAAGAAGCATCCAAGCTGTATGTGAGAGTGGGCATGGGCAGGATGACAGATGATGCATTCAACTTAGAATTACCTTCTGTTGGATGTGCACAGCAAACCCAGAAAACATCATCACCAACAAAATAAAATAAAAATCAGAAATGCAGTTCTACTACAATTACTAACAAAGAGGCAGAAATGAAAACCAAAAATAAAACATTCTTTACACTGGTTTTGGAGAAATTTACCATAAGGTTGTTTTTTAGTGTTTAGACTGAACACTGAGCCTGGCCAAGCTGCTGCCAGGCTCTCACAGCAGCTCTGTCCCCACTGTCTGTCCCTCAGTCACTGGCCTACATCCCACGGAGCACCCTGTCCCTTTGTCCTGCAGAGTGGCTGGCTGGCCTCTGCCAGCTCCCCAGAGATGCCACCTGCCTCCCCCTCCACCCCCAGAAACCTGCTTCACTTAAACCACTTCAACACTTCCCCCAGTGGAAAGTCTGCTGTGGTGTTTCATTATACCACATGTTTTAATCACTTAGCTTCATATTATCTGCTCAGAATAGAAACAGAAGAGAAAAACGTTGGTTTTCCTGATAGAATAACATCATTTTAAATAGCCTGTCCTTGATACCCAGCTTCCTGGGCCATTAGAGCTAGCAAATTCCCAACAGCCATCACTGTGCAATGTCAAGTTAATTGCCTTCACATTTCTGAGAGCACAACCAGCATTTCTGTCATTACAAAACACAGATGATGCCACTGAAGGCCTACTCTATAATATTACTTCATGCAGTATTTTTCAACTCAGATGTTATCTTTCTTTCATAGATATCAAGGAGACAAGACTGTAAATTATGGTTTGTGTCCTTAGGGTCCATATACTTTATTCCTCTCTCATTTTACTTCTGGAGCCAAACTTGTCTCTCCTTCAGACATTTTCTGCTCAGTTGCCATGCCATAAACAAGGAGCTTCTGTTTTCAGGTTATAAAATTAAGGGCTTAACTGTTAAGCCTTCTTATACCACTACAGTATATCAGAAGTCACTGACATCTCTACAGAAAATATAGCAAAATTTTGTGAAAAAGAAACCCCCCCTCCCCAAATCCCCTTTCCCCCGCTCAAAAACCCAAACCAAAAAAAGAGCCCCCAAAATGACGACAATGACCCATGGACAGTGAAATTAGTGGCTGAACAGACTGATTTTACATGGAAAAAAGAAAGACAGAGGACCTTCTAAATTCATGCAGATTAACCAAGTAAAACACAAACTATGTTCAATTTCATTTGATCTGATACTAAGGGAGAAATATTTTCTAGGTTTATAAGACATTTTCTATGATCCTGAGGATCACAGGATTCAAGGACTCATAACTGCAAAAGAAGAAGAAAAAAATCCTTATACTAACCTTACTTGATTTTAGGACCTTAATTTGCTCTTCATAAACTGTGTCTTTATTCTTTTCCAAAAAGCCTTCACATTGATATTCCACCTGAAAGTCATCATTTTACAGGAGAAAGTATTACAAGTATTAAATAAGAATAATTTGCATGGAATTCACCAGCTAAAGCATTCACATTTAAAATGTAATTCTTTTACTGAAGATACGAGCTCCCAAGTGCATCTTTGTTAAATATAGATTTTCCTCAAAGAGAGAGCTTTCCAGTAAAACACAGAACATTAAAACAGAGAGAGGAATACTGCTATTGCATTATAGCAGACATATTTCACTGTTGAGAGATGCTTGTGGTAAGGCATCATGACTGAATGGTTACCGTAAGGGTGAAGAATCAAAGTGTGTGCTGAGCATCTCCCCCACTGAACTCATCAGGGCTGCAGAGCTGTCTGAAATCCAGATGCAACTGAGGACAAAGTATCTCTCACCTCATTAGCTGAGAGGCAGTAAGTACATCTGCCTGCAGATTATTGTGGAAATGCCTCATTTGTGCTCCAAAGGACTAATTTTACCAGAAGCAATAAAATGTCTGAATGTTGTGACAATATGTAAGAACCCTCTGTCACAGGGATACAGTGTCTCCTGGACCAAAGAACAGCCAGTATCAAATAAAAACCTACCACTTATTTCACTGTCCTAGTTCAAGGCAGAAAGAAAACCAAAATTACTGTCAAAAGTCCACTTATCAGTGCTTGCACAATGACATTATACCCTGAGCTGCAAAATACTTCAAGGAATTCCTAGAGGAAAGAGGACAGAGGATGTCCCCAGGGTTTCTGCACAGCTGGAAGCCCACTCTGAGCACTACCTGGGGCACCATCCACGCTCTTACTGCAGGAGGCCACGCCAGGAGAGGGCAGCAGCATCCCTGCCTTGTCCAGGAGGACAGCATCAGCACAGACCGCTGACCCGACAGCTGGGCCTTTATTCCTCCTCCCAGATGTCTGTTCAGGTCAGCACACAGAAAACATAAAATGCTTAGCACAGACAGCACAGCAGAGCTCAGAGCTTTGCTAGTACCTGCTTGGAGCTACTTTCTGCCTTCCTTGGCCCTTGCTGCTCACAGACTAAACATAGGAAAGCCCTGCTTTCAATATCAAAGTTTAACCTAATGAACAGATTATGAAATATTAATTAATTCCTTCTTGTTCTCTCGTCCACAAAATAGAGCAGAACTTGTGAATCTAAACAGCTACAGAGCAGTTCTTGCTGCTTTCATTAAGGTAACACTAGATGCAAAAAGAATAGGACCCTTCTACACAAAAATTCAGGAGCCTGGGAGAAACCTAGCAGAGACAGATAAAGGCCTCCAACCCCCATGTCAGCATGTGCATACCTACTGGTAACAATGAGAGCTTCTTGAAACCTCTTTTGACAAAGCTGACAATATTCTGAGGCAGCTTTTCTGTATAACAGGACAACTGTATTAAATGGGATTATTATTATTATTTTTTGTTTTAACCTGAGGAGTGACTCAGTTTGACGAGCACTGGGAGCTGAACATGACATGAACCCCACTGAGACACCCCTCAGCCAGCTTCCTAGAAATAGCTGTTCCCTGAGCAGCTGAGGCGAGGGTGGGAGCAGCACACACTGCTCCAGCAATAGAAAAGGGTGCGTTAGCCTCTCTCCTCCTTGCACACTGAGACGGCAGCAAAAACGGCTTTAATTCGTTGCTGCTCTTTAGCTAAAAGGAGGGGGGTACAGGATTTCCTTTTTTGTACATTTCTGTTGCATAACTGGAATTGACACAGTAATGCTGAGAGCTGCAAATGCACTCAGCTTCCATGTTTGGAAAAAGGATGGTCAGTGGTTACAGCATGTGGTGGAGTCAGGAGCTCATTTGTGTTCCTGGCTCTGCACAGCTGCCAGTTCACCTCCTCCTCCTGATCAGGTGTTGAGGCAGGCACGCTTTTGTAAGAGCTGAGCAGAGCCAGGGATGCCACTGCCCAGCTCTCCTGCAGCAGCCCCAGGATCCCCTCCCACACACCAGCAGGAAAGCTGTGCCACAGGAAAAGTCCTTACCTTGTCAGCAAAGTGCTTGATGATAAAGGCCTTGTTTGACATACGTGGTTTTTCAAAGAGAGCACATTTATTCAAATGAGTATTGTATAGTTTTTGGGCCCAAGAGTCATCTGAGCCTTTTGGCATCTATAGAAAAGAATACAGAACACACTTAAAATGTCTTGAGAACTTTTCAGTAGCAAAAGCAGCTCAGAAAATGGGGGACAAGACTTGATGATTTGCTTTCACATTCCAGCTCCTCAGATTCCCAGCACTGCCAGAAGCAAGGACATGGTAACCAGCTGTGTGCTTGCCAGTTCCACACTGGGTACTGGGCCCAGGCAGCAGGCACAGCTGCTGGGACACATCTGACACCAACAATGCCTCCAGTGGCACACACCTGAAGGCAGAGATCCCAAAAGCACCAGAACTCATCCACCTCCATCAGAGATTTCTTGTGATGCTTTGTGATAAATAAAAACCCCATGCTGTGTTTCCACTGAGGCAGACACTGAACCATCCCCAGGGGTACATGGCTTGGGATAAAATAAACCAAGATAAAAGACAAAGGGTGAAACACCAAGCAAGAGCAATTTGGGGAAATCTGACGGGACCGAGGACTGCACTTATCCTCAGGGAAGAGAAAACTGTCCAAACAAAGTTGATCAGAGACCCAGGAACAGCTACAGATACATGAAGGAGGGGAAGAGGAGGGGTTCATTACTAAAACCATTTTTTCTCCTCCTGTAATTGCGGATTCTGTTTGTATGCTTTCCAAACTCTTGCACCAGCAGAGTGTCAAAATGACAACTGTCTGCAGATGACTTTTCCCTGTGAGGCCCAGAAACAGGACAGCTGATAGCCTCTTTCTCTGTGAAAGTCCTTGAACACACACCTTGCACTCCTCATCCAACAGATCCAGAACTCCCATTTTGGCCTCTATGAGGTTGATACAAGGCTGATTGTCGTAGAAATCAATCAAGGTCCATGGTATTTGTTCCTTCATATATTCTTCTTGTTCCAGCTTAAAGACATGCTGCAGGGCAAAAGGAAAACAGTTTTCTGTGAAATGAAATGCAGAATAAATACACTGAACTCTCAACTGAATTCATCTTGGCATATTAATCCAGGCTGTCAAGTGATACACTAGGTTCAACAGAATAAACTCTTTAACAAGTGTATGAAAAATAAATTAACCTTTTTTCCTGGCCTAAAAACAACAGCCTAAATTAAAGCACTCCATATTCTCCGCAAATATCCTTTTTATTATATTAGCCAACAATTACTGTAAGCTCTTTTCTCTCATAAAAAAACAACACAAAACCCCAAAAAACCTAAAAACCTTCAAGTGCAGGAACAGCAACCTATAAAGTAGGATGTGCCATGCTTTTATGATTTGGAAATTATGAACACTGCTCTATTTCAAGCCAAGTTTCACTATAAATACCTTTGTGTTTCCTTGTAAAAGAGCAGAGCTCTATTTCCTCTTAAATGGCTGCTGATTTTTTTTCTAACATGACGCACTGCATTAAAATTTACTCTTCAGCAGAAGTTGAAGGAACATTAGCACTAGAAATCCTTTAAGGAAAATTCTGTGACAGATTTATCTGGTATGAAGACCAGTTGCATATTTATTCCAAAATATTATCACAAACAACCTGCACAACTTTAATGAAACGTGTGTAAGAGATGTATTAAAACTTAAGGAAAACACAGAATAAGGTATTAAACAGGCAAACTGTGGTCTTAATAGAACAAGCACCTTGAAAAACCCAAAAGACTGCTGACTCCAGTTATTTTTGATGATGTTTCATCCCCCACTTACATTTTTCTGCACACTTACTGCTACTGTGGCAGGTGGATGTGTGCTGGGAGTGCCCCACCACCAGCACGGCAATGTCTGGGGGTGCCCCAACACCTGAACTGGGGTGCCAGCCCCAGCTGCCTCAAGCTCAGTGCACAGCCCAGACACCTCACACATCTACCAGGCCACAGAAAACTACCCTGACAAAGCTGTTTATCCCTTTATTTCATTAGCTTAACGCCATCCTCCCCAGAGCCGCGCCCGTGGGAGCCATTCCCACCCTGCACCTGGCAGGAAAGCCCTGGCAGCGTTCTACTGGCGAGTCATATCCAAACCAAGATCTGAGAGAAAACAGAAACCCGTTTTTTCACTGTGAAGGAACCAGCCATTAGGAGGTGAAAAATGCCTTCAGACCTGATTTTCCCTGTGTGTGGTGGGCACCAGGCAGGGCAGGGTGGTCGGGCAGTTCCCAAGCAGCCTCTCCTCAGCCAGGCTCAGGCCGCTCCAGGCAGCACACGAAGGTTTGCTGGCTGCCACCAACCACAAGGCTTTAATTCAAAGCAACCTCCACCCCGTGTGCCTCCACAGCACCCAACAGGTCTGTGTTCACCAGCACGGGGTTTGGCAGCTTGGCAGGACACCAACACAAGAGCCCTGTCACCCCCTCCTTCATGAGGCAGGTGCTTACAGCAATGGCACGAGAGGGAAGGCAACAGTTATCTTTACTGAAGAACAGAACCATTACAGCTCTTACAGCAACTAGATTTTACTGTACAGCTGGGAAAGCTCCAAGATGCCCTGTGCCTGGCAGTTACAACATCCCACTCACGGAGCTGAAGCCAGCCATGGCCCTACCCACACGGAGCGGGCACGCCAGGGCTGGAAAGCCCAGCCTCTGCCCCAGCACCCTGCTTACTCCCTGGCACAGCAGGATGAACCCTGGCACAGGGGAACCGGTCCTGTGAGCACACGCTGCCACACAGGTAGGATCACGGCAGTCCAGAGCGATCCTGGTGCTGCAGCAGAGCCTAGCAACAGACCTGGCAGAAATAACTCGCCTCGTCATTATGCAGGTAAGATATGTAATTGCAGACGTCACCAAGGCTGAGGAGAGAATCGTGATCTCTCCGGAGGAGGGAGAAGAGCTGCCTTCTGCCACACGTCGTTCATCAACTTCAGGATGCAGCTGAAAAGCCTCAAAAAATACCAGCGGGGAGGAAGCGCGGGTGGCAAACCTCCAGCGGCGGGGCCGTGCGCTCCTCTGCCCATCCAGGGGCTCCCCGAGGTTACAGAGACACTGCTCACTCCGACTTCTTCCACACAGGGCTCTCAGTGACAGGCAATCTCAGCCTCTTAATTGCCAAGCACTGCTTCTGCCTTATAATTGTTACTTGATCAGAATTTCAAATAGTCCCAGAGCAGCAGTTAGTCATAAAATCTATTTCTAGGAGATAGTCGATCTTTCCCCACCCCTCAAAGCCCACGGCCAGGACAGCTGCTTAATAGACTGACGGAATTCATCCTAACCACTGGGGACCCAATTAGCAGAATGGACTTGGATGAGGGGAAAGGGAAAAGGAAATGCCAGTCATTTCCTACTTACCATATTGAACTGCTGCTGCAGTTTTTCATTGGCATAGTTGATACAGAACTGTTCAAAGCTGTTGATTTCGAATGTTTCAAATCTAAAATATGCATATACTCAAAATTACTAGTGTATTGAAAAAAAAAAAAATTACCCCGTAATTTTAAATTCCCTCCCTCCAGTTAAATTAATTTAATTATTTCAGGCACAAATAACACAGGTTAAGCAAGAAAACACAAGGGAAATGGCAAGTTGCACTATGTAGGCAGTTTAGTGATGCTCCCTCTCTAGGCAAGGATGAGGAACTCAGGGAATGGACTGATGTTCCTGGAGAGCACATTAGTTATCTCTGTCCTCTCCGTAAGTGCCATCTTGAAGGAACATGACATGAAAATTCCCTTGTAACTTTCCAAAAGGCAACAGATAAATGAACTACCAACAGCAAAAATCTGAATTCCCACTATAAATGTCAAAGTCATGACAAAGATCTTAGCGTGTCAAAACTGAACACCTACTTCCTTCAGCTGGAATAAGCAGCTGCTAAGGTTTGGGGTTCCTTTGTGTAACCCATGCAGTGCCAGATGACAAAGACAACGATGCTTTGCAGCCAGGTAATTACGTAAATGTCACATCTCTGACAAAAACTCACCCATAGATGTCCAATACCCCGATGAAAGAATGCTGTTTTACAGTAGCGTGAAGGGCTTTGTTCACATGATCTACAATCCAGTTAAAGAGATTAGCATAGATATGTTTGGCAAGTGCATCTCTGGCATTGATGGCATGAAGTTTGGAAATTGGCTTGATGTAGGTTTCAGTGGCAGTGGCGAGCTTCCTATGGCAAAGCCAGTGGGCCATCTCCTCGTACTCCACACCCATGAGGTCACAGAAGATGGTGAGGGGCTCATGCTTGGGCTAATAAAAACAGGCTCATTAGATACTGAAGCAGTATTAGTGATAGCAAACATACAATCATGCAAACAGAACTGCCTGCCTGCAGTGATCCTACAATAAGCAGCAAGAGCAGCTTCCTCAGCTCTTCCTCCTTCAAAACCTAGCAAGTTCCCTACCCACTTAGCACATTCACATTGCTGAAGTGAGTTAGTGAAAAAGCTTCCTCAAAGCCATTTGTTTTACTATACCCATGTTCACTAAAATGCTTCACACAGGGAACCTGCAACCTTCTGAAAAATGAATCATCTGGCTTCACTGGGATGGACTGGGTATTTTGAATTCTTACAGCTGTGTCAGGCCAAATGGATGGCAGCTCCTGAGTGAGGCTCTTGACTGCTCATGTACAGCCATGGCAGGGAGTAATGGGCAGTGAGGCCCAAGCCAAGAACACGTGGGGTCTGGTCTCAATACTTAAAGTATTTTCTCAGTGAATTATGGAGACAAACACTAAGAGATTGCAGCACATTAATGATGTTCTCTAGCTCTCAAATTAAACTGTACAAGAGAAAAAACTGATCTTTGTGTAACTGGGTAAAATCAGCCAGCAAGGCTTGTATATTGAGATGGGGATATAAGATTTCTGCATAAAGATCGGTGCAGTGCATTCACCACTCAGTAAGATATTACACTTTGTGACTAACATGCAAACTGTTAGCTAGAAATCAAAGAGGACAGACAGGTCTTTCTTTCTCAGGAGCTCCCCTAACACTACTTCCTCATCATGCTCCCATTGCACCTGGTGGCTCAGCAGCACACTGACAAGCACTGTCTTGACAAGAACAGATGGCAGAGGACTGCTACCACATGTCCTATGGCTTCAGGGTATACCAGCTTTAAATATTTCCACATCCTTGTGACTTCTCTGGGGCTTTTTCTAGTTCTTACAGCATACAGGCCCCATGCAGCTACACCTCCAAAATCCAATTAACTGAGCGTGTTTTGTTGACTTGGAAGACAATAATAAAGTAATAATAATTATGAGCCCTGCACAAAAGAGTGTCACATTAGGGTTGCTCAAGCTGACATCAAACAAACTGATTCACTGCCACAGCAGCATAGGAACCCTTTGCTGAGCAGCCTGCAGCACCAGTGTTCCATCAGAGCAGTGCCTCCCAGCACAGCAGTCTGCGTGGCACAGAGCTCTGTGGTGACATGGCTACTGCCAGAGAACAGCACAGGAGCAGACATTCACCAGGTGTTATCAGGCCAGGCCAGGGTTGCACAGGAACCTGCAGCTTTTTCCCAGCTCAGCCAGTGGGACTCCTGCACTGGAGATACTCATCACAACACAGGCAAACTCCTCATGTCCTGGGGCTCATCAGCTTTCTACCTGTTACCATTAAATGAGCTTTCTTTATAGTGAAAGCCTTCATAAGACACCAAGGAGCCAGACTATTGCTGTTTCAAAGCAGCTATCAGACCCCACAGGCAGGTGGTGTCAGGGCAGGAACACCAATCACCTCTGGCTCCATGAAGTGGGGAGCCCCATGAGCCCTGCTGTCTCAGCTCCAGAAACTGCCCCTGCAGATTCTTCAGAAGGGGACTGACAGTGACACAAGAAAAAAAAACTCTGAAGGTGTTGCTACTCTTGCAAGAGAGAGAAAGCTGAAGGCTGTGCAGGCCAGCAGCAGTTATTCAAAGGGAGGAAGAAGGAGAACCTGATCACTCTGAATCCATAGAAGAGACCAGCCTGAACTGTTTTGTTTCTCATCTCCAAAATATGGGTAAGAAGCCTGGGCCCTCACCAGTGAGGAGGTGATCAGGCTATGCAGTCCTTGTTGCTGATCTCCACGGCAAAAGAGAACTGATAAAACCATGACACTTGGGTGAGTCACACAAATCATATCTGTATATCCTATGCTCATGGCTAGACATCCCAGAGGACTTTGAAAAGCATTTATTTTGCAATTATTTAGGGCATTCTGGCATTTCTTATAAAAAGAAAGCCATCTGGCAAAGCATTTTCTGTGTGCAGGGAAGATATTCAGGTAGGAATATAAAGATCTAGACACTTGCTCAGGACTTCAAAGCTAGCCTGCCTACTAGACTTTTCTAGGACAGATCAATTACAGCTATTATTGTGTACCAATGTTATACTACAGAGAGTACTGTCTAAAGCCTCTAAATTGTGAAGAGTTGAATCTATCAGCAAAAATCTGTGAAAATGTTAGCAAATTAGAAATAAACCCATTTCCATTTTACTCTTTTTCAGAAGAGGTCCCTGCAAACAAGCAGAAGGCAGACCTGTCAGAGTGCAAACCATGTCCTTCAGCTCATCTGCTACTCACAGGAACAGTGCAGCTGTCAGAATCCCGAGATGCAAACTCCACGTTGCCCAAATGAAGGATGCCAGCAAGGATTCTAAAAATTCCCATCTGGTACGAATCACTAATCCCTGCAAAAGGATGAATAAAATGTTTTGAATGGAGAGAGCTGCAGTTGACAAAAAAAATTATTAAGGAGAGAAAACCAGTGACTGCTGTGTGTGACTTTGACATTTGACAGTACTAATTGCCTCACTTCTATCAAAAACGTTTTACAACCAGATGAAAAAGAAATCCATTAAAATGAATCATTTAATTTGCTGTTTCAAAGTGCTTTGTCAGTGACCTCCAGCACTGTATATGTTACACCAAGGGAATCCACCATTTATGTTCACACAATGTACACTCCTCTTAGATTTGTAATTCTACTACAACTTAAATACCTTCTTCACGCAATACAAGTATCTCAGTCCCAAAGTTTATCAAACTCTCCTGGTTTTAAACACAACAGAGTATGAAAAAAACATACACAAATAATATAGAAAACACTTACTGGTATATTAGATTTAGGATATGACTGTGATTTAGCAATTACCTAGCAAAGTGCAGGCCTGCCTGGTGTTCGCCATTTCCTTGGCATCATCAACACCATCAATCACAGGGCTTCCACCTTGCTTCGTATAGTGAAAGTAATTTGCATTCCCTGTAATAATAAAAAATATATATATTTTACACATATTGATGCAGAAATTCACAGCACATCTGTGTCATTGTTAAGTGTAAAGCTGTGTCATGATTAAGTTGCTCTTGGCAGAATCCATGATCTGACATGTATATTTTCTCCTTCTGGTTCATAAGACACACTTATTCTAAAGAGCATTTTTTTTTCAAGATTTAACTGTGCAAGTAAGTATCCTTTAATCTACTGGTTCCCACAGGAGGTCCTCAAGCATATTCTCTATTTTTGGTTGAGACTTCCACAACTGTGGAATAATCACTTAGGAAGTAGTTACTCTCCAATCCTGAGCCAACCACCTACGCAGTAGCCACAGAGTTGAGAGCAGCAGCACTTTGGAATTATGTGACAAATATTACTATGCTATTACTACACCAGGATATTATATTTTTCCCATTTTCTTCTCTTTTCTAATCTATGGTCTGTTTCAGCCTTATGAGTCTCTGTCATCCACTCAGGCTGAGAAGTCAAGGTTGGAGAAGAGATAGCTTCACACTGCTCTGGGGACAGCACTGGGCTCCACTGGGAGACCAGCAGCTCTCCTGTGTAAATTCCTATGGTTTCACTGGCCATGCTTCCAGCTGCACTAACAGACTCCTTTTCTTCTGCTCAGCTAAGGTTCCAAGAATGCTGAAAGAGAAGTCTGCTAAATGGCTTCTTCAGTTATAATTACATCAGTTCCTTTCTTTCCTGTGTTAGCAGATGTGAATCCTAAATGTGCCAGGGTGGTGCAGATGAGCAGAGAAACACTCTAAAACCAGAAGAGTATTTCAGAATCCAGCACAGGCTGTGCACTTTTCCTACTGTGAAACCAACTTTTAAAAATATACAGGAAGCACTGCAATTTATACTGAATTTTTAAAATGATGACATGGTTGTCTACTTGAGGTCATCATCATGCTTTTCTTTTACAAAGCACCAACTCCTGTCAAATGAGAAACCTTTCCTCTATCAACATTTGAATTTGATAAAAGAAAAAATTCCCTCATCTGCTTTTTAATCACCAGGTTAGCAGAGATTATAAAGTAATTGTTGCTAACAGCCCAAGTAAAAGTATGCAGATGGAAAATAAGCTTTTCAGGTGCTTATACAAGAAAGGGTAAAATTCTCTAGTGGCTGGAACAACAGAAAAAAGGTTTTAAAGAACTTAGAGAAAATAATTTCACCCTCCAGGACACAGCAAATCCTACTGATTGCAACTGCAGTGTATTAGAGGCTGCTGAATAAACAAATCTGTTACTTTTGTTTTATCAGAAAACCGCAAAGTCCAAGGTCTATCATTTTAGTTATTTCAATACATTTTAGTACTTGAAGGTTTAAAAGTTTAGAATTTAAATGCCAGCGATTCTTCATTTGTGTCTTTGGCTCAAAAAGCTCAGAGATGCTGCTTTGTCCCTACAATCACACAACACCACAAATGTGAATGTCATACCTAATCGCAGAGTTTTAAACTCGGGCAGTGCTGCAGAGGCACAAAGCTGGTAAAAGATGTGGTAATTTCTCTCTTCTTCTGCCTTTAAAAAAAAAGGAATTTGTTATTTTTCACCACTTAACAAGTGGCAGAAACAACGACGAGCAGAAAGGAATTACAATGTATAATGCTTTCTCTAGCAATACATTAAGAGCACAGAAGCCACATGGAAAAAAGGAAGATAAATCAGCATCTCTCTCTTCCTTCTTGGTTAATTTAATCAATTTTCAACAGCAGGAAGCATGCAGACATTTTCATTTAAAAAAAAAAAAAAAAAGTATGATTTCACTTTTCAGAACTGTAGATTACTGTTAGTTATAGATCAGCATTCTGTAGGTGAGTGAAATGATCATATTCAGAAGTTTTTCGTTTTCCAAAAATAACTAACACTATTTGCCTCAGCATTTACAGTAAGCTGGTAAAGAGAGTATATTCCTTGCCAAGGCAAAGCTTGAATTTTAAAATGAAGGCCAAACAGAGCTCAGAAGGTGATGACTCATGACCAACACTGTAATTCTGAACTTAAGCACTCTAAATTCCATACCTTCAAACCCAAAAGAAATGAAAAATACTCTATTCCAGCTAAACCATGTGCTATAACTGTCTCTTACTTTTAAAATACACAACAGCTCTTCATATAACATCCCCACATGGTACAAACCATAATTATTATTTTTGTATCCTTAGGCAGCCAGTCAAGGACAAGTCCATTTTTACTGAGCTCTAGACTAAAAGGTAGGTAAAGATGGTGAGGACATGTGGGACAGTGGATTGGTTGAAGTATGACATAACAGAATGAAGAGATTACACCCATATTACCTGAAACACCACTCTTGATTTTTCCAAGAGGTAAGTTCTCATGTTAGCACCAATGATTCGATACCTCTTATCAAAACCAATTTCAATGTATTTCCCAAAGCGACTGCTGTTGTCGTTCCTGGTAGTTTTGGCATTTCCAATAGACTGAAAAAAGGGAATATTGTAAAGGTTAAACAGCTTGTAGAAATTATCACATCTATTTAATCATCTACACAGCTCATAAACACTTAACAACATTAATCGTGTCCTGGTTTAAAAATAATTTAAAATTTAATGAAGAATGGTCTCAGCCTGGGCAACAAGTTACAATAAAATTTCATTAATGTAAGACTGGGAGCTGATATTCCTAGCAATTTTTCACTTCCACATAGTCTAATTTCACAGGAAAAATCCTTTATTGTTCATTGAAGTCTTCCAAAAGAAAATAAAGAGTCTAACAGAAAGCTCACACACAGATTTCTTTCAATGACTTAGTAAAACTGTAAGAATTATTTTACCTGGATATATTTATATGTGTAGGTGTACACATACATGTATAGCACTTGCAACTTTTGAAAGTCTACCTATTATAAACCCACAGCCCACTCTGTTCTGCCTGGAGAACAGTTTATCATTACTATTACTCTGTAATCAACACATTTCCAAACTATTTCTGCAAACATGAAATTTAGAAATATTTACCGTGTGCCTAAGCAGAATCTAAAAATTAACGTGCACAGACTTGTGTCATCAGCCTGAAACCGAGCCCCTTCCACAGCAGCCTGGTTATTGACCCAGAGAGAGCCCCTGGTGCTGCCCTGCATCGTGCTGAACTTTCTCAGATTAATTCAGGACAGATTCACACACAACAAACAATAAGTTGTGCACTTCCTCTACATATCCTACATATCCCAGTACATATCCTGGGATGCCCAGGGCAAATAATGCCTGTGGATCCTCCATGGTGCAATTCTGCCTTACCTCATCAGCTTTAGGGTTCACCCCACAACAGGTACCAGCTGGATACAGCAGCATTCAAGGCATGCAAATCCCAACACACTGAACTTCAAAGAAAAGCATTTTCTCTTCTCAATCAGACCATGTTTTAGTCATCTTACAGCAATTCACCTTCTAAAAAAAGTCCCAAAGGTATCTCTGTATCAAGAGGAATGGCATTTGGAAGAGCTGAGATGCAGCCTCTCATCACATGGCACTGTGTGTGTGTTACTAAGCCCTAAGTGCACCACTGGGAAAGTGTCCAACTTTCCCAGTCCACACAGCCATCCACTGGAACTCTGAGAAAGTTGAGAAAAACAAATCAGAGCAAGCAGCACTGCTGAGTATCCAAAATCTGGAAGCAGAAGGCCAGGGAATGGGTCAGTGCCAGCTGGTACAGCCTGGAAAGTGGGATTAGACTGTCAGAAACCCCATGAGAGCAGCAGCAGCACGCACACCCAACAGAGCAGATGTCAAACTGGGCATCACATGGACAGCTGCTGGAAAGGATCTAGGAACAAACTGCATCTCTGCAGTTCTAAGAAACATCAAAATCATTCAAACTGAATATGCTCTAATTGTACTCTTGTGGTTTTTTGAAAGAAGATTATTGCTACTGTGATATACTTTTTTGGTGGTAGCAACATAATACTACAATATTTCAGAAAGCAATTATTCCTTTGAAAGGTATTACTGATACAATAAAAACAGAAAGTCTTTAGGATTATCAGATTGCTTGCCTGAATACAAAGCTGTACTATTTACATAGCTAAAGAGGGTAACAAAGAATGAGGGGCAGGAAATGACATACAAAGATGTGTTTTAAGACTTATTGATTTCTACATTTGCAATAGGAAAACTGTAAATAGTTATTGACTACAAAAGTAGTCATTTAAATAGTTGCTAGAAATGTACAGTTACCTCCTGGCATTACTGAGTATTTAGTAGGCTAAGATAATGTGATAGTAAATAAAATACTGTTTAAGTTGTCCAAATAGAAATTTAAAAATAAAATGAGCTTCCGCTCATAAGATTTTACACCCAGCTTAGCAAATGAGCAGTTTCCAGTTTCTGAAATGAAGTACTTATTTTCTTCCTAAAATATATGGGTTAATTTGTGTTTCTACTGATTTATCAACTGAAGAATTCAAAACATTAATTATGCTATCATAAGAGTCTGTCTCAACATCAAATTTTACAGCACTCACTCTAATTTAAAGTTCAAGTGTTGGAAGTTAAAAAGACAACTTCCATCCAGTTACAATAATTTTTAAAGCAACTGAAATATATATGTAGATACACTCATGTTCACAAAATTGTTATCCCTACAGAAAACAAAAATAAAGCACCATCACTGATTTTTAGTGAATGAAAAAAAGGTATAGATGTGAAGCTCTCTAAGTCCTCAATTCAAACTTCCTTGCTTTTGGAAATGAATTCAGATAATTAGTGGTGAGCTGATGGCCATTGCCTGGGAGATGGGGCCCAAGGGCTGAGAGCAGGATGTTCACTTTAGGCCTCGGGACTGAACAGAACGAGGGGTGCAGAGTTTGTCTGTCACCCAGCAAACACACAGCACAGCCCTGTCCTGCAGAGCTGCTCACCTGAGCTCCCACTGGCAGCCTGATGGAGAGGACACCTGGCAGCAGGACAGGGCAGGGCAGGAGGGGGCTCAGCCCCCACCAGCCCCACACGGGATGCCAGCATGGCCCCCGGCCGGCGTCTGGCACCTCCTGCAAGCACCGGGGCAGCACAAGGTGTTCTCTGGGCTCAGCTCACACCTGCACAGCCACCACTGCTCCCAGGGCACAGGGCACAGCCCCTGGGACAGCTGCAGCTCCAGGCAAGGCTCAGCTCCTTGGCTTCCTCCCGTGGCTGGACATTGCACGGGTCACTGCACAGCACAGCACAGCTTGTTTTATCCCACAGCAGAAATTTCCAAACACCACACAGCACCACAAACCAGGCACAATTACCTTGTGACAGACACACACAACTGGGATGGGGCAGCTATAGTTTTGAGTATCAAGAACTCTTCATGCCGGGAGGAAAGGAGGAATAAAACACAGTTAATTTTTTTAAACACCTGAGGAAAAAGAACCATGGCAGCATTTCACATTTCACTGCATGCATTCTGTTTACTCATGATCTTTCACACTACTGCAGAGAGATGCCCACCATCTACCAAGGCATCAGTGCTCCTAAAAGCATTTTCCTAGGCTGTTCATAGGCATGAGTATGTGTGTGCCTACAGATAGTTACTTCTCTCCAGAAATTCCTCCAAGACATTCTCTCTGATGAATTATTTCTTCACATAGTTCCTTAACTTCAGCCACAACTTGAATCAACATATGTAGGCAAAGACATGAGAAACAATTCAGACACGTCTAGGAAATCTTTTCTGCTTGGCTGTGACATCAGAATTAGTGTCTCCTGAGCTTCCCAGAGAACAGAGACCCTGAAGCAGGAGGAATTGTACATGTCCCTCTCAAAGTCTATTGCCAACACCTGCCCTCCAAAGCTAATGGCTTTTGGACTTGACTACAGTTGGGTACAACAATTTCCAGAACCAAAACATGAGTCTGAGATAATTATAGCAAAATTATGGTTTTTTCCTCTGATGGAAACTGTGTGCATCTCACGTAACTGTTTTCTCAGTCTCTCTTTTCTAATATTATGTCCTAAAATTTAACATTTGCTTTACTTCCTTTCAGAGCACACAACCTACTGACCCCCATTGTGCATTGTACATATTTGGTGGGTAAGACCAACAGTTTTATCCTCTTTGGATACACACACAAAACCAGTCTTGTCTGACTGCATTTGGCCAGCAGCCTGGGAACTACCAGAAACTTAGAGCAGTATTCACATAAAAATAACTTTATGTGAAATACATTAACAATATTGAAACATTATCTCCCATCTTCCCTCAGTCTTTCATATATGTTACAAAAATGATGCCTAAAGCAACTCCTTGTAGATGTGTTAAACACAAAACTTTACTGCATATTTATAAATGTTCTTAAGAAGTATGGATTGCTCTCTCTGTTGAATGCTTATGTTTGTCCCAGTAATAACTGCAGCTGAAGATGGGGTTTGGTGCAGTAGCTCTCTTACCTCCATGATGGGGTTGGAGGCCAAGACCTTCTCCTCAACATTGGCTTCACTGGCAGATCCACTGACCGTGGCAAAGTACCTCATGGCATACTTGGCAGAGACAGTCTTCCCAGCTCCAGATTCCCCACTGACAATGATTGACTGATTTCGCTCATCTCTGAAACACAAACACATGTGAATTCCCAGCTGTCCTCTCAAGGACACTTATTTACTGTCCACAGCTTGGCAACAAGCCATCCACCATAAATGTTAGCAGTACAGCATAAGGTAAGTGCAGGTGGCAGACACAAGGCAGTTAGTTCCCGAGCTCCTGACAGGCTGGCTGGACTGCCTGCCTGACTGCTCCTCCAGGATGGACAGGATGAGCTGTGACAGCCCAGCCAGCCAACAGAGCTGCTCTAGAGAACCTGGCTATGGCAAAGGATCTGTTACTGCTATTCACTACATGCTTCTGCAGCTACATCTATACAGAGTCTGTGATACAGTGCTCCACTAAGTTATCAGTGGTCATTAGTAAAGATCATGAATGCCATCTTACAGAGGGAGAAATCAACAGCTGAGTCAGCCACAGAAACCTTGGTCCCTCTGCTCTAATCACCAGCTTATCCCAAAATTGTTCTGAATCTGAAAAATTCAAGCATGGCTCTTCAGGACACAGATAGCAGCTCTGGAGTGAAGACAGTTCTTTTGTTGTGAAAAAAATTCTTCTCTTGTAAAAAAGAATAATTTCCATTTGCTCCTAAAACAGTTTTATCTCAACTCAAAAAGAACTCTGAGCATAAACCAAATTATATGAGTAAACAACACACTACAAAATAACACAGAAATTAACATTAATAGAGTGCAAAACTTTTAAAATAAAGACCATATGTGCTTTATAAAGATTTTACATTTTCAAAGCAAATTAAGTTAAAATAAAAGGTATTTTTAAGTATTCCTATGAGTTAGGTAAGCTTAACTCTCTTTTACACACTAACATGAAAGGAGGCAAAAGGAGAATAAAACTTTCCCCCAAAGCTTTACAGGGCTGGGGGTGGAACACAGAGAGCACAGGCAAGGTACAGATCAGGCTGTGAATGACACTTCAGGCACCTCCATGTTCAGGCAGCACAGTGACAGTCTGCAGGGCCTGCCAATGGCATCAGGAAATGCTGCGCAGGGAAATCAAAGACATATGCATGGAAAAACTACCTATGGTTTCTGTAGCCTAAAGGCCTGGCAGAAGATCTGGATTCTGCTTCTGCGATGATAAAAAAAGCCCTGCTGATGAAATAATGAAGCTATTTATCAAACACGTATAAATTACATGCGTTCCTTTTCTGTGTTTGGCCTGCCCACCTCAGTCAAAAATTGGTGATTTTGTCTCAAATTGGTGTTATGTGTCATGCTTATGAGCCCATTGGCATCCCAACATACTACCAATCCCACATGGAAACAGGATTGTGTGCATGTCCCTCAGCATGGCCTCTAATGCACCACGGCCCCAGAGGCAAGAGCTCCTCCTCCTCCTCCCTCTCTCTCTCCCAGGATGATGTCAATGCTTGTGATAACCACAGAGGTACCTCAGATACCTCAGGTACCTGGCCAGGCCTTCCCACCTGCCAGAAGAATGGTGACCATCTCTATCTCCCACCCTGGAGTTAAAACACCATTCTCATCAAATCCATTTGGTCTTCCACTGGTTTCCTGTAGTCTTTGATGGAACTACTGACAGCCTGTTCTCTCTGAGGGAGGGCTCCATCCACGTCAACTGACCAATTCTGTCAACTCAAGCCAATTCAAGTCCCACCAGATATGAGGGCCCTATAAACTGGACAAGACCCCACAATAACTGAGGAGTTAGGCCCAGTTAATCACCTGTGGGCACAGGCTCTGGGTAACAACTAATCACAGGCCCTGCTGCAATTCTCAAGGTACTTCCTATCTTCAAAAACAATGTCAAGCCCTCAGATAAGAGCACAGCTCCAGCATCCACTTTGTGCTGCTCTCAAAGCCACAGGCTGAAGGAGTTCAGTCACTCATCCCTGGGACAACCAAGGCAGTATTTGTCTACCAAATTAAGGTACCAGTTGAGGCAGATTTTCCACATTTTGGTAAAAAGGATTTACTTGGAATGGCTGAGTGCTGCTTTAAATTTAATAGCAAAGTGTTAAGAAGATCAAAGCAACCTAATTTTATGTTCTCAACTTGCATGTAACACATGCAATAGGTGCGAATGACTAGAGCACAGTTCTCACACTCAAACACGCCAAGCTGTCAGGCTCAGTGGGAGAGCTGTGGGACAGCAGAACTGTTCAGCTGATAACCCACGATGTGCAGCCCAGGTCACAAACCCAAGTGTCAGAGATGCCAACCCTGGCCACAAGCCTCATCCCTCCCTTGGATGAGGCCTCATGTACCAGTGGCCATCCGGCCTCTCTGCAGGACCTTGAGGGAGGTCTGTGTGCCTGGGACAGCTTGCAGTAACTTTGAAGATTTCCAGCTGGAAAATGAAGAAGAAACACTACTGATTCTTCCCCATTCCCCCTCACAGAGTTCACTCGTGGTAGACAGAGGTGTGTGGGAGAGAGCCTGTGGCTCAAGAAGCTGCAGGAGTTATGGATCCTCCTGCTCAAACAGAGCAGCAGCAGGATGCAGGAGAAATCCAAGTAAATGCCTAAAATCCACGGCTAAATGGGACAAGCGGTAACAAACAATTTTCCTCTCCCACAGACAGCTCCTGCAGTGAATCAAAACCAACCATTTCTTCATAGGATTGGCACCATTCTCTCATTTTTCTTCCTGTGCTCTTTCAAATAGAAAAAAGAAAATCCCATGCCATTCTAAAATATGAAACTTCTGGTCTTATTTCAGGGACTGCCTAATACAGGAGATAGGCAACAACATAACAAGCTCTTCATTTGCAGATCACCAGCTGTTTCATGTATTAAATATCATTAAATACACGAAGACTGAGGAAGATCAAGTCTATGAAGTGGATCCTCTGATGGTTAAGACTTTTTAGTTCCCAAAGTACAAAAAGGTTTCAGAAAACCAAGGAACACAAGACTCACTCAGACTTCTGACAAAACAGACTTCTGACAAAACTGTCAATAAAAAACAAGCACTTTTGCCAAGAAAGGACATGGAAATAAAGGTGTCTCATTCTAACTGTCACATTCCTGAAGGACACATGTGGGAGCATGAAAAATACACTACTACTACTGGTTTTGCAGACCTTAGTCTCTTTTCAGGAGTTCCACTTTTGCAACGACAATAATAAAAAAATGAGTGTAAAATAATTTTTCCTTAAGAATACTGTCGCTAATTAGCCAGAGTTTCTTTCCCCCATGTCGTAGGATATGAAGACTACTCTTCTCCTTAGCACACACTCATGTGCTCAGGAATAAGGGATCCATTATTATATTCCTGTGTAAGTACATACACACATATGCATTGCATACATTGGCCTGGAGAAGGGAGGGTTGGCTCTGTGTGAGCTGAAAGCATCGCTGCTGTCCCTTCTGCAGTGACTTTCTGTGTCTGCAGCAGCCCCAGCCACGATGACAAACAAAGGGCTCCCTCACTGCCTGCAGCAGGGCCCTCTTGCCAGAGCTCCATCCACGCTCAGGGCCGCTCTTGTCCTCACCAGTACATTAATCCATTGTTTTGTTTTAACACACTGCAGTGGCCATCCTCTAGCATATTATTCTTTGTGCTTTTTGGCAGAGAGAAAGGAAAACACAACGAAATGCCCGAGATCACACTGGGCATTTGAAGGAGAAAGGAGAGTGTAAAACAAACCCAAACAGCGACAGGGGATGAGCTCTTCCTGCCACAGCCCCAGGGAAGACTTGGCCTATGGACATCTTACCACAGGCTGAGAGATATTTAGTCTTGGAGGAGGGTGGAGTGGTCCTGCCAGGCAGCTCTGCCAGCTCAGCAGAAAGTTCTTAGCAACATAAAACTTTAAAGAAACAAAACAGCACATTTAAAAGAAAAATAACAAGTAAACAAGCATCAAAGCCCCTTGGATGATGTATGAAATGTATTATTTTTTATGATTTGGTATAAGCAGTGCTCTGAAGAATAGCCTCTGTTTTTGTCAAATGAAATTTTCATAATCAGGCTGTGTTAAAAATGAAACAAAATTTAAAAGATAAAAAAAAAAAGAAAAAAATCCCTTGAAAACAGAAGTGACACTCCCCAAGTCCTTTCTCAGATACATATTACACCTTTAGGGTTATTTTTAGTTTAGTCATAAGCCCCTGACCTTTGACCTGATATTTTGAGTACTTAACATGTCCCTAGTCAGAAAAATAAAAGCTGTAGCTGAAACATTCAGCCAATGAAACAAGTAAGCAGGGCAACAGCTTCATGTGTGACACCACTTTGCAGCCAGAGACCACATTTCATGCAATACTTCATCTTCCTGCAGTTTTTTCTCTGACTAAAACGTGCAAGTAGATGATTTTACAATTACTTCTGAATGGAGGGAACATTTTAATTATGCTTTTGCAAACAGAAATGAGGAAAAGCAATCTGGGAGATGAGAGGTGGAAGAGTCCTCTTTCCCCCAAAGGCAGATAGCAATCAGATCCTAGCACACAGAACTACATCACTGTGATGCAATATTAAGCCAAATTATCTTGATAAGACTGAAACAGTTTGACTGGGAGCAATTTAGCACTCATGGAAACACCATGTTATGTTCAGGCATCAGTCAGGCTCACATTCAGCTTTTGCTGTTTCTGAACAGCAGCAGAATAAAGGAATGACAAAGCTACATTAAAAGTGCCATTTTAAGATGACAGGCCCAGACACTTCACAAGCTGAGATGTGAAATGATAGGCTGAGATTGCTTGCAGTAGCAGAGGATTTGGTTCAGAAATCTTCTATATAAATTGTCTCAGACCTATACTTTGGGAATCATGTGAAGGCAACAGCTGTTTCTTGATAAATACAAGAATGAGAACACACTACAGAACACCTAACTGGTAATTTAAAATGTTCTCCATTACAAAAAATAATGCAGAACCAGATTTCTGCATAGGCTGGTAATTTTTAAAGATAATTTTACTTTATCTACAAAATTTTGTTGACAGGCAGTATGTTTATGAGGAAACTCACTGTCAGAGAGCCAAAACTGAAAAGATGTAGTCTTACCTAGTTCCTGGAATCTTGAGATTACAGCCTACATAGCAACAGGGGCGCCTTATGCTTTGAATAAATGTTGCAAAATTTAACACTGAAGATAGTTTCTGCTCAAAGAAGGTTCAGCATTGAGGAAGCACAAGAGTGCTGCAAGCTGTCTTGAGTTATCTTATATACAGAAAAGGATTTTGCAGATTATGAATGAAATGACAATGCACAAGCAACCAGCAAGCGGTTTTAAAAACATCACCTTGCAAAAAAAGAGAAACCAAGTGCAATAATTGAAACATCAAAGCTGCTAATATTAAAGGCAGAGTTGTCAATTTTCAAACAATTTTCATTCAAGATCACTGCATGCACTTAAGCTGCTTCCCACAAAAACCAAAACAGCTTACTGCATCAAAGTCATCACTTCCACAGCAAACTGTCCAAACAGATCAGGATAATCAAGACATACAGAGAGAAAAATCCTTACAGAGATCTTTGTTTACCTTCTCCCTCTGCACCAACTGAAAATCTCTCTCTGAAGCAGGAATACTAAAAGTTAGACCTCTCTATCAATAAGCATTTCAGAGAGGATTAAAGAAGCCCAAAGCCATTCAATTGAATCATCAAAGCACAACATTTTTTTTTTTTTTTGCTTTTTTTGCTTCCTATGACTGATGCATCAGATGCATCACTTGATCTTGGCTTTCAGACTCATGACTCCACAGCAAATAACGTTAAATAAATGTACATAAGCACACCCCCCCACAAACATCAACTTGGGAAAACAAACAAAAGGAATACAGAATTACTGACAACAAAAGGAATACTGAAATTATTGACATCAACCTCAATGCTCCTATCAATCCATTCCTACCCCAGCTACCAGCATCTCTCCCTGGAAAAATTGTATCATCAATAGGTGATTTGAAAAGATTCTGATGTGGACTTTGAAAAGCTTGCCTGTGATGAACTACTTCAAAGTTGAATTGTCTCCATGTCATAACACAGATGAGACTGGCAGAAAAGATCAGAGTGCAACATCCTTAATATATAATGAAGAAAGCAAATAACAGGGCAATTTGATGAGAAGAACATTAGTACTTAGCTTGCCTTTGATCCTAAATCGTCTGTGTTTGTTAACCTTGAGAACATTGCCAAGGTGCTGATATTTTTAAGGAAGCTTCTTGTCAGGGTGGTTTGAAGGCCACCACTTCCAGGACTGCCTCACCACTCCCCTCCCTGCCTCAGTGTTAAAATGTTAATTAATTAAATCTACTAGCTTTTCTCTTTTTCCCCCTTTTTTTCTTCCCCTTGTGGAGTTGCTATTGCAACTTTTTCTTCTATTCTTCTATTCTTTTCCTGGTTTAAGTTACGGGTAAGGGTATCAACCCCATTGTATATGACCATCTCATCTTCATTTAACTCAAAACAGCACAAACTATTGCTAAAGACCTGATCCTGGGATCTTCAAAAATTAAAATCCCCTACTGCTTCAATGCAAGTACAGAAGAAATAGTTTTTATTTAATCTTAATTAAGAAGTTTGGTCTTCTTTATCTCACTGGTTCTTCTACTGCAGTTCCGTGGTGATAAGATAGACTTGTAAGCCTGAAATTGCTTCACATTTTCAAAACAGTGAATTTTCTATGATCAAAGTACCTGACAAACTCCCAGGGAAGGAACCTGTGACTCAGGGAACATTTGGGAGAGATCCTGTTCTCAGCACACACAAGTACCACGAACATCAACGTGCGTCATGCCATCAAAGACAGAAAAGGAACTTAGTGCTTTGCCATCCTACAGATGAATTATGGCAGCAGGAAATCCAACCCAAGAAAATAACTTCAAAACTAATGACATTGCTGAAAGGTCAGATAGGAGTCATTCTGAAATGCTGGCAGGTTTGAAATCTTGCTGTTCTTTCATCAACTGCACCTTCTCTGAGAGACACAGGATTAATTAAGGACCAAAAAAACTTAGTTTAAACTATGTTTCATGTTCTACACCTTAAAGCAAGATTTCCAAACCTCTCAAGGATACACATACATATATGCAGCTGACATGATTTAGTGTCTCCAGCATTATAAACAAAACTGACCAAAGTAAACACCCTATTTTTGCAATCAATCTCTCAGTATCCCCACTGCCTATTTGGGTCAGTACATGACCAAAATAACCTGAAGTATCTACAGTCAGAACATTCACAGATCTTTGACAGCATGACTAAATAAATCTGTTTAATAATGATCATTTCCCTCACCATGAGGCACTGGTAACAAAGCCAAAACAAATGGAGTTTATACAATGCACTTAAATCAGCATGAAAGTGTTAAATATCACTACAACTGCTTTACTGATGTTCCCAAATAACCTAGAAGTACTGCTGTTATAAGAATCACAAAATCAAAGAACAAAAATACATCTAATACTTCACCTCTTCCAAACAGAAAAATACATCTAATGCTCCACATATTCCAAACTGCTCATTCAGTCTTGGAATATTATCCACAGGAAAAATTTTGAATCCCTTTCTTGTGAAACCCATCAGAATTCATCAGGTATCAATATACAGCCAAGAGTTCTCTGCAGTACTGAATGTTTTGTGAGCTTCAGAGAAAGCAGCTTGATTAACTCCTTAAGAGATTTGGGAAGGAGCTTTCCAGACACAGAGCCAGCCCCTGCAGGCTAAAGGGAGCCCTGGCTCCAGAGGACTGGCATCTCCCAAAGGAAAGAGGATGCACAGCTGACATATGGAGACAGAAGAATAAAGTACCAGAAAGACAAATCCATGGTGTAAGATAAATAAGGTTTTGCACAACTCATCTGAAGGCTCACTAAATATGTCTGATTTCAATAAATGCTGAAATAAACAGTGATTGTAAACTTGAAACCAAAACATAGCAATTTTTTTTTTTTTTTACAGGACACTCCTCTCTTTTCAGCACAAAATGTGGTTTTGGAGTAATACAAGGATTTAGCTTTTTCTTGCAAACTCAGCAGCCTGTGCTCTCCTCAAGACCTGCCCTCTCAGTCCCCTGCCTCAGTAGGTCCCAGGTTCATATTTTGGGCAGCTGTGCTCCACTTTTCTGTGATGCTCCCACTGTTACAGGGGGAATACTTGTTTTTCTAGAACACTTGTTTTTCTAGAAGACCAAAATTACTTCTCCACTTATCTTAAAATAAAAGGCAGCTGTAAAACCCACCAGTGCTGGGAGGTTTAACACGAGTCAATGCAATATATTTAGCTTCAACCTGCCTAAGGGCAGTGTTGTGTGGCAGCAAACAAGGCTGTGCATGCTCAGCTGCACTCCTTCAGTGCAAAAGCCTTTGAAACTCAGCCCAGGGCAGGCAGCATCTGCTAGAAGCCATTTTAAAACCTGGCAACTCTACAAACCCAGGATTTGCTTTTCAAACAGAAGTAATTTAACTGTTCAATAAATAAATAAATAAACAAGAATTCATTCAGCAGTTTTCTAATGCTCTTGGACTGATGGAAAGCAGCAGCAGCCAGCTCCAGGCTGTCTTCCTGGCACCTCTCACACTGGGGCAGGAGGCAACATCTTGCCCTTCATCAACCTTCCAAATAAACTATTTTAATCACAAAGTTTTTCACAGCCTAAAATAAATTTTGTTATCCCCTGTCTCTGGATTTGGCTAAGTGGTCTCCTTAAAATAGGAAAGCTCCCCTGCTCTGTCCTCTTACTGCTTCCAAGCCACACTGCACAAACACACCTTGCCATTTTCTCTGCAGCTGCTGAGCTCACTCCCTGCTACCAGGCAGACTTGATAAGTGCTCTACCTTCACCCCTACCAGCCTGCATTTTCCAAGTTTCCCCTTGCAGTGCTGCTGGAACAGCGGGCACTTTCCCCCTTTCCCCGTGGAGCCGCGTCACCGCGGCGCTCCCAGTGCCAGAGCCGCCGAATCCACTGGTATTGGCACATCCCAAAAGGTGCAGCCTGACACAGATAATTCATTTTTTTCCACCCTCAAAGGGCTGGTGCGTGGATTAACAAGGTAATGTCTCTAAAACACCCAAAATGTGCAAAGTGCTATGTAAGTGCCAAGGATGATTATCAGACTGAAGTGCTCTGAACTGTTCTGTAGCAATATTGTGGGCAAACAGCAGAAGAACACAAAAGAATAAGTGAGTTAAAAGTGCTTTGTCCCAGAAGCAAGCACAGAACAGCAGCCACATTTCTGTGTCTGTTCCACCTTCACAGGCTGCATCCACTGGCTTATTCTGACTACCTGGATCTAACATGCTCTGGCCTGACACATCCCACTCTTCACAGACGCCACACATTAACAATTCAGAGAATTCTTCAGCTGCAACCTTGAGTCATAACAGTCGCTCCTGACTAAGCAGTAAATTAATTCTTCGTAAAAAGCATTCACTTTTAATAAGCATGAAACTTCAGTCCAGTAAACAATGTTCTTTAATCTTATTTCTAAATATATTTCCAGTTTAACTTGTTTTGTTTTTTTTTAAGCCTAACAGCATTTCTCACTGATATCTTTAGCTGCTGGAGAAAAGAGGATGTTCTGAGCACAGGGCTGGGAACAGGAAACTCAGTGCCTGTGACCAACTCTGTGCTGATACAGGCCTGGCCACAGCACACCACCTTCGCCTTGTCTTCTACACAAGCAGAAATTCAGACTCCAGTACTAGGGGAGACAGGCTTTGGTGAGGCTTGTCAAGTGCCTGGAACACATGAAACCTTCATTGACAGCAAATGTTATTAACAATAGATGTTACCTGGCACAGAGACCCCTTAATGCTGCAGGAAAGGAGGGGATGAAAAATGCAGCTCATTTTTGTACACTGAGAGCACTGAACTGAACTGCACTATCAGTTATATGTACTTCTCACAGATTTTATTGTCAAGCTAGTGTCATCAAGTCACCAGACACAGGACCAGGACTTCTGATTCAGGGGCTCAACACCCTGCTTTTGCCACCTTGGTGAACTCACCAAAGCTGCCCTCCCAATCCCCATGTCTGCTTCAACTCACACAACGGAAGTAATGATGTTTATCTCTCCTGTCTCCCACAGTAAAGTACTTTGGCATCTGCTCACTGAACGTGCAAAGCAAAGATAAAATAATATAATTTACAACCTGAATTCTCTTGAGTCTGTTCCAGCTGCAAACTCAACCACTCCAAAACAGCTCAAGTTCTTAAGAATCTTTGTTTCTCTTCAACAACATCTCGAAAGAAGCATTCTGCAACACTCACAACCAAAAGACGTACTTTTTTTTTTAATTAACAAAATGCATCACTTGCCATTATAATTACATCCAGGAAATACAGCTCTTGACTGTAAAAATGTCAAAAGGTGAAAAGATAATGAATTGTCAGTAACATCTCCCAACATATACAAATGAAGAAAACTGAGGTCAGCACATGCTACAAACCCATGACAGATTGCACTCCAGAGGAACACAAAGATGAGCCAGCACTATGCAACTGATTTATCCAGGGATTAGTCAGAGGTCACTCCTGCAACAGTTTAGGAAAGCTCATTGCTTAGCTACCAGCAGGACACCTCACATGAACTCCAGCTTCCAGCTACAACCATACTTAACCCTTTTGTTGCCTAAAACCATCAAGCTGCTTGGACAAGTAGTCATTTACGTTACATCAGGTTGATTCTGCCATCTTGGACCTGTAACATCATAAAATGTCAGGCTCCAAATATAAGAGACTACTCCAAAATCATCTCATCAGGAAGGCAGATTTTCCCCTTTGCATTCTAACAAAGGGGTCCCAGAAATATCATCTCCTTTCAAGGCAGATCTTTAACTCAACAAGTCCTATGTCAAGGCCAAAAGTGGAGGAAGGCCTCTGTATGTTTGTCCAGCACCCACCACAGCAGGCTCTCATTCCATTACTGGATGCAGGTCTGTGACAGGCTGTTAATCATCCCTGTCACTGCTTCTGCCAGGGGAAAATCCAGTATCCATTTATCAGATGCTCAGAAGCAAAGCAGCAGCCGAGCAAATGTGCATTTTTATAAGAGGACATCATCTCCTGGATCCCTGATCATCTCCAGGGATGCCTGGGATAACTGGAGACTGTCAGTAAAGATGCTTTCAAAACACCTACTCAACAGCTCACCAAGCTTCCTTTTGAACAAAAAGTGATAGAAAAATATCTTCCTGTAGGTGAAAGCCATCAGACACACACAGAAAAGCTGACAAAACAGAGAGGCAGCCTGCTTATTAAAGGTAATTGAATGAAAAGACTACACAGTACCACAAAATAAATCACTACACTTTGTCCAAACAGAAAAAGCAAAACTTTGGAAATTGATGTTTTAAACACTCTTGTTTTCCATAGTGGTATTCATTAAGGTTTATATGGATCTTATCAGAATGCAATTCTGTTTGCAGAGGTTACTTTCAACTTCAGCAACGCTTGACAACCTTACTAATTAATCAGAAAGAAATCTCGAAGTTAATTTATTAAATTGAATCTGCTGTATCTGCCATCAACCAGAAGTAGGATGAACAAATCAGATCAACAAAGTGCTGATAAAAAAAATACATTATCTTAATTACTTTAATATACCATCACTAGGCAGGTGAAAGAATCCTGTAAAGGAGTGATTTTCCCCTAGTAGTGTCAGGAAACTGTTAATCATAACTCTCCTACATTATTGCAATTCTCTACAGTTTCAAGACTTACTGCATCTTCTGCAAACCACAGAGTTAAAAATATACTGAATATTCTATTGAATATTCCATTGAATATTACAAAGAAAATGAGACATATCTGCTGACAATTACGATTCCTACTGAAGTTGTAATTGAAAATAAAAAACAAAATGTTCAGCAACTGAAGCTTTGCTTCAATTTTCGCAGTTACCACTGAGAGGAAACTGAAGACTGAACTTGGGTTTTGTTAACAATTTGGAAACACTGACAATACAAAGGTGACATGCATGGCAGTGTTCAACAAATGCAAACACACACATGTCGGCATTGACGTTTGTATTTCTGGGACAAAAATATATTCTTCAACAATAATCTTCTTCCTTCTGTGTCACTCATCTGCCTTGAACAGTCCCAAACCTGTCTATATTCACTCAAATGGAGTGAGCTATCCACAGACAACACACTGCCACTGCTGAGGAGAGCCCTGTGAGTGCAGGTCCCAGCTCTTCCCAAAGGCACAGCTTGTTAGGGCTGTACCTACACAACCAAACCAAAGAATTCTGCACAAAAGCCACGTGGACACGTCCCCAGCTGAATGATCCTGCTCCCTCCCCCTGGGACACTCCTTGGCCAGAGCATGAATCTGCTCCAAACTCTCCCATCTGTGGTCTGCAGGCTCATACAACCCAAAGCAATACTGGTAAGGATGAAACACTCAGAACCCTAAGCCTAACACAGTTTAAGTGCAGTTGTAAAACTAGATCATTGCTTATTTTAGGAACAGCAGAGGAAAGGTGTCTGAAACAAAGCTGTCAGTCAGTGCAGAAGAGCAGCAGGAGATGGAGAGAGAAAAGGAAAAAGGTACAAAGACACAGATGACAAGGTAGGAAGAGAAGTGAAGGGGGAAAAGGAAAGAAATAATAATCCAAAATGAGATTAGTCTTAAGAGCTGTGCATGTTTTCCAGCACCAAAAAAGACAAGAGGCTACCAAGCAAACAGTAACCACTTCTTGCACTGCTGGCTATAGGTAAAGATGAGCCCTGTTCCCTCCCACGAGCCCTGCACAGGACACTGCTGACAGAACTGCTGCAGCAAGAGGAAACAGAGAGGCTCAAACAGCCCCACCACTTCCCAGCAGCATGTACCACATCATCTGGCTCCCACTGGGCAGGAAATGCCACATGCAAAGGTATCTTTATGTGCTGCAATTAACCCTAAGCAATTGCTACACATCATTTCTCATGCTCAAGCCAGATGTGAGCTCCATCCCTGTCACTCCAGTGGGCAACATTTTTGCACTGTATTTTTTTCTGAAAACACAACACAAATATTTAATAATTGGCTTTCCAGATTTCTGCCATGGGGCATTTTCTTTGGCTGAAGAAGGCTCCAGAGATCATTTAGTTAACCATGCACATTGATGGAGTTTCTCGGCTCCAGCAGATGAAGCAATGAAGCCGGAAAGAACAAACTCTTAACCACTAAATTATAAATTAACAAGAAGACCTAAGGAGTAAATATTTAGAAGAGCTTACTGAAGCCTTAAGGATAGAAGCATCATGACTAATTATGCCAGTGATCATTTAAACATGGAGTTAAGAAAGATCAGAAACAAGAGAAAAATAAATCTCACCCATTGCACACATAAATGCAGATTAATGCCATATGACTAGCTACTACATGAATATACAATGCACTTATTAAAATGTTAATACAGCAGTCACAGACAATCTGATTTTCATTTTTAAACAGTCAGCTGCAGAAATGTAAAACTACAATTCTTCTCTAACTTCATAATTCAGAAGTAAAAGGTGATTTGTTCAGAGTATAAAAAATATCAGAGAAGTTAAAGGGTGGAATTTGGTAATTGTAAGCAGCAATAGAAAACTAAATTCAATGACCAAAATCAGTACATTGTAATGACAGATCAAGTTCTTAAATACAAGCCAAAAACACCCCAAATAGAAAAGCAAATAAACATTGAAAAACTAAAATAATAAAATTGTTACTTCAGTGTAGAGAATTTTTTTTCAGTTGCATTGTGTGCCCAAATTTCAGTTTGCAACTATGAAAGTACTGTCAGTCATAAAAGAATAACAAATTGTTTATAACAGACACATAAAGTAATTATTTAAATAACTCAAAAGGTTTATTTAAGCTAATCACAATAGTTATACAATTTCTCATCATTTGTTTCAAAAAGGAACTCCTACCACACCTTGTTTGTTGTTATTCAGGACAGCAGAACTGCCAGAGGGTGCAGTGAGAGCTGAAGAGAAGGTAATTAACACAAAAAGGAAAAGCCACAGAGGAAACTCGAGCCAAAATCTCAGCCCCCTGAGTCTGCCGAGAGCAGAGAATGCCAGTGGTGCCAGACAGACATCTCCACTGCACAGGCACACAGAACACAGGGGATCCAGCAATTCGATGTTTCAGCACCAGTAAGAGGTCATGGGTTAGAGTCAGCCAGTGGAGAGAGATCCCTCTCCAACCTCTCACTTCCACTGATTAATATTGAGAACAAAAATTCTGTTAATTTTTTTAATTGTTAACAGGATGACAGCCATCACTGACTATAATTTCAGACCACTGTACCAAGCCTCAGATGTAAAATAAGGTTAATAAATATTTATTTTGTACAGGTTTTAGAGGGACTTGAAAACCAAGTCTGTTTCAAACAGCAGCAATAAAAGAGACATGAAGATGTGACTATTATAACACAGTTTTGCCTTTGTAGGTCCACACCAGATTATATGTCTATTTTCTGAGCAGAAAGGAAGTAAGGAAAATATCTCTGCCATTCAACAGTGTGGGTGTAGAGCTGTCCTGATTTCAGCTGGAATAGAGGCAATTTTCTTCCTAGCAGCTGGTGCAGTGTTGCATTTTGGAGTTATGAGAATAATGCTGACAGCACAGTGACACCTTGGCTGGTGCTGAGCAGCGCTCACCTGCACTCAGGGACTTGCAGGTTCTCGTGCTCTGGCAGTGAGCAGGTGCACAAGGAGCTGAGAGGGAGCACAGCCAGGACAGCTGACTCCACCTGGCCAAGGGATTTTCCACACCCAGAAATGTCCTGCCCAGTACATGAACTGGGGGGAGCTGGCTGTGAGCAGCTGATGGCTGCTTGGGGACTGGCTGGGCATTGGTCAGTGGGCAGCGAGCAATTTTACTGTGCATCACTTCTTTTTCCTAGGTTTTACTCCTCCTTTCTTTCCTTTTCATTGTTATTATTGCTGTTGTAATTATTTTGTATTATTTTACTTTATTTCAATTATGAACCTGTTCTTATCTGAACCCATGAGTTTCTCCTCTCCATCCCAGTGTGGGAGGGAGGGAGTGGCTGTGCAGAACTGAGCTGCTGGCTGGAGTTAAACCAAGATGAGGATATTTCTGAAACACTGGATCTTTTGCAATTACCCTAAGTCATGAAATGTTGCACTGAACTATTTTATTTTGAAATTATCTTTTACCTAGGTATTGTGGATCACTGTATTAGGATCTGCATGTGACAAACATTTCATCCTTTCCAGCTATCATAAAGAATCTTAAATTAACAGATAGCTGATTCCAGACATGAAGATTTTATCATTTTCAACCCATTCTCCCCTTGCTCCCTCACTTGCAGTATAGCTCAAGGGCCATCACAAATAATCCAGAGACCTTTCAGTGTTTCATTTGATTAATGTGATGGTGAGCTGTATTACCAACAAGGAAAACTATACCAACAGCTTGAATCCAACCAGTGAGGATACCAGGGAGCATCTTGTTAACCAAAGATCACACAGCAGCCCACAGTTTTTTATCCTAGAAATGAAATATTTCAAAAGCTCCCCAAACTGCAGGCTCTTGGGGCAAAGGGGAAGAAGTTTCTGATAACCACTGCCCTTGGGTGACAAGTTCATTTTGATGCAACATCTAGCAAAATGAGGATTTCCTGCACAGCTGTGGCAGTGTCCTTAGAGACTCAGTTCTCAGGCACTCTTTGCAATCATCCCTCTGCTCCCTCTTAATTCCAGTCAACAACAGCCACAGGCAGATTACGTAGCTGGGACATTACTGACATGACCAGGAGCCTATAATAGCACTCCTAAGCCCAGTGATTTCTCTTCTCTTGTCAGTACCACACACAAACACAAAACAGCTAAGAACCTGGCTTCTCTTTAATATTTTCTTTTATTTTCTCTTTAATAATCTATTAAATCCATTAAAAAGTATCTCCTTATTCTGCTAATCAAATTTTTAAAACACAATCATATCATACAGCACAGGGCTAATTTTAGACCTAAATACTGACAAGATCTGTGGTAATTCCTGCTAAGTGTCAGTGGACATGATCTCCACAGTATTTTTAAAACTTTACTGTTCACTAACTTAGGCAACTTTTCCCCTTGTGAAATGTACTAAAAAACTGGATAAAAGACAGTTACTACAAAATATTTCAGAAGCTATAAATTAAAGAGAAGAGCATCAGCCAGAAACTTTGTTTTATTCCTTTCAGAAAAACAGTGACTTCAAGACTCTGGTCTACAAACCTGGCCATCTGCTTGTATGCTTCTTCAGCCACTGCAAAGATATGTGGATCCATATCCCCCATATTTTGGCCACTGTAGGCATTGATGATATCTTCGCCATAGATAGGCAGCTGTTCATAAGGATTTATGGCCACTAAAACAATACCTACAAAGGAAATTAAACAAAAGGGATTATTAATAGTTGTTTACTATTGTTCTAGTCTTTCTAAAAATGTTAAAGAATAAGGATCTGATACTACTGACTTCAACAGATATTTATTCTGAATATAGTTCAGCACATACAAAGTACCACAAGTTTACTTCTACCCTGCTTTGGTAAACACATCAGGGACAGCTTTTTACCTTTTCTTTCCATCTGCCTTTTCTAAAGCTAGTATGCACAGTCCAAAAAGAGTCAGAATGTACAGACTTGAAATACTGTAAACCAATGAATGTGCATTGTACTTCCCTGTGTTTTACTCTGAATTACCAATGATACTGTAATTTGTGAAGTATTAACTACTGGTATCACTGAATGCCAGTTTGGGTATGTGCAGTGTGTGACCCTTCAGTTGTTGTGAAAGAATAACATCCTCACTTTTTGTAATAAGCAACAATGTACAGCCCTCTTGACATGGCAAGTCCTCCTCACCTGACAAGAAGGGAAAAGGACTCCTCTAATTTTAACTGTGGACATTTTAAAAGCAGAATTTCTTCCTATGTATATGTATTTTGGTGCTGAAGTGTGCCAGTGCAGTTGCAGATGGCTGCACAGTGACTGCACCAAGCATGCTTGGACAATCCATCCCTGAAGAACCTGCCCCAGAAGTGTTTCCATAGCACTCAACTTGCTTCTAAATTTACTCAGAAATCCACTCTTACACACACAGACTTCCTCTGATCCCAGCTCTCTGCTCTGTGCAGATTACAGTGTCGTGATGTCTATCTAAGAAATTTTCCATGGAAAAGCTGAGAGAAGGGAAATGAAATCTACAGTCTGGCACTGCTGCTGGGAGCATCAACCAATTTTTAAGCTCTTTTATTCATCTATACATCAAGCATAATCCATAGCAAAAACATTAAACAAGAGAACATGTTTTAGGGAGAGATCTGAGAGACCTTGATCTATTTCCTCAAATTCACAGCAAGTTTTCTGTCTCGACACGCCCATGTGAGGAGAGCCGGTGTTTTTCCATCAGCCATGACTTCACTGAAATGACTCAGGAGCTCCAGTGAAAAATCTCTACAAACATTTATGCCAAGTTCTAATGCTGTCATGATGAACCAAAAAATAAGAGTAGGGGTTAGGGACAGGAAGCCACCTCAGTACTACAAGACTCGAGGAATATTTTGCTTGCCAATTTTTAACATCTGCCCTTAGAAAAAGCAGTAAAAAGTGAAATACAGTGCACCACTGAGCTGAGCCTCTCAGGCTTGCAAGTCTCATCAAAGAGATATTACAAAAATCTGTGTGAGACTTCCGACAATTCCCTCCTGCTTCTGGTTACACTGGCAAAAATAAACCCTTGAATTGGGAACGAGCAGCCTCGTGACAAGTCTCCAGCATATTAAAACACTTAACTTCAGTAGCCATCTGTAAAATCTACAAGCAGCTACCATCTGGAAATAACCAAAACAAGTGGGTTTGGAATTATTTGCTTTCTGTAGAACTTTGAAATCAGTCTGCCTCACAGGGCTATAATCCAGATTAATTTACATATAACTTCTCTTTATCTCTGCTAAATCATATTGCTATTTTAAGAAATATGGCCTTTCCTAAATCAGATTCATGTGTGTTTTTGTTCTTACAACCACACTAAGTTGAACTCTGGCTACTCTTTATGCCGTTCATCTTTATACATGCCCAAAGTAAACTTATCTAATCCTTCTACTTTGAACATACTCGTCCATCTGTGGCTAAATTGGACATAAATGTCATTTACTAATTTAAAGTTTTCTCTCCTGCATAGCAGGCAGTACATTTTACTAATTCTGAACTAATCACCAAGATTCACTGAGTTTTCATCACAGCCGTAGCAGTTTTTCCATGTAAGCATTCAAATTTTCCTTTGTAACTTTTCAACTTCCTCCATTAATTCATCATTTCATGTTTCCAACAGTAAAGCAAAGTTATAAATCACCTCTGAATGGCTGGCTGACTTCAAATTAGGAAACCAGGAAGTTTTCTGTTTAAAAATTTGAATTACTTCAAAGTGAAATTTTAAAGAATTTAATATCCATTTCACATATCACACTAAGACAGCATGCAGAATTCATTTTTAGGGCCCTGGACAACTATCCATCCATGCATTCCTGTTCTAGTTCTACTGTTGAGAATCTTGTTACCATGATTCTCTTGATGGATTGAAGTGGTTTTAGTCTCCTTTGGGCTGCATAAAACTGGGTTAGCTCAAACCACCTTCACAGGCTGTTTTAACTAACCTGGCTCAAGTGAGAGTCACATCAGGAGGCAAATGCAGCCCCCCTGAGGCTGAGCTCCAAGGCAATAATCACTGCAGAGGGGAAGTAACCTGCAGCAGGATGGGAACTAGTGGAGAAGTCAGAAAGGTGGATGTCTGTGGCCAAAGGATCAGGTTTTTAGAGGCTGACATGCCAACTCTATTTGGCTCAGCCTGTAACACAACATACCCCTGCCTCCATCCCAAGTGAATAAATCACTGCACACCACTCCTCAGCAGCGCTGAACCTCGACACCTCCTCCTCTCTGAGCACCAGGAACCCCCATGCTATGGGATCCACACATTCCTGACAAACCTACAAGCAGCTCCAGGGTCTTGTTGGAAGCAAACCAGCCAACCCAGCTCCACCATCCCAGGCCCCCTGGCAGACCCAGCCATGGAGAGCTAAAGGCCTCCCAACCCCATGAGAAATGATAAAACCAGCCAAAACCACCATTACAGCTGCACTGGGGAATACTTGAAATGAGCCTTTTTCATGTTTTCCCAAACACAGCAAAACACAACCAGCAGACAACACATTCCTTTGGAAAGCCTCTTAAATGCTGCTCAACACAAAGCCTGTCTGCAAGCAGCCGGGGCACAGTCCGGACAGGCCTGTGGGAAGGGCTATGGCGGTGTAAGGAGACCACAAAATTGAGACTGAAAACCCCTTACAAGCTCAGGCCATGAGGCTCCACCTGCACAAAAGCCCTTTCACACAAGAGCTTTGCCATAGGGACACTTGGGAAAGAAACACAGATCGTGTCCATACCGGGGGAACTGAGCTGGTTTCCCAGTGCTGGGACCACAACACGAACCCTCAGCAGGGGCTGCCCAGAGAGGCATCACTGGAGATACTCAAATACACTGGGCCAAGCCCTGAGCAACCTGATCTAACAAGTCAAGACGTGTTTTAAGTAGGAAACTTCACTGAAGACTTCCAGAGATCTCTTCCAACCCAAGTTATTCTGTGCTCTGACTGCAGGGCTGGATGAGATGTGGTGTGAATCATCACCCACTCCTATGGGAGCGAAGTCTGGCTGCGAGCAGGGGGTGGCAAAGTCTGATCCAGTCCCCTGTGGTCTGGTCACTGCTGAGAGCAGGACTGGGAACAGATGTGCTCTGCCGAGCATCTGCAGATCAGGAGCAGCCAGCGTGAGCAGAATGTGGCAGGATGTTAATGCCTCCTTCTGTCCATCACAACGTGTTTAATGCGCTGCTTGTCTTTTGAAAAGTTATGTTAAAAGCTAACAGTGAATTTTGACTAAACACTGAGATTTAAAATAAACATATGCACACATATAGAAAAAAAGTCCAGAAGCATCAAATCTAAATTTTAAGCCTAAACTACCTCAAAATGTTTATTTTTAAAACAGACCATTCAGTTGCAATTTTGCACTTATGATTAAGTAATTATTTGAGTAACTTTCCTCCATTCTGGCCATCTGAAAATACCACAGACAATTACAAGTTTGGGTAACCTCTGCTGTGAGTTAAATGTTATTTTTAAAACCAAGATCGATGGTAACTGTGATAAGACAAGCACTGGCTCATGAACTGTTACAAATTCACTTCTGCAGCTGCCTGATTGGAAAAAAAATGATAAAGAAAATAAACTGATGTCTTCCAAAAGAGATGGAGGAGCTCACTGCAGAGGTAGGCAATAATAGGTGGGCAACAAATCCACCAAAGAGCAAGGCCAGTCTGTGAGCCTCTTCCCACCCACGCCAACCTGAGCAAGCCTGGGGAGAACATCAACCAGACAGGAATCCCACTGGGAAGCAAAAATGGCTGAATACATATTTTATAAACAAAGCCCATTGGGGAGCTAGAGGAACACAAAGTTAAGTCAATTTTCTCTGAACCTTAATATTCTCAAGTCTATTGATGACCACAAACATAGTGATTTCCCTAAGAATAGTCCAGCATGGCCTGTCACCATATGATTTTAAGTTAAAGGCAGACACATCACCAGACAACATTCCCTTTCCTGTCTAGGGCATTCTCTGTAAAGATGATGGTATGAAAAGACAGTACTTGCCACAATAGGTATAGATGAGTTTGGAGTCTATAAAGCGAACTTTGAGGTTGTGCAGGACAGCAGGCTCGTGGAGATAACTGAGAGCTGTCAGGTCATTTTCACCCACGAGGATGTCAGGGTTCCGCAGGGGCGGGAGCTCCTTCGTCTTCGGATCGAGGCAATACTCCAGGTCCTGAAAATCAAACAGGCACTCTTAGAAGAGCTGGTGTTTAGGTTTCCTCACTCAGTCCCTCCAACTGCTCTTCCCAGCAAAACATGCCCAAGGTAAAAGAACACAATGCAAGATGTCAATTTTCTGGTCATTTGAGTTAGCAGTTCTTTCTCCAAAAATTGTCATTTAAAATTTCCCAGAGGGGTTTTCTATATGTGCAACAGGCAACTGTATAGAGATACCATCTTTTTAGACTATTACTTAAGCAAACCCCATGCTTTTGCTGCCATATTAGATAAACCAAAATATGCTATATCATAAATCTAACCAGCTTTTCCCTATTGTTTTCCTCTTGAGTGGAACAGGCAGGGGAAGAAGATTCCCACCAATCTACAGCCAGCTTCATGCACAGTAACACAACATGGGAACAATGGCAGAACACAGTGGAGAACACAAACACTGAAAAAAATGCTACTTTGAACTTTTTTCACGTATAAATTCATCTCTAATGTACATGTTTTAATTGCATGTCTCTAGATCTAAAATCACTTTATTTACCTGCTATTTCCATTAGAAAAACCAGCTAAAATGATGTGAGCTGTACCTGGGCATGCCATCATTTCTCAACACAGTACACAGCATCTTCTCTGTAATGCCCTTAATCCTTGCCTTTTTTATCTTTATTAATTTTCTCCTGGCTATGCTCAACTTAAAAGTCACAGTTCTTCATCTGCAACACTGTTCTCCTAGCAACCCTGTCTCCCTGGAATAGCAAACCAAGGCTATATGTTTAATGGCATAAGTAGAAAAAGATGATGCAACTGAACATAATAGGCAGTGGATAAAAGCAACTGCTTTTTAATTTATTTTAAAAACAAGGCAAAATTGATTTTTGTAACTAAACAGTAAAATTTATCTGCAGAAAGTGAGTGGACAAAACCAACTGCACACACCTAAATCCATAGAGCTTCCTGCAATGGATACATCAGACTCTGGTTGAGAACAAGAACTATCAGCTTACAAACAATACATAAACTTACCTTGCCCTCCTCAAGTCGAAGCTGGAGGACTTTATCTCCAGGTTTATAATCTTTGAGAAGTTCTGCTGACTTCCAGACCTCCTCTGGATCAGGGATCCAAACCCTGGCATACTGCAATACAACAACAACAGCAAAACAGCAGTGAGCTTTGGGTGCACTACAGTTAAATCATCAAAATAAATGACACTAGAATTATTTTTTTTTCTTTTTAAATACATGTTTAACAGACAAGCCCTTAAGCAAGAGGCAAGTTAATTAGTACATCTGAGGTGAATAATTTGTTCTATTGATAAATGGCTACACAAGCATAATTTTATTGCCTACACAGAGAGAAAAAGGCATTTTCCATGCAGAAAGTATTCCAAGATAAATATTCAATGCTGAAAATCTACAAAGTAAAAAAAAAAAATAAAAAAATCAGCATTTTCAGAATGATCAAAAATTTGGCCATCCAAAAAATTACTTGGAGGAACTCTTTTGAGTAGGTTCTAAATGCATTTATAGCATAATATTATAGAGCCATTTTTGTCTTCTTTTCCCCCAAAGAGAATACTTCGGCCCATCTGTGTTAATTTAGCAGAGCTGCCTGACCAGGTGTTAAAAGCTCTTTCCTTTGTAGTTACAAACAGAGCTAGTTTAAAATTGACTGTATTCAGAATGCCAAAAGAAAAAAAAAAACCTCAAAAGATTTGGCTGAAAAGGCCTCCAGATAAAAAAAAAACACCACCAACAAACCAGATTCCCATTAATGACCATTTTCATACAAACTTTATTGATGAAAGTGATCCAGCAAACATGTGATTTGTTTTCAAAACCAGCAAGAATATTCATCTTTTCCAATGTGTGAAGATACAATTGTTAGCTCATGTTCAAGAATCAATTAAAGATGTATGGCAAGCAGTTACTGACACAGTCACATGTACATGCAAACACACACATATGAAAACATCTCTTGAGCAGAACAAGGAGAAGGCTGTGACACTTGCACATATTAAAGCTCCTGAGCCAATGTTCTTGCAATGCCTACAGAGCACTGAGGTCACACCACACCCACCCCCTTGGCAAACAAAGCAGCTCCTTGGCTCTGGCTCTGCAAAACATTCTCAGTCCACTAACTTATTTCAAAATAACCATCATGTATTTGTCAAAGCATGACATTTGATGGCAGAGAAAACTGTATTTGCTCATACAGCTTCACCACCTTATCTTACACAACTTCTTTTTGTATAGTTTCCTCTGCCTCAAAGAATGCTGAAGGGTTTTTTTCCCCACTCATTAACCCAGTTTTCCCACTAGAATTACAAACTGCTTATTTCTGCTGGGGATTTTCTGAACGACTTCATGAAAAACTTCATATTGTTTCTTGTTGCAAGACAGGGCACAATAAACTGTGTTGAGCAGCAGTTTGGGGAGTGGGACTCATGAAGGAAGCCCCTGGTCCAGGAGAGGGAAGTGCACCTGCCCAGCTGGAGGCTCAGTGCCTGCAATAATTATGAATTTCAGGCAGCAATTTGTTTCCCATACCTGTGATGATCCTTAGGAACACAGCACATGAGTAATTTTTGACAGCCTGGACCAATGGCTGGTACCCCTAGCACACAGCACTGCCTTCATCCCGAGCTCCCAAAAAGCTTATGCCACACACAGAAACCAAGTGCAAGGGAAAAGATAATGAAATAAATAAATAAAAACTCACTTTCATCATTCCCACTACACAATATGCCATGCTCCCACACCTGGCCTTCCTCCATCATCACTGGGTGTTACTGCCAGCTCTAAGAATCTACTTTATACAAAGGCAAGAAGCTTTGCTCTTTGTAGTCAATCTGTGCTTGTGTGGCTTCTTTATTTCTATGAGATTTGTTAGCTTCATGTGTATTTGCTAGTGTTTTCAGTGCAAAAGTGCTGCATTACTTTATTATTATGTAGTCTTTCCCCCACTCCCCAAGAGATCAATTATTAGAGAAATTAAAGATGCCCAAAACAATTCTTCAGTATGTGCTCCTGCCAATCACAGGGCACTGTATGTGACAGCAGAGGAAAGCAGCAGCACAGGGTATGGTCTGGGCTCTTGTATTAGTTGTTTTCAGCCCTTCTATATCCCAAATTCACAGGGCAAGGAACTTTGAGGTGAAATGAAGGTCTGTGCTAACAAGTGTATGTACAATGCAAGCACAAACCCACAGAAACTCTGTAATAAGTCCAAAATAATTAAACAGGACTTGACAGTGAGGTGCCATATTAAAGTCAAGTAGTATGCTAAGGGATAATGCTTTCTTCCCACTTGATTTGAAACAAAAGATACTCTGTAAAACTTCATAAATAATAAACTCAAGATTTAATATAATAGCAATTTCAAATCAATTTCACGTCAAAATTTCAAATCCTAAAATCAATAATTCATAAGATCCATATATCCAAACACAGCACAATACACCTGTCCTCAAAATTCTTTAAAAAAAAACAAAAAACAAAATGCCATAACAAAAAGCTAAAAATCAAAACCCTGCCAGAAATCAGGGAAGTTTTTTCCAGTTTAGCAAAAGATGCTGCAGCATCAGACACAGCTGAAGACTGAATGAATACCACACTTTGACCAGGTTCCATCCCCAAGATGCAGCAGAAGTTCCCCATCCCCAGTATTTCTGATATTCTGATTCCTTCCAAGGAACTAACAGAAAGCCAAGTAAATGTTAAAGAGGAAACAATTTAAATGTTGTCTAGCAAAAGGGATCAGCAGAGGCTGGTTTCCTTTAGGCTACACAAGGAAACTTTCCTGACCTAAGAAAGGCAGCAGCCTGAAAGACAAATGCTGATAACCTGAAGCAGCAAATGCTGTGTAGCAGTTTCTAACTATGTGATTTATGGCAGCATGGAATAGGCATCTTTATTTATCCAGCTAAAACTGTACGTTTTCTGCTGTCTAGAGAAGGGAAAGAGAAAGCAGAAAACAGATCACCATGGAAACTGAGCTACTACAGACAGCAGAACCTTCCATGACACAGCCCTACAGATATTAAAACCATCCTATGAGCGCTAGGCTGTAGCTTTTCATCTCCAGCACCAGTGCCTAGCTTTAAACCCTTGCCAAAGAAAACACCTGGTAAAGGGAATGGGTAGGAGGAAAGAGAGAGATGTTCCTAATTTTAAGTACTGAATCATTTCACAACATTCTCACCTCATTAACTTAGCAAAATGGTTTGCAAAATCAGATTTTCACTGATTTTTTATATAATCAGTTGCTATTAAAATTCCATAGCCTTTACTGGTATCCAACCCTGTAGAGGAAAACCAATATTGGTGGAAACAGGACCAAGGGCCTCTCTTGGGAAATATCTTACTCTGGTATTTGCTATCCATCCCTCTTAATTTACTAGCATATAAATTTTTTTCTGACAACGTTAGAATAAGGATAAAATAAGATAAACTTCTAGAGACAGTGATTTACAAATGAGCCTTCTAAAAAGGGAAGGAAATTCTAGTTTAAAAATGACTATGCTGTCTAAAAGTCTATCACTGAAATGACAATATAAATTACAGCAAGAATCAAATGAAATTTAGTTTAATCATCCTGACTATGATCCATGAAAACATTACTCTTTTTGGTAGTTCAAGGCAAATTTTGAACCACCAAAATAAATGCTTAACCGAGGCTGGTTTGAAAGTCAGAATGAAAACAGAAGGGATATCGAGGAGATGTCCCAGAATTCAGAAGAAAAATAAATTATTAAATGCATAATGACGGGACTATTTCAGATCTCAGTTTCCTGCCTAGACTCTCTTCCAGCCTCAGCAGACCAGCATAGAAAAAACAGCATCTTCAAAGTCCCCTGAAGTGTGGAGTGCCATATTTTGTACTTTGTTCAAGGAAGGACAAGCTGGGCAATAGTTTATAGACATCTATAAAGCAACTCTGAAAGAGTTCACAGCAGAAAACAAACACAGAAGTTTTCACATCTTACCCATGGGTCAGAAGGTTGGCTGGATTACTACGATTTTACATAATAAGAAAATATAATAGAAAAATCACAGTATTCTGTCATACCTCGTGATTTCATCCTAGATCACAAGAAGAAATCAGCAGACTATAACAATTATCTATCAAATGAGACCATATGACTCACAAAGCCTCTTGTCTGAGATATTAACCTCTTGAAGTACTAATTGACATTGCTGACAAAACAGAATTAGCAATGCAAGCGGCTCAGCAGTCTCGTCAGCAGGCAAATAGTTTTCTACTTCCATTGCACAACCACAAACACAGAAGAAGGAGATACAGCTATCTTCCCAGCTCAGCAGCTCTTTGGCTAAGAGCTGAAAGAGTTCATTAAATGATCTACATCCTGGAAGGAAAAAGGAAATTTCAACTGAGAGAAAGCTGTCCCAAGTTTCTCATACCTACCCATACAAGTGAACTGGTATGATTTTCACTCCAGCAGAGATCATCTCTTTTTTTTTAATTTACAGACAGCCTCAAAAACCACAGTCTTTCACATGTGAACCATGAAAAGAAATATGAGAGACACTGCCCTCCCCCCTTTCAAGAATGACCTTGGGTCTGGGTAGGAATAAAGCAGCTCATTTATGTCTGGATCAAAGAGACACCGTCAATTCTGGCAGCACTAGCTGAAGGAGGCAGTGAACAGCAACAGCTGGTAACAGTCGAAGCCAAATCCCACCAAAATTATTCAATGTGAACTTGTTGCTGACTGAACACGGCCACCTGGAGAGAGCAGGCTGCATTGTCAGGCTGGGAAAAGAAGAGCCTCTGCCAGAAAGGCATAACAACAAAACAGAGCACAAAGTCATCAAAGTTCACACTGCAGAAGTGTAGAACTGATCTTAGCAAAATGCAAAGTCATTACAAAAGGATTTCTGAGCCAAGCTTACTTGGCTGGGGTTGCTCTGAAAACACAATTTGATGCTATTAGAACAATTTCCTTTCAGCTTTACATTTTCCCCTATGCTTGGTTCACAGTGCCACCACCAAAGATAATAATACTCAGCCTAGAAATACTTGAAGCAGCAAAGTTTAGTTTTTATAAGCTCTACACAAGCAGATCAACAGCCAGCTGAGCAGCAGGCAAACACAAGTCTTAACTTGACCGGTCTGGATCTCCTACAAAGAGATCAGAATCCCTCACACAACAGGCAGGAGGAGGTCCTGTTTCTCCCACTGCTGAAACCACTAAAATTTGTGCCACCTGTCCTGTGATCCATGGGCAGTCCCAGGGATACACTGCACTCCTGTTATCAGAGTGCTGCTGCTGCAGCACTGTAAAGTCAGACAGGACTTTACTCTTCCCTCCTAAAAATGCCAAGTAACCAGGGAGGATTGGAAAGTAGAGCATCTCCATGACAAGTGGGCTGCTGCAAAGCCTCTGACCAGCTCATCTTAATTCTTCTTAGGGCTGGAGGGAAACAGAATCACTAATTTTGAAAAAAAAAATCCAAACAGAAATGATAGTTTTCTTAAAGGCAGTAGCACTCTTTCGGGCAGGGAGTGTATTTTCTGTCTTGTTGCTCAGCAACAGCCATTTATAAACATCTTGTAGAGTTTAAGGCCTGATATTTGGAAATAATTAAATTTAAAAGAAATTCACGTCATGATATACAGCAGGAGAAATGTAAGTGATAATTTGTAATAATGTTTTTTCTGAACTACAATCCCACATAGTCTCCTTCTCACAGGAAGATCAAAAGCCCTGTGTTGTCTGTCTCATGGGAATTCCCTCACCAGCCACAAGCAGGGCTCCCAAACAGTACCCAGGGGACAGCAGTGACCCAGGCTCTGAGCTACCCCCTGGGATATCAACCCCATGAGTTTCACACCACTGATATTGGGTCTGCAAGTCTGGCTCACAGTTATGCAGCTCAGGCACTGCACCCTTCACCATGCACGAGGAAACTCCTTGAATCACAGCTCAGGAAGAAAAAGTCTGTGGTACTTGAGTTCTTCATCTACCCTATAAATATCCACTGCATTTGAATCATAAGGATATAAAAGCTTTACCCCAGACCCAGTTCTTTTCTTCTTTTAAGCATTTTTACAAGGTGTTGTTTGTATCTAGGGCCTGGGGGCTTGCAACAACAAAAGTGACTGGTATGTTGTTTGCCAAACATGCCTTGACTGTACAAGGTACAACCAAAACTATCAGCATCCCTGACACCAAGGCCAAAACCCACAGTTTTACTTTATCAAATCTATCAAAGAACAGTTATATTCCAAGGCTGTAACTGGTACAATTGTCCTATGAAACATTTTTAAGGAGTTAAAACACATGAAATGTTTAAAAGTTGTGCATTTTGTACACCTTTGAAAACACAGCTTTCTACATTTTATGTTGATTGTACTTGACCTTCTCTTCAAAATGTCATAGAGAGGGAGACGGACGTGGTTTATAATCAGCTGTTATTAACCCAGACAACACCTCAGCTATCAAAGCGCTGCCCATTCACCCCACTAAGCTGCTGCACGCAGGAACAGCTCCTGTTGTACCTCACAGACCTCCTTTCACAGGCTCCTGTCCCCCCTCCCCAGGCAGCCAGCCATGCTCAGCCAGTTGTACCCTGTCACTCGGTGCCCTGTGCTGGCAGCAGCCCCCGCTGCCAAAGCCAGCGGGCAGCGATGGGGACGCACACACCACTGCGTGGGACAGCTGGATCTGCTGCACACTGCTCCTGACAGGCTCCAGCGAGGCTGAGGGACCAACCACAGAGAACCAGGCACGTTTCACAAAGTGGCCTGGCCAGTCTGCTGGGAGAGAAGCACAGCCATGTCCTTCCTTATGGCCCTGCCACTAGCACCATGCGGGGTGGCAGCGAGTGATGCTCCTGCACCGCTGGCCTGAGGCTCCCCACCTGCCCACAGCCTCATTCTCTGCTGGTCATCAGCAAACCTGCAGTGCAATAACTCCCCACAAACCCCCAGATGTCTTATATTATTATAAGAGAGCACTGCTGTCTTATTCCACGCAGTATGCTATTCTCATTTCATTCAGTATCCTACTCAAAAGAAAAAAAGATCATTTAAAGTAAACCAGGCTTAAAAATACGTATTCACAGAAAAAGCAATGCTGAAGAAGATTTTGTGTTTGGAAGAGTTTTGATTTCTAGACCTGTCAAAGGAATGAATGGGGGTCTGAAGAACCTTCAGAAAAGATGGCAGTAACAGTGAGATCAAAGCCACCAATGTTCTGGACACTGCTTGAGACACAAAACAGCTGAATAACCACAATAAGATCTGCAAAAACATCGAGCACAAGTGTGACGCCTACCTCAGACTGAGAGACAGGAAAATATTCTGACTCATGTAAAATTTCATTTGGGGTCATACCCACACAAAGAAGAAAACACTGTATTGCATTTCGATCCATACCACCAGAATGGAAGCAAACAAGGAATTATATGCCAGTGATTTCAAAAAGAAATAAATTATAAGTCTGCCTCAAAACGCACAATTCATCCAACCTGAAAAACATGTTTCAAGAATTGTACACGAGTGGCCACAAGAAATTTAAGGGCAAATGAAACAACTGCAGTTACCTTGAATATTCAGCTAATGAGACATGTTGCACAGAAGAAACCACATTAGGAAAAGGATGCATGGTTTCATGTTTATGTGCTTAAAGTGAATGCTGCTCCAATTTAAAAACTTTAAAATAGCCTACACCTAGAACACAAAAAAATATTCAACACAATTAACTTCATGGGTGTCTAAATTTAAGTTTCAAGAACACAAACATTGTAAGGACAAATAAAACAAGTGGCTGCAGGATTTTGTTTTAATATCACGATGATGCAAGCTGTAATATAGACTTGACAGCTTAAATGCAGAAAGAGATGTAACTTCCAGACCCCTGATACAAATTCAATCCAGACCATCATGCTTCTTCCATATTTTCATACTGAAATCTGGCTTCTGAATGAGAGATGAATGACATCTGAAGCATGGACTGACTGTGAAAGTTTAATTTAAAGTTCAAAATTATAGGAAATATATTTGAGTAGATAAGGCTGTACTTTTCTGAGTGTCCTTCTGTAAAGTTGAGCTTAAGTCCAAAAGCACCACCTTGTTTTTACTTAATCCTAGCCCCCACCAAAAAAACACATTTAAAATCAAACACCAGACTAAGGTTTTAAAAAGCAAAGATTAACTGAGTATTTTTTGTTAGGCCAGCTGAGATGTAGCTGCATCATTAAAACAGAGCTTTCACTGACTTAGCTGGAGTTAGGCAAGGAGAACTGGATGCAGACACCTTTCTGCTCTACTACGACAGCAAGCTGGCACCAGTGAAGCACATCTAATGAAGCCATATTTAGTTCCACCAGTTTTTCATGGGACATTAACAGTAATTTACAGCAAGTCACCACACAAGGAAACCAGAGTGACCTGATCTGAATCACTTGGCAGGCTCAAACCCAAAGCCTCCCAAGAGCTGCCCTCCTCCACAAGAACTGGGGGAAGCTGTGAAAGCAGAACTGGGCTTAGTGGCCACGGAGCTGCTCCCAAAAACCCATTTCTTGCCCTGGAGTGCCAGCCCTGCCCTGGCCAGCCCCTCTGGAGATGGGCACAAGGAGGGGCAGGGGCTGCCTGGCCTGGCACACAGGGTACGGGGAACACCTCTGAGCCTCAGAGAGAGGCACACCACACCTGCCTCACAAGCTGAAGCATACTTTCAAGCATATCAAATTTAGCCTTAGAGAAACTATTCCACTGCTTTTCTCTACGAGCGTTCTCTCTCTGACTGTTCGCAAAAATCAGCTTTACATTTCTGATACACGAGACTGTCACAAGGAGGAAGTTAGGATGTGAAATTCTAACAACTTCTGCAATTGCTTCTCCTCTTGCAAGATTTTTTCTAAGTGAGATGATCTCCTAAACAATGAATTTAATGTCTGGCAGGTTTGAAATAGTCATGCATGTATCTCCAAGATCTTAAGTCCAAACTCAACTCAAATCCTTATTAATAAACTCTTATACTGCAATACCATGTACTACATAAGCACTTATATGCTTAACTATACAGACCTATGTGCCTACGCTAAAACCCGCAAAACAATTCAACATATTCTACTTACTTTAACATACATATAGTCTAAAACTTCTACTTCCATCCTATATCTCCTGCAACAGAAATTTTCAGCACTTTCAGAGGCAGCTGGTGCTTCCTTCCCAGCCCAAGTAGGCTCAATCTCCACGGAACATATTTCCATCTCTCTTGTGTTGGTGTACACTAACTCATAAGGCAACTTGGGAATCTCTCTCTGGTTTCCTCAGCAAAACAACTGAGGTCATCTGCTTTAAAGATACGAATGAATAACCCATGGAGTCTGCAGAGAGTAACGTGTGACAAGCCATGTTGGGGCAATGAATTCCCTCATTGTTAGACTGCCTCATAGTATTTTTAGGTTATTTCTCCAGCTCTACAAAGCTCAAGAGTGTCCTCCTGTAAACCACAAAGCAGTTGCAAAATTCTCTTGTCTTGTGATAATCAAATGGAAGAAATCAAAGACACCATTGGTAACTGGAGTGAGAGTTTATGATTTTTCAAGTCCCTGGGTATGTGCATCACTCAAACGAGAAGTCCCTGGTTTTCCATATTTAGGACTGTCGAATTAGAAACATGCAGTTTACATCTACCCATAGAGCAGCCCTGGAAAACAACATGACAAATCACATGCCATACCTTCCCTGTGGTAGCTGCTATAAACACAGAAATGAGGGCTCTTCAAAGCAGCCCTGCTTCAGCCTTTACATCTGCTCTTAAAGCAAGGGATCTCATCAGACCACAGAGTAAGCAGCGTGGAAGAGTCTGCTCTCAACCATCCCCACTGCCTCCTAAGAGCTAAATCAACTCTTAGGAGTTTATTTACTGCTAATTGCCAGGGGCAATGTGCATTACCCTAACAGCCTTACCTACCTACAGCCACACCTGAAGCAGGGTTAAAAGGCAGAAACGGAGATGTGATGAGCAGTGAGGGCGATGCAACAGCTTTCAAAAAGTATCCACAACTTTCACCAAACAGCTTAGAGCTGACAGACACAAAATCACAGCTGCATTCTGCATCCCTGTCCTCCAGTTTAATCTTTATATTGCTCCCTCAAACTGTTCATGATCATGGTGACTTCTCATTCATACTTGTTTTTTGGTATTATGTTTGTACCTTCTTTTCTGTCAATATTCTAAGAAGCTTCACCCAGCCTTGAGTACCTCCACAGCATTATTATTATTCAGAGAAAGATCTCGCTATTGTTCCTGGCTAACAGGCCAAAGAAATTAAGTCCATGCCACTAAGGAGAGCAGAAGATGTAAAACACAAGATCTCTGTTTCTTTAAGTAATCCATTTGTACCATCTTCAAAATTCACATTAAAATTTGCAGATACTCCCATTACAAGTTGGGTCAGTATCTGCAATCCACAAACATTCAGCCAGTGAAGTCTTTAAACTTCATTAGCAGTGCCTAATGTTTCCTGTCCTTACCTTTGAACTCCTTAATATCCACAATTCAGCAAGGAAAGCACTCTCTAATGTAACCACACTAACTACTTAGCCTCCTTAAAACAAAAAAAAACCCACATAGAACCCACACAAAGTGTTTTAACAGCATTGATTCCTTCTTTATATTTTATTTGTATATAAACAGACTGACATATAGAAACAAACTACTAAATACTGCAACTAGCTGCAAGCAGCAAGGCAAGCAGCTGTACTGCGACAGAGAAGGCCCAGATTATGACCTGGATCACCAGGAAGATCCCAAAATCATCAAGACAATTGGCTCAACATCTCCATGGTTTCCATCTCTGTGCAGTGCTGGGCACTCCAGGTTAACCAGCTCACACAGAGTTTCACCTCAGGATGCTGCCTGAGGCAAACTGCAGACATGGACTGTGCTAAAAGATGAGTGGCACCATGAGATGGCAGGTCCTGAAAGTGGAATCTTCTGCTGAAAATACACTGTGGTTATTAAACATTAAATCTGGGCTTTAAGTAGACAGGCCCTAACTTATTGCACACACCGAGCTTTCCTCAGAGAACCTGACAAGAGACATCCCTAGGATGTTTTAGTTTGTTTTCCTGCACAAATCATTCCTAACTATAGCTATAGGACAGCAAAGTTATTTCCCTGCCATTAGAAGAAATAGAGAATAAAGGGCTTGATCTTTCAGATTTATGTGCTCAATTTTAAAGCATAAAATTAAGCAATGTGTGATTACTCACACAGGATAAAGAGAAATCTCTGCAGTATCAGGCTTACGCAAACACAGGGTTAAGCAAAGCCAAGAACACTGGGAACAAGGAGGAAATGCTGCAGGTAAAGGGTGGCACTGGCACAGGCATGCAGCACTGCTCCCTTCCAGGAGTCACCAAAAGCCTTGCTACTAGTGCTGGCAGCCAAGGCCTCAGCAACCCCATCACACAACTCTGCACTGTGGATCCAGCTTCAAAGTAAAGCCAGCAAAAGGGAAAGTACAAAGAGCCAGTGAATTCAAAACAGTTTGAATTTTCTCTGTCTCCCATGACTTTTAGGTAACAGGTTTCATTTGACACCTAGTGCATTTCACCTTACTTAAAAGTTTTGATACCAATTTGAACCAGCCAAACTCTTGAACATCATCCCTGTCCTAGCGTATCTTGAGAGGGATTATGGTCCATGGAAATAGGCAGAAAGATACAATTTGATGAAAAAGTCAACATCACAGACATGATGAAAATTTCTAAGAGCCGTGGACAGCATATTTCCCAAGAACCATAACACCACATTTTCCTGCAACAATAACCACCTATTATTAAGAATAGATAGGAAGTTCTTCCCTGCTATTTCAGCAGCAGAGAAGACAAGCAGAAGGTACATTCTGCTGCTTCAACTCGTTGGAGTAGCTTGCTAATGAAGCATCAGGAACAATAGCCTTGCCCAAACGCTGCTCCCTGGCCCTGGGCCTGACTGTTCCAACACTCACTTCAGTAGTAAACACTGCTCCACGACAGCGAGCACAAAATTAGATCAGACATAACCCTGCACCTTCCAGCACACAAAAGAAAACCCAGCCAAGCAGAGGAGTTCAGACTCTGCTCATCCAACTTCATACAGGCAGCAAGGCAAGGTAACTTTTTTCAAGAGGCATAAAACAAATCCCTGACTCACTTCTATCAGAGGAGCCCTTGCTGCCTGACCGTGCAAAGCAAAACCGGGTCCATCATCTCCACTCTAGCCAAGATGCCTTTCAAGCCAGCAACACCTGTACATGTGCTCATATACACATGCAGCTGTCAAAGACCCCAGTAATACAAGCAAACCTTCAATAATTAAATATTTGCTTGGTGTATACTTTGTGCTGTCAAGGAATGAAACCCAAATTCAGTGAATGTGTATAAATTATTGTATGAATATAATGAATAATTATACATTTATGTGTATAAATATCTAAAGGAGGGGTGCCAAGAGGATGGATCAGGCTGAGCAATACAACAAGAGCCAACAGGAAGAAACTGATGCTCACAAGTTCCACCCTAATACGAGGAAGAACTTCTTCAGTGGGCAGTGCCTGAGCGCTGGGCCAGGCTGCCCAGAGAGGCTGTGGGGCCTCCCTCACTTCAGATACTCAGATCCACTTGGACACAGTCTGGTGCCTCATGCTCTGGGATGGCCCTGATTAAGCAGGGTTGGTTTAACCTAACCTTGTTAGCCCAGATGACCACTGTGGTCCCCTCCCACTGGCCCAAGCTGCCATTCTGTCAGTGTCCCCATGGGCCACCCCGAGCTCCTCGAGGGCTGCAGAGGCTGATCCAGGCACAGACCCAGAGCAGCCTTGCCAGCTGCACACTGCCCTCCCTCACAGCACAAACCACCACTGGCTAACCTGCCACTTCTTGCTTTTTTAAAATCCTACCAAAAATAGACAGTGCAGAAACAGTGCAGCCACGTGATAATGGACATTTGTGTGACTTCCTCCAATTCAGCTGGCTCAATGAGCACATTTCAATAACAAAAATGCTTTCTTTAGTTCAGTAGAGATTAGCCAATCAGTCTCATGAAGACAGAGACATACTACTTTGTTATTAGAACACATGGAGAGAATTAAAACTCCCAAAGGCCCCACAAGCAAGCCCTAAGAGCTGGGTGTATCTGTCTACCCCTTACAACTCAACCTGGAGCTCTCTGGCTCAACCACTGATAAACATGGTGGTCATAACACATTTTCTGACATAGCAGGAGCTTGGCAGCACTTTAACTGATCATTTATTTGCCTAAAAAATAAGAGTAATCCATTACTTAGCCCATCTGGCACATGCTATAAAATCCCTGCAGTAGAAACAGACTGCAAATAACCAGTGGCAGTTCCATGTACAGACATTACTATTCTTCAAGCATTGCTGGTGACAATTTGGGGGAGGATCCCACATAATCCACTAATATTACCAGGTAAATGTTTTAACATGATACTCAAAGAACTGAAGAAACAAGACCAATTATTATAAATGGGATCTTCACAGTTCTTTACATGTAATAAAGAACTCACACAATTCTCAAGATTAGGTCTACAGAAAAAGAAGAAAAGACAAAAAAGAAGAGCATTTAAAAATATTTTTCTTTTTATTATTATTTATTTTATTATCACCCTCATCTTCTGTTATCACCCCTCCCCAGAAGGAGCTCTGAATGATGCTACACTTCAGTGTTCCATTAGGACTACAGGATGCACCCTCCTTTGTGGGCTGTAAGAAGCTTCCACCAACAGCTTGGTACCTCTTTGTCCCCACCAGGGTGGCATCATTTCCTCCTCCAGATGTGCTCAGCACCCAGGGGAGCAGCTCTGGTGCAGCTCTGAGGGTTCCAACTCACACCATGGCTTGCCTGGCTTCCCAAGGCTCACAGTTTATTTTGCTAACAGCCTGCTGACACGTCACAGAACTGCTGCTGGAAAGCCAAGAGCTTTCTCAGTTCCGTCAGCTGCTGCGGCTTATATCTCACTACAGAGAACAGGGTTTTTTACAAAAACATAATAAAATGTCAAGGTTAGGTTAAACCAAGTATTGTTGGACTGTTGGGTAATTATATCCTCAGCACCTTTCGTTTAAAGGCAGTAGGAATAAAATGGGTGCACAGCATCGTGACCTGTCACTGGCAGAGCTGCCATCGTGCTTATCCCAGTGACACAGCAAGTCCCCCAAGCAGAGAAGCAAGTGAAATATTCGCTGTTCTGCTGCAGTGTGAGGTTTTAGGACGAGGCAGAGCACGGTTATGAAGTGTCCTGAGAAGGCTGACTGCCATGCACAGGTGCAGTGCCTTGCCAGCTCAGGTTTGGTTCTGCAGGAGCCTCTGCTCCCAACTGTGCAGCTCACGGCAGAGCAGGAGCCCCAAGCTGTGCCCCAGTGACTCCCACTCTGCCCTGATGGGCACCAGCACCCTGCAAGGACTAAGCAGTGTCCTGCTGACACACGTGCTTACTGTTCAATGCTTACAGAACACCTAGGTCATGCAATCGTTTTGCTGCAAATTGTGGAATGTAAAAATTTTCCGAAGGATATTCTCTGATGTTTGATATTTGTACACTTTCAAGCCTAATCAACGGGAAAGGAGATGTAATCTGTAAAGCAGCAGCTAACAAACTCTAAGAGATGCCCAGGTGCTTGAAAGACAAAGTATTTGTTGGTAGAATTGCCTTGTTAAGCTTTAGGGCTTGACATGCTTCAGTGATCTCAGGCCTGCTGGGAGATGAGCAAAGCTTGGGAAGGAGGATGTCCACTGAGAGTGGACACACAGAATGCAGAATTTAGGGACCACAAGGACATGTGACAGAACTCCCAGGCAAGGAAGAAACTAATAAAGCCAGCTGGAGCAACTGTGCTGAGCCAGCTCTGACTGGGTAGAAGGTATTTCCAGCAGGGGCAGATCCTGACCACAGGCACACAGCCACCAACCCAAAAGAAGAGGAAGACTGAGCATGAAACACTTAGCATGAGAAGCAAGAGAATCATTAACCAACAGAAGACAGAATACTAATTAATAAGGGAACTAGGTAACTTAATGCCTTTGTTTGCTAAACTGTGTAACTAGTGAGAAGTTTTGGCAGCTGTGGTGCTGGCTTTGTGGGTTTGCCACCCAGCACCCCTTTCTGTGCAGAACTGTAATTGTATTTGACTTATTTAAAGTCAAATATCTCAACTCTGTGTGTGGATTGGCCTCTTGCACACTGGGTAGAAGAATACCTACTACTTTAAAACTACCTTAAAACAACAGTCTGCACACCAATATACAGGACAATATAATTAAAGCAGCATTTTTAAACCGCAAGAAAAGCCTCCTAACAGGCACAGATATTTTGAAATAGTTGTATTTTCTTTCTTTTGCTCAGCTTGTTTTTTGCTGTATTTCTCTCCCCAGGTAGCACTAAGGTACCCAAGCAGAGCCATTATTGGCCAGAATCTGCTGTTTGCCATTTTTGCTTGCCAGGATGCAGCACAGCCAAAGGAGAAGACCAAGCATTGTAACAGCCCTGGCCTCACCCCCAGAGCAGCTGCTGCACACAGCCACAGAAACCAAGCAAGGGCCACTTGCAGTGCTGGGGACAGCACAAGCAGCTTTTGTTCTAGGCAGTTTCCTCTGACACTTCCCTAACTCCATTTATTGCTCATAAACCCTCAAACTGAACCATTTCAAGGTCAGCTCCTGAGATCAGCTTGCCCATGCCACGCTCTCCAGTGAAAACTGTACTGATTCTTCTGGATTCAAAGGAACATTTCCACTCACTAGAACTGCAATTGGATTAGGTCCTATGTTAGGACCAAGCTAGCTGGAGCTAGCTCTCCCTCATCTCAAAGATAATGGAAAGGGAGGAGCACACTGGTAGCAGCAAGAATGAAAATAAATGAATGTCTGACTGAATGGATAAGTAAATAAATCAGTGCACTGTACACAGCCATACAAAAGGGAAACAGAAATCCCAAGAGGGCAAAGCAGCATGCTCTAGGAAAGCACAGCATGAAATAGAAACAACTCAAACCCAGGAAAAACACATGGAAACAGAGGAAAATGTCACCTCTTCACACTGATTTTAAAAGAGGCAGCATAAACACAGTGTCTGATGTGTTTTGTTGATTTTTGTGAAGAGCATGTGTTGGGGCTTGGTTTCACACCCCTGAAACTCACGAAGGTGACTTGTAACACAAAACATGGCAGCTTCAGCAGAGTAGTCAGATGAGTTCCAATTCTAGACAGAACATTCTCCCTTGTTCTTAATTTCCACAGAAATCAAATTACACTTAACAAAAGCCAGTACATGGCCTAGATTGTCTTTATCAATTTTTATGGGTCAGCAGAAGTAGGTATATATCTGTTGTTGGTCAACAGTTACTGAACTGCTGAAATGGATCAGCAGCCTCCAGGCTTTGCTCAGTGGAGTTACAATGATCCAGGAGCCACACCAGGACTCTCCTAAGTTTGTCTGCAAAGTCAAAGAAGCAAAACTTTCAGAAATGAACTCAGAGCAAGACCACCAACCTGCTAGTGATATATATCCAACAGGACAAGGCTGAAAAGCATAATGTTTTTAGTAAGAATGCCTGAAATATAACTCATGGACCAGATTTAAGCTGCTTCATCCCAAAATTAAAGCTCATGCCCTCAAGCAGAGTCTGAATTTGCAGTGTCACTGGGCACAGGAATACAAAGCCTCGCACAGTTTGGGGCCCACTGCTCACAATTAGTTTGTGAGGGCACTTGAGCCAGTCCTTTAACTTAAATCCAAATTTCTAGATTAACTACAACCACATCCAACTCCAAGGCTGGCTATATACCCACCAAATTTAGGGACACATCTGGATCAATCACAGCAATAGGGCTTTCACAGGAGTGGCATGACTTCTTCAAAACATCTGTATTGTTGGTTTCTAACAAAAAATAATTTAGCTTGGAAAAATAAAAGCCATTTCAATATGTGGTTGGGATAGTGGGTGCTATTTTTATGTTGGTATGCAAAGAACCCAAATTGGAAGGAACAGCATACTAGCAAAGCTGGACACACTGGAGGATACAGCAGAAACCCCCCTACCACTCCCCTCAGCTGGAAATAAGTCTGTTCTGCCATTCTCAGACAGCATCTGAAGAAATGCTGACAACTTTGCAACACTGCTCACCCAGTCATTAAAATAACCTTACCAACCACTGCTGCAAGTTACACCTGAACAGCCAAGCTGCCGTGGGGGCATCCAGGGGAGAGGGTGAGAGAGCTGCCTTTGCTCCAGGGCACACACACAGCAGCAATGATGTGCTGAAAATTCATCCCTGCCCCTGCCTGCCAGCAACATATCCATGCCAACACCATGTGATAAGAGCTGATAGTACACTGCAAGCTCGGGTACTTTAAGCAGCTGCCCTGAATGACAGTTCCTGCTTACCAGTTAAAAAGGATGTGAAACTCACTCTTTCTGTGCCTACATATGTCTCTAAAGAGGACAAGAACAGCCTGTGGTGTGAGAGTGAAGCACAGGCACAATCTCACTGGCCTTCATCACCCAGCGAGTCCCTTCTGCAGGATCATCCCTGCACCTGTCTGACTTTGTGCTTGCTCTTTTTACCTCAGCATGCTTTGCCCTTAAATCCATCATTTATGTTACCTAATCAAGGATGAGATACTGAATGCTATTCAAGCAGCATGCTGCCATTACTGGAGGAAAAAGCCAGCAGAGTCTCTCTTGAGTGCCCAGCAGGTTTCCTACCCTGGCCTGCCCAAGTCTGAGCCAGGCCCTCCTCAGGAACTCTAAGGGGCCTTGAGCTTTCTACTCTAACACAGTTCCAAGACAACAGCACACACACATTTTTGGAGCAGCTTCTGACCAAAGAATTCAACTACTCAGTGAAAAGAATTCAAGGTCAGATGAAGTTTGAAATTTAAAAAAAAAAAAAAAAGAAAAAACAAAAAGCAAGTATTCTGATCCACACTTCACGAAACATTTTAATTCCATAAGAAGAACATCAACAGAAAGAAAGAAATCAAACATACTAGAATAACTCCTTACACAGAGAAGGCCTGTTGGGTGTCTGGAAAAAACTCTGCAGTACCAGAGCTCTCTTGACCAGAGTGGTGGATTTCATCCCTTTAGGATAGTTCAAAGAGATATTCTTGTATGAGATACAAAACACCAGGGTGTGCCATATCATTAATGTATTTAGTACTCTTTAGGGGGTGCAGGCATGCTCCTCATCTCTCACACTCAACCTCTCCCACACAAATAGAAACTCAGACACAGGCAAGCAGTCCCTGTTGGAGGGACTGTCCGGTTTGATTTGTCCTGATTTGTGCTGCCCCACCACTCCTGAGCGGGAGGACTCTACAAATAAGGTGACCTATTCCTGACAAAACAAAAAGTCTGTTTCCTTTCCTTCCTCGCAGAGTGCTAGACTGGGGATAATTCTGGAGAATTTCACTAAGTGGCTCAAGGATGTAGATGGTGTGGCTCTCCTACCATTTTGACTTTGCAAGCCTTTTGAAAGTAGTATGTGGAGTTTTGCCATGTTGTACTGCCCTGCCCAGTTCCAGTGACCTCTGCCATCCCTTCTGCCCTTAAAGACCTGTTGTTTGTCATTTTTTTCAGATTTATGCACTAGCTGAAGGCAGAGCAATGAAAACAATGCATTGCTAGGGGTGAAAACAACCATTTCCACATCTCAATTTGCACGCTTTGCCATCGAGATGCACAGGACAGTAACTGCTTCCAGGCAGAAGCTGATGAGATACTAACACACGAAACTAAAAAGATTAGAGAAACGTCTGATTAAAGAACATATGAGAGTCACGCTGCGCATCACTGCTGACTGCAGGGCTTCTGAACGACTGCCAGAGGAATATAATCCAAAGGTGCAGCGTCGCCAAAAAGCGCAGCTGACTCTCGGAGCGTTGATGTCGCAGGAGCCGTTTCTCCTCCCGGAGCGGTGCTCCCGAGGGCGATAACCTCGCTGCCCACCGCGCCGCTCCCCGCCCGTGCCGCATCCCCGGGCCGCTGCCGCCGCTCCCCGCGGGCCCGGGGCTCCGAGCGGCTCCGGCGCCGGCGGCGGGGAGCGGACCCCGCGCCCGCCGGGATGCGGGCCCGCCTGGGGCACGGAGCCGGTTCCGGGCACGGCAGCTCCGGCCCCCCGCCCGCGGCCCCGCCGCTCCGCCGGGCCCCCGCCCGGGCCGCGCCGCCCCCGCCCCGCGGCCCCTGCCCCGCGCAGCCCCGGGCCCGCCGCCGCCCTACCTTCGTGTACAGCTCGGAGGCTGCCATGGCGCAGGGCGCGGGCGGGCGGCCCCTCTGCGGCAGCCCGGCGGCGGGAGGCGGAGGCGGGCGGGAGGAGGAGGAGGAGGAGGAGGAGGAGGATGCTCAGGCGGCGGCCCGCGCCATGTTGCTGCTACCTGGCGGGCTCTGTGCATTGTGGGAGCGGCGGCGGGGACGGGCAGCGGCGGGCAGGGACGCGGGGCGGGCGGCGCCATGCCTCCCCCCGGCGGGCGGGACGCGGCCCCGGCCCGGCCCGGCCCGGCCCGGCCCGCGGGGGCTCCGCGCTGCCGGACCCCGGGGCATCGCTCCGTGGGGCTGCGCGCCCCCCGCTTGGAGCCGGAACCGCTATTCCCGCTCTCCCTCGCCATCCTTTATTTATTTTTTTTTTTCTTTAATTAATTTTTTCTCTTCTACACTGAACAAATTACTCGTTGTGTCATCAGGGATGTTTATAATTTTGTCTGGTCCCCAGCCCGTGCCCTGCACGGCGGGCATCACCAGGCGCACCGAACCGTCCCTTCCTTTCACGGCCGCCGGTCCTCTCTCAACGCAGGCGGGAGATGAGCCTCGTCTCACTGGATCTACATCTGTGTCACAGCCTGCTGGAGCCTCTGTGTGCCTGGCTGCCATCCTACCACCCACCCATCCAGTTATTCCCATTGTGCATTTGGCATGTATTTCTCATGCTTTCTTCTTCTCTCCAACTCTAATTGCATCCTTCAAATTGTTTACAGCCTCCTTCAGCTTGATTGCATCTGTCATTCAAAGCGTTACTGAAAGCATGAAGGGAAATGGGTCCAAACCAGTTCCTTCAATAATTAAGTGCATTCTCACCAAGACACGGAGGTACGCATCTTTGAAAAGTTTAACATCAATGTCAAATGGGAATGGAAAGTGTAGTCCATGTTCCAGCAAGGTCTCAAGATGACACCCAACTCCTTTATGATTTATTAATGACTGATTTGTACAGCTCAGGTTATGGCAAGGGTTCTTTAGACAACAGAACTGAAGCTATTACTCTCTTTCTTTCTCTCCTTTCCCTTTCCACCCTGGAAATCATCCTACTAGACCAAGTGTTCCAAAATACAAAACAAGTTTGAAATAGGTAAGTTTGCCACACTCTCCACCAAAGTGCTTTTGACTATTTATCCTCTCAGAATTCATCTGTTCAGCTAACAGCTGTGTATTCAGTGTGTAGTATCTGCACTGCCCCTGAAACTCAGCACTGCCGAAGAAACGGACAAACCTGTTTACAGAGAAACTGAACCATGGAAGCAATGGGTCAGAAATAACTCATTAATGTAGTAACAGAGAGAAAACACCATCCTGATTCCCAAAACAAACACTCCCAATAAATGCTTAGCTGGACTTTACTGCTGCTATCTAAAAGGAAGGAGATGGAGAAAGTAGCAAGCACAAAGAGAAAACAGCCAAGATGAAAATATGTAGCTTACACAGAGTTGTTTGTATTAGGTGCGGGTATATGGCCTTCACAACTAGGAAACAGGTTAGTAAATTCAAAATAGAGATCAAAAAAACACTTGATTCTGCTGGGACAGTTCAAAATGATGTGAACAGAATTAAAAAAAGACATTCCTTGCCATGTTCTGCCAGTCTGTGCAGGCTTATCAACCATGATTGCAGTTGCTGTCCCACACCAGGAGGCTGACTCCCAGCAGAACTGGATATTCTCTCAGTGGTATAAGAAGCCCAGAATGGGTTCCTGGGAACGGCTGTCCAGGCCAGGGGCGGGGTGCTGGCTAAACAGTTTGCATAGCTGCTCTTCATCTGTCTGCCAAGGCAAACCAGAGATCTATACTAAAGCTACCAGTCCTCTTCCACGTGCAACACTGGAATTACAAACAATTGAAATTTCAGTTTTGTTTTCAGAAAGGAGCTGGACCTCCCCTCTGGGTGATGCTTCATATCCGGTATTTTGAACTTTCCTCAGAATACCTATGCTAAATTCAAAAACACTCATTGCAGGAGTGTGGGTCATTGATCTCAGCCATTCACAGCTGGAGCTCAGGAGCCAAATGTAATTATAAGCCACAGCAAAAAATAGATATCTGAGTCCAAAATATGCTATGATTTGACACAATTTGCATAAACCAGGATTTCAAACCTGCCATTAAGGACAGGAATTGGGGGCACTGAAAATTGCCAAGGAATCTGTTTGTATCGTATCCAGACCAACTACTTTAAAATGTAACTCCTGCATCAAATATTTGCTGGCAAGATTTTAAAAGAGTTAAACTCTTATCTTGCACATCACCTTTTTGAAAAGATGGCATTTTTTTCAGAGCATACATCCCAGGGTGTTCCAAATAACAATGTATAGGTGATGCAACTGATACAGTCTGCATGCAGAATTTTATATTGAATTTTTATGCAATTTATGTAACTTTTTTTCAGCAGTTACAAAGCATCTGTCCTATCTTCTTTCTTACATCTGTGTTCCATTCCTATCTATGATCTGTTCAACTGTGGCAGAGAAATTCCCTTCTCACACAGGACTTCCTCTTCTGCTGTCACACTATACAATGAGCGAGCAGCGAGTTCTCTGCCAAGCCCATATTCTCACATTAGGAGGACCAGGCCTAGAGATTTTAGCTGGAGAAAACAAACAGGACTGGTTTCAGTTGGATGGAACAGTTAAGAACTCTGAAATGTAAAGCAAGAGATATGTAGGAAGAGAGACAGCCATGTACCATGCAGGTACACACAGAGTGTTAATATAACCCTGGGGACTGAGCTGTGTAAATAACACCCCTTGGACCTGGAAGCTGTGCAAAGATCAGCGCCCAAGCCTCAGGCTGACAGGGAATTTGGTGGGAATTTTTTCCAGCATTGTGGTTTCTGTAAATGTTGCCATATTTAGGGCAACAGTCTAAAGCAATGCAAACTGCTTTGCACCAAGCTGGTTCCCAGACATCCCCTTCACTCAGTGCGAGGGACCCAAACAATCATCTGTTACGGAGTTTTCAAACAATAAGCTTTAATTGCCTTAATAGAAAAATAAGCACTGAAATATATATAAATGTGATTACATTAAAGTAATTCTGTAGTCTAACATACTAGAAATCAAAGCCCAGTCATATTTTTAATGATACAGAGTAGCAAGATTTAGGGTTTAGAAATTTTCCATAGAGAATACCGAAGTATCCAGTGTTGTTTAAGAAACCACAGTAAAGATGAGACAAACCTCCACGGTGCAATAAAAACTAAGTAAATCAATTTATTCTGTATACTATACAATGTGTAAGTTTGTAAAGAACAATTGACATTTTTATCACCTTAACATCTTGACTGGGTGTAAATATGTCCAACAAAACGTACTCCTGTGGCCTTTACACAAACACTGTCCTACTACATCAAGAACAATGAGAGGGAAGCCTTTGGTGTTACAGATTTGGGGACATATCTGTGAAGTTGTAATTAATCCACTTAACTATCTCAAATAAAATGTTGGTGCTATCTGCTATTACAAGCCTACATGAGTACTACTCTAACAACTAAACGCTGTCTATCTTTAAAGGCAAGATATGAAAGGGACTGCCAGTCTACAGTGTGGACAGGTTTTCTTTGAAAAAGGCAATTATCAAATGGTAAAACTCATATAATACATTATGTACATCAGTTTGGATAGCTGAGTTATCTTGCTGGAGTAAGCTGAAAGTAAGCATCGATCTGCAGACATGTTCCATTTACTGTTAAGTGACTACTGGACTTAAGTTTTATACAGTGTATAGAATCAAAATAGCTGTGCCTGCTGCTGAGGTCTGTCAGATGTGAAGGCTCATAATCAGTCACTGACCTAGTTAGTATTACAGTACTTCAAATATACACATGGATAATATATTCATAGCTGAATTTGTACTAATCTTAGGAACTGCAAGTCACTGAGTGAGCATCGGAAGAGCTTGTGTTGTCCAACCAGCAGGACAAGCCGAGTTGTAGCTGAGTGGAATGTTTCAATTTAAATGGCTATCTTTTTAAACCTTCCCAAACATCAAGAGAACTCACCTTAGGGGAGCTACAGAATAGTGGCACCAGACAATACACAGCAAGTCACCTTAAGTTGTTCAACATTTGTTTCAGGCCCAATCCTATCATTAAGTTTCAATTTCATTTATACATAGAAAAATAAAGAGGGATTTTCACATTAGAACAAACATTTATAAAAAGCACCTTGCTTCAATATTTCCAGTTTCCTTGTTATTCTTCCAGCCTATTTACTTAAAGAAGTCAAGTAGGTCCATTTCTTCAAACTTGTCTGCAAAAACCACAAATTATTTGTAATACTAGTGATGGATAAGGAATAGAGACAGGCTTGACAAAGCCCATTGCACTACTGAAAAAGGGCTATACAGACTTGAAAAGAATCAGGTTAGCAATTTTGCAATTCTCTGGAATTGCTTCTCTGAAACAAAAACATTAGACACCGTATATTCTGATCAAAACAGGACCAAATAAAGACTGTTCAATTTCTCTTGACCATTTTGTTTGCCTCTAGAAGAGAGCACTGCTGAAGATATGGGCCAGCATTGGTTTTGACTAGCAGTCCTTTATACCCCAAGACCTTTCTGAATACGTCAGCACAAAGTACAAGCTTCTAAAAACATGCATCTTTAAGTGTTCTCTCTTATAATACTCACATCAGTGCTTTGTTTCTAACAGGCTGTTTCCAAACTACTTTTGAAAGAAAAAGACATTCAGTAAACTGATCTTTTTAAAGTTTCTTGTTCTCCCAAAGACAGTGAAGGCTGTGAGTACCTAAATGAAAATAAATTATATTATGGATCATACTCCACTTTCAATATTCTGATTTCATTGAACTAACATGTTTTAAATGCATCAATTCACCTGACTAATATAAACTACGTATTTTTTCTATCTAGTACTTACAACCTTCATCATAAGCATGAACTGGAGTTCATTCCTATTTTCTAATATGAAAATTACCTATTTCTCAGTAAGTCATTACAGAAATACCTTTCCAGATACTAGTTTCCACAAACCCAATGAGGGGCTGCTGTACAACAAAGAAAAGGAAATAATTTACTACCTCTTCAGGAGTCCAAGAAAGGAAAAGAGATATCCTTCTGCTTCCAGAAGTCTAAAATAGCCCAAAGACAACTGCACATCAAGCGTTAGTGAGCCTAGATTCGGTGTTTGCCACACAGGGAACTCTCTAGAGCAGTACACTTAGCCATATTCCATGCTAACAGACAGAGCATTTCTGCTTTAAAAGCTTAAACAACTGCTGAACAGAAAGGGCACTTGCCTGCAAATATAGGTACAAATTCCAAATTTATACTTGAACGCTGAATATTGTTGTGAAACAAAATATACAACTGCAAAAGCATAGGGTTGAGTCGAGTGTAAATTGTTTCACGAATTTCAGGTATACAATTTTTACTTCCAGTAGCAAGATTCTGGGCTCTTAGTTTCAGGACAAGACTTTAAAAGGTACAGAATCACTTGTGCTTTGATTGGCACATTATCTGCTTTTTAAAATGTAAAACGAATAGACGTTTGGAAAAGGTTGTGCAAAACTATTGTATTTACAAAAAATGGCACAAGAGTGAATTCAACAGTCTATGCACATGCACACTTCATCCACATCTTCAACAAAAGTGTGTCCTAAGCTACGGAACTGAAAAGAATACCAGCTTCAACAGGCAGTTGTCAATAAGCACTAGGTTCACAAGAGTTACACCAGAATGGGCAAATATTGCCCAAGTAAAAACTCTATTGTTAAAGCTGAAACAGGTTTAAGGCCGTTCAAGTTCAAAAGCAGAAACAAAATTCAATCAGAGCCCTGTCTTTGTTTTTATACATGCTTTACCATCTAGCAACTTGTGGTCTAAACCTCTATTTTAGACAACAAATCCAAACACGGAAGAAAAACCCAACACAACTGGAGGTTATATTAAATACAAATATGCTGTAATTAAGATGAAATAACAAAAGCAGAAACATTAGAAGTTGTAAAACTTGCGATGTCACTTGCTGGAACCAGTCCTACACTAGGAAATGGGCAATATGTACATTTTCAAGTAGATTACATTGCTCTAACCAAACTTGTCCTTTTTAATCAGTGCATTGTTCTCAACTTGTCCAAATACTACGTTTTACTCTTAACAGTATTCCCTTACAATAGCAGCACATGCTATCGCTACCTGCAAAGCTGTCAGTCTCATGACTTAGTGTAAGAAAGAAAAAGGGGGATGTGAGGGTGAGAAATAACTATTAAGGAGAAATAACAGGAATGAGAATAATCATGCAGTTCAGCTGTTCTCGTCAGCCAGCCAGCTTGCTAGCAACAAGAGATGGTTTCCGCTGTGGAAGATCCTGTGGAGTAGGAATATGGTCACCAGTGACTTCTGTCTTGTCAGGAGCTGCAGTAGGCAGTTGTTTATTCTTCATCTTTGCTTTAGCCATGTTGTAATCACCAGAATCAAAGTATTTTTGCTAGAAGACAAAACACATATATTTAAAACTCTGAAATCCTATCAGATGTATACACTGAATTACATTGTTAAACAGACATTTTTTATTTTGAGAAGTTGTAAAATCTCTGTGATTTGTCAAAGTACCTCTATGTTGACTAAAAAAAGGCCTTATCAAGACTAGTAAGCACAGACAGCTGAACTCCTAACATCATTGTGAACAAGAATCTAAACATTATTTTTGCCCTGGTTTTCCCAAAAGGTCATCTCCCACAACTGAAACCTTGGGGTTTGCAAATTTTGTTGCAGTGAACAAGTTCTGCTACACACAATAAGCAAACTATGCACAAATTAAAGCTGGAGAACAGAGCCTGGTCTATCACACCAGAGATCAAAGCAGCATGAAAGTGTGTGCAAACAAGAAAACCTCTTCTCTGCACACATTAAAAGAGTGAAACTGCAATCCCTAAAGTTCCCAAACCAATTTTTTAGTGAAGTCAAATCTACTGTACAGTCCTTCTGAAAAGCACTATGTCAAAGAAATTATTATTCCCCATTCCATTTTTTTTCTGACTACAAAGGTAAATTAAGCTTTAAATTTCCAGTTGAATAACAGTATTTCTTAATATATCAACAAGTTTTTATTAGCATTATTTTTAAGAGTAGACAGATTTCTTAAAATATTAAATTCTCTATGCAGGTCAAAGCCAAATGACTGTTATTTATCCACATCATGGTAAGACAAGGCATGAAATTTCATCCAAGCTCTGCATGAAGTCTGCTCACTGATGCAGCAGACTGCATCAAGTCTGTTCACTGACACATTTTGCAGGAAAAGTTGTGTTGTTTTTACATATTACCATGAGGTCTACCTACCACTAAGATACCTATAACCCATGATTTTGAACAGATTTCATAGGAGGATAAAAAATTAGATTCATGATTAACACCACTAATTACTGCTTAAAATCACAACCATCTCTGAAGAGTAGACCACTTAGTTAGATTTGTGAAGGCTTAGTCCTCAGTCAGCTGAACAGCAGCCATCACAACCTAAGTGCTTCCAGCCAGCACATTGCCACCACAGCCTTTATTCTGCATTAGTACTAACCACCTGCAAAATGCTCAGCAGCAGCAGTTGCTGGACAGAAGTCATTTGAACACCTGATTTAACAGGCCTTTACCAAAGGTGGAGGAGGGTGTTCAGACAAGACCTCCTAGAAGCAGCTTTAAATGTTCCCTGCCAGAGCCCTGAAGTTAACAGATCTATTTCTCCCATAGTCCATCGCACATCTGATGAGGTTTTATTTATAAACCTTCCCAGTTCAATCCTTTTGAAGGTGTAATCCCTATTTACATCACAATGTTCTAGCACTACCTCTGCAGCCTAGACCTCAAGGTAGAACATAATTTAATTTGGAAAAAGGCTATCCCATTTTGCCTTTTAAAACTGAAGCAATCAAAAGAAACTTCTAAACAGCAACTAGGTAGTAACAGAACCATTTGATCTTTAGATGTGATACAGCTGATAGCAGAAATCTTTCTGTCCATCTAAGAGTTCCAAACAGAATTCCATGATGTAGTACCATTCTCATGAGAAAGCGTGCTAGTAATGGTGTGTCCATCAAATGCAGAACATTTCTGGACCGCAAATATGAATTGGCATGTCCTGGTTACCAAACTGAAGATGATCTGGGCAACAGCTAACCACAGAAGAATATCTGAGAAAACCCACCATCTCTCATGCTTCAGGATATCAATCTATTTCTTCCTTTGAGTTATTCCTGTATTTTCCTAACTTTTTCTAGCTTCTCACAGATGGCCTATATTTGATTATCCCTGTTAAAACCAACCACGTCTGTCCAGGTGTCTTCCTGTCAGAAACAGGAAGCACACACACTATCCTCCTCTGTTTTAACTCTCATCAGTGCAGGCAGCCTAAAGCACACCACAAATAAAAAAGCCTCCTCATTTAAGACATTGAGCACACTAAATCAAAATAATAAAAAATAAATGGAATAAAGTTATTATCATCACATCAGGAACTGCAGGAGGCCTATTATGAATTGGAATCCACAAGTTTATGCCATCTTTCATCAAAGCCACAAAAGTCAATTAAGATGGCCGTGGATCTGTCTGTGCTCAAATCTGAAAGTACACGCTGCAAGAGCCTTTGCATTCAATAGTGTATAATTAAGATGAAGATACTGTACAGGCTGTTATTGCTGGTGGTGAGATTATCTCACATTTGCACAAAGTGCAAGCAGTCTTAATTCCTTTATGGCTATCAATCCTTCCTGAGTGAATGCTGGCCTGTTTTCCTGAGATATCATCACAATACAAACTTACCACTCCCTTCTGTGTCTACACATACCCTGAACCCAGTGAAATCTCATTTAGGCTGCCTCTGCCCATGCAGCATAACTCAGAGGGAGTCACTTCATCTACCACCTGCCCAGGCCCAGCAGCCATTACCTCTGCTTCATATCTTCCAACTTAGGAGACAAAGATTATCCAAAAAACCTGCCAACAGTAACAATTCCCAAGGGATGCTACCAGACAGTACAGCATTAGATCATCATTGAAGTCCACCAGCTGGTTTGCGATGGATTTATACTTGGAATCATTGTGTGCACTGAAAGGGCCTAGACAATGGTAAAAAAACCCCACAACGGTGTGACAGCAATGAAAGCAATGAAGCAGTGACAACTAGGGTTATTCCAAGAACACAGTCCTAGCATGCCTGAAAAACATTACATAATCACTCTATGAATAATTAAACTAAAAATCCCCCAGTCAAATAGCTAAGAAAATAAGAGACACTGGTTAGATGTGGAACAATACTGAAATATTAACTCACTCTTCATTCTTCTATCATTATCTTGGGTCTGAGGGTACATCCAGAATTATACAACCATTCATAAAACCACTAATGTCAGATGATGCCTGGTCTAAGAGCAGACACCAAACTTCATGTGCTAGAAACATGGATAAAAGGAGTGGACAACAATTTTGGAGGCATGAGAATGGGCAGGATAAAATCACACAAAACAAGGATGAGTTTCTACTCCTTGGTGTTTACTGTAATGTTTTTTTCAAGTCTATCACTGCAGCTTCTAAGTTTAATTTTTTATAGCAAGTGTGGTTGAGCCACGGATGCTGTAAAGAGCTATCCTGCCAACCTGGCATTTGTTTTACAGAGACAAATTTCTCTTCCTCATATTTTCTCAAAATGTAAGATTCTTAGGACTCTTTCACCATGCAGAGGCCTGTGGAGTAGGGAAAAAAAATCACAGATACAGGAATTTTGGATTTTTTTGTCTATACCCTGTTGGTAATAAAGAACTTACTCCTTTTTGAAGCCTCTTCCTCAAGAAGTCTGAGCCTCCTGGCTTCTGGCCCAGATGAGGGTATCTTGCTTTCAATTTTGCTTCTTCAGCTTTTTCTGGACTTAACACCTTATCCTCCATCTCCTGAAAGACAGTGAGCGATACTGTGAAACATACAACAATGTATATTTATGCAGAACAGCTTTGCAGGTGATACACCCACACGCCCATTGCTGCTACCGAGCAAGCATAACAATTATCTGATTAGACATTTTCATACATTCTTTCTCAAATGCTGACAGCAACTGTAGGAGTTCAGCCTCCCATTTTAGACACCTTTCCTGGAGATACTGAAGATTGCGCACTTCCCTCTCAAAAAAAAAGCAATTTGAATTATTCAATCTTGAAAAAAAAAAGAAAAGACTCAAACAAAACTCTTCTTATTTTGGTCAAAACAAGGGGTCCACTAAGAACAAATATGGAATAGTGAGCAAGAACCACAGGATTCTTTTCCAAATGCCCATTTCATCATCTAGTTGCACAGGCAGATTGCACTTCCACTGCCACTCTGATCTGTATGGCTGCTCCAGCCCTAATGTGTTGATATTCACTGTGAAACAGTCTCAAAAACATGCCTGCTGTTACATTAATAGCAATACTGTGTTTCTCTATACATGTCTATAATTATCTTGAAATTATGAGGATAAAGACAGTTGGGTAGTGCATTTGTGTAAAATAAAATGCCTATTTTATGAATATACTGTAAACCATGGATCTCAAAATAATAATTTAGAGATATTCATGTGGCAAAACTGCAATTTGTTCACTGGCCTCTACTTCACACTCATCTGTTCCATGTCCACATAGCAATTTGATGTATGAAGTACAATTTATTCTACTGGATCGTTTCTAAAATATCTTTCATTCAAAATTCTTGGTTTGTTTTTTCCAGTATTTGGCCACAGCCTTTTTTTTTTTTTTTTAATGAAAACAATTCCTAGTTCAAAGAAAATATGTAATGATTTGCACTGAGTGCTGCAGCACAGAGTTATTATTATCACCTGAAGTCAAAGCAAGACTTTCAGGCAGGAGGTAAGAATTGCCATTGAAATCAGGAGGGTCTATAACTTTCTAGTCCATTCATCTATGACTAAAATTTCATGTCCACTTAGAGCTGCTTAGGGAGCCCCTTCGTAATCTTTACCATGCCTGTCACCATCCTTTGCATTGCATCAATCAGCATGACTGCCTGTACTCCCCAGTTAGGATTTACAAAAACTAATTCAACAGAAAAATAACTATTTATAATTTTTTGGTTTTTTCTTCTCCCCTTGTTGGGCTGTTTTGTTTGGATCAGTTTCCACAGCCTGGATGAGCATGCAGCTGCACAAACAGGTATGTTAACACAGCAGCAAGGAGGACAGGAGCACAGGGAGCTACTGAAGCCAGAACTGCCAAAGAACAAGAGCCACCACCCCACTCGCCTATCCCTAGGTGCTCTTCTCTATCTCTTATAAACCGTTCCAGGTTGTGTAAGATTCGACATCTTTCCGGTAAGATGCCTCAGAAACAAAGTTTTTAACAGATTTAGAATATAACATTATCTAGTTGCTCCATTTGACCAAAACACCTCAAGGACATCTTTGCACAATACAACAGGAAACTGAATTAACAGTTCTCCCAAGGGGAAAAAAGAAACTCTCATAACAATTAAAAAGAACCTTCTGTGATAACAGGAACCAATGCTTTTTATTAGATGAAAATGCAGCTAGGCAATACAACGCAAAATCCAAACAGGACTAAAGGGCAAAGTTTCCCTGACACCACTGAACACAGGACTATACTATTTCTCACTAGGCAATATCACACTAGCCAAGCCCAAGGTTCTCATGCGTTACAAATATCACACAGCAGCTGCTCTCCCTATTGTGGTTCATCAGAATGCCAGCACGGATGGGATTTGCTCAAAAGTAATCCTTTCAGCTCAACACTTTGAACATCTAATGCTGAATCACCGGGTACTCACTGTTAAGCCCACAGACGAAGTATTTGAGGAGGCATATTTTGCCACTAAAAGCCAAAAGGACATATTTTTTAAGACAAGAGGACCAACAATAAATAGCTTATATAAATATGTATTCATGGTGCATCAAAGAAGACATTTATGCAAACTCACAGGGCTGACAAATTACGGCACAGCAAGCAATCCAAACAAAAACATTGTGTTACGCATCAATGCAGCTCAAAAGGATACAGAGCACGGCCGCTTCTTGATGACCAACAACAACTAAGACTCAAAACCCCACAGAACACAAATTATAGAATTTCAATACCACGACTTGGGGTGTAAAACAAAACCAGCTGATGGCAGGTTCAAAAAATACTTAAGACAACAGTTCTTCACGTAAAATACAGTTAAGCTGCAGAACTCCTTTCTGAAGGATACAGGGGGTGCCAAGAATTTAGATTCAGAAAGCAATTCGATGTGTTCATTTGCAGCTCAGAAGCCCTTTAAACCAAATTGCTGAGACCTCGGAGAGTTTTCTTGGGAAGATCACTGCCTGCACGTCCTGATCTTATATTCTTCTGAGGACTAGATGGTACTGAGCACTCTCAGAGATGTGCTGCTGAGCCCCGAAGACTTGAGTCCAAGCCACTCCTACATTCAGAACATTCTCCCTTGAATTACAGAAGCAACAACCAAGTGACTAACAAATGACTGGGGAGTGGGCAGAAATCAAGATATACCACGCTCCTCTTCCAAGTGACAACCACACAAAAGTTATAATTTTAGCACTCCACAGGAATCTGACACAGCTCATGAAGTCATTAAAATGATCTACCAGGAAGGCAGTAGTTACCTAACTCACTTAAAGACAGCTTTTGCTTTTAACCTTTGCAGAGGTTCTAGCAGCATCAGGTTCTGTATCTACTGGATAACTGACCTGAATTACTAAAAAGAAGAGCCATCAGCCTTTTAAAACTCTGCTATGAATTGCTCATCTTTAGCAGAAGACATCAGACAAAATGCAAAGCAGAAAATGGGAAAAACATGGCAACAGCACAACCCTACAGCAAACTGATGTAGCAAAAGCCACTTCAACAATAAAATGCACCACCTCTAAGAGTTTCCTGAAAAATACAGGCTTTTAAGGCAAAAAGAGTCAATCAAATATACGTTCTCCTATGTCCGAAGTTTCTTTGTTTCCGAACTTCCCCTTGCCAGTGTCCTGAGTTTTCACACTGAGAAAAGGAAATGCTGGTCTTTGGCAGATTTTCAGTTTGTATCACTGTAGTTAAAAACATTTCTCGCTCAGCACAAGCTTCTTACAGCATGTCAGAAAGTTTAGAAAAAAGCTCTGATCATGAAAACACTGCCTCAAAGTTCATTTAGGGGCGCCATCTTTTTTAAGCATACATGTAAGTACTGCAAAATGGGTTGTTTATGTAAGTGTTTCAGAGCTAAGAGTTAACTGAGTGTTCAGTTTTGCTTACCCAGACCAATAGTTTCAGTGGAGGTTAATATTGCAATGTCATAACAGCACTGGTATCACAGTATCAGACCAGGACATAATCTCACAGAGAGCAAAGTTCTATTTTATTGATGTTATGTCATTTTTCTTGAACACTTTACCAGAATAAAACTAAATTAGGAGAGCAGCAAGGACCTCTCATCTCTTAAATAAAAGGTAATTTCTCTAAGACTGAATAAGCATGACATTTCAAGACTTCACTCCAAAAGTTCGTTAGGAAAATCAGCCCCAATCTCCTGACTTCATCAGAACACTCTAGAAGGCATTACAATAAACTTGCTGCCACATGTTTAACTATGCTCTTATTACAGAGCTATTCTAGGAGTGCTGCATAGGCCAGGGACTTATTTTTATAGGCTTTGAACAGGAACAGGATCCCTTCAGCAGCCTACCTAGCACGAACGTTAAGTCACACTGCAGAACACACCTATTTAAGGCAGATTAGACCTGACAAGAAGCTGGTTCTGATTACTGCACCTATTGAGAAGGTATCATTCCGTATTAAGCCCGAAAGCTCTACTTGTACGACTCACATCACAAATTGTAAATTAAACAAAAACTTAACAGTTGAGGTAGATTAAGCTTTTCCTTTTAGCGTCCTTCAAAGCAGTACTTGTGTTTCATAACTTCTCCGGATCATAGCCGCGGGGATTGAAACCGGGCTCCCACAGCAATGACAAGACTAAAAAACAAACGGCTTCTTAAAGTCACAGCACAGCCATCTACGAAACCAAATCCCACTTGAGAAATGATACAATTGTTAGCTATAAAGATGACATAAGAGGGACACCACAAGATAACCCAGCCAGTTATTCTTTCTAAAAGCCGTAACTAGCACAGGTCACGGTCGTTGTTCTTTGGATATTTCTGCTCCTGAATTGATTACATTAAAAGCTGAACATTTTTTACAAGTGAAACAAACGTTTAGCCTGCGGATTATGGCTGGTGTCCATCCCGCCGCTGTGACCGTGAGCCGAAGCCCACAGCGCAGGACGGCGCGGCCCGCGGAGCACCCGCAGGGAGCGGGGCCGAGGCCGGAGAACGAGCGAGGGAGCGCCATGGGCCCGGCCAGGCCGGCGCACACGGCCGATCGGCCAGGGAACAGCCGCTCCCGAGCCATCACGGTGCTGCGGCTCCTCCAGCCCCACACGGCCGCGGGCGGCGGGGCCCGTCCTGCCCGGGGGACGCCGCCCGGCCCTGCTGCACTCGGACAGCCCGGGACAGGCGGTGCTCTGAGGGGCGGCCGGGCCCGGGAGACGCTGCGGCCCGCGGGGCTTCCTGGGCTGAGGGAGGGAGAGGCCCGGCCGCGCCGATGGAGGCGGGAGAAGCCTCGCGGGGCTTCTTGTGCTCCTCGGCCCGGCCACCCACCTTCTGCTCCTCGGCCGAGGCGGGCTCGGGGCTCTCGGCAGACATGGCGCCGCGGCAGCGGGACGGCGGGGCCGGGAAGGAGGGAAGCAGGGAAGGAGGGAAGGAGGCGGGCGGGAGGCGCGGCCGCGGCTCCTCCGCGCTCCTGCTGCTGCTGCTGCTGCCGCCTCCTCCCGCACAAGATGGCGGCGGCGCGCGCGACGGAGCGTCGGCGGGGCCAGACTTCCTCCGCCACGGCCCCCGCGCGCGCGGGCTGGGGAGCGGGGGCGGGACCCGTCTGCCCCCCGCGCGTCACGTCCGGGGCCGCGGGTTCGAGACCCGGGTTCGGGGGCGGCTCTCAGAGGCCGCACGGCCCCGGTGCCGCACCCGTTGGAATCACAGAATTACAGAAACATCGGGGTTGGAAGAGTTCTGTGTGGCTCAGTGCACCCGCACAGGCGTCAGCGTAACCACTAAACCACGTCGTCCGACGCCAGAGCCAGACGTCTCTTAAACACCTCCAGGGACGGTGCCTCCAGCGCCTCCCTGGGCAGCCTGTTCCCCCGAACAGTGAAAATTCTTCTCGTATTTAATGTCAATCTCCCGTGTCCTGGCTTAGGGCCTTTCCTCCACTCCCCTCACCACAGCCCCCTAACCCCGGCTCATCCAGCCTGCACGGCCTCCCCTGCCCAGCATCTGGGTAAAGGGGAAAAAAACCTCTGCTGCTCGGCTAAAGTTAGTTCTTTTGGCCACCTTCAGTGATCAAAATACAAGGAGCTAAGTCCTCAGCAGCATTACTCGAGGATCTCATGAATCCTAGACAGCCGCTAACAGATAGGAAGGCTCAGCTCAGTCCATTGGAACTTCTTGACAGCATAGTATCAAGTCACATAAAGCATTTTATTCCTTCCCCATCTACTTTTCACTGTCTGGCTCTTGGCTGAAAAATAACCTTCTGTGGACTCTCTTGAAGAGCATACAGAAGGGGTTTAAATAACCCACCATTAATACATCTTTAGGGGTCCCTAAATAAATGGATTATGTGAACAGCAAGGTATGGATTGTACTTAGCACAGCTCAGGAGGGATTGGCCAGGACAGGCTTTGTGCGATTACGGTCAGGCAGGTCAGAAAGGTCTGTGAAAGCTGAAGCTGACAGTGATTTTGCCACAGCTGAATTGTACTAAACGCACCACCAGCCAGCTGCAGAGGTTTTTTGTGCACCTGGGAGATTCAGCCAGAGACCAGGATCACGTAGCTGTGGGGAACCCAAGGAATGTGCATATCCCTCATTCAGAAAGGGATACAGCCAGGCAGATTGCACAGAAAAATAATCATAACACCAGTGGGTTCTTTCCTAATGATGAAAAAAGACATGATACTGGTGGGTGTGCCACATTTGCTTCTAGCAAAAACAGGGAGAAATGGTCTGAAAGTGTGAAAGCCAGCAACATAGAAAAATGATCATAAAAAGGATGAAGTTCATACATTTTAAAAGGAAGAAGAAAGCAGTGACAGCAGACAAGAATGCAAACTTCAGGAATTTCTTTCAAAACTCTTAGGAAATTAATGTGAGAGAAAACAGTTTCAAGGATTCAGCAGTTCCTTAATGCTTAATGAATAACCCTTATTTCTTTAAGGGAACATAATGCAGAGGAAAGATGGGAAATAAATTCAGAACCTCAGGAAAAGTGGTTCTTCAATGGCCTCAAATACAAGAAAGCCCACAAAAACTAGGTCAGTTTTTAAGGATGTGTATCTAAAGCAGATCATGAAGACGAGGGGGTACCAAAATATTACTGAACTAAACTTTTAAAGACTAAAGTGTTCAATGTTTATTTTGTTCAATCTTGCATGGTCGAGGTAAACAGTGTGACGAAGTATAGCCTCTAGCTGGAATAAAGAAAGACTGGTTTACAGGTTACTTTAATTAGTTTTGGTAAATATTTTCAACTTGGATGAAAAAATATCCTTAAGAGATTAGAGAACGACAGAAGCAATCTCCAGTTAATTACTTGTGATTCATATAGGAACCTGTTAAAAATGAATGGGTTTCCAGGAGTCACTTTTCCTGAATTTGAATAGGAGTATGAGGAGGACAGAATACAAGCTATATAATTAGGCTGTCAATAATGACTTGAAAAATCATCTAAAATAAGCACTGAAAAGAAACTGAGTATCTAGGCAGGAATTCACAGTTAAGAACAAGGGTTTCACACAATCATCTTTCCTTTAAGAAAAAGGAAATAGACCATGTGGAGAAGTGGGTGAAGGTGGCTGAAGTTCCAGATGCCTTCTGGCATTAATAAGGCTTCTGACACTTTCCCATGCAAATAAGGGAAACTTAATTAGATGAAACTTTAATGTGGTGGATGCAAGTTTGCTGGAAACTTGCTATCAGTTCTTCAAACAGCAATGCTGTGTTCAGCATAGAAAATCTTGGGTAGTAAGAGAATAAAGTTCAGTAAGGAGAGCTACCATTTTGGGATCAAGCAGGTAGGATGACTCTTTTACTGGGTAATAAGATGAATACAAGTTTTCCTGATACTGAAAAACAGCATATTATAAGAGGATGCATGAAGAGGACTTTAATCCATGATTTACCAACCAATGCTTCCAGTCTGATTGGCACAGAGAGGCCCGGACTGGCATGCTGTGTCCAGCCTCACACACTTCAAGACTGATTGAGTCCAAAAGAAGCAAGCAAAGAGCCATAATGAAAAGAGGTGCAGAAAATAAAGGCTAACTGGGGTTGTCTTAGTGATATAAAAAAAAAAAAAAAAAGACTGAGAAGGGAGATACAAGAACTAAATTGTTTGCTTATAGTGAAAAGGCTAAGTGGTATTTAACTCAACTTCAACACCATTTAGTTGGGTGTTATAAATCCTTATATAACTATAACTAAATGTATATAATACAACTAAATGTTATACTTTCTCATGATAAGTAAATTTTATCACTGGAAGAGATTAGCTGTAGCAGCCATCACTGGAGGCCCTTATAAACCACTCAAACATTTATTATAAATAATTGTATTTGGTTGAGCCTATTGGGGTGTAAAGAGAAGAAACCAATGACCTGGTCAAAAATTAGTCTAGTCTTAACCTAAGTTTAGAAGGTCATGTGGAATTTATCTCATAGTTTATGAGCATCCCACAATTCTCCAGGTGTGTCCCTAATGGAAAGTGTTTACTCAGATCAAGCTGTAAATGGAGAATGACTCAGTAAAATCAAAGTTGTGCACAGATAATCCAAGGTCACTTTCATTCTAAATCCATATAGGAACTAAGCTTGACTATTAAATTTATTTCCTACACATGACTTGCAGTAGCTGCATATTCAAAATCCACATTCCTTTGCTTTTCAAAGCAAATTAATGGAGATGACTTGAAGTAAATTTAAATAAAGCTACCAAGATACAAATTTTGCATAATGTCAGTACAAAATAAATAGTTTATCTACTACAGGGCAGCAGTGACTTTTCATTAAAAACATGTCCTTTCCTCATGCTTTTTTCTTTGAGCATGCAAGCGGCTGTGCACCATGACACAAATAAGTAGTTTGAGAACACATGCTGTTTGCTTATGACTCAATAATAGCAGCAACACAAACTAGGATGCCCTCTTGATATCCCAGTCCAGAGCACAGTTCTGTACACAGTACTACTGCAGTTGTGTTTGAGTCTTCTGCTACCAAAATAAACCTTTTCTCCATTATAAAGGGCACAAATGACTAGAAACTGCAAACAATCTCTTCCTGTAGTTTTCCCCAATTCTGTGTAGAATGAATGCTAGGTAACATCTGAAAACCTGATGTAACAGAGTGGAAAACACTGCTGAAGTGGGGAAAGGACTCAGTAATATCTGAGCTTTGCCCTTCTGGAGCAGCAGTCATTTGCATGTACAAGATAGTTGATAAGTATCATCTGGAAAGTCCAGTCTCCCATAACATTCCCTGGCAGACTTCCTGGAGATTTCATGATACACTGACTTCTCTCATCTAAGGGCAGTGCTGAATATACAAGATGCACATTCATCCTTTCTCCAGTCTTCATCAGATAAGCATGTTAAAGGGCACCTTGCATATTACTGACACTCTAAAAACCTAAAGCAAAGAAAAACACAAATCAAGGTAAGACAGTTGAGAAACTCAGATCTTCATCAAGTATCATAAAGCTTCGTTTCCATTATTAAATATATAGCTCAAATATAATCAAATGCTTCTAACTTTATTTCTCTCAGTTACACAGTTTAACATTTAGCATAAACTGTTCATCTGTTTTGTTTTAGGAATACACACATGTTTTGGAAAATAGTCATATGCCCAGTGTAGCATTGCTAGTAAAACTTCCTATGGCCACCTAGTGGCCTACATGGAATTGACCTATGAAAAATATTTAGGATTACATGAAGATCCTCTCATCTAAAAATAAAACAAAAAGTACAAGTTTCATAGCTTTTTGCATATATTGGAGATATAAATACTAATTTGTTTGCACAGTACATCCTTTAACACAATTTGAGAAATAAAATGGGGGAGGGTGCAAATTTTATGTGAGGAAAACTAATAACAGGCAGCAAAATTTAAATGGCCCTTAGGGAAAGAAAAAGAAATTGAGGGAGCAAAATGTGAACTGAATAATGATCTGAATGCATGAGTAAGTAAATAAACTATCTGTAATGTGGTTGCAAGTGTTATGAAATCTGGATGTGAGAAAAAATGGGAAATGGTACCATTAAAGAGAAAAAAACAGCTAAATGCTTGCATAGTATGAAATGTTATGGAAATTCACCTGTTGTCCCCATTTTCAATAACTTAAATGAATATCACTTAAAACAGCACACAGATTAAAGACATCTGTATATATTTCAGATTTCAATATTAATGCCAAAAATACATAGTATGATTTTACATAGGATTTATGCTACATTAGAACACTAAAGACAAACATCACTTGAGTATTAAATGAAACATTAAATATTAAATAACTGAAAAATAAAATAAAAAGTGTAAACACTAAACTAACTTGGGAATTTGCTATTGCAACACATCCAATGAAGTGGTTTTAAACAGTACAAAAAGATTAGATTTACGTATGTTTCCAGTCTACTTGGAATACACAAAGCTCATTCCAGAAACCTTTTAAAAACTGGTCCAGGATCACACAGAACCTTCTTTCTCTTGAGCGCTATTTTTATTCCTTAACAGACTTAACTATATACTGTTGTCTCTACCAATCTTTGCTTGCAAGGAGTACTCAACAGTAAAATGAATACTTTTGTTTGCCATTGTTTGCTAGCATCTTGGTGAAAACTGAGGATTTGTTGGAGATTCAGTGTAAGATTTGAGTTCATATGCAGCGCCGCTATCAACTTCCATGGATTTCCGAGAGAATAGGAGCCTTACATCTCTGTGGAGGTAGATCTTTCCAGATTTAGAGCTCTGGAACCTGAAAAGAAACACACATCTGTATTATCTAAAACAAAAAATAATCTTTAAAAATTATTAAATAAAATGCACTCTTAAAACATTAAGGCCAAAACACATTTGAACAAACAAAATTAGTCAGTTAAAATGGAAAGAGAAAGAATATCCTAACACCTCTATTCTGCTTTGCTTCTTTTGACATTTAAAGGTTCTGTTCCTAATCATCAATGCAGTGCACAGCTTTGAAAGTGGCATGGAATATTTGAAGTTCACACTGCCATTATGTATATCGAAGATTAAAGTCCTCAGCAATTGGGAATGGCAAAAAATGCTCTTCAATGAGCTGAAAATGTCCAAAGGATGGCCTAAGTGCACACAAAAGGGAATTTTCAATTTCGAACAAATCAAATATGCATTTCAGTTCCAGCAATCATATAGGTAGATTTCATTGCTCTCTTCATGAAGGTAACACCAGAAAGTTTACTACTGCTTTATACCACACTCCAAATACAAGAACTTTTCTTGAAAAGCAGTAGGTACTGGGATCTCTGCAGGCAGGCAGAAAGCATTTTTTTTGCAGACTAGGGAGCATTGTAAAGAGACTGCAGTTCACTGGCCCAATCACCAAGGCAAATAGTGGTCAATTCCTTGTCTGTTCATTTTTTATGCTGCAGCTAAACAGCCTAATTCAGGTCCTCCAAACTTGTGGGAATGTGCCAGTTCTACCTGGTATTAACAACTGTATACAGGGAGACAAGATCTGCATTTCAGAGAATTGTATTCTATAGTTTTCATGTGGCAGAACCTTCTAATTTCCTTCTCTCCACCAGGAAAGGCAGAAGAGCCTAAGGAGCATTTCTTAGAGCAACTGAACTTAATGTCACTACCACAGTGAGAGTGAAATGCTATTGCTGCTGCAATAGAAACAGAAAAGGCAATGCTGCTGTCACAAGATGATACCATGGCGAATGCTGAGAGAGCAATGCATGCTGTGTTATCATGTATTACAATTTGCACAGATTTTTAATAGGCTTTTACACATTGACCTCATTGAAGCAAACACAGCATCATCTCTGGAATAAACCTATTCATAATTTGATTGAAATTCTGAGCGGTAGGAGAAAGACAAGTACAGAAGATCCATCGAGGCTTCATCATCTGAGGAAGGCAGGTTGCAGAAATGGATTCTGTGGCACTGTTCTGTTCAGATGAGGGATGCAGAATAGCCTGTAGTCATCCCACAGCCAGACAAAGGAAAACTGTTCTCCTGGACACAGCTGTCAAGGACATTAAATGCAGCAGGGTCCAGCAGAATGCTCCTACTGGCTCCCACAGAGATCTCATCCATCACTATTTATTTACTTGGTGCTGTCAATGTGAAAGCCCTTTACCTGATAGGCAAAAGGGAGAAGATGCTATCTTAAGAGAAGACTGTGGAGAAGAGCACAAGGAAGAGTGAGAAACAAGGGACAAAGCAAACACCACAGTTAACTCAGAATCTAGCTCATAACACATTTTAAAAGGAAAAATTTTAGTGAAAAGGTCTATTGCCGCAAAAGTATGACTGAAATTAATTCCTATAGATCTAGTTATCAAAGCATCATCACAAAATAGATCTCAGCTCCCATTTTACATAGGGATCTTTCAAAAGAATTATTAGCATGATCTATTTTTAAACTTCTCAAGCTTGCTCTTTTCTATGAGTGATCATCCAGCAAGACTCCCTTTTCTCAGTAAATAGTGGCTCCCTGCAGCATGACTTTTCTGAGCATGACATTTCAGAAAGATTGAAGAAGGGTGTGAGACAGCAGCAAAGTTCAATGGGATCCTTCTCATCTCTGCATCCATTACCTTTTTTTTTTTTTCTTTTAGATAGGTCTGCCCTAGTAATTGGGATTTAGAAATGTTGTTTTTTATACATGCAAATAAGCACATTGGAATAATTGAGACAATTTCCCTACACCCTTGCAGGGTGGTGATGGAGTGACCAGCATGGGACTGACTCCAGAGCTGGAGCAGCTCCAGTACTTTTGTGTAAAGAAATTTTAAAAACCCAACACAACCAAGGTCCCTGACAGACAGTGTCCTAGGAAAAGTAACAACAGACTATTTAAATACACAAATCAGATGCTAGAAAGTCTGGCAGAAGAACTTTACTGAAGAAATGACAAATACAAGCACAAAGTCCCTATATGTATTTTATAGGTCATCAAAATTCACAAAGAGAGTAATTCACAGAAACAGAATAATCCTGAAAAGCAGGATAATCATAAAAACATATGTAGCAAGATGTGCTTTGTAAGTGAAAAAGACTATACAACACTATGTATAAAACCTGTAAGCAAAAGCATTAGGACAAGGATAAAAATTTCTAGATAAGAAAAAATGCTGAAAGACCAGAAAGATCAAAAGCAGCTAGTAAATCAGTAATAACAGGTATCTTCAGCTTCCACCAATAAAGGTGTATGTCACATTAGGACAGTATTTTAAAAAAAGTTTCTCAACACCTTAAGGAATTACTACTTTTAACAACCAGCTTCAAGCTTACCCTCCACTGAGCTCTCAGTAACAACCCCTGTTTAGCAACAGCAACTATTCACCATGCAATTCCTGGCATTGTGTCAGTAACTAAGGCTGTTGACCAAGCTGTAAAAACTCAAAAAATGCTGAGCTGTGGGCAGGTTAGCTGTTTAATTACTTTGTACAAGGGTGCCAGAACGTGACCTAGAAACCCACAGATGGTCATCATCCCCACAACGCCAGGCAGAAACGAGGCACAAGCAGAGCTGAGCTCACAGCTCTTATGCTCAAGTAGATTTAATTACAAGACAAAAAGTCATTGCTTCACATGCAACAAAAAAATTATCCCCAAAGCATCTTCAAAAAAAACAAACTGCAGGTGCAACTGTTGTGGGTTTTTAATAGCGAATAAAGCTGCGCTGTGTGTGCAAGCTCCATTTGGTATCTCAATCCTGTAGCTGTGGGTACAAGCCCAGTCTGCTGGCATATCCAACAGAACCTCAAACACACAGAGCTGCACCCAGAAGCTGTGCACACAATAAATCTGACACTTTAAAGACTGTTGTAGAAAATCTGGCTGCCAATGTTAAGCTCCAGACCTATGCAAGCGTTTTTGCTGAATTACCACTTGAAAAGGAGCTTTCATAATGTGAGTGCTGACAACTGTGATTAAGGCCTCGCAAGCAGATGCGACCACAATGCAGCTCACTGGTGGTGACTTCATTTGTTTTTTTAAACAAAATTTCAATACGTAAGCTTAAGATGCTTGTGCTCAATAACTACTGCAACTAAAACTGAAAGGCTGCTCTAAGTCAACTTGAGTAATAAACAAAAATCTGAATAGTTGAAACTTCTTAGGTTTGCATAACCTTTCAGTAAAGTAGGTTTGAGGAAACTTTGCTGCTTTTAAAAATAAATCTTTAAAACCAACTTACTACTAAGATTTTTTTAAGTCCTCCTAATTAAAATCCATCTTTAGTAAAGTCTACTAAATGGACAACTGAGTCTTTTGTAAAATCATAAGTGCTCAGTATAATAAACCACAAGACAGATCAACATAAGCTACTTTAATATTTCAAGGAGTTCTGCCATTCTTACATTATGAGAAAGGACCCAAAGCTTGGGTTTATCACTGAAGAAAAAACTTGTCGCATACTCTGTAGTCATTCACTTTCCAAAATAATCAGCCAAGCATTGTTATTATGATTTTGGTTTTCCCATCAGAAGTGGATGCATTTCCAATTACACATCACAAACCCATGAACTGATCCCTACCAGAGGTCTGAAAGCCGAGCTAAATTGTACAGATATTTCAAAATGAGAAGCATCAGAACTGCAACTTTTCTGTCTCTCAGCAGGTATCAGAAATAGGAAGCTCTTTATAAAAAGACTTCTAGCTGTAACAAATAAGAGAGCAGAAAGCAGGTTTGCCTTCAAATAGAAGTAATTCTTGAGTCTGTCAACAAGAAATTTACAAACTACATTAAAGTAGAAACTGGAAGGGGACAGAAGACCACTACTCTTCATGCAGGTAATGCCAGACCCAGCTGGCCACAGACTTCTACCCACCACTGCAGGCAAGGCCTGTCACCAGTTCCTCTGCACAGTCAGATCAGCTTCACACCTGAGCAGCCTTGTATTGAGACTACACACTTTTTCAGAATTTGCCCCAAAAGAAAAATTTTAGAAAGTGGTTAGGTTAGACCTTGCAAGTTAGTGTGGCCTGAAAGACTGAATTTCAATCCAGGCTAAATTTCAGAATGAAAACATGAATGTTCAACATCCTTCTCATGATACTGTTTTCACACTCCAGTAAACCAACACACTTTTCTTATGACTGTCAACATTCATTTAATGGGAGAGTCTAGAATCACTGTTATAGACAAGGTTGTGTTTCAAAAGTCTGTTGGATAGAAATCAATGCCATTAAATAGGACAAATAATATGTACCAGAAATAATTGTACAACAACAGAGAAGTGTAAGATATTTGATTTTGTTCTGCTTGGTCACTTCAGAATGTAAGCTGCTGGTGGGTTTCCAAGTGCTGCAGTGAAAGGACTGGGTCTGTGTGTACAGGCATTTCTTACTACAAAAACACATGCAAAAAGTCTGCAAACTGCAGGAGAACAGAGTATATCCATCATTCCCCTTTGTTTCCAACTGCAGTCACCAGAATGCCCCAACAGCAGCAGCAGTGTCTGGTTTCAGGCAGTGCTTTGTAAATCATTTAAGGAAGATTGAGTGAATATTTTATAAAGTGGAAGGCATAATCACCAGTATTGCATCAGGAAGCAAGTATTTACATTTTTGCCACGGACCACTGTATTTTTAGGAGTAGCTCAGACCATTTATCATGTTACAAGCTGTTCTGGTGAAGAAGCACATGTGAAGCACACCAGGGCACCTTCCCAACAGTGATCCTTAGTTTTGGCTTTTGCCCATATAACATCCACTCTTACAATTTCCTGTAACCTCAAAAAAGTGCATCAATTCAGCCAGAACAATTTCTCTCTTGCTAAGAAAAGATTTAAGCTTTACAATGCTATACAAAATACTTTAATGGCAAGAGAGAGCTTTATGCTTTATTTTAACTTTGTTTCTCCCAAGCAGAACCCAAATTATTTATCTCTTCTTCCTCTACTGTTTAGCTAGTATTCCTTTTTTAATATTTTTTTTTTCTTTTCATTCTTTCTTATTTCTGTATACAGAAAGGCTGACTGGGAAAGAAATTGAGTAAAATTTTGGCAGATACTTTTTTGTGCTTTTGCCTCGGGTTTGTTGGGGTTTTTTTGTTTTATTTTGTTTTTTTAACTTCAAGGAGCTTACCTCAGATGTATGAGGTAGCGTAGTAGCCTTTCTTCAGTCTGGTGACTGTTTTCTTTATTGACAGTTCGCTTGACTTCTCGTCTCACAGGAACAGAGAAAGTTCTTTGCCGTAGGAATGTTTGATGATTAGCTGGCATTTCTCTCAAGTCATAGATCACCACAAACATCTTCACCACAGTTTTGTTAGGGTTAAATAAGGTCTGAAAAGACAAACAGTTCAATACAATACTCATTAGAGATGACAAGTTTTTTAAAAAACCCAACAAATCTAACCCAAAGTTGATCTGTCAAAATAGTTCTCTATGTACTTTGTTTCTGTGCATACAGAAACATTTTTGTAAAGACATTGTGAAGCCTTTCTGGTTTTCAACACTTCATCTACCAGCAATTCTCATTTTTAAATATAATGCTAAATACAATCTCATCTGAATGAAACACTAGTATATGACTACTCTTACTTTGCTAATCAGCATCCCCGTTTTTGCTTATTTTTCCAGGCAGCTTTTTGTCTACACTGTTTTCCAGACACAATACATTCGCAGGAAGCACAGTGGTGGGCTCCACTTTTAAACCTGAAATTATGAATGTGTTATCTTGGACTGAGTTCTTAAAAGAAAGAGTCAGTTCATTGGTTCTAAGCAACAACTGTGTTTTACTTTGTGAGTCTATTACAAAAGTAAAGGTGGTATTAAAATATAACAAAAGGTTTATACAATTATTCAATCTTAATTGCTTTGGAAGAATTTCAGGATTTGGACTGTGGCCTAATTACTTCCCAATCACTTTTCAAAGCCACAGTGTCCCCAAGTATCCCGAATCTCCTGGAAATGATTTTAAGACTCCTCAGAACACAGAAGTGTTCAAAGATTGGTAATCTTTTTTGTCCCACACACAGGTTTCTACTTTGAATTACTACAGTACCTACAGAGATGCACATTTCCACTGCTAGCTTCATGCTCATCTCCAATAACCTCATCTCTGCATGACTTTCTTGGTATTAGTGGTTTCAAGGCACCCTTATGTGCTGAGTACGTACCACTTGTATTGTTCCTGAAGGCGGTACCCGATAACCCCTTTTACCAAGGGACTCTAAAGTAATTACACCCTACAGAAACAAAACACATATTTAGGTCACAGAGATAAACAAATCAAAATGTTCTAGTCATGTAATTGCATTTATGTGAAACATAATCAGTAATTTACAAAAACTAAAAATAGAGAAAGCAATGCGTTTAAGATGCAGTTTAAAAATCAACAGCAAGGGCCTTACAGATACTTTGGCAGACCACTAAAAGCTGTGCAATAAGAGATACATTTTCCTCTTGAAAAAAGATTCAAGTTTCCACATCTTCTCCACATCAGGGAGCTAGGACAAAACAGCTTTCTTTTCAAAGCAGCTGGGAGGTTAAAATGAAACTCTTGTCTCTTCCTTTCCATTTCTATATCATCGACAATTGCACTAATACTCCAAATCTCACAGAACTCATTTTTGCTTTTCAAAGGCAGCAGATGCACTTAATCTCCCATCCTAATCCAAACTTTGGGAAGGATGATATCTGCTTTTGTACCAGCTGTGATCTACAGAGCAGCCCCGAGCGGCCCACGGGGCTCTGTGACGCTGGCCACGCTCGGGGCACTGCCACACCTCTGGTCACCCTGCAGGCACCACTGCTGCACCCCACTGCGCTGGACTTGGAAAACCCAAACCAAACAACCAACCGAAAAAACACCCCAAAACAGAGAAACTAGCTATACAAACACAAACAATGTTTCTGATGATGGAGGCACTACACAAATGCTGTATTAATCCTGGGAGACTCAGCCATAATAGCATATTTGGAAATAGCACATGGAAAAGCCTGAAACAATGAAAGCCAGCTTGGAAAATAAGTAATGCTACTTTAACCATTTGAGGAACATGAGAATCCCTTCACCTCCTAGAAAATCACACAAAATTATCTAGAAAGATGAAAGCAAAAGAACAGAGACTTTTTGCAGCAGCTAAGACATACACGAGTTTAAACTCAAAGCCATTACTAAACACTAAGCAATTTCATTTTCTGAATACTTTCCAAAACAGAAGGGTCAGAAATATGGTAACTACTATGAATTTAAAATCTAAATATTGGAATACTCAGATGTTCATTGCTTGACTTACATGTTTAAACAAACCCTTTACCATATATTAGATAAACATACACATACAAAAACCTCTAAAAACTGGATCTGTCACCTATGTAAAATTGAGGTACCTTAACAGGCATTCAGAACAAATCCAGCCTCTGATTCAATGCCAGCATACAAGACACCATTTGCTTTTTGCAGAGGAGCACTTTTAGACATGCAAAACCCATGCTGTCACTGTAGAAAGGTGGAACAGAATTAGCACCCAGAGACCGAGAACACAAACATTGTGTTGCTGCAAACATCAGCAAACCATGCAGCCTGCGAGAGTGCCCAGTGTCACAGCAGCCCTGACAATATCTGCTTTAAAAGAAAGGGCTGAATAACTTCCAAGTCTAAGGTCTCCATCAGCAATTGCTCCTTGGCCTGTACCTCAGCCACTCTGCAGAGTGGTTAGTTGCCCAGAGAAGCTGCTTGTTGGGACAACAAAATGTATCCTGTCACGTCCAGCTATTGCCTCACTGCTATTTAAGTTAGATGGATAAAAAGAGATGTTGGGGCTTTATCTCTCCAATGTGAGGGGAGATAAATACATTCAATATCCCAAGACAAGAACAGCTGAATGGTTGGGCAGAGAAGTAGAAGGAAAAGCACTAGCTAGCAAAAGGAAGAGGGACAGGAGAACTCTATCACAGGCAGTTGAAAATAAGCCAGATCGCTGCAAATCTTTATTTTCTGAACCCTCTACTCACCAAGCTCTTGCTCTTCACCTCCACATATCAGAATTTATTTAAAATAAATCCAACCACACATTTACCATGTAAGGAGAGGGCGCATTGTCATCTGAAACGCTGTAGAATGACACTTCAACTGGCAGAGTCATGTGCGTGGGACAAAAGACTCCACTCGCTCCCACCTCTGCTGTGAAACCCTCCACGACACCAAGCGGGTCCAAGCGGAAATTCAGGACAGATTCCTGAAAAACAAAGCACATATAGCTTAGGTTGGGAACACCTCAAAATAATCAGAGCATAACTAATCAGGAAACAAGTGCAAAAGCCTACAGAGAACTTTATTGCAGCAAGGATCTATGTTTGATTTTCAACATATATTATGTGAAAAAAAAAAATAAATTAACCTAGATTCTGTAACATTCCCCAGCAAATTCAGCTCCATATTTCACAAAACAATACAACCCGTTCATGCACTGGCTATTAGTTGCTGTTATTGGATATGCTACATGAAGTGAAGAGCTGGAGCCTGCACTTCAAACATGTTCTGTTTAACACACTAATTTAATCCAGCTTTTGTGACATACTAAGTAGACTTTAAGAGTGAAAATGTAAATCCCTTTTTCTAGGTAAGTACATTATAAACATGGACAATTACAGGTTACTAAATCTCATTTATGGCAACAGAACATCTTCTAACTTGACCATAGTGGGAAACAAAAGCTTAAGCAACTCATTGTATTTGATTCTCTGAGACAGAAGATGTCTGGCACATGAAATAAAGTGTCTTTACAGCTGGAAATGAAAACAAATTTTATTCAATTCAGTTAGGAGCTTTTACATTCTAATAATGCTGGAATTGTTCACAGTAATATACTTTTAAAAGCAGTACAGAAGAGTACTAAAAACACCACAAGAATTCTGGAGAATATGCAATACCTCAAAGTTTCCCAGAAGGCTCAGACTTGTTACTGGTGGAGCACTAGAACTTAAAAATGGTTTCCCATGGCTGTCTGGATCACCGTCTCTGTTTATACATTGTTGTGGGCTATTAAAAAAAGACAGAATAAATATAAAGGATAAACACATTTGCTTTTGTCTTCTGGGTATAAACAGCCCTAGAAAGAATAATTTACTTACTGTACTACAAAATGTTGTCCTAAAGAAGTAACAGTGGAACACTATTAATACTATGGCTATTAATACTTTAGCAGAACATTTTCTAATTAACTGAAAAAATATTTTGACCAGCTTTACATTACAACGGATAAAGACAATAAAAACTTGGTCTTTAACTCCATTAGCAGGAATCAAAATATCAGATTATTTTCTCTTGTATGTGGGTACTTTTGTCTCATATTCTGAAATATATCTCATATTTCCAATATCAGACTACCATAACAAAAATTGTTTATGTTGCATGAATTAATGTATAAAAGGTCATGACTGGCCCTTTTGAAAAGTCTGTCTCTCTGAACAAGAGAAAATGCTTAACATGTTCAACACTAAGAACAAAATACAACACAAAACATTGGTTTGAAAGAGAATCAACAATTACTAGCTTTTCTGTCTGAAAACTCCAGTGTATCTGACAGCATATCTACCCCTGCATGGGACAGAACTCATTCTGCCAGCAACTCTCATTCCATGGTTATGTCCCAGAGCTGTGCTAACCTGGAAACTCCCAGGGTAACTTGTCTGCTGAGCCTTGTATCAAAATAAGGGTTCTTTTGAAAGCATTTTTTTGTCTTTGCTAACATGCTTTGATTTTGCATATAAATACACATATATATATATATACACATTGTATCCCCCTCAAACATCTCAATGTTTCTGGTAAATAAAACATACCTTCTTGCAGACAGACATTTCAGCAATGATGAATCCAGATCAAAGCACCCAGACTGTGTTTTTCTTTGAGGAACCTCAACAGGGAAAGAAGATGCTAATTTGAAAACTGAACTGCTACCACAGAATTTTGCCAAGTAAGCACATTCTGCCAAGAATTTTCATGTCATTACAAATTTATAAAAGCAGAGTAGAGAATGCAATTCCTATACATTTAAAACTTAGTGAAGAAAGTTCTAGGATTATACATTGTAAGACTAAGTTCTGATTAACAGGAAGTATTCCAATAAAGACATTCAGGAAGCTGATGTTTCTTTGGAACAGGACAAACTATTACTAATAAACAGGCTGTAATAATTTCCATCCAATATCCCTGAAAACATGACAGCCTTTACAGGCAATGAAGAATGAAGCATATCATGTGTTGATTACAGGACATCACTACTTCAGTAGTTTTAACAGGAACTGTTTTTTTAAAACTCCAACCAGCCTACCAAGAACTGCAACACTTGCCCAGTGTCTGCCCTGTCACAGCAGCTTTGTTTCATTAAGTCATGACACCTCTGGTTACTGAAGAATGTACAGTACTAATTGTTCACACAAACAAAGGCTTTGGAATAATAGGTAACCAGGCATTAAAAACTAACACAAAACCTCCTAAATGACAAAATGTTATCTTACACTTAAACCACCAATCTTCAACATGCTTTCTTTTGTGCTCTAAAATAGCACCATAGCATTGTTTCCATCGCTTTCTCTAATGTCACCTTTTGTTAATCTTGATGTGATCTCAACAACTGTCTTTCATATTTTCTTTTCCAAAATTATTGTTCAGCCTAATTTACATGTTAACTCTCGCTTAAGCATTAATTTCTACCCACAAGAGTATTCACTGTGACACAAAGTATCACACACATGACGCACACTTCACCTAGGTATTTTATAATTTTATACCATGCACACAACATTAGAAGAACAATAGTCCCTTTCTCAGCCAAAGGAATTTCAAGAATAACTTACAGGACTTGAAAGCAGAGGCAGTCCAGTTCTGGGATGAAAAGCCTTGGTTGAAGTTCCATCCAGGGATCGAAAATTGTGTTTCCGCCATGTATTTGTGTGTTTTAGAGATGGTGCTTTCTGCCAGCAAAGCAAATTTACTCAGGTTATCAATGGGATATTTCAGTGACATATCATGATAACACTCGCTTGCTGTAAGGGAGAAGACTCCTGACCCAGGTGGATCTACATCACACTAGCATGGGATGAAACATTCAGTGTAAGCTGACTCAATCTACAGCAGCTACACATACTGCTCCCAAAAGATCACATTCCATACTCAGATGGGTGTATTTCTACAAACCAGGATGCCTCACTGCCCATGGCAACAGTCATTCAGAACTCTGTCACCATGAGGGGAATGGGACAGTGCTCTTCTCCATCTTAAGATGATGAAGTTTAAGTGGCCAAGTCACCCCATCACACAGAATCTTTTGACACATCACCTTGTCAACTAGACCATGGCATGAACTTGTTTCTTGAACACCTCCAGGGATGGTGACTCCACCACCTGAGCAGTGGAGCACCATTCTCATGCTTAACCCTTTCCATGAAGAAATTCTTCCTGAGTCACTTCAGGCCAAGATTACAATGGTAATCCGCTGCTACCTACAAGGTCAGGCTGAAAGGTCCTCTTCATGCTGGCCCTTAGCAGACAGAGGGTACAAACTATCTGACAAAGGACAGCTGTAGGAATTATTCTGTTCCCATATGTATTTACCTGTACATCTGGGTTCTTCTGCCGCTCACACTTAACTACACTGTCTTCTGCAGGTTTCTTCTGAGAAGTGCTTTGAAAATCCAGGCCTGTTGGGTCTTCATTCTCATCATGTGCAGTTTTTGTTTTATCTTGTTTGGTTTTGTTTTTGAAACTGTCATGGTCTTTATTTAAATAATTTTCAATACTAACAAGCTGAGTATTTTGCTCATAAATATTTGGTTTTTTGGAGTCTCTGTCTAAACACTTGAGCTCATTTTTGTGCAAAGAGTCAGATATCGGCATCATAGTTGCTTTTTTTGTACCTTCAAGTATTCTGCATTTTTCTATCTGTAAATTATTAAAACTGTCTGTGCCATTGTTCTCACTAACAACTGTTCTTTCTTTAAGTTTATTTGTGCAAATCTGTTCATCAATGCTGCTGGAATTTGACCCCTGTTTAGTTATATTGGTTATCTGGTCTTTCTGTGCATAACCAGAATGTATTTCCAATTTATCTGGAACTTCAGATTTATTTTCTTTAATACATGATGATGATGATGTGTGAATGCTATTAAATGCATGAGAAGTTTTATTTGAAGTCTGATGAAATGCATTTTGGACAGCTTCACTGGGTTTTGCTAAAACCAATTTTCTTCTTGCATGGACTTTCAGAGCAGTCTTCAATTCTCCATCAAACCTAGAAGGAGTGATAGGAGTATCAGGTGTCTTTGTCCCTGATTTACTGCTGTCTTCCAACAAAGAAAAATTTGATTTAGCAAAAGAAACAGAAGACAGTTCCTTGCCTTTCTTCAGCAAATTTTCATCTTCATAGGTACTTCGGAAAATTTTTGACGTGACTGGATTAGCCTCATGCATTTTGAATGGACGTCCAGCAACGTGGGATGTAGCTGGATCACAATGAATCAAGTGTTGGGCAATCCTTGCTATCACCTCCTGCCGTTCCTGGAGCAGGGAATCGATCAGGGGGTTACTCTCTCCTGCTGACTGACGACCACAGTGGTTCCCTGGAACACGGGCATCGAGCAGTGTGACCTCTGGCACGGCTCTAGTTTTGCCTTCGCCACCATCTTCCTGTATTGCATTGTCTAAGTTGGCAGCTGAAACAGGGGAGCTTTCCTTGCTTTTCCTTGGCAAGTTTTCCTCTTCGAAAGTACTCCGAAAAGCTTTTGGTGTAGCCGAGATGTTTTCATGTGTGCTGAATGGACGCCCAGCAACAACTGGTGAAGTAGCTGGATCACAGTGAATCAAGTGCTGAGCAATCCTTGCAATGACTTCCTGGCGCTCTTGAAGCAAAGAGCCTATCAAAGGATTGGTTTCTCCCGTGGGCTGATGAGAGCAATGACTATTTGAAACACGAGAATCAACTAGAGAATATGATTTAAAAGTTCTGACCGGTGCTTCATGGAATTGTGTCTTATTGTTTGCTGTGGAATTGTAGCACTGAACTTTAGACTGCGATGCCCCAAAGTCAGATCCAAGTCCAGTAGATGGATAAAGTTTTAAATTTCTAAAAGATGTAGTAAATTCAGGCATCTTTTTTCCATTAAGTAGGCGTTCAGGTGTCATTGTCCATGTCTGTTTCCCACGAAAACGCTGTGGACTGGAAGTGCTGCATTGCTGAGCAGCACTGGGATCGCTGCACTGATGGAACTTACGCTCTTGCATTCGCTTTTCATAAAAGCTAAGGTTGGTGTGAATGCTGCAGGTCAAAACCGGGTAATTGGATTGCCTGGGCAGGGACTGGACGCTGACCCTCAAGGCCACATTGTGAGAAACATTAGGAACAGGAAAGACATGCTCAGTGGGTGTCTGGGAGAACGTCCATTGCAAGTCCACATCTGCAGCGCTCACCCTGAAACAATACCAAAGGCCATTTACAAAAACAGCTAAATGAAAAGTTTTTAATTATCTACTTTGTAACAAATGTCTAAGAAAAAGCACCAGAAACATCAGCGACTGCTGTACTTTGCATAGTACACAAATCCTACAGAACTGCCAAAGTACTGGGCCAACAATAGGCCACCTTCTAAAAGCAAGCAAGAAAGCAGGAGAGAAGAATGATTTTAAGACAAGCTGCAGCAATCTGCAAGCAGCAAATGAGTTTTTTTCCATTCCAGGCATACCTGTACAGGATGTTTCGGGGAACAGCACCATGTGAAACACTCAGCCACGCACTCAGCTGAGAGAAGAAAACAAAGGAGCGAACAGCCAATAAAAGGGTCTTCTCTTCAATAAATCGATCTCCACTCCTAAGGCATTTAAAGACAAACACATGAGTGTTGGTAAGAATAATCAGAGACCTATTAGAGCTAGAACATTGTCAGATCTTCAGTCAGAAAAAAAAATATATAGCTTAATCAAGCAAAGAAAAAACTCCTCAAACATTTTGAAGATTCCAGAGCCTGATTTGTTTTTATACACATTACAATTGACAAAATTTGACATAAATGTTACGTCTTTAAAAGGACCATTTGCAGCCAGGATCATTTCATACTCTGCACTGCACAATGTACACTGCAGAAATTTTGAGTATAAGACAACTAAAATTGAAATGCTTGAATTGCCCGAATTGAATTGCTTTGATTTCACTAGCAAACTGTGGTTTTCTTAGATCAGTCCTCACAGCAAAGAACCTGTTCAAAAACGCTAATTACTTTAAGGACTTTAATTTTACAAGACTCTTGAAATTATCAACTAATCCTCATATCCAACTTACTGTCGAGGAACTGGCTCCAAAATCCACCTTTCTAACAACAATGCATCTTGTTTGATTGCAGGATCATTTAAATCATTCCCCTCTGTGGTGGGCCCTTCATCACTATAGCAACAGTCTGGAAGTAGCATCACTTCTACCATGATTGGAATATTGTTCTTCCACAGAAGCATAACCTCAGATCTGGTTCGCCTGGCCTGACGACACTGAGGGAAAGAAAAATGTCAACATAGACAAGCCATAAAAATACTAGCCAGATTTAAATCGAATTTAAAAGCATGTTCCAAAGTACTGGAGAAGGGTAAGGGTCAAATTCTGATTGGTTTCACCAAAACAGAAATAAGATTCCAGAGTTATTAAATGAAAAAATAATTAACACATCCCTTACAGTTGCCATTTGAACAACTTTCTTTAGGAAATTTAAAAAGCTTGTAAAAATCCATTTCCCCAACCACTGCACTTTGCTACCTTGTAGTCCTCTCTCCACAAGGCACCCTCTTGGGCAGACAGACTCAAGTAGTATCTTTATAAATTCTGTGTCTTGGAGCAGGCTAACTTCTGCATGAATATAACTTAAATTCCCACAGTACTTAAGAACTTGAGAGATGGGATGCTCCAACCTTACTCCCAAACAGACTGGCTAGATTTGATGTGCTTGTGTTTTTTGGATCACTAACTTTTCAAGAACACCTGGAAAAGCAAAAAGTTAGGCAAGTGAGCCTACATTTTCTCAAGAGAAACCCCAGACCAAGAATACTAAGTATAGTGCTTGTCATTTGCATAATAAAGATTCAAACAGGCACTGCATTCAGGTAGTGCAGAACTTCTTGTTCAAGGATAAAAGGCTTAATGATCTCTCATTTTAAGGACAGATCTATTATTAGTAGGATACTGAATTACATACTCATTTAAATGAAGGACTGACAGAAAGCCATTGTTACTCATGCTTAACTGTGAATCCTCTGTGGGTTCTTGGCTGACTTTAACCACTGTAGCAAGGATTTGTCACATGAAATGGGTACCACCACCATACCTGAGCCAGTTTGTCGCTGCATTCATGCTTAGTTGTTGGTGGCTGACTTGACTGTGCTGGTGGGCAGTGAAAGCCCTCTGTTCTGCCCTTGATTGAGTACTCTGGTGTCCGGCCCTCAGTGATCAGCAAGGCCAAGGAGACCAGGAACTCCTCAGCTTCATACTCAAAGTATTCATCCAAAGTATCTGTCATTTCAAAAAGACAAAAATTAATGACATTTGCTGTATAACAACTGTTGGCTGACCCTGCAGTTTGTTTCAATTACACTTGAAATGAGAGTGGGCTATGGGAAATGGATCTTGGTGTCAGACTGGCTGCACTCCTCACAAAACCCAGCACTCCCCACTCCAGCACCACAAAACAACTTTCCTCATCTCAGTGTTGTCACTACAAAGAACTCTGTTTTTCAACAGCTTTTCTAGAAGACAAAAGGTTTCCTGGGCTCTTGTGGGAGAAGTCTGATGACAGTATGACTTGGCATTGTTATTATCATCTGACAGATAGAATAAGAAGTCACAATATATCATAAAATAGATTAAAAATTGAAGAAGAAAAAGAAATATTTACTTCTATTACGGAAAAAGTGGGACACAATGTTCTTTAAGATTTTTATTGCAAGTCCCTCCTGCTGAGAGCAAGGCTTACTTCAGAGGTCCATTTTTAGTTATCATTAACACATAGGAAATGTTCCGAAGAAACATACAGAGTATTCATTGTTTTGTACCACGGTCAGTCTAAACTTGTGCAAAGAATGAAAACTCAACAAGTCTCTGTAGACAAAGCAGCAGTTGGCATTGCTCTTCATGAAGAGCCCTGGCACACTCAGTTCCCACAGAGTTAAGATGCACCATTTCATGATGTTTTATAGAGCACCCTTCTCCTCCTCCTCCCTCATCACGAGGATGTCACCCATCATTCAAACAGATTTAAGTACAACCAGATCATGTCGTTCCCCTCTCTGCTTCAAAACACTTCAAGATTCAAAATTATTTAATTACTGAAGAGGCTACAGAAAACTCTCTTTTCCATGAAAGCTAAAATACATTCACTTCAAAGTCTATTTTAAGAGCAGAAAAGAAAAGCGGGTGGAGGCAGGGCTGCCAGCAGTTCTTTACCTTTATTTTGATGCTTTAGGGGAACAAAGCACATGACATCTTCACAATTTTAGCTTAAATGTCCTATGTCATCCACCAAAACTGCCACAGGGAGAGAGTTAATTTCTATTCATGTTTCAATTATCATGCATAAAATACCTTTCAGAAGTCTTTTTTGTCTTGGTCCCCTAATAGCAGAGCATTTGGCAAACATTGCAATGCAGACTTGAGAGATGTATACAAGAATGGATGTGTGAAACAAAAGCTCCAATTAAATGTGCAATTATCTGCATATGCAAATCATAAAGTGTAGAACTAGCTTTTGCATGTACATATTTGCCTAGCCCAGGCTTGTACACCACAGACCCCAGGGCTTACAGACTATTTGAAGAGATCTACACAAAGTAAGAGAAGTCAGCCCACTGCTGAAGAAGAGCCAGAGGACTCTTTTACTATTAAAATTATTAATTACCCTGAAAGACCCAATATGGCATGTGAACAATACATTAATTCAGCTGGCATAAGTTAAAATGGTCATTTACCCGATGGATGGCAAAAAATATCTAATAAAGGGTGCATGAAAGATGAAAGGAATGGTAAATAACAGAGAAGACAAAACTCTTAGGTAGTGATATGAGTCACCTACAAAATTAGGCACCTGCACTTTTTTTTCAGCTGGAAGTCTGATGAACAATAGGTAAGTCATACTTGGGAATAGGAAAAAGGAATTTGGGAAGACTCTGAAAAGGATTTGGATAAACAACAGACAAAAAAAATTGCAGCATTATCTTGCTGCTAAACTCATCTTTGTATGCCCAAAGGCCATGGTAATTTCAAGAAAGTCACAGCAGGTAGGATCACTACTGAAGTATTTTGCCTACTCTGACACAAAAGTTCAAAACTCTAGAAAGTGTTCAACAGGACTGAAATTAATTTAAACAAGAATTGTCTCATGCTTAACAGACTAAACAAAACTAACTCACCCCTACAAAAACCTACAAGAATGGTTTTTTAGCAGGTAACAATAAAACAGACATGCCCTTCAATTATCATTAGCAGCTTACCAGATGAAGACTTTCTATTATTTAGCTTTCTTTTTAAGAAGATAATCCATATGTTATCAAAATCTTTGGGACCTGACACAAATTAATGGACAGATGCTATGACCAGAGTGCTTCTGCTGAGCAGTTAGATTTAGGCAAAAAACCCTCCCCTTTTTTGTATTAAAAAGGCTCTGATAACAAAGCTTATATTGCATACCTGAAGTGCTCAGGGCCTTCACAGACATAGCACAGCTCACTACAAGACACAGACAGTTTAAGCTGTTCAGATGAAAGATCCAATGAATAGCAAATAAGCAAGATCTACTGAATAAAGGCAGGTACATAATCTGAAATAATCATCACTCAAGAATCAGATTACAATCACAATATTGCCTAATGTAAACAGGTAAAGCTCACTTTCAAGTTCAATTTACAAATACTGCCTCTCTTCCTGTATCAGACCTATTACTTCAGAAGCAACCAGTTTCTTGCCTTAAGAAGGAAGAGAAGATCCAACCAGCTAAAGAGTTAGAGTTATATTGGCTGCAGTTACAAAAACACCATGTTGTTCCAAATAAAAATGGCATCACTAAGAAGCCTATGTTCTCCTAGGAAATGCTGCAGCATTATAAAGACAGGGCCAGCACTTTAAAATTTTGCCAGCAATGGACCAACCAGTTATTCAATCTAGACATAAAAAAAAATAAAATTAAAGAACAGCCAGAGATATTGAGAAATAATTTTCTTCCTACAAAGTTCATGTGGCACAATATCTTTTTTTAGCTCCACTAGATTTATATATTATTTAGCAACTTCTAAGAGTTTTCATAAAGGAAAAGAAACCTATAGCCATTGAGAAGCCTGGTAGTTGTTCTTACACAACAGACACAGATGATACAAGTTGATGCAATTGAGGACAATGGTGGAATGACATTTATAGAAACAGCAAACTCAGTGTTTAGTTAAAAAAGTCTTATTCTGTGTGTGCTGTTAGTGTTTGGCTTTGTGGATGAATCAGCCCTAGGACACATCATATATTGTGTATAGAATAACCTCAGTCCTCTAACCTGACTGTACAACTATTATTATTGTTCTGCTTCATTTCTAGCAATGCAACATGCCAAGTATATAGCATAAAATATGCATCTCTGCACAGTCTGGGGTTTATTCTCCTTAAAATAGCAAAAAACCCAGTTAGTTGACACAAGCAAATAAGAATTAAAGTAATAAGGCACTACAGCCCTCTAACCAATACATTGAAACAAAAGGTTATTGACCAGGTGGGCACAAGAGATAGCAGCAGGTGTCAGACTACTCAAGGAGGAAGAGAGAAATTTAAATTTTGACTGAAGCTACTGTGCACAGAGCAAAGCATACAGTACTGGAGAACAGAAACATGAAGGCACATCATTTTGTTTTCCTTTGCTACCTGAACATACCAACCTCAACAAAGATGATTTTCTAGACTTTCTGGAAAAACAGAAAAGCTCATTTAACCAGAAATGTCAAAGAGTCTTCAAATCCTTGTCCTACCTCCACTGCACACAGGTGCATGAGCACTGGAATACAGAATAAGAACCCACCATCTCCCCCTGCCACCCCCCTAAGAAAAAGGGAAATTGGCTCACATCCTGAAATGCCAATTAAGGTTAGTTATGTGGTAGTAGGGATTCATAAATCCACTTAACTGTAACCCAAGGACTCTCTGAAAACTTCAGTTAATTGAGTTATGCTCAGCTGACTCCTTTCCCAACTAGGTCATGCTTGTGCAGACCAACTCCCTTCCCTTTCCTATCACAGCTTTTTCTGTAGTAATTACAGAAAATGTTTTCCTGAAATACGTGTTTTAGAAGAGCATTTAATCTGTTTTCTAGGCTTAGGCCAGGAAACAAAGACATTTGGTATTATGTAACCCATTGTGTTCCAGGTGCCACCAGAAGATGCATCTGGGAGCTGCTTGTTCCTTGTTCTGCCTGGGCACAGCAAGGCAATAAACAGCCCCAGCAGAGCCTCTCCTGCCCCATGCTACCATCCCATCATGGCCAGGCTGTGACACAACCACAATCTCCCCTAGTCCATGCTTATTTTGTTGTCCTAGAACCTCTCACACTGCACTGCTCACCACAACTGTCTACCAAGCTCGTCCTATTCTCAGAAAAAGAGCACATTTTTTACAAAGAGGCTTTCTTCAAAGAAAGATTATTTTGTTCAACTAGAAGTATCCTTTAATCCTGACCTTTACTGATTGAGGGCTACTTCCTTTGAGAGTCCATGAAACAACTAATAATTGCCTTTGAATATGCTCTGTAGCAGCCCAGACCTTTCCTGGAAAATCTTTAGGCACCCATAATGGATTTTGAGGGCCACTGATTAAAAGTAATCACATTCCTATTTTACTTAGAGAGTTGAAACCCGGGAAGTTGACACCCAGTAAGAAAAATACTTAACAAAATATGGAATGTGTGGTGTAGGCTGTTGGGATTCCCAGCTGATGCAAGCCCTGCTCCTGCCCTACCCAGGCTGTCCAGTGGGCACCGTGGCACAGTTGCCCACATCTGCTCTTTCCTTCCTTTTTCAAAGACTAAAAGAATGGCTTAAGTACTTGGATTTATTTTTTGTGCTTTCAGTACTGGCAGTCCCTAAGGAGACACTTCAGCCCAAGGGTCCCATGGCAGGAGAGTCAGGTAAACTGGAGGAAAAGTGGCTGCACTGTCAGCACTCAGAACCCATCACCTCCCAGCAATGGCAGTGCTCTGCATTGCAAAAATTACAGCAAAAGCTCTTCCTGCAAATCAATCAACCTGAATAGATTTTATTATCTTGCTATTCCAATAAACGGGTTAAAGGTACTTCCACATTTTAAGAATAAGGCAGGGATTCAAGAAACTACTGTAAAGGAAATGAAACACAATGTAAATGTTTGACTAACAGCTTCTCTTCTGGAATTAGAAACACCTACGGATGCTTTGGTTAACTAATTCCATGTTGTGCTTAACTTCAAAAGAAAGTTGCCCTTGAATCCCCCAAATTCAAGATTCTCTAAATGAGCAGTCATGTTGTGTCTGCATATTACAAACCCATAATTATATCTGAAGTCACACGCTTCAAAAGCTTTGCAATATTAAGAGTTTAGGTATAATTTAAGCTATCAAGAGTTAAAGTCATGAGATGGCCTACTTTTTTCAAGAAACAAGCCATTAGTTACTTAAACTCAAGCAAATACAGTGAACTGGTTACTCACCTTCATTTAGGAATAATCCAATACAGATACACACATTGATAACTGTTTTACATTCTTATGGCTCAAGATCTTTGAGCTCAGGGACAGTTGTGAAAACATGAGGGGAGTAGCACCATAATTCATTTTATTGTTACTGTCTGCTTTTTCCAGGGTACCAAACTGAATCACTACCTGGGTATCAAACCAGTTCAGCTGTAGGCAGAAAACGCCAGCACGGGAATTTATATTAGAAATGATGCATACCTGCTATTCAAATAAAATAACAGTATAAGCAATAAAAAAAAAAAACAAAAAACTCTGGTCCTACTTAGTTTCACATAAAACAGGAAGAATTTCACCTGCTTCTGTATTGTTATGCCAGTTTATAACCAGAAAAACCTTGTAAGTAAGTGGGTATTTTTAAAACTCAACTATGTGGAGCTGATCAAGTTATTCCAGAGTTGCAGAGCAATTAAAATCAATCAGTGCCATGAGCTCCACTGCAGAGTGCCATGCTGCATTAATTCCCTGGGTATGTGTGTATCACTGCTCATCTCCTGCACGTCCCTGCTGGACACCTCTCACAGCACCCAGAGCTAATCTCAAGGCAGCTTTACTGTAAACAGATAGCCTGGTTTTAAAACTGGGCTGGGGGGGGAAAAAAAAAGTACAATTCACATTTTACTAAAACTTATTCAGGTTCAAACAGCTTAATAAGTACATAAAATCCATTTAAAGCTTAAGTTTCCTGCAGTCATCTCAGAAACTACTGCTCTCTGGGAGTGTAAAATGCAGACTGTTAAACTGATCTGGGTGTTCCCATCTTGCTTCCTGCGTTTTGGCTGACATCCTATTTTGCCATCACCATGCTGCTTACTGAGTCACTCCTCTCTGTCCAACTGTAGCTTCTATTTTTATCTAAGCAACAACAGTTTAATGTGCTTCTTTTGATTTTTTGGCATTAAATCAGATTCTAGATCCAATATTTGCATTTTGATCGGGGAAACTGCTTTTGTTTCCCCTTAAGTGGACAAAAGAAAGGAGTAAGAAATAATGGTATAAGCTGAATTATTCCTTGCTCCACACTGAAATCACAAATTGTAAAGTAGGTCAATCATTACAATTTCAACATCTGTATTTAGTAGAAGGAAAGCAATACCTGAAAACATGAACTTTGAGGCCTGTTTCAAACGTCAATCCACCAAAAGTTGCAAGAGAACATGTATATTGTAAAATACAACTGTCCCACTCTATCCTGATTTGGGTACATAAGTACTGAAATATCAGTGTAAAGCTGTAAGATTATCAGTGCTGCAATGATTAGCAGTTTAAAATAAGCCAGTTGTGGGAAGAGAACATTTTCCTTTTGCTTACCCCTAAATTAAAGGTGATATTTTGTACCAACATGTTACCACTGGACAGGTCCTGAAAGCAAACAGGACTTGTCTCAGCTAATGCCCTTAAGAGTACATCAATTTCTGTTTTCCTTTATATGACAATTTCCTATTGTATTACATTGTGATAAATACACTGTGATTACATTAAATGTGACTGCACAAAAAACTGAAGTTATACTATAATGAAACAAAAAAACCTATAAGGAGCAGACCAAGTAATTTCTATTAATTCATCTCTAGCTTTTTACATTTTTCCCTTGTTTAGCTGATGCTCTGCTGAAGCCAGATTGTGTTAGAACAAACTGCATTACACAATGTACCTATCTTAACAAAAGAAAAATTTAAATCCCAACAAAGCAAAAGGATTTCTGTCAGGTATTTCTGTTCCTTTCAAAACAAAAATAACTAGGAGAAAACAGCTCTTTTAGAATTAGTGTGTGGTGCTGAGTATAGAATAGGCACTTGGCTGTAACTAGAAGGGAATAGAAAGTTTCTATCTGGCCTTCACTCACCACCAATACAGTGATTTACTACCCTGGTAAATATGCTGATAGAAATTTTGCAGAATTATATTGAAAACAGATTACTGTTTTAAATTTCACCCTAGTCCCAGGGGGTAGCAAGGGCAGTGTGGTGGTCAGCCCTAGGTAAACTTCACAGGCACTGGCACCACAATGCAAAACCCACCCAAATGCTCAGTTTGGGGAGCTGAAGGAGCAGTGTGTCACCCTAGAACAGAAAGCAGAGCACACTTAAGCTCACAAAGTATGAGAGAATTTCTTCCCAAGGTGTTCTCTTGGCAAATAACATTTTTACACTAAAACACAGATTTTTCAATACAAAATTTCCATGTGTGTAATTTTTTTTCCATGCTCCCCTCACTGATACTGATGACTTTCATCAAGGCTTTCCAGGCAGAGGAACTTTGGAGATGAGAATGATTACCATGCTCATTATGGTTGCTCATTAATTCAAGAAGGAGCTTAGCAGCAGCCACATGGCTGAAGACACACAGACTGAAGGCTTTCATCAGCTTCCTCTGCTTCATGTCAGCTGTAAATATCATTCTGCAGTGACTCCATAGCTGCTGCTTTATTTTCAAATGAAACCCAATGTGTGTTAACAATGGAAAAGCACATCTATTTAGCTAATCCTCACCTTTTCCTGAAGGCATATCATCCATGTGACAGTTACAATTGAGTATTGGGATGTCTAACTCCCAAGCCAAGACAACCCATCCATTAAACAGGTTGATGGCAGCTCTGCACTGAATTCCAGCTGTGACAGCATTTTTATAGTTTATACACATACATTTTTATACACAAATAAAAGTGTGTGCCAGAATTTTATTTCAAGCCCTAAACACAATACAATACAGGAAGACATACATAAGTTTCAGTTTTAATTTGTTTAACAACCCAGCCTGACAAAGATTCAACTATTTGCAGACTTCTGTACTGTTTTATACAGAGTTTGGTTTAGAGATGGAAAGCAGTAATTTGTGATAATAAATCACTTTCAGATGTTACTGGAAAACACAGACCTTCAAAAAAATCCTGCAGTAGGTATTTTAGTGCCTATGAAATATATGCATGTACAGCTGCCAGAGAGCTAGCCTACCACTAGATGTTTGTTCCTTTGCTGACCAGATTTTTGCTCAAGTGCCACTTGGTTTATTCCTCTGTAACATATCTTCACAACAGACACAAGGATCTTTGGCTTAGCATTTACAGAGATGAACTGTTATCCTAGCCAAAAAACACTGGTTCCTAAAATCTCCCCATTAACACCAAAAAAATTTCTGTTTGGGGTATTTCATGCTTTATCGCATCACCTTAAATACTGTACTTGGAGGAACTTTGGCAATATACTTTCAAGTGTTCTTGTGCTTCTTTTTCTATTAATATTGATAAAATAACACTGCTTTTCTAAGGAGAAATATAAAGTAGCTTTCAAAAGGACTTTGAGCAAATGATTTGAAAGAGTCATTTAGTGCCTGACAAAACTGCAATGGGAACACAAAAATCTTGCTGGGAAAGGCCATCCACTACTCTGTGTGCGCACAGGTTCCACTCTGGCTTACAACCACCAGGCACAAGCTGGTGCTCTTCCCTAAAAGCATTGCAAGGAAAAGAACTGTTACATCATGTGCCTTTTGCTTCAGACCATAGTTGGACTTGCTGGAAAATAAACCAGAGAGAATCTGAATTGCTGTGTGAGAGCACTGACTCACCGTTGGGTGGAATCAGCCGGCATGCCAGAGCTGCTGGAGTCAGGGAAAGCCCCTGGTGAAAGTACCATGTTGACTTATGGGATCACACTTTATGGAAACCTTCCACTGAGCATTCAGCCTTCAACACAATATTGTTGTCTAGGCAAGTGAGGTTTTATAAGCACCAAAACACTCAGCCTTCCACACACTCAGAAAGCTTTCAACAACCAATATTCAAACACTCATCTTCACGCTGTGGTCAGATGCCAACGAGCCTGACCAATGGTTTTTGAAAACCATGTTACTGACAAAGCTTTTGTACACTGAAAATCTCCTTAAAAGATACCTATCAGTAAGTATCTATTTTTAATAGATATTGCAATTTCTTAGTTTTACTGTGGTTACAAAAAACCCAAACAAAAACAAACCCGAGAAGACTGTGGGACAGGGGTGGGCAGAAGTCTGCATGTTTTTGAAAAACCTAGTCCAGTTTTTGGTGAGTCTAACCTATGAAAAGACCATTAAAAAAAATAAAACCAGATGAACATCTAAGACCTCTCCCATGCATGGTTAGTATATCATTTCTTCAGGGGCAAGAATTTTGATCATGTACATGAAGCATATTTTTTAAAAGCTTTGGTTTTGTTACTTACATTACAAATTTGGTAAGAGGGTAAAATAGTTGCTATCAGCAGCTCAGCAGTGCAGCAATAAACCCTGCACCAATGCAAAAAGCAACCCCTCTCCCTCAAGGATGGATAACATTCAATTTCAAATATCCTGTTGTCTTAGAGGAACCTGGGAAAACCAGAAAGCTATGAACGAGTGCCAGCACTGTTACCTAGCTCAGCCAATAGCACTGATCAAGAAAAATGAAGGTTAATTTGTTTTATTTTAAATTCTAGAGAATATGACAGTCTGTGCAGGTTTCTACCAGGCTAAAAAGACCTCATGGGCCAGGAATTAAAAATCTGCAACTGCTTGGGCAGTAGTGAGCTTGTAGTTCAATCTAAATCATCAAAACAGTCATTTTACATGTCTAGACATATTTCATCTGTGCAACTACTGAATAGCTTGATGTATGCAGGTTTTTTTCTCTTTCTCTTTGCTTTCACCCAATTTGAAGAATTGACTGGATCTAGCTGAGTAACATTTATCTTGTTAGAGATCAGAGTGACTTTAAGATTTTAAAAAAAAAAACAACAATCAGACTAATGAAACTCTAGAGCACCGGACCTTGGAAAATACCTTTTTAAAAACTGGGCCCACTTGAACAGCAAAATTTCTAACAGCATACTTGTTTGCTTACAAAATTTAAGTGCCTGCTTTCCCTCTTGCTTCATTCAACCATCCTCGCTGCTCGCACTGCAGCTTTGAAGGCTACCAGAAACATCCAGCCACCGGGCACCTCACAGAACAAAACAAGCTTGTGACAATCCGAGATGCAAGACACCCGTACAAAGTGCCAAAATTAACACTAGCGGAGCAAGAATAATAGTGGTGTATTCATCACGTATCTGTTGAAAACAATTCTCCCTGGAAGGGAAAAAGCGAGCTGAGGGCTGCCAGCACTGCTGCTGGCACGGTGAGGACAGCAGGCAAAAGCCTCCCTGCACGGCGCTGACCTCGCGTCACCCACCAGGCCTGGCCCCGGCTCCAGCTCGTTGGCTGCACGTGTGTTTTGTAACACCCTGTACTGCCTGTTCTTGGAACGCTTCTTCCAGAGAACCAGAGGGACAGGGCTCACCCTCCACGGCCACTTCCAACCCAATCTCACCAGCAGCAGCAGCATCCTGCTCCTCCAGATAACCTATCAGTTTATAGGAGGGTAAAGGATCCAAACCCTGCTCGCATGCTCTGAAATCAGGTGACCCGTGAGTCAAGGGACACAGCAATAAATTATTAGGAAAAACAAAACGCTACACTAAAAATAGTGAACACCAGCAGCACATGAAGAATAACAGTTTTAATCCAGTCAAAGCTCAAGGCCTTCTCCAGCCTCTTTTGTATCTCAGCAAAACAAATAACATAAGCAGAGACAGATAAACAAAACCTTACTTCAGCTTCTCCTTGATAATTCACAATTATATACTTACTTAAAAGTTAACAGCAGAGGAGAAAACCCAAAAAGCTGAGTTTTGGACCAGCAGAAAAAGCATTAATGCCCAAAATAAATATCCAGTGCAACTTCAATCAGAAAATATCAAAATTACTTCCTTTCAGGGAAAATTGCTCCAAGATGATTTCAGCACAAATATGCCAAAAGCTTCACTTCAGCTACTAACACAGTTTGGGCAACATTAAGGATTTGTCCACTTGTCAGATATAACAGATCTAATAAATTATTGTGAATACTCAAGTTAAGCATCAGGTAAAAAAAACAAAAGCCCTTCACAAACATTTCAGAATCCAAGTGATTGATACCCATAACTTACTTTGTCAAGCCTCCCATTAGCAAAAACATTATACAGAGATTTTCTACTAGAAATCAATTAAAAAAAAATAATTTTGTAATTATCAAGGGACAACAATGCATAATTTTGTTGGAGGAGGAGGAATTTTTCTAAGAGATAACAAAGAAGCAAGCACAGAAGAGTAGTCAAAAAGACTATGTTTCTATTTAGAAGTATCTGATTACATTGGCTATTACAGTAAACAGCTGGTTTTTGCAATCACTTATCTCCAAGAACTAATAAAAAACACATCTGAGAGATTTTTAGCACAGAACATTTTATTCTTACCATCTGAATTAGTGGCTGATCTTGCAGAATCTGGCATGGGAATCCAGACAACAAGCAACCTGCCCTCCTTATCCCCAGAAAAGCTTGTTTACTACACTCTCCTTGCTGGGCTGAATCCCTACAAAACAGCATTTAGAGAATTGTTTTTAGCATGAGCTGGTTTTCCTCTCGAGTATGGAAAAATGCTTGTCTGAAATCCAAAGATTTTCCTCAGAGATAAATTCTTCACAGTCCAAGCTGGAAGCACGCCCTGCCAGTGGGGACCTCTAGGCTGGGCACAGCCCACGTGAATGCCAGCCGGGCCCCAGCGAGCAGATGGCAGCGCCTTATCTGCCTGCCCAGGGAAGAGTCAGCACTGCCCACACCATTGCTCATGGTATTTGTGTGGAAAAGGCACACACAAGGTTATGCCTCACCACCTTGCAAGGTGCCTCTGGTTGGTGCCTAACAGGAAACCATGTTTTCCTGCTCTTTTTTGTCTTTTAAGCATCTTTCTTAAGAAAGTTACTCTTTCTTTTCTTCTGCTTTCAAGATCTTCCATGGCTCACCACCGTTCCTGGTGTCACCCACTCACTACTGCAGTAAACTGGCCTCTGATTACTTTAATCACCAGTCCTTACTCCCCCTGTGTTGTCCTACACTCTTGATTAAAATGACTCTGATTTGCAGCCTCTCTGTTACGGTGATAAAGGCTTGTTAGCCTGTGGGAGCACAGTTTATCTGTCTCCATCAGTATTATCCTCCTGTCTCCTCACAGCCCTCTGTTGGAAGCCATTGATTTAGCGTTTGATACTTGCATAAGGTCTGAGGTGAGGACAGTCTTTTGTTCCATGCTTGTATAATACCCAGCAAAGCATTATATCCAAGTGTGACTCTTAATTAGTATCACAGATGACAAATAATAATCTTCAGGCAATAACTCCATGAATTTGCTTCCCTTCTTTTTAAGTCCTCTTTATGACTGAATTACACACCTGAAGGATGAGGAAGTCCTTGATCCGTCTGACACAGCAACACAAAACAGTCAGGAAACACAGCCTGAGAATACAGAGGTTTGGTACACAACTACACGAAGTACTTCCTTCACTCTCTAAAGAAGCCAGTGCTGTAGTCAAGACCCACAGGCATAGATGGACCTCACAAACACAGCAAAAGCTGGGGAAACCACACATTCTTGACAGCACTGATAAAACAGACTTACAACAAGTTGTTTATGCTGTATGAGAAGTGACCTGGACTCAGTTACATACATAGCTCTTTTTTGTGACTTCCCAAATCAAAACCCACAGTGCCATCGAGTTTAGTCTATAACAACAAACCTTCAGATGTCCTACCCTAAAAAGAGATACTGACACTTCTAGCTGGAATTTAACTACAGTAGCTGCAGGACCCATGGAGTAACCTCACTATAAAAATAAGAGAGCACTTGGGGTGCTTCCAGCATCCTGCTCACACAGCCCAAGGCCAGCACCTCAGCTGCACGTGCGAGTCAGATGAGAAGTCACATCCGCCCCACTGACTACAGGCTCCTCCTCACCCGTACCATGCCCAGGTCACATCCAGAGAGCTTCCTACCTCCTGCTCCTTTCCCCCTTGCCATGCTATTCAAATTGCACGAGGCAATTTTCATGTTAAGCTAAATGGAAAGGATTCAGAGAGATCTGCTCAGATTATAAAGTTTTGCATTTGAACTAATGTTTTAACTACCAGGCATTTTAAAGTATACAATACTTCAGACATCTTTTAGAAAGATGTTATAGGAACTAGAATATACAACGCCTCTAGGAATTCATATCCACTTTCAGTTTACTACTTCTCCAGCTGCTTTGCCTTTTAAAATTTATTTTAAAGTCATAAAACCAACGAGTTACCTTCAGTTTCATAAACTTTGCTAAAACTGGAGAGTAAAATGTGTCAGTTGCCATGGCAGTAGTGAGGAGTCCCTGGGTCAGGATGCAGAGAACTTGTTCTTTCTCATCATTTGCATCTGAAGTTCAGCCATCTGTAATTAACTATTTAACAACAGTCTTGCTTGTTAGCACTGGTGCTTGCTATTTAAGTGTTCCCACCTTCAGCCCTTTTGAAAAATCTCCTAATTAATGTGGAAATTCATCTGAAGGCTCAATCATCTTTCAGGTAGGATGACCACCATTACTTCAACTTGGCCAATATTCCCTTTTCTCACCAAGGAAAAAGTAAACACTTATGCAGGCACCAACCTCTAGAAGCAGCAGCTTTATTGTTAGCCATCAATTTGAAAAGAATTCCATCAGACAGTAGATGATGTGGCTGAACTCCAAGACAGGCTGCATCCCTCCCATTTAAGTACACTTCACTATACATTATTGTCCCCAAGTTCCACAGCATCTCTCAACCTTCTTTATCCCACCTTCTTGATATTGCAAAAGAAAAGTTTTGTAATTTAATTTCAGAAGATGAATAGCATCACTTTAACCATGTGTTGCTAACAAGTAAATATTGCCTTTTATCCTCTGAGAGAATCTGAAATATGTTTGTTTACTTGCTGCATACATGAAGAAAACAAAAACTTAGTTACCCATTTCCAAGCTTAGAATTCTAGAGTTAAAAGTTAAGTTTACCTTATCTTGACCCCACTATCTTAATTTAAATCTGCATGACCTAAAGAAAAATACTGACTCTTTCTGAATCTCATCCTAGGAAAGCAGGCCAGTCTTGCTGCTCCTCATTCACCACACCCTCAGAAGAAAGTGGGAGGCTGTACAGTGACAAAAAGGAACAACACATCTGTTTTTTTTTACTGTTCCTAAAAGTACCTCGCCAAAACAATCAGTACTATTAGGGGCAAGGAAGAGGCCTTCAGCAGGAAGTCCTTGTTTCAGTCATTTAACACCCTAACATATGCTAAGAGCACTCAGTTCACAAGTACAGCTAGCAAAACACAGATCCTCCAAAATTACAAAGTGAAAGAAAATTTTGAAAAATACTTATGTGGAATATGGAAAGAAAGTTGCAGGGCATCGGAAGACTAATTCCCACACCTCAATAACAAGACAGTATTTTCCAGGCTGGCCTGTCTTTCATGATGACAAGCAGACCAGCAGCCTGTTACATTGCACTGACAATTTCAGTGCAGCAGAACATGGCTCAGAGACAACACAGGCTGAGATGTCTTCTCAGACTAAAAAGATGAGAGATTTGGTGATGCAACCACACATGCATAGGATAGAACTGATCTAATGCTAGGGTTTAGAGACCCAGCACAAGAACCCAGTGTCATTACTTCTGGTTCCAATGAGAACGATGCAACTGTACAGTCTAAAAGTGCCTGAAAAGGTTTTCTTTTTAGCATGTTCAGGAAAATTCTCCATGACAGATATTTGACTTCACATGTGAAGGCCTGGGGAAATTCATCCAGGGCAGCTTATATCTGACCATATCAACTCGAGAGGCTTGGTTCAAGCCCAACAAGTATGTGAACACTGGCATAACTAAGCTCAAGATAAATACAGCCATGGGGAAGAACTGTTAAGCACATTTTCTACCTACATGCAAGGAACCTACTAATGCCACTGAGCTGCAATTTTTTTTTTCCCCAAAATAACTGAAAAATAAGAAAATGAGAAACAAACCTAACAGTACAAATGAACTGATAATGATAAAGCTTTTAAAGAGCATTCACAGGGAGAAGAGATAGAAACACTCAAGAATTCAATAATTTTATTTCAATGGACAAGACATTAAACATTATAGTTTGCAGGTTAAGCAGGAGCTGATATTCCTGTAAACTTTATTACAACATCATGTCAGTTAGAAATCATACCTACAAGCTGAAAACTTCTTCAGCACTGCTGCTAGAACAGAACTAGCTATCAGGGTAATTAAAAAAGCACACAGGAAAAAAAAGCACAGGACTTGTTAGGAAGTGTCCTTAGGTGAGGAATGCAGATTAAGAATTCCATTATTTTATCTGAAATACAGAAAAAGACAAAACAAAAAGCCCAGAGCAAACTATTTTCATAACATCTGACCTCTTCTACTGCAGTTTCTTTTTGTATTCGTCTTCTCTTTGTGCTACTTGATCTCCCAAAACTTTGATGTTACAAACCATTCATTGTCATCTAAGCGGTGGGTAATTTATCTTGTGGAACTTTGTCAGAACATGTTTGACCACCCAAAATCCTCCTCCTAGCTAGTAAGGCTACCTTCAGCTTCAGTAGGTTTCAGTATTTGCAGTCCAAATTATGGAGAGGGTGGGGTGGAGGGAGAGGCATAAGGCCAGCAGACCAAAGGCAGAGACTGTACTTCTTCCTGAGAAATGCAAGGAGCTCTGAGAGATGAAATTGATGATGGTGGAGCAGCATGAAGCTCCTCAGGTCATTTTTCCAATGCTATTAACCTTCACCTACAACGCCTGCCTTTAAGTGGTTAAACAGTAACCTGCAAAAGTAAAAAAGTTACAAAAGAGACAATATATGCTTCCCGTCTAAAAAAAAAAAAAACCTGGGAGAATGGCCAGGCCCATAAAATTGTTTTTAAATTTTATTTGGAAGGATAAATGAGGACATTACAACTCTCAAGCTGTGTAAAAGACTGCACACTTTAAAATGGACACCAGAGCCTACTATGGAATTTTGAATGCATAAAACAAAGGAACATTTTTGATAGTTTTAGAATTGAACTGTGTCACACAGCACAATTCAGCTATTTACAAGTTTCCACACTGTAAGTCACGTTATTAAGCTGTAATAGTCTTCTGGTACTCCAAATAATAAAACATTACATAGGGTCAAAACTGAAAGGCTTAACAGAATTTCAGCCAAGAATCTAGTTTGCCTCCCTCTTCCATAATACATGGTAATTTTCCACATAGCAAAATGGCAGACTCACATATTTAAAATTTAATCTATCCAATTATGAAATTTCACTTTGTCCTCTCAAAAATTTCTTACTACTTTAAAAAGCAACGCTTCAGTGATTCAAAGCCAATATTTCCACACAAAACACAAGAGTACACTAATGGAATCATTCCTCCTCCCGTGCCAGGAGGTGGGCATCCAATGTCAGCAAGCTCACTTAAATTAGAGCTCTTGTACTTTTCAGAAGAATATCAACAAGCTCTAGACACATGAATACATGGATATATACATATATATATATATATTTGTGCAAGTACTTGGTCAGAGCAACATTCACATTTGTAGATAAGTTTGCATAAAAAGCAGTGGATAATCCTCAATTCTGCATTGAGTTCAATATAATATGAATTAGCTTTTTATACCATATAGTTGAGCAACCAGTAAGATGCTAATTAAAAATACATATTTTTATTACCCCCAAAGCTGACATATTTGCATCGGCTTCATTTGCCCCAAGACAAACAAGTAGTGGCAAAGGGCTGATAATGTTTCATGCATTGTTTCTAGCAGAAATCAAAATACTGTAATAGTTTCCTCCTGCTGAAGAAAAAAAAAAAAAGAAAGAAACTTGACCTACATAACAAGGCACAGAAGAAACTCAGTTAAGCTTCAGGGTGTTTTTGGGAGGGGGAAGAGGTTGGTTTTTTCCCTCATAACAATGAAGAGTCAAACAGTTACATATGGTTACACTAACTACAACTGTTAGCACTTCTGACACTTAACTACACGTCTCACTTTTAAGGCTTAAAAGTCCTCCCCTCCTGTTCCAGGACATTTAATACTCTTGCCCTAACAACCTAATGAATTAACCGAGTTAATTTTGAGGCTGTCCATTACTTTCCTGTAAGGGAAAGTTAAAAAAGGAAGAAGAAAACCCCCAACTCGCAGAAATGAAGCCTTTCATAGGCTCAGTACACGGAAGGAAAGGAAGAACGTCTGGTGTGGGTTTCTAAAGGAACTGTTTACAGACAGCCGGAGAGGCAAACTTCGGTACACTTTAGCATAGGTGGATTTCAAATCACCTTTCACAGACCAACACCACCAACAACTGCCGATACTCTGAGTTACACAGCTTGAACTTGTTTCACGCCCGGGAATCCTGTCCGGGCCGGTGCCACCGACCTTCCAGCCTCCCCCCGCCGCTCCGCCCGCTCCCCTCCCCGGCGCCCCCGGGCCGAGCCGAGCCGATCCCGGGGCTGCCTGCCGTACACACCTTCTCGGCGCGGCCCGGCGCTCCCGCAGCGAGCCCCGCAGCGCCGGCGCGGGTGGGCGGCTGCCCACGGCATCCTCCACAAAGGAGGCAGAGTAGGGGCGCGCATAGCAACAGGCCCGGCCGCCGATTGGCCCCGCCGGGCGAGCGCCGGCCCCTCGGCACGGCCCGGCCCGGCCCCCGGCCCGCCCGGCCCAGGTGAGCGGGGCGGCGGCGGGGCGGCCCCGCGGCGGCGCCAACCGCGGCACCGGGGCCGGGCTGCCGAACCAGAACCGGCCTTACCGGGGCCGGGCTGCCGAACCAGAACCGGCCTTACCGCGGCCGGGCTGCCGAACCAGAACCGGCCTTACCGGGGCCGGGCTGCGCGTGGGAGGCCGGCGGTGCCGGGAGCGCCCTGCCCCGAACGGGCGGCGGGGCCCCCTCGATGGGGTGGCCAGGGACGGCAGGGCCCGGGCGGCCGCGGGAGCCGCTCCCCAGCTCCGGGACACGCTGGCACCGCGGCCCGCTCCGGGTTACAGCGGCTGCCGTGCGCTGGCACCGCACACGCAATGTTCCCGCACGGCACCGCTCTGAAGAGGCAGCCCGAGCTGCAGTCTGTGAGGTGATGAATATTTACATCTGGAGTGGAAAAAGCCGCCAGCCCGTCCGCCTGCCAGCCAGCACCAGCTAACTCCCCACTGCTCTTTTTCCACTGCTCAGCCCACTCGGGAGTGGCCCGGCTGCCTCATTCCTCTGAGCCTCCTGGAGCACACAGGGGGAGGAGGATCTCACTCACACCGGCTCTCCTTGCACTACTGTAGTTCTTACTCCAGTAATGGGCTCTTCTGAGAACTAATTTATGAGGCTGTTTCAAGAGAGTAGTCTCAAAACAGCACGTACTATTCTAGATGTAGTCTAAACAACGTACTGGCTACATTAAACAATTTCATCCAGTTCTGATGTATTTACAAGTATTACAGTCAGATGACAGTCATCATATTAACATAATCAGTTCAAAAAACCTATCTCACTCTCAGCCTAACCAGATCACAAAGCAAGATTAAAACCCTTGTTCTGTAATTAGATACCATGAAACTATGAAAAGTCCAAGATCAAACTAGACTACACAACTACATTCAAAATCCAATACCACTCACTAACCCATTCAAGAGCATGGAAAACATGCCACTTCACAAAATGACTCTTCCCCACTCACATTCTATATACCAGTATCATTTAGCTATGGTTGCAAGAAAACACAGTCTGTTCAAGATTTTGAAGTAGACATTTTATCCAAGGAAGGTCAGATACCTTCTAGTAGCTGGCCATTTAAAGATCTCATACAGATAGTGCCTTAAAGTTAGATACAAAATGTAACATTTCATTTGTCACTAACCTTCAAGCTTCCTGTGTATTTTACCTGTTTGCTTTCCAAGTATTTTTCCTTCATGGAACATTTACTTCTACAAAAACACTGTCATTTACACAGTTATCTGAAAAAGCAATTTCAGGTTTTCTTAAGCAACTACCTAGCATTTGAAAAAAGTACTCAGATTATTTGCTATGAAACAGTTATTCAGTATCTACAGGACGAATGGGAGGGGTAAGAGGAATATTTATCACATTAGTAAACATGGTATGTTTAGAAGTTGTGCTAACAAGCGGCAGAAGCAACAACAACCGAGTCAGTTCCCACCGGGGCCAGCAGAGACAGCATTCATGAGCCACCAGCTGTTTTTACAGGCGAGCTAACAATGTTTTAGTGATGAGCAGCTGTCTGTAGATGATGGGCATGCCTACCCACCATACTGCTCCTCAACACTCTCCCCACACTGGGATACTGCAGTGCAACCACAAAGATCCTTTTCACACCAGATATTCTTCAAACACAGTAAAAGTAGGACAGCTTGTTGACACTCCAGCTTTTAAGCTTACAATCTTAAACCAGCTGTAGGGTGCACAGAGCTGAGCTCTCTGCCTGTTTGTGGATGAACACCCCAGAAGTGAATGCATCCAGCCTAATAAGATGCTAAATTTATAAAATGCAATATTAGAAATTCTACCGAAACAAAAGCTACCTTGAAGCACATGACTCATTTATTGTATCTCTTAGGCTCCCAAATTCCAGAGGCACAAGACACTTTACATGAGAATACCGTAGTTCAGAGGTATACACAGGACTTTATCCTAGGCTGCATACTTCATCACGATAGAGTACCTGCACTTCAATTACTATTACTGTCCTCAAAGTTCTAACACTGCATAACAACAAGCAATACTCAAGATAACCAGACTGCATTTTAACCCACCTTCTGCCACAAATAGAATAACACTTCTAAAAACAAAAAAAGTGAGGTCTTCATAACAATGGATTTTATCCCAACACTTTGTGAGTAAGCAGTCCTACACATTCCATAACAGAGGAAATCGGAGCCAAGTATGGTTCATCTCAATATCAAGTGAACTACTCATCAATTCAGAGGCACTTGCCAATAGACATAATTGGCATCATCCCTACATTATAAAAAACACTCAACTTCAACCTCTGAAGGGCCATGCCAAAGCACAGGATGTCTAGTAATGAGGCAGTTCAGAAAAACACTCTAGTTCAGATTCCAGCCTGCCTTGTGCAGGAAAAGTAAGGTGTGCATGTGACCCCTCAGAAGCAGAGCCTAAGTGACTCCACAGCACCTTATGTTTACACAGCCTAGTCATAGAGACAAGCTAAAAATAAAAATACACTTCTACTAATACATCCCTTCCTTGAAACAAACATTTTGGATTGAGTTACTAATTTGCAGAACACAAAACCACTAAGAGCTCTCATGTAGCCTTATTCCTCTTCTCCCAGAACAGATGCTCAATTCCTCAGAACAAAGCTGAGGTCAGTTCTTGATGCTTGCAATGCATGTTAGAGATGGTTAGATATGTGCTCGCACTCTGTGTACAGTTTTTCTTTTACTGATGTTTAAATTCAAATTTCTTGAGAAATGCTGCATACAGTATATAGTGCACCTAGAGAAGTTGAAAGCATCAAATGCTAAATCCCACAAGGATCAGATGCTAACAGTCCCACTATGATCTTTAAATCAAATAAAAACTAAAACCAAATAAAATAAAAATCAGTGTGTAACATAAAGCTGCTTAAATTTAATACTAGAAATTTACCCAAGAATGAATTTCACCGCCTTACAAAAAGCATCCTAAAACATTTATAAAAGGCCACTACATCATCCCAACGTGAGGATGGGATGAAAGAACATACAAAGCACATCAAGCACCACAACTTTTATCTCTAGTGGATCCAAAACACTTTCTCATAGAAAGTTGTTAATTCAGCAAGGCTCTCGTAGGAAACATCCTAAGGCAGCACAACATGACTGGCCTAAGTTTAGTGAACCTAACTGTGTGATGCAAGATGAGCCAGGTGTGCGTTCTAGCACTTTTACAGACTTCACCTTCAGACATTCTCAGTGTTATCAATTATTCCTCGTGTTTCACCTGCATCAACTAGCCATTTGGTATTACTCCTCCACTTTTTACCAGCAGATTCCTCAGAGGGGTCCTCCACACCTTGCCTGCATTAGCATGGTGTAGGCACTTACACTGTGAGTACTGCTGCTAGTACAGCTATGGTAGCAACCATTACCAAAGCCTATCCTCCGATTCTAGCTCTCCAGATACTTTGTTTCTCACGGTTTCCCCACTGTAAACAAAATTCCCCTGGCGATTCAAATAGCACATGCTTCAAAAGAAAGAAGCTGTTTCCCCCTCAAATTAAAGTGAAGTCATACTGTTCACTAAAAGGCAACTGAAGGGGGAAAACTTGAACAGAAAATATACTTGAAGCTCAATTTTAAAGACATTTAGAGCAGAGAAAAAAGGGGTTTACCTTTGAGCAGCATGAGTGTTGATATCAACTCCTTTGACCTAACTGCATTCCCAGTCCATGCTGATTTTCAATTTTGTCCCTGTTCAGTTCCTATTGACAGGAAACTCCTTCTCACTTATGCCACACCACTGTAATATTTACTGAAGTTCCTCCCTTCTTGATGCAACTGTTCTCCTCTACCCTCAAATTCACCTACTTAATCAAAATTTTAATAAAGAACAAGTAAATAAAAGTCTTGAAGATTCAGAAATGTTCAAGATTCAGATCTAACATGTAAAGGAAATGCACCAGTATTTGTGAGTTTACAGAAAAGAGCATGTTAAAAAAAGCATCAGTCCAACAGACCAAAATTTTATTCTCTGTTAACACAGAAGTTATGGCAAGTAGCCATCACAGAAATTTACTCAGATACTGCTCTTACACACCCTCCCTGCCCCCTCCAAGCCTGCAAACAAAGCCTTCCACCAAACTTGCTGACCTGCCTGGAAGTGTGAGTTTGAGCTATGGTTTGTTTCACTTGCGTTGCTGGGCTGGTGCCCTGGCAGGGAATCAAGAAGAACAATACCTGGCAGGGGAGAAGGGCTTCCCATTGCTCTGAAAAAAAAGCGTGCTGACCACAGCAGCTCTTCCTGCACCTCTCCTCCTCCTTCCCTTGTCCCTCAGAAGAAACCAGCTGCCACTTTACCACCTCCCATTGTGTCGCTGACTGTACTGAGGATACGGGTAATACTTGCCATCTTCTAGTCTACTGAAGTTCTTGCTCTCTTTTTGCCCTTGCTGCCCCTGTTATACAAAACAACAAGGTGATACTTGCACAGCATCCTGACAAAGAAGCTTGTTTTGTTGCAGCACAGAGAAGTGTGAAATATGTCCTAGAAATCCTGAAGGCTCGTCAGTTGGAAAAGGAATCCCTGCATACACAGCAAGCACCATGAAGAGGTTAAACTAGTACAAGCAGTCACCTGCTCATAGGCTCCTTAAAGTACTTCACTGTCCAAAACAGACTTACTTACCAACCTGGCTCCCAGGGATCTTGATGGAAAAAAGATCACTACCTTGTGTAATGTAAAGCAGATGACATTGCTCATGTGCAACCAGAGTCCTTATTTATAATATATATTATCCCTTTTTTTTAAGCCTTAGAAGAAAATCCAACTTTTTTTTTTTTCCTTAGAAAAAGCCAAGAGGTTTGGGAAATGCATTAATTGTTGCTAAAAGTCTAACTGCCCCATGGTTACTGGGTACTACATACCTGGACAGAGAGAGATTGCATGCCTGTCCATGTACAGAAAAGTGGTCAAACCAAAATAAGTGTGTCTGAGGGGGAAGAGCTCCCCTTACTGCTCCTGAAGAAACCAAGTTGTTCAGAAGATTTCTCAGTGATACAATTTTGTTTGCTTTTATTCATTATAAGGATTCTTACAATCAGCACAGACATTAAAGTGTCATTAGTATTTTGTGTATGCAGAGTGCTTCCCTCCCTGTGTGTTCAGCTGCCTCACACTCTCCAAATTATCCCCAAGAACATCCTCATTACATCTTTGCATTTGAGTCAATGTAATGTTGTAATACCATCCCAGACAGCAACTGGAACCAGCTTTGGCCCCAAAGCTAGCATGAAAGATCACTAGCCAAAGAACTAGACCCATTTAACATAGAATGAAATATATTAGTACAAGTGAGTTGATTTTGACTTGGCCAGATTAACTCTGAATTGTTAAGAAAAGATGGAGAATTTTCATGACTTAAAACTCCATTATCCTGCTTACAAGTAGCTATTATTAAAAACAAAATCTCTTCCAATATCAGTACAGTTCAGATTGCAGAGCAAGAATAACTCACATGGCTTCAGCCATGTGCTTGTAGCTATAGTCATGCCACCCAGCATGAGACCAGCAGAAAAAGGAATAGGTAATGATAGTGAAATCTTCCAAAGTCCAGCTACCTACCCAGGTCCTCTTCTGTATTTGCATTCATCCTTAATTGACTACTTATACACAAAGTTTCAGTACTGGGTAGTACAAAGGTAACCATGCAACTGTACATGCACTTCTAAAACAATTTTAACTTAAAAACTGGCTTCTGTCTAAACATTAAATTTAAATGACCTGCAAAAACTGAACAATTTATCACCTCCTTGAAAGACAATGATGTGAGACACTTCCAAAAATTTTAAAACCATAGTTTATCAAGTATCACATTGGAATGGAGATAATAACTACAGCTATATTTAAACTGTGAGACCTTATGGACTAAAAGAATAGCTGGACTATTAAACTCATTGCTGAGAAGATAAAAGGTTATGGCTATTTCTCCACCAGTAAACAGCTGCTATTAGTAGAAGTTTGTCAAAATAATGAAGAAACATCTTATAAACAGTGAAACAGAGCAAGTTCTTTTAACAAATGTCATATAGCTGGTTTGTTCTTGTCAGTTACTCTGTTTTCACAGAAGACTTCTAATTTTATTAAGCAGAATTTCATTTGGCAGCAAACTCTTGTCTCTCATGAGAATCTGTATTTATAAATGTTAGCTTATTTTTAAAAACATTTAGAATCTGGCAGACCTCAGATCCAATAATAGTGTCAACACTGCCCTTAACAACAAAGTCCAACCTAATATGTTTCACCCCAGGGATCTGATCTGGCATGCCAAAGTTTCTCACTTCAGCAAGTAAAGAATATGGTCAGAAGGGTCAGTTTATATATTCCAAGCCTATGTGTTTGGCATATCCACAATCCCCAAAATATCTACCTAAATGCCACTCTGTTTTAGCAGCAGCTAAAGGCAGCTACTTTGGACAACACCAAGCAAAAAAAATGGCAAAGTTGTTACTGGGATGGTTCTCTGAGAAACAGGTATGTCATGAAGAACTCTCACTGCTGAACTATGATAAAAGCACCCTTCCAACCCAAGAAATACTTTTATAACAGGAAGATTTGTCTTGCCATCAATTTGCAGAACAGGTAAGAAAACTGTAACATTAGCCGCATTTCAAATTAAAGCCTGAGATTTTCCATTCTATTAATATATATTCCATTCTATTAATATAACAAATTAATACACTTTAAATTTTTTGGTGCCTAACATTTTAAAAAGTTAAGCACCTAAAAGCTAAGAATTCTTCCAAGTTACATGTTTGAGGTAGAGATTTAATAAAAAGAGAGTATATATTGCCATTTTTCAGGTGCAAGAACAGAGCTGTATTGAAAGCATCTAGACTCCACCCTCTATTAAAAAGAAGAGGCTTCTGTTCCTGTTCACTCATATCCTGCATCTATATATTATTACCTGTTATCAGGACAAATCTGCTCTCTCCAAAGATTAGAGCTCGATGGCTTCATGCCTCATAAATGGAATCCGAGTGCAGTACCTGTCAGTTTGGTTGGGTTGGTGGGGTTTTTTAGTTTTAGGTTTTCTTTCTTTTCAAGAATAAGGTGGTTTGATTTGAAAGCAATACAGGCAGGAGGAGCAGGCAGGAGGAGCAGGCTGGGGCACACGCAGCTCGCCACACGTGCCCAGCAGAGCCTGCTCGCCCGCAGGGCTTCCTGGGGCAGGCCCAGCGTCACCCCCAGCTCACCAGCACCCAACCTGCACTTACCTGTGCCAACCCAGCCCCAAGCATTGCCCAAACGCCTTTGGAGTGACAACTCCACTGAGCAGGAAGCAGCTCATTTCCAGTTTATTACTTTGTTGACTGCCTGCATCATTCCACCATGGAAAAGTTTAAGTGCTTTGTGACATTTCACTGAGAAGATACTACAAAATTAAAGTGTCTGTATCACAGTTCAGTACAGGACGCTAAAATGACACTCACCCTTTTTCATTAGATATTTTCACTTCCTAATCTGCATACTCTGTAGCACATCATCTTTCCTAAAAAGTTTTCCACAACACCTTCCCCAGTTAATATAGGGCACATATTATGCTTATAAAAACAAGGGCCTTACCCGCATCTCCTAAATTAACAACCAGCTCCACAACTGAACACACAGGTTCAGCTCACTTCCCCCCAGTCCCATGCCTCCTCATCCTTCCTCCTAAGAATCTAAATTCCATCAACTGTTCATTGATCTCTCTTCCAGCTTTCCCCACAGATACATCCCAAAATGCCTCAGTTATGTTTCCCACAGGAGGCAGTAAACAGACTTTTGCTGAACCGAGAATTACCTCTTCCCATACCAACCCAAGTAATGTGGCAGAAGTCCCTTAACCCAGTCACCACAAACAGACCCAGAGGCACAGATCCAAGTTTGACTTGCAAAGGAAGGAAAAGACAAAAGGCAATCTTCAGACTGCTTGTTCTTCTCTCGTAGACAGAACGTAATTTCTGTAAATTAGGATAATCTCAAGGAGGGAATTAATGCTTCAGAAAGTAAGAGAAGACTGCTTTTTGTTTAATTTGTAAGTGAAAACAAAATAGTCTCTACACAGCAAACACACATAGAGGAATAAACAAAGTAAGGCAATAAAAAAGTAAGAAAAGACTAGAATAAGGTGATAAAAACCAGCCAGCATGCATTTAGAGACAAACAAGCCTGTCCTCCTCCTTTAACTGATCATTCATGCAAAGAGGGGGAGGGAGGAGGAAGGAGCAATAACTCCCAGCTATTTAGACTATAGTAAAACTTTTTATGTCTTGTAACATTTCCACAGTAAAATATGACTATATTGTAGATTCATCTAAACCACAAGATTTTTTCCAGTTGTGCACCAAGTGTACTCTAAGAGTACATAACAAGCCTTCTGAGCTTGGCAGCAAGCTATCACCCTGACATTATGCAATGTTTTCATTAATGTTGATGGTGAAACAGCGTGTTTATACAGTTTATGAACAAAGCTGAGCTGGAAAACTTTGCAAGCACTCTGCTACAAAGTCTTATTCTGTCTTCCAAACTCAATAAACTGCTGAAGCCACCAGAAGTCATTAGAACGAAGTTCAATAGAAGCAAGAGCAAAGCTCTGTACTTGAGAAAGGAAACAGCAGTACAAACATGCAGCACGAAGCAGCTGACTAGGCAGCTGTACTGCAGAAACCAAATCGTGATGATATCATGGATCAAAGCCAGGTAACCTGATATGTTGTTACTGCAGAAAGAAAAAAAAAACCAAGAAATAAACCCCAACCAAAACTAACCCAAACTCAAACATCACTCCAAAAACATTGTATGTAAGAAAGGGAGATAAATAATTTTTCTTCCTGGCACCAGTGAAGCCTCAGCTGAAGAAACATGACCTCAGCAGCACAAGGGAAGGTAAAGCGGAGCAGCAGCCATCAGAATTTGAGTTACTGCATTCCCTAGACTCAGTACAGATAGTTCTGGGAATGTGCTCAGAGCAGCTAGTGTCCTTCCACACTCAAACCCCACCTGATGGCTGTGTTCTGAGTGATGCTCATGAGATACATCCTGAGAATGCCCTGTGCCTTTGTGTGGCAAAGGAGTAAGTCCACATTTTTTACCTGTACTTTCAAAGCTCTCTTCCTGCTCTCCCTCACCCCCAAAAGAGTTCTGCAGGTTTGTTATGCAGAGCTCCATATTCCATCCCCTCCACAGTGCTCTCATGTATTACATACCTATATCTGCAGTTTTTCAACTTTCCCTCCTATAGAGGGAAGTAATAGCTAGTACCTTGGGGCCAAAATCCCATGTTTTCTTCATTTCTGTCCATCCCTCTCACCTCCTTAAATTTAAACATTCTGTAACACTTCCCACTGATAAAAATAGTTGCAGATCTTCTCTTTCTCCTCCTGAATCATCCATCTTTGCTGGGTATAACAAGAACCTTACTGGTGGCTCAGCAAAGGTTAAACCATACCTCTCCCATTGTGTCTGGCCATTACAATCTGCAGTGCAGTGATGAGTTAAATTCTAACAAGAACTGCATCCCTCTGCTCCAAATTGATTCTGATATAATTATTTGTAAGAACAACAACAACAAAAAAGCCAACACATCACAAGCCTGTTTAAAGTCTGCTTCTTTATGCTTTATTTGGGGTGGGAACCTAAGTCTTTCTCAGGATTTTGAGCTCTGTAGAGAAGTGAAGCCTGTGGCAAGCCGAGTGGTCTGCCTGTCCTCTGCCCTTTGCTATTAATTTGCAGCTATTGGAAGCAGGTGACTGCACACTTGACTGCTTGTGTCCTGTGGCACAGCTGCCATGCAGAAAGCAGCACATGTAAACATTTGCATGATTCGTGCCTCCTCAGAGTCTCTGTGGGCCGCATGTGGCATTTAGGCAGCACTTTCACAACCCCCTTTGTGCACAGTATTGCTCTATTATATTAGCACACAGTTAAGCTGGAGGGATCCACTAAAATGGCTGGAGATACCCTCCCACGTTTGGCAAGATCCACGATTTATTTCAAGACTTTTGTTAATTATCTTAGAAGAATTTCAAGACATAACTTCTGAAGGATTTTGCCCAGCCTGTGGTAAACAAATTACAGTGTAAAAGAATCTCAATTTATTATCTCCCAGCTTATGGAGAAAAAAAAAGAAAAAAATTCCACAAAAAATGGAACCCCAGCAACTTAAGAAACTTGCTTTCTGTACAAACTTGGTTCCCTCTATACCAGATTGGTTAAAAAAAGGCATCTGATCATTTCTCATACACCAACTGAAAATGTTTCCAGTGTTCTAACTCCTTCTCCCTAAAAATTAAAGAGAGGCATACACAAAGGTCATATAGATGTTGAACTGCTAGATCAGAACATTTTAAAGTTGCAAATATTGACTTGGGTTTTACCTGGCTAATTTGAAATGTAATTTCACTCTGACAGTAAACAGTTTTCAAACTTCAGTGTCTGGTATTAAAATCTAAAGATTCTAAAAACAACCAGCCTTGCTGCAATAGATGGTGCGAAGGTTCAAGCAACAAGGAGGAAAGCAATGAGGAAGGCCCATTGCAAAACCATAGTACTTAAACTCCATTAATTTATGATTGCTTCTGTACTATCTGTGCTATCATCACACCATATAATCCTTGCAGCACATAGAGACAAGAAATCCACCTAAGAGTGGCCATTTATGCAGTGTCGCTATTAGCAAACATGTCATTAACAAACCTAATTAAGATGTGTATGTCATGTAAGGGTTAGCATTTAATACACAAATATCTGAGCTATATGAAAGTGTTTCCCAAAACACCAGTGATAATAATAGAAATAGAACATGTTTTTTAAACTGAAAGCAACCAGATAATCAATAGAATCATCAAAACTTTAGAAAACACAGATTATTGTTTTTAATTAACATTCAGAATACTACAACGAGCACACGTAAGATTTTTTTTTTTCCAAGAAATATCTTGCTTTAACACAAATCAATAATCACTGCTCCTGTGGATCAAAATAGAAGTCATGACATGTTTCCAGCTCTAGGGGCATCAGCAGCTGTTGCTATACGGCAAAAGAGCTCAAGTGTTATAAACACATACGTAGACTGCCGTCTTGATTTTTCTGTAAAACCAGATGTCAGGAATCCGGGAAGATGTAACCAAATAATCGTGAAAAATGTGTATTTCACCACGCTTGTTATGAAATATCTCCATTATAAGTGGGAAGGAAAGCACTGTCAGTTTTTAGAACAACACAGATGTAAGTTATATTTGTTATCGGGGTGTTTTTCAGCTATATTTGGACATTTCCGTACATCGGGTGGCTTTGTCTGTCGCTGCCCGATTTGCCTTTGACCGACTCTGGCCTCAGCACTGCAGGACTGTGCTGAGGAGCCGGCCGTGTGTGACACACGAACTGCAGCATTCCCACAGCACAAGCACTTCGCTACGGCGTTTGCCTCCCTTCCATCCAGCCAAGACAATGGAAAGCCGAAGGGCAGGCAGGACACGGGGCTGTGATCCCCCTTCGGGGGCACCTCCCGCATCCCACTCCCAGTGGCACTGCCCGAGCTGAGCCCCAGTACCTGGGTTCCTTCCCAGCCCCCAAAATGACAGGAGCGGGGATAAGGAAATAGAGCGATAACATCGCAACCAAACACCGGGCTACTTCTAACCCTACAGACAAAACAATCAAAAAGAAATGTACCGATAAGCCGTTTACCTCGTTCCGGCTTCATCTTCCCCGCTGCCTCAGCGCGGTCTGACAGGGCCGATGTGCCGTGCCGCTGTCCCCGCGGAGCCGGGCTGTGTGAGCCGCGGCCGGCGGTGTCAGCGGTGCCCCGGGAGCGGGCACAGCCGGCGGGAGGCGGCCCCGCCGCTACGGCAGCTGGGCCCGCGGGCGGGCGGGCTGGCGGCGGCCGGCCGGGGGAGGCTGCGCGCCGGCGGCCTCTGCCCGCGCCCGGCCAGGGTGTCCTTCCGTGACACGGCGCCGCGCGGGGCTATTTATAACCTGCCGGGGAAAAAATCCCACAACAACAGACCTCGGCTCACCCCCGGCCGCGCCGGCTCTGAGTCACCGCGGCCCCGGGCGACGGCAGCCCCTGCCGGAGTCCCCTCCCTCCTGCCCGCCTGCCTGCCCCGAGGAAGGCAGCGAGCGGCCCCCCGCCCGCCCCGTCGGGGCCGAGGCCCCCGCCCCGTCACGGGCCGGCGGCTGGCGGCGGGGGGCTGCCCCGCACCTTCATCCCCGGCCCCGCCGCTGCCGCCCGGGCTGCCGGGCCGTGCCCCCGCGACGCGCCCCGGTCACACAGGCCGCCCCGCCCGCCGAGCGCAGCTCTCCATGGCTCTGCCTCCGGCCCTGCCTCCTCCTCCTCGCCGCTGACTAACTCCCCTCCTCTCCGCCGGGCACTCCCCGCCTCCCGCCGAGCGGGGCACACACATCACAGCCCGGCGGCGGGCACGGCAGAGCAGGGCACGGCAGGGGAGGCCAGGGCGAGCCAGGACAGCGCAGCTCGGCCGGGGGTACCCGCCACGCTCGGCCGCCAACGCGGGGGGGAACGCGGGCACCGCCCGCCAGGGCCCCGGCCCCCGCTGCGCGCCCGCCCCGCGCTCATCCCGCCCCCGGGCGGGCCTGCCCGGCCCACAGCCGCCCGGCCCACAGCCGCCCGGCCCACAGCCGCCCGGCCCACAGCCGCCCGGCCCACAGCCGCCCGGCCCACAGCCGCCCGGCCCACAGCCGCCCCACGTGCCCGCGGCGGCCAATGCCCCGCGCCGCTGCTGCCCGCCCGCCGCAGAACAGCTCGGTTGGCACGGCAACAGAGCGCGGCCGCCGCACGGCACGGCCCGGCCCGGTCCCGCTCGGGAACACCCGTCCCCTGCACTGCATACAGCCCCGCTGGGTTCATGGTTCGTGCAAACGGCATCGTCCCTCCGCCGCTAACCCCCCCCGCGCCGAGCGCTTTGGCAGGCAGGCTCCCGCCCCGGGGAGGGGAGCGGCCCCTCGCTCACTCACCCGGCTCCGACGGGGGCTGCTGCTGCCCCTCTCCCGCACCCTTCCCGCAGTGCCTTCAGCCGCCGGCCGGCCTTCCCTCTCCGCCCCGCACACGTGTGGCCCTGCGGAGCCCGAGCCCATCACCGCCGGGGTTTAAAGGCACACGTGTATGGGCGGCCGCAGAGCGGCGATCCCAGGTGTGAAGTGCCCGCGGGGCGGAGGCTGAGCCCCCGCCCGCTCAGCCCGGGCTGCGGGGCGGGTGCGGCCCTGCCCCGGGGCAGCGCCGTGCTCCGCGCTCACTTCACACCGATAACTGCATTGTGCCGAGGAACAATGGAGTCAGCTGGGCTGCGCTTACACAACCGCCTTAATCCAGCAGAAATTCAGGTTTCCCTGAAAGGGACGGGCCGGCGCCGTCCCTCGCGTCAGACCTTCCCGGTAAAGCAGGTCAGGAGCGGGGCTGCCCAGTGCGGATCCCCTCTCCGCCCGTGCCCCGAGCCCCCAGCGCTGTAGACGCGCTGCCAAATGCACCACGGAAAACGGGGAAACAAACTGCCCTGGTGATGGAGACCCCTCTTTCACGAGATCTTTCGGATCTAGGCCAGCTAAAGCGGCCTCTAGAGAACAGGAAAGACTGCTTAAGAGGGGAAGCGCTGGAGCTCTGAAATGTCAGTGTATAGCTCACCTGGAGACTGCGCCGCAGCCAGGGCAAGCCCCACGGACAGCTCTGTTACTCGGATTTGGACTGGGTCACAAGGCCAGATGAGACAATACAGTGTTTCTCCTATTTTAGATGGTCCTATAGGTGGGGTGTACATAGATACTGCCACATCTCCAGTTATTACACTGGTAATTCCTTCCACTGTCATTGTTTACGAACATCCCATTTTATAGCCTTATAGCCTATGGAAGACACTCACTCCCTACAGCAAGGTGACTTATCCATACACAAGTCTTTTGACACCTGTGCATGGCCTAGCCAATTCCTGCTTCTTTCTAGTGTGCCAGGGTCCCTGCAGATGTGTTTACACCTGGGCTCTGCATAGCCAAGCCTTTTCTCACAGCTAGCTGAGCAGCCTCTGAAGGTATTGCAAAGAATGTGAAGTTCCAGAACAACTCCGTTCTGCGCTGTTTGGCTTGTATGAACTGCACCTGTTTCCCACTCTCATTTATCGGTTGTGTGTTATTACATGGGAAGGGTGCTTCACAGAATACACTGCAGTAAACACCTCTCAATTCAGTCATGGGCAAGGGGGAGGTGCAGTGCTTTGATTTTACACTCATAAGTACATGAGTGTCACTTCTGTTGCTGTGTGACTGCTGCAGACGTGTTTGGTAATTACAGATCTCAGAGCTCTCTGCCGGATGCAATTTAATTGCAAATGTGGCAATCCAGAATTATAGAAGGAAGAATTTGACTGAGCAATAAATACTGTGGGTGCATGTAGATGAACTTCAGCGTGACTACAGTGGGCATGATTCAGCCACATGTCAGATCCTCCTAGTCATCCTAATGAAAAGTCACATCCTTTAGGACACTAATTGTTGCTGTAGGACACTGCAAATTAGTTTGTACCTTGTTCTAATATTGGTTTTACAGCCAAAACCAAACTGCCATTCTACAATTTAATTGCAATCGTAGCTATTCAGCCATTAAGCTTCACATACTATTTTTAAGAGTTTTAAAATTTTTAATATCACTTTGGCACTTTTTATAAAACAGCTCGTCAGACACAAATGGACCCCAGTTCCAGGAAAATGCTCTCTCAAAATACTTTTTCCATTTTAATTAAAGAGCCAGCTAGCTTCCCATTACCTCGTAGTTCTTATGAGTTCAAGCCAATGGGAAGTTAAGTGCCAGCCTGAAAACCACTTACCATTAAATAAGTTTTAAGGCATATGATGAGAGAAAGCCACATCTGGTGTGCAGTCCTACTCTGTGTGACCATGTAGGAGGCTTCAGGTCCAGCTTCCTCTCTTGAGTCAGAGCATTCCTGGACCCTGAGAGCTATGGGCATGTCTGAGATACATCCTTCAGGTCCTGCTTCACTTCAGATGAAGAAGGACTGTTTCCCTTTGACCACATAGACATATAAATGATCTGAAAAACAAAGCAGAACAGAAATCTTAAAATTATCAGAGATCTAATTATACAATATTCCATGTATAATAATAAAAGCAAAATAATGATAAAAATCCCAAACAAATTTGTGAACATATTTTGGGTAAAACAGTTAAAAATGTCCTTGAACTCATAATTTTCCTCACAGTCAAAAAAAAAATTATAAATACTGCATGAATACGCAGAGAAAATATGGGATAAGGGGCTTCAACCACAGAAATTTGCTTACACACACCTGGAAATCTTGTGAGAGCAATGACAGTACTGACATGCATTTCTGACCTCAGAAGCTTAGCATCAACTTAAATATCCAAGAAGCACATGGCTGCATTACACATCACACAAAAGCAGGATTAGCTTAGAAACACAAACAGAACTTTAACTGCCCTCCCACTGCCAAGTCTTGTGCTCCACGTGCTTCTGGGAGCACAAGGAGGGACAAAATCAGGTTTCTTATCCATTTCTGTCTCATGGTAGCTTAACCTCACTGTCTAAACAGGTGAGAGCTTAGGCTGTAGCATCTGTGTGGACAGAGTGGCTCCTGCACACACAGTGCATGAATTTTGGTGGCAGCCTCTTTCTTGTGGAAACCTTAACAGGGCCACCGTGTCTCCTTTTCCTGAAATGTGCCAGACCTTTATTTCTCTTGTGAGCAGTAACCACGTGTGAAACTTGTCTCAAACTGGCCATTGGATTTTAAAATGTCCTCACTTGGAGCAGCATGACACAGTGATGTCACATAAGTCTTGTTCAATTAATATAAAAATTAAGTTTAGAAAGAAGCCATAAAAACCCAGATAAATGTATGGCTGTGTTTTCTTCAGCTCTGTAGGCTGTTGGCACTGTCCCTGTAAAATGAAACACAATGTATTTCAGGTTCCATCCAAAGCGTCTTTTCAGCTTTAGCTGTCAAAGACGTGATGTCTGATGCAGCAGATAAAGATTCCTGTGATTCCTGGAGACAATTACTGTTAAATTATGTGGCACAGCTGCTTTTGACATGGCTGCCACCTCTGTGGTATAATGCCATCACAGCTGGGAGAATATTATTGCAAAATGATTAAGACAATCAGAAATAGACTGGAAGGTACAGTATGTGATGGAACAAATTTGAAATGTGCTATAAAAAAACCTATGAAGAATCAACTATCATTTAATTGTCACCAGTAGTAACCACTTTGCAAAGAAATGAGTTATGTACTTACAGGAATTTATTAATTCACAACAACTAATAGATTCTTTCAAGATGTTATTGAAACTGAATTATAAACCCTTATTTTATACAGATAAGGGGATCTAGTAGAATGGAAAAGAGTTTATTATTCTTTCTCAAGATACCTATAAGCCAAATATCAAGAATAGCCTGAGACAATTGTCCTCTGTATGTCTGCCTCCCTTGTGTTATGCTGTTGGCTTCAGCCTCCAGCACTTATGAGTAAATATTTTAGCCCACATGATCCTGATTTAACAGCTTGGTTTAAGTTCTTGAATAGCATCAACCCAGTAAGGTTTAAAAATGCATTAGAAACACCCAAACTGCATTTCTGATCCTTTTCCAGGTAACCTGGCTCATTATGTCATGCCAAGATCCATGAGTGCCATTAGGCAGTGCTTTCAGAGCTCCTCACCTTGCTTTATTCTGGTCTGGTCTGGGAGGCAGAAGACCTTGTTGGTGGGTGCTGCAGAGGAGGTTTTGCTCTGTATTCATCCCCAAGCCATGCAGAAGTTCCTCCACAAAGCTACTCCCCAGCATCCTTTAGGCCTCTCTTACATTTGTGGCTTGCCTCAGGATCAAAGAGATGAAAGTGTATTTTTGTAATATTTTTGTTTTGAGTCCCAGACACACCATACAATAATGTCTGTCAGATGGAATATGCTTATGTTCTAGAGAACTACACGATGAGTGCCCTGTGCACTGGGTACAGGCTGATGGAGTTGTACTTTGGGATGGAAGTTCAAACCTTCAACCCAGCATGTTCAGTGTGCCTGTAACAATACCAGGCATTTAAATAAAACAGCCTGATTTTTAAAGGAAAGCTCACCTCCAGCTCAAATTGACTTCAGCAGAATTTGTCAGTCCTGAAGTGGTTTTAAAAACTATTCCACCTCTACTCAAGTTCCTAATTATGGAATTAGGCACCTAATTTTAGATACTTATTTCTGAAACTGTTGACCCATGGGCTTGATTGCCATCTTATTGCATCAGCTCTCCCTAGTGCAAATGCATCAATTAAGACAATGGAGGTACTTCTACAGGAAGCTTGTCCCATATCTGGAAAATCAGGGTCTGTGAGAGAGTAGGAGCAGCAATATTTTAGTTTCCTTTCTTAGAAATACACAAATTGTGGTCGTAGTGTTCAATATTTTGAAGAGAGTGAAAAAAAAAGAAAGCGTAAACCAATGGATGCTCTACTCGTTGTTAAGTTGTCTAACTTACAGGGATTTTTCTTTCCATGCAGTTCCTACCGAAGTCCTCCATGGCTTAATTTCACTACTAATTGTCCCTTTCAAAGCAAAAACATATAGCTATTAACATGTTCTCGCCTGCTAAATTCACTTTTTGAAATCAAATGTAAAATGACATCTTGTGTTTTTTGTTTTCCTCTGTGTGTTCTCTCAAATTCCTTTATGTTCCAAGTAGTACTTTCTCACTGGAGGCACAGCCAAGACTAAATTGAGGAGGAACTTGGAGAACAATAGAGAAGTAATTGCACTCCTCTCAGAAGGAAAACTTATTCTCCTCACCAGAAATTATTTCCTGGACTCAACACTTTGCTACTAAACTTGGTTTACATAAAGAAGATTCCTTTCCTTGGAAACAATCTGGTTGGTGTCCAGTGCTGCTCCTCAAGTTTCCCATGTCACATGGGATGCCCTGTGCCTTCTTTACTCTCCTGGCAGCAGCAGCAGGAGCTTAGCACCTCTCAGGATGGAATCTCTTCTTCTGCCAGCCTTCCAGAGGCTGAGGTCTAGCAGTCAGTCAGGCCTTCTTGCCAACAGAAACTGAGCCCTTCCTGCATGTCTATAATTCACCTTGGGAAAAATAACTTGCATAATCCCTTCTCTATTTGGAGCAACTCCTGAACTGATATTTCATAAACTTTGCATGCTTCTTTAGTAGCTGATCTGTGGTGTGTAATTAGATACCAGCTCCAAACGAGAACAGTGCAGTCTCATCTGAAGACCAGTCTGAAGACTGGTAGCAATGGATATATAGAAATAGGATGGTAAACACAAAGAAAGGTTCTGTTTTACAGAAGTACGAATGACCTGTTCTTTTTAAATGTCAATCTAAGCAGACACCTACTCAGTAAGATCATTAGTTTTAATTGCATCAGCACTTGACTAATCAAGCAATAATGCACTGAAAAGTAAGTGATTGACTTGTGAATTGCTCATCAATCTCTGAAAGAGGGGAAAATTATTCTCTTTTACACAGAAGATCTTTTCTGTGCCTGTAATATTCCTTCCAGACTGAGAGCAGCTTTTTGAAATTTTTTTTCAATGTTTTTTCAAGGGGATTGTGCAAGTGCACTGATGAATGCTAATGTTACACAATGTTTACCCAGGACTAAGCTTGATGGAAATATTAATCAGAAAACATATAGGTTTCCATATTAAAGCTGAAGTTTTTGTAGCAACATCAGGCCCTTACCAGAAGCTAGAGATGTATATTTGCCAAGAGAAACAGCAAGATATTGCCAGCAGTAGGTTTGGGGAAAATGGAAGCACAAGAACTGTTTTCAGTCTAGGTAATCTCTCTCCCCTCATCTCTGTGTTTATTTGTGAGCAGATGCTTCCAGGAGCTGTACCCCAATTACTCAAAGCAGTGATCCATCAGGAATCCAGCCACCCCATTTGCATTATCTCCATTACCTTCAGTGGAAAGTGAGTGCATAACACTTGGAAGGAGGCGGTTGGAATTTTGCACTGTTGTTTTCCTATTGTTAATGAGTTGATCTATATTGCAATAATTTCCAACGCAGTTGTGTGGAAGTAATTGCACCAAATTAATTGCTGGTGTAACTCCATCTGGTAGGAGTTCACAAAGTTCAGCTCCTGGTGCCTCTGCCAGTCCTGTTTACTCTCCTGCTGCAGCAGCTGGGTCATGGCTTTGCACTGTGCTGGTTTGGTGGCACATCCCAGCCAGCTTCTGCCTCTCAGACAGCTCCCTCATTTACAGCAGGACTCAGGCCAGCAGCCTTTGCCCTCATATGCCTCCCCTGCTACCAGAGCTTGTAGCACAAGTATTGCTTACTGATTTTCTCTGGCTCTCTGCAGAGTTGCCCTGTCAGCCTGTCAGGAAGGCCTTGGACTTGCCATTTTCAGGCAGTGCTCATCCTCTGCCACATTAGTACCCATTGTGTAGGGGAGAGCAGCAGAGAGGCACAGCCAGCAGCCCTCCAAGGGCCAGCTTGTCCTACATCTCA